>NC_088918.1:5015000-6265000 GCF_963576675.1 Euphorbia lathyris
CTCTTCTTGCATGGCATTGATCCAATATTCATCGTGCTCAGCATCAGCAAAGTTCTTTGGTTCATGTATTGAGACGAATGCAACATTGCTGAGGTATTTCCTGAGCTGATCTCTGGTCATCAGCTTGTTGTCAGCAACGTCAAGAATGGACTTTTCTGAATGTCCTCTTGGGATTTTTATTTCTTTAGGCAATGTTGAGTCGTTTGGAATAGGAGTTTCTACAATCTCTACAGGAATAGATTGGTCAGTGAATGTTATTTCAACTTCTTGCTTACCTTTGGTCAGCCCTTGTATTGATGATTCAGAGGCTCCATTTTGATCAGCGGAAGCTGAGCTTGGTTCATCTTCAGTGAGCTGAGTTGTCTTTCCTGTTGGGTCAGCTTCATCGAACTCAACATGAACAGACTCTTCTACAACCTGAGTTCGTTTATTATAGACTCTATATGCTTTACTATTTGTTGAGTACCCTAAGAAGATCGCTTCGTCAGCTTTAGCATCAAATTTTGAAAGATTGTCCTTTGTATTGAGTATGAAACATTTACATCCAAAAGCACGAAAGTAACCAATGTTGGGTTTTCGTCCTTTCCAAAGTTCATATGGGGTTTTCTTAAGTATAGGTCTTACTAGAGCCCTATTCAGTATATAGCATGCTGTGTGGATAATTTCACCCCAGAAGTACTTTGGAAGCCTATTTTCACTCAGCATGGTTCTAGCAATTTCGACAATTGTTCTGTTCTTCCTTTCAACAACCCCATTCTGTTGAGGTGTTCTAGGAGCAGAAAAATTGTGGTCAATACCACTGGTTTCAAAGAATTCATCAAACTGTTGGTTTCTGAATTCTCCACCATTGTCGCTTCTAATATGAGCTACTTTTAGGTCTTTGTCAATTTCAAGCCTTTTGATAAGTGTAGTGAACATCTCAAAAGTTTCATCCTTGCTACTCAGCAAGATGATCCAAGTGTACCGAGAGAAATCATCTACAATGACCAAGGAAAATTTCTTACCTCCCAAGCTGAGTGGCTGGATAGGTCCGAAAAGATCCAAGTGTAGTAATTCCAATGGTCTCTTGGTTGAGACAATATTTTTACTTTGAAATGACTTTTTGGTTTGTTTCCCTTGCTGACAAGCTTTACATAATTGATCTTTCTCAAATTTCAATTTGGGTAATCCCTCAACTAATTGCTTTCTAGCTAATTTGGCAAGAAGATCCATGCTGACATGCCCAAGTCTTCTATGCCATTTCCAGGAGTTATCCTCTTTAGACACTAAGCATATGTTTTTGGAAAACTGTTTTTCTAAATCTAGCATGTAAACATTATCTACACGAGGGGCAGTTAAAATCAATTCATTTGAGTTCCCTTCGAGTATTTGACACTTAGTATCATCGAATACAACCTTTCTGCCGCTCATGCAAAGCTGAGCTACACTCAGTAGGTTGTATTTGAGACCTTTGACTAAGGAGACAGACTCAATAGTTGGGTTTCCTCCGATAGTACCTCCTGGGTTTTAAGATCCAAAATTTTCAAACCACATTTACAAACTTAAAAAGGCCCTGTACGGCCTAAAACAAGCTCCAAGATCTTGGTATGAGAGGTTGACCAACTTCCTGCTAACCAGGAACTATGTCAGGGGAAAAGCTGACACAACCTTGTTCATTAAGAAAAAGGGGAAACATACCCTACTTGCACAAATATATGTAGATGATATAATATTTGGTGCTACTGACGAATCTTTGTGCAAAGAATTTAGCAAACAGATGCAAACTGAGTTCGAGATGTCCATGATGGGGGAACTCAACTTCTTCCTTGGACTCCAAATTAAGCAAGGTAAGAATGGCATCTTCATAAGCCAGTCCAAGTACACCAAGGAATGTTAAAGAAATTCAATATGATGGACTGCAAACCAATATCAACCCTTATGGGTACTGATACTGTCCTATGCAAAGATGAGAAAAGTAAGTCAATAGACACTAAACTCTATCGAGGTATGATAGGTACGTTACTTTATCTCACAGCTAGTAGACCAGATATACAGTACTCAGTATGTTATTGTGCGAGATATCAAGCTGACCCAAGAGAATCTCATCTAACAGTTGTAAAAAGAATCTTTAGATATTTGCAGAGTTCAGTTGATGCAGGTCTATGGTATCCAACTTCAAATAACTTCACACTCATTGGATATACTGATGCTGACTATGGACGAGATAAGCTAGAACGTAAGAGCACTTCAGGAGGATGTCATTTCCTTGGAAGCTGTCTAGTATCTTGGTTCAGCAAGAAGCAATCATCTGTGGCCTTGTCTACAACTGAAGCTGAGTACGTGGCTGCTGGAAGCTGTGTTGCACAAGTCCTCTGGATAAAGCAACAGCTTGAGGATTACAGAGTGAAGACTGAAACAATAGAGATCAAATGTGACAACAAGAGTGCCATTGATCTATCCAGAAATCCAATCCAATATAGCAGGATGAAGCATGTCAGCATAAGGCATCACTTCATCAGAGATCACGTACTAAAAGATGAGATCAAGCTGACCTATGTGCCAACAAATGAACAGCTTACAGATATCTTCACCAAGCCCTTGGCACGTGAACAATTCAACATACTAAGGGAAGCTATCGGTATGTATAATCCCCTTCAATAAATTTCTAAGCAAATGTTGTATGAGTGTCATGCTGAGTTGACATACATGTGGTGTGATTATCATGAGTAGGTACATATACTGAGCAACTATCATATACTAAGGTAGGAATTCACCTCGATAAGAACTAGGTTCTCAGTATCCCAAACGGTTCATTTTCTAGGAAAATTGCGCTAAAACCCACTTGCACCATTAAATGCCAACACGTGTAATAAAAAGCACCTAGGAGAGGCAAACAATTATGAGACAACCCATGCGCCGGAAATGTCATAAATGACAGAATTTCTGTCGATTGAACGCCCCAAGGAAAAACGGCCACTTCAATTAATAGGACCTTTTTAGGTATATATAAATAATGGATAAATTACTCCTCAAATCTCTTCACACGTAAATCCTTTGGTATTCAGAATCTCTCTCTCTCAAATCTTCCATAAAAATTTCTGAAAATGACTAACACTCAGAAAATCTCCGGTGAAAATTCCGGAAAATTGATCACCGATGAAAGCCCCAAATCTACTCCTCAGTCTAATCTAACTCCGAGCAAGCGCCGACAAACGGACCCAGCAAGTTCCTCAAAACAGAAGAAACCCAAGGCCAGAACCATGGTAAAGGTTCACACGAAGGTCCATAACCTGGAAGTCCTAAAATTCCGCTGGTTCTCTCCCAGCTTCGTCACCACCGAAAAACCATTCTGTGAATGGATTGAGAAGAACGAATGGACAGGCCTCTTCTCTCTCCACAGAACCACCTATCCTCGGTTGGTTAGGGAATTCTACTCTGGTCTCCATGTTGATAAGGACGATGCTGACTATTTGGAGACACACGTTAAAGGTCACAAGATTGTAATCACTCCGTCCTACTTGGCAACCTTACTCAACTTGCCTAACAAAGGAACCGAGTTTAGAACAACAAAAGAAAAGGTATCAACGGAAAAGCTTGACCAGATGAAGGGATTTTGCAAACCCAAAAATTACAAAGGAGAAATCCCCAGCACTAGTATGGGGCAAAACCAGAAGATGGCGCACTACCTATTCACCAACTTCATCTTTCCTAAACTCAACTCGGTCTCGTCTGCCTCCAACTTTGAGAAGTGCTTTATATGGCACATGCTAACTTATTGCCCACTCAATATGCTTGTATTTTTTGTCGGAGCACTTCAACGTGGGGGCAAGAAACTTCGACTAGGTTCTCTAATCACCAAGATCCTTGAAGATCACAAGATTGAGACCATCTCTGAAACTAAAAGCTTGGGAACAGAAATAACCGCGGCTCTACTACTTGGGTTATTGTTCAACCAACCTCTAAAGGGAGGTGAAGATGTTGAGGAAAATGAGGAAGAAAATGATGCTGAACAAGAAATTGAAACTGAGCTAGCAGCAGATGATGTTGAGCCAGAAGTTGAACCAGAGGAAGTTCCTGCTGATTCCCCTAAGGCAAAGAAGAAGAGAAAGACACTTGCCACTTGTGCAAAGGATATTGAAACTGTGCCCAGGAAGAAGAGGGCTATGACCAGAGGAAAGAATGTTGATGCTGACCCACCCCAGGTTACACTTAGGTCAGCAGAGAAAAGGAAAGGGAGAGCTGAGCCCGTGGAAGAAAATGAAGAATCCCCAGAACAACCTCTGAGGAAGAAAAGTCGAAGTTCTGGATTGAAAGTAGTTGAGGCTGATCCATTTGATTGGGTTGTGACACCCAAATCTCACCACACTCAGAACATTGGGATTGATCTTGAGAAAACTCCAGTTGAGCAAGCTGATGAAGGAGAAGAACAAAGACAGGTTGATACTCAGCTTAATGCTGAAGAAACAGATCATGTTGAGCCAAATAATGTTGAGCAAAATCAGGAGGCACATGTTGAACAAGAAGCAGAGGAACATCAAAGAGAAGATCTGAATGTTGAAGTCGAGGTTGAGGATGCAAATGTTCAAATTGACCTTTCACCTCCAAAATCTAAGTCCCTCAAAAGACTGAAAAAGAAAGCTGTCAAAACCCCTCTTTTTGATCTCTTGGCTGAGTCTCCATCTTTGGAGCAGAGCACGGATCCATCCGAAATCCAGTTCAAGTATTTTTCCCATCATGTTGAGTCTCCTCCCAAGGAACCAGAGCAAAATCAAGCCTCTGTTACTCACTCTGAGGAACATGCCAAGACTCCACCAAATCCAAATCCTGCCGAGCAGGAGCTCGAAGATCCAGCCACTCAACATGGGGAGAAAGCTATGGATCCACCTGTTCAACCTCAACATCCTGGTACTGCACCTCATCAAGCCCCAGTTACTCAAGCTAGTAAGCAGCCAACTCCACCACCATCCAGCTCCACCTCCATTCCTGCGTCTGAGCCAACTTCCACTGAGCAACATGCATATCTTAGTGCAACTCAGTCTGGCCGACGAATCATTGAAACGGCTCAATCTATTCTCTAGGAGTTCACTACCTCTGATGCTGCTAGGTCTGCTCATCCTGAGTCAACCAATATCTCTGTCGTCACTCAACTTCTCACGGAAATTAAGGGACTCAAGGATCTTATCAGTATTGTGACCACCATCCAATCACAGCAACCTAAGTAAGATCACATTGCCAAGCTGACTGAGCTATTCCTTCTGATGATAAACCACATGAACTCCCTTGAAGGTAAAATCAACAATCTCTCTGCCCCTACTTCAGGATATGTAACTTCGGCTGAGTTAGATCACCACTTTGCCAAGCTGAGAACAGAACTGCCCAACTTTAGGACAACAGCCAATCCTGAGTATGCCACATCTGCTGAGTTGCAGGGATGCTTTGCCAAGCTGACTGTCGATCTCACCTGTACGCGAGAGCTTGTTTCCTCCACTTCTCAATGCACCATTGATCAACTCAGTGAAGCCGTGAGTCTTCTCAGTGTCAACAAAGCTCAGATGGATGTTGACCCCATCAATGATAAACTTTCACAAGGAATTTTGCAGGCCATTCGCTATGACAATGCTCAACGCATCTTCTATGACTCTGCCCTATTGAAGATGTATCATCAATCCTTTGCTCAAATTACCAGGTCTCTTACTTGGCTTAGTAAGTCCCATGAGTGTATTATCAACCTGATCACTGGGTCTATCCCCGTTCCTCGAAACGTTCGAGATGATTGCGTTCCTGTGATAGATGGCTTGAGTGAGAGCATGAAGCGTTTACAACGCTATTCGAATGTTCTATCCTCAGCTGCAAGAAATGACACCTTTGTTTACAAACCCGATGCTGGAAAAACGGGGGAGAGAACTCAGGCTGGAACTCAACAAAAGACAGGTGCATCAGGAAGCAAAGTGAAAGGAAAGGGTAAGGCCTTAGAGTGAGAAAAGAAGAAAGGTTTAAGGCTGTGCTTGAAGCACAAGTGAAACTTAAGTTTTTGTTTGGTTAAAAAAATCTATTTTGTGGGCACAAGTATTGTGTATGTGTATGCTTGGTTGAAAATCTATATGTTGTTTCATTCTATCAAATGAACTGTTTTTCTGTTCAAATGCCATACTTGTCAATACACATTAACATAAGCCAATTGAACAAACTGATACTCAGCATATACAATAACAAGTGAATCAAACTGAGTATTCAAGCATTTCTGAAAGCTGACCTAGACTCAAAATAAATTAGAGCTAAATCTAGTCAGTACACACATCCTTAGTCTGTCTCAAAATTAAATTTTGGAAGGTTTAAGAGGTAAATTAACAGATGCAACCCTTACGGGGGAGAAATTTCAGAAATGTGAAAAACAAATCAATCATGGGGAATTTCAAAACTGAGTTCCATAATTATGCATTTTGCCAACATCAAAATGGGGGAGTTTGTTGAAACACATTTCCACAAGATTTTGATTTGACAAAATCATCCATGATTAAGAGACAATTAAATTTAAGTGCTTTATTTTAATTGTACTAATCCGTTTGTTCAATGTTGAGTATAAATATAAATAAAGATAAGTATAAATAGTAAGACAGGAAGAGGTCAGCATAGAAGCCTAAAGTATCAAGCTGAGTGGAATCAAACTTAGCATCAAAAGACAAAGACATACACGCCCACAACAACTGTCTCACGAAGCTGAGCTGACTAAAAATATACTCAGCTTGGAAACTGCCGATGACAGTGATTTACGTAGTAGAAGCTGAGTGATTCTTCAGGACAGCATGAAAAAGTCGTTTGCTAAAAGACAATGATTACCGCCCCTCTGCACCAATAATTGAATCCTTGGAAATACGCAGAAGACACATTCCGAGATGTATGGGTCAATGGATTATTGGTAAAGGACAACTGGCGCAAAAAGACAAGCCAGATGCAAGAAGACAAGCCTGACGTCTGAAGAAATGCAGAGGAAGGGAATGGCCGGAACAGTCTGAAGCTGACCAGAATCTGTCCCCTAAAAGAGCCGTTTTAACATTAACGGCTAGATCATCTCAAAATGATCCAACACAGATTTTTCCTATAAAAGGACAATCAAACCTCTTGGATCATTGCCGGATAACAATAAGAAAAATACAAGAGAGAAGATACAAAAGCACTTAGATACAAAAAGAGATCTTACACCCATCTTCTATTCCTTGTGTAAATGCTAGAGTGATTACTTGTAATCTTCTAAAGTGTTCTTTATTTAAAAGGAACAAGTGTCTATCAATTGTAAAATTGAGAGTGTAGTGCTGAGTGTTTGGTTGTAAACATTCAGTGGTAGAGAAATCTAGGTGCTGGGCTGTAGCACTTAGTAGGAGTTGAGTAGACGAATAGAGGAAGGTACTCTTGCATATTCAACTACCTTGTAATTGGTTTGTGCTCTACCTTTAAAGAGCTCAGTATTGGATTCTAAAAGCCCGGAGGACTCTGGGGACTGGACGTAGGCAGAGAGGCCGAACCAGGATAAGTGATACTGAGTAATCTCTAAACTCTCTCTCAATATATATATATATATATATATATATATATATATATATATGTGTGTGCATGTGTTAGGTGGAAGTTTACTCAGCATATAAAATTGTTTAAAGTTGACTCTGAGTAATTTCAAGTGCTAAGTTAGAAGCTGACCTCCAAGAGTGTCAATATCTAACTTATAAATAAAATAGCTTTAGTCAATATCCGACCAAAGCTGTCGTATAGCATTTCTGGCTAAGCTGACCAAAAGCTGAGTTGACAAACTCGCAAAATAACTAAGTCAGCATACAATTAAGCGAAAAAAAGTTATATTAGTTCCTAACCCCCCCTTTGGAACTAATCACACGGGACCAACACTCCGGTCTTCATCTCTTCTTTGATCTTGGAGGATGTGGTGGGGGTCAGTTTTCCTAGGCTGATCCCGGATTGAGCGATTTTTTTGTTTGTTTTTCTTTTCCTTTCCTACCAAAAAAAAAGACACTAAAAACCATATAAAAAAAATATTTCTAAAAAAACTGTATAAAATAATCCAGATTTTACATTTCTATTGTAGATACCCATTTTCAGTGGCGAATACAGAATTGCTCAGTTGGGGGGCTGATTTTAAATGTGGTATATAAAAAAAAATTACTAAACCGGTGTCTAATAGAAAAAATTCGGATTTAGAGAGAGCCTAATAGGTGAAAAAAAAATTAAAAATTTAGATTTAAGAAAAGTCTAACAACCCAAAAAAAACTTAGATATTTGGATTTAATGAGGATCTAACAGGTGAAAGAATATAAATTTGGACTTAGGGATGGCCTAAAAGGTCTAAAAAATTAAAATTTTAGATTTAGAGAAGATTTAACGAGACCTGGGTCAATTTTGGAGTACTAATATAGCACCCGAGATAAATTTCTTGGAAACAGGGATGCCAGAATCACCACAACCTTAAATTTTACCAAGATAGGGGGTCGAAACTACTCATGGTCATGATGGTTCCAGCGGTCGGAGGGACCTGGGCCCCCTGTCTCCGCCCGTACCCATTTTGTTTATAAATTCTCATTTTTTTAACTTTATCTTTTGAATCAATTTATTTCGCAAGTATTTACGTTGTAGATATTTATTAAATATATTAGTACTTTATTCAAATTTATCGTTAATTATATTTTATGTAAATATTTAAAGAAAATAGCTTATTCTTATAATTCTTAATTCTTAAGATTGGTTCGATTGTTATAAAGATTTGATCAATTTATTAGAATGTTAGCTTATTATCATAATTCTTAATTCTTCAGAAAACGGGCTTGCAACTGGCGAGTCGGTGTGTGCTTTGTTATATGGATATTGAGAATATTGATCATTTTTTTGTTCATTGCAATTTTGCAGGGGCGCTTTGGCGTGAAATTGGGAGGATTTTCAATCGTTCAATTGCTGTCTTTCCTTCTTTTGTCTCCTTTTTTGATAATCTTCGTGGCATATCGTTTGGAACGCAGGTTGCTGCTCATTGGAGCTCAGTGGTCGTCACCTGTGTCTGGCTCATTTGGAAGATCAAAAATGAAGCTTTGTTCAATGATTTATTACCGTCTACTTCAGCTGCAATTCGTTCCATTCTGCTGCTAATTCGTGAGGCTCAGTCTAGTAGTTCGGGCTGCTGTCTCTCCCAGCGTGACGCGGTGATCCTGGCTCATCTTCAAGTCCCAATCAGACCCCCTCGAGCACCTAACATTATCTCAGTAAAATGGATTCCTCCACCGCCTTATTGGCTGAAGGTTAATGTTGATGGATCTGCGTCGGGCTCCCCGGAGGCTGTTGGTGCTGGTGGAGTATTCCGATCGTCTTGAGGGTTTTCCAAAAGGTGTTTTACATTCTCAATTGCTTGCTCTTATGCTTATATTGTTGAGTTGAAGGCGGTAATTTTTGCATTTGACCTAGCTTGGGAGAAGAACTGGCACATGCTTTGGATTGAATCAGAATCCTTATTAGTGGTCAATAAATTAAAGTCACATTCTACCAATGTTCTTTGGTTCGTCCATCAAGACTGGTTGAAATGTCTACAATAGTGCTCGCAGATGTCCGTCATGATTACCCACATATACAGAGAAGGTAATCGGTTTGCTGATGTTTTAGCCCGCTTCGGCGTCTCCTCCTCCTCCGGCATTACGTGGTGGCAATCGGCTCCACACTTCTGCCAGTCACTACTTTTTGACGATATCTGTAATGTTGGTTGCTTTAGATTTTCGCTGATTTATTTGTTTTTTGCTTGTTTTTTTGTTATTTTATTTTGTTACTTTGTTTTTCCGTTTTCCCCCTGTGTTACATTATTTTACTTTATTTTTAATAATATCAAATTTTCAGTGCTTGCTCTTGGGGTGTCAACCTAGTTGGGATTTCAGAATCATTGCTACTGTATCGTCCCAGCTTCTATTAAAAAAAAAAAAGAATGTTAGCTATTGATTAAAATCATTTCTTTTTGTTAAATTATGTTTGAATGATTTTCTTGAATTAAAATTATGTTTGAAATATAAACACATATTATAATTATAAGATACTAATTAATGTTTGTGTTATAAACATTTAACTAGAATTGGAATAAAATAAAAGAGATATAATTATATTTATATATAAAAAAAAGGATTGTATTAATTTATTGGGAAAATTACACAGAAATTCATCTTTGGAAAACTATTTACAACTATGTCAAGTCATAATTTTAGATTATGTCAACTAATAAAATTAGTACTTTTAATATACTTTAAGGATTGGAATTTATAAATTAGAAGTCTAGAATATATTTTCTAGGGTTTATAATTTATGAATTCGAGTCTAGAATTTTTAAATTATAATGTAAAATCATAATATATAGACAATAATGACATATTAAGAATTAAGTTTAGTGATATGACTTAGTTGTAATTTTGTACTTAATTATGATATTCATGTATTTGACCCTAATTTATTTTCAGAATAACAAGTTAAGGCCCATCAGCACATAACCAATTCAGAATCCAAATCAAGATTGATAAGGGTCAAAACCAGCAATCCATTGCAGAACCGAACCCATATGATTCCGGGTCAAGATCCATATTATATTCGGACCGGATTCAAACAAGTCGGATCGGCCCATCTATTTTCTAACAGGCCCATTCAGGCCACAAAATCAAAGCCATAGAATAAGGGATAAGCTACAATGGTTTTTAGAAAAACATCAATTTAAACTTCACGTATAAAATAGTACTAATATAGGTTTAATGTTTAAAAAATATATCAATTTAGGCCTCGATAAGGGATTGGATACGTCATTTCTATTAGGTAAATTACACACATGGCCACTGAACTTTACCCATTTTCACATTATGGCCATTGAACTTCATTTCTTCCTGGTATGGCCACTGAACTTTACACTTTTTAACACCGGTGGCCACTTAATGCCTCAAAACGAGCGTTGATGGCTAAAAATAAAAAATCCAAAGCCTTAATGATATTCTAAGGAAGTTTAATTCTTGAAAGTTTTCGTTTTGATGTTATTTGGGTGTTGTTTGGTTAGGAGAGAGAAAGTGAATTTTTAGAGAGAGAAGGCTCCAAAAAATGTAATTTTCAAAAATAAAAAATGTGGTTTCATGGTAAATATCGTTCTGAACAACTTTAATTCTTAAATATTTTCATTTTGAGGTCGTTATCGATCGTTAACGGTCATTTCGAGAAGTTAGTTAAAATTGAATGGTCACATGTGTTAAAAAGTGTAAAGTTCAGTGGTCATACCGGGAACAAATGAAGTTTAGTGGCGATGCTGTAAAAATGGGTAAAGTTCAGTGGCCAAAAGTGTAATTTACCCCATTCTTATTACCTCGTTACGTTCTGATTTCTCTCTCCACATACAATTGACAGAACTTTACGGAATAATATTAATGGCGTGTCTCGTTCCGTTATCGAGACCTAAATTGGTATCCTTTTTTAAATGTTAAACCTATATTGGTATTATTTTATACGTGAAGTCTAAATTGATACTTTTCGAAAAACCATAAACTTATTTTGGTACCTTATCCCATGGAATAAGGAGGTGGAGTTATTTAAGGAAAAGTACAAATATTACATAAAAGTTAATAATTCTGTAAATTATTACAAATGTGTCATACCTATATGGAATCTTATTACGTGGATCTTGACCCGAATTCATATTACTGATTTCGACTTATGAAATCTTGATTTGGATTCTGAATTAGTTATGGGCTGATGGGCCTTGTTATTCTCAAAATAAATAATGCAATATTTATATATATGGAAACTTTATTTTGTCTGATTTCTCGGTTCGAGATTCGTCCTACACTTTTTTAAATGGATCCTTTCCCAATTGAAATTTTTTCACGTACACTTAGGATCCGTTTGGTTTAGCTGTTAGCTAATAGCTGTTGTGGTTGCTGTTAGCTGTTTGCAGTTGCAGTAAGCTGTTAGCTGTTTAATTACCAGTGTTTGGTAAAATTATATTGAACTGCTGTTGTTCGGATTTAAAATGTCTAAAATGGACATGTTTTAAATTAATCAACGATGAAATTATAAAAAGAAAAATGTGAAAAAATACCTATAGTGTTTACAACTAGGAATAATTTTACTCTTAACCTCTAAAATGGTGCAATTTTACCCATAACGCTAGCAGCTAAGAGCAATTTTACCCCTAACATTGATAAGTTGGATCAATTTCAAATATTATTAGAAAACATAGATATTTTATTTCTTATTCTACACCAATTGCACATATCAGTAATTTTAAAAAAGAGATTTCATATTTTTGTGATTTAATAATAAAATTGAAAATTAATATTTATAAATTCGGTCAAATATTTGAATTTTTTTGTTTAACTCGTACAAAAGACAATATTTTTTTATTTTCTTAAAAAAAAATTCATGTCTAATCATATGTTTGTGATCTGTTACTAACGATGATGAAATGATATGTAAAGTGTAGATTACAATATTCATGACCAAGAATGCAATTTGATAAATTATTTCTCAAATTGACCCAACTTGTGAATGACAGAGGTAAAATTGATTTTGGCTGCCAACAATAGGAGTATAATTGCACCATTTTAGACGTTAAAGGTAAAATTGCTCCTAGCTATAAATGTTAGGGGTATTTTTGCACCTTATCCTATTATAAAATAAAAAAATGTGTTACACAAATTAATAAAAATAATCTATATAAAAAATTTATTGAACACAATAAAACATTGTTTTTTCGGTAATTATTTTGTAGAAATATAAATAATATTAAAGAATAAACATATTTTGTGGAAATAAAAAGGATAATTTTGTCAATAACAAATAACTACATATAGCTGTTTATGAAAAGCTCCAAATAGGAGCTTTTCGTGAAACGCTCCAAAACGCTGCAGATTTCAGAAAAAACGCTAAACGTTGCGGTTATATAAACCTAACCAAACGCTATTTTTTCTGCGGTTTGGAGTGAAACGCTAAACGCTCCTTCGAAAAGCTAAAACAAACACCCTCTTAGATTCTAACTCGAGATTTAGTTTAAACGACTTGATGCCCTTAACTATTAAAGTCAACCTTAATCAACCTTAATCGCTTTATATATCTCATTGTATTTGTTTTATTTTATCCCAATTCTAATTAAATGTTTATAACATAAACATTAATTTGTATCTTATAATTATAGTATGTGTTTACATTTCAAACATAATTTTAATTCAAGAAAACTGAACATCATTTTAAATATAATTTAATAAAAATAAATTATTTTAATTAATAGCTAACATTCTAATAAATTGTTCAAATCTTTATAACATAAAAATTGAACCAGTCTTAAGAGCTATGAGAATAAGCTATTTTCTTTAAATATTTATATAAAATATAGTTAACGATAAATTTGGATAAACTACTTATATATTTAATAAATATCTACAACGTCAATACATGCGAAATAAATGGTTAAATTTTAAAAAATGATAATTTACTCCAAACAAATTGAGAATCTATAATAGAAATGTAGAATCCCGATTATCTTAAAAATCTTAGGTTCTTTTAACTTAAGTTTGAGCTATTTTAGTACATTTTTCGTTTTTATTTTATTTTTTAGTTTATGTTAATTTTTAAATTCATCATTTAATTGAATTTAGTTAATTTTTAGTATTTTGGGTTTTAGAGTTTATTAGTTTAGGATAAGTTGTAATTTTATTATTCAAACTTTAATTTATAGTTTTTTTAAGAATGAATTTACGGTTTTAATGTGTAGTTTTAAGGGTAAAGTACGAAAAAAATGTTCGTGGTTTGCCTTATTTACAAATAAAGATCTGTAATTTAAAAGTTTGCAAATAGAGGTACGTGGTCTGCTTTTGTTTTACAAAATAAAGTATTTAAAATTAAACTTTTAAGTAATTGATGACAATAACAGCATTTTTTTATTTTTTTTTCAATTACATTTATATATTGACAAAACAAAGATCCCAAAATCAAATTGTAACTGTATAAATGAACTTAAATATCAATTTAGTTCATAAACTGTCAGATTAGTAAAAAACGTAAAATTCCACCATCTTATTTATTGTTTCGATTTAGGAAGTTGTTTTTTTCGGGGTTGGTTTTGTTTTGCTGATATGTAAGAATAATTTTTTTTTAAGATAAAAATATCTTTTGTTGTAATTAGAACTTAATTGTGTAATTGTAATATTTTGTTTTGTAAATAAAACATACCACAAACATTTATTTGTAAACTTTTAAACCACATACATCTGTTTGCAAATTGGGCAAACCACGAGCATTTTTTTCGTACTTTTTCCTAGTTTTAATGCCATTTTATTACTATTTTGTTTATAAGTTACTGAGATTTTATTAATTAGAATTTAATTTTGTTTTTAGGTTTAATACATCATTTTCTCTATCAACTTGTCCAAAAAGCTTGATTGGCTCCCTAAACTTTTAAAGTGTCTCATAGCCCCCTCAATTTGCATAAAATGTTTAGTTACCTATCTGAACTTGCGTAAAATGTAATCAATTGATCACTCGGTTACAAAAAAAATAAGTTAAATGCGGAAGATGTATTCCACGCATCTTATAATGTTAATAAATAATTCAAAAATATATTAAAAATGAAGTTATTACTTGCTCAACTATAAAATTTGTCTTCCCTAATATTAGAACCGCATACCCGATCTTTATCGTTTTACTTTTTTTAAGACACGTCTGCATTTAACTTACTTTTTTGCAACTGAGTGATCAATTGATTACATTTTACGCAAGTTCATGAGGCTAACTCAACATTTTATGCAAGTTGAGGGGATTATCGGAACACTTTGAAAGTTCAGGAGGACAATCAAACTTTTTAGACAAGTTCAGAACGCCTTGTTTTTATTAAGATTTTATATTTGACCCATCCTTTATTTTTTATTCAAAGTAAAAGATAATTGAATTTTGGATATTAATAATTTGAATTTCAATTACAAAGAGATTTATTGATAAAATCAATGATTGGTCAAAAATGATATGGATTGAGGAAAAGAGTGTTCAAGTCGCTAGTTAAACCAGTTAGCACGTCGTGTCATACCAGACAATATGGCGTGCCAAAACCAAGTCAAAGTTGATGTGAGTGGAAAGCAGTTTGGATGAAAGGTGATCTGTTGGTAGTTCAAAATACGGACAAATAAAAACAAGTTTTGAATTTGTTTTGCTCGTGTTGTTTTTTTTGGTAGAGAAAAGAAAGTAAAAAACAAAACACCACAACACACTAGCTCATGATTAGTCTAGGAAAGTTAACTCCCACATTATCTTCAAAAAGCAAAGACAACAGGAACTCTGGGAGAGAAGAGAAAATAGACACGCCTAAGGCCCTCTTATGGCCTTCCGCAGCAAGCCGATTCGCCACCCGATTCTGCTCTCTGTAAACATGGCAAAAATTGATAGTATCAAAAGAGGAACAAATCTTTCTAATTGCTTTAACTAAATTCTGGCTCCCTAAACACAGAGCCCTTTTATCTGAAATCATATGACCGCTTCGAGATTGTCTGACTCCACGAGTAGCTTTCTAACCCCCAGATCCTCTGTCATCCTAAGCTCTGAAAAGATACCCCAGAGCTCAGAAATAAACGAAGAACTCAAGCCCAGATTCTGAGCAAATCCCGACAACCAAGCACCTCCTGCATCTCTCAAAACACCGCCGGCAGCAATTCTCCCATTCTCTTTACACGACCCATCGGTATTCAACTTCATCACCCCCTCACCTGGTCTGCCGTATTGTGTTAATAAAACCCCACTTTTACCAATACTCCAAAGCAGATTGTTTCCACCTTATTTGTATAAAAATACAATTTGATAAAGCAGCCACTCGGGTAATAAAAAAAATTAGTTATTAAAATAACGTTTTCTAAATTAATGGTTTAAACTTAATCCGTGATTTGAAACCGTTTCTCATCAAACACCAATTTTGACTAGTCAAATCTATTTGACTAACAGTGCAATTGAGATTGATACGTAACAGGTGCCTATTAGGTTAAATAAGGTCTTTTAATATTAATATTTCAATATTCTTATTAAAAAAACTACTAAAACTAGTATTTTAAAGCTTAAAAAAAACTAGTATTTTCTAAATTAGTTTGAACCTATTTTTTTTATCTCAAACCTTTTTCACCAAACACGTTTGCTAGAGCTTTTGATTAGTCAAACCGAAAAAAAAATTGATGTCGAAATTCTCCATCTCTCTCACA
The DNA here is from genome assembly GCF_963576675.1 of Euphorbia lathyris. Lineage (NCBI taxonomy): Eukaryota > Viridiplantae > Streptophyta > Magnoliopsida > Malpighiales > Euphorbiaceae > Euphorbia > Euphorbia lathyris. The sequence continues at coordinate 5,031,212 of NC_088918.1, forward strand.
AAAAAAAAACTTCAGTTTTCTTGTATGGGTCTTCCCGATCCATATAATATATTATTTTATTTAAGTGGGGACTATTGTTTTTTAAAAGATAAAAAAAATTTAGGAAGACTTTTTCTAGTCAAGTTTATTCGTGAAACGATATAATATAACTGATACATTAATGATTCCTTAATTATATCATAGGTAACCCCTAGCTAAATATTAGGACTAAGATTCCTAATTATATATATATATATATATATATATATATATATATATATATATATATATATATATATATATATATATATATATATATATATAGAGGAAACTTGATAGAATTATCAAGTCCAAGCCAAATAATAAATAAAACTTTAGGTAGTCCAAATAAATTTTTATCTATTAGAAAATCGGTTTGCCTTTTAGACTTGATAACACTCGTTATCTTGTCTACCCTTCATATATATATATATATATATATATATATATATATATATATATATATATAAAGCTTAGGTATAATTTTACACACCATTAGAGTAATTTCCAAACACTTATAATTAATAGATAATTAAAAATAGTAATTAGAAAAAAAATGTTTTAATATTCTAATTGAAAAAACTATTAAAACCAGTATTTTCTAAACTAGCGGTCTGAATCTAATCTTTTATTTCAAACTGTTTTTCACGAAACACTATTATTAGAGATTTTGACTAATTAAACCGGGAAAAAAATCTAGTGTCTGAAATAGCAATATTACTGTGACAGGGTGGTTCGCAAACTGTTCGAGCTCGGCTCAGTCAAAATTCAATTAGAGTTTAGGATCGATTTAAGATATTCACGAGCTAAGTGGAGCTTCATTAGATTCAACTTGAAAACTCACGAACAAGCTTGATTAATTTTTTAATTATTATATATATATTTATTTATTTCCAAATAAAACAATAGAAAAAATTAATTTATCTTAAATTGCTCATAAAAGAAGAATATAAAGACATTCAATTTGTTTCGCACAAAAAAAAACACTCAAAATTGCTTTGAATCCTAATTAAATTTTTATTTTTACTTTTTAATTAAATCCATATCAATTTCATTCCTAACTTTTTAACCTTTTACTAGAATCAACAAAATGACAAAGTGACGACCATATATTGAATACTCTGATTTGATGTCCATAAATTTGTAGTTATACTAACTCTATTGGCACCACTCAACAAAATCTTAATTTTCTTTTTCTCAATCTCATAACTTGAAAAACAATCATTTCTCAAAATATTTCTACCAAACACTTGAAACTTTTAGATAGCCAGGAAATGAAGTCTAAAAAACAACATCATAAAAATGGAGTCTAATAAATACTAAAAAAAATACCAAATTAGCACTACTTTTTATTGCACAAACATAACATCAGTTACTTCTTCTAGTAATGGTAAAGGTCTAAAAGAAGCATCGTAGAAATGGAGTCTAAAAAAATCATAGAAATGAAGACTAAAGCATCAGTTACTTCTTCTAGCAATCTTAAAGGTTTAAATTTTTTTTATAGAAATGCTAACAGAACATGAAAAGGTAAAGCATCATAAAAATGGAATCTAAAAAAAATCCAAGAACAACTGTTGAAATGGAGTCTAAAAAAATAACAACGCAATTGTATATACGTAGGAACAAGAGAAATAACTCACCGATTGCAGATCGGAAATAGAGATTGCAGAGTCGAGAGATTGAGGTTGAGATTGCAGAGCGAAAATAACTCACCGGGTACGGTTGAGGTTGCGCGAAGAAAAAGACCAAAAAAGGAAGAGAAGCGGTTGTCACCGTGTGCGATTCGTTTGTGAAGAAGAAGAGGAAGAGAAGTGGTTGTTTCGTTTGCGAGATGTGAGGGATGGAGTCCGTGGCGGAGCCAGGACCCAATACTTGGGGGGGGGGGGGGGGGGGGGGGGGGGGGGGGCTCCACCCTATGTAGAAAAGTTTTTCGTATAACGTCTGAAGAAATTTTTTTTTCGGTATGTTCAATGTTCACTAACAATTTATTTAATTTTATAACATTTAATTGAATATCTTCGATCAAATTAAAACCCCCTGAAATATATCGCATTGTCAATTCAATAAAAAAAAAACCCTAAAATTTATCGCATTGTCAATTCTATTACAATACCTAAATATCATCAATTTAATTAAAACTCCTAAATATCACATTATCAATTACGAATCCTTAAATTAGAAATCCCTAACTAAACAACATATTAGAAATATTTCAAAAAAAAATCCCTAAAATAAAAATACCTAACTTAAACCCTAAATTAGAAATCCCTAAATTTTAAATCCCTAAGCAAACAATATATTAGAAATAAAAACCTTAAATTAAAAATCCCTAATTTAGAGCTCACAAAAAAAAAATAGAAATAAAAAACTTACTTGAATTGAGTGGGAGTAGAAAAGAAAAACATTAGATGAATATGGATTTATAAAACTTTGTGGGTGTTTAGGAAATTTTTCCCTAACTATCCCACGCCTTTGTGGATGGAAAGGGCAAAGGGCATTTTTGCCCTTTCCATCCTTCTTTTTTTAAGTTCCTGCTGTATAAAACGGCGTCGTTTTGTGCTGTACAAAACGACGCCGTTTTATACAGCAGGAACTTAAAAAAAAAATAACAGAAGATGGGTTTGCAATTCTATTACACCGCCATGGCTGGAGTGGCTCCAGCCATGGCGGCCCCTAGCGGAACCAGGGAGGAAAACCTCCACTCTGGGATTTTCCGGCGGGACCGGAGGGTCGGGAGACCCTCCCCTACCCCCATGGCTCCGCCCCTGATCGAGATTGAGGTTGAGATTGCAGACCGAAAATAACTCACCGGGTATGATTGAGTTTGCGCGAAGAAGAAGACCAAAAAAGGAAGAGAAGCGGTTGTCACCGTGTGCGATTCGTTTGTGAAGAAGAAGAGAAAGAGAAGTGGTCGTTTCGTTTGCGAGATGTGAGGGATGGAAGCGGGCTGCTTACTTTGCTGGAGTTCTTTCTTTCTATCTAACCCTATTAAGTTAACTAGCTTTATACCCGTGCTATGCACGATATATATAAATTTTTAGAATAAAATTGTATTATTTTGTTGTTCCATTTAACAAATATCTCAAATAAAATTGTATTGTTTCGTTTGCGAGATGTGAGGGATGGAGTCCGTGGCGGAGCCAGGACCCAATACTCGGGGGGGGGGGGGGGGGGGGGGGGGGGGGGGGGGCTCCACCCTATGTAGAAAAGTTTTTCGTATAACGTCTGAAGAAATTTTTTTTTCGGTATGTTCAATGTTCACTAACAATTTATTTAATTTTATAACATTTAATTGAATATCTTCGATCAAATTAAAACCCCCTGAAATATATCGCATTGTCAATTCAATAAAAAAAAAACCCTAAAATTTATCGCATTGTCAATTCTATTACAATACCTAAATATCATCAATTTAATTAAAACTCCTAAATATCACATTATCAATTACGAATCCTTAAATTAGAAATCCCTAACTAAACAACATATTAGAAATATTTCAAAAAAAAATCCCTAAAATAAAAATACCTAACTTAAACCCTAAATTAGAAATCCCTAAATTTTAAATCCCTAAGCAAACAATATATTAGAAATAAAAACCTTAAATTAAAAATCCCTAATTTAGAGCTCACAAAAAAAAAATAGAAATAAAAAACTTACTTGAATTGAGTGGGAGTAGAAAAGAAAAACATTAGATGAATATGGATTTATAAAACTTTGTGGGTGTTTAGGAAATTTTTCCCTAACTATCCCACGCCTTTGTGGATGGAAAGGGCAAAGGGCATTTTTGCCCTTTCCATCCTTCTTTTTTTAAGTTCCTGCTGTATAAAACGGCGTCGTTTTGTGCTGTACAAAACGACGCCGTTTTATACAGCAGGAACTTAAAAAAAAAATAACAGAAGATGGGTTTGCAATTCTATTACACCGCCATGGCTGGAGTGGCTCCAGCCATGGCGGCCCCTAGCGGAACCAGGGAGGAAAACCTCCACTCTGGGATTTTCCGGCGGGACCGGAGGGTCGGGAGACCCTCCCCTACCCCCATGGCTCCGCCCCTGATCGAGATTGAGGTTGAGATTGCAGACCGAAAATAACTCACCGGGTATGATTGAGTTTGCGCGAAGAAGAAGACCAAAAAAGGAAGAGAAGCGGTTGTCACCGTGTGCGATTCGTTTGTGAAGAAGAAGAGAAAGAGAAGTGGTCGTTTCGTTTGCGAGATGTGAGGGATGGAAGCGGGCTGCTTACTTTGCTGGAGTTCTTTCTTTCTATCTAACCCTATTAAGTTAACTAGCTTTATACCCGTGCTATGCACGATATATATAAATTTTTAGAATAAAATTGTATTATTTTGTTGTTCCATTTAACAAATATCTCAAATAAAATTGTATTGTTTTGTTTGTGAGATTAAATTGACTATTCTCCAAAACATTGAGAGTATTTTATACATTATCCCTTTTTACATCAATTTTATACATTGAGTAAAATAATTAAATAAGATAAGCTCATTCTTACATCAAATTTTCACATTTTAGAGTATATGAAATAGATCAAAACAAACTTATAACATTAATATAAGGGTATTGTTTATAATATTAGCAAATATTTTATAATTTAAAGTGTGGTGTTGAATTTATAGTCCAAATGCTATAAAATTCAATTAGATACTGAATTATTTGATATTTAAATTTAAATTACATATCATTTTAAAATTGGAATGATACAAAAATCTATTGGAATTCAAATTCTAAATTAATTAATATCTAATTTAAAATACATATATAATTTTAAGATTAATGGGTTAATTTAATATCTTATCGTAAATTTTTGAAGTTCAATATCGAATAAAGTGCAAAAGATACATAATCAAATTGGATATCAAATTCTGAATTATTTGATATCAAAATTCAAAATACGTATCATTTTAATATTAGAATGATGTAGAATCCAATTGAGATTCAAAGACATTTAATTCTTTTTCGGTATTCAAATTTGAAAATTTAAGATAAACAATAAAGTTTTGTAATCAATCTGCAAGTGATACATATTTCAAATTTAAAGAATTTGAAATTAAGATGCAAGACATTCTGTTAATATTAAAGGGGTGCTACAAAATGCTACATTCTGTTTATATACTCATCATCATCCTATCGCTCCTACCAACTACTTATGAGTAAAAAAAAAAAAGGTTCTATTCTAATTCTAAATAATACCTTTAATAAAGGCCGCTTTTCCGATAGAATTGCATGCGAGAACCCAAATCCGTGTATGCGGTTAAGCAAGCCTGCCGCCAGCTTCCACAGAGACAAAAAAAAACATGAGCGTCTAATGCGAAAGGTTTAGGGATGCAACTGGGACGGAGAATACTCGTACCCGTAAATCCCCGATGGGTAATCCCCGTTTATATGAATTAAATCAACAAAAATTTACTTAGATGGAGAATCGAACCTTCGACCAAATGAAACATCATCAATCACTTCAACCATTTTGACTCATTCGACTTCTTCTTAACAATTTACTAATTAAGTAACAAATATTAGAATTTTAGGGTTTGTATTTCTCTCCACTCTCCACTCCACCGCGACCTATCGATCTTGATCTCAGACTGAAATCGTCGGCCTCCACCTCTCCGCCTCCACCTTTAGGTCACCTTGATTTACAGCCTTTACATCATCAACAAGCGGTCTGATCTTTTACAAGGTATCACCACTCCTTCAACTTTCATGGCTTCGTTTCTCTGGAATTACTTGCAATCGTGTTTTACTGTATTGAAGAATTTAATTATTAAGATCAATGGTTGCGTTTCCTGTTGTAGAGATTGGTTAGCGGAATTATAAGAATTTTCTAAGGAAATCTTTGATTTAGTTTAAGCGAGAATTAGTAAAGCTCAAATTGGATGCATAGATTTGATCTGGCATTTATTCTTCAGTTTAGCAATTATATAATCCCGAGTGATGTAAATGATATTCCTTATACTCTGTTTGATTTATGTGGAATTTGTTTGTAATGGTATACAAGAAATTATATATAGTGCTGGTGTATCTATATAGTGCTTCAAAATCCTTATATAGTGATAATGTATTTATATAGTGTTTCAAAATTATATATAGTGTTGGTGTATTTATATAAGAAAGGGTAAATAATTTATTAGTCCCCTAGTTTTTACCTAACACACTGTTTAGGACAACAACGGTACAATACAAGTTGACCATGTCACTCTGTTATTTTGTATATATTTGTTTATGCTAAAATATAACGATTACAAGTCTAAAAAACTAGACAAAAGGACCAAAAAGTTAATATTGGCAAAAGGTAGGGACCTTATAATGTGTTTTTCAAAATAGGGGACTAAACAGTGTGTTAGGTAAAAACTAGGGGACTAATAAATTATTTACCCTATAAGAAATTATATATAATGCTGGTGTATTTATATATCAGGATGGGAAGCAATTGAAATTGTTATAACATTGAAGTTGAGGCTCTGATATTTAGATTATGTTTGGCAGTAGAAATACATTTTGATTCAGACAGAATCTGCAAACTTTGCTTTTCTGTGTATGGTCAATGAAATTAGGAAGAGTTAGAGAGAATGATCAAAATTTGGCACCTGTATGTAAAATGGTACAAACAGCTAGAAGTACTCTGGACTCTAGTACATCCCTTTGAAGCATAAGAGGGTACTCTGGACTCTAATACATCCTTTAGAGGGTAAACAGGGATTCCCTATACCCGTGGTTTCCCTGTGGGGCGAGGACGGGGACAGTTTTATCCTCGCTTAGCTGGCGGGGATGGGGATGGGGAATGGGATAGGAAACCAGATCCTGGCCTTGCCCCGTCCCGTCCCGTTTACATCCCTAGAAAGGTTGCTTAACTAAGGGGTATGGTTGTCAAAACCGGACTGGTTAAAGAATCAGAAAGCACAGAGGGCCAAAGGTTAAAAGGTTCAACCGAGGTTCAAAAAATTATGTGAAAATTATATTTTTATTTAAATTTAACCTTATAACACAATACAATATTAATAAAAGTTGTACTAATAATAATAAATTTTTTAATATTATGATATTTTGAGATATCAAATTAATAAATTTAATACGAAAAAATTAAAAATTCAATAAATCTATAAAAATTAAAAAAGATGTAGATTTATAAGATTAAATAGTTATTTTAACTTTTAAATTTTAATTGTTAATTAAAATTTATTAATATTAAAGAGATAAAATAAAATTTTTTACAATATTTATCTACATATAAATTAAAAATAATTAATACTTAATAATATTTTACTTATTTAATTTATAACATCAATATATATTTTTAAATAGTTAATAATAATCATAATTAAATTAATGGTAGTGGTAAGCATGTTTGTTTATGATCTAAATGTCATCGTTGTTACTGGCTTGTGAATGAATGTTAAAGGTTGTGTACAAATGATTGAGAGATTCGGCTAGTGCATGTGTACCGGAAAGGTAATTGCGTTGCAGATTGAATAGCTAACTTCGCAGGATGTCTATCTTTGGGTTTTCACGAGTGTCAGGAGCCTCCTACAGGCATCCAGGATGTTTTTTCTGATTATAGGACGGATCGTCCGCGGATGATTCGGTCCTAGTTTTCTGGGTTTATAGCCCTTCATTCGACAAAAAAAAAAAGTCTAGTGTTTGAACTTTTATCAAATTTACATTTTTTTTAAATAAAGGTGTTTGAAATTTGACCAGACCAAACCACTCAAGCGGTGCTGGATCAATCGGTTCACGGTTTAACCAACCAGTTTAGACGGTTCTCACCGGTTTTCAAGTATTAAAAAATCAAACCACCTCCTGCCCGTAATTATGATCAGTTCGATTGAACCGGTCGGTCTGATTCGGTTCTTAAAACCATGGTTAAGGGTAATATTGCTATTATCTGCCAACATTTGAGGTAAAAATTATACAGTTTTAGACGTTAGAGATAAAATTACTCTTATCTATCAACATTAGAGGTATTTTTATATCTTATCACCATTAAAAATCTTTGGTTTGTCCCTATATCATAAGTGCACCTCTAGAAGTCTTTAATTTTAGTCGAAAAAAATTTATGTGCTTTCACGTTTTGTCAAATAGGTATCTTGAGGAGTGAGATTTTCTGTTTTGAAAAACAAGGATGTAAAAATTTAAAATGACTGTTTATGACCTCAAAAAATGAAAAATTAAAAAACTTGATGATATTGTAAATAACTTTAGCTCTTCAACTTTTTAATTTTGAGGATATTTAGGTTGTCTGATGAGGAAATGAAAACAAAATGTTTAAAGAGAGAAAGCTCTAAGCATGATGCTTTTGAAAAATAATATATTCCCGTTTTTGCTTGAAAAATTATTTTTATAGTGTTAAACTAAAATATTCCCGTTTTTAGCAAAACAAAAACTCCAGTACTTGTTTGGATAAAATAAATTCTACAAGTATCTAATCCATCAAATAATACGTGAAAGGAAGTTTTTTTTTTTTTTTTTTTTTTGCTTCACTCCTCTTTTAATGAGGAACACCTCCTTGTTCAATGATGGGTCAAATACATGACTATCATAGTACAAAATTACAAATAAGTTATATCACCAAATTTAATTCTTAATATGTTATTATTTCTTATATATTATGATTTTACATCATAATTTAAAAAATCTAGACTCAAATTCATAAATCATAAACCCTATAAAATATATTCTGAACTTCAATTTATAAATTCTAATCCTTAAAATATGTTAAAAATACTAATTTTACTAGTTTGATATAATCCAAAATTATGACTTGATATAGTTGTAAATAGTTTTTAGAATATGAATTTGTGTGCAATTTTCCCTTCAAGGAATATGGTTTTGTTGACCTTTGGAACTGAATTGGGCCTGCTTGAAAATAGATGGGCCGGACCGAATGATATGGATCCCGACTTGAACCTTGCGTGGATCTTCACCCGAATTCATATGGTTTTGGCCATGGATTTGGATTCTAAATTGGTTATGGGCTTAGCCTTTACTTGTTATTCTGAGAATAAATTAATACAAATATTTTTATATATGTATTTATATTTCTTTTATTTTATTTTATTTTATTTTATTCCAATTCTAATTAAATGTTTATAACATAAACATTAATGAGTATCTTATAATTATATTATGCGTTTATGTCACACCCGACCCTAAACGGCATCGGGCATGAAAGGAAAATAGAATAACAAACGCCTAACAGCCTAAGAGCCGAACCTATATTCTAATATATAAAAATGTATTCGGACTACCTAAAGTTATATTAATTATTTGGCTTGGACTTGATAATTCTATCAAGCTTCCTACGTATCGGGAATCAAAGCCACGTAGTTCTACCTATTTTAGGTAGTTCTCGTAACTTCGGTAGTTCTCTTAACTTATTGAGGCGTTTTAACTTGTTGACACTCTGATTGACACGTTGATAGTTTAATTGTATATTTCACTTAATTACTATATAACTTTATATATATACTTCATCTTATCAAAACGAATCAAAACAAATAAACGTTTCATCAAACCAATTCATAATCAAATAAATGTTTTATCAAACCAACTCGTAATCAATTAAACGCAAAACCTAATATCAAAATCAATCATAACCGAAAACATAATCCAAATGAACTTAAAACATTGTATCTGTTAGGCATGAATTTGACTACAATTTAACATATAATTTATGAGGAATTAAGGGTGTTTTTAGGGTTAAATTACGAGAAAGAATGTCTTATAAGTGTTTTTGTGCAGATTTGGAAAGATTAAGTCAAACAGACTATAAGCAGCCTATTTTGTGCAAACCATGAGGAGATGAGCAACCTTTGATCCAACGGTCTAATGCTGCAATTACTGATGACGGATAGCGACAGGACAGACGGCAGGAGCGACAGGCAGGAAAGGCGATAAGAGCAGTTAAAAGAAGCATGATGACAAGAAAGTTCGACCATTGAGTGTTCAAGGGTCAAAAGGATCTTAACCACTTTTAGTAGTCTAGGATTTATGAACAAAGTAGTTGGTTTTTGTAATATTTTAATCGTATACTTTCAGTACTGTTTTGTTTCTTTTCTCCGTTAAATAGATGTAGTAGGGGAAAGGAAAAGGGATCTTTTTTGTGAACAAAAAGAATAGACGTTTTTGTAGAAGAGCTCTTAAGAAAGAAGATGACTCCATTAATGGAGCTCTGTAGAATGGGAGCAGACTGTTCACTCGGTAGTATGAGTGAGTAGTCATTTTGAATGGGTTCGGCCAGTCGGGGCCGGTTATGTAAGTTCTCTGTTTTCTTTTTATGAATGAATGTTGTTAATTTATGAAGTGTTTGATGAAGCTTTTTATTCCATTGCTACGCATGTATGATAGTGTTAGATGAATGATAGGGAACTGCTTTCATCTTCACGAACCTTTTTATCAAACATCCAACACCGAAGCATGAATGTTAGGAGGTTGTATCATGGGTTTTCTTTATTGAAATGTTGTTTCGATCTTAGTGCAAGAAAGAACCAACCTTAGGGACGCTTACGGTTGTAGTAAGTCTTAGAATCTTAAGAACACACGAGAGTTGACTTAAGTGAGAATTAAAACAGAAACCTTGACTTCGCTTTACTCCATTCATGAATAAATAGGAAGTTTAGAGACTCAAAGTGACCGGTTCCGCTGTGCCTAACCTGTTCTACCTTTTATCATTTACCAAGAAATTGTTTTTATCAATTTATTCATTTACGCTGTCATACGTTTACAATATCTCTCATTATCAAGAATTTAGACCCACGAACACCCTGTTCTACAAGGTTTTTCTAGTAAAATTTGATCTTCAATCCCTGTGAAGACGATACTCTATTTATCACTTTATTACTTGTTTCTAGTGCACTTGCTAGAGTCTGTTCGGAGGACAACAAGTTTTTGGCGCCGTTGCCGGGGATTGAAAGCAACAAAATTTATCTGAAAATTTCTGTGAAACAAGGTGTTTTTAATCTGTTTGCTAAATAGTGCAGCCAGAAGGAGTTCTCCCATTGTTTATGCGCAGAGCTGGACCACCAGTTTTTCCTATCGATCTCGAATTAGAGAGAACGTGTAGACGAAACCGAGCGGGAGCTCGACGAGCAAGACAACGAGAGCGACAAAGAGAAAGAAGGATGGTTGGAAGAGTACCACCAGAACAACCAGTTTAACCTAATCAAGAAGAGGAAGGAGAGAACAACAATCCTCCAGTTATGAGGATCAGAGACTATTCCAGGCCGACCACGGAAGGGCACTCTTCGTGCATTGTGTTGCCTAATGAAGGGAACAACATGTTTGAAGTGAAAGCATGTATGATACAAATGTTGCAGGCAGCAGTACAATTCAATGGATACCAGTCGGAAGATCCAAATGGACATATCCAGGAGTTCATTACACTATGCAACACTTTCCGATCAAACCGAGGAGTCTCCGATGAAGTGATAAGGCTAAAGCTGTTTCCTTTCTCTCTCAAAGATAAAGCGAAGAACTGACTGAAGAACCTACAGCCAGGAACCATTTCCACTTGGGAAGAAATGGCCAGCGCCTTTCTGATGAAATACTTTCCACCTCGACAGGCCATAAAACTCAGAAATGAAGTGTCTCGATTTGTACAAGAGGAGGACGAGTCGTTGGCAGAGGCATGGGAAAGGTACAAAGAGCTGTTAAGGAGGGTACCAAATCATGGCATCCCCATGTGGATGCAAGTGCAGAATTTTTACAATGGAGTCACCAACATTTATAAAATCCAAATTGAATCCATTGCCAATGGTAACCCCGAAGATCTTGAACCACAAGCCTTGTATAACCTTATTGAGAGAGTCGTGAGTACAAGTTATAACTGGCACTTAGCCAGGAGTGAAGGAAGAAAAGCGGGAAATGATGATGTTGTGTCAAAACTGACCACCCAGGTGGAACAGCTTGCAAAGCAGCTCAGAAAGATTAATGTATCATCCATTCACAGTGAACCACCGTTCAATGATGTTTGTGATTTTTGTGGAGGACCTCACTTCAACATAAACTGTCCTGAAGTCAAGCAAGGGAAAGGTGAGCAGGAGCAATGTGATTATGTTGGTTATAATCAAAGGAACCCACCAAACCCATACTCAAATACATACAACCCAGCCACGAGAAATCATCCGAACTTTGGATGGACTGGGCAGCCCACTCAGCAAGAGCAACCGAGGTATCAACAGCAACAAGGAGGACAATACCAGAGACAACCTCAACAACATTATAAACAGCCTGTTCCACCGAAGGAAGATATAGAACAGGACATGAAAACCATGATGATGCAATTCATGAAGCAGACACAAGCTTCAATCAAAAATCTGGAGACACAGGTCCATCAACTTGCTGCATCCTCGTCAAAAGGAAAAGGGATAATGCCAAGTAACACCGAACCAAACCCCAAATGAGATGTCATGGCCATCACCCTGAGATCTGGTAAGAAAACTCACCCTCCTTTTCCAACTGATAAAAATGCTGAGTGTGCAGGTACCTCTCAAAATGTTGAAGAAAAGAAGGAACAAGCTGTTCCTAGTCAAGAAGAGCCCGTCGGGGTAGAATTGACCGTCGATCAGGACCAGGAGGAACAAGGAAAGAGGTACAAACCACCTCCACCCTATGTGCCACCTGTACCTTATCCGGCGAAGCTGGTGAACAAGAAGCTTGAAGAGCAAAATTCAAAAGTGTTAGACACCTTGAGGAAGTTGAATATCAACATCCCCTTCGTGGAAGCACTTACCCAGATGCCCACATATGCGAAGTTCTTAAAGGATATCTTGTCAAACAAGAAGAAGTTGGAAAATATCTCAATGATCCAACTGAACAGGGACTGTTCGTCAATACTCCAGAACAAGCAGCAGCTTCCGAAAAAGCTGAAGGATCCAAGGAGTTTTTCTATTCCCTGCTCAATTGGCAAGTTAAATATTGAAAATGCATTATGTGACCTAGGAGCGAGTATAAACCTAATGCCATATTCTGTGTATGCTAAGCTGGGGCTACGAGAACCACAACCAACTAGAATGTGTATTCAGTTGGCTGATAGGTCTGTATGTTACCCTAGGGGGGTAGTGGAAGATGTATTGGTAAAGGTAGGAAAATGCATACTGCCTGTTGATTTTATCATAATGGACATAGACGAGGACTTGCATGTTCCTATTATCTTGGGTAGATGTTGAGCGATTTCCGCAAGTGCACGGTTTCGCTTGTAGTAATAAAAATATCGATCCCACAGAGAACGCTTTTTAACGAAAACTTATATTAATTCAGTTTAAATACGACTTAAGGTTTATTAAATAGATAAACATTATTTGAAATTGGATTTGGTTTTGAAATTGCTAGAAATAGAATTAGATTAAAGTATTTAGATGTTAGAAATTATTTATGATTTAAAAGTTAATTTGCAAGACAGGAACATTTAGAACTTTTTAGAAAAACAAATAAATGTATTCGTTTGCATTGAGCAAAGAAAACAACTTAAACTTTGTATCAATTATGATGATGAAATAAATGACGGAACCTCTAAATAATTGGCTTTAAACGCGACAAAACCCTTTCGGGATAGTTGCCCTTACTCAAATTAAAACTCTTTCGAGATGATAATTTGCCTAAGTGTTCAACAAAGTTTCCTTGTAATGATTTTGAATTCAACTGCGTATTAATGAAAACACCAGCCTCACTTATATTGGATTGGTTACCATAAGTGCTGCATAACGATTTATCGAATAGAACGGACTTTATTAGATGAAATATAAATTGATACAAGTTTACAGAGTGAAATCGCATGGACCCTTCGAGGGCGTGCAAGTGAACGGATTGATCAGTCCCTTCCTTGGGTTTCTTTAGAGGTTGTCAGGCTCAGGGGTGGATCCTTTTACTAATTCTTCTCGCCGAATCTTTGGAATGGAGAATAATCTCATCAGCCACCAAAATGTAAACTAAACTGGAACAATGTCTAAACGCTACTAAACTTGTTATTATTGAGTAAACAATGTGTGTACAGCATATTGCTTTGAACAGAAATAAAATCTAGACTCTGACTCTTTTCTGAGTCAGAGTTTCTGCATAAACTCTGCACTAATCTCACTCTCTCAACATTCACTACATTACATGTATTACATGTTACTTAACAACACATTTCTCTCCATATCAACTCTTTATTTATAGATGTTGAAGGGTTGTGACTGAAGTGATGTGTCCGTTGGTTAAGAGTCATGTCCGTTGTGAAAGGACGTCTTTATCCACTTGAACGAACGCGTTTCTTGGATTTCAGCATGTGTTAAATGCTTTTGGCAAATTTTCTGCACTTACCGAGAATGGAGATCCTCGGCCGTGAATGACGTAGCATTAAGTTGAGCTTTGGACGAAGGGGAGAAATGGCTAAACCACGCGTGTCGCGGCCGCGGGTTGGGGATTCACTGTCGCGGCACGGTGAGTTTTCTCACTTCTTAGCTCTCGTTCGTGTCCTTGACTTGGCGCTTTTGATTTACGTCGTCTTTGACTCCTTTTGTAGGGTTTTTCTTCTGTTTTAGATCCTTTTTCGTTCATATTTGGATTTTACCAAATATTTAGGTACCTTGCAAGAAAGAAAGATATTTGAGAGTAAAAGTAATCTAAACAGATATAAATAACACAAATTCGTAATAAAAATGATGTAAATATTAATGATATTTTAGGTATATTTTGGGCTTAACAAATCTCCACACTTAATCTTTTGCTAGTCCCGAGCAAAATTTCACTGAATTTATTCCTTAACTAATCTCTTTATGAAAATAAAGCATATATCTTTGTGTTTACCTTTTAAATTAGTTAAGCCGAAAATACTAACTTCGCATGGCAAATTTATACGCAAAATATCAAACTAACTTAGTATAAATACGATATATCATTCGTCTTGTATTTCAATGTTTAAATTGAAGTATTCGGGACGATGTAAGCACGCATGTTATTGAGTTTTTCATCTCAAGGCATTTCAAAGCACCAAATTTCCTTTCCCAAACTTGAATTATTATATATGAGTATTAAGTTTAATTTATTTTCTTAGTTACGCCCGTGATAAGGGTGGTCTCGATCGTAACTTTATATGCATTTTATTTGTGTTCGCTTAAGAGGTACCGACCATGCCATGGGTGGACGCAATCGTTACTTTAAACTTTAAACACGCTTAATTTTTTCTTATTTAAACGTTCCTTCCATACCTCGATTGTGATAAGGGTGGTCGCAACCGTGGCCAAAAGTACGCTTCACTTATTTATTTTTTCCCTTTCATACCTCGATTGTGATAAGGGTGGTCTCAATCGTGGCCAAAAGTTAAGAATACGATTTATTGATTATAACTTGGGAAAAAGAAAATTAGCACATTCATCCTATATTGACTTAAAATTCAACATGTATTATGGCTAAAGTTTCCTTAAAAACTTCAATTGGTGTTAATGTAAGACAAAATCAAAACCGAGCTAAAAATTGTTAGTTCAATTTAATGTCTATAAACCTAATTGAAAATTTAAAATAAGATTTATTGTATCATAAATTTCATGATTATAAAATAGAGATTGAAAATAAAGAATTTTTTACTTAAATACATTCACTCGAGACAATTTTTTACTTAAAATCGTGTCAAAGATTTGTGAAAAATTTGAAAATATTACCCGTATAGAAATATTAATGATAACCTAAAAATAATCATAAGTTAAATATATGTTAAAATAATGTTAAATAAATTGTTTTGCAATATATGTTGCATTTACATAAAACAAGTGTTGCATTTATAAATGTTGCTTTAAAAATTATTCTTATTCGTTGCATTTATTCGTACTAAAAATGATATATGCAATATCTCCTCCCACACTTAAATTGGACCATGTCCTCATTGGTGCAAAATTGATAAAACACGAAAAATGGTACGAAAAGAAATCATACGAATGAAGAAAGAAAAAGTATGAAATTAAAGTATCCAAATTAAGATATTAAAAGTGTACCAAACATAATAGAAAATAGGAGTATTGGAACAAATCAAAATAAATGAGTAAAGAAAAGATTAGATATAACCTGATTACGTGATCGTGAATCCGGTGGAGACGGTGTGGTTGAAAATTGATGGCTTATTAACGTGATCACGAACATTATGCTCATTACCAACATGCTCTCGTGCTTGTGTTTGGGTATCAACATGCCCTTGTGCATCCGCTTCATCGTCATACGGCGCATCGTCATCCGTACCAAAAATGGGTCTGCTCATTACCATCCTCTTTAATACCATTGCCCTGTGAACTTGTAGTAGCAACATCGAACTTGTAAAACTAGCCAACACCGTAATCAAATGACCAAAGCAACTAGCTTAATGGTTGAAAAATGGAAACATGGACTCAATTGTCAAAATGTAATCCAATTTAATCTTCCACGAAATCCGTAATGAGGTAATCCAAAGTGAACAAGTAAATCATGACTTCAAATCATTTACCTTTTTAACAAGCCCCAAAAGAAAAAAAAATTTATTGAAATAGAAATTACTATTATCCTGAAAGAGCTTGCTAAAAGTGTACTGGAAAATTTGTCCAAACTTGTTTGGTTGGAAAAATTTATGGCTTAACAATAAAATGTCTTGTAGGATATCCAAACAAAAATACTCATCTCGTCATCCCAACTTCATAAACGTAACCTAAATCCTTAAATGTAATCCTCTCATTCTCTTGAGCATAGGAAAGATTAACCAAAAAGTCTATAATTGAGTTATGTTCATAAAAGTTCTTGTACCGCTGCCCGTCCTAATCTGAATTGATGCTTAATGGATGTAGAGGAAACCTTATTAGTAACCGTCTTATGTTTAGGCATGGTGTGGAAAACTTGTAAAGGTGTGGTTGGGAAAGAAGTATATTGGGTAGGTAAAAATTTGGTAAAAGTAAAGGTGATATGGTGTGGATTTAATCGTACGGGGAAGAGTTTGGATTGTGTAAGTTGGGTAAAATGGAAAGTGATGTTAGGTTTGTGTAAGGGATAGGTACATATAGGGGTAAAAGTGTTTAGGAGTTATGGTAGGAATAGGAATTGGCTCAATTGAAGTCAGAAATCCGGAACTGGTGGCTCTACAGGCCGCGGGTCGCGACTGAGGATACCCATCCGCGGCCGCGGCACGCGGTATTCAGAGAAATTTTCTCTGAATTTTCTTGTGTTGCTCGCTGAAGTTACCGAGAATTTGACATTCTCGGCCGCGGATCAGCCCCTGATCATCCATATTTTGCATTTTAACTCTGTTTTGTGTAATTTCTTGAGAAATTATATCCTGAACTCCTTGAAAATGTAATCTGTACTGAAGAACATAAATGTAAAACATTAAATGATAAGGAAAACCAAAGGTTTGTCCTTATTAATGGAAAAAAATAAATGATATAATTAATTCAATGAAGATAAGAATATCAAAGGTTTTGAATAAAAATTGATTGAAGTATTTATGTTCATTTAATTATGTAAGTTAAATGAATCTTTATTTAGTCATTTATATTTAATTTAGTCATGTACTTATTAATGTCTTATTTAATAGATTTATGAGATATTAAATATAAACTGAGAATTATTGTCATCGATTAATTATCTCTGAGAAAATTTAAACAGACATAAAACTAGTACTCAGACGAAATAATAAAAAGAATGGATTTATTATTATTGCATGAAATAAATATGAATTTAATTAAAAACAAACAAACCTATTTACATACTGTGTGAAAACAAAAATACTAAACAACACAAAGGCAAATTAAAACGTCATCCCGTTGAATTGTGGGCCAATCCTGAAAACATTTTTAACCAGGCCCGATAACGATCAATCTTTGCCTGCACGAAGATCTGTCTTTCTTCTGCAGAAAGAAATTGTGGGCCAATCCTAAAAACATTTTTAACCAGGCCCTCTTTTTCCATGTATTCATAATCCATAAATGGAAAGGGTTCTGGATCGGTCCATGGAACATCGACTAATCCTTTCGCTCCGAGTATAATGCCACAGATTATATTCCCATATCCCGTTGACTTTCTCCCTTTCAACCTAGAAGCGGCAACCAGACCGTCCATCAAAATCTTCGATGAATTCACGGTATTGCCTCGGAAGATGTCGCCTAAGACATACAGGTCTGTGTCTTGGACCATACTACTAGAAGTGCGTCCAAACAAACTGTGACACAAGAATTTATGTAAATAAACCATAGAATTGGATTTGATACTCTTATTGTAGGCGAGGCTGGGATTGAAACGCCAAAAACCAGTTAGCATTCGCCAAATGTCTCTAGACGTCATATTTCTGCCAGGACGATGTGTGGATGTCTCCCGTAGGGGAAAACCAAACCAGGCATGTAACTCTGGGTAGCCAAATGTGTAAGTTTTGCCGTCGTGGCAAAAACTAAGACGCATCCGACGTTTGTTAACAAAACGTACAGAACAGAGAAATTCCAGAATCCAATCTCTAATTATTGGAAATTTCATATGAGCAAACTTAGTCCACCCCAATTTCTCCAAATAGCGATTCATATCGTCGCTTATTCCGAGTTCATCATTCAAGAACTCGTCCATATATAACATCCCGACGGGCATTGTATATCGAAATTGATAATAACGGTGTCCCTCATCATGATTATACACCGGAAAGAAACAACCATAGCGTGCTGATAAGTCAGGATGTTTATTGTCTGAAACAGAAGTCATGGTGTTTGAAAATAGGTAAGGAAGCAAAGTTCTCTGAACTTAGTTTCTGGTTAATTAATATATAAGACTATCAGAAATTTATTCTGTCAGAGATGAAAAGAATGTAACAGAACTTTGATCCTCAATAACTTATTTATAAAATCCTAGGATGAAAGGAGGTGTTGGTTTGATGCGAAAAGGTGTTAATCAAACCTCCTAAAGATGAAGAAACTCAATTTTTCGTTTCTGAAAAGTTGTGTCTGCAGGAAAAGAAGAATACAGGTCTGATTCTGCAGGAATTCACCGTGTCGCGACCGAGGATACTGAGACGCGGTCGCGGCACGCTAATTAAAAAAAAAATTTCGCTGAAGTTACAGAGAATTCTGATTCGCGGCCGAGGATTTCAATCCTCGGTAAGTTCAGAAATTTTTATTTTCTCTTTATTTCCCTTGAAATTTTGAAATTCTGAATTCTCAACTGAGAATTCAGATTCTCTGTAAGTTCAGAAATATATTTTTTTGTTCCTTTTGCTTGGACAAACGTAGAACATGACTTAAATAAATTTTTATTGATTTAAAACTCGACATACGCATATTTAAAAACTAAAAATTATAAATTATAAACAAATGTAAATTAAATTTAAAAAAAGAAAAGATGAAAATAAAACAACAAACGAGACTAAAGATAAACAACAAAAGGTTTGAAAACTTACCTGGAGATAATTTCAATTTGGAATCAAAAATTAGAATTGCATCCCAAATCTTTGAAATTATTATATATATTTTTTCTTTCTTTTGGGTTTTTTTTATATTTTTTTTTTGGTATTTTCTTTTTTTAGGCCCCTTTTTTTTAGCGTTTTCTCAAATTAAGGATCTAATGATTTCGGTTGAATGCCCAAACTTTTGGTTCCGTACGTGAACAAAAACTACGTACATTAACTGAAACTTTCAAAACTATATTAAAAGTATACAATTCCTTCCTGGATGATAAGGTAATTTCTTCCTACTTCTGATATATCTGTCTGAGAAGAGTTGATCGGCTGTTTCTTAGAGAGATAAATGTAGGTGTTTAAGGAAGTGATAAAAAAGGAAATTATTTGGGTTTAGTGTAGGAATTGAATAAATTTCTTAAGAAAGAGATATGATATTTTGGTGAAGGGTTAAGTTTATAGAAAAGAGATAAAGGTGTTTGGGAAAAGGTAAATTTTCTGGAAAAGTCATATGTCACGTCTGACATCCTGTTTCAAAAATTCTTCTTCTCCTTCTGATGTATTTGCATGCTGAATTTCTTTTCGGTAGACTCCTTCTGTAAATTTCATTGATTATCAAATCTCCAGTTTATTGTTGAAAAGACTTGGATTTTTATATCTGCAAACATCTAATTGCAAACGTTAAATAACAACGAGGATTTAGTCCTAGTGACCATCCTCAAAAACTAAATAAAAACTATAAAAATAAATAAATAGATATATAAACCAAAGTTCGAAATAAAACATGAAAAAACATAAATTTTTGTTAAAAATTTGGCGTTCCCCGGCAACGGCGCCAAAAACTTGTTGAGCGATTTCCGCAAGTGCACGGTTTCGCTTGTAGTAATAAAAATATCGATCCCACAGAGAACGCTTTTTAACGAAAACTTATATTAATTCAGTTTAAATACGACTTAAGGTTTATTAAATAGATAAACATTATTTGAAATTGGATTTGGTTTTGAAATTGCTAGAAATAGAATTAGATTAAAGTATTTAGATGTTAGAAATTATTTATGATTTAAAAGTTAATTTGCAAGACATGAACATTTAGAACTTTTTAGAAAAACAAATAAATGTATTCGTTTGCATTGAGCAAAGAAAACAACTTAAACTTTGTATCAATTATGATGATGAAATAAATGACGGAACCTCTAAATAATTGGCTTTAAACGCGACAAAACCCTTTCGGGATAGTTGCCCTTACTCAAATTAAAACTCTTTCGAGATGATAATTTGCCTAAGTGTTCAACAAAGTTTCCTTGTAATGATTTTGAATTCAACTGCGTATTAATGAAAACACCAGCCTCACTTATATTGGATTGGTTACCATAAGTGCTGCATAACGATTTATCGAATAGAACGGACTTTATTAGATGAAATATAAATTGATACAAGTTTACAGAGTGAAATCACATGGACCCTTCGAGGGCGTGCAAGTGAACGGATTGATCAGTCCCTTCCTTGGGTTTCCTTAGAGGTTGTCAGGCTCAGGGGCGGATCCTTTTACTAATTCTTCTCGCCGAATCTTTAGAATGGAGAATAATCTCATCAGCCACCAAAATGTAAACTAAACTGGAACAATGTCTAAACGCTACTAAACTTGTTATTATTGAGTAAACAATGTGTGTACAGCATATTGCTTTGAACAGAAATAAAATCTAGACTCTGACTCTTTTCTGAGTCAGAGTTTCTGCATAAACTCTGCACTAATCTCACTTTCTCAACATTCACTACATTACATGTATTACATGTTACTTAACAACACATTTCTCTCCATATCAACTCTTTATTTATAGATGTTGAAGGGTTGTGACTGAAGTGATGTGTCCGTTGGTTAAGAGTCGTGTCCGTTGTGAAAGGACGTCTTTATCCACTTGAACGAACGCGTTTCTTGGATTTCAGCATGTGTTAAATGCTTTTGGAAAATTTTCTGCACTTACCGAGAATGGAGATCCTCGGCCGTGAATGACGTAGCATTAAGTTGAGCTTTGGACGAAGGGGAGAAATGGCTAAACCACGCGTGTCGCGGCCGCGGGTTGGGGATTCACTGTCGCGGCACGGTGAGTTTTCTCACTTCTTAGCTCTCGTTCGTGTCCTTGACTTGGCGCTTTTGATTTACGTCGTCTTTGACTCCTTTTGTAGGATTTTTCTTCTATTTTAGATCCTTTTTCGTTCATATTTGGATTTTACCAAATATTTAGGTACCTTGCAAGAAAGAAAGATATTTGAGAGTAAAAGTAATCTAAACAGATATAAATAACACAAATTCGTAATAAAAATGATGTAAATATTAATGATATTTTAGGTATATTTTGGGCTTAACAGTAGACCATTCTTAGCGACAGGTAAAGCCCTGATTAATGTCGGAGAGGGACAATTATTTTTGAGAATTAATGGGGAGGAAATCATTTTCAAAATGAATGAGGCTATGAGACGAGCTAACACTAGTGATGACACTTGTTGTTTTTTAGATGATTTCCAAAGTCTGTCTACTTTGCAGGAACAGGGACATGATACTCTGGAAGCTCTCTTAGGACAAGAAGTAAATTTATGTGAAGGAACATGCTGTTCCATTGAAGCCCATGTTTCGACACTTCCTCCAGATCCCACTGTTCCTACCCATCGAGAACCATCTGAAATACCCATTGTGCCCCTGTCTAGACTTGAACTAAAACCTTTGCCATCACACCTAGAGTATGCGTTTCTGGAACCACCAAGCGGGAGCCCGGTGATTATATCTTCGAAACTAACCCCTGATCAGAAAGCTCAACTCATGGAGGTATTGCGAAGAAACAAGGAAACTATTGCTTGGAAAATTGATGATATCAAAGGCATTAGTCCAACAGTGTGTGTTCATAGAATTCTGATGGAGAAAGATCATAAACCGTCTATCCAACCACAGCGCAGACTGAACCCCCGCATGAAGGAGGTTGTGAGAAAAGAAGTGATCAAACTGTTGGATGCAGGAATTATTTATCCTATATCTGACAGTGTTTGGACTAGCCCTGTTCATGTAGTGCCAAAGAAAGGAGGTACCACGGATGTTCTCAATGAAAAAAATGAATTGGTTCCCACACGAACCATAACAGGATGGCGAGTATGTGTGGATTATCGAAAGCTAAATGAGGCAACGAGGAAAGACCATTTCCCTCTACCATTCATTGATCAGATGCTCGAACGTTTGGCAGGGTATGCATTTTACTGTTTCCTTGACGGATATTCTGGGTACAATCAGATTGTTATCCATTGTGAAGATCAAGAGAAAACAACTTTCACTTGCCCTTACGGGACTTATGCTTACATACGGATGCCATTCGGACTATGCAATGCTCCAGCCACGTTTCAGAGATGCATGATGTCCATATTTCATGATCTGGTGGAACGAACAGTGGAAATCTTCATGGACGATTTCTCCGTCTATGGAAACTCATTTGGAAGCTGTCTGAACAACCTGGAGGCTGTGCTAGTGCGATGTAAGGAAACCAATTTAGTCCTAAATTGGGAAAAATGCCACTTCATGGTTACAAGTGGCATCGTTCTCGGGCATCAAATCTCTGAAAAAGGGATGGAAGTAGACAAGGCCAAGGTGGAAGTGATAGAGAAACTCATCGTTCCCACTAATGTAAAAGATGTAAGAAGTTTTCTTGGACATGCAGGGTTCTACCGAAGGTTTATAAAGGATTTCTCAAAAATCGCATTACCTCTGTCAGCTTTGCTACATAAAGATGTGGACTTCTTATTTGACACAAGCTGTGTCAAAGCATTTGAACTATTGAAGGGCAAGCTGATCAACTCACCTATACTAGCAGGACCCAACTGGGAACAGCCGTTTGAGATGATGTGTGACGCTAGCGATACATGTGTTGGAGCAGTTCTTGGGCAAAGGATTGAGAAAAAGTTCCGACCTATCTATTATGCAAGCAAAACATTAAACGAGGCTCAACAGAACTACACCACTACAGAGAAGGAGCTTCTTGCAGTAGTGTATGCTTTTGACAAATTCCGTTCGTACCTAGTTTTGTCAAAAGTCATTATCTACACAGACCATGCTGCCTTACGCTACTTGTTTGCAAAGAAATATGTAAAGCCAAGACTGATACGGTGGTTACTCTTACTTCAAGAATTTGATCTAGAGATAAAGGACAAAAAGGGGACCGAAAATGTAGCTGCTGATCACTTGTCCAGAATTTCTCATGAGAACAATCAGGAACGACCAGAAATCCTAGAGATTTTTCCAGACGAGCGTTTGTATTCTATACAGCCTTCTCCATGGTTTGCTGACATTGCGAATTTCCTTGCTAGTTCAATTAAACCACATAACCTATCCACTAACCAAAGAAAGAAGTTTTATGCAGAGATCAAATATTATTTTTGGGAGGAACCCTATCTTTTCAGGTTATGCGCAGATCAGATCATTCACAGGTGCATCACTCAAAAAGAAGGACAAGCTGTTTTGAGCCATTATCACGATCGAGAAGCGGGTGGACATCATAGCGCAAGCAGAACTGCAGCCAAAGTGCTCCAATCAGGTTTTTTCTGGCCAACTATTTTCAAAGATGCCAACATGTTTGTAAGCACTTGTAATGAGTGCCAACGAACACACAATATTTCAGCGAGAAATGCCATGCCCCTCAATAACATTGTTGTTTGTGAAATATTTGATATATGGGGTATAGACTTCATGGGACCATTCCCTACGTCTTTTGGACATAAATACATTTTAGTGGCAGTCGACTATGTGAGCAAGTGGGTTGAAGCAATTGCTAGTCCCACTAATGACGCGCGTGTGGTTGTAAAATTCCTAAAAAGGCTGTTTGCCCGATTTGGTGTCCCACGAGCGATCATTAGTGATCAAGGAACCCACTTTTGCAACGCTCAATTTGAAAAGATGATGGGCAAGCTTGGAGTCTCTCATAGAATTGCCACACCTTACCACCCACAAACTAGTGGGCAGGTGGAGATTTCAAATCGTGAAATCAAAAGAATTTTAGAAAAAACCGTGGGCAATTCTAGAAAATACTAGGCAAACAAGCTTGACGATGCTTTATAGGCATATAGAACTGCATATAAGACACCCATTGGAATGTCCCCATTTAGATTGTTGTATGGAAAATCGTGTCACCTTCCAGTAGAGATGGAGCATAGAGCCTTTTGGGCTTTAACCTTCTTAAATTTTGAGAAACATGCAGTGGGCGAACAAAGGAAGCTGCAACTCTGTGATATGAAAGAATTCAGGTTGTTTTCATATGAAAACGTGGTGAATTATAAGGAGAAGACCAAGAAATGGCACGATAGAAAAATCTAGGAGAAAGTCTTTCAAGAAGGACAGAGGGTTCTGTTGTACAATTCAAGGCTCAGACTGTTCCCTAGGAAGCTGAAGTCCAGATGGTAGGGACCATATACGGTGAGCAAGGTGTTCGATCACGGGGAAGTCGAAATTGGCAAGGATGGTCATGAACCTTTCAAGGTCAATGGACAGAGGTTAAAACCTTATCTCGAAAACGATCACCAAAGGAAGATTGACACTGTCCACTTCCAGGACCCCCCGAGCCAATAGAAGCAAGAACAGGGTGTCCGCTGCAAACACCAATTGTAGCACAAGTAACCTTGCACTTTAGTACATGAATTTTTTTTAATTTTTGTCAAAGTTTAGTTAGGATTGCTTAGTCTGGTTAAGATTAACTCTTTGTCACATGACGATCCGTAACGAAATTTCTTTAACATATATATCAGGTTTTTAAGTGCGAGCAAACATTTAAAACTTTTACCCTTCCATGTGGGTAAAGTTTTGAATTTTTACTTGTTTGAAAAAGGGTTTGAAATGATATTTGGGGAAAATCAATTGGTGATTGGAAGCGAACATAAGGCAAATAAAGTGAACATCAAATCCAACTGTTCGTTTGGTACTTATTATACTCTACTTTTGCACCTCTCTCGATAAAACCAAAGTAGGTAGAGTATAGTAAATTTAAACTTAAAAAGTAACCGTTCGATTCCCCAATGCGTCTTTTCATCTGGCCGCGTCTGTTGCCATAACCACTCATACAGGTGGCGTTCATAGAAACGTCGTCATAATGACAGTTCTGGCAACAGGCCGTTTCAAACTTTTTTCTACTTAAAGGGCGTAGACTGTATTACGGACCCTAGTTAAAAATTGTTTTAAACTCTTTCCTTCACACCGTTCCCCATATCTTGTTTGACAACTATCTTTGGGTGTCCCTATTTAGTCGCTATCTCAGGATGAGGACTCGAGGCTCAGGGAAACAAGTGAAAGTTGAAGCCATAAAGAAAGAAAAAGGTAAGAGCAAGATGGTGGGCACAAGCACAATCGCGTTTGTACCCGATGAAAAACTAGTGAAGAAACTATCTCAGTTTAAGGACGCCGCGGTGCAACAATATTATGATGATTTGGCTCAACTCGAATTTGGGCCGGTGAGAACTATATGCTGGGAAACGCTGAAAAAGCTTCGGCTTGCGGAGCGTGTAAAAAAACCCATGTAAGCAGGCCACTTTGGCTGCTTCTTTGAGATGAAGGAGCCAGCATACAAGGAACTCACTTTGGAGTTTTTAGCCACCTTTAAACATGATCCTGAGATCACCGACCCAGATGAGGAAGGAAAGTTCAGTTTCCGGCTGATGACCCATACCCAACGGCCGTCCTTGAACACATTTAATAACCTGCTTGGCGCTGCGGATGACGACGACTTAGAGTCTGACGGGTACAAAGGGGCTTTCACTAAAACCCCGGACGATTTTGACCCAACGGCTTTCTAGCGCTCAATCTCTGGCCAGTCAAATTATGACGGTAGTGCCTCCAAAGCATCTGGTATTGAGGATTACGCCATCCGGTATTTGCACAAACTGGTTTCCGGCACCATCTTTGCGCGCGAGAACCAGGCCACTATCCCTCACGCAGACCTTACGGCTCTTTGGAGTATGGTAAAGGGGCGCAGGATGAACCTTGGATATTGGTTTGGGGAGTACATTAGCGCTTTTGGGAGAAAAAATTCGTCCGTCATATGCTGTGGCAGCATTGTGACACGAATAGCCGAAGAACTCGGGGTTTTCAAGCCAGAAGACCGAAATAGGCTAACTGTGGTGAACTATCCAGACCAAATCGATTTAAAAGGCCTACAAAGCATGATATTCGGAAGGATGGTGAATGGGAAGTGGGTCTGGATGTCGGAAGAGGAAGAATGAGCCTACAGTATCGGTGTCATCCGAGTCTGAGCAAATCGAGCAAGCCAATGATCTTGGCTTTTACCAGAAATGTGCCAAGCTCTCCAATGAAGACATCCTTTCCAAGTTCAACGCTCTGTTTGCACAAACCCAAGCTTGCAGAGAACCGATCTTTGCTCTAGAACATACAAATGTCGTGCAACAAAGCGAGATTGACCTACTCAAAACCCTCTATGTGGAAGAACATGGAAAGGAGAGTCCCTCTGGTGCCTCGATCAAGAGTCCGGTAAGAGCTAAACCTGAAACAACTGCCAATACCGCTGCCTCCTCGAAAGGGGATGGCACTGGTCCTGCTGCGGATAGAGAGGTTGACTCCTCTCTCTCTCCCCACCTGTCTGATCCTTCAATTTGTCACTATCCAAGCATCTGGTAACACTTATACCCCTTCTTTGCATTTGATTACACTCACTTATTATCATGTTATGTTCTTCCTATGCTTTTATTAGTAATAACATTGAGGACAATGTTCCATTCTAATTTGGGGGTGGGATATTACATTACTTGTGTTAATATTTGTGTGAGTATGCATAAACATGATAAAAGTTTGAACAATTGGTTAGTATAGTATATTTTTCTGAATAACAAGTTATCCCCATGTGATCTTTGGCATGAATAAATAGAAATCTATAACTGTCCTCAGTAAATGTTCCTTGTTTTATGTCCATATCCTTGTAAACAGTTTAGTGTTACGAGTGTTTTGTCTCTGTAGAAATTACTAAACAGATTGCGCTTTGAATGATTGAGATGTGTGGTGATAGCCTTGTGTTAATCTTAAATTCCCGAGTCTTGAAGTTCCAAGAATTTTGAAGTTCTAAGTCAACATTCACATGAGGGACCTTTGGCCTAAATACATGAAACCCCAAAGTAGTGAGAACTTGAGCCTGCAATTGCATTAAAAATGCATTGATTCTTTAAAGAGTGGGCCAGTACTTGCTATCTTTAGCGAGAATTGGCTTTGGTATGCCCTATAGAAATGGAAAGATTTTTGACAAACCTAGAATGATAAAGGCATTAGGCACCTAACTCAACCATTTAAAAGACTTAACCCGTGCATTGCACTCATATAGTAGGATGAACCATTTGAGCCTTACCCTTGTTTTTCATTAACTTAGCCTGTGAACAACCATAATCCCTTCACTATGAGCTTAAAGAGCCGAGAATCTGCCTCTTGCAAGTGGTGTTAATAGAGAATATAATTGGCTGAGGAAACTCAAGTGCATACTTAAAATGTTGAATAAAAGAAAATGATTGAGAGAAAAAAGAAAAATATGTAAAGAACCTCTTCATTCATGGAACACTACCTCATAGTGTGCCCAAAATCATTGGAATTGGTTGTTTAGTGGTAGGAGTTGATTAAAATTGTGGGTAAATCATTGGTTAAAACAAGTTGTGCAGATTTGTATGTGAGAAAAAAAGGATTGGTGTAAAGTGCATGAGGACAGAATTCTTACACACAAAAGCCATTCACTTCCACACCTGTACCTTAACCTTACATTACAACCATTAAAAGACCTTTGGACTTCGTTTGAAAAATTTTGATCCATAGAAATGGGACCAATGAGCAAATTCACACCCTACGGGTGTATTTACTGAGCTGAGGAGTGAAGTTGCATTCCCTTCCTTATGGCGAAAAAGGGCCATTCGAGAGTGAGTGAAACGTCCTTTCCTCAGTGAGGTATCTTGGGCAAACAGGTCGTTCATGTGAAAACTGAGGTTTAACTTTAAGCTTTGAGGAATTTCTTGAGTAGGGCTACATGATCAAACACTGGCATAACTTCATTCAAAATCGTGATTTGCGTTTTTCTGTAAAAATCTTCTGAGATCAAATAATCTGTTATAATCTCTTTCTCCGTGATCCCCTCCAACTCATCCTCCGCATTCTTTCATTCCTAAATCCTTCTCAAAAAGCAGACTTCTCTTCTATCTGTTGTTTACTTGAGGACAAGCAAAGGTTCAATTTGGGGGTATTTGTTAGGCATGAATTTGACTACAATTTAACATATAATTTATGAGGAATTAAGGGTGTTTTTAGGGTTAAATTACGAGAAAGAAGGTCTTATAAATGTTTTTGTGCAGATTTGGAAAGATTAAGTCAAACAGACTGTAAGCAGCTTGTTTTGTGCAAACCATGAGGAGATGAGCAACCTTTGATCCAGCGGTCTAATGCTGCAATTACTGATGACGGATAGCGACAAGACAGACGGCAGGAGCGACAGGCAGGAAAGGCGATAAGAGCAGTTAAAAGAAGCATGATGACAAGAAAGTTCGACCCTTGAGTGTTCAAGGGTCAAAAGGATCTTAACCACTTTTAGTAGTCTAGGATTTATGAACAAAGTAGTTGGTTTTTGTAATATTTTAATCGTATACTTTCAGTACTGTTTTGTTTCTTTTCTCCGTTAAATAGTCGTAGTATGGGAAAGGAAAAAGGATCTTTTTTGTGAACAAAAAGAATAGACGTTTTTGTATAAGAGCTCTTAAGAAAGAAGATGACTCCATTAATGGAGCTCTATAGAATGGGAGCAGACTGTTCACTCGGTAGTATGAGTGAGTAGTCATTTTGAATGGGTTCGGCCAATCGGGGCCGATTATGTAAGTTCTCTGTTTTCTTTTTATGAATGAATGTTGTTAATTTATGAAGTGTTTGATGAAGCTTTTTATTCCATTGCTACGCATGTATGATAGTGATAGATGAATGATAGGGAACTGCTTTCATCTTCACGGACCTTTTTATCAAACATCCAACACCGAAGTAGGAATGTTAGGAGGTTGTATCATGAGTTTTCTTTATTGAAATGTTGTTTCGATCTTAGTGCAAGAAAGAACCAACCTTAGGGACGCTTACAGTTGTAGTAAGTCTTAGAATCTTAAGAACACACGAGAGTTGACTTAAGTGAGCATTAAAACAGAAATCTTGACTTCACTTTACTCCATTCATGAATAAATATGAAGTTTAGAGACTCAAAGTGACCGGTTCCGCTGTGCCTAACCTGTTCTACCTTTTATCATTTACCAAGAAATTGTTTTTATCAATTTATTCATTTACGCTGTCATACGTTTACAATATCTCTCATTATCAAGAATTTAGACCCACGAACACCCTGTTCTACAAGGTTTTTCTAGTAAAATTTGATCTTCAATCCCTGTGGAGACGATACTCTATTTATCACTTTATTACTTGTTTCTAGTGCACTTGCTAGAGTCTGTTCGGAGGACAACAGTATCCATCATAGAGTTTCTCCCCTTAAGCATCAATCCATAACCACATATATAGTCAAAACGTCTCTTAACATTGCCTATCTCATATGGTCTTACCCGACACTTCACTACCATACTCGATAGGTCTTCAGACTGTGTACACAGGCCATATTTCTCACTAAATATGGTCTTCCAATATAAAACCACCGATCTGGATTACTCTAGATGGATATAAAAAAATCATAAAATCATGATGTTCCACTTTTCGCAATCAAATTTCTAAATTATTCCACAACCATAAATCATTTGCCTTCAATTAACTCTTCCGCAAAATAATCACATAAATCATAATATACATTTTATTTCAATAAATTATAAATCTATCAAAAATACTGATTTATAATTTAATTCAACCCTCAAAATAGTAACAAAACGATAATTAAATTGCTCAAAATATTGTATCGAAAAATTTAATATCGTTTAAAGTTTAATATTCTTATTAGACTATTTCCGTTTCTCACGGAATAGTAACATATAATACTAAATTGGTATCGTTAGTACTGATCGAAGGTTCAGTTAAACTCATAACACTACTAGGAATCCATCCGTACACATTTTATATCCCAAACTTTTGTACTAGAGTTTATATTCTAAGCTTTTGTACTAATTTTATAGGTTCTAATTGACAACTATTAGTATTAATCCTTCTATCATAAAATTTAAAATGACGAATTGGTCTATTTTGATCTCTGAAATAGTAATTTTGAACCAACATAGTTAGTTTGGACCGATTATACCTTTAAACTCGTAAGACTGCTAAAAGACCATTAATACCAAATCTCACTTCAAATTTATTATTATCTACTCTATATCTGTAATAAATCCCTTAGACAATACTCGAAAATATCCCATATATTAGGCCTTAAATCAGGATTTTAGATATGTGAAATAAAAATACGATAATATATCATAATTATGAACACAAGGCACATACCTCGTTATAACCACTCAAACTACCTAATTATCAATCCATTTTGGCGTAGAGACTCTTCATTTTTAACTAGGTGTGTTCAAAAAAATAGCCCCCTTTTTTTTATGTCTCCTTTACCTTATATTATACACCACCTTCCGTTCCACAATACATGTCTTTCTAGAGAACTTTTTTTATTCCACAATACATGACATTTTGCTTCAATCTATGCACATTAATTTACTTTTACCAAATATACCCTTATTTAAGTTGACTTTTTGTCTTAGGAATAGATAAAGTTACTAAGGAATGCAATTTTTTTTTTTTGGTAAACAAGGAAAGGAAAAAACAAAACGAAACAAGCACAACTTACCCTGGGATCAGCCTAGGAAAACTGACCCCGATCCTGTCTTCAAGCAGAAGGGGTAAGAGAAAGGAAGGAGGACTAGAAAGAATGGAGACACCCAGCATCCTCTCATGGCCAGCAGCAGCCAGGCGGTCCGCAATACGGTTTTGCTCTCTGTAAATATGTCTGAACTCAACAGATTCAAAATCGGAGACAAGCCTCCTAATGGCTTTAATAAGGTTTTGGCTATTAAAACAGATAGCATGATTGTCGGAGATCATATCAATGGCCTCCTTATTATTAGACTCCACTGAGAGCCTCTTGACACCCAGACTCTTGGCAAGCTTAATCCCAGAGAGGATACCCCACAGCTCCGCCGAGAAGGATGAACCCATACCAATGTTATGAGAGAAACCAGACATCCAGGCACCCCCTCCATCCCTTAAAACCCCTCCGGCCGCAATTCTCCTACTAACCAGACAAGAACCATCTGTATTGAGCTTCACCACCCCTTCCTTGGGCCTACACCAACCGACAAGACGCTCCTCCTTATTCTGAGAAGCTCTAACCAAAGAATCCCCTTTAAAACTTTCAATAACTGAAGAGAGCTTCCTCGAGAAAAACTCAGGTAAGTTATGAACATACATCTCCTTACCACCAAAGATTTCTTCATTTCTCCACTTCCATATTTGGTGACAAATGATAGCAAAGATAACCTCCCCATGCTCAACCTTAGCCAGAAGCTTCCCACTCACCCCAGATTGGAACCAATCAGCCTCAGGATAGGCAAGGAAGGACGGAAGAATGTGAGGAGGAAGGACTTCCTTCCAAACCTTCATACTTTTAGAACAATCCCTCAGAGCATGGCAAAGGGACTCAACATGGCCAGAACACCTACTACAAGCACCAGAGATAGCAAGATGCCTTCTGTAACAAAGTCTTTTACTCAAAATTAATTATATTTCTTAATTAGTGTGTATTAACCTTAAAAGACATGTATTGTGGGACAGAGGGAGTATTAGTTTTGGTTTGTGTATGTGTAAATTAATACACGTTGCACTCATAATTCATGCACATTTGCCACTTATCTCTACCTTACTCTATCTAACCACACGTGGCACCATTTATTTATTTTTTTATTTTCTTTTAATTATACATCTTTATATATTAAAATAATTATTGCTTCAAAAAAAAATATATATTAAAATAATTATAGTTATATAATTTTTGAAACATATCGTGTAATTCCAATTCCGTCTACAACATCAATACAATTTTGGTTAATATTACTTTTGATACTTAATGAAGTCATTTATTTTTTTTTATTTACCCAAAACTTTTAATTTACATCTAAAAACATTAAATTAAACTCAATTATGTATTTAAATTCATAATTATATAACACTACCTGTTTTAAAAAAAAAATAAATATTAAAAATTTTAGACACGGACGTGATAGTTTATATTTCAAACATAATTTTAATTCAAGAAAATTGAATATCATTTCAAATAGATTTTAATAAATAGATTTTTTTTTTAAAGCTACCCTTTTAATAATAAATTGATTAAATCTGTATAACATAAAAATTGAACCAATTTTTTTTTTTTTTTTTGATAAAATAAGTTCATAATTTCATAGATAAGAAAATATTAAAGTACAATAAGAAAATAAGGAATAATATCTTACATAAGTACAGACTATGCCTAGTACAGAAATCATAAAGGTAAGAAAATGACTACAATGAGCAAAATAACCATTAAAGGCACAAGAAAAACAAACAGAAACATATACTTTTTGAAACTCCAAATTTACAGATAAGCACTTATAATCCAATCTTCAACATTTAAACTTCTCTGAATCTTCGGATCTCGGTCCTTTCTTTTGCAACCACGTAGATATAGTGATCTACGTATAAGATCTATCATTTCTGCTATTGCTAAAACAGAAAATGTTACAAATGAAAAGATAATAAACAACAAATGCAATTGAAGCAGATTAAGAGATCCTGTAAAATATATGCAATCTAACTAAAATAATCTTATTGAACAAAGAAAAGAAGAAAAATAAAAAAACAGAATGATGTAAGGAGGAAAAAATCCAATCAATAGGAAGATTAATTGATGAAAATGATAAAAAAAAAAAAGTAAACGAGGTTGAAGTATTAAGTCATTGGTTTTGTCTTTAGTTAGAACATTTGTCTTTCATTTGGAAATTTAATTGTATTGGGTTATATTTTGGGACTTGAATGTAGTAGAAATATGAATTCATTTTTTTTTTTTTTTTTGGTAAGAAGGGAAGAAAAAAACAAACAAACAAAAACCTAACCCGGGATCAGTCTAGGAAGACTGACCCCAATCCTATCCTCAAGAAGAGAAGGTAACAGAAAAGAAAGAGGAACGGAAAGGGTAGAAACACCTAACATCCCCCCATGCCCAGCAGCTGCCAAGCGATCCGCCACGCGGTTCTGCTCCCTATAAATATGGGAGAAGGTAAGAGAATCGAAGGCAGGACGAAGCCTCAACATGGCTTTAATGAGATTCTGACTCTTAAGACAAACAGCCTGTCTATCCGAAATCCTGTTGATAGCCTTCAAATTGTCAGACTCCACCGAAAGTCTTTTAACACCCATGCGAATGGCGAGTTTAATGCCAGACAAGATCCCCCAGAGCTCCGCAGTAAAGGAGGAGCCTGTACCTAAGTTATGGGTAAACCCAGTTTGAAATTTATTATATTTGGATAATTTGGAGACTCTTAGGTGTTGATTGTGATTTTTCTATTTTACGCTCGATGCCGATTATGAGTCGTTTAGGATCGGATGTGACAGTTTAAATACAAATTGGATGAAATTTCACTAACTGGGATAGATCAAAGGCTAAATGTGATCAAATAATAAGTCAGAGATCAAATGATAAAATTGTGAATAAACTAGAACCAAATAGTCCTTTAAACCAATATTTTTCAATACATTAAATTCTATATGTTAGATGAATATATATATTAAGTTTTTTTTCAATTATTTTTTAGCATATGTATTAAGCTTTTCTTATATGTGAAACGATCAACATATATTACAATCGTCAACATATTTTAGTTAACTCACATATAATCGTCAACATATCACCAAGTATGTGAAACGATCAACATATTACTGTTTTAACACGGCACTTTTTTTGAAAGGAAATTTTTTGCACAATTGTGATCACTCCAGAAAGCTAGGTTGGATCGTTAATCGCGTTTAAATTACTCTATCATGATTCATCCATTAAACTTAGGTTCCTTTCTCGGTTGTGATCAAGAATACAATCCTATATAACAGATATTGCTTAATATATCTTTAGCTTTTAAAAAGATCAACTGCCCTATAAGTTGGAAAGGTTATATTGATCCTTTGAATTTGTTTAAAGTAATTTCTCTGAATTTTCTTAAAGTGATATATTGGCTCTCTGAACATGCTTAAAGTATACACATTTGAATTATTAGTCCAAGAATTAAAATTGTTTAGAATCATATTTCTCATGAAACTACCGTGTTTTCAAATTACAATTTTTAGACGGTTCTTTCTCTCTCCAAACAAAATAACACCTAAATGATTTAAAAAAAATTAAGAATTAAAATTTCTCATAATAGTGGTCATATTGATTAAAATTAAAATGGGTCATCATATTAGTAAAGTGTAAAATTGAAGCGTCGTAATATTCGATTTTGAAGTTTAGAAGCGATAATAAAAGTAAGTGTAATGTTGAAAGACCATAAATATAATATGCATTTAAGTTTGTAAAATACAAACTAAATTTTTTTAACCATTGTTTGAATAAATCATAAACACAATAAAGTAAATATATCACCTGAATTAGAGCTTTGATCTATACATCATCCATTTTCTCTTTTCCATCTATGCTAGTAGGAATGGCAACAGGTACTCTATCCGTGGGTACCCGAAACTATCCGATCCTAATGGAACTATCTGTATCCTGTATAAAAGGGTATGAAACGTGTATGAGATCAAAATCATTACCCGTTAGGATAATGGGACGGGTATGAGAATATCCTCAGGATACCTGGCGCCCATTACACGTCATAACTCTTTTATATATTAAAAAATATTATAGTGTTTTAGATTTAAGAGGTAGGATTTGAACACAAACCTTTTGTTTTCGACCATTAATTGATACCACTAAGTTACTTTATTTGTTTTAATTAAGGTTCAATTTGTTCAATTTTTAGATGGATGATTTATTAAATTTATACTTTGTTAAATTTGTAATATTTTTTTGTTTTATTTATTGATTCTTAACGGGTAAGGATACCCGCGGGTACCCATGAATTAAATGGGACGAGTATGGGATGCAAAACATATACCCGTTAGGATAATGGGACGGGTACAGGTAATTAAAAAAAATAAACGGATAAGGGTTTGGGATTGTCACTACCCGCGGGTACCTTATCCGTTGTCATCCCTAGATGTCAGGTGATATGGAATGAAATAACGAAATGGGCTTAGATAAATAAGTCGAGACATAACATTTCATACATCTAGTTAGCCCACCTAATTACGAAGAGTTTTCCGGAAATAAAGAGGGAAAAGGACTTCAGACTCCAAGATTACACGCTCAATCGTTCATTGTGGAAATATAGCTTCCGGACCAATCAGGAGATGACACGTGTAACCGAGCACACACTTGAATGTCTATAAATAGTGTAGAAATCAATAAGACAGGTACATAATTGTATATATTATAATATCACTATATTCCTGATAAATTACGCATTCTTCATACTAATTTAGGTATCAGAGAGGGTTCATCGGTCATTGGCCCCCAATCTGACTTGTTTCTCTCTTTCATAGAAAACCCACCTAATACCTCCCTCAAATTCACATCCTTCCCCTTTGGGCCTCGGCCCAAACATCTCCAATTAGATGCTGGGCTTCTTCAGCCCAGTGTTTTGAAAAAGACTCGAGCCTCTTTGTTATTAGTAGGAAAATTTACACAAAAATGAGATTTAAAAAATTATTTACAAATATGTCAAGTACTAATTTAAATAATATCAAACTAAGCAAAATAGTTGTTTTTCATATATTTTAAGAATTAGGTTTTATGGCTTAGGAGTCTAAGATATATGTTTTAGGGTTTATGATTTATGAATTGAGGTCTAAAAATTATAAATTATGGTACAAAATCATACATATATAAGAAATAGTGATATATTAAGAATTAAGTTTTATAACATAATTTAATTGTAATTTTATAAGAAGATATGATTTTCATGTAAAAAGCCGGTTTTAATAAGTGTTCCATGCAAATTCTCTTTACTTGCTTCCAATTAGGGCCTAATGGGGCAACGCTACATCCCCACATCCATATGCTAAATGGACGGCTACGAGATCTAGTTTAAGCGACTTGATGCTCTTAACCACTCACATCAACTTTAATTGGTTAATTTTAGTATTTTTAGTCTTAGATTTTATTAGGGGACAAGGTGCAATAATACCCCTAATGTTAACAGCTAGGAGCAATTTTACCCATAACGTTTAAAATGATGCAATTTACCTCTAATGTTGGCAGTCGAGAGTAATTTTACCCCTAACATTAGCAAGTTGGGTCAATTTCAGATATTATTATAAAACACATATATTTTGTTCATTATTCTGCACCAATTGCATATCAGTTGGTTCTAAAAAATACTTCATATTTTATGTGATTTAATAATAGAATTGAAGATTAATATTTATAAATTCGACGAAATATATGAAATTTTTTGGGTATTGCTATTTACCGCAACCAAATTCCTTATCACCGCACCCATTGGACAATTTTGCCCTTGGCATAAAAAAAATTCGAAATTGGAAAAAAAAATTGAGAGAAAATTCAAAATTTAGCCTAAACGGATGCTGCATCCGTTCCCACCATGAGTCGAGCGGTATGCCGCATCCGTTCCCGTCATGGGTCGAACGGTATGCCGCATCCGTTCCCACCATGGGTCGAGCGGTACGTCGCATCCATTCCCGCCATAGGTCGAACGGTATGCCGCATCCGTTCCCACCATGGGTCGAACGGTATGCCGCATCCGTTTAGACTAAATTTTGAAATATGCAAAATCGTAAAAAATTTAGTGACGAAAAATACTAAATCATTCAATTTTTTATGACGAAAAATGAAAAATTCTCCTATTTTTTGTGACGAAAAATGTAAAATCGTCATGAAAAATATGTATTATTTTCATGATTTCTTTGATAAAAAGATGTAAATCTTAATGTTTCTGACTCATAATCATCCATTTTTGGGGTTCGGATTGTCACACATCAATTATTTTCATAATTTCAATTATTGTTGTTCGGGTTTATGATTTTGGAGAGAGACTTATCAGTTTTTGATCAAAATTATGATAAGGGCAAAAAAGTCCAAAAGAGGCGGTGATAAGGAATTTGGTTACGGTATTTAGCAGTTGACAATTTTTTCTTCCAACTTGTACAAAATACAGTATATTTTTTTTTTAAAAAAATTCACAACTAATCATATATTTGTGATATGTTATTAACGACGCACATATGAAGCATATATAACAAGATTTATGACCGAAAAGATAATTTGATAAATTATTTCTTCCAACTTGTACAAAATACAGTATATTTTTTTTTTTTTTTAAATCACAACTAATCATATATTTGTGATATGTTATTAACGACGCACATATGAAGCATATATAACAAGATTTATAACCGAAAAGATAATTTGATAAATTATTTCTCAGATTGACCCAATTTATCAACGTTAGGGGTAAAATTGCTCTTAGCTTCCAACATGAGGGATGCAATTGCACTATTTTAAATGTTAGAGATAAAATTGCTTCTGAATGTAAATGTTAAGGGTATTTTTACATCTTATCATTTTATTAGTTTAGGATAAGTTGTAATTTTATTATGTGGATTGCTATTCACCGCCTCTAAATTACTTATCACCACCCCTTCTTGGACACTTTTGCCCTTTTTCATTTTTTAAACTCAAAAACTGAAATTCTCTCAAATTACTTCAAAATTCAAAAACCCAAACAACATTCATGGGACTTAAACATCATAGAAGAAAACTTGTTGAATATGTGCTAAACGGGTGATAGCGGAAACAGGTGGATCACCCATTTCTACCTAGGCAGAAACGGGTAGTTCATCCATTTCTGTCTAGGCCAAGTGGTGTGAATCACCCGTTTAGGTCAATTTGGATGAATTTTTTTATATACTGATTGGATCAGTTAGTTTTTGGAGACGAATTTCAATTTGTGTAAATAGGAACTGTAGTTATTCGATTTTCTCGACGTTCTCGGGTCCATTTTTCAGAAATCCAATTTTTGGTTCGGAAGAGAGAGAATATTAAGTTTTTGAATGAAAAATTGAAAAGGGCGAAAATGTCCGAGAGAAGGCGATGAATAGCAAAACCCTTTATTTATTCCAACTTTAATTTATGGGTTTTTTTTAAGAATTAATTTACGGTTTTAATGTCTAGTTTCAATGCCATTTTATTATTTTGTTTGTAAGTTTACTAAGTTTTTATTAATTAAAATTTAAGTTTGTCTTTATTATGATTTTTATATTTGAATTATCTTTTATTTTTTTATTTTTTTTATTCAAAGTAAGATAACTGAGCACTTTGAATAAAAAATAACAAATAAAAGATAATTCAGAGATAAAATCATAATAAAGACAAACTTTAGGTATTAATAATTTCAATTTCAGTTACAAAGAATAGAATTATTGATTGATTAGTCAAAGCTGACGTTGAGGAAAAAGATTCCTCCAGTCAAGGCTACTGTGAGTGACGACAACCGTTTGAATGAAAGGTTATATGTTGGTAGATTAAACACATGGACAAATAAATAATCCTTCTGTTTTATAATATTTGTGTTTTAAGGTTAGAACATCAAAATTAAGAAATATAATTAATGTTAACTAAAAGATTTTATTACTCTTATATTAATTAGATCTATTATTTCTAAAATAAAAAGGTAACTTAAATAAGGATATATTTGATAAAACATCAATTAATGTGCATAGATTGAATCAAAACGTCAAATATTATGGAACAAGAAAATTTATCTAGAAAGACAAATATTATGAAATGGAATGAATAGAAGTTTTGGTCGTTTTGAGGTGTTGTTTTAATAAAACCTCGTGCTTACCAACATTAGTGAATTCAAGAATGATTATTTAGGGGCTTGGTGGCATTTACAGCCGGTCCCAAGCCCGGACAAAGGAGGAGGATTATGGTAGGTTTGTGGCGGTCAGCGTAAAACTTAGCCACATCTTATGACATGAACTAAAATATATGGTTCATGTTAGTCGACCCGAATCATTTCGGGACTAAGATTTTGTTGTTGTTGTTATAATTTAAGTGGTCAAGAACAATTTTTTAAGTATCACTGGAAAAATTTTCGAAATTGAACTAGATTGTGTCTAAAATTCTTAACATGTAAAAAAATATTTTTTATAAAAAAAATGTTTTCAATAAAAAATTTGGATTTAGAAAATGGCCTAATAGGCAAAAAAAAAAAAAAAAAAAATTAGAAATTTGGATTTTAGATGGCCTAACAAGTCCAATAAAATTAGTAATTTGGATTTAGGAGGGTCTATCAGGTAAAAAAATAATAGAAAATTAGATTTAGGAATGGCCTAACACTTCTCGGACCATTTTTGGGTGCTAAACCAGCACGCCATTAATATTTCTTAGAAAGATGGGGCTGGAACTGTCCTGATCAGGCCAATTTATCAGATACTCCATTGAAGTTGTAGGTTAAATGCCCAATTTATTATATATCTATTCAAAGTTTAATCAAATCATCAATTTAGCACCCCAGTCCTTAAATTTTGTGGAGATAGGAGGGAGCCAAAACTACTCCTGATTATGGTGGTTCCGGCGCTCGAAGGGGCCAAACCCTCTGGATTCCCTGTATACACCCTCGCGTACTAATACTTTAAAGTAGACTGTTTTTCACCATATTTAAGTTTAATAGAAAAATAAAATATGACAAAGTTGCTACGTGGATAACCGAAAAATTAGCTACTAAAATAACTTTATTTAAATTAGCGGTTTAACCCTAATTTGCTATTTGAAACCGTTTTTCACCAATCACGAGTTTGACTAGAGGTTTTGATTAGTCAAACCGGGAAAAAAAATATGTTGTCTGAAACTCCATATTCCTTCCTTATCCCTCTTACAAGAAAATTTTCATTGTTCTTTTGTGTGGATCTTCTTGATCCACACAATATATTATTTTAATTAAATGGGAATCATTTTTTACGAGAGAGAGAGAGTGAAATTGGGACAACATATTATGGGTCCGTTTGTTATATATACTGTTTGCTTTTACTGTTAGAAAAAGCTGATTTTCCAAAAAGGGGTGTTTGGTTGTTTCTTTTCATGCTATTGTTTGTCTTTTCATTTCAAAATGAGAGTTTTAGATGTTTGGTTATGGAGCTCTTGTTTGCTTTTTACATCTGAAAAGTAACATTTTATAAAAGCAGGGAATCCCTGCTTTTTAGAAAAGCAACATTTCCAACAGCAAACAACAAACAGTAAACAACAACAGCAAACAATAGATAAAACAAACAGATCATTTCTGCTTTTATAAAATGCTACTTTTCAGGTGTAAAATACAAACAGAATGTCACTAAACATATAAAACTTTCTATTTTGAAGTGAAAAAACAAACATGAGGATAAAAAGAACAACCAAACGCACCCTTTCTTTGGGTCAATTTTATTTGCCAAACAATGCAAATTATTCTTTGGGTCAATTTTATTTGCCAAACAATGCAATTAATACATAATGATTCCTTAATTATATCATAGGTAATCCCTACTTTTTAGGCTAAATATTAGGACTAAAGATTCCTAATTATGAATATATATTTACCTTATTATGTAAGGAAAACAAGTGAAAAGCTTAGGTACAATTTTACACGCTTTACTTTTAGAGTAGTTAGCAAACGCTTATAATTAATTAGGTAATAAATAATGTGAAATGTTGTTTACCGTTTCATTTTTATTTATCACCGTTCCCCTTTTTGCCCTTTTTTATTTTTTTAACCAAAACTTCTCATTTTCTCTAATCTTTCTAAAAATCACAAACCTCTAGACGAGAATCATGAAGGGAAATTACAGTAAATTTATGTTTTTTTTTTTGTTAAATTTTCATCGAAAACATGAGTTCTGTCTCCGGATTTGGAGACGGAACTCGTCATCCGCCTAGTAGGCGGATGAATCTCCTGTCTGCCCAATGGGAGATTCTCCCACCTGCCGGACAGACGGGAAGTTCATCTGCCTGCCCTTAGGCAGGCGGGATTTTCTCCCACCGAGGCCAAATACGAGTATAAAAAAATTCTAAATCGTCCATTTCTAGAGTTCTCGAGTCCATTTTTTACCTCGTCTTCGAAATCATCCATTTTCGGGATTCTTGGGTCCATTTTTTAAGAATTTCGATTTTACTCGGGAGAGAGAATTTTTTTTCAGTTTTTTATCAAAATAAAATGAGAAGGACAAAATTATCAAATAGAAGCCGATGATAAGTAAAACGAAGGCGGTAAATAACAACACCCATAATAATTCAGAACAACACTATATAATTAACCGCAACAACAAACATACATCAATTAAGAAGTAAACCAAACATATTCTTAATAGGAAATTAAAATAGTAATTAAGGACAAAAAGTTTTAATATAAATATTTCAGTATTTTAATTGAAAAAAACTATTAAAACCAGCACTTTCTAAATTAGCGGTTTGAATCTAATCCTTTATTTCAAACCGTTTTTCACAAAATACCATTATTTGAGGTTTTGACAAGTTAAATCCGGGAAAAAATTTAATATCTGAAATAGGTGTGTTAATGAACCGGGTAATTCATAAACTATTTGATCTCGGCTTGGTCAAAACTCGGCTCGATGGAGCTCAACTTGAATTTGAAATCCGTTCGAGACATTCACGAGCCAAGCCGAGCTTTCATAGGTTCGGCTCGAAAGCTCTTGAACAAACACATTGATTTTTTTAATTACTATTTATTTATTTACAAATAAAACAATGGAAAAAGAATTGGATAAGTTATTCCCTCCATTAGAAAGCTGAAATTTGATAATAAAATGCTAAATTAGGTACAATTGGATAAATTAAAATTGAGCCGCTCGTAAGCTTTTCTTAAGCTCGAACTGAGCCTAAAATCATAGATTCGTCGAGCTTAAAATTCAGGCTCGACGAGCTTCGAGCTCGAGCTGAGCCCGATCTCTTCGATTCTCGAGCTAAGCCAAGCCTGTCTAGGTTTAGTATTAGTTCAGCTTGTTGATCATCCCAATCCGAAACTTCTTGTCCCCCTCACAAAAAACCTTCATTTTTACTGTGTAGGTCTCTCTGGCTCACACAATAATATTATTTTAATAAAATGTTAAACCAGGTACAATTAAATAAATTAAAATCCAGCCGCTCATAAGCTTTTTATCGAGTCGAGCCTACCTCAAATTCGAACTGAGCCTAAAATTATAGGGTCGTCGAGCTTCGAGCTCGAGCCGAACTTAAAATTCCAGGCTCGATGAGTTTGGAACTCGAACCGAGTCTGATCTTTTCGATTCTCCAACTAACCCGAGCCTATCTAGATTTAGTATCAGTTCAGCTTGTTGATCCTCCTAATCCGAAACTCATTGTCCCCCTCTCAAAAAAAGCTTCATTTTTATTGTGTAGGTCTCTCTAGCTCACACAATATATTATTTTAATAAAATGTTAAATTAGGTACAATTAAATAAATTAAAATCGAGTCACTCGCAAGCTTTTCTCGAATCGAACCTATCTTAATCTCAAACCGAGCCTAAAATTATAAGCTCGTTGAGCTTCGAGCTCGAGCTGAACTTAAAATT
Source organism: Euphorbia lathyris (assembly GCF_963576675.1). Classification (NCBI taxonomy): domain Eukaryota; kingdom Viridiplantae; phylum Streptophyta; class Magnoliopsida; order Malpighiales; family Euphorbiaceae; genus Euphorbia; species Euphorbia lathyris. Next base: position 5,074,284 of record NC_088918.1, read on the forward strand.
TCAAACTTGAGCCAATCTCTTCGATTCTCGAGCTGAGCTGAACCCACCTAGATTCAGTATCGGTATCGGTTCGGCTCATTGACCCTCTTATAAAAGCTTCACATAATATATTATTTTAATTAAATAAAAAAAATTTTCTGCAAAAGAAATATTGAATTTGGGACAACAGATTTTCTTCCGGTAAAATTCATTCACCAAACAAGAGCTTAAGACATTAATAATTCCTTAATTATATCTTATGTAACGCCTAAATGTTAGGACTAAGTATTCATGAAACCGCTAAATAGTTAGGACTAAAGATTCCTATTATGCATATACATATATATATATAAATACACACAATAGGAAAATTAAGTGTCTAACTTGGCATAATCTACAGAGTAAAGCCAAAAAAGGAGCGTTTTTTGCAGATCTTCTTTCCTTTCTTCCGACACCGCTCTTCTTCCCTATCTTCCGGCACCGATGGGAAAAATAGCACGGCAAAGTCCGAAGGCGATACCGAACAATGACAAAGACAAGAACAAGAACATGAAATTGCAATTTCTAACAGTCAATTCAGTGGTGGAGGTGACCAGCGATGAGGAAGGGTTTAAAGGAGCCTGGTACGTTGCCAAAATCCTAAAACCGTATGTCAATCGGAAACCTAGATTCTTAATCGAGTATGAGAATTTACTTTCTGAGAAGGACTCGGATCAGCTGTTGAGAGAGACTGTCGACGGTTCTTTCATTCGGCCTGCTCCTCCGCCTCCTGCGGCTGATGAGATTTATGAGGTGAATGATGTCGTTGATGCGTTTCATCGGGACGGGTGGTGGAAAGGAGTGGTGAGTAAGGTTGAGTCACGGAAGCATGGGAGGAAGTTGAGGAGAAGGTATACTGTTGAGTTTGAAAATCCGCCTGAGAAATTGAAGTTTAATGGTAATGTTTTGAGGTTTCACTTTGACTGGATTGACGGAAAATGGATTCAAACCCCTAAAAAGAAGGTCTGTATTCTATCTTAAAATTGCAAATTCTGTGTTGGATATTTTTTCGTTTGTTTTCGCTTCTTGTTTGGGAATTTATTAGAGTAAATGTGGAATCAAATTGGTACTTCCATCTGGAGGTTTTTTTAGGTTTCAATTATAATGGAAATTGCAAATTCTTGGTTAGATTTTCAATTGCTCTGTTTGTGTTTTTTTGGATAAAATTTCAAGAGATTTGAATTGACTTAAAAGTTTGGGGGTTTTTGGATTCTGCGTTTGGTAAATTTGGAATTTCTTTTTATTTGTCTTTCAAATTATCCTTTCTCTGTTTCTTTTCTCAATGTCAGTCTTAGATCATTGTGTGCTTAAAAATCTATTATTCCTTATTGGAAATGAGATTGATCAAAACTTTGTTACTATGAGAAGAATAAAAAAAGGAAATAAAAGAAGTTGTTTCAAGAACCACTAGGTTGATTATAAACTCTCATGATTGAGCACTTGTTCTTTCTTTTTACCTGATTAGTATGATCTGTTTGAAGTTTGATGTGGCAAAATTGTGTTTATGGCTAGTGGCTGATACTGGATTGAGTCGTTTCGAACAAATTTAGAGAAATTTATAGCTTATCATATATTGATCAAGTTGGATTTTATAATTAAATGCAAACTCAATGAGTTAATTAACTACTCTTTATTTGTCGGAAACAGGGGCCGAAACCATCCATGGTAGGGCTGGTTCCGGCGGAGGGGCTGTCTCCGCCCCTGTTTATGGTTAATGTTGGAGTAAAAGGACTGAAATTTGTAGATTGATTTGGGTATTTAGGTTATTAGTTATCTTTGAGTAACAGATTGATACCACTTAATCTAGAATCCTATGTTGCACGGAAACGGATACCGGAAAACGTTATTTCGAAAAATAGCTAGGAAACGGAAAAGAACGGACCGTGCAACATAGCTAGAATCAAAGGGAAAAACGAAAATGATGAACAGAAAGTGTATGTTCTAGTTGTGTTGATATTTTCAATGCTAGTTTATAAAGAAAGAGTAGAGTAAAATCAGAATATTTCTATGAGCACGGAAACTCTTTTTCACTGTTTCCGGCGGAAACTCTCTGAAACTGATACCAAATGTTTCCGTGCATGTTTCCATAATTACCCAAAATATAAAAGACGTCTCTCATTTTTAAATGGTTTCCTCTGCCTATTTCGATTAAAGTCTGGAAATTCAAACTTCCTATTTTGCAATTCCTATTCAATAGAAACTTCCTATTTGGCTGATAATTCCTTCATTGTATGCCTCTATGTTTTTTTCTATATTTACACGTTTTCCCTACGTTTCCGTTTCCTACGTTTCTCGGTATCCGTTTCCATGCAACATAGGAATATTTTGTTCTTGGTAAATTTCAGTTTTAAACATTGCTTATTTATCTCTACCTTGGGATAAAACAAATGAATGCTATGGCTTAGAAAGAACATATAAACAGAGCAAATTCTTGGTTGGATTTTTTCATTTGTTTTTTTGAGGTTTCAATTTATCTTCTCGTCTGAACACCTCGGTGGAAGAAAACGAAGGGTTAAAATGAGGCATTATTTGTCTAATTTGCTTTAGCAGAATTACATCTAGACAACTGAGAAACTTGGCTTTGTTTCAGGTATTACTGGACGGAGCTCATGCTGAAGAACAATCAGCACATGTTTCCCTTAAGGCGGGTTCAAGCACAGCAGACAATGACGATGATGAGGAGAAATCTTCTGTTAAGAAGTCGAGGAAGAATCCAGCAGGGGAGTCAAGCACTTTCTGTGCAACATCAGCAAGTACGAACCTCAAGACGCCAGCACCTGAACCTGAGGAGACGCTTCCAAACTCTGCCGACATTTTATCTCCTCGTCAATGTTTCCTGACTTTGATGCCAATTACTAAATGCTCAACTTTTGATGCCAGCAGAAATCTGGAATTGGCTGGATCTAACAGTCCGAAGAAGGGAAAATGCTCTGTAAGTGCTCCCGTGTTCATAATAGGTTTCCTTTGAAATTCATTGAAATCCTCTTTAATGTTTTTCTACTTTACATAGAACTGGATGGTTTGATTTCTGCTCGAAAACTCATATTGCAGTGTTGTTATTAGAGTAATAAACTTCACATTTTAACCGAATCACTGTTACGAAACGAACACATGTTCCAGTTGATCCATTTAAATTGGGATTTTTTTAGGGCTCTCAATTTTTGACACGAGAATACAATTTACAGAGACAGACAACTTGCTTTGACGCAATTCATTTGACACTATTACCATTTTACATTTATATCGCTTCTAGTTCTGGATCAACCGAATTTCTAGACGCCTGTTTCGATATTATATTAATATCGGCAACCCTTCTTAAATATATATTGAATTCAAAAGTTTAGATGGTTGCTCTTGTTTATGAATGCAGGGTCCTAATGAACAAGAAGCTGGATCGGAAGATGGAATCACAGAGTCCTCGAAGAAGAGGAAAAGAGAGCTGGACGCTCAAGTTACAGGCCAGCAGGTTCCTACTGCAGGTAAGCACACTGCACACATAATATACATATTAGATGATGCATTTCAATTTCGTTTTACTTATTTAAAAACTGATGTTTTGCAGCTGGAGAAGAGACGATAAATGTCGAAACTTTCAACCCATCCGCTGAAGTAAACGGTCAAGTGCCCGAACCAGTGACCCAGCCTTTCATAAGGACCTCATACATGTGGAAGCACATTGATTCTCTCGAGATCTTCCGAATCCTACCACAGCACCCACATTTCAATTTCTTAGCTGATTGCAACGAGGAGACTCGTGAAGGATCAGCTATCGGTCATATGCTGACCTTTGCTTCCATGGCAGAGAAGGTAACCAAGTTACAGATAGACGATCCAATGAGTCGTTTTGACAGCTATGTGGAGGCTCTTGCAATTCTTGAAGAGATCGGATTCGATGCAAAGGTTGTGGCTGACCGTCTTAACGAGTTGCTGGCTCTCAAAAAACAGCACGAACAGCTCAAAAATCAATCGAAAAGATACCAGACTTTGCTTGCAGATTGTGATGGGAGAAAAGCGAAACTGGAACAAGAAATTGCTGAAATCGACAGGATGACGACGAGTGATTTAGTAATGCAACGAGCATTGAAAGTATCCGAGATGGGGATGGAAGATTCAAACAGGGGTCTTGTACAATTTCAGGTTTCTTCTGTAAAAGTTGCCATTTTCGATGTGGAGCATAAGTTTAAGGTTAGATCTGCAGCCCCGTGGCAGAGGGTTATCTAGAGTGTTCTCTGTGGTCTTCTCGTTCAGATAATTTTGTTCCGAGTTTAGTTTCAGTGCATCTCGATGTATTTAGTGAGAACCGAAACTGTATCTGCAATCTGAGTCGACATTGTTAATTTAGCTATAACCGGATAGGTAATTAGTATAATTGCACCTCCATTGTTCGGTGTAAGCGGAATTAGGTATTTGGGTATAGTTTATAGTGGCGGGTGGTATAGATAGAAAAATTGAATGATGTAATCAAATTTGTTCGGAACATCATTTAAGTTAGCGGTATAATATTAATTGCGCTCTTTATTATAGAAACTATGAATTCCAGTTATTACTATTTGATTAAATGAAAAAACGGATTCAAAAATGCAATTTTAAATTAACGTTTTCTAACGGTGAAATTTTAAAACAGCAATTTTAAATTAAAGTTTTTTAAACGGTGCAAATTTAAACTTAATTTAATGGAAGATGAGTTTTTTTTTTTTTGTGTAATTTTATTTTCCTGTTATCTTTTAATTTCGAGTTTTCTAACCATTTGGTAAACTAGTTTTAAGGTTTCGTAAAGGTTAAATTTACTTTTCTCTAACAACTGTGGAGATAAATTTGTATGTTATCTCACAAAATATATCATTTAAGGTATTAAAAAATCATAATTATAATGTTATTTTGTTAAAATATTAAAAGAATCATTAAAAATCATAATTATAATGTTATTTTCTTAAAATATTCTTATAAATATGATACGATCCTTATTACGTCCAAAAAAGGTAAAAAATGGTTTATTTTTTTTACTTTCTCTCTCTATACTTTGTTTACTGGTAACTATGTTATCGAAGTTCATACACGAGTCATCCTCGATGTAGAATCGATGATCGGAATAGTTACATTATCTCTTTTAACCTATCCAAATATTTTAGGGGTTAATTTCAAATAACTTTTATGATTCGACCGATTTATATATGAATTTTAATGAGTTTTTTTTTTTTTTTTTATGACAAACGAGGATTGTGAATATCACCGTTAAGAATCACAATTTTTTTTAGTAACACCATCAAACGTGCTAGTGTAGCAAAGAGTAAAAATAGGAAAGGCTCCAAACGTCCACTCAATTTGTTCCCGACTTCAAAATCCCCAACCCTAAAATCGATGTCATTGAACCAGGAGAAAATCTGATGTCCCCATTTCATGTCCCATTGAACCTTGTAATTGATTACAATTAAAGCCGATTTACCTATCACCATTATGTATTAGTTAGTTCCAAAGTTTTGCGATTTTAGAATAAATTTGGAAATGAAATGCCTTTAAATATAAAATGTTTGAGTTTTAATTATTTTCTTCCAACAAATGAAAAACATGTAGTAAAAATTCAAACAAGATGAAACTCATATGATACCACGTGTGTTTATAGAGAACTTTTACAATCAATCAAAAATAGTATTGTATACCACTCTCCATTGGAGATGCGATTGGTATAACAAAAAAAATGACATTAATTGATTCGTAAGTTGTATTACTCTCGAAGTATTCTAAATTTTATTTCGTGTTTACGTGTTTTTATTCATCAACTAATATTTATTATAAATTAATAAAAATGTTACAGTGAATGAAATAAAATAGAGATTTTTTTTTTGCGTGTTATAAATGATGTAGTGGGTTGAAGAAAAAATAAAAATTGGTGTTTGAAAAATGAAGAGTGTAGATAAAAATGACGTACCTAAATTCTCAATTGTACAATTTAGGGATAAGATGCAAAAATACCCGTAACGTTGAAAGTCAGAAGCAATTTTATCTCTATCATCTAAAATGGTGTAATTTTACCCCTAATATTGGCAGACAAGAGCAATTTTATCCCTAATATTGGTAAGTTGGATCAATTTCAGATATCATTATAAAATATCGATGTTTTGCTACTTATTATGCACTAGTTACATAACAGTTAGTTCTAAAGAAAATTCACATATTTTTTTGTGATTTAGTAATAGAATTGAAGATTAAAATTTTTAAATTCGATGAAATATTTAAATTTTTATGTCCAACTCGTATGAAATACAATATAATTTTTTGAATTTATTTTTTTTCACGTCTATTCATGTGTTTGTGATCTGTTACTAATAAAATGATACAAATGTAAATGTTAGATGATAAAATTTGTGACTGAGAAAACAGTTTGATGTATTAATTCTCAAATTTATCAAATTTACCAACTCTAAGGGTAAAATTGCTCTTGGTTGCCAACATTAGCGGTAAAATTACACCATTTTAGACGTTAGGGCAAAATTGCTTTAAGCTGTCAACGTTGGAGTTATTTTTGCACTTTATCCCAACAATTTATATTGTTCGGGACAAATTTGTTTTGAGCTGGATACTATTTGATTACTTTTTTAACTTATCCTTATTGGTCACCTAAATTTGTTTAGAGTGACATATTTTTCTGAACGTGCTTACATGATGTTTTGCTCTCCTGAACTTATTTAAAGTGATATGTATTTTAATTTGTTCAATTTATTTATTTTTTGCCACATGGATTTAACGAGTTAATCATGTTAGTTTACGTAAGTTTAAGAGACTAACTAGATAATCTATAAATACCCTTGTGTTAATCAAATTTTTAAGTCCCCGTGTATTAAGCCTAAAGTTGTCAAAATCGGACCGACCCGACTAGATTAACCGAGTTCAACGCGAGATCGATTCAGAGGTACCTAAAATTTGACAATGCGAAAACCCACCAAAAACCATTGAACCAGACGTTTGAACCATCAAACAGAAAACCCGATCACGGTTTTGCGAGTCACAACGGTTCGGATTGCAGCTGTATTTAAAAGGTTAAATAAAACTAAATGATAACATGGGAAATAGTTATTAGTATACGTTTCCCATTCTAAGCTAATGGGCACGTCCGAAGCAATATGAGCTGTCAAATTCAACTAAACAGGAACATCGTCCTTCCTCTGACACATGGACCAATGAAAGAGTATCTGAATCCAGTTCAAATCACGTCCCCCAATTCCGTCTAACATCAAGAAAACCTAAATCAGTTATAACACAACTCACCTAAATTACATCAATAATGTCATCCGATGAATTTAAGGATAACAATATCCTATAAATATGTCTTAAACCCTATAATCAAGGTACATACACGCATTCTCCGTAATTACTTTCAATTGCTTTGTATTGGCAACGGTCTCACACCGATCATCTTTCCATCTTACTTCAGGCACCGAAAAGATTGATTAGGTCACTACAAAACTATTTCACATAATCTCTCGTATCACTAAAAAGTACAAATTTCGTTAACTTTAGTTCAATCTCGGTTGAATTTTAAACCATTAACTAGGGATGGCAACGGGTAGGGTACCCGCGGGTAGTGTCAATCCCAAACCCTTACCCGTTTATTTTTTAATTACCCGTACCCTTTCCATTACCCTAACGGGAATATGTTTTGCATCCCATACCCGTCCCATTTAATTCACGGGTACCCGCGGGTACCCTTACCCATTAAGAATCAATAAATAAAATAAATAATATTCCAAATTTAACAAAGTACAAATTTAATAAATCATCAATCTAAAAATTGAATAAATTGAACCTTAATCAATAAAAATAAAATAGCTTAGTGGTATCACTTAATGGTCGAAAAACAAAAAGTTCATGTTCAAATATCACATCTTACATCTAAAACACAATAATATTTTTTAATATTTAAAAAAATTATGACAGGTAACGGGTACCCTGGGGGGTCTTCCCATACCCGTCCCATTACCCTAACGCGTAATGGTTTTGATCCCATACCCTTTTATATAGGGTACGGGTAGTCCCATTAGAGTCGGGTAGTGCCGGGTACCCGCAGGTAGAGTACCCGTTGCCATCCCTACCATTAACCCTTTAGTTCCCCGATTCTTTGACCAGTTCGGTTTGTACAACTATTTTTATTTACCATGGAGACCTTTCTAAGAATAAGTGAAAAGACATTGATGCCCTTCCTTAGAAAAATGGATCAAAAGAAAAGCATTTTGCAAAAAGAAAAGCAGTCGACTGTAAAGTGATCGGAAGAAACGCCCAAATTCCATAGCCATGGCGGCGATCAACGACAAAAAGATGGAATTTCTAACCAAAAATTCAATGGTGGAAGTGAGAATCAACAGAGAAATGTTTAGAGGAGCATGGTATGAAGCCAAAGTCCTTGAATCAAAACCAAACCCTAAGCAGAAAATTTGGGTTCAGTACCAGTCAAATCCCCCAATTACAGAGTGTGTCCACATTTACTTTATTAGGCCTCTTCCGCCGCCTACTGCGGCTGATCAGACTTATGAGCTGAATGACATCGTCGACGCCTTCCGCCGTAATGGGTGGTGGAAAGGAGTGGTGAGTAAAGTTTCAGTCACGGAGGAGGAGGAGAAGGGGAAGTCTAGAAGAAGGTACACTGTTGTCTTTGAAAATCCATCTGAACAGTTCGATTATTTCTCTGCAAATTTGAGGTTTCACTTTGTTTGGAGTGATGGAAAATGGGTTCGTCCTCCTAATCAGGTAGGTGTGATTTCATCTACTTTCCATTATTTCAAACAAAATGCATTGTGATTTTGTTTTATTTTTTGAAATTTGATCAGAATAAATGTGAAACTGTGTTGCATGAAACGGAAATTGACATGAAAACGGACACCAGATGTTATTTCTTAAAAAATCTAGCTAGGAAATGGTATTGGAAACGGAAAAGACCCGGAAACGGGGATGAAATGTGAGGGGCGGAGACAAGGGGGTCCCTGGAGGGGCCAAGCCCCTTCAGCCGCCGAAACCACCCCTACCATGGATGGTTTTCGGGCCCCTGGCCATTAGAACTACCCCTGTTATGTATGGTTTCGGTCCCGACAAATTAAGGTTTGGAGTGGTTAATTAACGAGTTTGTATTTAAGTACAAAATTTAACTAAGTTAGTTCAAAACTCAATCTTACTTTTGCAATCCAAATCTAGCTTAATTTTGAGAAGTTTTAAATTGCCATGTAAAAAATTGGTCCGGGACTACTCAAATGATAACACCTATGTCGATTTAGCAACTTTTGTTAAGCACGCACGTGTAAAATTGGCCCGACAACGGACCAATCCTGTATTTGCCACTGGCGGAAACTCTAACATGAAATCAAAATTTTACTGAAAGGCCTAAATGCTAGTGAAGAAGAGTTTCCGGGCGATATGAAATCAAAATGTTACTTTTCTTGCTTATGATTGCTAAAATACACCAACTGTGGTTAAAGTTTTGAGGTGACCTATGTTGCACGGATACTCCTCTTTAGTAGAGGACACTCTTCTTTAGTAGCGTTTCCGCGTTTGTGCCCGTGTCCATGTTCGCGTCTGTTTCGCATCTGCTTCTGTTTTCATTTGTAGACTATTTTATGAAAGTTAACGTTTTCCGTGTGAGTTTCCATTTCCGTGTCTGTTTCTATGTCCCTGCAACATATGAGGTGATTCAACTTCACATTTGATATTGAGTAAAATACACACATGGCCCATTAATTTTGGTGTTAACGATTAGTTAACTTCAAAACCGGATATAAAAGTCTTTGAACTTTGACATATACTAACATAAAGTCCAAAGTCCAAATGACCGCTGATCAGTATAAAACTCCTTAATTTTAGTAGCGTTTCCGCGTTTGTGTCCGTGTGTTTCGCATCCGAGTCTGTTTTATGAAGGTTATGTTTCTGTTTCCGTGTCCGTTTCCATGTCCCTGCAACATAGGAGGTGACTCAACTTCACATTTGATATCAAGTAAAATACACATATGGTCGCTTAATTTTGGTGTTAATGATTAGTAAACTTCAAAACCCGATATAAAAGTCTTAGAAGTTTGACACATACTGACATAAATTCCAAAGTCCAAATGACCGATGATTAGTACAAATACTTGTTGAACACGTAAAATGCGGCTAAATATGAAGCCCCTTAATTTTGAGGTTACTAACATGTCGCTTCAAGAAGTAGGATTTATCGACATTTCACATGGTCAATAAGCATTTACAATGGTCATTTAGACTTTTCTGTTAGTATAAATACCGGTTGATCAGTATAAATACCTGCTGAACACGTAAAGTGCGGCTTAATCACACTCCTTTACTAATATGACAGCGCCATAATTTTGAGGTTACTAACATGGCTCTTCAAGAAGTAGGATTTACCGGCATTTCATATGGTCAATAAGTACTTACAATGGTCATTTAGACTTTTATGTTAGTATAAATACCGGTTGAACACGTAAAATGCAGCTAAATCACACTCCTTTACTAATATGAAGGCGCCGTAATTTTGAGATTACTAACACGGCTCTTCAAGAAGTAGGATTTACCGACATTCCACATGGTCAATAAGTATTTACAATGGTCATTTAGACTTTTATGTTAGTATAAATACCGGTTGAACACGTAAAATGCAGCTAAATCACACTCCTTTACTAATATGAAGGTGCCGTAATTTTGATTACTAACATGGCTCTTAAAGAAGTAGGATTTTAACGCATTTCACATGGTCAATAAGTACTTACAATGGTCATTTAGACTTTTATGTTCGTATATGTCAAAGTTCGGAAACTTTTATGTCCTGTTTTAAAGTTCCGATACTATTATGTTAGTAATGCTAAATTGAGAACGACTTATGGTATTATAGGCAATTTGTCTAGAGAACCCCTTACTGGAATGTTGTGTCGACTATATACCAACTAATTGTCGTACCGAACAGGTCTAACTTGTGGTTGATGTGTCAGAAACGTGGTAGCTGTTTTTTTTTTAGTACACAAATTGGTTGGCTTTATTGAAAATGAAATATGAAGTTCAATGATTGTATTGAAACAAAATTGAATTTCCGACTTCTGTAAAACAGACACTAAATTCCTATATTCGTTGATACAATCTACCTTGAAAGATAAGCTATTTTTGGACCCGTTCAAATCAGGAACTCCATTTATTAATGAAATTTCAAGTCATAATTAGGACATTTACATCTTTGGGTTGAAGGTCTATCAATTTCTGACACGGTAACATAATTTACATAGACAATCCGTTTAACATGACAATCCGTTTAAATCTTCCATTGAAGAAGGGAAAAAAATACCATAAGTCGTTCTCAAATTGAAATCGAACATACATATTCAACTACAAAGTATCTATTGCCTCCAATAACGAACTTGCTATGAATGCAGAGCTGTAACCACCAAGAAGCCGGACCGGAAACAAGAATCGAGGATTCCTCAATGAAGATTGAAAGAGAACTGGACGCTCAAGTTGCAGCTGCAGGTAAACTCACATCACATGGAATTGAAATGACAAAACAGAGTAATAGTTTTTCAGTATATTCGAGAGTTGCTACTTCCTATTTTCGCATCGTTAATTTGTTATCTAATTGGCATGTAATGGTTGAGTAAGAGCGAGCTTTCAAATGATAGAATTTGGAAGCACGCTCCAAGAAAGTCGATGAAGTCCTTGTCTTTGTCTATGTTGCACGGACACTCCTCTTTAGTAGGCATTTCCTGTCCGTGTCCGGTTTTGTTTCAAAGCTATTCTATGAAGGTTATGTTTTAGAAATGACGTTCCCCGTGTTTGTTTCCGTTTCTGTATCCGTTTCCGTGTCCGTGCAACATAGGTCTTTGCTAATTAGATTGGCTAAAATTAGTTAAGTCAAGTAAGCTGGAATATGAACTATGTTGCAAGGAAACGGGAAACGAAACGGATACCGGGAAACATTATTTCTAAGAAAAATTAGCTAGGAAACGGACACGAAACACAGAAACACTAATGAAGAAGAGTTTCCATGCAACATAGAATATGCAGCATGAAATGAATTGACAACTAAAACAAGTTCAATAGGCTTTATAGAGAGAACCCGTCTGACGCAACCCGTTTAACACGATTATAATTTACGTAGGAATATATAGATCACATAACATGATTATGATATGGCAATGCGTTTTGACACCTTTATCGAAAACTGTATTCATTGTAAAGTTGAATTTGTTATGGTTAGAACATCATCTGCAATTCCGGTCGCAGATCGCACAGAAAACGTGTATTATATTTTTCACGATTATTGATGAATACGCATTATATTTTGTTCCGCACTTGATTTTCTACCGATCTGATTAAGTATGGTTATCCTTCAGCCGACCAGGAAGAAGAAGAAGAGCAGCCGACTTATCCTCGTACAAGATCAAGAACTAAAAAAGAAAGGATGCCAGCACCTGTAATTGAGGAAAACTGTGCCAATGTTTTATCTCGTGATGAATGTCGCGTACCTTCGATGTCAATGAACTTAGCAGAACAAGCTACAGAGAGTGCAATAACGAAATGCTCACTGTTCGATATGAATAGAGATGGAACGACAAAGTCCGCGAAGAAGAGGAAAAGAGGAATGAATGCTCAAGGTACCGTACAGCAGGTTCCGGCAGCAGGAGGTAAGAACACCGTAATCAGCTGATGCGCATCAGTTTCGTTTTTTTCATTATTGAAAAACTTTTTTTATTTGCAGCCGCGGAAGATAATGTGCAAGTAGAGACCGTACCAGCTCGGAACACAAATCTTCCACTTTTCAGAAAGAGCTCGTCTTTGTGGAATCACATTGATTCACTAGAAGTTTTTCGAATCCTACCGCAGAAACCACATTTTAGTTTCTTATCAGATATCAACGATGAGATTCGCGAAGGAACAGCTTTCGGACATATGCTTACTTTTGCTTCCGTGGTGGATAAGGTAACCAAGTTACAAATTAACGATCCAGTAACCGTTTTCCACAGCTATTCGGAAGCTCTTGCTATTCTTGAAGCGATTGGATTCGATGTTAAGGTAGTGGTAGATCGTGTTAACGAGTTGTTGATTCTCAAAACAAGGCGAGAAAAACTCAAGAATAAATCGAAAAGATATCAAAGTTCGGTTGCAGAATGTGATGAGAAAAAAGCGAAACTCGGACAAGAAATTAGAGCAATTGACAAGATGATGAGCGAGTTAGAAGAGCAACGAGCGTTGAAAGTTTCGCAGATGGTGAAGGAAGATTCGAGTCGGGAATTTCTACAACTCGAGGTCTCGTCTATTAAAGAGGTTATGTTTGATGTTGAGCATAAGTTTAAGGTTAAATCTGCAGGTCCTTGGCGGAGAGTTAAATTTCTCAATGACATCATTTAGTTTCATTTTTTTTTATTAGATTTTTTGTTGTTTTGGACAATGCTGTTGCAGTTATGAAAAATGTGTTTTTGTGTCAAGAAATGGAAGTTTATGGGCTATAGTGTTAATATCCATGTAGTTTAGGGACTGTAAATGTTATTTACTCATAATACGGGATAAGGTACAAATTTGCCCCTAACGTTTTCGGGGAAGTGCAGATTTATCATTAACGTATGAAATGGTGTAATTTTACCTCTAACGTTGTTAAGCAAGTTTAATTTTACCCCCACACAATAGAAAATTTGAACCGACTGATTTGACAGTTATTGACTATCGTATCGGATTTTTCAAACAAGTTTATCGATAAAATAAAGCAGTTATGTGTATTTTTACGGGTTGTTTATACCTGTTTTAATAACAAAGTAAACATTATATGATTAACTTGTATTTGCCAAACTTAAATATTGTCATTTCGATATGTTATTTGTAATTGTGTAAATGACAGAATAGCACAAATATAGGCTTAATGTTTAAAAAATGGTACCAATTTAGGTCTTGATAACGGAACGAGACACGTTATTGATATTACTCCGTTAAGTTCTGTCAATTGTACGTGGAGGGAGAAATCAGAACTTAACGGAGTAATAGGAATGACGTGTCCAATCCGTTATATATCGAGGTCTAAATTGATATCTTTTTTAAACGTTAAGCCTATATTGGTGCTATTTTATACGTAGAGCCTAAATTGATACTTCTTCAAAAACCACAGGCCTATTTTGGTAACTTATCCATTGATTGAAGAGATAAGACATTAAAATAGGTCTATGCTTTTTGACGAAATATCAATTTAGACTCCACGTATAAAATAGCACCAATATGAGCTTAACGTTTAAAAAAAGTACCAATTTTTCTTTTTTTGTCCAAATCGTACAATCGACAATATATTTTTAATTTTTTTTTTCACGTCTAATTATATGTTTATGATTTGTTAATAACGAATGATAAAATGGCTCGGATGTGAAGTATAAATGACAAGATTCATGACCGAAAACATAGTTTAATAAATTATTTCTCAAATTGACCCAACTTGTTAACATTAAGGGTGAAATTGCTCTTGACTACCAAATTGTACCATTTTAGACGTTAAGAATAAAATGGCTCCTGACTGTAGACATAAGGAGTGTAAATTACATTCATAATCACTTAACTATAACAATATTAACATTACAACCTTAAAGTTCATTTATTGACGTAAAAATTCTTAAATTTTACATTATTTGTAATATTAAAGTTCGAAATTAACAAAAATTCGTTAAACATATAACCAAATGATGACCGCGATAAATTTAATTACATCATCGACACTTTTTTTTTTTATCTATACTACCATAATAAAGAAAAAAAAATTAAAGAAGGAATTATATTAGATTTAAACTGTATATATATATATATATATATATATATATAATATATACAAAACCAAAAACCTCGTCGTAACTAAGTTGACAATGCAGACTGAATTTGTAGGACGAGTTTCGATTGAGTTGCTGTGGGTAAATTTTCACTAAAAACAAACAAATGCATTGTGGATAAACCCGAACAAAATAAATTCAGTTCAAACACTAGTAAGAACGCCAAGGGGCAGTAGATTTAACCTTAAACTTATGCTCTAAACCAAACATGACATCTTTGATAGATGAGACCTCAAGTTGTAGAAATTCCCGAGTCGAATCTTCCTTCATCATCTGCAACACTTTCAACGCTCGTTCTTCCTTCATCATCTGCAACACTTTCAACGCTCGTTGCTCTTGTAACTCGCACATCATCTTGTCAATTGCACTAATTTCTTGTTGTAGTTTTACTTTGTTCTCATCACATTCTGCAACTAAACTTTGATATCTTTTCAATTGATTCTCGAGTTTTTCTTGCTTTAGTTTGAGAATCAACAACTCGTCAATACAATCTACCAGCGCCTTGACATCAAATCCAATCGCTTCAAGAATATCGAGAGCTTCCAAATAGCTGTGAATAAGGGTCATTGGATCGTCAATTCGCAACTTGGTTATCTTCTCTACGACGGAAACAAAGGTCCACATATGACCGATAGCTGCTCCTTAGCGAGTCTCCTCGTTGCAATCCAATAAAGGAATAAAATGGGGATTCTGCGGTAGGATTTGGAAAACTTCTAGAGAATCAAAGTGTTTCCACAGAAACGAACTCTTTCTGAAAGGCAGATTTTCGGTCCAGGCAGATTCGCTCTCCCCTTCAACATTTGCGGAATGGTTAAGGCTTTCATAATTTTCTACATTGATGACTTCAATAGGATCTTCATTTGTATCGTCTTCTACGGCTGCAAAACATCGGTTTTTTCAATAATCAAAATAAAACTGACACGCAACATCAGCTAAATACGTGTACAGTGTGCTTACCCGCAGTAGGAACCTGTTGTCCCGTAACTTGAGCATTTCGTCCTCTTTCCGTCTCCTTTGAGGACTGTGCCATTCCATCTCCGTTCGTTCTTGCATTGTCTGTAACTTGTTCTGTTGAGTTCATTGACATCGAAGGCGCCTGACATTCCTCAGGAGAAGATAAAACGTCGCCACAGTTTTCCGTTCTGAGCTCGTTGGAACAGTTTGGAAGTGTCTCCTTAGTTTCAGGTGCTGGCATCTTTTGTTTCTTATTTGTTGATGTTGCACAAAAAGGGATTGAATGGTCGTCTACCGGATTCTTCCTTGACTTCTTAATTTCACTATGATTGTCAGCTCCGCTCGAACCCTTCAAGGAAACACGCGCTGATTGTTCTTCGCTCGGTACTACCTGAAACAAAGGTTAGTGTCTCAATAGCCTAGATGAAATTCTGCTAAAGCAACTTAAATAAACAATGCCCCTATTTTAATCTTTTCTTTTGATCCACCGAGGTGTTCAGAGGAGAAGATAGGAAGACGGGGCATCACACATTCATCCGGGTAACATTGCTTTCGAGACCAGATATCGTCTCACTTTCTGTCAGCACACTCGCAGACCAGAAGAAAGTTCAAGGGCCTATAGCCAATCCCCGGCCAAGACATACAGAGTAACGAGTAAGCTTTCGTTACCTCTCCTTATCGTAAATTCAATCACCGAGGCAGTAAACTAAATACTTTGTAATCGAAATGTTTATAAAAACCATGAGATATACAAAATTAAAATCATACCTCGTCGTCATTTATCAGCACCCCTGTAAAGACGAAATCTCTTTTCAGAATACAGAGGTTTCGCCTCGTCCATACGTGATTCATACATTTGTAGAAAGGGTTACATTGTTTCCAATTTTTATCTTTATTCTTGCTTAGTTGAATCATCATCCTTCCTCTTTTGTCTCTTTGCTTCCTGAATTCGTCCGACCCTAATTCCTTCGGCTCAATCACATCTCCTTCTTCCAATCCCAATTGTTTGAAGCACGACTCTGGTTGATTCATCGCCACCTCATGGAAACAGATGCACGGCACACGAGCATATATAAGCCACAATTGAGACTCGCACTCATTGGGCAAATTAATAGTGCAGTCAACTAGAGTATAAGGCTGCCAACAAATCTGTGAAAACATAAAAAGGCATTAAGACCAAACCACATAAAAACATGAAACTAAATTGACAAAAACACCAAGTTAAGTACCAAACAGAATTCTAACAAACTCTAAAAAGGCATTAATCTATCTATCTATCTATCTATCTATCTATTCTAACAAACTCTACATTTACAAACTGAATCCAAGACGAGCAATAGTTTTTGTGTACATGTAACATATATTTAATGTCATATTAACATTATAACATAATCAAATAGTGCACCGTGTGTCGCTCAGGCGTGCGCCATGGCAATGCGCCATGCTCCAGGACCCCTTGTGCCTTGGTGCGCCATGACCCTTTAATAACTATGCCCCACATATACACGTTTTTTCATACAGTCATAAAAATAAACGTTGGTTAATATGGCGCGCCTTTGCAAACTGCACTGTGATGCAGAATGGCACACTTGGCGCGCGCCATTCGAACACCGCCCGCCATTTTCACTCCATGGCGACATGGAGTGCGCCTGGTGCGCCATAGGAGTGCCATGGCGTCGTCATTGATAACTATGAAGGTTAGTAACTACTAAGGCATAAAACAGGGAAAACATTAAACATATGAAAAGGAACAATACAATGGGAAAGAAACTCACATCTTCCTCAGTCAATCTCTCTAATCGTTCCTTGTATGCTTGCACCATGGTCATGTTTTGAGTGTCTTTAAATTTTGCACTCGTTGTATTCATCCACCCCAAAAATAAAGGAAATTCTGATGGTCGAGCAAATGAACCTTGAAAAATTGAAAATCGCTCTAATGCAAATACCTACAAGACAAAAAGCATGCGAGTTATCAATGAAAATCATTAATATATTAGAAATCAAAATAATAAATTAGTAATATTATCTAAAAACCTTACCAGTATAGCGTATGAAAAACCATCGAGAATTGAATTCTTCTGTTTAATCAAACTCTCATGTGCTTTCCTCATGGAACGTTTGAGGTATGCAACTAATGCTGCCCCCCAAGCATATTTATTGATTTTATCTTTTTGTAGCAGTGGTATATACAATACTGGAATGGAATTACTATTGTTCGAAAAAAGCACTACTCCAATCAGATATAATAAATAAGCCTTCACATAAGGCTCCAAAGCAGCAGCATCAGTTACATTTTCAGGAACTTTCTGAAAGAGTTCCATCAAACGTGCCGGGTTAATCTGCTCACAATTCTTTCCATCTTTTTTCATAAACAACCTTGCAGCCGTGTTCTCATCAACACAAAAATGATCCTTGATAACCTTAGTACTGTCCTTGTCCTCAAACCCTGATACCTGCATTCCAATTGCCACAAGCATATTAAGGGCATTTTTAAACAGTTCCAAATTATAGGGACCTTATAATTGTTTGTCATAAAAACTGTTAACACAATGATATTGTGCTAAAAAACCAGAAATTGCAGACTTTGCTTACAACAGAAAAAGTTAAGGTCTGTAAAAGTTTACTGGTAGCCTAAAACTTTGTATTAGCTTTATCTTTCATCTTCTTCTTTACTTCTCTGTTTTTGTTTAGTTTTCTGTTTTAAGTTTCTAAAATCTAACAAAAACAATAAACATACCTGGATCCCATCAATGGGAAGTCCTGTAATATACAGGATATCTTGCAGGCCAAAATCCAAATACAAAGACTGCCTATCCTCCTTGGGAAACTGAAAGCATTCTGAATCTTTATTGTAAAAGAAGAGCAAGGCAGTTATCATTTGCAAGCTTTGATGGCCAGGATCTCCCATTCTTAGGAACCATTTGAAGCAGGTAGCTTCAACTGCTTGAATAACTCTTGGATCAGCATTCCAAGACTTGAACTTCTCCAAGTGCATGCTACATTTTACTGTATTTATAGTCATACCTGCAGAAATCAAGCAATTAACTGATAAAACCCTGTTTGGCAATTAGCATATCAACAAATATAGCAAGGTAGTATAGGATCTAGCAATATTCAACGGAAATAATGATAAATTTATAAGAAATAATGAATTCAAAACTAAACAAAACTAAAAATGAAATAAATATCAAACCATGACAAAATCTTTAACCATAACTTAAGTTCAAACATGCAAAAAAAATCCCAAATTCAAGTCTAAAGTTCCATTGTTCAACTAAAAATAGCAAATCCTAAATTGTCTTGTTGACTAATAGCCTATAGCAATTCCTCCTCACTACCACCCTCTGAATCTAAATTATAATTCATCTCTTGTTCACCATAATGAAAATTCAAAAGGTGTAATTGATTTTTTATTTGCAACAAATCACACAACAATAAAAAAAATAAAAAAAAATAAGCACAGACCCAAAACTATCCCAAAACCAGAAGTTCCCAATTCCAAATAGTTGGGCTATTATTGCAGTAGGATATTCAGATGAACAAAATATGGAAAAAGCTTTTCAGTACAGGAAGAAACCTCCGACTCTACAAACAGAAGAACAAAAATGAAAGAGAAAAAGGATGAAATTACCGGCGGTGAGAAATACAGCAGGCGGCGACGAGGAAGACAGATGGACGGCGGTGAGGAACACACAGGCCAGGAGCGTCGGACGGCCGGCGACGAAGAACTGACGGCAGAGGAGTGGCTGAGTGCCGTTGAAGTTGAACCAAAGAATGGTTCAAAAAACGACAGGGACAAGGGACCAAAATAAGCCTGAGTTGTTTTTGGATAACTACAGGTTCAACGTTCAAAATAGTACTTACTTAACTTTTATAATATAATATCAATTTAGGTTCAACGTTTATAATATAGCATCAATTTAGGTCTTACGTACAAAATAACACTAATACAGGCTTAACGTTTACAAAATAATACGAATTTAAGCTTAACATTTACAAATAAACATCACAATTAAATTAACCATATTATATTTTTTTTCTATTAATTTTAGGGTTAAAGTGCAAAAATACCCCTAACGTTTTGGACCAGGAGCAATTTTACCCCTAACGTCTAAAATGGTGCAATTTTACCTCTAACGTTGGAAGCGAATAGCAATTTTATCCATAACGTTAATAAATTAGGTCAATCTGATAAATAATTCATCAAACTTTCTTTTCGGTCATGAATATGTCATATACACTTCATACGTGTGTCATTTTATCAGTAACAAATCATAAACATACGTTGGGATGTGAAAAAAATAAAAAAATATGCTGTCTTTTTTATACGAATTAAACAAAATAAATTCAAAAAATTCACCAAATTTATAAATATTAATCTCAAATTCTATTATTAAATTATAAAAAACATGAAATCATTTTCTCAAAACGAATTGGTGCTGAATAAATAACAAAAATATCTGTGTTTTATAATAGTGTCTGAAATTGACCCAATTCATTAACGTTAGGGGTAAATTTGCTCTTGACTTCCAACGTTAGGGGCAAAATTGCACAATTTTAGATGTTAGAGGTAAAATTGCTCCTGACCCAAAACGTTAGGGGTATTTTTACACCTTAACCTTTAATTTTATATGTTATTTTTTTTATTTAGTTCTGTTTTCTTATTTATTATAATACAATTAATTAATATTCTTGCCCATTAAAATCTTATATTTCTTATTTAAACATACGTTGGGATGTGAAAAAAATAAAAAAATATGCTGTCTTTTTTGTACGAATTAAACAAAATAAATTCAAAAAATTCACCAAATTTATAAATATTAATCTCAAATTCTATTATTAAATTATAAAAAACATGAAATCATTTTCTCAAAACGAATTGGTGCTGAATAAATAACAAAAATATCTGTGTTTTATAATAGTGTCTGAAATTGACCCAATTCATTAACGTTAGGGGTAAATTTGCTCTTGACTTCCAACGTTAGGGGCAAAATTGCACAATTTTAGATGTTAGAGGTAAAATTGCTCCTGACCTAAAACGTTAGGGGTATTTTTACACCTTAACCCTTAATTTTATATGTTATTTTTTTTATTTAGTTCTGTTTTCTTATTTATTATAATACAATTAATTAATATTCTTGCCCATTAAAATCTTATATTTGTTTTTCATCAACCATTCCATGACTCCTAAATTCCATGACTTATATAATATATGCAAACTAAAAGTAATTTAATATTCACAATATTTCGAACACTAGTTAAAATAATATTGATATATGTCAGTGTTCGAAATATTATGAATATTCAATTACTTTTAGTTTGCATATATTATATAAGCCATGAAATTTAGGAGTAATGAAATGGTTGATGAAAAACAAATATAAGATTTTAATGGGCAAGAATACTAATTAATTATTATAATAAATAAGAAAATAGAACGAAATAAAAAAGTAACATATAAAGTTAATAGGAAAAGAATATAATATGGTTAATTTAATTGTGACGTTTATTTGTAAACGTTAAGTTTAAATTCGTATTATTTTGTAAACGTTAAGCCTATATTGGTGCTATTTTGTACGTGAGGCCTAAATTGATGCTATATTGTAAACGTTAAGCCTAAATTGATATTATATTATAAACGTTAAGCCTATATTGGTACTATTTTGAACGTTGAGACTAAATTGATACTTTTCCAAAAACCTTAGGCCTACTTTGGTACCTTATCCCAAAAATATAAGGCTTAATACATAACCAGAGCCCTGAACTTATCCAGTTTTTTCAATTTACCCCCTGAACTTAAGTGAGTTTCATTTTACCCCTAAACTTATAGAAAGTCAACCATTTAACTCCCCGAACTTACAAAGAGCCAACTATTTTACCTCCTAAACTTACAAAAAGCCAACCATTTTACCCCCTCCTTGCCATTGACCGACGAAATAGTCCACCCATTAACCGACCGCTAGATTTGTGCCACGTGGCAAGGAGAGGTAAAATGGTTTGCTTTTTGTAAGTTCAGGGGTAAAATGAAAGTCACTTAAGCTTAGGGGTGAAATGAAAAAAAATGGACAAGTACAGGGAGCTGGCTATGTATTAAGCCAAAATATAAACATAAGTTTAGTACTAAGCAAGAATTGAAAGAGAGAAAGTTAAAATTAAGACCAAGGTTAATTCTAAAAAAACCCATGTGGTTACTATTTTTCTCAACTTTGAAATAAAAATTGTTTAGGGAAGTGCTTTATTTTATGAATTATATATATAATTTTCATATATATTTAATAAATTATTATTTTATATTTAAGTTGGCCTTAAGGAAATTTTTTAAATTTTTTTATCTTATGCATTTAGCGAATGTATTACCAGACAAAAATATTATTTAACCGAGATATTTTTCCTATAAAATCAATTATTTTAATAATTAAAATAAAAAGACGGTAAAATAAAAGAAATTGAAATAAAATTAAAAAATACATAAAAATATATTTAAAAAATAATTAAGAAATAAATATTGAAATTGCAATAATATGATCAAATAAAAAAAATTGGTTAAAACTATTTTTTCGAGGTTAGAAAGTAAGACTAAATAAATAAAATATAAAATGAATTACTCAATACCGTTCCCAAATTACTAGTTACCGTCCTCATTTGGACTTTTTTGCCCTTCTTATAATTTTGATAAAAAAAACTAAAAATTCTTTCTCTAAAATCACAAACTCGAACAATAATAATTGAAATTATGAAAATAATTGATATGTGACAATCTGAATCCCGAAAATGTATGATTATGAGTCGGAAACAATAAAATTTACATTTTTTCTCAAAAAAATTATGAAAATAATGCATATTTTTTTGTGACGATTAGCATTTTTCGTCACAAAACATTGGAAAATTTTGTATTTTCCATCGCTAAAAAGTCTACGATTGTGCCTAGGCCTAATTTTGGTATAGGTGGGTGCCAGATCTGCCCAGCCAATGGGCTGGGCGGATCCAGCACCCGCCCAACCCATTGGTTGGGCGGATCGAGCATCCACCCAGCCAATGGCTTGGGCGGATATACCACCCGCCCAAGACATTGGCTGGGCGGATTTGGCACCCACCTAGATCAAAATTGGCATTTTTTTCTTCTTCGAAAGGGTAAAATTGTTCAAATGGGAGCGGCAAGAGGTAATTTGAGGGCGGTAAGTAACAACACCCAATATAAAATAAAGACTAAATATAATTTTATAAGGATAAGAATAGAAAATTTTGGGGATTGGGATCAAAGGAGTTTAGATAACAACATAAATGAAATTAAAAAGGTAAAAAGAATGACGGTATTAGTTTTGCTTAATACATCATTTCTCCTGAATTTATCAAAAAATCTTCATTTGCTCGTTTGAATTTATATGATGTTTTATTAGTCTATTAAATTTGTTAAAATGTTATAATTAAGTTTCTAAATCTATAAAACACCATAAAAATATATATAACAGAAAATTAATTTGCTTTAAAGACTTGAAATCACGAATTAGACTTTTATATTTTTTAAGTTTTCATTTTTTTTATATATTTAAACATCACTTTAAAAAAGTTCAGAAAGTCAATATGTCACTTTAAATAAATTTAAGTGACTAATAAGTTTATGGGGCTAATAAAACACTATATATAATCTAGAGACCAATCAAGTTTTTTGGACAAATTCAGTATATATGATTTATTAAGCCTATTAGTAACATTAATAATAAAAAAAAAAGCTTAAAACTCTATTAAAAGAAAATTATTTGACCCTGATTTATTATTTAGTCATATTTGGCTCTTGACATATCTTAATCAGTGAAATTTCAACGAATTTGCATGGAAACATAATAAAACTATTATTCTATTAACACGTGATAATATTTTGACACTTAAACTTAATAAAATTTTATTTTCGGGATTTATTTATTTTTTAATCTAAATAATTATTTTCACATAAGAAAATTTATGTGACACATAAACTTTAAAATATGTTACATGTCAAATCCAAATGTCAAAATATCAATATATATATATCAAGGATTACAGTCAAGTTTCCATTTAAATTGAATGAAATTTATCAATGAAATTAGTTCATGGGCTAAATTTTACCAAATAATACATGAGAGACCCAATGATAAAAAATTTAGTATAAGTTGCAAAAATATCCCTAATGTTTACAGTCAGGAGCTTCCTAACATCTAAAATGGTGCAGTTTTACCCCTAATATTAGCGGCCAAAAGCAAATTTACCCATAACATTGTCAAGTTGAGTCAATTTGATAAATAATTCATCAAAATATCTTTTCGGCCATGAATCTTGTCATCTACACTTTACATGTGAGTCGTTTTTATCAACCATTAGTAACATATCATAAATATATGATAAAATGTGATTCTTTTAAATTAAAAAATATATAGTCTATTGTACGAGTTGGATAAAATTTTCTTTAAAATATTTTACCAAATTTATAAATATTAACCTATAATTCTATTATTAAATCACAGAAAATATGATTTTTTTTTAAAACGAACTGATATTCAATTTTTGCATAATAAGAAACAAAATATCTGTATTTAATAATAATGTCTGAACTTGACCCAACTTAGCAATATTAGGTGTAAAATTACTCTTGACTATTAATATTGGGTAAAATTGTATAATTTTACACGTTAAGAGTAACATTGCCCATGACTATAAGCGTTAATGATATTTTTGTACTTTATCTCTAAAATTTTAGATTGATCATAGGGTTAAATTACATTTTAAGTCTAAAAAGAATTAGAATTGTACTTTACCATTATATTAAGGGATAAGGTAATAAAAGAGGTTTATGATTTTCGGAGAAGTATCAATTTAGACTGCTTTATCATTATATTAGTTTTGATTGCAGAACGTAACATGTCATTCATATTACTCCATTAAGTTCTATCAACGGTATACGGAGATAGAAATCAAAACATAACGGAGTAATATGAATGATGTGTCACGTATAGTTATCGAGGCATAAGTGCCCATTTGTTTTACCTGATGTTTGCTATTTGAAAAGATTACTTTTCCAAAAAAAATTGGGATTTTCCGTTTTTATAAAAATCTACCTTTTGGCTACAAAAGTTAAACAAGAGGTCGAAAAGCAGCAACCAAACATACTATTAGTACTCTTTTTTAAATGGAGCTCACATAGATACTTTCCGAAAAAAAAACATAAACCTATTTTGGTAACTTATCCTAAACAGAATTAAAATTGTAATTTACCATTATACTAATTTTCAACCCAAACAGAAAATCATTTGTCTGTCTGTCTTCTTCAGGTCTTCTTCCGTCTCTTCCGACGACAATGGGAAGAATAGCACGGCGAGGTCCCAAAGCCATACCGATAATCGACAAAGAGAGGAAAGATAAGTTCAGATTTCTAAAAGTCGATGCAGCGGTGGAGGTCACCAGCGACGAAGAAGGATTTAGAGGAGCTTGGTATGAAGCCAAGATCCTTAAGTCTTATGGAAAAAACAAATTCTCAGTATCCGGATGAGCTATTGACAGAGGAAATACATATGTGTTTTTTTTATCCAACTCGTACAAAAATACAATTATTTTTAAAATAATTACTTTTTTATTTTAAAAATCAACATTTAATAGTATATTTATGATCTATTATTAATGATAGAGAAAATGACGTACATGTAAAATGTAGATGACAAGATTTATGATCGAAAAGATAATTTAATAAATAATTTTTCCAATTGACACAACTTATCAACGTTAGAGATAAAATTGCTTTAGGCTGCAAATATTAAGAGTGAAATTATACCATTTTAGACGTTATGGATAAAATTGCTCTTAGAGAGTGTTTGGTTAAACATATTTGTAGTAGGGGATGAGAATGTGACTAATTAATTACCTTTGTAAGTGTTTGGTTTTACAATTTTCATATTTGAATGAAATCACATTCACCCCACTAAGGGAATCACTCCTTCCCTCTCCTTCCCCTTCAATCAAATTTAATTCCCATTCCTTATAAATTTAATTAAAAAAAAAGGAAAAATATAGTCCACCATTTTGTAACTGCCATACACTATAAAAAGGTACAATAATAGGTTAGAATATAATATATTTATTTACATATATATTATAGTATATTTATCATATAATAGGTTGGTTGTTCAAATATTTTCTATATACTATAATATATAGTATATTTATTTATATACTAATTAATTTATAAATATTTTTATAATTAATTATTTTCGGTTAGTTTATTATTAATGGTTTTCATATTTTATTTATTTATTAAAATTTAAAAAAATTGATTTTGTACAATTTTGATTTTGATTCCAATTCTAAGATTTGAACCAAACAATGTTAAAAGTAATCGGATTCCGATTCCGGATTAAACCAAACAAAATAAATAAATAGTCATTCCGATTCTGATTCCGTAACATTCCGATTCCGATTCCAATTCCGATTCCGAAGTTTGAACCAAACGCCCCCTTAGGTGTAAATGTTAGTGGTATTTTACACATTTTTTAAATTCTAATTAATTATTTTCATGTAAGAAAATTTATGTGACAGATAAATTTTAAGATGTGTCATGTGTTAAGTCCAGGTGTCAAAATATCACTACATATCAGAGAACGAGTTTATCAAGTTTCTATCTAAATTATGTGAAATTTCAGCAATTGGAATAGTTTATGAGCTAAATGTGTCAAAATAATACTTCAGCGGTCAAATGATAAAATTTGGTTAGATTAGGAGCTAAATAACACTTTAAACCTAAAAAGAAAGGATAAAGTACTAAAATAGATCTATAGTTTTTGGAGAAGTATAAATTTAGGTTCAACGTATAAAATAACACCAATATATACTTAACGTTTAAAAAAGAGTACAAATTTAGGTATTGATAACGGAACGTGACACATCATTTATATTATTCCGTTAAGGTTTGTCAATTGTACATAGAGAGAAATCAGAACTTAATGGAGTAATAATACGAATGACGTGTCACATTTCATTATTGATGCCTAAATTGATACTATTTTTTTAAAAAAAAAAATTATTAATAGCATCCGGTTATCAATGTCAAACGGATGACTTTTAATACATTTTTTAACATGTGTAATATCGACCCACACATATTAATAAGGTGTGTAGCTACAGTGGCCGAGGGGGTCACGCCAATGGGTCCCGCTTGCTATCGGGCGTCCTTCGAGGTGCGTGTTTCCTCCGGAAGTCGTCTCTGTGTGTGGATCGGACCCTGAAAACACTCTAACGATTAAGCCAATTAGTAATTCAAGACTCTTAAGCTAATATTCGAGGTCCAAGTGATAGAGAGAGTGCACATACCTAGCTCTTTGAGTTGGTCACAATACACGTGTCCAAATGTGAATCGCATGTCCTTCAAGTAATATGAAAGACCGAACGTTTAATATAAGAACTCGTTTTTTAAATATAAGTCTGCATTTGTGCTATTTTGGATGTGGAGCCCACGTTGATACTTTCCAAAAAAACTCTAGACCTATTTTGGTAACTTATCCTCAACAGAATTAGAATTGTAATTTACCATTATACTAATTTTCAACCCAAACAGAAAATCATTTGTCTGTCTGTCTTCCTCAGGTCTTCTTCCGTCTCTTCCGACGACAATGGGAAGAATAGCACGGCGAGGTCCCAAAGCCATTCCGATAATCGACAAAGAGAGGAAAGATAAGTTCAGATTTCTAAAAGTCAATGCAGCAGTGGAGGTCACCAGCGACGAAGAAGGATTTAGAGGAGCTTGGTATGAAGCCAAGGTCCTTAATACTTATCGAAAAAACAAAATCTCAGTCCAATACCAGAGTTTACTATCTGATGATTATCCGGATGAGCTATTGATAGAGGACGTCGACATTTCTTTCATTAGGCCTGCTCCTCCGCCTTCTGCGGCTAAGCAGATTTATGAGCCGTACGACGTCGTCGACGCTTTTCACCGTGATGGATGGTGGACGGGAGTGGTTAGTAAAGTTGATGTTCGGAAGCGTAAGAAAAAATTGAGAAGAAAGTATACTGTGGTTTTTGAAAATCCGAGTGAACAGTGGGATTTTAATGGAGGTTTGTTGAGGTTTCACCATGTTTGGATGTTTGGAAGATGGGTTCGACACCCTAAAAAGAAGGTGAGTTTTCTATCCTAATTTATTAGGGTTTTTCAATTTTTCATTTGCCCCAATTGTTGAAA
The DNA here is from genome assembly GCF_963576675.1 of Euphorbia lathyris. Classification (NCBI taxonomy): domain Eukaryota; kingdom Viridiplantae; phylum Streptophyta; class Magnoliopsida; order Malpighiales; family Euphorbiaceae; genus Euphorbia; species Euphorbia lathyris. The sequence continues at coordinate 5,102,274 of NC_088918.1, forward strand.
TTTTGATTAGATTGCATGTGGAATCGAATTGGTACTTTCTACATGTTGTCTTTTTTATTCATCATCTCGAGGGGCGGACCAGGCCCCGGGCCGCGGAATCACATGGTTTCGGCCTCCAGTGGTTAGAATTACCTGGTTTTGGCCCTCATGTTCCCGAACAAATTAAAATTGTCTCATTCAGTTGTGTGTAATTACAAAATTCAAATTGATTGATTAATACATGATTGGCTATAAATTTCAATAAAAACTACTCAATTTTATTGATTGATTAATACATGACTGGCTATAAATTTCAATATGTTTGTTCAACTCAATTTTACCTTTGTAGTAAAATATAGACTTAATACATCATTTGCTTCCTGACCTTGTTCAAAAAAAATTTGATTGGTCCCTGAACTTTTGAAGTGTCTCGATAGGTGCCTAAACTTGCATAAAATGTTCAGTTATGGTAAAATTTAATCAATTAATCTCGGTTGCAAAAAAAGTAAGTTAAACGCGATACATCTTTACTATCAAGGTCGGGGTATGTAGTTCTAATATTGGAGAAGACAAATTTATAGTTGAGCAAGTAAGAACTTCATTTTTAATCTATTTTATAAATTATGTAATAACAATCTAAGACGTGTACAATACATATTCCGCATTTAACTTAATTTTTTTTTGCAACCTAGTGATTAATTGATTACATTTTACGTTCAATGAACATTTATGCAAGTCCAGGGGCTATCGAAACACTTTGAAAGTTCAAGGGGTCGATCAAGTTTTTTGGAGAAGTTCGGAGGGCAAATGATGTATTAAGCCTAAAATGTAGCTTAATTTTGAGATGAAAAAAAAGTTTGAGCAGGTTCGGTTTAACAAAAAAACTTTTTTTAACACAGTCACGTATAAAATTGACCCCCTCAGCGAACCAATGCTTTATTCGTTACTGATGGAATCAAATTGGTAATTTGAAAAATGTTGATTTTTATTCATGATCTCTTTGTCTGGTTTGCTTTATGTCCATTACTGCACTTGATATGCTCAATTTTCAAATAAATAACACATTTTGATTAGGCTATTAATTCCAGGTATGTTGCCTGAGAAGCCAAAAGGTGGGCTCTGTTCATGAGGCGTGCGCCTGAGTCCGCCTTTATGAACCTAGCGCCTTGCCTGAGGCGCACCTATGCTCAAATCTCAAGTTTTGAATTAGGATGTATAGCCTCAGCCTATATGCTATTTTGCACGAAACTTTTCTTATTAGCGTTTCCGCATTTCGTTTTCAGTTTCTTTTCTGTTTCCATTAGAAATAACGTTTTCCGCTGTCCATTTCCGTTTCGTGCAACATAGCTTACATGCCTTTAAACTTGATTATTCCAGGTATGTTGCCTGAGAAGCCAAAAGGTGGGCTCTGTTCACGAGGCGTGCGCCTGAGTCCGCCTTTATGAGCCTAGCGCCTTGCCTGAGGCGCACCTATGCTCAAATCTCAAGTTTTGAATTAGGATGTATAGCCTCAGCCTATATGCTATTTTGAACGAAACTTTTCTTCACCAACGTTTCCGCATTTCGTTTTCAGTTTCTTTTCTGTTTCCATTAGAAATAACGTTCTCCGCTGCCGTTTCCGTTTCCGTGCAACATAGCTTACATGCCTTTAAACTTGATTAATTCCAGGTATGTTGCCTGAGAAGCCAAAAGGCGGGCTCTGTTCATGAGGCGTGCGCCTGAGTCCGCCTTTATGAGCCTAGCGCCTTGCCTGAGGCACACCTATGCTCAAATCTCAAGTTTTGAATTAGGATGTATAGCATCAGCCTATATGCTATTTTGCACGTTACTTTTCTTCATTAGCGTTTCCGCATTTCGTTTTCAGTTTCTTTTCTGTTTCCATTAGAAATAACGTTTTCCGCTGTCCGTTTCCGTTTCCGTGCAACATAGCTTACATGCCTTTAAACTTGCTTCTTAGTAGTAGTGAGTGTGCAGACTGAGACAATAACTGGTCTGAAAATCAATACATTATTTATTAAAGGCACGCCTCAGTCGTAAAAGGAGCTAGGCTCTAGGTATATTGCCTGAGAAGCCAAAAGGTGGGCTTTGTTCAAGAGGCGTGTGTCTGAGTCCGCCTTTATGAGCTTAGCGCGTTGCCGGAAACGCACCTATGCGCAAATCTCAAGTTTCGAATTAGGATATATAGCCTTAGCCTATATGCTATATTGCACGGAAACTCTTCTCCATTAGTGTTTCCACGGGTAAATTACATCCATGGCCACTGAACTTTACTCATTTTAACATTGTGGCCACTGAACTTCTATTTTTAACGGAGTGGCCATTGAACTTTAATTAATTCCTCAAAATGAACGGTAACGACCTCAAAATGAAAATATTCAAGAATTAAAGTTGTTCAGAATGACATTTACCATTAAACCATATTTTTTATTTTCCAAAATCACCTTTTTTTGGAGCTTTCTCTCTCTACAAATTCACTCTTTCTCTCCTCATAAAAAAACACCTAAATGACCTCAAAACAAAAATTTTCAAGAATTAAAGTTCCTTAGAATATTATTAACTCTTCGAATTTTTTATTTTGAGACCGTCAAAGGTTGTTTTGAGACGTTGAGTGGCCACCGGTGTTAAAAAGTGTAATGTTCAATGGCCATATTATTAAGAATTGAAGTTCAGTGACCATAATGTTAAATGAGTAAAGTTAAGTGGCCATGAGTGTAATTTACCCGTGTTTCCGCATTCCGTTTCTTTTCTGTTTCCATTATCGTTTCCTAGTTATATTTTTTTCAGAAATAAAGTTTTTTCTGCTGTCTGTTTCTGTTTGCGTGCAACATAGCCTATATGCCAAGGCGTGGCTATGCTCAAATCTCAAGTTTCAAATTAGGATGTATAGACTTAGCCTATATGCTATTTTGCTCGCAACACTCTTCATTAGCATTTCCGCATTTCGTTTCCATTTCAGTTTCTTTTCTGTTTCCATTATTGTTTACTAGCTATATATTTTTTAGAAATAACGTTTCCCGTGTCTGTTTCTGTGCAACATAGCCTATATGCCTTTAATCGTGCTTCTTTCTTACTCGTGAGTGTGCAGATATAGGGACTCACAATAACTGGTCTGAAAATCAGTACGTTATTTTGTGATGCAGAAAGGCACGCCTCAGGCATAAAAGGTGGGCTCTGTTCAAGAGTCGTGCGCCTTTATGAGCCTAGCACCTTGCTGGAGGAGCGCCTATGCACAAATCTAAAAGCTCTGCATAATGTTTTTTAGGATTTCAAGTTCAAAATGTGATGTTTTAATCTCATGTCTGTCCTATCTATATGATCTAAGGCCGAAACTAAATTAGAATAAAAAGAAAACGAAAGAAGATGTAGACGGCAGAAATATTGCAAAGAACAATACAAAAAAAAAAAATGCTGCTCGGTTTTGGGGACCGAGCTGCAATTTTGAAGGAGAGAACTATGCACCAACTGTGATTTCATGCATTTTATGTGTTCTTCTTGTGCCTGCCTAGGCTCTAGGACTCCCTTGCGCTTTAGTGCGCCTTATGACTTTAATAACTATGTTTGGAGGGTCGGATAAAAACGTTAAAATCGGGCATTGTTTATCTAAGTTGCTATAGCAGAATTCTATCTAGACAATTGAGATACTGTGCTTTTTTTCAGGAAATACCAAACATAATACCGCGGGAAGAAGAAGAAAAAGAAAAAGGAGGAGGAGACGCATTAGCACGTGAAGAAGGAGAAAACGAAGAATCAGCGGATGAAGATGAAGATGATGAAGAAGAAGAAGAAGAATTAGCTTGTGAAGAAGAAGAAGAAGAAGTATTAGCACGTGAAGAAGAAGAAAACGAAGAATCAGCGCGTGAAGAAGAAGAAAACGAAGAATCAGCAGATGCAGACGAAGAGGAAGAAGAAGAATTAGCACGTGAAGAAGACGAAGAAGAAGAAGAAGAAGAATCAGCACGCGAAGAAGACGAAGAAGAAGAAGAATCAGCACGTGAAGAAGAAAAAGAAGAATCAGCAGATGAAGATGAAAATGAAGAAGAAGAATCAAAACATGTTTCCGTTAAAGGTTCAAGGACGTCATGCAATCATGGCAAGGAGCGATATTATGTTAGGAAGTCAAGGAAAAATTCCTTAGAGCAGTCGACTTCTCCTATTACAACATCAACAAGTAAGAAGCAAAAGATTCCAGCACCTGAAATTAAGGAGACACTTCCAAACTCTTCCAACCATTTATCTCCTGATGAATGTCGTGCGGCTTCGATGCTAATTAACTCAACGGAACAAGTTACAGACAGTACAATTACTAGAGACCTGCAGTTGGCTGGATCTAACAGTCTGAACAAGGGAAAGAATTTTGTAAGTGCACCCGCTCGCCTCAGGCGATCCCTCTTAAATAGTCTTTATAATCATACGCTGTTAAGCTTCATCCATTGTATTATTTATTTTTTTGGTTAATACAATATGCTTCGGTTCCCGCTTCTTATTCTGAATTCATATTTATTTATGCGTTAACTTACTACTTGTGTTTTAGTTTTTAAATTGAAATGGTACGTAAACATTTCAATTACAAAGTATTTACGGCTTCCGTGATTGAATTTACGATAAGGAGAGGTAAACGAATACTCCTTCGCTTACTCATTACTCGGTATGTCTTGGCAGGGGATTGGCTATAGGCCCTTAAACTTTCTTCTTGTCTGTGAGTGTGTAGAGAGAAACTGAGACAATACCTGGTCTCGAAAGTAGAGGTGTCAATTTCGTGTTTGGTGTCAAAATCGTGTTATCTCATATATATGTTCCGTATGGTTTTATATGTTATAAATACTAGAAAAATGATTTTCGTGTCAATTGTGTCGTGTCAGTCAGGTTGTCTCTGTAAATCGTGTTTTCGTGTCAGAAATTGCCACCCCTACTCAAAAGCAATGTCACCCGGATGAATGTGTGATGCCCCGTCTTCCTATCTTCTCCTCGGTGGATCAAAAGAAAGGATTAAAATAGGGGCATTTTTTATTTAAGTTGCTTTAGCAGAATTTCATCTAGACTATTGAGACACTAACCTTTGTTTCAGGTAGTACCGTGCAGAACAGAGTGCGAAGAACAATCAGCACGTGTTTCCTTGAAGGGTTCAAGCGGAGCTGACAATCATAGTGAAATTAAGAAGTCGAGGAAGAATCCGGTAGAGCATTCAAGCCCTTTTTGTGCAACATCAACAAATAAGAAACAAAAGATGCCAGCACCTGAAACTAAGGAGACACTTCCAAACTGTTCCAACGAGCTCAGAACAGAGAACTCTACCGACGTTTTACCGTCTCCTGATGAATGTCAGGTGACTTTGATGTCATTGAATTCATCAGAACGAGTTACAGACAATGCAAGAACGAACGGAGATGGAATGGCACAGTCCTCAAAGGAGACGGAAAGAGGACTGAATGCTCAAGTTACAGGACAGCAGGTTCCTACTGCAGGTAACCACACTTTGTACACGTATTTAGCTGATGATGCGTGTCAGTATTATTGAAAAAACTGATGTTTTGCAGCTGGAGAAGACGAGACAAATGAAGATCCTATTGAAGTCATCAATGTAGAAAATTATGAAAGCCTTAACCAATCCGCAAATGTTGAAGCGGAGAGCGAATCTGCCTGGACCGAAAATCTGCCTTTCAGAAAGAGTTCGTTTCTGTGGAAACACTTTGATTCTCTAGAAGTTTTCCAAATCCTACCGCAGAACCCCCATTTTATTCCTTTATTGGATTGCAACGAGGAGACTCGCGAAGGAGCAGCTATCGGTCATATGTGGACCTTTGTTTCCGTCGTAGAGAAGGTAACCAAGTTGCGAATTGACGATCCAATGACCCTTATCCACAGCTATTTGAAAGCTCTTGATATTCTTGAATCGGTTGGATTTGATGTCAAGGCACTAGTAGATTGTATTGAAGAGTTGTTGATTCTCAAACTAAAGCAAGAAAAACTCGAGAATCAATCGAAAAGATATCAAAGTTTAGTTGCAGAATGTGATGAGAACAAAGTAAAACTACAACAAGAAATTAGCGCAATTGACAAGATGATGTGCGAGTTAAAAGAGCAACGAGCGTTGAAGGTGTTGCAGATGATGAAGGAAGATTCGACTCGGGAATTTCTACAACTTGAGGTCTCATCTATCAAAGATGCCATGTTTGGTTTAGAGCAAAAGTTTAAGGTTAAATCTACAGTCCCTTGGCGTTCTTACTAGTGTTCGAACTGACAATTTATTTTGTTCGGGTTTAGCCACAACGCATTTGTTTGTTTTTAGTGAAAATTTAGCCACAGCGTACAAATTCAGTGTGCATTGTCAACTTAGTTACTACAAGGTAGGAATTAACTATGTTAGTTTATTTTTTGGTTTTGTATATATATATATATATACAGTTTAAACCTAATATAATTCCTTTTTTAGATTTTTTTTTCTTTATTATGGTAGTATAGATAAAAAAAAAAGTGTCGATGATGTAATTAAATTTATCGAGGTCATCATTTGGTTATATGTTTAACGAATTTTTGTTGATTTGAACTTTAATATTACAATAGTGTAAAATTTAAGGATTTTTACTTCAATAAATGAAGCTTAGGGTTGTAATGTTAATATTGTTATAGTTAAGTGATATTACACCCTTTACATCTATAGTCAAGAGCAATTTTGTTCTTAACGTTTAAAATAGTGCAATTTTATCCCTAAAGTTGGTAGTCAAAAGCTATTTTATCCTTAACATTGGTAAGTTGGGTCAATTTGAGAAATAATTTATTAAACTATGTTTTCGGTCATGAATCTTGTTATTTATACTTCACATCTGAGCGCCCTTCCATTGCAAGACGGTCCGCGACGCGGTTCCGCTCCCTATAAATATGAACAAACTTAATAGATTCAAAGGAGGACCAATCCTTTTAATGCCTTTAATAATATTCAAGCTATTCCGGCAAACAGACTTGCCCTCAGAAATCATTTTAACCGCTTCTTGGTTATCTGACTCAACCAGAAGCTTCTTCACCCCTAGATCCTTAGCCAGCTTCAGGCCAGAGAGAATCCCCCAGGTCTTTCTACCTTTTCTTCTCCACCGTGCTTCATTTCTTCTTTGATCTTGGAGGATGTGGTGGGGGTCAGTTTTCCTAGGCTGATCCCGGGTTGAGTTGTTTTGTTTGTTTGTTTTTTTTTTCTTTCTTTTCCTACCAAAAAAAAAAATACTTCACATCTGAGCCATTTTATCATTCGTTATTAATAAATCATAAACATATGATTAGACGTGAAAAAAATTTTAAAAAAATTAAAAAATATATTGTCGATTGTACGATTTGGACAAAAAACAAAAATTCAAAATATTTCACCGAATTTATAAATATTATTCTCTAAATATATTTATTTTTTTGAAACCAATCTAATTATATTCTTAAATTACATAAAATATGAAATCTTTTTTTTTTAAAACAAATTGATATACAATTGGTACATAATAAAGAACAAAATATTCTGTATTTTATAATAATAAGGTGTGAAATTGATCCAACTTGACAACTTAGGGATAAAATTACTGTTGACCGCCAACATTATAGGTAAATTGCACTATTTTAGACATTAAGGGTAAAATTGCTCCTGACCGTAAACGTTAACACTATTTTTACACCTTATCCATTTTTACGTTAATAAATGAAGTTCAGGGTTGTAACGTTAATATTGATATAGCTAAGTGATTATGAATGTAATTTACCTTTATTACTATTATTATTATTATTATTATTATTATTTATTAAAGGGATAAGGTGCAAAAATACCCATAACTTTTACTGCTAGGAGCAATTTTACTCCTAACGTCTAAAATGGTGCAATTTTACCCCTAATGTCTAAAATGGTATAATTTTACCTTTAATGTTGGTAGACATGAGCGATTTTATCTCTAAAGTTGACAAGTTGAGTCAATTTCAAAAACATTATTATAAAATATAAATATTTTATTTCTTATTCTGCTCTAATCGCATATCAGTATGTCTTAAAATGATTTCATATTTTCTAAAATTTAATAATAGATTTGAAGATTAATATGTATAAATTCTGTAAAATATTGTGAATTATTTTGCTCCACTACCTTTATCCAACTTCCATACCAAACTTGTTGATGTATACTTGAATATTTGATTGGACAATTATACAATTTAGTAAGAACTTTTGGTAAATTACCAAATCTCCTAAACTACAAATATGACACATTTTGATAGAAAAAATAATTAATAAAATAATTATAAATTTAAACCAGAAGAATTTATAAAATTACCTATGCATCCTGAATCTCATCAAATTATAAAATTTAGGTTGAATTGAGTAAGTAATTATGAAATCGGTCCAAATTAAAATAAAAATAAAACAATACTATAAAATAGTGATTCTAGAAAATTTTAATTTTTAGAATTTTGATATCAACTGTCATTTTGATTTGGTCAACGGTAAAACGGATCACCGATTATTTTGATTTGGTAAACGGTAAAACAAATTATTATGTTAGCAAAGGGGCTTAAAGCAGTATTTGACCCCTGATATATTCAAAATTTTATCATTTGGCCTCTGACCTATTATTTGGTCACATTTGACCCCTGATCTATCCCAATTGGTGAAGTTTCACCTAATTTGTATTAAAACTTAACCGAATCGTTATCTCATTAATAAGTAACGATATATTTTAGTTTAGGATTTGTTTTTTTATTTTTTTTAATCTAATTAATTATTTTCATATAATGTGGCAAAAAAAAACTTTTTAGAAATATCACGTATCAAGTTCAAGTGTCAAAATATCGTTACTTGTTAACGAGATAACGATTCCGTTAAACATTTATACAAAATAGGGGAAATTTCACTAATTTTGATAGATCAGGGGCCAAATGTGACGAAATATAAATCAGGGATCAAATAACAAAATTTTGAATAGATCAGAAACCAAATACAAATACTTTAAGCCTACCAGAGGGCCATAATGTTCTATTTTGAAGTTAAAGGTCCATAATGAAAGTAAGTGAAACTTTCGGGGGCTATGAATGTAAATTACCCCAAAATAAGAAAGAAATTGAAAAGCTTTTCGCCGCCGGGAAAAGAAAATGAGTTGACTGCCCTTTTGCAGAAGAAGAAACCCCAAATTTCCATGGCCATGGCGATCGAGGACAAAACGATGGATTTTCTAAGCATAGGATCAATGGTGGAGGTGAAAATAAAAAATCCAGGGTTTATTGGAGCTTGGTATGAAGGTAAGATCCTTGAATCATATCCTAAACCTAAAGGAAAATTCATGGTTGAGTATCAGAACCATTCGAATCAGCGATTGAAAGAAACTGTCGACATTTCCCTTATTAGGCCACTTCCGCCGCCTCCTGTGGCTGATCAGACTTATAATCTGAACGACGTCGTCGACGCCTTGTGCGGTAATGGGTGGTGGAAGGGAGTGGTGAGTGAAGTTAATACTTCTGGAACGTATAGAGTGGTGTTTGAAACCCTAACTCATCAGTTGTATTTTAGCTCCGAAAATTTGAGGATGCACTTGGATTGGAGTGATGGAAGATGGCTTCGTCCTCCTACACAGGTATGTGCTCTCAATTTTTGAAGTAAAACACGTTTTGATTGAACTTCTTTGTTCTCAAACATATAGACTTATTTTTGTTCTTTTAAACTTCAAATCATACACAGTTGATGGACATTTACATCTTTCTCTTAAAAGTTCCTTTTAATTCAAAGTTGAGAGATAGTTCATAATCCCTTGAACGCCGGCAAGGGTTGATGGGGTCAATTTGTGACACAATAACATGATTTACAAACACAATTCGTCTAACATGCCACAATTATCATTTTTGTTGCATTTATATTATATATAACTGTGTGAAACACAGGCAACATAAATTGTTTATGGCGCCACTATCCGAATTAGTGCGTAAAATGCATATGGTCACTAAAGGTTGAGGTCTACTTTGTAATGTTTACTAAACTTCATTTTCTTTCGATAAAATCATTGAAACGAGCAATTTGTGTACAAAAACTCACTGAAATATTGATTTTCACAGTTGACACATGTGTGCCATGTTGCACATCCTATGCCACAAATTTTTTAAGAAACACATCCTTGTGCGACATGGCGATTAGTTGGTATATAGTCAACTGTTTTCTATGTAGAGTTTTTGTATCCAAATTGGCCGGAATGACTTTAAAAAAGTCAAATGTGAAGTTTAATGATTTTATTGAAAGAATATGAAATTTATTGACCTTTTTGAAATAAACCCCAAACTTCAATAACTAACGCTGCAAGTTACCCCGAATTGGCACCCCATTTGCTTTGTAGACAATGAGAAAGTGGGCTTCTGTTTCAGGAAGTACCAAACACAGAAGATTGTGAAAAACAACAAGCACATGATGAGGAGACATTTTCATACTATTATGAGAAGTGCAGAAAGGAAAACTCTGCCATCTCTCTAACTCCTTCAGTGTTAATGAAGTCAGCGGAACAATTTACAGAGAATACACCAGCTAAATGCTTGACGCATGATTCAGGTGCAAATCTGCCATTAAACACAAGAAAGAATATTGTAAGTCGTATGATTTAAAGCCTTATTAGGGTTAGAGTTATATTTATTAGCATGTTAGGGGGCGTTTGGTTCACAAGGGGTAAGGGAAAAGGAATCAAGAAAGGGAAACTAAAGGAAAGGAAAGGAATGAGCATTTATACCCCTATGTGTTTAGATATGTTTAGGAAAGGGAATGCAATTCCACCATATTCCCTTTGTGGATGTTTGGTTCAAATAGGGAATCAAAACTATTTTTTTTTTAATTTCATATATAATAAAAAAAAATTCAACTCTTTTACTATAGTTTCCATAAAACGTGAAATAACTTCATATATAATCTCAAACAATCCAAAACGTCACTCATTTGCTACCCTTATTGATAATAATATAAAGTTCATAAAAGTTAAAATTAATCAAAGAAAATGCATAAATATTATATTTAAAAAGAAAATAATTATTTTAAATAATTAAAAATAAATATTAAAACTGAATAATATGATAAAAGAAAAAAATTTGGTCAAAATTATTTTTCAGGGTAAAAATGTAAAAATAAATAATTATAAGGATCAAAAGTGAAATTAATCTAGTGATAAAAAAATATAAGGATTAAACAAAAATAAAAAAGTAAAATTTAGTCAAAAAATATTTTTTGAGTAAAAAAATTAAAAATATATAACAAAAATGAAATTAATCCAAAGATAAAGAAATGTAAAAATAAAAAAATATAGAGACCAAAATAAAAATAAAAAATAAAATAGGGAGTAAAGTAGAATTTTATAAGGAGTGTAGGTTAGAAAGAGAGGGGAAAGGGAATAGAAAACCTTAGGGGGAGTGGGGAATGGGTTAGAGGAGTTAGGGGTAAACCCAAAACTGAAAAAGGGCAAAGGGAATCACTTAATTAGCAAAACAAACACCAACAAAGGGAATGAAGCCTCTCCTTTCCCTTACCCTTTCCTGAAACCCCCAAACCAAACGCCCCTTAATGAATTGCAAACTTCTTTGAAATGTATTTGCATGATTGAATGTGTTAGAAGTACCCTTATTTCAGTATCAATAGTTTCATATCAGTCAATTTAATTTCCTGCGCACTTGGTTTTCATGAATGCGAACTTGCATATCTTTATGATTTTTAATGATTTTTGAAAAGTTTTTAATATAAGAATGACAATAACATCTATTAACATAAGCTGAAAAATTATAAAAAGCAATTTGACAATCTTGTAAAGGAATTGCACTTAGTAAGGTTAACAAGTTGGAAGCTTAGAGCAAATGTGAGAAAATAATCGAATGGATCTTACCTTCGCAATCTCATACATTGCCAAGAGATAGGAGGAACTACTAAAACAATTGTTTTCGCAGTTTTTATCTGCTTTGTAGTTGCTTTAACCGCTAAATATTTGTTGTGTTAACTGCGAAATAGTTTTGTTTTTCTTGTTTCCCTTACACTAAATGCCATTTTTTTTAGGTGAAGTTTTCAATCAAGTATCCCAAGACGGATTACAAGAGAAAGAGAGGATTATCTCGGACAAGAGTACCTCTAGATGATAGTCTGGAAAACATCAAATTCAAGTATCCCTTTAGTTTGAATACAAAGGCATCAATCGAAGTGAGGGCTGACTTCGATGTAATGAAGACACTAAAGAGTAATTTGTCAAAAAAGCAGATGGAAATGTTTAAGAGGAGTTGTTTCGGACATTTGGTGGATATAGAATTTTGCAATTTATCTACTCCCATATGCCATGGTGTATTAACTAGAGAGATTACTCCACTTAAACCGAAACATAGAGAGATGTGGTTCAATGTGAAAGGAGTTGAACTTAAATTTGGGGATTGGGAGTTCGGACTTATCACTGGGTTGAGATTTGGCGATATGAAACCAATTCTGCAAAGGATGAGTAATTTGGAGAAGAAGAATAGGTTGAGAGATATGTACTTTGGAGGAAGTCGGAGCTTAACTAACAAACAAATATATGAAGCTTTCGAGAAGACAAATTGGCACGACGAAGAAGACTGTGATGCAGTATTCATGGCGATGTTATATGTTATACATCGCATCTTCTTCACTCCCGATCCAGCTCATTCGGTCGATAACAATATCATCGACCTCACTGATTTTCCTAAGTTGTTTGATGAGTTTCCATGGGGAGTAGTGGCTTGGGAGGAGACGTATAGGAGCATGGAAAGGGCTATAAATGGTTTGTCGAGAAAAGAAAAGTTTGAGGATTTCAGTAAAGGAAAGATCAATATTGTCATGCAATATCAATTAATTGGGTTATCACACGCATTCCAGGTGTGATTCGTATATATATTCTTGAATTTAGATTTGTATCAACATAGTTTAATTGATTTGAACTTTTGTACAGGTTTGGATACTCGAGATATGGAAGGCGCCACGTAAATTCTATATCAAGAGAGCAAGTTCCGTCCTCCCACGCCTTAGTAGATGGATAACGGCAAAAAACCCGACATTCATAGAAGTATGGGAAGTGTTCAGTGTAAGTAAATAAAATGTTTTATGTATATGCACACCTTTAATATGTGTTTTGTTTACAATTTGATCTTTGGATATTTTGTTTTGTAGTCATCTGAAGCTCCAGAATTTCAACTTGTTATGGAGGATGCCGAGAAAGCATGTGTGTGGTCTAAGAAACTCCAGGACTATATCGACGATCGTGCAGTAGATATAGAAAGTTTATTTGAGAGTTATGAGACCGTGGAAGAAGAAGAAGATGTAGAGGAGGAGGAGGAGGAGGAGGTGGAGGTGGAAGAAGAGGAAGTGGAAGAGGAAGATGATGCTTCTCCTATGGTGAGGAAAAAGAGGAAGATATGTGTACCAACAGAGCTGAGAGAAGAGCAGAGGGCAAAGCTGAAGTCGGAGATTAAGGCGGAGGTCGTTGCAGAGTTGAGGGAACAGATCAAGAGAGAGATTAGGGCAGAGTTGAAGTCGGAGATCGCAGCAGAGGTAATTGCAGAGTTGAGGGAAGAGATGAGGAGAGAGAGGAAGGCAATGGCTGCACAAATTACATCAGAGTTGAGGGAAGAGCCAAAGGCAAATGCTCTGGCTGCATCTACTCCTGATGTTAATGTAGATGATGCAAATCTAGTGGTATATGATATTGAGGTATATTTAATCATGTTGTTCTATGTATTTATATTCTTGAATTTATTACTTAGTTGGTTTTGATTGATTCTATTTTGACAGGATAATACCGAGGGGCAACAAAAGACTCCAAAGAGTGATGATGATGGTAAAGGACCTGCGGTTCACACCCTAATTGTTCAGGTACATACACTTATAGGTTTCTCGTATTTACATTTCGGGAGAGTAGACAATAGAAGTGTCTAGTTTGGTAGCACATGTTATAATGCGTTTAAAAATGAAACTGGCTTTCTCAATTTTGTAATTAACCCTTAATTTTATTTTTATTTTTTTAAAATTTCTGATTAGTTCTTTTCCACTAATTTATTTCCTCCCTTTATTAGAGACTTCTAGTTTTTCTAAACTACAATTTGGATTCTGCTGCGGTAGATATTCTCACGACTTTTTAGCATATTTCTCGAATCAGTGGAATCGTCCGATTCACCAACGATTCACATTCGATTCTGTTATAATTTAGATTCACCCTATAAATCCGACTCGAAATAGAGCTGAATCGAATCGAAACGTACGATTTGAATCACGAATCTTAGATTTTGTTATAATTTAGATTCGCCATAGGTGTATCTCACCCTTTTGATTTCAATGAAGTCATTCTAGCCAATTTGTGTAGGAAAAACATGATTTACAGAAACAATCCGTCCAAGATAACACGATTATTTTTGTGTTATATCATATATATTCGTATTGAGAACAAATAACATAACACGATTATGACACGACTGCCCCAAATTATTTATCTAATTTGCTTTCTAGCAGAATTACATGTAGACACTGAGAAAGTGGGCTTTTTTGTGTCAGGAAAAACAATCAGAACATGTTGATAATACTGCAAATCACTCTAAGAAGTTCAGAAAAGCAAACTCTCTTGTCTCTTTTACTTCTTCGGTGTTAATGAACTCAACCGAGCAAGTTACAGAGAGTACACTAGCTAAATGCTCGACACGCAATTCGGGTGCAAATCCGCCATTGAACACGGGAAAGAATACTGTAAGTTGTTTTCAAATTGAAATGGCACATAAACATTTCAAGTACAAAGTATCTATAGCCTCCAATAATGAACTTGCTATGAATGCAGACCCGTAACCATCAAGAAGCTGGACCGGAAAATAGAATGGAGTCGTCCCCAAAGAAGAGCGGAAGAGAACTGATTGCTCAAGTTACAGGGCAGAACGTTGCAGCTGCAGGTAAACTCACATGGAATTGTAATCGTTTTCCGGTATATCCTATGAAGCACAAACACAGTTACGGGTACGGCAAATGGCATTTTTAAAAATTATGAGATACAGGTACGGTTACGCCGAACTTTCTATATATATATATATATATATAACATTAAATAACATTCATAATGACCAAAAATTCATTAATTCGTCGAAATGAAATATTTAATACTTCAAACTATTTAAACTACTAATTCTAAAGACTATTCTAAAACATTTTCATGTTCTTCATCTACAAACATATAATATGGATGGGATAAAGACCAAATTTAACCCAAACGTTTTAAGGGAGGTGTTGATTTAGCCTTAAGGTACGAAATGATGCAAATTTAACAGTAAAATCAATTTTAGCCCAGTGTTACCAAAAATTTGAAAAGAATGGTTTGACTGTTATTTAACTGTCACATTAGACATTCCAAACAAGTTTGTCTATAAATTGAAGTTGTTTCGTACATTTTTGGTTGGTTATTTGTAACTGTATTAATAACACCGTAAATATTTAGACAGTTTGACAAAAAAATTGTAATTTTGTTAGTAGTACACTAAATATCTTAAATATAAGTGACGTTTGGAAGGTCTGAAGTGCCAGTTAAATAAAAATCATATCAGTATTTTCTAATTTTCGACAACGTAGGGCTAAATTTGATCTTACTTGGAAACATTAAGGTTAAATTTGCACCATTTCATATGTCAAGGCTAAATCTATACTTCTCTTGAAACGTTAGAGTTAAATTTGGCAGATATCTCAATATTGATTAGCTTTTAGTTTTTTATTTATTTTTTCGCAAATGAAAGAGTGGACGCCCACTGGTTTAGTTAATTATTTATATTTAGATTTTTTTATATATTAACCCTTTTGTAAAGTTATTTTGAAAAAAAAAAAACACTAAATTTTACTCTGAAACGTATCCCCTTAATTAAAAGGGAATGATTGTTTTGCCGCATATTCCCGATGTATCCGTATTCGATACGCCCGATACGCGTACATCAACCTCTTAGACGTATCGGTATCATTTCTACTTATACTGGAAAAGTTGCTACTTCCCATGTTCTCATTGTTAATTTGTTATCTAATTGCCGTATAACTCTTATTATAACATGGTTGCAGAAATTAGAGCTTTCAAATGATAGAATGTGGAAGCATACTCCAAGAAAGTCGTTGAAAGTCGTCTAGTGCTGGAGCCAGGACCTAAACGTCGGGGGCTAGATCATGTAAAAAAAAATTAAATGCTACTTCAAAAAATTAAATGTGGGGCTTTCTGGTGGGTCGGCTGACCCTCTCTGCCCCTTTGGCTCCGCCCCTGAAGTCGTCTGTCATTGCTAATCACATTAGCTAAAAATTAGTTTGTTAAGATGAAATATGAATCCACAGCAGAACGAAAAACTGACTTGATTTTGCCTATTGTTTGGTTGAAAACTGTATCGATATTTTGATACTAACTTAAGGCGTTACGGATAGAACATCGTATGCAGTTTCGGTCATTTTTATTTTGATCATTGAAAAACTGATGTTTTGCAGCTAGAGAAGACGAGATAAATGAAGATCCTGCTGAAATCATCAATGTAGGAAATGTTGTAAACCTTAACCAATCCGTAAATGTTCAAGCGGAGAGCGAACCTGTTGCGAGGAACGAAAATCTGCCTTTCAGAAAGAGCTCTTATATGTGGAATCACTTTGATTCTCTAGAAGTTTTCCGAATCCTACCGCAGAATCCCCATTTTAGTCCTCTATTGGATTGCAACGAGGAGACTCGCGAAGGAGCAGCTATTGGTCATATGTGGACCTTTGCTTCCGTCGTAGAGAAGGTAACCAAGTTGCAGATTAACGATCCAATAACCCTTTTTAACAGCTATTTGGAAGCTCTTGAGATTCTTGAAGCGATTGGATTTGATGTTGAGGCACTTGCAGATCGTGTTAACCAGTTGTTGTTTCTCAAAATAAAGCAAGAAAAACTCGACAATCAATCGAAAAGATATCAAAGTTTGGTTGCAGAATCTGATGAGAAAAAAGCAAAACTCGAACAAGAAATTAGTGCGATTGACAAGATGGTGAGCGAGTTAGAAGAGCAACGAGCGTTGAAAGTGACACAAATGGTGAAAGAAGATTCGAGTCGAGAATTTCTACAACTTGAGGTCTCATCTATCAAAGATGCCATGTTTGATGTGGAGCATAAGTTCAAGGTTAAATCTGCAGCTCCTTGGCGGAGAGTTATCTAGTGTTTTTAATAGTATTTTCATTCATTGAGATAATTTTGTTCGGGGTTAAGTCACGGTGTGCATATTCTCTTTGAGATAATTTTGTTCGGGTAGGTATTAACTATGTCAGGTACAATCAGGTAGGTATTAACTATGTTAGTTTATGTTTTGTCGGTCTCGTATGTACATTTCAAACTTAATATACTTTCGATAATAATTAGAAGCAGCTGAACCTAGTCCATAAATCTATGTATCCATGTTACCGTCTTCACAAGCCGCGTAGAATGTTTCTATTTCATTGATGGCTGCATCAATTTCACCAGGAGTCTATTTTACTTGTGCATTATTGTTCCCGTACCGTCTGGTAAACAAACAATCAAAGGGTTAACTTAAAAAAAAAAATGTGGTTTCGCTAATTTACAGATAGATGTCTGTAGTATTTTTTTTGGTTAAAAACAAAGGACTGAAGTTTTTTCCATTTACAAATCAAGGACTTTTAGGTCGACATTAATAATTTGAATGTTAATGAACTTCAAAATAGAAAATTTCAAGAATTGATGATATTCTAAGTAATTTTAAGGGATAAAACCAGATTTAACCCTAACGTTTTAAGAGAAGTGCAGATTTAGCCTTAATGTACGAAATGGTACAAATTTAACTCTAATATTTTCAAGTAAGATCAATTTTAGTCTTATGTTATTGAAATTAGAAGTACCAGTTTGACTATTACCTAAAATATTTAGTGCATTACCAACAAAATTATAAAATTCTGTTAAAATTTTAACAACTAAATCTATTGCATATGAGTTAATTACAATTTTTTTTTTTTTATCAAATTGTCTAAAATATTTTACATACAAATAACCAATTAAAAATATACGAAACAACTTCAATTTATTGACAAACTTGTTTGGAAGGTTCAATGTGACAGTAAATAACAGTCAAACCCGTCCTTTCAAATTTTTGATAACACAATGCTAAAATTGATCATTCTTGAAAACATTAGAGTTAAATTTGCTCCATTTTATACGTTAGTGCTAAATCTGTATTTCTCTTGAAATGTTAGTGTTAAATTTGGCCCTTATCCCTAGTTTTTACTCTTCAATTTTTTAGTTTTGTGGTCATTTAGGTGTTGTTTGGTTAAGATAGAAAGTTAATATTTAGTAAGAGAAAGTTCAAAAAATTATATTTTTGAAAAATAAAACATGTGATTCCATAGTAAATATATAATGATAAACAAATTTATTTTTTGAAATTTTCTATTTCGAGGATATCAACCTAAAAGTCCTTGCTTTGTAAATGGGAAAAAGCGTTTGTCATAATAGTGAATGTGATAGAAATAGTTGCTCGGGAGTAAGGGGCCTACGTATCTCCTTTTCCTTGTCGTAATTATAAACGGAAAGCGTTTGTCATAATAGTGAATGTGATAGAAATAGTTGCTCGGGAGTAAGGGGCCTACCTATCTCCTTTTCCTTGTCTTAATTATAAACGGAATTACAAACCAAACATATCAAGTAGTGGTGAATACAGGACAGTTGGGGCCGGTTTTACACGTGTGTTAGTAAAAAAAAAAATATTTTTTTTACTAAATCGAACTAGCACAATTTTTTTTTTGTATATATGCGTGTTATAATTTGAGTGGTCAAGGACCAACTTTTTAGTATTGATGTACAATTTCTCAAAATTAAGCTAGATTTTGTATAAGATTCCTAACATATAAAAAAAATTTGGATTTAGAGAGGACCGAACAGGTAGAAAAAATTAAAATTTTTGATTTTAGAGGGCCTATCAGGGCAAAACAATTAATAATTTGGATTTAATGAGGGCCTAACAGAGAAAAAAAATTAGAAATTTGGGTTTAGGGCCAAAAAATTAGAAATTTAGATTTAAAGGGGCCTAACAAACCTAAAAAAAAATAGAAATTTGGATTTAGGAAGTACCTAATAGGCCCAAAATAATAAAATTTTGAATTTTGGATAAGCATAACACTTAATGAGCCATCTAAGGGGGCTAATTCAACACCCCGATAAAAAAAAATTGAGACAGAAGGGCCGAAACGATCCGGGGTCAAGGTGGTTCCGGCGGCCGGAAGGGCTAACCCCCACCACCACCACGAAAGTAGAAGATTTAATGACCATTTGTTTCCGTTTTTCGGAACTACCTTTTGTATTTCAATACTAAACGGGAGATAGAAGTGTTTGGTAAAATTTTGAAATATCTGCTTTTTATAAAAATAAAATAAAATAATATCGATTGTCTATCAACAACAGCAAACAGGAACAGTTGAAACAAACGGACCCTCAAAATATTCAAGAAACGTATATTTCACATTTATGCTAAAATAAACTGATAAATAAAAGATTCTATACGAAGATATGTTAAAAAAATAGTTCTTTTCTAGTCATATTTGTTATTTTCATCCACATATATATATATATATATATAGGAGAGGGCTCTTGTGAGAACACTTTCCTAGGTGAGAACTCACCTTAGGTGAGAACCACCCAAAACTACGTAGTTTTGGGTAAAAAATTTAAAAAAAAAAATATTGCTGTCTAAAGGGATCGAACCTAGGACCTTGCATCTACACTCCACACTACTTACCACTGAACCAATTGTCTTTCTTATTTATTTTGTGTCGCGCTGCTTAATATATTATGACCCTTTTAGTTTCAATTGTTTTTTTTTTTTTTTGGTAAGAAGGGAAGAAAAAAAAAACAAACAAACAAAAACCTAACCCGGGATCAGTCTAGGAAGACTGACCCCAATCCTATCCTCAAGAAGAGAAGGTAACAGAAAAGAAGGAGGAACGGAAAGGGTAGAAACACCTAACATCCCCCCATGCCCAGCAGCTGCCAAGCGATCCGCCACGCGGTTTTGCTCCCTATAAATATGGGAGAAGGTAAGAGAATCGAAGGCAGGACGAAGCCTCAAGATGGCTTTAATGAGATTCTGACTCTTAAGACAAACAGCCTGTCTATCCGAAATCCTGTTGATAGCCTCCAAATTGTCAGACTCCACCGAAAGTCTTTTAACACCCATGCGAATGACGAGTTTAATGCCAGACAAGATCCCCCAGAGCTCTGCAGTAAAGGAGGAGCCCGTACCTAAGTTATGGGTAAACCCAGCCAGCCAGGCGCCACCAGCATCCCGAAGAACTCCACCAGCAGCAATTCTGCCATTACTAAGGCAGGAGCCATCCGTATTCAACTTGACAACCCCTTCCCTGGGCTTCCTCCAACCAACTAACTGGACCTCTTTAACCGGGGAGGGGTGAACCAGGGGCTCTCCTTCAAAACTCTTTGTAATAACAGAGAGTTTTTTCGAGAAGTAAAACCGGAGGTCAGGAATAAAGACAGTCTTCTCAGCAAATAACTCTTCATTCCTCCATTTCCACATTTGGTGACAAATAATAGCGAAGAGAATAGCCCCGTGCTCCATACTGGCCAACAAATTCCCATTAACGCCTTCAGAGAACCAGTCAATATCAGAGAACCCCATAAAGGAAGGAAGGATGTGGTGAGGAAGGACCCCTTCCCAAACCTTTCTACTATTCGGGCAATCCCTCAAAGCATGGCACAAGGTTTCCACATGGCCGCTGCATCTGCTACAGGCACCAGATACAGCCAAGTGCCTTCTGTGTCTATCTGCATTCGTGAGGAGCCTGTCTTTGACTCCCAGCCATAGGAAACTCCTAATGCGGTAGGGGACTTTGAGGGCCCAAATGGACTTCCAAATTTCCAAAGGAGGATCAGCCCTATTAGGGGTAAAAGCTTCATAGGCCGATTTGCAAGAATAAGAACCATTATTAGTCAAGGCCCAGCAGTGTCTGTCCTTATCCTCCTCCTGATTACTAATCTTCACACCTCTAATATTAAGGAGGGTCTCCAGGCTAAGAAAGGAGTCGAACTTAGACCAGATCCAGTCTCCCTCCGAGTCCACCACATCAGCAATTCTCCAGGAGAGGAGATCATTCGGCGGAGGGGCGATGCACACCTCAATCAACATGTGCATGCACTTTTTAATATCAATATGTGCATAATAATAAATTATTAATAAAAAAGAAATATGCATAATAATGAATTATTAATAGAAAAAAATGCAAAAACATGCTCTAATTTCTTATTTATTTAATTCCTCTATATTTTTGTAATTTATATTTTAAAATGTTAAGGACGATGTTCTAAATATTGTTACATATATTCTAAACTTTATAATTTGTGTTCCAAAAATTAAGTATAATGTTCTGAAAAAATCAGTAGATATCTCGATCGGTTTTTCATTTGTTCTATAATATAATTTATAACTCATGTTCGAAAAAACATAACACGTGTTCTAAAAAACATAACGTATGTTCTAAAAAATATGTCGTACGTTCTAAACTTCATAGTTCGTGTTTTAAAAGTTAAAATATATGTTCTTACATTTGTTTTAAAAAATATATAGTTTGTGTTCCAAAAATTAAGTATAATGTTCTAAAAAAATCAGTAGATATTTCGATCGTTTTTTCATTTGTTCTATAATATAATTTATAACTCATGTTCAAAAAAACATAACACATGTTCTAAAAAACATAACTTATGTTCTAAAAAATATGTCGTACGTTCTAAACTTCATAATTCGTGTTTTAAAAGTTAAAATATATGTTCTAACGTTTGTTTTAAAAAATATATACTTTGTGTTCCAAAAATTAAGTATAATGTTCTAAAAAAATCAGTAGATATCTCGATCGTTTTTTCATTTGTTCTATAATATAATTTATAACGCATGTTCGAAAAAACATAACACATGTTCTAAAAAACATAACGTATGTTCTAAAAAATATGTCGTACGTTCTAAACTTTATAGTTCGTGTTTTAAAAGTTAAAATATATGTCCTAACGTATGTTTTAAAAAATATATTTTCCTATATAACATAAATTACAAAAATATAAATGAATTAAATAAATAAGAAATTAGAGCATGTTCTTGGATTTTTTTTATTAATAATTTATTATTATGCACATTTCTCTTTTTTTCTATTAATAATTCATTATTATTCACATTTCCTTTTTTCTATTAATAATTCATTATTATGCATATTTAATCGATATTAATAAGTGCATGCGTCAAATATTAAACAAAAAAAAACAATAGAAGCTAAAAGGGAGATGGTATATTAATCAGCGCGCGAAATAATATACATAAAGAGCAATTGGCTCAGTGGTAAACAACATGGAGTGTAGATGAACAGGTCCTAGGTTTGAACCTCCTAATAAGTAGTAGCATTTTTTCTTAATTTTCCTACTCAAAACTACGTAGTTTTGGGTGGTTCTCACCTAAGGTGAGTTTAGTTCGTATATTTTTACCCAACACACTGTTTAGTTCACGTATTTTAATAATATATTATTTAGTTAACTTTTATTTTATTCAACAGATTAAGTCTCTTAAATATTTAAATTATTAAACAATTTAATCTTTTTTGGATTTCACTACAACTATATCAAATAAAAAATTTATAATTTTTATTTCATTTTCTAAATCCATTTTTTCTTCGTCATCATCAGGGAAAAAAAGTCCCTTAAAATTGAAACTTGATTTTGATTTTTCGCCAAATTCATTAATTAAGTTTAATAAATAAGCACTATAAGAGATTAAACGGTTTAAATAATGTATTATTAAAAAATAATTATTAAACCGTGTATTAGGTAAAAATAAAAAACTAATAAATTATTTACTCTTGTATTTTTGTAGTTTTAAAATACTTTATACATTTTCCAATTCTCAACGAATATCGTAAAGAACATTGTACCCACTTTTAAAAAAAACATTGTACCTTCAATTATACTACCCTCAAAAGGGTTTTTTGGCGGGCATGCTCCTAGCTATATCTGTTAGAAATAATTTATATTCAGTTAAATTAGAAATAAAAATTTCAATCAAATAAAAATAATATAATTGGACATACTAAAATATTTAAGTACAATTCAATAACAACTAATAACAAATAAATAACAATTAAATTAAGAATAGATTTAGAATATTCTGTGGATTTATGGATTGAAACACGCTGATCTGCACTGTCTTTTGATAAATAAAAAATAGCTCATCTATACCGAATATTAATCAATCACGTCTCTCTTACAAGATACACTTCAATCCGCTAAATTTTTTTGTGAGTAACTATGAATTTTCCAAACTGATTATTCTCAATATGCTCAAATAATAATGACTGAAAATATTTTTATTTTTGCATTTGTCTACCACTAATTTTAATTTTTTTTTAGATGAAGCCAATCAATCATTGTGGCTACAAGTACCATTATTCAAGAAATAGTGAACCACCTTATCAATACAAAAATGTATAATTCCCGAGGAATTTCAATTGCGTCTCATAGTTTTGACGCTTTATCTGTTTTTGGTTTCATTGTTTGTTGTTTTGTCTAATGGTATTTTTTTCCGTTTCAATAACAGGAAATTAATATAGGGTAAGATTATGTTGATCAAATAGGACGATCGAACTCAATCCTCCAATTCATTCTTCTCTAGCTGCAAATCATCGTATGGTGGGTCATAAATTGGGAGAATCTGCTTTCATCCCCTCTTCCAAACTAATATTCCAATACCAACACTTTCTCTCTCTGTAAAAAAAATCTTCTTTCTATGAAAAAAAAAAGTTTGAGAAGTTTAAAACTGTAAATAATAAATAAAAAAAAACTTTCATGTTTTTATTAAATTGAAATTCTATTCTATTTCGGGTAAAGTATATTAAAATATTCAATTTTACTAAAAAAAAAGATTATATTTTATATAGACATAGAAGACCCTACTAGAGGCGCTCACAGTCATATTTTCCTTGGTTTACCTGCCTCTTCTTAGGAGGTCCATAGACTCCTACACTTCTCATAACAAACACCAAATGGTTGAGGGGGCTAATTTGATCCAAGTCATAGAACATGCATCGAAACACCCACAGTCGATTTCTTTTGAGTGAAGAGAGATCCCTCGTTTAGGGCGGACCCCAAATTAACACTATAAGGGATACATGCTCTTAGTGTTGGATCTCCGTCACCTCTAGATCAGTTTCCAGCACTAGTTTAAGCGATCTATTTTGTTCCATCAAGCATTTATTTGACCTTAGGTTAGAGAAGCGAATATCTCTATAGGGGGTGGAACCTTATGGAGACTTTGAAATCATGAATGTTATACGACGTTTATTCTTTTATTTCTTTTAAATAATTTTTTTCCAAATTTTTAGCTAATTAAATAATAATATTAAACAATAATATATGACAAAAATAAAATTGTGGATATATTTTATTTAGAGAAAAGTATAAAAATAAACCTTGTGGTTACACCTGTTTTCGATCGGCATCCTTATGGTTTAAAAGTTTACAAAATGGTACTTTGAGGTTCATTCCGTTAGCAAACACATACCAAATTAACTAACGGTGTTAAAAGTTAAAAGGAAAAGAGTTAATTTGGTCCTTATATTTATTATAAAAAATAAAAATCAATTACACTATCTTCTCTATATCTCTCTTAAATTTCTTATTTTTCTTCTATTTTCTCTCTCTTCTCTTTATTAATAAATTAATTTTCCTCTTTATTAATTTTTTATTCCCAAACTACCAATTCTGTGTAATGTTTTCTGTACTAACAACAACAGCATTAGTATTCCTGTGAATTCGTAACAAATCTTTAGCAAGATCTATAGATATAACCCCAGCACTACAACCCATTCCCCCTAAATTGAAGCTCACGATATTTCCCCTCAATTTATACTTATTAATAATCATAGCAGAAAGTGAATGTGTGGGATAAAATAAGCTGCAATTGACAACAAGAATACCAGTATTTTAGGCTTGATATTAGTATTAGCAAATAGATTATCCATACACCAAACATAACCTGTTCTTGCTGTGGCCATTGATGGCCTAGGTAGAATTGAATGTATAAGAAAAACTAGAGAAAAATTAAGAAAGATGAGAGAGAAGAGAGAAAGAAGAAGAATTTTTTTTTAAAGAGATGGAGAAGATGGTATAATTGATTTTTATTTTTTATTTTAGGGTTTATTTGTGATAATTAGATAACAAGGAGGTTAATTTATAAAATAAATACATATAAGGACTAAATTAACTCTTTTTCCTTTGACTTTTAACACCGTTAGTCAATTTGGTATGTGTTTGCTAACGGAATGAACCTCAAGGTACCATTTTATAAACTTTTAAACCACAAGCGTGCCGATCGAAAACATGTGTAACCACAAGGTTTATTTTTGTACTTTTTCCTTTTATTTATAAAGACAACATAATCAATTTTGAATGATAATTAATTGAATTTATAATAAAATCTATTAAATTTTGTTTTTAAATAGAATTAAAATTATAAATAAGATTTTGGTCTTTTCTTTCGAGATCTTTTTACCTACTATGTTCAAATTTCATCACTAAGTTACTATTTGTATGTTGTCGGACACAATAGTACGTTAGAGTAGGGTGTCAATGAGTCTTGGTAGTTAACAAAATTTTCGAGCTCGGCTCGGGTAAAGCTCAGCTTGATATAAATCGACTCGAGTTCGGATCGGTTCGAGCACTAACGAGTCTAAGGTCGAGCTTCCTCAGGTTCGCCTCGAAAGCTCGCAAACATGCTGGATTATTTTTAATTACTATATATATTTCATTAATTATATACATATATAATATATTTCATTGTTTTAATTTTTTTTCCATTAACATCACAATTCCTAACTCACATGAGATTTAATTCATAAAAAAATATGATACAAAAAAAGCTTAGGCCTTTAGATCTTTAGCTAGAAAATTAGATTTTGATAAGGAACAAAATACATTACAAATTTTAATATATATTTCATTGTTTTTTTTGTGGGTTGTGATCTCCGACCATGAGTATCATCTACTATTCTTGAATCTCGGCCATAACATATGTTTGTTTTTCTTTGTACTTTTTTTTAAACTCATATGGAGTATGTCATAAGGCATTTTTTTTGTCTCCTACACTACTTATTCTATTCACATATGATGAATTTTGTTAAAGCTCGTTAGAAGCTTGGTCAAAGCTCGGCTCGGTCAAAACTCGGCCAGATTCGGTTAAAGCTCGGATAGTGATGGCTCGGCTTGAAATATTCATGAGACAATACCGAGTATACCTAGGTTAGGCTCGGCTCAGCTCGTTTACACCCCTACTTCAAAGTTTCTTCTTCTTTCACTAGGCTATGTCGATTTTTCCTGATTCTACTTTGGAGCAACAATTGTCATTATCATGTTCTATTCTATTTTGGTTTGCAAGAGTTTGGTATATAAATTATGCATCTTCACAAGAATGTAGCATAATTATGACCTTTGTACTATGTGAAAAAATCTTATGTGCAAATTACATCACTAAGGGTCCGTTTTGTACATTGTAATGCAATGTAATGTAATCAAGGTTCTAATATAATGAAAGATGTAATGGAATGGAATAATGATTCCATTACCATGTTTGGTTGGCAAATGTTAAATTGATAAAACGAAATTATCATTACAATATATATGTTTATATTAGTTAAATGCAATTTTCATATCTTTTTTGCGTGTTTCTCGTTCTTTTTTCCGTTTACTTTTTTTTTTCTTCGTGTTTTCATATTTTTCTTTTTTTTCATTTTTCAGTTTTCAGTTTTTCGCAGTTTTTGTTGTTTTTCTCATATTTTTTCTTTTTTCCGTTTTTCTCATTTTCTCATTTTTCGTGCTTTTTCTCCTTTTTCTCCTTTTCCTTTTTTTGTGTTTTTCACGTTTTCATGTTTTTCGCCTTTTTCCGTTTTTCGATTTTCGCGTTTTTTCATTTTTCTCGTTTTTTGTTTTTTCATGTTTTTCTTTTTTTTCGCATTTTTTCATTTTTTATGCTTTCATGTATTTTTCACACTTCATAATTAGTAATAAAAATACAATGGTCAATCGTAATGATTATTCATACCTATTTTGTTTGTAAAGAAAATTTGAATGATGTATTTGTGATTCTATTATGATAAAAATGATATGACTAACCAAACATGGTAATGAGCCTTCATTGTAATGGTCATTCCATTACAATGCTCATTATAGCGTACCAAACGGGGCCTAAGCTAATACTCATCTGGTACTCAATCTCATGCCTTCAATACAATAACTAGCTTTGCTTCGCATCGTTGAACAGTATATTGTTATTTGTATCACAACATGATGTATTTTCCTGCAGATGCCTTTGTATCCTGCCACAATTTTTCAAAGCGAAAGTGATGGAGAAAGGATGAACTTGATCATGTATTTTAAGGTGTCTGAAGATTACTCGAAGGAGTTCCTTCTCATTTTCAAGAGAGTATTAGTCTAATACACCTCCATTTTGATCGTTTAATGGTTTAAGACTTAATGTTACTAAGTAATGTCACAACGTGCCATCTTTCTCTTCTTCACAAATGTTAATTAATGATGAAGTTGAGAGAGTCAGAACATTTCCAGTTGATACAATTGTGCCATTTAGGGAGAAATTAAAGATTTTGGCATTATTAGCAAATGATGATGATCTGCAATTAGCTCTTCTGAGAGAAAGCTTATAAATGCTTACAATGAAAAACATGTTCTCTCAATGCCTCAACATGAATTCTATTTGGTAATTTTCAAATTCCTATTGTTTCGCTCTCCTATCAATGTTGTGGCCTTTCAAAGAGGAAACTCGGGGATCAGAATGACAAATTGGTTAGTTATAGTTACAATTTTTTTTTTTGTTTTTGTGGGATTGAAGTCTAATGGAAATTAATATTTGATGGAGGTAGTAGTAATTAGTATATCTTTTTACCTTCTTACAGTAACAAAACTACTTGGAGATAGACATTGATATGTATAGATTTAGCTACATATCTAGAAAAGGATTTGGAGTATTTCAAAATAGATTGAAGTTGTGTACCTTGGATTTTGGCCTAACAATTCAGTAAACATCTTAAATTATCAAAATGTTGTCTTTAAAAAGTTCAGTAATAATGATTTATGTCTGGCATAGTATTGTAACTATTTGAACAGAGAAACAAGGTAGATGATTTGCCAGAACATATGTTATGATGTTGGTGTTCTTATTAATGTGGAAGAAAATGTTGTAAGATATTTAATATAACTAGGAGTATAAACAAGCCGAGCCGAGTCGAACCTACGCATGCTCGGTATTGGCTTGTTAATATCTCGAGCATAGCTCTTTCGAATCGAGTTTTGACGAGTTTTGACCGAATTTGACCGAGTTTTGACCAAGTCGGGCTTTAATTAAATTTATCATACATGAATAGAATAAGTAGCATATGAGATAAATTTTTATTACTAAAATCTCGATGGTTATTGGGCTTCCATCTATTAGACTAACTAAAACACAACTTTTTTTCACGAGGTGTGAATCCTCTATCCAAGTATTGTTTTTTGAGGAAGTTTGGAAGTAAAAGACAAGTCAAATCTTAACGATAAAATGTAGATAAAATATATCTCTATAAAAAAAAATATGATCTTTCATCCACTGGATATGATACTGTTTCCCCCCTCTTTTAAATTCTCTAAAAGCAAGTGATTTTTCAATTGTCACGAACTCTAAATTAGAGGTCAAAATTACCCTCAAACTTGGAAATCACTATTAATTTAGTCCAAATCAAAGTTTAAATATTTACTCCAAAATTTTAGTGTGTATACAAAGAGGAAATTAAAAAATTCCAAATCGTTCCCACCACCATTATTTCACAAAACCCTCCGCCGTTCCCAAATTATAATGCCTTGTACCAAAGACCAATCATGATTCGGTGCATGATTGTCAAAGACTGTGTTAGAGTAAACATACTCTATGGCTTGATGTTTTGGACAAATAGATATGCCACGGTTGTTTTGTATCTCCGCTAAGTCATACAACCAGTCGAAGTACACTTGAGCTAGACCGTGCCTATGACACCATGCATTGCGCATTGTCCATCTGAATTGGGCCTCAACAAACACTTGAATGTAGTTTTGTTGAAATATGGGTATTGGATTTGAAGAGAAAGTCACTAGTCTTTCAGCAATGTTAGATGCTCCAACGTTTCACACCATAAGATGAATGGAATGTGGTACATCTTTTATGGGTTGAAAGGTTATATTGTTTACCATTTCAGTTCTTGTAAAGTTAATCATGCGAGGTGTTATTTGAATAGAATTACCCATATCATCATCATCAACCTCTATTTGATCAGTCACCATTAGATTTGTCGTACTTCAATCCTATAGTTGTTAATTTATCTAATAAAATATGGTATAATTCTTTTTTCTTTAATTTGTTTAATTAGACAACTTATTAATTAATTTTTAAAACTAAACAATAACTTTAATGCGGGCAAACAACTAATTAAGTCTATTTTCTTTATCTCAAATATTTTATTTTATTTTTCGGGATTTTTTTTGAAAATTTTTCGGTTGGTTATTCGGAGCGGTTTGCGGATCCCCGTGGTTCGGGGATAGTAATACACACCCCTTCTAACTTTTAATGTTCGGGGCTAAAATCTCTCTCGCCCCTAGCCCCGCACCCAAAATTTTTGGTTTTTGCTCAACCCTGTCGGTTTGGATTCCCTCGGGTTTCGGTTTTTCCCCGCCCCATTGCCACCCCTAATCTCCATCTACGGGCAGTGGCAATGAAGGCGCATCTATATCATGTCCGAGTACATTCAGTAACCCCATATCTTCTCCTTCTTCAAACCCAAATATTTCTTGACGCACAATCAATGGCAATAGATGAGGAGCAGCCGCATCATGGCCGCCTATACGCAATGGAGGAGGAGCAGCAGCCGGATCATGGCCGGCTATAAGCGGTGGAGACGGAGGTAACAACTTAACCTCGTTTGGATTCATTGGAGGTGGTAAATAAATTAAGTCCTCTAACCGTTCACCAGCGTTTGACCCAAGAAAATCAGAGAGGAAATTAAAGTATTCCAAATCGTTCCCACCACCATTATTTCCTAAAACCCTCATCCGTTCCCAAATTATAATGCCTTGTAGAAAAGACCAATCATGATTCGGTGCATGATCATCAAAGACTGTGTTAGAGTAAACATACTCTGTGGCTTGATGTTTTGGCCAAATAGATATGTCACGGTTGTTTTGTATCTCCGCTAAGTCATACAACAAGTCGAAGTACACTTGAGCTAGGCCGTGCATATGACACTATGCATTACGCATTGTCCATCTGAATTGGGTCTTATCAAACACTTGCATGTAGTTTTGTTGAAAGATGGGTATTGGATTTGAAGAGAAAGTCACTAGTGCTTCAGTAATGTTAGATGCTACAATGTTCCACACCATAAGATGAATGGAATGTGGTACATCTTCTATGGATTGAAGGGTTATATTGTTTATTATTTCAGTTCTTGTAAAGTTAATCATGCGATGTGTTATTTGAATAGAATTGCACATATCATCATCATCAACCTCTGTTTGATCAGTCACCATTAGATTTGTATTACTTCAATCTTATAGTTTTTAATTTATCTAATAAAATATGGTATAATTCTTTTTTCTTTAATTTGTTTAATTAGATAACTTATTAATTAATTTTTAAAACTAAACAATAACTTTAATGCGGGCTTACAACTAATTAAGTCTATGTTCTTTATCTCAAATATTTTATTTTATTTTTCGGAGATTTTTCGGTTGGTTATTGGGGGGCGGTTTGCGGATCCTCGTGGTTCGGTGATAGTAATACACACCCCCTCCCAATTTTAATGTCCGGGGCTAAAATCTCCCACTCCCCCAGCCCTGCACCCAAAATTCTCGATTTTCCCCAACCCTGTTGTTTGGATCCCCACGGTTTTCGGTTTTTCCCCGCCCCATTGCCACCCCTAATCTCCATCTACGGGTAGTGGAAATGAAGGCGCATCTGTATCATGTCCAAGTACATTCATCAACCCCGTATCTTCTTCTTCTTCAAACCCAAATATTTCTTAACGCACAGTCAATGGCAATAGAGGAGGAGCAGCTGCATCATGGCCGTCTATAGGCAATGGAGGAGCAACAGCCGCATCAAGGCCGGCTATAGACGGTGGAGACGGAGGTAACAACTCAACCTCGTTTGGATTCATTGGAGGTGGTAAATAAATTAAGTCCTCTAACCGTTCACCAGCGTTTGGCCCAAGAAAATCAGAGAGTAAATTAAAGAATTCCAAATCGTTCCCACCACCATTATTTCCCAAAACCCTCATCCGTTCCCAAATTATAATGCCTTGTAGCAAAGACCCATTATGATTCGGTTCATGATCGTCAAAGACTGTGATAGAGTAAACATATTCTATGGCTTGATGTGTTGGCCAAATAGATGTCACAGTTGTTTTGTATCTCCGCTAAGTCATACAACCAGTACACTTGAGCTAGGTCGTACTTATGACACCATGCATTGCGCTTTGTCCATCTGAATTAGATCTCATCAAACACTTGCATGTAGTTTTGTTGAAAGATGTGTATTGGATTTGAAGAGAAAGTCACTAGTCCTTCAGCAATTTTAGATGCTCCAACGTTCCACACCATAAGATGAATAGAATGTGGTACATCTTCTATGGGTTGAATGGTTATATTGTTTATCATTACAATTCTTGTAAATTTAATCATGCGAGGCGTTATTAGAATAGAATGGCCTATATCATCGTCATCAACCGCTATTTGATCAATCACCATTAGATTTGTCTTACTTCAATCGTATAGTTGTTAATTTATCTAATAAAATATGTTATAATTCTTTTTTCTTTAATTTGTTTAATTAGACAACATATTAATTAATTTTTAAAACTAAACAATAACTTTAATGCAGACTTACAACTAATTAAGTCTATGTTCTTTATCTCAAATATTTTATTTTATTTTTCGAAAAACTTTTCGGAGATTTTTTGGCTGGTTATTCGGGGACGGTTTGCGGATCCCTGTGGTTCAGGGATAGTAATACACACCCCCTCAAAATTTTAATGTTCGGGTCTAAAATCTTTCCCGCCCCCAGCCCCGCACCAAAATTTTCGGTTTTTGGTTTTTCCCCGCCCCTTTGCCACTCCTAATCTCCATCTACGGGCAGTGGCAATGAAGGCACATCTGTATTATGTCCGAGTACATTCATCAACCCCATATCTTTTTCTTCTTCAAACCCAAATATTTCTTGATGCACAGTCAATGACAATAGAGGAGGAGTAGCTGCATCAAGGCCACCTATATGCAATGGAGGAGGAGCAGCAGCCGCATCAAGGCCGGCTATAGACAGTGGAGACGGAGGTAACAACTCAACCTCGTTTGGATTCATTGGAGGTAGTAAATAAATTAAGTCCTCTAACCGTTCACCAGCGTTTGGCCCAAGAAAATCAGAGAGTAAATTAAAGAATTCCAAATCGTTCCCACCACCATTATTTCCCAAAACCCTCCTCCGTTCCCAAATTATAATGCCTTGTAGCAAAGACCCATTATGATTCGGTTCATGATCGTCAAAGACTGTGATAGAGTAAACATATTCTATGGCTTGATGTGTTGGCCAAATAGATGTCACGGTTGTTTTGTATCTCCGCTAAGTCATACAACCAGTCGAAGTACACTTGAGCTAGGTCGTGCTTATGACACCATGCATTGCGCTTTGTCCATCTGAATTAGGCCTCATCAAACACTTGCATGTAGTTTTGTTGAAAGATGTGTATTGGATTTGAATAGAAAGTCACTAGTCCTTCAGCAATTTTAGATGCTCCAACGTTCCACACCATAAGATGAATAGAATGTGGTACATCTTCTATGGGTTGAATGGTTATATTGTTTATCATTACAATTCTTGTAAATTTAATCATGCGAGGTGTTATTAGAATATAATGGCCAATATCATCGTCATCAACCGCTATTTGATCAATCACCATTAGATTTGTCTTATTTCAATCGTATAGTTGTTAATTTATCTAATTATATATGTTATAATTCTTTTTTCTTTAATTTGTTTAATTAGACAACATATTAATTAATTTTTAAAACTAAACAATAACTTTAATGCGGGCTTACAACTAATTAAGTCTATGTTCTTTATCTCAAATATTTTATTTTATTTTTCAGAAATTTTTTCGGAGATTTTTTGGTTGGTTATTCGGGGCGGTTTGCGGATCCCCGTGGTTCAGGGATAGTAATACACACCCCTTCAAATTTTAATATTCGTGGCTAAAATCTCTCCCGCCCCAAGCCCCGCACCAAAATTTTCGGTTTTTGCCCAACCCTGTCGGCTTTTCCCCCACGGTTTTTTGTTTTTCCCCGCTCCATTGCCACCCCTAATCTCCATCTACGGGCAGTGGCAATGAAGGCACATCTGTATTATGTCCGAGTACATTCATCAACCCCATATCTTCTTCTTCTTCAAACCCAAATATTTCTTGATGCACAGTCAATGGCAATAGAGGAGGAGCAGCTGCATCATGGCCGCCTATATGCAATGGAGGAGGAGCAGTAGCCGCACCATGGCCGGCTATAGATGGTGGAGATGGAGGTAATCAACCTTGTTTGGATTCATTGGAGGTGGAAAATAAATTAAGTCCTCTAACCGTTCACCAGCGGTTTGCGGATCCCCGTGGTTCGGGGATAGTAATACACACCCCCAGCCTCGCACCCAAAATTTTTGGTTTTTGTCCAACCCTCTCGGTTTGGATACCCACGATTTTCGGTTTTTCCACGCCCCATTGCCACCCATAATCTCCATCTATGGGCAGTGGCAATGAAGGCGCATCTGTATCATGTCTGAGTATATTCATCAACCCCATATCTTCTTCTTCTTCAACCCAAATATTTCTTAACGCACAGTCAATGGCAATAGAGGAGGAGGAGCCGCATCATGGCCGCCTATACGCAATGGAGGAGGAGCAGCAGCCGCATCATGACCGGCTATAGGCGGTGGAGACGGAGACGGAGGTAACAACTCAACCTTGTTTGGATTCATTGGAGGTGGTAAATAAATTAAGTCCTCTAACCGTTCACTAACGTTTGGCCCAAGAAAATCAGAGAGGAAATTAAAGAATTCCAAATCGTTCCCACCACCATTATTTCCCAAAACCCTCCTCCGTTCCCAAATTATAATGTCTTGTAGCAAATACCAATCATGATTCGGAGCATGATCGTCAAAGACTGTGTTAGAGTAAACATACTTTATGGCTTGATGTTTTTGCCAAATAGATATATCACGGTTGTTTTGTGTCTCCGCTAAGTCATACAACTAGTCGAAGTACACTTGAGCTAGGATGTGTCTATGACACCATTCATTGCGCATTGTGCATCTGAATTGGGCCTCATCAAACGCTTGCAGTTAGTTTTATTGAAAGATGGGTATTGGATTTGAAAAGAAGGTCTCTAGTCCTTCAGCAATGTTAGATGCTACAATGTTCCGCACCATAAGATGAATGGAATGTGGTACATCTTCTATTCGTTGAAGGGTTATATTGTTTATCATTTCAGTTCTTGTAAAGTTAATCATGCGAGGTGTTATTTGAATAGAATGGTTCATATCATCATCATCAACCTCTATTTGATCAGTCACCATTAGATTTGTCTTACTTCAATCCTATAGTTGTTAATTTATCTAATAAAATACAGTATAATTCTTTTTTTCTTTAATTTGTTTAATTAGACAACTTATTAATTAATTTTTAAAACTAAAAAATAACTTTAATGCGGGCTTACAACTTATTAAGTCTAGGTTCTTTATCTCAAATATTTTATTTTATTTTTCAGAGATTTTTCGGTTGGTTATTCGGTGGCGGTTTGCGGATCCCCTTGGTTCGGGGATAGTAATACACACCATCTCCCAATTTTAATGTCCGGGGCTAAAATCTCTCCCGCCCACAGCCCCGCACCCAAAATTTTCGGTTTTTGCCCAACCCTGTCGATTTTTGCACCAATCTTCAGCTATACACATTCTAGCAGACAATGAGCTACCTTTCACAAAAACCTCATTTGCTTGGAAATACATAGACTCTCTAGTAGTTTTCCGGTTCCTGCCTTAAAAGCCATATTTTTCTCCTTTATCGGAACTCGACGAGGCAATTCGTGAAGGATTTGCTATCCGTCATATGCTGACATTCGCCACATTGGTCGAGAAGGCATCCGAGTTGGAAATAGAGAAGCCTACAAGTCTTTTTGACAGCTATTTGGGAGCTCTACCTGGTTTTGAAATGCTTGGATTTGATGTTAAAGCAACGACAGATCATATTACCGAGTTATTGTCATTCAAAAAAAGACAAGAAATGCTCAAAAATAGATCTGGAGAAATTCAAGAAAAGATTGCAGAATGTGATAAAGAGAAAAGTTGGATGAAGAAATCAATGAAATTGACAGGATGATGAGCGAGTTAGAAGAGCGACGAGCAATGAAAGTGTCAAGGAAAATGAAAGAAGATTCGAAAAGCGATTTTCTACAGTTCCCAAATTATAATGCCTTGTAGCAAAGACCAATTATGATTCGGTTCATGATCGTCAAAGACTGTGTTAGAGTAAACATACTTTATGGCTTGATGTTTTGGTAATTTTCAAATTCCGGTTGTTCCATTCTCCTATCAATGTTGTAGCCTTTCAAAGAGGAAACATGACGATCAGAATGACAAATTGGTTAGTTGTAGTTATAATTTTTTTTTGTTTTTGTGGGATTGATATTTTTTTTTTGTTTTTGTGGGATTGAAGTCCGATGCAACTTAATATTTGTAGTGATGAGTATATCTTTTTATCCTCTTACAGCGAGAAAACTACTTGGAGATAGATATTGATATGCATAGATTTAGCTACATATCTAGAAAAGGATTTAAAGCATTTCAAAACAGATTGAAGTTGTGTACCTTGGATTTTGGTCTGACAATTCAGGTAAACATCCTAAATTATCAAAATGCAGTTTTTAAAAAATTCAGTAATAATGATTTATGTCTGACATTGTATTGTAACTATTTGAACATGGAAACAAGGCAGAAGATTTACCAGAGCATATGTTATGATGTTGGTGTTCTTATTAATGTGGAAGAAATGTTGTAAGATATTTAATATAAGTAGGGATATAAATGAGCCGAGCAGAGTCGGACCTATGCATGCTCGGTATTGGCTGGTTAATATCTCGAGCATAGCTCTTTCAAACTGAGTTTTGACGAGTTTTGACCGAATCTGACTGAGTTTTGACCGAATCTGACCGAGTTTTGACCAAGTCGGGCTTTAATTAAATTTATCATACATGAATAGAATAAGTAGCATATGAGATTATTATTAAAATCTCGATGGTTACTAGGCTTCGATCTATTAGACTAACTAAAACACAACTTTTTTTCATGAGGCGTGTATCCTCAATCCAAGTATCGTCTTTTGAGGAAGTTTGGAAATAAAAGAAAAGTCAAATCTCAACGATAAAATGTAGATGAAAGATATGTTTATAAAGAAAATCCGATCTTTCATCCACTGAATACAAAAGCAAAGGAACTTTAAATTAAAGGTCAAAATTACCCTCAAACTTGGCAATTACTATTAATTTTCTCTAAAAGCAAAGGAACTTTAAATTAAAGGTCAAAATTACCCTCAAACTTGGCAATTACTATTAATTTAGTCTAAATCAAAGTTTAAATATTTACTCCTAAAATTTACTGTGTATACAAAAGTTCAAGAGTAAGCAATTAGAAAATATGTTTGTAAAAAAAATTCTTTATTTTTATACAACATTTGCTATTTTTAGTATTAAAATTAATGGATACGACTCATTTCGTCAATTTGAGACTAAGATGATATCTAAACTTTGACTAAATTGATCATGACTGTCAATTTTTAAGAACCATTTTTACTATTAATTGCAAAAACATTAATTTAAGATTCACATAAACTTTATAATTTATAATTCATTGAAATTTTAATCAATGAATGAAATATATATAGTATGTACTTTCAATTTTCAAAGACAAAAGAAAGATTAAACTAAATAATCTCTTATTGAGTGTTAATTTAATAAATAAATAATAAATAATACAAGTTGTTACTTAATCTCTTGGCCATGCGGTTCAGACAATTCATTTGCATCTACATCTGTAGGCAGTGGCAATGGAGAAGGAGGAGCAGCCACATCATCTCTGTATATGGGCAGTGGCAATAAAGGCACATCCGCATCATGTCCGAGTACATTCATCAACCCTATATCTTCTTCTTCAAATCCAAATATTTCTTGACGCACAGTCAATGGCAATAGAGGAGCAGCAGCCGCATTATGGCCGGCTATGGATGGTGGAGACCGAGGTAACAACTCAACCTCGTTTGGATTCATTGGAGGTGGTAAATAAATTAAGTCCTCTAACCGTTCACCACCGTGTGCCCCAAGAAAATCAGTCTCCGCTAAGTCATACAATCAGTCAAAGTACACTTGAGCTAGGCCGTGCCTATGACACCATGCATTGCGCATTGTCCATCTGAACTGGACCTCATCAAACACTTGCATGTAGTTTTGTTAAAAGATGAGTATTAGATTTGAAGAGAAAGTCATTAGTCCTTCAGCAACA
Organism: Euphorbia lathyris; assembly: GCF_963576675.1. NCBI lineage: Eukaryota > Viridiplantae > Streptophyta > Magnoliopsida > Malpighiales > Euphorbiaceae > Euphorbia > Euphorbia lathyris. The sequence continues at coordinate 5,139,900 of NC_088918.1, forward strand.
TTAGATGCTCCAACGTTCCACACCATAAGATGAAAGGAATGTGGTACATCTTTTATGGTTTGAAGGGTTATATTGTTTATCATTTCAGTTCTTGTAAAGTCAATCATACGATGTGTTATTTGAACAGAATGAGTCATATCATCATCATCAACCACATCGTCGTCATCCTCATCCTCATCAACGATAGCGACTGGTTGCAAGAACATATATACTGCTAGGTATATAAAACCAAGGAGGAATAAGCTTGAATTCGATGACTTAAACCTTGAATGCATTGAATCTTTATAAGACTGTAAAAGAAAAAGAGAGCCCATTTAACAACATTGGCATATAAGATGTTTTGACCACAGAGAAAGACTTGGAAATATATACTTTAACAATTAACAGAAAGATTTTCCAAATGCCCCATTGGCAACAAATGTTAATCAAAGTAAACATTAAAAGGGCCTAGTAAATAGAGTATTTGCATAGTTTTACTCTCCCACTGTCTGTATAGTGTGCTGGAGTTGAAATTGCAAAATTTGGCTCAAATCAGATTGCAAACTTGTCTCTCGTCTCCAGTAAAATGTAAGATTTTTCTTTAGCCAATTGAGTTTCATTTTTCATGTTGCATTTTATCTGTAAAACTCTTCTCCATCCTGGAAACATATAAAGTTGGACTAATTTGGAGAGAGGGTTAATCTCAAATATAGGTATAAAACATTGCTTTCAAAGAGAATTTGTAATAGATTGATTAAAGATGACTTTCTTATAACATAATCCATATGTTATAAGGTTTTTTTTTGTTTTCTATGATACATATTCTATACATGTATGATGAATTTGGTTAAAACTCGTTAAAAGCTCAATAAAAGCCCAGCTCAATCAAAACTCAGTCAAATTCGGTCAAATCATCAAATCTCGGTTCGAGAGGGCTCGACTCGAGATATTAACAAGCCAATACGAAACCTACATAGGTTCGGGCTCGACTCGTTTACACCCCTAGTTCGACATAATAGTACGTCAGAGTTGCTTTTTCTTTCCCTAGGCTCTATGTCAATTTTTTCTGATTCTATGTTGGACCAACAATTGCCATTATCATGTTCTAGTTTGTTTTAATTTGCAAGAGTTTCATATATAAAGTATGCATCTTCACAAGAATGTAGCATGATTCTGATCTTTGTACTCTGTGAAAAAATATTATGCTCAAATTCCATTGTTGTATCACAACATGATGTATTTTCCTACGGATTCCTTTGTATTCTGCCACAATTTTTCAAAGCGAAAGTGATGGAGAAGGGATGAACTTGGTCATGTATTTTAAGGTGTCCAAAGGTTACTCGGAGGAATTTCCTTCTAATTTTCAAGAGAGTATTAGTGTAAGATAAATATATCTCCACTTTTGGCATCTTTAATAGTTTAAGCCTTAATGTTACTAAGCAATGTCACAATGTGTCATCTTTCTCTTCTTTACAAAGGTTAGTTAATGATGAAGTTGAGAGAGTAAGAGATTTTTTTGTTGATACAATTACACCATTCAAGGAGAGATTAAAGATTTTTGAGACGATTAGCAAATGTTGGCGATCTGCAATTAGCTCTGTTGAGAGAAAGCTTATAAATGCTTACAATGAAAAACATGTTCTCTCAATGCCTCAACATGAATTCTATTTGGTAATTTTCAAATTCCTATTGTTTCGCTCTCCTATTAATGTTGTGGCCTTTCAAATAGGAAACTCGGGGATCAGAATGACAAATTGGTTAGTTATAGTTACAATTTTTTTTTTGTGGGATTGAAGTCTAATGGAAATTAATATTTGATGGATGTAGTAGTGATTAGTATATCTTTTTACCTTCTTACAGTGAGAAAACTACTTGGAGATAGACATTGATATGTATAGATTTAGCTACATATCTAGAAAAGGATTTGAAGTATTTCAAAATAGATTGAAGTTGTGTACCTTGGATTTTGGCCTAACAATTTAGTAAACATCTTAAATTATCAAAATGTTGTCTTTAAAAAGTTCAGTAAATATGATTTATGTCTGACATTGTATTGTAACTATTTGAATAGAGAAACAAGGTACAGGATTTGCCAGAACATATGTTATGATGTTGGTGTTCTTATTAATGTGGAAGAAAATGTTGTAAGATATTTAATATAACTAGGAGTATAAACAAGCCGAGCCGAGTCGAACCTACGCATGCTCGGTATTGGCTTGTTAATATCTCGAGCATAGCTCTTTCGAATCGAGTTTTGATGAGTTTTTGACCGAATCTGACTGAGTTTTGACCGAATTTGACCGAGTTTTGAAAGTCGGGCTTTAATTAAATTTATCATACATGAATAGAATAAGTAGCATATGAGATAAATTGTTATTACTAAAATCTCGATGGTTACTGGGCTTCCATCTATTAGACTAACTAAAACACAACTTTTTTTCACGAGGTGTGAATCCTCCATCCAAGTATCGTTTTTTGAGGAAGTTTGGAAGTAAAAGACAAGTCAAATCTTAACGATAAAATGTAGATAAAATATATGTCTATAAAGAAAAATATGATCTTTCATCCACTGGATATGATACTGTTTCCCCCCTCTTTTAAATTCTCTAAAAGCAAGTGATTTTTCAATTGTCATGAACTTTAAATTAGAGGTCAAAATTAATCTCAAACTTGGAAATCACTGTTAATTTAGTCCAAATCAAAGTTTAAATATTTACTCCAAAATCTTACTGTGTATACAAAGAGTTCAAGAGTAAGCATTAGAAAATCTGCTTGTTTTTTTTTTTTGTAAAAAAAATTCTTTATTTTTATACAAACATTTTCTATTTTTAGTATTAAAATTAATGTATGCGAGTGATTTTGTCAACTTGAGGCTGAGATGATATCTAAACTTTGACTAAATTGATCACGACTGTCAATTTTTAAGAACCATTTTTACTCTTAATTGCAAAAATATTAGTTTCAGATTCACATAAAATTTATAATTTATAATTTACTGAAATTTTAATTAATGAATGAAATACATATAGTATGTACTTTCAATTTTCAAAGACAAAAGAAAGATTAAACTAAATAATCTCTTATTGAGTGTTAATTTAATAAATAAATAAATAATACAAGTTGTTACTTAATCTCTTGGCTATGAGGTTCAGACAATCCATTTGCATCTCCATCTGTAGGTAGTGGCAATGGAGAAGGAGGAGCAGCCACATCATCTCCATTAGGGGTGTCAACGGGGTGGGGCGGGGGGTTGCATCCCCCATTCCGCCCCCAATAATTTCGAGGGCGGTTTCAGGGAATCCCAAAAAAATATTCGGGAATTTTTTGGCACCCACACCCGTCCGCACGGTTCTACACAGATTTTGGGGAATCCCTAATCCCCAAATAAAATTTAAAAAATCCCCCAATTTAAAAAATTACTCAATCCCCAAATTTAAAATTCACCACGTGTTACTGGTATAAAATATCAGTTTAGAGCAAACAAAATTATAAAATATAACTTTAAAGTAGCAATAAAACAAAATTAAAGTACTGATATAATAAAAAAACTCAACATTCAGTATCAGTACTGATATAATAAAAAAAAAGTTCAGCATTTAATACTGATATATCTAAATACATATGATATACCAAGTGTAGCAATAAAACAAAATTAAAGTACTGATATAATAAAAAACTCAGGATTCAGTACTGATATATCTAAATATATGTGATATATCAAGAGCGGCAATAAAACTAAATTAAATTGTTGTAGATGTATGTAATAGTACTAGTTAACTTATCGCAATACTGATTATTTTGTAATCATATTTAAATACTAATTATCTTACATATATATATATATATATATAAAATATTTTATTTTATTTTTTAGAGATTTTTCGGTCGGTTTTTCATGCGCGGTTTGCGAATCCCTGTGGTTTGGGGATAGAAATACCCACCACCGCCCAATTTTAATGTTCGGGGCTAAAATGTCTCCCTCCCCCAGCCCTACACCAAAAATTCTCGATTTTTCCCCAACCTTGTTGGTTCGGATGCCCACGGTTTTCGGTTTTTTCCCGCCCCATTGCAACCCCTAATCTCCATCTACGGGCAGTGGCAATGAAGGCACATTTGTATCATGTCCAAGTACATTCATCAACTCCGTATCTTCTTCTTCTTCAAACCCAAATATTTTTTAACGCACAGTCAATGGCAATAGAGGAGGAGCAACAGCATCATGGCCGCCTATAGGCAATGGAGGAGCAACAGCCGCATCATGGCTGGCTATAAGCGGTGGAGACGGAGGTACAAACTCAACCTCGTCTGGATTCATTGGAGGTGGTAAATAAATTAAGTCCTCTAACCGTTCACCAGCGTTTGGCCCAAGAAAATCAAAAAGGAAATTAAAAAATTCCAAATCTTTCCCACCACCATTATTTCACAAAACCCTCCTCCGTTCCCAAATTATAATGCCTTGTAGCAAAGACCATTCATGATTCGGTGCATGATTGTCAAAGACTGTGTTAGAGTAAACATACTCTATGGCTTGATGTTTTGGACAAATAGATATGTCACGGTTGTTTTGTATCTCCGCTAAGTCATACAACCAGTCGAAGTACACTTGAGCTAGACCGTGCCTATGACACCATGCATTGCACATTGTCCATTTGAATTGGGCCTCAGCAAACACTTGCATGTAGTTTTGTTGAAAGATGGGTATTGGATTTGAAGAGAAAGTCACTAGTCTTTCAGCAATGTTAGATTCTCCAATGTTCCACACCATAAGATGAATGAAATGTGGTACATCTTCTATGGATTGAAGGGTTATATTGTTTATTATTTCAGTTCTTGTAAAGTTAATCATGCGAGGTGTTATTTGAATATAATTGTCAATGTCAACATCATCAACCTCTGTTTGATCAGTCACCATTAGATTTGTATTACTAAATCCTATAGTTGTTAATTTATCTAATAAAATATGGTATAATTCTTTTTTCTTTAATTTGTTTAATTAGAAAACTTATTAATTAATTTTTAAAACTAAACAATAACTTTAATGCAGGCTTACAATTAATTAAGTCTATGTTCTTTATCTCAAATATTTTATTTTATTTTTCAGGAATTTTTTCGGAGATTTTTCGGTTGGTTATTCGGGGGCGGTTTGCGGATCCTTGTGGTTCGGGGATAGTAATACACACCCTCTCCCAATTTTAATGTTCGGGACTAAAATCTCTCCCGCACCCAGCCACGCACCCAAAATTTTCGGTTTTTGCCCAACCCTGTCAGTTTGGATCCCCACGGTTTTCGGTTTTTTCCCGCGCCATTGCCACCCCCAATCTTCATCTACGGGCAGTGGCAATGAAGGCACATCTGTATCATGTCCGAGTACATTAATCAACCACATATCTTATTCTTCTTCAAACCCAAATATTTCTTGACGCACAATCAATGGCAATAGAGGAGGAGCAGCAGCCGGGTCATGGCTGGCTATAGGCGGTGGAGACGGAGGTAACAACTCAACCTCATTTGGATTCATTGGAGGTGGAAAATAAATTAAGTCCTATAACCGTTCACCAGCGTTTGGCCTAAGAAAATCAGAGAGGAAATTAAAGAATTCCAAATCGTTCCCACCACCATTATTTCCCAAAACCCTCATCCGTTCTCAAATTATAATGCCTTGTAGAAAAGGCAAATCATGATTCGGTGCATGATCGTCAAAGACTGTGTTAGATTAAACATACTCTATGGCTTGATGTTTTGGCCAAATAGATATGTCACGGTTATTTTGTATCTCTGCTAAGTCATACAACAAGTCGAAGTACACTTGAGTTAGGTCGTGCCTATGACACCATGCATTACGCATTGTCCATCTGAATTGGGTCTCATCAAACACTTGCATGTAGTTCTGTTGAAAGATGGGTATTGGATTTAAAGAGAAAGTTACTAGTCCTTCAGTAATATTAGATGCTCCAATGTTCCACACCATAAGATGAATGGAATGTGGTACATCTTCTATGGATTGAAGGGTTATATTGTTTATTATTTCAGTTCTTGTAAAGTTAATCATGCGAGGTGTTATTTGAATAGAATTGCCCATGTCATCATCATCAACCTCTGTTTGATCAGTCACCATTAGATTTGTATTACTTTAATCCTATAGTTGTTAATTTATCTAATAAAATATGGTATAATTCTTTTTTCTTTAATTTGTTTAATTAGAAAACTTATTAATTAATTTTTAAAACTAAACAATAACTTTAATGCGGGCTTACAACTAATTAAGTCTATGTTCTTTATCTCAAATATTTTATTTTATTTTTCAGGAATTTTTTCGGAGATTTTTCGATTGGTTATTCGGGGGCGGTTTGCGGATCCCTGTGGTTCGGGGATAGTAATACACACCCTCTCCCAATTTTAATGTTCGGGGCTAAAATCTCTCTCGCCCCCAGCCCCGCACACAAAATTTTCGGTTTTTGCCCAACCCTGTCATTTGGATACCCACGGCTTTCGATTTTTTCCCGCGCCATTGCAACCCCTAATCTCCATCTACGGGCAGTGGCAATGAAGGCGCATTTGTAGCTACATTAATCAACCCCATATCTTATTCTTCTTCAAACCCAAATATTTCTTGACGCACAATCAATGGCAATAGAGGAGGAGCAGCCGCATCATAGCCGCCTATACGCAATGGATGAGGAGCAGCAGCCGCATTATGGCCGACTATAGATAGTGGAGATGGAGGTAACAACTCAACTTCATTTGGATTCATTGCAGATGGTAAATAAATTAAGTCCTCTAACCATTCACCAGCGTTTGGCCCAAAAAGATCAGAGAGGAAATTAAAGAATTCTAAATCGTTCCCACCACAATTATTGCCCAAAACCCTCTTCCGTACCCAAATTATAATGCCTTGTAGCAAAGACCAGTTATGATTCGGTTCATGATCATCAAAGACTGTGTTAGAGTAAACATACTCTATGGCTTGATGTTTTGGCCAAATAGATATGTCACAGTTGTTTTGTATCTCCGCTAAGTCATACAACTAGTCAAAGTACATTTGAGCTAGGCCGTGCCTATGACACCATGCATTGCGCATTGTCCATCTGAATTGGGCCTTATCAAACACTTGCATGTACTTTTGTTGAAATATGGGTATTGGATTTGAAGAGAAAGTCAACTGTCATTCAGCAATGTTAAATGTTCCACACCATAAGATGAATGGAATGTGGTACATCTTCTATGAGTTGAAGGGTTATATTGTTTATCATTTCAGTTCTTGAAAAGTTAATCATGCGAGGTGTTATTTGAATAGAATGACTCATATCATCATCATCAACTGCTATTTGATCAATCACCATTAGATTTGTCTTACTTCAATCATATAGTTGTTAATTTATCTAATTATATATGTTATAATTCTTTTTTCTTTAATTTGTTTAATTAGACAATATATTAATTAATTTTTAAAACTAAACAATAACTTTAATGCGGGCTTACAACTAATTAAGTCTATGTTCTTTATCTCAAATATTTTATTTTATTTTTCGGAAATTTTTTCGGAGATTTTTTGGTTGGTTATTCGGGTGCGGTTTGCGGATCTCCGTGGTTCAGTGATAGTAATACACACCCTTTCCAAATTTTAATGTTCGGGGCTAAAATCTCTCCCGCACCCAAAATTTTCGGTTTTTACCCAACCCTGTCGGTTTTTATCCCCACGGTTTTCGATTTTTCCGCGCCTCATTGCCACCCTTAATCTCCACCTACGGACAGTGGCAATGAAGGCACATCTGTATTATGTCCGAGTACATTCATCAACCACATATCTTCTTCTTCTTCAAACCTAAATATTTCTTCACGCACAGCCAATGACAATAGAGGAGGAGCAGCAGTCGCATCATGGCTGCCTATATGCAATGGAGGAGGAGCAGCAGCCGCATTATGGCCGACTATAGATGGTGGAGACGGAGGCAACAACTCAACCTCGTTTGGATTCATTGGAGGTGGTAAATAAATTAAGTCCTCTAACCGTTCACCAGCGTTTGGCCAAGAAAATAAGAAAGGAAATTAAAGAATTCCAAATCTTTCCCACCACCATTATTTCTCAAAACCCTCCTCCGTTCCCAAATTATAATGCCTTGTAGCAAAGGCCAATTATGATTCGGTTCATGATCGTCAAAGACTGTGTTAGAGTAAACATACTCTATGGCTTGATGTTTTGGCCAAATAGATGTCACGGTTGTTTTGTATCTCCGCTAAGTCATACAACTAGTCAAAGTACATTTGAGCTAGGCCGTGCCTATGACACCATGCATTGCGCATTGTCCATCTGAATTGGGCCTCATCAAACACTTGCATGTACTTTTGTTGAAATATGGGTATTGGATTTGAAGAGAAAGTCACTTGTCATTCAGCAATGTTAAATGCTCCAACGTTCCACACCATAAGATGAATGGAATGTGGTACATCTTCTATGGGTTGAAGAGTTATTTTGTTTATCATTTCAGTTCTTGAAAAGTTAATCATGCGAGGTGTTATTTGAATAGAATGACCCATATCATCATCATCAACTGCTATATGATCAGTGGCTTACAACTAATTAAGTCTATGTTCTTTATCTCAAATATTTTATTTTATTTTTCGGAAAAATTTTCGGAGATTTTTTGGTTGGTTATTCGGGGGCGGTTTGCGGATCCCCGTGGTTCAGGGATAGTAATACACACCCCTTCCAAATTTTAATGTTCGGGGCTAAAATTTCTCCCGCCACTAGCCCCGCAACCAAAAAATTTGGTTTTTACCCAACCCTGTCGGTTTGTATCTCCACGGTTTTCGATTTTTCCGCGCCCCATTCCCACCCTTAATCTCCACCTACGGACAGTGGCAATAAAGGCACATCTGTATTATGTCCGAGTACATTCATCAACCCCATATCTTCTTCTTCTTCAAACCCAAATATTTCTTCACGCACATTAAATGGCAATAGAGGAGGAGCAGCAGCCGCATCATGTCCGCCTATACGAAATGGAGGAGGAGGAGTAGCCGCATCATGGCCGGCTATAGGCGGTGGAGACGGAGACGGAGGTAACAACTCAACCTCGTTTGGATTCATTGGAGGTGGTAAATAAATTAAGTCCTCTAACCGTTCACCAGCGTTTGGCCCAAGAAAATAAGAGAGGAAATTAAAGAATTCCAAATCGTTCCCACCACCATTATTTCCCAAAACCTTCCTGCATTCCCAAATTATAATGCCTTGTAGCAAAGACCAATTATGATCCGGTTCATGATCGTCAAAGATTGTGTTAGAGTAAACATACTCTATGGCTTGATGTTTTGGCCAAATAGATGTCACGGTTGTTTTGTATCTCTGCTAAGTCATACAACCAGTCAAAGTACATTTGAGTTAGGCCGTGCCTATAACACCATGCATTGCGCATTATCCATCTGAATTGGGCCTCATCAAACACTTGCATGTAATTTTGTTGAAATATGGGTATTGGATTTGAAGAGAAAGTCACTTGTCATTCAGCAATGTTAAATGCTCCAACGTTCCACACCATAAGATGAATGGAATGTGGTACATCTTCTATGGGTTGAAGGGTTATATTGTTTATCATTTCAGTTATTGAAAAGTTAATCCTGCGAGGTGTTATTTGAATAGAATGACCCATATCATCATCATCAACTGCTATATGATCAGTCACCATTAGATTTGTCTTACTTCAATCGTATAGTTGTTAATTTATCTATATATGATAATTATTTTTTCTTTAATTTGTTTAATTAGACAACATATTAATTAATTTTTAAAACTAAACAATAACTTTAATGCGGGCTTACAACTAATTAAGTCTATGTTCTTTATCTCAAATATTTTATTTTATTTTTCAGAAATTTTTTCGGAGATTTTTTGGTTGCTTATTCGGGTGCGGTTTGCGGATCCCCGTGGTTCAGGGATAGTAAAACACATCCCTTCCAAATTTTAATGTTCGGGGCTAAAATCTCTCCCGCCACCAGCCCCGCACCCAAAATTTTCGATTTTTACCCAACCCTGTCGGTTTGTATCCCCACGGTTTTCGATTTTTCACCGCCCCATTGCCACCCCTAATCTCCACCTACGGACATTGGCAATGAACGCACATATGTATTATGTCCGAGTACATTCATCAACCCCATATCTTCTTCTTCTTCAAACCCAAATATTTCTTCACGCACAGTCAATGGCAATAGAGGAGGAGCAGCACCCGCATCATGGCCGCCTATACGAAATGGAGGAGGAGCAGCCGCATCATGGCCGGCTATAGGCGGTGGAGACGGAGGTAACAACTCAACCTCGTTTGGATTCATTGGAGGTGGTAAATAAATTAAGTCCTCTAACCGTTCACCAGCGTTTGGCCCAAGAAAATCAGAGAGGAAATTAAAGAATTCCAAATCGTTCCCACCACCATTATTTCCCAAAACCCTCATCCGTTCCCAAATTATAATGCCTTGTAGCAAAGGCCAATTATGATTCGGTTCATGATCGTCAAAGACTGTGTTAGAGTAAACATACTCTATGGCTTGATTTTTGGCCAAATAGATGTCACGGTTGTTTTGTATCTCCACTAAGTCATACAATCAGTCGAAGTACACTTGAGATAGGTCGTGCTTATGACACCATGCCTTGCACTTTGTCCATCTGAATTAGGCCTCATCAAACACTTGCATGTAGTTTTGTTGAAATATGTGTATTGGATTTGAAGAGAAAGTCACTAGTCTTTCAGCAATGTTAGGTGCTCCAACGTTCCATACCATAAGATGAATGGAATGTGGTACATCTTCTATGGGTTGAAGGGTTATATTGTTTATCATTTCAATTCTTGTAAAGTTAATCAAGCGAGGTGTTATTAGAATAGAATTGCCTATATCATCATCATCAACCGCTATTTGATCAGTCACTATTAGATTTGTCTTACTTCAATCCTATAATTGTTAATTTATCTAATAAAATATGGTATAATTCTTTTTTTTAATTTACTTAATTAGACAACTTATGAATTAATTTTTAAAACTAAACAATAACTTTAATACGGGCTTACAACTAATTAAGTTTATGTTATTTATCTCAAATATTTTATTTTATTTTTCGGGAATTTTTTTGAAAATTTTTCGGTTGGTTATTTGGATCGGTTTGCGGATCCCCGTGGTTCGGGGATAGTAATACACACACCTTCCAAATTTTAATGTTCGGGGCTAAAATCTCTCCCGCCCCGGCCCTGCACCCAAAATTTTTAGTTTTTGCCCAACCCTATCGGTTTGGACCCCACGGTTTTTTGTTTTTTCCCCGCCCCATTGCCACCCCTAATCTCCATCTACGGACAGTGGCAATGAAAGCGCATTTTGTTGTCCTCGAATTAGACTCTAGCAAGTGCACTAGGTACAAGTAATAAAGTGATAAGTTAAGTATCGTCTCCACAGGGATTGAGATTCAAATGTATATCAGAAACTATTGGTAAACAACGTGTGTGTGTCAAATAAGCTTTCTTCTTTTTAAGTTGATTGTGTGATGTTGGTGTAGTGAGATGTAAGAGGTCTGATGCAGTAAGAAATTTGATAGCTTTGTAATGATTTAGAGAATAGAACAGGCTCGACACGGCCGAACAGGTTGTGCGTCGTCTTACAACATTCACATGAAATAGAAGATAATGCCAATGAAGCCAAAGTATCAGTTTTGAAGTGAGTTTGAGTCAACTTTCGTGTGTTCTCAAACTCCTAAGACTTACTAGCACCTTTAGCGTCCTAAAGATACGTTCTTTCTAGCATTAAGAACAAAACTGCATTTCTGGTTAAGAAAACCCTTGACACAACCATCTAACTTGTCAGCTTCGAGGTTGGGAGATTAATAGAGATATCAGTGAAGATGAAAGCAGTGTCCTATCATCCATCTAACACATAAATAAATGCCTAGGCATGAAAGTTAAATCCTCATTAATCACAACATTGGCAAAATACTAACTATTCATTAAAAACGATTGTAAAACTTACATAACCGGGTCGGCCTGGCCGTGCCCATTCAAAATGGACTACTCACTCATATCGAGCAGTGAGCAGTCGGTAGTTCTTGATACAGCTCGAGACTCCATGGGAGCTCTTCCTTTCTTTCTTTCTACAACTAGTCTACTTGTCTAAAAACTACTAAAAATCCGAACTCCCTATCTTTCCTTTGCTTAACCTACTTAAAGAGAAAGACATGGGAAAAATCGGTACAACTTTCGTACCCTTCCAGCAAAATAAGTCAACTAAACACTACAACCGAAATAAAAATGAAATGATTAAAAATCCATTGACCCTTGAACACTCAAGGGGTTGATACTTCATGTCATCTTGCTACTTTTAGAAATCCCATCGCAACACACTTTCACCTGCCGCTCTGCCTCCACCTCTGCCACCACTGACCTGTCGTTGTCCGTCATTGGATAATCCGGCGTTTGACCGCTGGACACAAGAAAGGCTCCACTCCTCTTTGGCATTAGCAAAACAAGCTATTTCCAGCGAGTTTAGCATTTATCTTTGCATATCTGCATAAAGACACTAATTAGCCCTTATTCTTCACCAAATGACATAGAAAATACCCAAATTCCCTTATAAATACTATGTTAAACTTAGTCAATTTCATGCCTAACAAATACCCCCAAATTGAACCTTTGCTTGTCCTCAAGCAGCAAATTGTAAGAAGGAATCAGAAGAAAAGTTAGGAATGAAATTTGTTCAGAGAGTGAAGGGAAAACAAAGATTGTTTTGTGTAATAAGGAAATGAACAGATGCACGATCAGATTTCATTGACGAATTAACGCTTGTTGTAAACATTGTGTCCTTTTTGCTCAAGACTTTCCTTAAATCTTAAAATTTAGATTTCCTCCTTCACAAAGAGCTACCTACTTGCCAGACATGCCTCACTAAGGAATGGAATAATTCACTCACTCTCGCATGGCATTTACTTACCACAGGACAAAGAATGCGATTTCACTCCTCAGCTCAGACACCACACCCTTAGGGTGCGAGTTTGCCTATTGGTCCCGAATCTAAGGGTCAAAGTTCCTCCAGTCATAGTCCAAAGGACTTTATAGCGGTTGTAATGTAAGGCTTAGGTTCAGGTTTGACAGTGAAAGGCTATTTCAGTGTATGAACTCTGTCTTTCTGCGATTTATTTAGCCTACACAGCCTACATTGTTTACTTGTATTCCCTCATTTAGCTTATTTACACAACATGTTTCCTCATGGCCCAGTACTCTTTCTCCTACATTATATTCCCTAGTCCTTTCAATCTTTTCCTAAGCAATGTTTGCTCAATCGCTTATTTCTGTATAAATTAAGCACGTGATTTTATTTTAAACAATTGGCTTTTCGAAGCATAAGACAGAATTCGGGGTGTTTTAGAGTTTTAAGTGAAGGGAGAGGTCTTATCATTCGTGGTTCGTTCAGAAAGAGTAGGTCATGGCTCGACTTGGCTATCCTAATCATTGGAGTGCATAGCACAGGTGCCTTTTGTGTAGCAGAGAGGATAACTAAATGCCTTTTTCCTCCTATGAAAGTCAGAACTAATCACCATATCAACAGGGCACCAAGGCAAATTCTCCCTAAAGATAGTGAGCGCTGGCCCACTCAAAAAGATCGAATGCATACCATAGATGCTTTCTTAGGCTCAAGTTCTCACTATTTTTGGGGAAATGCAGTAAGGCAATGGTTACTAATTTTGAAAGAGGAATTAAAAATTAAAATTTTTTTGGAACTTCTTTGATTTAGGGACACACAATGCAAACAAGCAAGTAATACTAAACTACTATATCAAAACATGCACAGTCTGTTCTTTGATTCCCGCCGAACACAAAACAATTTACTAGAAGGTGAATAAATAGGCAGAAGAGAAAATGAACACAATTATCACAATAAGTACTGAGGATATATGCAGTAGAGATTCTCAAGGGATATTTGTTCTACATCAAATTACTAAATACACAAGCAAAATTTAAAACATTTATTATTCAAAGCATTTATCATGTTAATGCCCGCATAAATTGTGATATACAATCCCCACCCCCAAAAGAAAACCAAACATTGTCCTCAATGTTATGAATACAGCAGCAGATTGTAGACAAGTTAAAGCATAGATATTCATGCAAAGCAAAACATGATAGAATAAGGGTATTAGAGGTTACCAGATGCTAGGACAGCGATAATTTTGACAGATCAGGCGTGATGGGAGAGAAAGGAGTTAACCTCTCTATCCACAGTGGCAGGAATGCCATCCTCTTTCGAGGGCGTACCAGCATTAGCATTAACATGAGCACTAGCAGGCGTTTCAGGCACTTTTCTTACCGGACTTTTTTCAGAAAAACCAGAAGGACTTTCCTTTCCATACTCCTCAATACAAATAGTCTTGAGCATATCGATCTCGCCTTGCTAAGACGCGTATTTTTGCTCTAGGGCGAATATCATCTCGCGGTCTTCCAGACTCTAGGCAAACAGGGCATTGAATCGATCCATTACATCTTCGCTGGAAAGCTTTGCACACTTCTTATAAAAGTCCAGGTCCTTTGGCTTCTCGACTTGTTCAGAGTCAGAGGATACTGACACAGTTGGCTCGCTTTTCCTTTTTCGGCTCTCATTCTGCCTAGATGTAACAAAGTCAGACATCCATACCCACTTCCCGTTCACCATTTTCCGAACAACATCTTCTGGAGGCTCTTGAGGTCAATCGGGTCTGGGTGGTTTACAATCGTGAGACGATAGTGGTCTTCAGGTTTAAAGACCCCGATTGATTCCGCGATTCTGGTGACGATGCTCCCACAACAGATGATTGACGAGTTTTTCTTGCAAAAAGCGCTGATGTATTCTCCGAACCAGAACCCCAAATTCATTCTCGGTCCAACTGCCATACTCCACAACGCGGTGAGATCTGCATGTGGCATGGTGGCTTGGTTTTCCCGAGCGAATATTGTGCCGGAGATCAACTTCTGCAAATACCGAACGGTATAATCATCGATATTGGAAGCCTTGGACGAACTACCGTCATAATGTTTCTGTCCCAAAAGTGAGTCCCAGAAAGCCACAGGGTCGAAAACATCGGGTGTTGTGGTGAATGCCTCTTTATAGCTCTCGGATTCTAGATCGTCATCATCTGCAGCACCTAACATTTGATTGAATAGGTTGAGCGACGCCCGTTGGGAGTGACCCATGAGTCGAAAACTGAACTTTCCCTCTTCCTCATGATCGGTGATCTCCACGTTGTGCTTAAAAGTGGCCAAGAACTCGAGTGTCAGTTCCCGATAGGCAGGTTCCGTCATTTCGAAGAAACATTCAAAGTGTCCTACCTTCATTAGAGTGCGCACACGATCCTCGAGCTTCAGCTGCCTTAGGGTTTCCCAACAAACTGTTCGGATGGGTCCGAACTGAAGTTTCGCTAACTCTTCATAGTAAGCCTGTACAGTTGTGTCTTTAAACTGGGCGAGTTTCTTGACCAGCTTTTTGTCTGGGACAAAAGATACAGTGCTCGGCTCAGTCATCTTTGCTTTCGCTTTTTCTTTCTTGGAGGATCCTTCAATTTTAACGTGTTTGCCTGAACCATGGGTTCTCATTTCGTTCTCTTTTTTAAGTAAGGTTTCCCAGTGGTACAGGGCGCAGAGCATGAACTGCCTCAGTGAAAAGAAATATCAAAGAAAATAAAGAAGTATGGTGAATGACGAACCGTCATGAGATAGAGCTTCTTTAAGTAGGGGAGAAGATATGTCTTCTCGCCAATCTATCATTATTAGGTTGAATCAGAGTATGCCACCTGGACAGATTGGCAGAAAGGCGCGTATATTCGAATTGGAACGAAGGGCGATGAACGGTCATGATTTGAATTTAGAATTTATTGCCCCCTAGTCGTTCAATCTTATCGAGGAAAAACAGGCGGTATGAGTGCCTATGGGTATAGGAGTGGACGTTTCCACTTTTACTGAGTTTTAATTTTTCTACCGCCCTAATTTCCACGATAAATCCTTCCCTACTAAATAGGTACAATTGTACTACCACACCCTTTGGAAGGAGTTTTGGGTTTTACAATTGTGCCTAGCCAGAAGATACTCATCAAGAATCAAAATTCAACACATTTGACACTTTTTAACAAAAATAAAAAAATAATTAAAATGCAAAGTTACTTGTGCTACAATTGGTGTTTGTAGCGGACACCCTGTTCTCTTGCTTTTACTGACTCGGGGGGTCCTGGAAATGAACGGTATCAATCTTCCTCGTGTGATCTTTCTCTAAATATGGCTTTAATCTCTACCCGTTCACTTTGAAAGGTTCCTGACCTTCCCTGCCAATCTCAACTGCTCCATGACTAAACACCTTGTGCACCGTATAAGGTCCCGTCCATCTTGACGTTAGCTTCCCAGGAAACAACCTAAGTCTTGAGTTGTACAGGAGGACTCTCTGACCTTCGTGGAACGTTTTTGTCTGGAGTTTTCTATCATGCCACAGCTTAGTCTTGTTTTTTTAATTCACAGCATTCTCATATGAGAACAGTCTAAATTCCTCCATTTCGCTCAGTTGCAAACTTCTCTGTTCACCAACAGCCTGCGTCTCAAAATTTAAAAATGTTAACGCCCAAAATGCCCGGTGTTCCATTTCCACCGGTAGGTGACAAGATTTCCCGTACAACAAACGAAACGGAGACATGCCAATTGGTGTTTTATAAGCGGTGCGATATGCCCATAGAGCATCATCGAGCTTGTTTGCCCAATCCCTCCGAGAGTTGCCTACAGTTTTCTCTAAAATTCGTTTTATTTCTCTATTGGAGATCTCCACCTGTCCACTGGTTTGTGGATGGTATGGTGTGGCAACCCTGTGGGAGACTCCAAGTTTCCCCATTAATTTTTCAAATTTCACATTACAGAAGTGGGTCCCTTGATCACTGATGATCGCTCGCGGGACCCCAAATCGGGCAAACAACCTTTTTAGGAACTTTACCACCACACGAGCATCATTTGTGGGGCTAGCCATAGCTTCGACCCATTTGCTCACGTAATCTACCGCGACTAGGATATATTTATTTCCTAAGGATGTAGGGAATGGTCCCATAAAATCTATGCCCCAGATGTCAAAAATTTCGCACACAACTATGTTGTTGAGGGGCATAGCATTCCGAGCCGAGATGTTGCCTGTTCGCTGGCACTCATTACAAGTGCTAACAAACAGATGGGCATCTTTAAAAAGTGTTGGCCAGAAAAAACCTGATTGAAGAACCTTAGCCGCAGTTCTGCTAGCGCTATGGTGTCCTCCGGCTTCACGGTTATGACAGTGGCTTAGAACATCTTGTCCCTCTTCTTGCGATATACATCTTCGAATGATTTGGTCCGCGCACAACCTGAAAAGATAAGGGTCATCCCAAAAGTAATATTTGACTTCGGAGAAAAACTTCCTTCTTTGATTCGTGGATAGGTTGTGTGGCTTGAGCGAAGTTGCAAGGTAATTAGCTATATCGGCGAACCATGGCGCAGACTGTGCAGCCTATAGATGCTCGTCAGGAAACCTCTCAACAATTTCTGCTTGTTCCAAACTGCCCTGGTGATCAATCCTTGACAAATGATCAGCTGCAACATTCTCTGTTCCCTTTTTATCCTTAATTTCCAGATCAAACTCCTGAAGTAATAACAACCATCGGATCAACATTGGCTTAGCATCTTTTTTCACGAACAAGTACCGCAACGCAGCGTGGTCTGTGTGAACAACAACCTTGGATAGCACTAAGTAAGGTCTGAATTTGTCGAAGGCATACACAACTGCGAGAAGTTCCTTCTCGGTAGTTGTGTAGTTCTGTTGGGCCTCATTTAATGTCTTGCTTGCATAGTAAATGGGTCGGAACTTCTTCTCAATCCTTTATCCCATGACAGCTCCCACACAAGTATCGCTTGCGTCGCACATCATTTCAAAAGGGTGCTCCCAGTCTGGTCCCGCTAGTATTGGCAAGTTGATCAGCTTGCTCTTCAAGAGTTCAAATGCCTACACACAGTTTGCGTCAAAAGAGAATTCGGCTTCCTTATGAAGTAAAGCCGACAAAGGAAGTGCAATCTTTGAAAAATCCTTGATGAACCTTCGATAAAATCCTGCGTGCCCCAAAAAACTTCGCACATCCTTTACATTGGTGGGCACAACAAGCTTTTCTATCACCTCTACTTTAGCTTTGTCCACTTCCATCCCTCTTTCTGAAATTTTATGCCCAAGGACAATTCCTCCCGTGACCATGAAGTGGCATTTCTCCCAATTTAAGACCAAGTTAGTTTCCTTGCATCGCACAAGCATAGCTTCGAGGTTGTTTAGACAACTATGAAAAGAGTTTCCATAAACCGAGAAGTCATCCATGAATATTTCAACGGTTCGCTCCACCATGTCATGAAAAATGGACATCATGCATCGCTGAAAAGTGGCAGGAGCATTGCACAGCCCGAACGGCATTCTTCTGTAAGCATAAGTCCCATATGGACATGTGAATGTTGTTTTCTCCTGGTCCTCGCAATGAATTGCGATCTGATTGTATCCTGAGTAACCATCGAGAAAACAGTAGAAAGCATATCCTGCTAAACGCTCCAGCATCTGATCAATAAAGGGCAAAGGGAAATGATCCTTCCTCGTGGCTTCATTTAGCTTTCTGTAATCAACACAAACTCTCCACCCTGTAATCGTTCTTGTGGGCACTAACTCGTCTTTCTCATTGAGAACTACTGTCGTTCCTCCCTTCTTTGGCACAACGTGAACAGGGCTTGTCCACACACTATCAGATATTGGGTAAATAATGCCAGCATCGAGAAGCTTGAGCACTTCTTTTCTCACAACCTCCTTCATGTGGGGATTTAGCCTTCGTTGCGGTTGAACAGTCGGTCTGTGGTCCTTTTCCATCAGGATTCTGTGAACACAGACTGCAGGACTAATTCCTTTTATGTCATCAATTTTCCATGCGATTGCATTCTTGTTCCTTCGCAAGACCGCCATGAGTTGCGCCTTTTGATCAGGAGTTAATTTTGATGATATGATGACCGGACTTTCGCTGGATGGTTCAAGGAATGCATACTCGAGGTGTGCAGGCAACGGTTTCAACTCCGGTTTCGTCACCGGCACAGTTGGTATCTCTGGTGGTTCTTGATGAGTAGGAACAGTAGGCTCGAAAGGAGGTGCCGGTAAGCTGGATTCAAGGAACAACTTATTTCTTCGCATATATTCACCTCTTCTCCCAATAACGTTTCTAGAGTGTTCTGTTCCTGCAAAGTAGAAAGACTTTGAAAATCATCAAAGAAACAGCATGTGTCATCATTATTATTTGCACGTCTCAGTGCCTCGTTCATCTTAAAGATGACTTCTTCCCCATTAATTCTTAAAAATAATTGTCCCTCACCTACGTCTATCAATGCCTTTCCTGTGGCTAAGAATGGTCTACCTAGGATGATAGGAACATACAAGTCTTCATCTATGTCCATTATAATGAAATCAACGGGCAAAATAAATTTCCCTACTTTGACTAGCACATCTTCCACAACCCCCCTAGGATAGCATACTGAACGATCAACTAATTGAATAGACATTCGAGTAGGTTGGGGTTCTCCTAGTCCAAGTTTTTCATATACAGAATATGGCATGAGATTTATGCTAGCCCCTAAATCACACAGTGCATTTTCAATATTTAGTTTTCCAATAGAACAAGGAATCGAAAAACTCCCTGGATCTTTTAGCTTTTTGGGCAGCTGCTGCTTGTTTTGGAGTATTGACGAACAGTCTCTGTTGAGTTGAATCATGGAAATGTTCTCCAGTTTCTTTTTGTTCGATAGGATGTCTTTGAGGAATTTGGCGTATGTCGGCATCTGTGCCAGTGCTTCCACAAAAGGAATGTTGATGTGTAACTTCCTTAAGGTATCCAACACCTTCGAATTCTGCTCTTCCCACTTCTTGTTGATTAGACGCGTAGGATACGGCACAGGTGGGACATACGGCGGTGGTTTATATGCTCTTTCCTCCTCCTCTTGACCTGGCTTACTTGCTTGGTTAGCCTTCCTTGTTTCTTCATTATTAGGAACAGCCTGTTCCTGTTCCCCTTCAGCTTCTTTGGACGTTCCTGCACACTCAGCATTCTTATCAGACAAAACAACTGGTTGAGTTTCCTTACCAGACCTTAGGGTGATTGCCATGACGTCGCCTTTAGGATTTGGCTCTGTGTTGCTCGGCATTATTCCCTTTCCTTTTGATGTGGATGCGGCTATCTGGTGAACTTGTGTCTCCAGATTCTTGATCGACGCCTACGTTTGTTTCATGAACTGCATCATCATTGTTTTCATATCTGGTTCGACATCTTCCTTTTGTGGCACAGGTTGCTTGTATTGCTGCTGAGGTTGTCTTTGGTAATGTCCTCCTTGCTGTTGTTGATACCTCGGCTGATCTTGATACCGTGGTTGTCCCAGCTGGTCCGGTTGGCCTGTCCATCCAAAATTTGGATGGTTCCTGGTTTCAGAGTTGTACGTGTTAGAATAACGGTTAGGCTGGTTCCTTTGATTATACCCTGCGTAGTCACATTCAGCCTATTTGCCCTTTCCTGACTTATCTCCGGGACAATTTATGTTGAAATGGGCTCCTCCGCAAAAATCACAAATGTCATTGAATGGTGGTTCATTGTGAATGGACGAAACATTTATCTTTCCCAGCTATCGAGTAAGCTGTTCTACTTGGCTAGTCAATTTTGCCACAACATCTTCATTTCATGTCCTTTTCCCTTCACTTCTGGCGGAGTGCCAGTTGTAACTTGTGCTTACCACTTTCTCTATGAGGTCATATAAAGCCTGTGGCTCTAGATCTTCTGGGTTACCATTCGCGATAGATTCAATCTGGATTTTGTAAATGTTGGTCGCGCCATTGTAAAAGTTTTGCATCTGCATCCACATAGGGATACCATGATTTGGCACTCTTCTGAGCAGCTCCTTGTACCTTTCCCATGCTTCTGCCAGCGACTCATCTTCGTCTTGTATGAAGCGTGACACTTCATTTCTCAGTTTGATAGCTTGTCGAGGTGGGAAATATTTCATAAGAAAAGCTCATGCCATCTCTTCCCAACCTGTGATTGTTCCTGGCTGTAAATTTCGCAGCCAGGTTTTCTCTTTATCCCTCAGAGAAAAAGGAAACAGCTTCAGTCTGATTACGTCATCAGAGACACCTCTGTTTGATCTGAATGTGTTGCACAACGTGATGAATTCTTGAATATGCCCATTTGGATCTTCAGATTGAAACCCATTAAATTGCACTGAGGCCTGGATCATCTGTATCATGGACCCCTTCACTTCGAACATGTTGTTCCCCTCGTTGGGTAACACGATACATGATGAATGTCCCTCAGTGGTTGGCCTCGAGTAGTCTCTGATTCTCATAACAGGAGGGTTATTATTTTCTCCTTCTTCTTCTTGGTTTGGTGGAACTGGCTATTTTGGGCCTTCCCTTCCAGCCATTCTTCTCTCTCTTTGCCTTTCTCTCTGTCTAGCACGTCGAGCTCCCACTCTGTTTCGTCTACACATCCTCTCTAATTCGAGATCGATAGGAAAAATAGGAGGTCCAACTCTGCACATAAACAGGTTAATAGCTTCTTTGTTTCCTGCACGCCTAAGCAAACGGATTAAAAACACCCTGTTTCACAGAAATTTCAGATAGATTTGTTGCTTTCAATCCCCGGCAACGGTGCCAAAAACTTGTTGTCCTCAAATTAGACTCTAGCAAGTGCACTAGATACAAGTAATAAAGTGATAAGTTAAATATCGTCTCCACAGGGATTGAGATTCAAATGTATATCAGAAACTATTGGTAAACAACGTGTGTGTGTCAAATAAGCTTTCTTCTTTTTAAGTTGATTGTGTGATGTTGGTGTAGTGAGATGTAAGAGGTCTGATGCAGTAAGAAATTTGATAGCTTTGTAATGATTTAGAGAATAGAACAGGCTCGACACGGCCGAACAGGTTGTGCGTCGTCTTACAACATTCACATGAAATAGAAGATAATGCCAATGAAGCCAAAGTATCAGTTTTGAAGTGAGTTTGAGTCAACTTTCGTGTGTTCTCAAACTCCTAAGACTTACTAGCACCTTTAGCGTCCTAAAGATACGTTCTTTCTAGCATTAAGAACAAAACTGCATTTCTGGTTAAGAAAACCCTTGACACAACCATCTAACTTGTCAGCTTCGAGGTTGGGAGATTAATAGAGATATCAGTGAAGATGAAAGCAGTGTCCTATCATCCATCTAACACATAAATAAATGCCTAGGCATGAAAGTTAAATCCTCATTAATCACAACATTGGCAAAATACTAACTATTCATTAAAAACGATTGTAAAACTTACATAACCGGGTCGGCCTGGCCGTGCCCATTCAAAATGGACTACTCACTCATATCGAGCAGTGAGCAGTCGGTAGTTCTTGATACAGCTCGAGACTCCATGGGAGCTCTTCCTTTCTTTCTTTCTACAACTAGTCTACTTGTCTAAAAACTACTAAAAATCCGAACTCCCTATCTTTCCTTTGCTTAACATACTTAAAGAGAAAGACATGGGAAAAATCGGTACAACTTTCGTACCCTTCCAGCAAAATAAGTCAACTAAACACTACAACCGAAATAAAAATGAAATGATTAAAAATCCATTGACCCTTGAACACTCAAGGGGTTGATACTTCATGTCATCTTGCTACTTTTAGAAATCCCATCGCAACACACTTTCACCTGCCGCTCTGCCTCTGCCTCTGCCTCTGCCACCACTGACCTGTCGCTGTCCGTCATTGGATAATTCGGCGTTTGACCGCTGGACACAAGAAAGGCTCCACTCCTCTTTGGCATTAACAAAACAAGCTGTTTCCAGCGAGTTTAGCATTTATCTTTGCATATCTGCATAAAGACACTAATTAGCCCTTATTCTTCACCAAATGACATAGAAAATACCCAAATTCCCTTATAAATACTATGTTAAACTTAGTCAATTTCATGCCTAACACATTTGTATCATGTCCGAGTACATTCATCAACCCCATATCTTCTTCTTCTTCAAACCTAAATATTTCTTCACGCACAATCAATGGCAATAGATGAGGAGCAACAGCCGCATCATGGCCGCCTATACGCAATGGAGGAGTAGCAACCGCATAATGGCCGGCTATAGGCGGTGGAGACGGAGACGGAGGTAACAACTCAACCTTCTTTGGATTCAATCGAGGTGGTAAATAAATTAAGTCCTCTAACCGTTCACCAGCGTTTGGCCCAAGAAAATCAGAGAGGAAATTAAAGAATTCCAAATCGTTCCCAACACCATTATTTTCCAAAACCCCCCTCTGTTCCCAAATTATAATTGTTAATTTATCTAATAAAATATGTTATAATTCTTTTTTCTTTAATTTGTTTAATTAGACAACTTATTAATTAATTTTTAAAACTAAACAATAACTTTAATACGGGCTTACAACTAATTAAGTTTATGTTCTTTATCTCAAATATTTGATTTTATTTTTCGGGAATTTTTTTGAAAATTTTTTGGTTGGTTATTCGGAGCGGTTTGCGGATCCCCGTGGTTCGGGGATAGTAATACACACCCCTTCCAAATTTTAATGTTCGGGGCTAAAATCTCTCCCACCCCCAGCCCCGCACCCAAAATTTTCGGGTTTTGCCCAACCCTGTCGGTTTGGATCCCCACGGTTTTTGCTTTCCCCCCCCCCCCCCCATTGCCACCCCTAATCTCTATCTACGGGCAGTGGCAATGAAGGCACATTTGTATCATGTCCGAGAACATTCATCAACCCCATATCTTCTTCTTCTTCAAACCCAAATATTTCTTCACACACAGTCAATGGCAATAGAGGAGGAGCAGCAGCCACATCATGGCCGCTTATACGCAATGGAGGAGGAGCAACAGCCGCATCATGACCGGCTATAGGCGGTGGAGACGGAGATGGAGGTAACAACTCAACCTTGTTTGGATTCAATCGAGATGGTAAATAAATTAAGTCCTCTAACCGTTCACCAGCATTTGACCCAAGAAAATCAGAGAGGAAATTAAAGAATTCCAAATCGTTCCCAACACCATTATTTCCCAAAACCCCCATCCATTCCCAATTTATAATTGTTAATTTATCTAATAAAATATGGTATAATTTTTTTTTAATTTGATTAATTAGACAACTTATTAATTAATTTTTAAAACTAAACAATAACTTTAATGCGGTCTTACAACTAATTAAGTCTATGTTCTTTATCTCCAATATTTTATTTTATTTTTCAAGAATTTTTTTGGAATTTTTTCGATTGGTTATTCGGGGCTGGTTTGCGGATCCCCGTGTTTCGGGGATAGTAATACACACACCCTCCAAATTTTAATGTTCAGGGCTAAAATCTCTCCCGCCCCCAGCCCCGCACCCAAAATATTCGGTTTTTGCCCAACCCTGTCGGTTTAAATCCCTACGGTTTTCGGTTTTTTCACGCCCTATTGCCACCCCTAATCTCCATCTACTGGCAGTGGCAATGAAGGCGCATCTGTATCATGTCCGAGTATATTCATCAACCCCATATCTTCTTCTTCTTCAAACCCAAATATTCCTTGACGCACAGTCAATGGCAATAGAGGAGGAGCAGTCGCATCATGGCCGCCTATACGCAATGGAGGAGGAGCAGCAGCCGCATCATGGTCGGCTATAGGTAACAAATCAACCTTGTTTGGATTCATTGGAGGTGGTAAATAAATTAAGTCGTTAAACCGTTCACCAGCGTTTGGCCCAAGAAAATCAAAGAGGAAATTAAGGAATTCCAAATCATTCCCACCACCATTATTTACCAAAACCCTCC
This sequence comes from Euphorbia lathyris, assembly GCF_963576675.1. NCBI lineage: Eukaryota > Viridiplantae > Streptophyta > Magnoliopsida > Malpighiales > Euphorbiaceae > Euphorbia > Euphorbia lathyris. The sequence continues at coordinate 5,164,720 of NC_088918.1, forward strand.
TCCGTTCCCAAATTATAATGTCTTGTAGCATATACCAATCATGATTCGGAGCATGATCGTCAAAGACTGTGTTAGAGTAAACATACTCTATGGCTTGATGTTTTGGCCAAATAGATATGTCACGGTTGTTTTGTGTCTTCGCTAAGTCATACAACCAGTCGAAGTACACTTGAGCTAGGATGTGTCTATGACACCATACATTGCGCATTGTGCATCTGAATTGGGCCTCATCAAACGCTTGGAGTTAGTTTTGTTGAAAGATGGGTATTAGATTTGAAGAGAAAGTCTCTAATCCTTTAGCAATGTTAGATGCTACAACGTTCCACACCATAAGATGAATGGAATGTGGTACATCTTCTATTCATTGAAGGGTTATATTGTTTATCATTTCAGTTCTTGTAAAGTTAATCATGCGAGGTGTTATTTGAATATAATGGTCCATATCATCATCATCAACCTCTCTTTGATCAGTCACCATTAGATTTGTCTTACTTTAATCCTATAGTTGTTAATTTATCTAATAAAATATAGTATAATTCTTTTTTCTTTAATTTGTTTAATTAGACAACTTATTAATTAATTTTTAAAACTAAAAACTAACTTTAATGCAGGCTTACAACTTATTAAGTCTAGGTTCTTTATCTCAAATATTTTATTTTATTTTTCGGAAATTTTTTCGGATATTTTTCGATTGGTTATTCGGGGGCGGTTTGCGGATCTCCGTGGTTCGGGGATAGTAATACACACCCTCTCCCAATTTTAATGTTCGGGGCTAAAATCTCTCCCGCCCCCAACCCCACACCCAAAAATTTTGGTTTTTGCACCAATCTTCAGCTATACACATTCAAGCAGACAATGAGCTACCTTTCAAGAAAACCTCATTTGCTTGGAACTACATAGACTCTATAGAAGTTTTCCGGTTCCTGTCTCAAAAGATACATTTTTCTCCTTTATCGGAACTCGACGAGGCAATCCATAAAGGATTTGCTATCCGTCATATGCTGACATTCGCCACATTGGTCGAGAAGGCATCCAAGTTGGAAATAGAGAAGCCTACAAGTCTTTTTGTCAGCTACTTGGGAGCTCTACCTGATTTTGAAATGCTTGGATTTGATGTTAAAGCAACGGCAGATCATATTACCGAGTTATTGTCATTCAAAAAAAGATAAGAAAAGCTCGAAAATAGATCTGGAGAAATTCAAGAAAAGATTGCAGAATGTGATAAAGAGCAAAGTTGGATGAAGAAATCAATGAAATTGACAAGATGATGAGCGAGTTAGAAGAGCGACGAGCAATGAAAGTGTCAAGGAAAATGAAAGAAGATTCGAAAAGCGATTTTCTACAGTTTAATGCGTCAAGTATCAAAGCTGACTTGGTGCTTGTGAAGGAAAAGTTCAAGGTGAAAGTTGCTGCCCTTGGAAAATAGTAGTCAAGAACGTTAGTATGTTTCTCGAGGAATTAAGAGTCCAAATGACCCTTGAAGTTGTCGGGCGTTATCAGTTTAACCCAAATCAAAGTCCAAATCTGACAAAATTTTAGGTATTGAATGTTTTGGCGAATTTGGACTAATTTGTCAATTATACCTAAACTTCAATTTGGACTAAATTGATCATGACACCAACTTTAGGGACCATTATGACCTTTAATTATTTTGCTTTTGTGTATAGAGTTTGGACCTCAAATTGTAGTTGGTTTGTTTGGATAACGTTCTGGTTTAGATTTCTCTATAAGAGTAACCTGCTCATGTTTCTAATGTGAATAGTGGTGTTAACGAGTAGAACCAAGATCGAGCATAAAATTTTAGCTCAGCTCGTGTCTTGGCTTGAGAAAAGCTAGCGAACAGATCGATTTAAATGCATACATATTTATATGTTCAAAAAATTTGTTATTTAGTTCTAACCTTCCAATAATGGTAGTATATTTTTTGGGGGAATTAAGGGTCAAAATGGTCCCTGAAGTTATCGGGCGTTATAAGTTTAGTCCAAATCAATGTTTCGCTATTAACTCGGTCTTGAAGTTGACAATAATTGACAAACTAATCCAAATTTGACAAATTTTTAGGTATTGAATGTTTTGGCTAATTTGGACTAATTTGTCAATTATTGCTAACTTCAGTAAATTTCAATTTGGACTAAATTGATTATGACGCCAACTTTAGGGACCATTATGACCCTTAATTATTTTCCTTTGATGTATAGAGTTTAGACCTCAAAATGTAGTCGATTTGTTTGGCTAACGTTCTCTTTTAGATTTTTCTATAAGAGTAACCTGCTCATGTTTCTAATGTGACTAGTGGTGTTAACGAGCAGAACCAAGATCGAGCATAAAATTTTAGGCTCAGCTCATATCTCGGCTTGAGAAAATCTAGCAAACGGATGGATTTAAATGCATTTATATTTATATGTTTAAAAAATTTCAGTTTTTGCACAACCCTGTCAGTTTGGATCCCCACGATTTTCGGTTTTTCCCCGCCCCATTGCCACCCCTAATCACCATCTACGGGCAGTGGCAATAAAGGCGCATCTATATCATGTCCGAATACAGTTAGTAACCCCATATCTTCTTCTTCTTCAAACCCAACTATTTCTTGATGCACAATCAATGGCAATAGAGGAGGAGCAGCCGCATCATGGCCGCCTATACGCAATAGAGGAGCAGCAGCCGGATCATGGCCGGCTATAGGCGGTGGAGACGGAGGTAACAACTTAACCTCGTTTGGATTCATTGGAGGTGGTAAATAAATTAAGTCCTCTAACCGTTCACCAGCGTTTGGCCCAAGAAAATAAGAGAGGAAATTAAAGAATTCCAAATCGTTCCCACCACCATTATTTCCCAAAACCCTCATCCATTCCCAAGTTATAATGCCTTGTAGAAAAGACCAATCATGATTCGGTGCATGATCGTCAAAGACTGTGTTAGAGTAAACATACTTTATGGCTTGATGTTTTGGCCAAATAGATATGTCACGGTTGTTTTGTATCTCCGCTAAGTCATACAACAAGTCGAAGTACACTTGAGCTAGGCCGTGCCTATGATACCATGCGGGCTTATTAATTAATTTTTAAAACTAAGAACTAACTTTAATGCGAGCTTATAACTTATTAAGTCTATGTTCTTTATCTCAAATATTTTATTTTATTTTTCAGGACTTTTTTTGGAGATTTTTCGGTTGGTTATTCGGGGGCGGTTTGCGGATCCCCGTGGTTCGGGGATAGTAATACACACCCTCTCCCAATTTTAATGTTCGGGGCTAAAATCTCTCCCGCCCCCAACCCCACACCCAAAATTTTCGGTTTTTACCCAACCCTGTCGGTTTTTGCACCAATCTTCAGCTATACACATTCAAGTACACAATGAGCTACCTTTCACAAAAACCTCATTTGCTTGGAACTACATAGACTCTCTAGAAGTTTTCCGGTTCTTGTCTCAAAAGACACATTTTTCTCCTTTATCGAAACTCGACGAGGCAATCCATAAAGGATTTGCTATCCGTCATATGCTGACATTCGCCACATTGGTCGAGAAGGCATCCAAGTTGGAAATAGAGAAGCCTACAAGTCTTTTTGACAGCTATTTGGGAGCTCTACCTGATTTTGAAATGCTTGGATTTAATGTTAAAGCAACGACAGATCATATTACCGAGTTATTGTCATTCAAAAAAAAGACAAGAAAAGCTCGAAAATAGATTTGGAGAAATTCAAGAAAAGATTGCAGAATGTGATAAAGAGCAAAGTTGGATGAAGAAATCAATGAAATTGACAAGATGATGAGCGAGTTAAAAGAGCGACGAGCAATGAAAGTGTCAAGGAAAATGAAAGAAGATTCGAAAAGCGATTTTCTACAGTTTAATGCCTCAAGTATCAAAGTTGACCTGGTGCTTGTGAAGAAAAAGTTCAAGGTGAAAGCTGCTGCCCTTGGAAAATAGTAGTCAAGGACGTTAGTATATTTCTCGGGGAATTAAGAGTCCAAATGGCCCTTGAAGTTGTCGGGCGTTATCAGTTTAGCCCAAATCAAAGTCCAAATCTGACAAAATTTTAGGTATTGAATGTTTTGGCGAATTTGGACTAATTTGTCAATTATACCTAAACTTCAATTTGGACTAAATTGATCATGACACCAACTTTAGGGACCATTATGACCTTTAATTATTTTGTTTTTGTGTATAGAGTTTGGACCTCAAATTGTAGTTGGTTTGTTTGGCTAACGTTCTGGTTTAGATTTCTCTATAAGAGTAACCTGCTCATGTTTCTAATGTGAATAGTGGTGTTAACGAGCAGAACCAATCTTGAGCATAAAATTTTAGCTCAGCTCGTGTCTTGGCTTGAGAAAAGCTAGCGAACAAATCGATTTAAATGCATACATATTTATATGTTCAAAAAAATTGTTATTTAGTTCTAACCTTCCAATAATGGTAGTATATTTTTTGGGGGAATTAAGGGTCAAAATGGTCCCTGAAGTTATCGGGAGTTATCAGTTTAGTCCAAATCAATGTTTAGCCATTAACTCGGTCTTGAAGTTGACAATAATTGACAAACTAGTCCAAATTTGACAAATTTTTAGGTATTGAATGTTTTGGCTAATTTTTAGGTTCCGTAAAGATGGAAGCAGTTTCCTATCATTCATCTAACACTAAGATACATGCATTTAGCAATAGAGTGAAAGCTTTATCAAGCACAACAACATATAGCATCATTCATTCATAAATAAGAAAATAGAAGACTTACATAACCAGCCCTTGCTGGCCAAGCCCGTTCAGTTGACTACTCACTCATAATGATGAGTGAACAACCACAAAAATTGCAATAAATCCTCATTAATGGAGTTAGGTCTCAAATTAAAGAGAACTCTCGTGGAAGATGAAGTTTCAGCCCCCCAACAAAAGTTATCTCTCTCATTTTACAGTAATCTATTTAATTAGGAGGAAAGAAACATAAAAAGTACTAAAAAGTACACTAAAACAGACCATTCTGACATATTATGGCCACTTGAACACTTCAAGGCCCAAATCTTCTTCAGCAATCTAGATCTCCACTGGTCCCACTTCTTTGCTTGGCTGTCTTCCATCTCTTTACATGCTATTGCCCTTTGGTCCATAGATTTCCCTTTACTTTTTCCTGCAACGGGCTGTTTGACAGCAGTTTTCATTTTTCTTCACAAAATCTGCAATAAGGGTTATTTAGTCCTAAATTGATAACAATTAACACCCCATAAGCTCATTTTTAGTGAAATAATATATGGTTATTAGGGTCAATTATGAACCCATCAAATACCCCCAAATTGAACTTTTGCTTGTCCTTAAGCAAACACAACAGAAAATAGAGAAAAGAACAACAAAAAAGGGAAAAACAAAGAAAATAAAAACAAAAGGGAATGACATAGAAACAAGGCAATGGAGAAAACATAAGAACAAGAACTGGAACAGATCTAGAAGTGATAATAGACAACAAAAAGAAAAAAAACAATAGCAGCAGAACTTTATTCAACTTTCAACTAACTCAACCTTTGATTAGTGTAAGTCGTTGTTTTTCTATCACGAGCTGATGTGCTGATGTTGGCTGTGAGTCAACAAGTCAGCATGATTGTAAGTCATCAAGTCAGCATGAGTGATTCAACAAGTCAGCATGATTGTAAGTCATCAAGTCAGCATGAGTGTTTCAACAAGTCAGCATGACTATGTGTCAACAAGTCAGCATGGTCTTGGTGTGTTAATACATTTTGAGTAAGGGGTGTTTTGGGTATTTCACAATTCTTGTAAAGCCTATGTTATAAAGGTTTAGGGTTGCGAATGAGTTTAACAATCCTTTTGGGAAATCATTTTGTATACACTGTGAGAACTGATTTGGGAAAGAAAAGCTTGTAGAGCGAGGGATTGGGAAACACTAGAGTTTCTTGAGAGGAAACGGTTTCCGAATCTTGTTGTAATCTCTATTGATTAGTGAAGTTGCTGGATGTAGGCATTTAAGCCGAACCAAGGTAAATTCGGTGTGTATTCTTTTTGCTATTGTTTCAAGATCCAATCTGCGATCTTTGGAGTTCGTTGTCTGTGTGGTTGATTAATCGTTCGAAGTATAGTATTGTTCACAATTGGTATCAGAGCTAATCAAGACAGATTAATGGGTTTCACAAAGATCGAGATCGAGCGTTTCAATGGCAAGGGTGATTTCGCGCTATGGAGACAGAGGATGAAAGCAATCTTGGTCCAGATGAAGGTTGCGAAGGCTCTGAAGGGCGAGAAGGAACTTTCGGCGATAATGACGAAGGAGGAGAAAGAAGATCTTCTTGAATTGGCTTACAGTACGATCGTCCTGTATCTTGGCGACAAGGTGCTTAGAGAAGTCTCAAAGGAAACCTCAGCTGCTGGGGTTTGGCTCAAGCTTGAACAGTTGTACATGACAAAGACGCTCACCAATCGAGTTTATCTGAAGGGGAGACTTTTTGGTTTCAAGATGAATGAGGACAAGCCAGTCGAAGACTATCTTGATGATTTCTCAAAGATCATAATTGACCTAGAGAACATAGAGGTAAAGATTGAAGACGAAGATCAGGCTATAATGATCTTGAATTCCTTACCCCATTCTTTCGGTCACTTCGTTGAAACAATGAAGTATGCTAGAGAAACACTAAGCCTGGAAGAAGTTCTTATGGCTCTAAAGTCAAAACAGATTGAGGCCAGCACCAACAATGAAGCTGCGGAAGGATTGCTTGTTCGTGGAAGGTCTGAGAAAAAGGACTCTCACAAGCCAAAGAACAAGAACGGAAAAAGGTCCAAGACTCCATCCTCAAGCAATAAAGAAGGCAAGGTCTACAAGTGTTTCCACTGCCATAAGGAAGGACATTTCAGAAAAAATTGTCCTGAGAGGAAGAAGAGTCAAGGCCAACCTAAAGATCAAGGCGAAGCCGCCGTGGTAGAAGAAGGTTATGAGAGCGCTGAAGTTCTCGCTGTCACTGATAAAGATCCAAACACCGACTGGATCCTGGACAGTGGGTGTACGTTCCATATGACTCCCAACAGGACGTGGTTCGAAGATTTTCAAGAAGAAGGTGGGAGGGTTCTTCTAGGCAACAATAAGTTGTGCAAGGTACTGGGTCAAGGCTCCATCAGGCTGAAGATGTTCGATGGCCAAGAAAGGATTATGTCTGGTGTGAGGTATGTGCCAGAACTGAAAAGAAATTTAATTTCTTTGGGTACTCTTGATAAACAAGGATACAATTATAGAGCCGAAGGGGGTATCATAAGAATAGCTAGAGGATCTTTAGTTGTTATGAAAGGTACCATGAGTAATGGCCTGTACACTCTCTTAGGTAGTACTGTGTTAGTCTCTGCAGCAAATCTCGCCGAGTCTAAGACCGATAGAACCACTCTTTGGCACCTTAGACTAGGTCACGTGAGTGAAGTAGGTTTACATGAACTTAGGAAGCAGGGTTGTTTTGGTAAAGATCACATAGGAAAAATAGATTTCTGTGAGAACTGTGTCTTAGGGAAGTCTAGTAAAGTCAAGTTTCCTAAGTCAGCAACCCATAGAACCCAGGACATGCTTGAATACATTCACTCTGACCTATGGGGGCCAACAAGAACCAAGTCTCATGGTGGGAGGACCTATTTTATGACCCTCATTGATGATTACTCTAGAAGAGTATGGGTTTATATTCTAGCTCACAAGAATGAAGCCTTGCAAACGTTCAAGGATTGGAAAGTGCTTGTGGAAAATCAAACATGAAAGAAAATCAAAAGGTTGAGAACCGACAATGGTTTGGAGTTTCTTGACAAAGATTTCATCACTTTGTGCAAGAAGTCGGGTATAACCAAGCATCACACTGTTCCTGGAACTCCACAGCAGAATGGCCTAGCAGAGAGGTATAATAGGACTATCCTAGAGAGAGTTAGGTGCATGTTAATCCAATCCAGTCTCCCTAAGTCTTTCTGGGCTGAAGCAGTGCAAACTGCGTGTTACCTAATCAATAGGTGCCCATCATTCGCTATAGGCTTTAAAACACCTATGCAAATGTGGTCAGATCACCCAGAGGATTATGAAAAACTTAAAGTGTTTGGTTGTTCGGCTTTTGCACACGTTAGACAGGAAAAACTAGAACCTCGGGCTCTAAGATGTGTTTTTATAGGCTACCTTATAGGAGTCAAGGGCTATAAGTTGTGGTGCCTAGAACCTGGTTATAAGAAATCCATAGTGAGCAGAAATGTAGTGTTCAATGAGATGGATTTTCCTTATCAGAAAAACCAAGAGAAAACTCAGATAGAACCAAGTATTTCTGAATCCATTCAAAACCTTGAGAGTGTTAAGAATGAGGTGGAGCTTGAAGAAAATAGTGAAAACACCCGTCAAACCGAACTAGAAGTGAGTGATGGTAATCCTACTGAATCTAGTCAAAGCTATAGAGTTGTTAGAGACCGTGAAAGAAGAGTCCCTAGGGCCCCGGTTAGATATGGTTTTGAGGACCTGTAACCTATAGGGAAGCTGTGAATTCGGCTGACAAGGAACAGTGGCTTAATGCAATGAAGGATGAGATAAAATCTCTTGATAAAAATGAGACTTGGATTTTGGTAGATAAACCTCCTGATAAGAAGTTGGTCGGGTCAAGGTGGGTGTTTAAAAGAAAAGAAGGGATACCCGGTGTAGAGAGACCTAGGTTTAAAGCTAGGTTAGTTGCCAAAGGGTTTACACAACAGGAAGGTATAGACTTTAATGAAATCTATTCTCCGGTTGTTAAACATAGGTCTATTAGGATTATTCTCTCTCTTGTAGCTCGTTTTGACCTAGAGTTAGAACAGTTAGATGTTAAAACCGCTTTTCTTCATGGAAACCTAGATGAGGTCATATATATGCAACAACCAGAGGGATTTGAAATAGGAGATAAAGACCGGTGGGTATGTTTGCTTAAGAAGTCTCTATATGGTCTGAAACAGTCCCCTAGACAGTGGTACATGAAGTTCGATGAGTTTATGATAAGTCAGGATTTTCATAGGTCTAGTTATGACTGGTGTGTGTATAGTAGAAACCTTAGTGATGGCTCTAAGATTTATCTCTTGTTATATGTTGATGACATGCTTATAGCTTGTCACAACAAAGCAGCCATAAATCAGTTAAAGGCACAACTAAACACACAGTTTGAGATGAAGGATCTTGGGTCAGCACGGAAAATTTTAGGGATGCAGATTTCTCGAGACAGAGGAAGAAAAAAGCTGTTCCTAAGTTAGTCAGGTTACCTGAGCAAGGTGTTAGAACGTTTTGGAATGACAGATTCAAAGGCCGTACTCACTCCACTTGCAAGTCACTTCAAGCTGAGCAGTAAGCAAAGTCCTCAAACAGATGAGGAAAAGGAAGACATGGAGAGGGTGCCATATTCCAGTGTTGTAGGCTGTCTAATGTACGCGATGGTCTGTACATGCCCAGATTTGGCTCATGCTGTGAGTCTCATAAGCAGGTTCATGGCAAATCCAGGGAGAGCACATTGGTCAGCGGTGAAGTGGGTTCTGAGGTATGTCAAAGGCTCATTGAGTAAAGGTTTGAGTTATGGTGGAGCTGAAGCCCTAGTGGATGATGTAGCAGGTTTTGTTGATTCTGATTATGCTGGTAGTATTGACACCAGAAAATCCCAAACCGGGTACGTGTTTATAGTGTTTGGAACGGCAATAAGTTGGAGGGCAAATCTACAGTCAGTTGTGACTTTGTCAACAACCGAGGCAGAGTTTATTGCCATCACAGAGGCAGTAAAGGAAGCAATGTGGCTGAGAGGAGTCTTAACGGAACTTGGAGTGACACAGATTGATGGTTTGAAGATTTACTATGATAGCCAAGGAGCTATACATCTGTCAAAACACCAAGTATTTCACGAGCAATCCAAACACATAGATGTGAGAATGCATTTCGTCAGGGATGTGATTAGCACTAGTACTGTTCAGGTGGTGAAAGTGGGAACTGAGGATAATCCAGCCGACATGCTGACCAAATCTATTTCAAGTAATAAATTTGAACATTGCTTGAAACTGTTAGGATGGTCAATGGTCCTTGAGCGTATTTTCTTCACTAGTCAATGGAGTGATCAGAAAGACAAAGTGGAGATTGTAAGTCGTTGTTTTTCTATCACGAGCTGATGTGCTGATGTTGGATGTGAGTCAACAAGTCAGCATGATTGTAAGTCATCAAGTCAGCATGAGTGATTCAACAAGTCAGCATGATTGTAAGTCATCAAGTCAGCATGAGTGTTTCAACAAGTCAGCATGACTATGTGTCAACAAGTCAGCATGGTCTTGGTGTGTTAATACATTTTGAGTAAGGGGTGTTTTGGGTATTTCACAATTCTTGTAAAGCCTATGTTATAAAGGTTTAGGGTTGCGAATGAGTTTAACAATCCTTTTGGGAAATCATTTTGTATACACTGTGAGAACTGATTTGGGAAAGAAAAGCTTGTAGAGCGAGGGATTGGGAAACACGAGAGTTTCTTGAGAGGAAACGGTTTCCGAATCTTGTTGTAATCTCCATTGATTAGTGACGTTGTTGGATGTAGGCATTTAAGCCGAACCAGGGTAAATTCTGTGTGTATTCTTTTTGCTATTGTTTCAAGATCCAATCTGCGATCTTTGGAGTTCGTTGTCTGTGTGGTTGATTAATCGTTCGAAGTATAGTATTGTTCACAATTAGCACACAAGAGCTTGATAAAAAATGTGGTTAGACCAGATCTAAAACATGCATTCCAATTCAAGAAATTCGTCAAAGTGTAAGGTTGAACTTCAAAATTCAATCCAACAACCTGTATGCCCCAAAGTGCCTCACTAAGGACGGAATTTTCACTCACTCTCAAATGGCCTTTGTTGCCACAAGGAATGGAATGGAACTTCACTCCTCAGCTCAGTACACACATCAATAGGCTATGATTTTGCTTATTGGCCCTATCTCCACGGATTAAAAATTATCCAAACATAGTCAAAAGGTCTTAAACATAGGTTGTAATGTTAGGCTAAGGCTAAGGTATGAAAGTGAATGGCTATTTAAGTGTAAGAATTCTATCTACATGCAATGCAATTCACCATACTCAGTTCTCAACACTGAGCAATTCTGCCTCAACCTAATCGCTCTACACAGCCTGTTTCACAACATTGGCCAAACGATTCTTCAAACACACAAAATACAATCATCCAAACATTTCATTTCAGGCTCAAGATATAAACATGTGTCCTGAAAATGAAAAGACTTTATTCAAACATATTTTTGTTATCTTCTAAAATTCCTATTTGGGATTTTTATTATTATTTTTTTATTATTTTTTATTTTTCTTTTAACCTTATTCAAAAAGTGGTCATCACTCCATCATCATCCCTCAAATGTCATCATTTCAACAATTTTATCATTATACACTCAGATTTTCTCAAAAATGTATTTTTCTTTAACTAGGGCAGCTTGTTCTGAGGCATGAGACAAATTCAAGGCGTTTTGGGATTAAAGTGAAGGGAATTGGTTCCTTTAAGTAGTGTTTCAGAAAGAATAGGCTAAGGCACAAGTTGGTTATCCTAAAAGTGTGAGTGCAATGCACGGGTAAGCTTTTTGTGGAGTGAATTTGGGATCTAAATGCCTTTTTCATTCTATGTTCTTCCAAAATTTTACCATTTTGACTAGGCAACCAAAGCAAAACCTACCTAAAGACAATATGTACTAGCCCTCTTATAAAGAATCAATGCATTTACATGCTAATGTAGGCTCAAGTTCTCACAATTTAGGGCTTTTACATGCACTAGGGCTTAAGGTCCTCTAATTGAATTTTGAATTAAAACCCAAAATTTTCAGAACTTCTATCTTTTGAAAATTGAATTATCACTGGGTTCACCACACACTAAATTTGAGGTGCAAGCATGCAATCATTGATTGGCAATTGAAAGTCTTTTTTTCTTTAATATATATATTATTATGCTGCTATATACAGAAAGAAAGGGAAAACAGAGAGCAAAAACTAGAAACAGAACATGCTATTCAGAAACAGAGAACAACACAGAATTCTTAGACATTTAACACAAGGTACTAGGAATTAATAAAAACTATGAACATGTACTAACATTTACACGATAGCAAAACGAAAGGGAATGACACAACATTTGGGGTTCGAATGACACACTAACAACTATATCAAGCAAGTGTTTAATTTTGAGTTTCCTCAAATTTTCACAAGCTAATTTCACCTTTCAATCACCGTTTCATCAAAATTTTAGGGCTTTTCACACGTTCTCACAACAAATATATCAAGATATTCATTTTCTTTTCCCCACCCCCAAATTAAAATGCAACATTGTCCTCAATGTTAAACTTAAATACCGTGAGAGTGGAAATTTGCAGATTATCAACAAGCATGCAGTAAACAAGAAATTAGAAGTAGGGTTAGATTCGTTACCGAAAGAGGAAGACAGCAAACACCCCCAAATTAATTTGGTAAAAATTCAAACTCCAACCTAATTTTAGGAAATGAAAGTTTAAAACCTTTGCCAACAAAATTTAGGAAGAACCACAAAATTCAACATTAGTCATGTTAGTGCATAAAAATAACAAAATTAAAAAGGAATTTAACACAAATCTAACTAGGGGATAGATAAATTGGGGGTTGCCCAATTAGTTTGCTGCAATTGGTGTTTGCAGCGAACACACTGTTCTCTTTGAGTCATGGTGGATCCTGGAAGTGGACGGTCTCAACTACTCCTGGGACCTCATGTGCAAGGTAGGGTTTCAACCTTTGGCCATTAACTTTGAAAGATTCATTTCCTGGTTTAACAATTTCTACAGCCCCATGAAGGAACACCTTGTTCACAATGTAAGGTCCAGACCATCTGCACTTCAATTTTCCAGGGAACAGCCTCAACCTGGGATTATACACGAGCACTTTCTGCCCTTCATGGAAATCCTTACCTTGAATCTTTTTATCACGCCACCTTTTGTGGGTGGGTATATCAAGTGGTTCTTTGTGTGAGGGCCCAATTGTGTTTGGTGGAAGTGGTGGTTTTGTTGCTGTTTCTAGGGAACAGCCTGTTCCTTCACAGATATTCACTTCTTCCCCCAGCAGTGTTTCCAAAGTGTCTTGGTGATAGTCCTGCAAAACAGACGAGGTGTGGCATGCATCCAAAAAATATCATGTATAATCACTTGAGTTAGCACGCCTCATGGCCTCATTCATCCTAAAAATTATTTCTTCATCATTTATCCTTAAAAACAATTGTCCCTTTTCAACATCTATCAAGGCCCTACCCGTAGCTAAAAATGGTCTCCCTAAAATGATGGGCACATGCAAATCCTCATCTATGTCCATGATAATAAAGTCTACGGGTAATATGAATTTCCCTATTTTAACTAGCACATCCTCCACAATTCCCCTAGGATAACATATGGATCTATCTGCTAATTGAATCGACATCCTAGTAGGTTGAGGTTCTCCCAAGCCTAGCTTAGCATAAATAGAATACGGCATGAGATTGATACTAGCTCCAAGGTCACACAATGCATTTTCAATATTCAATTTACCAATGGAACAAGGGATTGAGAAACTCCCTGGATCTTTGAGCTTTTTAGGAAGCTGCTGCCTGTTCTGCAGTATTGAGGAACAGTCTCGATTCAGTTGGATCATGGAGATGTTCTCAAGCTTTTTCTTGTTGGACAGAATATCCTTCAAGAACTTGGCATACTTTGGCATCTGAGCCAGAGCTTCCACAAATGGAATATTGATGTGTAACTTTCTCAATGTATCAAGGATTTTGGAGTTTTGCTCTTTCAACTTTTGATTCACAAGCCTTGCTGGATAAGGAACAGGTGGTACATAGGGAGGAGGTGGAATATACTTCTCCCCAGGTTCCTCCTGAACTTGAGTAGGCTCATATTCTTTAGCAACATGCCTGGTGGCCTCTGGAACAGTCTGTTCCTTAACAGTTTCAGCTTCTTTTGAGGTACCTGCAACATCAACAACTTTTTTAGTTTTAATGGGGGCAGAGATTTCTTTACCAGACCTTAACGTGATAGCCATGACATCTCCCTTAGGATTAGGCTCGGTATTGCTTGGAATGATGCCCTTTCCCTTGGATGAGCATGAATATGCCAATTGATGCATTTGAGTCTCCAAATTCTTGATGGAAGCCTGAGTTTGCTTCATGAACTGAATCACCATAGTTTTCAAATCTGGATCAACCTCTTCTTTAGCCTGAACAGGCTGTTTGTACTGTTGCTGAGGTTGTTGTTGGTATTGACCTCTTTGTTGCTGCTGGTATCTAGGTTGTTCTTGCTGATTTTGCTGATGGGTCCACTCAAAGTTGGGATGATTCATGGAACCAGAATTATATGTGTTTGAGTACAGATTGGGTGGATTTCTTTGATTGTACCCAACATAATGACATTGTTCTTGGTTGGCTTTGCTCGATTTAACTCTTGGGCAATTGATATCGAGGTGTGGACCACCACAAAAGTCACATTCATCAGAAAATGAAGGTTCACTATGAATGGAAGACACATTCATCTTGCTGATTTGCTTAACAAGCTGTTCCACCTGAGTTGTCATCTTTGAAACAACATCAGAATCTGAAATCTTCTTCCCATCACTCCTCACCGAGTGCCAATTGTAACTTGTATTGACCACCCTTTCAAAGAGATCATATAGAGCTTGTGGTTCAAGATCTTCAGGGCTACCATTTGCAATGGACTCAATTTGAATTTTATAGGTATTAGTGACTCCATTATAGAAATTCTGAACTTGCATCCACATGGGAATGTCATGGTTTGGTACCCTTCTCAAGAGCTCCTTGTAACGTTCCTAAGCCTCGGCTAATGACTCATTTTCTTCTTGCATAAAACGAGAGACCTCGTTTCTCAACTTGATAGCTTGTCGTGGTGGGAAGTACTTCATCAAGAACGCACTAGCCATCTCTTGCCAAGTAGTTATTGATCCGGGTTGAAGGTTCTTCAACCAAACTCTTGCTTTATCCTTTAGAGAGAAAGGAAACAACTTTAACCTTATAACATCATCGGCGACCCCCCTATTTGTTCTGAAAATGTTACACATTGCAACAAAATCCTGAATATGAGCATTAGGGTCTTCATTGTGGTATCCACCGAACTGAACAACAGTTTGAAGCATTTGTATCATGGATGGCTTGATTTCGAACAGGTTGTTCCCCTCATTAGGCAGCACAATACATGATGAGTGCCCTTCAGTGGTAGGTCTTGAATAGTCTCTGATTCTCATGACTGGTGGATTATTGATTTCACCTTCTTCTTCTAGAACAGGTTGTTCTGGTACTCTTCCAGCCATTCTTCTTTCTCTCTGTCTTTCTCTTTGTCTTGCTCGTCTAGCTGCTGCCTGGTTCCTTCTACACGTTCTTTCTAACTCAAGATTGATAGGAAAGGCTGTACTATTAAACAAACAGATTAAAAACACCTTGTTTCACAGAAATTTTCAAATAAAATTGTTCCTTTCAATCCCCGGCAACGGCGCCAAAAACTTACCACTATATAAGACTCTAGCAAGTGCAATAGATACAAGTAATAAAATAATAAGTAGAGTATCGTCTCCATAGGGATTGATGACCAAATTTTACTAGAAAAACCTTGCAGAACAGGGTGTTTGTGGTGTGTGATTTTCTTTAGTTGAGAAATATTGTGATGTTGTAACAGAAATACTAATTAAGATATTCAGTGTAATAAAATGAGTTTTGATACTGATAAAAAGATAGAACAGGCTAGGCCATAGCGGAACAGGTTACTTTCAGCCTCTAAACATCCTATTTATTCATGAATGACATAAAGTGAAGTCAAGGTCTCTGTTTTAAAGCTCACTTAAGTCAACTTTCGTGTGTTCTTAAGATTCTAAGATGTACTACAACCTTAAAGGCCCTTAATGTTGGTTCTTTCTTGCATTACGAGCGAAACAGCATTTCTATTTAGAAAACCCTTGATACAATCCCCTAACATTCCTGTGTCAGGGTTTGGACGTTTGATAAAAGGTTCCGTGAAGATGGAAGCAGTTTCCTATCATTCATCTATCACTAAGATACATGCATTTAGCAATAGAGTGAAAGCTTTATCAAGCACAACAACATATAGCATCATTCATTCATAAATAAGAAAATAGAAGACTTACATAACCAGCCCTTGCTGGCCAAGCCCGTTCAGTTGACTACTCACTCATAATGATGAGTGAACAACCACAGAAATTGCAATAAATCCCCATTAATGGAGTTAGGTCTCAAATTAAAGAGAACTCTCGTGGAAGATGAAGTTTCAGCCCCCCAACAAAAGTTATCTCTCTCATTTTACAGTAATTTATTTAATTAGGAGGAAAGAAACATAAAATATACTAAAAAGTACTAAAAAGTACACTAAAACAGGCCATTCTGACAGATTATGGCCACTTGAACACTTCAAGGCCCAAATCTTCTTCAGCAATCTAGAACTCCACTGGTCCCACTTCTTTGCTTGGCTGTCTTCCATCTCTTTACATGTTATTGCCCTTTGGTCCATAGATTTCCCTTTACTTTTTCCTGCAACGGGCTGTTTGACAGCAGTTTTCATTTTTCTTCACAAAATCTGCAATAAGGGTTATTTAGTCCTAAATTGATAACAATTAACACCCCATAAGCTCATTTTTAGTGAAATAATATATGGTTATTAGGGTCAATTATGAACCCATCAGTCATTCCATTACAGTGCTCATTATAGCGTACCAAACAATGCCTAAGTTAATACTCATCTGATACTCAATCTCATGCCTTTAGTATAATAATTAGCTTTGCTTCGCATCGTTGAACAGTATATTGTTCTTTGTATCACCACATGACGTATTTTCCTGCAGATGCCTTTGTATCCTTTCACAATTTTTCAAAGCGAACGTGATAGAGAAAGGATGAACTTGATCATGTATTTTAAGGTGTCTGAAGGTTACTCGAAGGAGTTTCCCTCTCATTTTCAAGAGAATATTAGTGTAATACACCTCCACTTTTGTCGTTTAATGGTTTAAGCCTTAATGTTACTAAGTGATGTCACAATGTGCCATTTTTCTCTTCTTCACAAAGGTTTATTGATGATGAAGTTGAGAGAGTTAGAACCTTTCCAGTTGATACAATTGCACCATTCAGGGAGAATTAAAGATTTTGGTATTATTAGCAAATGATGATTATCTGCAATTAGCTCTGTTGAGAGAAAGCTTATAAATTCTTACAATGAAAAACATGTTCTCTCAAATTCATGTTGTTTCGCTCTCCTATCAATGTTGTAGCCTTTCAAAGAGGAAACTCGGGGATCAGAATGACAAATTGGTTAGTTATAGTTACAAAATTTTTGTTTTTGTGGGATTGAAGTCTAATGGAAATTAATATTTGATGGAGTTAGTAGTGATTAGTATATATTTTTACCTTCTTACAGTGAGAAAACTACTTAGAGATAGACATTGATATGTATAGATTTAGCTACATATCTAGAAAAATGATTTGAAGTATTTCAAAACAGATTGAAGCTGTGTACCTTAGATTTTGGCATAACAATTCAGTAAACATCTTAAATTATCAAAATGTTGTCTTTAAAAAGTTCAGTAATAATGATTTATGTCAGACATTGTATTGTAACCATTTGAATAGAGAAATAAGGCAGAGGATTTTCCAGAGCATATGTTATTATGTTGGTGTTCTTATTAATATGGAAGAAATGTTGTAAGATATTTAATATAACTAGGGGTGTAAACGAGCTGAGTCAAACCTACGCATGCTCGATATTGGCTTGTTTATATCTCGAGCATAGCACTTACGAATCGAGTTTTGACCGAATCTTACTGAGTTTTGACCGAATCTGATCGAGTTTTGACCAAGTCAGGCTTTAATTAAATTTATCATATATGAATAGAATAAGTAGCATATGAGATAAATTTTTATTACTAAAATCTCGATGGTTACTAGGCTTCGATCTATTAGACTAACTAAAACACAACTTTTTTCACGAGGTGTGAATCCTCAATCTAAGTATCATCTTTTGAGGAAGTTTGGAAGTAAAAGAAAAGTCAAATCTTAACGATAAAATGTAGATGAAAGATATGTTTATAAAGAAAAATCTGATCTTTCATCCACTGAATAGGGTACCCTTCCCCCTTTTAAATTCGATGACTTAAACCTTGAATGCATTGAATCTTTATAAGACTGTAAAAAGAAAAAAAAGAGCCCATTTAACAACATTGGCGTATAAGATGTTTTGACTACGAGAAAGACTTGGAAATATATACTTTAACAATTAATAGAAAGATTTTCCAAATTCCCCCTTGGCAACAAATGTTAATCAAAGTAAACATTAAAAAGGTCATAGTAAATAGAGTATCGATATAGTTTTATTCTCTCACTGTCTATATAGTCTGCTGGAGTTGAAATTGCAAAATTGGCTCAAATAAGATTACAAACTTGTCTCTCGTCTCCAGTAAAAGGTAAGATTTTTCTTTAGCAAATTGAGTTTCATTTTTCATGTTGCATTTTATCTATAAAACTCTTCTCCATCCTAGAAACGTATAAAGTTGGACTAATTTGGAGACAGGGTTAATCTCAAATAGAGGTATAAAACATTGCTTTCAAAGAGAATTTGTATTTGATTGATTAAAGATGACTTCCATATAACATATGGATTATGTTATAAGCCTTTTTTTGTTTTCTAATATCCTATGCATGTATGCTGAATTTGGTTAAAGCTCATTAGAAGCTCGATAAAAGCTCAGCTTAGTCAAAACTCAGTCAAATTCAGTCAACTCGTCAAATCTCGGTTCGAGAAGGCTCGGCTCGAGATATTAACAAGCCAATACAAAACCTACATAGGTTCGGGCTCGGCTCGGCTCGTTTACACCCCTAGTTAGACATAATAGTACGTCATAGTTGCTTTTTCTTTCCCTAGGCTCTATGTCAATTTTTTCTGATTCTATGTTGGACCAACAATTGTCATTGTCATGTTCTATTTTTTTTAATTTGCAAGAGTTTCATATATAAATTATGCATCTTCACAAGAATGTAGCATGATTATGATCTTTGTACTCTGTGAAAAAATATTATGCTCAAATTCCATTGTTGTATCACAACATGATGTATTTTCCTACGGATTCCTTTGTATTCTGCCACAATTTTTCAAAGCGAAAGTGATGGAGAATGGATGAACTTGGTCATGTATTTTAAGGTGTCCAAATGTTACTCGAAGGAGTTTCCTTCTAATTTTCAAGAGAGTACTAGTGTAAGATAAATACATCTCCACTTTTGGCATGTTTAATAGTTTAAGCCTTAATATTACTAAGCAATGTCACAATGTTCCATCTTTCTCTTCTTTACAAAGGTTAGTTTATGATGAAGTTGAAGAGAGTAAGAGACTTTCCGGTTGATACAATTACACCATTCAATGAGAGATTAAAGATTTTTAGGACGATTAGCAAATGCTGGCGATCTGCAATTAGCTCTGTTGAGAGAAATCTTATAAATGCCTACAATGAAAAACATGTTCTCTCACGGCCTCAATATGGATTCTATTTGGTAATTTTCAAATTCCTGTTGTTCCACTCTCATATCAATGTTGTAGCCTTTCAATGAGGAAACTTGACGATCAGAATGACAAATTGGTTAGTTGTAGTTATAAATTTTTTTTTTGTTTTTGTGGGATTGAAGACCGATGCAACTTAATATTTGTAGTGATGAGTATATCTTTTTATCCTCTTACAGTGAGAAAACTACTTGGAGATAGATATTGATATGCATAGATTTAGCTACATATCTAGAAAAGGATTTAAAGCATTTCAAAACAGATTGAAGTTGTGTACCTTGGATTTTGGTCTGACAATTCAGGTAAACATCCTAAATTATCAAAATGCAGTCTTTAAAAAATTCAGTAATAATGATTTATGTCTGACATTGTATTGTAACTATTTGAACATGGAAACAAGGCAGAAGATTCGCTAGAGCATATGTTATGATGTTGGTGTTCTTATTAATGTGGAAGAAATGTTGTAAGATATTTAATATAAGTAGAGGTATGAATGAGACAAGCCCAGTCAGACCTATGCATGCTCGGTATTGGCTCGTTAATATCTCGAGCATAGCTCTTTCGAATCGAGTTTTGACGAGTTTTGACCGAATCTGACTGAGTTTTGACCGAATCTGACCGAGTTTTGACCAAGTCGGGCTTTAATTAAATTTATCATACATGAATAGAATAAGTAGCATATGAGATAAATTTTTATTATTAAAATCTCGATGGTTACTAGGCTTCGATCTATTAGACTAACTAAAACACAACTTTTTTTCACGAGGCGTGTATCCTCAATCCAAGTATCGTCTTTTGAGGAAGTTTGGAAGTAAAAGAAAAGTCAAATCTCAACGATAAAATGTAGATGAAAGATATGTTTATAAAAAAAATCTGATCTTTCATCCACTGAATAGGATACCCTAAAATTTACTGTGTATACAAAGAGTTCAAGAGTAATCAATTAGAAAATATGTTTGCTTTTGTTTGTAAAAAACATTCTTTATTTTTATACAACATGTGCTATTTTTAGTATTAAAATTAATGGATACGACTCATATTGTCAACTTGAGACTAAAATGATATCTAAACTTTGACTAAATTGATCATGACTGTCAATTTTCAAGAACCATTTTTACTCTTAATTGCAAAAACATTAGTTTCAGATTCACATAAACTTTATAATTTATAATTCATTGAAATTTTAATTAATGAATGAAATATATATAGTATGTACTTTCAATTTTCAAAAACAAAAGAAAGATTAAACTAAATAATCTCTTGTTGAGTGTTAATTTAATAAATAAATAATAAATAATACAAGTTGTTACTTAATCTCTTGGCCATGCAGTTCAGACAATTCATTTGCATCTACATCTGTAAGCAGTGGCAATGGAGAAGGAGGAGCAGCCACATCATCTCTGTATACGGGCAGTGGCAATGAAGGCACATCCGCATCATGTCCGAGTACATTCATCAACCCCATATCTTCTTCTTCTTCTTCAAACCCAAATATTTCTTGACGCACAGTCAATGGCAATAGAGAAGCAGCATCCGCATTATGGCCGGCTATGGACAGTGGAGACGGAGGTAAAAACTCAACCTCGTTTGGATTCATTGGAGGTGGTAAATAAATTAAGTCCTCTAACCGTTCACCACCGTGCGCCCCAAGAAAATCAGTCTCCGCTAAGTCATACAATCAGTCAAAGTACATTTGAGCTAGGCCGTGCCTATGACACCATGCATTGCGCATTGTCCATCTGAATTGGGCCTCATCAAACACTTGCATGTAGTTTTGTTGAAAGATGAGTATTGGATTTGAAGAGAAAGTCACTAGTCCTTCAGCAACGTTAGATGCTCCAACGTTCCACACCATAAGATGAAAGGAATGTGGTACATCTTCTATGGTTTGAAGGGTTATATTGTTTATCATTTCAGTTCTTGTAAATTCAATCATACGAGGTGTTATTTGAATAGAATGAGTCATATCATCATCATCAACCACATCGTCGTCATCCTCATCCTCGTCAATAATAGCGACTGGTTGCAAGAACATATATGCTGCTAGGTATATAAAACCAAGGAGGAAGAAGCTTGAATTCGATGACTTAAACCTTGAATGCATTGAATCTTTATAAGACTGTAAAAGGAAAAAAGAGAGCCCATTTAACAACATTGGCATATAAGATGTTTTGACCATAGAGAAAGACTTGGAAATATATACTTTAACAATTAATGAGCCAAGCCAAGTCAGACCTATGCATGCTTAATATTGGCTTGTTAATATCTCAAGCATAGCTCTTTCGAATCGAGTTTTGATGAGTTTTGACCGAATCTGACTGAGTTTTGATCAAGTTGGTTTTTTAACGAGCTTTAATCAAATTTATCATACATGAATAGAATAAGTAGTATATGAGATAAATTTTTATTATTGAAACCTCGATGGTTACTGATGTAAGTCGTCTGGTAGGTGTATATGTGGATGAAAATGGATATGAGTATAAGTGAGATGTTACGTGTGTGTGCTTAAACTCTACTAGACGCTACTACGTAGGGGCAAGTGTACCCCATCATATCAAGTAATAATCCGGTTAAGATCGGGTATCGAATCCGCGAGATTTATAACCATAAGTATTAAACTACTTGGTCTATTTGTTGTCTAAGCAGTGAATACTTTAGGTTGGTTTGGGTGACGACTACAAACTACTCCTAAATTATGGTGAGACAGACTTATATAACTGAAACTCTATGGGTGGCGATAAGTTATAAATATAATAAACAAAGACTCCGAATATATACGATTGATGATTTTTGCAAAGACGACTATCTGTAGACCGACCGACCCGTGAAGTGCTTAGACTACGTGGTTCCTACTCAAGGCGTGTCTAATGCTAGGGATCAAAAACTAGGGCCCGTAAGTTCCGTGGCTTGTCAATTCCTACGGTTTCTGGTGTGTCACTTCCGGTAGGGCATCACCTATATGGTTCCCTAAAGATAACCCGTGAAAGGGCACCAGTAATCGCGTCCCCCTACACAATAATCAATTACAAATATCAAAACAAGTAGTAAACATCAACACGTATAGAGAAACGGAAATTGCAAATCATATATTATAAATGTGGAACGCGAAAATGTGGAATACAACCAAGCCTAGTACATAGAAAGATACAAGCTAATTAGCAAGTAGAAATGGAAGAATCGGCCCTTGGAACTAGCTAACCAGACTCAAGGCCGTCTCTTAGGTCTTGGAGGTGGAACTCTCGAGCTTGGTGGAAGAGGATGGAACGGAACTTCGACAGAGTGACGGAATAAGTGAACAAGCTCTCAAGGTGGTAGAGTTTGGTTACATAAAATCTGAATTTAAATCTAAAACCACTTCCTCAAATGAGTGTCAAGCACTCCTATTTATACACAAATCAAGCTTGGGTCATAATTGTAATTACATTAAGTAAGAAGACTTTGAATGTGGAGAGAAGACTTTGAATGAAGACTTTGAATGTGAATGGAGACTTTGAATGTGTGTGAAAGTGGTAGGAAGACTTTTAAGTTGATGTAGAATAATGGAGCATATGATGCTTCATTATTTTCTTATTTTCTCCCTTGCATATTTCACACCCATGAAAGATTTCCTAAGCTTCAACACGTCCAGCAACTTAGATTAATTATTTGAGCCTGTTACGCTGCAAATTTGGAGATGAAATTATTAGTCACTTGTACATCTTTCTCTTAGCTTTCCAACGCATTTTGAATCGCCTCAATCCGAGTTCGTATGAGGGAGATACGATGAAAATACGAAAATGTGTCAAATCTGTCCTCAATGTGAACAAAGTGACCTGACACCTCACGCTGTGCGTGGAATACCCCAAGCCCCGCGTGGATGAGCTTCTGAAGTCATATTTTTGTCCTCTAAAAGGTCACGCTCCGCGTGAATGATTTGCTGACGTTTATCAAACACTTCTCACTGATTTAAGCTCCACGTGGTACATGTTACGCTCCGCGTGGACATTTTTTCATCGCCTTTTCCGCCTTATACATTTGTCCTGCAAAGCACAGTTATGAACACCGAGATTACTTGATTTATTTATTTATTTTATTTATTCAAAATGACAAAAATTAACTAAAGGTACATAATTTATTACTTATTGCTAATTTATTGAAATATGCAATAAACTAGCACTAAACCTAACAATTTAGCTTAAAAATAAACCATAAATTATCCCAAAAGATAGGGATAAAACATCCCTATCAACCTTCTCACACTTAAAGCTTTACTTGTCCTCAAGTAAACTAAACCAAAACCCGTAAAAGGACTAACCAAACTAGCAAACCTCTTGGTTTAACCAAGTGACCGACCCCAACTAAGCATTTGTACAAATAAGCATTTGGAAAGCAAATATGTAAACGATGCTTACAAAGCTGCAATCTGATTATCAATATTCACATTTTAACTAAAAGAGGCATATTTAACCGAACAAACTTGAAAGGGATATTGTGTAAAACACCTCACAAATGGTGGTTCACTCAATCACACAATTTTTTGGCGGGTCGATGTTTATACTCTCTTCTTTATACTTACTCAAAATCGTACCGAGTTTACATGTTCATCCGGGTTTTTCCATCCTTGTTATGGCTGACAACATTAAAAATGAGCTCGGAGTGGGTTGTAATGTAGGTGAGGCTTTTTAGTAGTTAGGGGTTAATTTTTAGGAATTCGAGTTCAAACACCGAATTTGGTAATCTCATCGTGTCTCTATTGATTTATTCTAGCAAGTAGAGATGGTCTTAAAATTGCTCGGTGGAGCTTGAAAATGCCTACTACTCTCTATTTTTTTTTTAAAATTTCCTTTTTTTATCTTGAGAGAGGCACAAAAACGATTTCAAGGATGATTTGTATTTTCTTGCTAGGGATTTTGCTTCTTTTTTTTTCTTTTCGGGTTTTTGATGCACTTGATTTTATTCGGTATTTGAACGAGAGGAAAAAGGGTTAAGTGTTAAATGGGTGTTAGCAAAGAAATTGGTTAATAGGCTCGAGGCGGCTTCCTAAAGGTTTATAAAAAAACGAGAAAAATCAACAAGAAAGAATTAGCCTAAGTGAGCTTATTTTATCATCTATTGTTCTTTTACCAAAACGAATGTACTTAACTCGGTATTTAGTGCAAACTCTATGAATTGAGTAAAGCAAAAGCACACAAAATATCAAGAAAAGTAGAGCTTTTTGATGTTCGCTCTTTAGGCTCAAAAATAGCTCACGCGATATTTAGGTTCTTTTGTGTTTTTCAAACTTTCCTAAAAGTTAAAGTTCGATCTTATATGCCTTCAATAGTTAACATATGAATTAAAGAATCTAACATAAGCTAATTATCACAAAGTAAACTTAGTGCAATCCTAGTGTTTTAAGTGTACAAATAACATTGCTCGGGTAGGTGTATATGTGGATGAAAATGGATATGAGTATAAGTGAGATGTTACGTGTGTGTGCTTAAACTCTACTAGACGCTACTACGTAGGGGCAAGTGTACCCCATTATATCAAATAATAATCCGGTTAAGACCGAGTATCGAATTCTTCGGGATTTATAACCACAAGTATTAAACTACTCGGTCTATTTGTTATCTAAGCGGTGAATACTTTAGGTTGGTTTGGGTGACGACCACAAACTACTCCTAAACTATGGTGAGACAGACTTATATAACCGAAACTCTACAGGTGGCAATAAGTTATAAATATAATAAACAAAGACTCCGAATATATACGATTAATGATTTACTTTTGCAAAGACGACTACGTGTAGACCGATCGACCCGTGAAGTGCTTAGACTATGTGGTTCCTAGTCAAGGCGTGTCTAATGCTGGGGATCAAAAGCTAGGGCCCGACGCATTTTGAATCGCCTAAATCCGAGTTCGTATGAGGGAGATACGATGAAAATACAAAAATGTGGCAAATCTGTGCTCAATGTGAACAAGGTGACCTGACACCTCACGCTCCGCGTGGATGAGCTTCTGAAGTCATATTTTTGTCCTCTAAAAGGTCCAAGCTCCACGTGGAAATGGTCACGCTCCGCGTGAATGATTTGCTGACGTTTATCAAACACTTCTCACTGATTTAAGCTCCGCGTGGTTCATGTTACGCTCCGCGTGGTACATGTTACGCTCCGCGTGGACGTTTTTTCATCGCCTTTTCCATCTTATACGTTTGTCCTGAAAAGCACAGTTATGAACACCGAGATTACTTGATTTATTTATTTTATTTATTCAAAATGACAAAAATTAACTAAAGGTATATAATTTATTACTTGTTGCTAATTTATTGAAATATGCAATAAACTAGCACTAAACCTAACAATTTAGCTTAAAAATAAACCGTAAATTATCCCAAAAGATAGGGATAAAACGTCCATATCAGTTATGTCACACCCGACCCTAGACGACCTCAATCGGCATCGAGCGTGAAATAGAAAGATCATAATCAATACTAGGAGTCTCCAATTTATCCAAATATCATAATAACATATTTATTTATTTATTTTGGCCTTCCTCTTCAATATATATTCTAAAATAATCATATTCCTACTACATTAGTCATTCGAGGACATCAACATATATTTACCAACTCCATTATATTACAATTGAAATACCAAAGTTCTAACCATAATTCTAACAATAAGAAGCCAACTTCCAAACCTCGCCTAATCGGTCGGTAACCTTCTCTATATCCTGTACTTTCTCACCTAAAAACATTAAAACATTTAAAAACGTGAGACAAAAATCTCAGCAAGAAACTATCAGCTATTAAAACCAACTTTACTTAACATAGCTACATATATACATTTATAAAGGGATTTAATCAAAACCTTATAAAATATACTCAAAACTTAAATTCATAAAATAAAATTTGTATATGTGTATCCATCCTCGAATTCCACCCGTGTAGCTTATCATAACATTAATTATATCAGTAATCGAGATATCTCATTCATATCTTGTTCCTTGCCTAACGTTAGGACTACCAGTCGTGCACTCTGGCCATACCGCCATTAGGTATGGTCTTACAACTTACAAGTCCTACCCCAGACAATCCTAGATGGACAAAACCATTTTATCTTTCAAAATATCACAACTCATAAAAAATCAAACTTGGACTTCAATCCAAAATAATAACAACAATAACCGCAACAGATTTCTCAATCCAAAAACAATTCGTAAGAAATCATCAAATTCATTTTATTCAATATAGATATACATTGAAACCAAAAACATATATGTATATGTGTAAATCAACCAAATTAAGCCTTAAATCAACATAATCAAGTAAAATCTGAAATTCACTTAGAAGCATAGTCAATAGCTTCATTTGAACCATAATTTCACAATAAAAAGCAAAATCGTGAAAAATCCCAATTTTACAAAATTCCTGCATAACCTTCAAATATCAATTTCTGAAAATTCCTACATAACCTTCAAAATATAGTTGATAGTTACTTACTTTGGTCACTAATTGAAGAAAATACACCTGATCGATTCTCCTCTAAATTCTGTCTAAGACGTTTTCCCTCCAAACGTTTCGAAAACTCAAAAACTCTTCGGTTAGGACTTAGATCTAAGTATAAGGATGCTATGTTTTAAATTTCGAGTGATTCGGACGGTCGAAACTGCGTAAATCAAAGAAACGGTGAAGAAACGATTTAGAGAAAACTGATGATAAATATGAAAGAAAAGGAAAAGGAAAAGGAAAGAAATAATAATAGTATATCACCGCCTGAGATTTGAGATATATATCTTAAATTTAGCAAATATCACATTTGATCTTCCATCTTTATATAATCTTTTAAAATTATTCTAAACTTTTAATTAACATATAAAACCATCAAATTAACTCCAAACTTTTCTTATAGCACCAAATAAAAATCACACACCTAATAATTATAATATATATTACTATTAAGGTATAAATTCTAGAAATTTAGACCCGGACGTGACAAGTTACTAGGCTTCGATCTATTAGACCGACTAAAACACAACTTTTTTCACGAGGCGTGGATCCTCAATCTTAGTGTCGTCTTTTTAGTGAGTTTGGAAGTAAAAGAAAAGTGAAATCTTAACGATAAAATACAGATGAAAGATATGTTTATAAAGAAAAATCTGATCTTTCATCCACTAAATATGATACCGTTTCCCCTTCTTTTAAATTCTCTAAAAGCAAGTGATTTTCCAATTGTCAGAAAGTTTAAATTAAAGGTCAAAATTACCCTCAAACTTGGCAATCACTATTAATTTAGTCCAAATCAAGGTTTAAATATTTACTCCCAAATTTTACTATGTATACAAAGAGTTCGAGAGTAAGCATTAGAAAATATGCTTGTTTTTGTTTGTAAAAAAATTCTTTATTTTTATACAACATTTTTTATGTTTAGTATTAAAATTAATGTATGCGAGTCATTTTGTCAACTTGAGACTGGGATGATATCTAAACTTTGACTAAATTGATCATGACTGTCAATTTTTAAGAACCATTTTTACTCTTAATTGCAAAAACATTAGTTTCAGATTCACATAAACTTTATAATTTATAATTCATTGAAATTTTAATTAATGAATGAAATACATATAGTATGCACTTTCAATTCCCGAAGACAAAAGAAAGATTAAACTAAATAATCTCTTATTAAGTATTAATTTAATAAATAAATAAATAATACAAGTTGTTACTTAATCTATTGTCCATGAGGTTCAGACAATTCACTTGCATCTGCATTTGTAGGCAGTGGCAATAGAGAAGGAGGAGTCACACCATCTTCGTCTACGCTCAGTGGCAATGAATGCGCATCCGCATCATGTCCGAGTACATTCATCAACCCCATATCTTCTTCTTCTTTTTCAAACCCAAATATTTCTTAATGCACAATTAATGGCAATAGAGGAGGAGAAGCTGCATCATTGTAACGCCCGCAAAATAATGTTTATAGACATTTACTTATACATGAAAATTCTATTAAGTACTGTTATCTTTATAATTAGGTTCCTAAAATAATTATTTAAAGCGGTATAATAACTCGTTAAATTTTATTTTGTTTCTGTTAAGTATAAATATTAAACATTCTTTTATATATATATATATCTTATAATTAAAAGACTAGATTATTGGGTGCTATATTTTTTAAAGAATATACATCATACATTAGGATTCCTTATTTGTAATTTAAATAAAAAAAAGGACTCTATAGAAAATAGAACCCTTTTCCTCAATAATAGGGTTGGCCGAATTATATATATATATATATATATATATATATATTAAGTTTTAGAAAAAAAACAGGGAGGAGATGAACCAGCCGCCACCATCTTTCTTTTCTTCTCCCTTTTCTAAAATTAAATATATTGAGTTATTAGAGAGTGATCAATTTTCGGAGATCCCATGAAAGTATGCTCAAAGCTATGGTGATCAAAGGGGTGATAAGTCAGAGGTCGATAACTGCTAGTATTTTTATTTACGATCAAGTAAGTAGTTAATTATATACGTAGCTCTTTGTTTGCTTGTTCGTATATTTATTGTAATTGATTGATATGCTTGTAATGAATGTGAGTAGTTAATTAAATATACGGTAACTCTGATTGTGTGTTTGTTGTTATACTGACTAATTGATATAAATTGTGTAATTGGTTTGATCTATGTGTTGATATGTCTATGCGATACGTTAATGATGATCATGTTGGTAGGAAAATATTTGAGGATGACATTGACGATGATGGCATGAGAATGAGAAATATATATATGGTTGGATTCTAGAAAATGTCAGAGATATGAGAATAAAAGCTTAAACTAGGATAGTATATTCAATGGTTGCAATTGAAATGAGAAAAGGAATATTATGATCACGTGAAATATAAACACCGGGTATTTGTTACGGCAGGGTGTTAAGGTACCGGGTATTTGTTACGATAGGGTACCTAGAAGACGGGATACCGGGTATTTGTTACGACATGGTATCCCAGGATATGATTTTATTGGTCAAGCAACCATTGAGTATTACTAAACTAGAGTAAGCAGGGCCCTTTATTTATTGGATGTTTTGCTTAATAACCAATAATTATTAAATGCATGTAAACTGAATTGTATGCGTGTGTGGTTGTGCTATGTATTTAATTGGCTATCTTACTGGGCCTCCCAAGCTCACCCCACTCTCCATCAGTTTGTTTTTGTCAGGTTAATGTCATGAAATGTTTAACGATGCTCGTATGGATCGGCCAGTATGTAGATTCGTCATCATTAGGTTCATATTACTAATAGTCTAGCTTGTCTGTACTTTTGGTAAATTTTAAACGTTTGGGTTCATTTATTTGAACCTATTGGAATGCATTTGTAAATGAAATGTTGCTACGCTTTTGAGTTTTGTTAGTATATTAAATGCTATTTAGTACTGTTCAAGAAATTGACGATTTTATAAAAAGGAGTGTTACAATAATGGTCCACATCATCATCATCAACCACATCATCGTCATCCTCATCATCAACCACATCGTCATCATCGACTGGTTGCAATAACATATATGTTGCTAGGTATATAAAACCAAGGAATAAGCTTGAATTCGACGATTTAAACCTTGATTGCATTGAATCTTTATAAGACTGTAAAAAGAAAAAGAGAGCCCCTTCAACAACATTGGCATATAAGATGTTTTGACAATAGATAAATACTTGGAAATATATACTTTAATTATTAACAGAAAGATTTGCCAAATGCCCCATTGGCAACAAATGTTAATCAAAGTAAACATTAAAAGGGCTTAGTAAATAGAGTATCGGCATAGTTTTATTCTCCCACTGTCTGTATAGTCTGCTGTTGAAATTGCAAAATTTGGCTCAAATCAGATTACAAACTTGTCTCTCGTCTCCAGTAAAGGTAAGATTTTTCATTAGCCAATTGAGTTTCATTTTTCATGTTGCATTTTATCTATAAAACTCTTCTCTGTCCTGGAAACATATAAGGTTGGACTAATTTGGAAACAATGGTTCTATTTCATCTAGTTTTTGCTTAGTAGTCTTATATTATTAATTGCCAATGCCATGATTTGGGCTATAGTACTGACTATAGCCAGATGAAATGCTATTGATATACCGGCGTCAAATGACCCACTATAAGAGTTATATAATGACTGCCTAAACATGTCATGCTATATTCTATCACCCACTAATGATCTACTATTTATAGGGTATGGGATAGTAGAGATATTGGTTCAAATTCATGAGAAGATATGCAAAGATTCTAGAGAAATTAGATGTTTCTCATAAGAATGTAACAATGTGCCATTTTTCTCTTCTTTCCATAGGTTAATTAATGATGAAATTGAGAGAGTTAGAGTCTTTCCAGTTGATACAATTACACCATTCAGGGAGAGATTAAAGATTTTTGGAACGATTAGCAAATGTTGACGATCTACAATTAGCTCTGCTGAGAGAAAGCTTAAAAATGCTTACAATGAAAAACATGTTCTCTCACTACCTCAACATGAATTCTATTTGATAATTTTCAAATTCCTACTGTTCCGCTCTTCTATAATATTGTAGCATTTTAAAGAGGAAACTCGATGATCAAAATGACAAATTGGTTAGTTGTAATTATAATTTTTTTGTTTTTGTGGGATTGAAGTCCAATGCAACTTAATATTTGATGGAGGTAGTAGTGATCAGTATATCTTTTAACCTTCTTACAGTGAGAAAACTACTTGGAGATAGACATTGTGTTGTAACTATTTGAATAGGGAAACAAGTCAAGGGATTTGCCAGAGCATATGTTATGATGTTGGCGTTCTTATTAATGTGGAAGAAATGTTGTAAGATATTTAATATAGCTAGGGTGTAAATAAGCCGAGTCGAACCTACACATGCTCCATATTGGCTCGTTAATATCTCGAGCATAGCTCTTTCTAATCAATTTTTGGCTGAATTTGACCTAGTTTTGACCAAGTCGGGCTTTTATCGAACTTTAATTAAATTTATCATACATAAGTAGAATAAGTAGCATATGAGATAAAAAAAAATGTTTAATAGACATATAAATTTAAAACACTGAAATGTATATCAAAATTTGTAATACATTTTATTCTTTATCAAAATACGTTTCTAGCTAAAGATCCAAAAGGTAAAGCTTTTTTTGTATCATTTTTTCGGAGGGTTAAAGCTTAGGTAATTAGCATCGGTGGTCACAATAAAGTCAGTTAAGTTTATTTTTGTCCCAATAAAGTCACTTTGGACGTTTTTCGATCATTTTTTGTTGGAGTTGATTACGCGACATCTAATCACATGTTTCAACACCATGTGACATAATAAAAAAAATAACCACAAATTAACTCAAGTAAATAAAAATTGTCAATTAAAATTTTAACGATAAATTAACCTACGTGGCATATGGATTATCAATTAAAATGTGTAGTTATATTTTTTTAATATGTCAGGTGGCACTGAGGTGACACGTGAACAATTATAGCGAAAAGACGACTGAAAAACTTTCAGAGTGACTTCGTTGGGACAAAAACAAACTTAAGTGATTTTATTGAGACAAATTAAACTTTTGTGACCTTTTGAAACATTATCCAAACTTTTGTGACCATCAATGCTAATTACCCGTTAAAACTGATGTGAATTATGAATTGTGATGATAAACTAGTAATAATCAATGAAATATATATAATAAAAAATTAATGAAATATATATAGTAATTAAAAAATAATCGAGCTTGTTCGCTAGCTTTTGAACCGGACTTAGGAAGTTCAGGTTCATGCTCTTTAGTGCTCGAGCTGATCCTGAATTCGAATCGAGTCCTATCAAATTGAACTTTGATCAAACCGAGTTCGAATAGTTTGCAAACTGCCGAATCTCATCGCTTCCCTAAATATAGGGATGAAAGGGAGCTATTTTTACCTATGTACGCTATATTATAGTATGTTGAACTCAACCTATTAAAGTTTGTGTCAATTTCTCATTTTTTTTACATGGTGTTTGAATTTTCAATTTAGTTCATTCTTGACAGTCTTGATTTACGTTTGGGATGACTTTTGTGTAACCATAATGCATAATATATGTTGGCTTAATATCTTTCTAATCTTTCAAGTTGTCCAAATACTGCAACTGACCCCGAACTTAGACTTATGACAACTAACCCCCTCAACTTGCTTATTTAGAACAAATAACCTCTCAAATAGGTTATTTCGGGAGTTCTTTTGTCCTTTAATTAATATATCAGTAGATTAGTTAGATGTTTGAAATCTTTTAATTCTAATGTAATATTATGTTGAATATTTTTTGGGGTTTAAGGGTTATTTGTTCTAGATAAGCAACTTGTGGAGTTATTTGTTCCTATTGAGCAATTTGAGGAGTGATTTGTTCCCAATAAACAAATTGAGGGGGTTAATTGTCAGAAGTCTAAGTTTGAAAGATCAGTTGCAAAATTGGTACAACTTGAAGAGACTGAAAAGATATTAAGCCATATATTTTAAATAAATATATATATATATATATATATATATATATATATATATATATATATATATACCGTCATATTCTCTTTTTTCTTTGTCGTAATTATCTCCTTTTCGAAATGTTGTATTTCTCATTTCAAAATAGTATTTATTGTTATATTATAGTTTATTAATGAAATTGACGGGTTAAGAAACAAATGGTAACGACAGGCTGAATTGCATATTTCTAACGAAATATGGAAAGTTAATATCATATAAACTTGCTACAATTTATCTCAATCTTAAATATAAAAAGACAATTAATATATCTTTAATTTAACAATAATAATTAAATGTAAACTTTTTATATATAATTATCAATATGCAGATTGAATATGAAATATGTTTTTAATTGGGAGATGATCTATTTAAATGGTATTTGACGAATCTCAAACCGAAAAATCGAATAAATTATAAAAAAAATTATTTTTAAGCTTTCTATCCATTTAATTCGAATCAAATACGTTTATTGAAATAAGTAAAATAAAAAATACAATAATATTGAATATTATTATTATTAATATAATCATTGCGGTTGGATTACACCAATATATGTTACTCCTTCCGTTTCATATTACATGTCTTTTTAGAGAGTTGTATAGAAATTAAAGATATTGGAAAAAAGACATTGGTGTCCCTTGTTTTTTTTTTTTTTTTTTGATTAAGGGTGTCCCTTGTTTATTGATTCCAATATTTATTTATCCTATAATAAGTCCATTATTCTAATTAATTTCCGTAAATCCGCGTTTTATAACAGAAAAAAGATAACTTAACGTGTACTGATCATATAAAATGATATGTAATATAAAAGAAAAAATAATCTCTAGAAAGACATGTAATATGAAACATATGTAGTATTATTCCATAAAAAAACAATATATGTTATTATTGTATTTATAATAATTCATGTAAGTCGTATTTGATTTATTTTTAAATAATTGAAGCAGAAAAATTATTTAAAAGCAAGTGATTTTCTAATCATCATGAATAGGGGTGCAACCGAGCCGAACCGAGCCGAACCCTAGGTAGGCTCGGTATTGGCTCGTTATTATCTCGAGCCGAGCCCTCTCGAATCGAGCTTTGACGAGCTTTGACCGAGCCGAGCTTTGACCGAATCTGACCGAGCTTTGACCGAGCCGAGCTTTTATCGAGCTTCTAACGAGCTTTAACCAAATTCATCATACATGCATAGAATAAGTAGCGTAAAAAATAGAAAAGCCTTATAACATACTCCATATAAGTTTAAAATATTTATAAAGAAAAACAATTATGTTATTGTCGAGATTCCAAAGTATATGGTAGGCTATGCTTACTTTGTAATGTATTTTATTCTTTATCAAAATCTAATCGTCTCGCTAAATACTCAAATGTCTAAACTTTTTTGTGTCATTTTTTGTATGGGTTAAATCTACGTTCTAAAAGGTAAATAAATATAATTTACCAAATAAAAATTAATTGGACACTTCAATACGTATTTTTTTATTTCCAATCAATACATAATTTATCTATAATTAATATTTATTATAATTAAAATAAATAAATAAATAAATCTATTTTCCTTAAAGAAAAACGGGTAGCCTACCCGTTTTCACCTAGGCAAAACGGGTAGACTACCCTATTTTGCCTAGGTAAAACGGGTAGCCCACCCGTTTTGCCTAGGCAAAATAGGATAGCCTACCCGTTTTGCCTAGGTGAAATAAGGTAGTTCATGCTATCGGTCCATGAACCCGACCGTATGGGCTACCCGTTTAGTGCAAATTCAACGAAAAAAAATTCTGTTTTAAGTTAAATTCGTTAAATTTCAGATTATTGGTAAATACGAAACTTAGATGTTCAATTATTTTTCCTTGTTTTGGAGGCATGATTTTTCTTCGTTTTGTTCTTCGCGGTTGAGAGAATTTCACTTTTTTGAATGAAAAATGAAAAGGGCAAAAATGTCAAACAGGAGACGACGGTAAGGAAAATAGGAGCGACGAATAGCAAAACCCTTTTTTTTTTGTAAAAAAATAAAAAAACCACCGTTTAGGGTCATAATTTTCGATATATGATTCTAAAAAATTTAATTCTTGGACTTTTTATTTTGATATCATCAACGGTTATTTTAACTTGGTCAATGATAAAATAAGTCGTTAATAAAGTGTAACTTTTAGAGTCATAATTTTCGATTTTGAAATTTTAAATTTTAAATTTTAAGTAAAAAGTATAAGGGTCGTGAGTGTGAATTACCCCCAAAATAAGACAGAAAATAGGAAGCCTCTTGCACTCAACTCAGGGAAAAGAAAATGAATTCACTGACCTTTTGCCTAAGAAGAAAGAAACCCCAAATTTCCATGGCTATGGCGATCGAGGAGAAAAAGATGGATTTCTTAAGCGAAGAATCAATGGTGGAGGTGAAAATCGAAAAGTTAGGGTTTAGTGAAGTTTGGTATGTAGCTAAGATCCTTAAATCATATTCTGACCCTAAAGGAAGATTCATGGTCGAGTTTCAGAGCGATTCGAATCAGCGATTGACAGATATTGTCGACGTTTCCTTTATTAGGCCTCGTCCGCCGACTCCTGCGGCTGATCAAACTTATAATCGGCACGACGTTGTCGACGCCTTCTGCGGTAATGGCTGGTGGAAGGGAGTGGTGAGTGAAGTTAAAAGTTCTGGAAGGTACAGAGTGATGTTTGAAAAACTACCTTATCAGTTGAATTTTAGCTCCGCAGATTTGAGGATTCACTTGGTTTGGAGTGATGGCATGTGGATTCGTCCTCCTAAACAGGTATGTGCTCTCAATTTTTGAAGTTAAATCGAACATATAGAGTGATTTTTCATTGAACTGTTTGTTTTTAAATCGAACATATAGAGTGATTTTTGTTCATTTATAACTTCAATCATAATTAGATCATTTACATCTTTCTTTTAAAAGTTCATTTAATTCAAAGTTGAGAGATAGTTCATAGGCCCTTGAACACCTATCATTTTGTCATAGGCCTAATGCATACTCAGCCCCTTAAAGTTGTCCGTTTTGTTCATTTAACCCCCTCACCTTACGGGACAACCCTTTAACCCCCTAAACTCCATAAAAATGTATTTCTCACCCCCTTAACTTGTCTAAATTTATCATTTTATCTCTTCTCAACTCATCGAATATCCTATTTACCCTCTTAACTCCATAAAAGTGGTATTTCTCACCACTTATGATCCTATTTACCCTCTTAATTTCATAAAAATGGTATTTCTTATCCCTTTATAGTAGTAAAAAAAGTTGAATAGAGAAAGAACGAATAAAAAATACAAATAACAAGAACATTAATATAAACAAGTTAAATACATTATATGTAGGGATAATGTACCGAAATGGGCCTATGATTTTTGGGGAAGTATCAATTTAGGTTCCACTTTTATGGAAAACATAAATATAGGTTTAACGTTTAAAAAAAGTTATCAATTTAGGCTTCGATAACGGATTGTAAGGGGTGAAAAATACCACTTTTATGGAGTTAAGGGGGTAAATAGAACATTCTATGAGTTGGGGGATAAATGGACAAGTTAAGGGGGTGAGAAATACCATTTTTATGGAGTTTAGGGGGTTAAAGGGTTGTCCCGTAAGATGAGGGGGTTAAATGAACAAAACGGACAACTTTAAGGGGCTGGGTATGCATTAGGCCTTTTGTCATACAATACCATGATTTAACATGAGATGATTATAATTTTTCTTGCATTTATATTAGGCCTACTACATCTGTTGTCCCTGCACTTGTCTAAAACTTCTCTGAACCTTCAAATGAGCCCCTGTTCTTTTCCAATTTCATTCAGCAACCCCTTATTTCTTAATAGAATTTGTTGGACGTGGAAAATAGGAGACACCCTCCATGTGTCAAAGTGTTCGCCACTTGTCAAAAAGACAATGTTAAATAGACAAATAATTAGGAACTTAAAGTTCAGAGTGCAATTGAAGTTTTGGGGTTATTGAATGCAATTAGACAAGAATATTGGGTTATTGAATTCAATTGGACAAAAATAGGGGTTATTGAATGTAATTGGATAAGAATATGGGGTTGTTAAATGCAATTGTACAAGAATAGGGGTCATTTGGAACTTTTGAAAGTTTTTGGGGCAGCTGAAGTTTTGGGTCAAGTACATGGACAAGAGATGCCTTAAGCCTTTATGTTATATATAATTGTATGGAACACACATAACATAACACGATTATGGCATGACTACCTGAATTGCTGGATAAAATGCATCTATGGTCACTAAAGTTTAAGGTCTACTCTGCAATGGTCACTGAACTTAATTATCTTTCTATAAAATCATTGAAGTTCACATTTAATTTTAATAAAAGTCATTCCGATTAATTTGTGTACAAAAGCTCACTGGAATATTGACGTGGCATAGAGAACAGTTGAATATATGTGTTTGATTTTCACAGCTGACGTGGCAGACACGTGTGTGACATGTCACACATCCTAAGCCGCAAAAAGAAATTTTTAAAAATCACATACTCTGTCCGAGATGGCGATTAGTTGACATATACTCAACTGTCTTCTATGTCCCATCAATATTCGGGTGAGTTTATGTACACAAATTGGCTGAAATGACTTTATAAAATCAAATGTGAATTCGTCGATTTCATTAAATGAAAATTAAATTTAGTGATCTTTCTGAAACAAACCCCAAACTTCAATAACTATCAGCCTAAGTTACCCTGAATTGGCACCCCATTTGCTTTCTAGCAGAATTACATGTAGACAATGAGAAAGTGGGCTTTTGTTTTCAGGAAATACCAAACACAGAACATTGTGAAAAACAATCAGAACACGTTGATAATACTGCAAATCATTCTAAGGTAGTTCCTGAAACTGAGGAGAGTCTTTCAAACCATATAAAAGAGTTTGGAAAGGAAAACTCTGTCATCTCTAAAAGTCCTTCGGCGTTAACGAAGTCAACAGACCAAGTTAGAGACAGCATACTAGCTAAATGCTTGACGTGCGATTCGGGTGCAAATCCACCATTGAACACGGGAAAGAATACTGTAAGTCATTTTCAAATTGAAATGGCACATAAATATTTCAACTACAAAGTCTATATTGCCTCCAATAATGAACTTGCTATGAATGCAGAGCCCTAACCAACAAGAAGCTGGGCCGAGAAATAGAATGGAGTTGTCCTCAAAGAAGAGGGAAAGAGAATTGAGTGCTAAAGCTACATGGCAGAAGGTTGCAGCTGCAGGTAAAGTCACATGGAATTGAAATGACATAACAGAGTAACTGTTTTTCGATAATATCATTTCTACTTATACTGGAAAGCTGCTACTTCACATGTTCTCATTATATCGGAAGTAAGAGCTTTCAAATGATAGAATTTAGAAGCATGCTCTGAGAAAGTCGAAATCATTGTTTGTCATTGCTAATTAGATTGGGTAAAATTAGTTTTGTTAAGTAAGATGAAAAGAATTGACAACTAAAACAAGTTCAACAAGACAAAGACTTAACAAGAGAACCTGTCTAACATAATATGTTTGACGCGATTATCATTTTTGTTGAATTTACGTTATATAAATTACATGGATTATATAGATCACATAACATTATTGTGATATGACAATCTATTTTAACCATAGTTGTTAAAGGCGCGCCTTATGCATAGCACAAGGTAGCGAGCCTTGATTGCATTAGGTGAGGCGCAATTTAAAAAGCTCTCGCCTTGTGCACCTCGCCTGGGCTTCGGAGCCTGAGTCAAGGCGCCCCTCAGTAACATATACTGTTTTCACTAGGTTTTTTTTTTTTTTTTGACTGTTTTGTGTAAAACAAATGGTTGATTAATCTCAACCACTAATCTAATTTAAATAAACTTAATATTAACCCTTGATCTAAATAAGAATATGAAGAAACGTAAATATAGAAAGACTATAAAGGGATTAAGAGCAGAGTCACGTAAAGAATAGTCTCCACTCAAACAGAAATTGTGACAGAAATAGAAGAAATTGCGACACACAGAAGATCGAGCAGAAGAATATGTTAATGTATCTATGAAGTATAAACTTAACTTGGTGTTTTTGACATCTAGTATTATGTGTTTATGTGGTTTTGTCTTGTTTTGTGGTCATAAGTGTGTTTTTTTGGTTTATGCTTTAACTAGTAATAAAGTATTAGTGATATTGATATCAAATATTGATATGCTTTAACCATATATATATATATGTTTTCTGCGCCTCGTGTTCCTCACCCGTGCGCCATGCGTTGCGCCTTGAGCCTAGGCTCCAGGACCCCTTAGCGCCTTAGAGCGCTTTTAACAACTATAGTTAGAACGTCATCTGCAGTTTGGCTGGCAGATCGCACAGAAAAAAGTGGCAACATGCTATGAGAGTATATAATCTGTCATGATTATATTTTGTTGCACAATTTTCTGCTAGACTGATTAAGTATGGTCATTCTTCAGCTGACCAAGAAGAAGAAGAAGCAGAAGTCTTCAAGAAGAAGAAGAAAAAGTCTAGAACCCACTCTGTTCTCTTTGAAATCCCACCTGATAAATTGGATTCTCGCTCTGCAAATTTGAGGTTTCACTTGGCTTGGAGTGATGGAAGATGGGTTTGTCCCCCTAAACCAGTACGTGATCTCATCTACTTTGCATAATTTCAAACAAAATGCAGTTGCTGTAGTTGTCAAATCGAGATTCAACTCGTGAATCGAAATCTAATTTTTTGAATCTTGACTCATAATCGAATCGAATCGTAATTCAGTTCAAATTCATTATATTGCAAAAAAAAAAAAATATTTACCATGTTGACCTATAGATCGGCTCGAAATAGAGCTGAATCGAACCGAATCATAAGATTGTGATAACAGTGGCAGTTGCACCTTTTTTTTTTTTTTTTGAAAATTTGATCAGAATAAATGTGAAATCAAAATGGTACCTTTTTTTGCTCATGATTTTCAGTGGTAAAATGCTAATTAAAGTTTGAGTTTTGTTTTATGATGTGACTGAACTTCATATTTGATTTTGGGTGACGTACATCTATGGCCCCTCAATTTTAGTGTTATTATCATGATGTTCACTGAACTTCAAAACTGGACATATAAGTCTCAGAATTTTGACATATACTAATATAAAAGTCCGAATGAATGACTACGTGAAATGCCGCTAAATCGCACTTCTTGAGGGGCCATGTTAGTAACCTCAAAGTTGAGGGGCCATCATTCAAGAGGCGTGATTTAGCGGCATTTCACGTGGTCATCCAGTATTTATACGTGTCAATGGTCATTTGGACTTTTATCTTAGTATATTATCAAAGTTTGGAAACTTTAATGTCCGTTTTTGAATTTTAGAGTTCATCGTGTTAGTAATGCCAAAATTGAGGGACCATAGGTATATCTCACCCTTTTGATTTCAATAGTTGTTAAAGGCGCGCCTGACTCAAGACGCAGAGGTTAGCGCCTTAGTAGGTCTCAGACGGGCGATGTCAGCAAGGCGGTGCCTTGTCTTGCCTTGCGCCTTGAGTCAAGGCACGCCTAGGCTCTCTAGGCGCTGTTTTAAGGGGGTTTGAGGGTTTTTTAGGGGTTTTTCAACATTTAATCATAGCCATAGGAAATCTTTAGGATTAACGGCTCAGATTAAATTAGAAAAAGAAAGGAAATAAAAGAGCAGCAGCTGCAACCCTGAAGCTCGTGACACTATTTACCCCATTTCTTTACAAGATATAGACGATGTCAATGAATGGTTGATGGGTAGATTGGATGGAGGGGGGTCAGATGAAGATGAGCTAGTGTTCCCAAAAGAAAATTTAACATGGGCTGATGTTAGTAGGGCTGTTGGAGCTGAAGAAAGTGCTTATCATTCTAGAGGAGTAGGAAAAAATTGTTATGAATGCCTCTAGTTCAAGTGCTAGGCCTAGGTTAAAGCATAAGGGTAAAGCATCATAGTTAGAGATGAGGAGGAAACTGACTTTGTAGATGATGAGTACCTCCTCGAAGATGATGAGATTGAGAATCTTGAAGAAGAATATGTTGATGGAGGAGATGATAGTGATGATGATGATGATGAATAGGGACTATAAAGACTAAAGAGTTTACAAGTCTTGGTTGAGGAAAAGTAGTTATTATTAGACTATTAGTTAGTAACTTAGTGTTAAGTTGAAGTTGAACTTTGGTCTTTAGTTTAGATTTAAATTTTATTAGGAATTCTGTCTTAGATTTAAATCTCAAGCATTTTATGATTAAAATTATTGTTGTTTGATTATTTGTGTCAGTTTAGAAATGTTAGTGTTGTTATTTACAATTGTATATGTTTTTTTTTTGTGCGCCGTGCGCCTAGGCTCCAGGACCCCTTTGCGCCTTAGTGTGCCTTGTGCCTTTCAAATCAATAAAGTCATTCTAGCCAAGTTGTGTAGAAAAACATGATTTACAGAGACAATACGTCTGACATTACATGACTATGTTTCACGGACACAACCTTCATAAAATAGCATTGAAACGGACACAGGCACGAAACGCAGAACGCTACTGAAGAGGAGTGTTCGTGCAACATAGTTACACATGATTATTGTCTTTGTTACATTTATGTCATATATATTTGTATAGAGAACAAATAACATAACACGATTATGACACGACTACCTGAAATTATTTATCTAAATTGCTTTCTAGCAGAATTACATGTAGACAATGAGAAAGTGGGCTTTCGTTTCAGGAAATACCAAAGACGGCAGATTGTGAAAAACAATCAGCTGCAAATCACTCTAAGGTAGTTCCTGAAATTGAGGAGACACTTTCAAACCATGCTAAGACACTTTCAAACCATGCTAAGAAGTTCAGAAAGGAAAACTCTGTCATCTCTTTAAATCCTTCAGTGTTA
This sequence comes from Euphorbia lathyris, assembly GCF_963576675.1. Classification (NCBI taxonomy): domain Eukaryota; kingdom Viridiplantae; phylum Streptophyta; class Magnoliopsida; order Malpighiales; family Euphorbiaceae; genus Euphorbia; species Euphorbia lathyris. Next base: position 5,206,573 of record NC_088918.1, read on the forward strand.
ATGAAATCAACAGAGAACGTTACAGAGAGTACACTAGCTAAATGCTCGACGCTCGATTCGGGTGCAAATCTGCCATTGGACAAGGGAAAAAATACTGTAAGTCATTTTGAAATTGAAATGGCACATAAACATTTCAACTACATAGTATCTATTGCCTCCAATAATGAACTTGCTATGAATGCAGAGCCCTAACCATCAAGAAGCTGGTCCGGAAAATAGAATGGAGCAGTCCTCAAAGAAGAGGATAAGAGAAATGGATGCTCAAGTTACCGGGCAGAAGGTTGCAGCTGCAGGTAAACTCACATGGAGTTATAGTTGTCAAATCGAGATTGGACTTGTGAATCAAAATCCTCATTTTGTGAATCGAATCAAATCATGAGATTTGGTTCAAATTCCTAATATTATAAAAAATAAAATATTTACCATGTTGAGTTTTCAAATTATAGAGTTTGGAAGCATAGTCCGAGAAAGTCATTGAAGTCATTGTTTGTTGTTGCTAATTTGATTGGGTAAAATTAATTTTGTTAAGTAAGATGAAAAGAATTGACAACTAAAACAAGTTCAACGAGACAAAGAACCGACTTTAGAAAGAACCCGACTAACACAATATGTTTCACACGTTTATCATTTTTGTTGAATTTAGGTTATATAAATTACATGGATTATATAGATCACATAACATGATTATGATACGTCAATCCATTTTGACACCCTTGTTGAAAACTTTATTGATACTAAATGTTGTATTTGTTGTGTTCCAAGGCGTCATAGTTAGAACATCATCTGCATTTCTGCTCCCAGATCACACAGCAAAAATGGCTTCATGATTATGTGTTATATTTTGTTCCACACTTGATTTTCTGCTAGTCTGATTAAGTATGGTTATCCTATAGCTGACCAAGAAGAAGAAGACGCAGAAGTCTTCAAGCAGAAGAAGAAAAAGTCTAGAAAGCACACTGTTCTCTTTGAAATCCCACCTGATAAATTCGATTTTTGCTCTGCAAATTTGAGGTTTCAGTTGGTTTGGCGTGATGGCAGATGGGTTCGTCCCCCTAAATCGGTAGGTGCTCTCATCTACTTTGATCATAATAAATGTGAAATCAAAATTGTCAGGGGTAAAATACATCAATGTTAATTAAATTTTGAGGTTTGGTTTATAAATGCGACTGAACTTCACACAATTTTACTTTTACTAGCATATACTAATAGTAATATAAAAGTCCAAAGGACTTTCAACCAATTTAAATACCAGATGACTACGTGAAATGCCGCTAAATCAAAGTTGAGTGGCCATCATTCAAGCAGTGTGATTTAGCGGCATTCATTTCACGTGGTCAACCAGTATTTATACTGGTCAAAAGTCATTTGGACTTTTATGTTAGTATATTATCAGTTTGGAAACTTTTACGTCCGGTTTTGAATTTCAAAGATCATCATGTTAGTAATCCAGAATTGAGGGACCATAGGTATATCTCAATAAAGTTTCTAGCCAATCCGTGTAGAAAAACATGATTACAAAGACAATCCGTCTAATATAACACGGGCACGGGAAACATTATTTCTAAAATACAACCTTCATAAAGTAGCATCAAATGGACACAAAACGCTACTAAAGAAGAGTGACTATGTTGCATGATTATTGTTTTTGTTACATTTATATCATATTTTTTTGTATAGAGAACAAATAACATTACACTGTCATGACACGACTACCCGAAATTATTTATCTAAGTTGCTTTCTAGCATAATTACATGTAGACAGTGAGAAAGTGGGCTTTCGTTTCAGGAAATACTAAAGACGGCAGATTGTGGAAAACAATCAGCTGCAAATCACTCTAAGGTGGTTCCTGAAACTGAGGAGACACTTTCAAACCATGCTAAGAAGTTCGGAAAGGAAAACTCTGTCTTCTCTTTAGCTAAATGCGCGACGAACTATTGGTGTGCAAATCTGCCATTCAACAAGAGAAAAAATATTGTAAGTCATTTTCAAATTGAAATGGCACAACTACAAAGTATCTATTGCCTCCAATAATGAACTTGCGATGAATGCAGAGCCGTAACCATCAAGAAGCTAGAGCTGAAAATAGAATGGAGGAGTCCTCAAAGACGAGCGAAAATGAACTGAATGATCAAGTTACGAGGCAGAAGGTTGCAGCTGCAGGTAAACTCACATGGAATTTGTTAATTTGTTATCTAATTGTAATCGTTTTTGGTATATCAAAAGTTTTCATTGTTAATTTGTTATCTGATTTGCATATAACTCTTATAACATGGTTGCGGAATTAGAGCTTTCAAATGATAGAATTTGGAAGCATACTCCAAGAAAGTCGGTGAAATCGTTATGGTTGCTAATCAGATTGGCTAAAAATTAGTTTTGTTAAGATGAAATATGAAGCATGAATGGATTGGCAACTAAAATAAGTTCAACAGAACAAAAATTGACTTTATTTTGCCTGTTTTTTGGTTGAAAACTGTATTGATATTTGATACTAACTTAAGGCATTACGGATAGAACATCGTCTTCGTTTTCGATCACAGATCACACAGCAAAAGTGGGAACATTCAGAGGTGGCAAATGTTTCGCGTCAAAATGGTGTTATCTCATAAATATGTTTCATATGGTTATATACGATGTAAATGCTAGAAAAATGATTTTCTGGTCAATCGGATTGTCTCTATAAATCGTGTTTTTCGTGTCACAAATTGCCATTGCTTCTTGATTACGAATGATTTATGTATTATATTTTGTTGCACACTTGATTTTCTACTGGTCTGATTAAGTACGGTTATCTTTCAGGTGACGAAGTGAAGAATCACAGGCTACCTTTCACGAAAACCTCATTTGCTTGGAACTACATAGACTCTCTAGAAGTTTTCCGGATCCTGTCTACACCACATTTTACTCCTTTGTCGGAACTGGACGAGGAAATCCGTGAAGGACTTGCTATCAGTCATATGTTGACATTTGCCACATTGGTCGAGAAGGCATCCGAGTTGGAAATAGAGAAGCCTACAAGTCTTTTTGACAGCTATTTGGGAGCTCTAGCTGATCTTAAAATGCTCGGATTTGATGTTAAGGCAGTGGCAGATACCATTACGGAGTTATTGTCATTCAAAAAAAGGCAAGAAAAGCTCGAAAATCGATCTGGAGAAATTCAAGAAAAGATTGCAGAATGTGATGGTGAAAGAGCAAAGTTGGATGAAGAAATCAATGAAATTGACAAGATGATAAGCGAGTTAGAAGAGCGGCGAGCAATGAAAGTGTCCCGGAAAACGAAAGAAGATTCGAAAAGCGAATTTCTACAGTTTAATGCCTCAAGTATCAAAGCTGACTTGGTGCTTGTGAAGGAAAAGTTCAAGGTGAAAGCTGCTGCCCTTGGAAAACAGTAGTCAAGAATGTATATTTCTCGGGGAATTAAGAGTCCAAATGGTCCCTGAAGTTGTCAGGCGTTATCAGTTTAGCCCAAATCGACGTCCAAATCTGACAAAAATTTTGGTATTGAATGGTTTGGCTAATTTGGACTAAATTGATCATGATGCCAACTTTAGGGACCATTATGACCCTTAATTATTTGCTTTTGTGTATAGATTTTAGACCTCAAAATGTAGTCGGTTTGTTTGGCTAACCTTCTGGTGCAGATTTCTCTATAAGAGTAACCTGCTCATGTTTCTAATGTGAATAGTGGTGTTAACGAGTAGAACCAAGACCGAGAATAAAATGTTAGGCTCAGCTCGTGTCTTGGCTTGAGAAAACTTTGCGAACAGATCGATTTACATACATTCATATTTATATGTTTAAAATTTTTGTTATTTAGTTCTAACCTTCCGGTGAAGAAAACATTAAATTTAAACTTCATGAATAAATTTAACATATAATTTACAATAAATTTAAATTATATAATTATAAAAAAATCAATGATTATATATTAATTAAAAAATAAATTCTGAACTCGAATTGGGTTTTAACTGAGCATTATAACTAAAAATTAATGAAATATATATAATAAAGAAAAATAATTGAGTTTGATCATCAGATTTTGAGCTGAATCTAAAAAAGCTCGAGTTCATTAATATTCAAACTGATCTCGAACTTGAATCGAGTTCTATTTGACCAAGCGGAGTTCGAAGACTCTTTAAGTAAGAAAATCATGGGATGAATAATTCAATGTTGATCTATCTGTATTTACTTAGAAAAATTAAGGACTATACGCATTTGGTGCCATGAGTACTGTGAACAAGAAAATCATTAGTAAAATTATTGATTTCTAATACGAGATAAAATAATCTACGGAATATTGTTTGATACAATTATTATTTTTATCATATATATAATGATGAGATAATATATTTTGATACCACTAATATGATGAAGCCATCAGATAATGGATTGTAGCATATCCAGTGACGGAGCCAGGATCTAAACATCGGAGGAGCTAAACTAGGGATGGCAACGGGTAGTGTACCCGCGGGTATCCGGCACTACCCGACCCTAATAGGACTATCCGTACCCTGTATAAAAGGGTATGAGACGGGTATGGGATCAAAACCATTACCCGTTAGGGTAATGGGACGGGTATGGGAATACCCTCTAGGGTACCCGATACCCGTTATCCGTTATAAAAAAAAATTTATATTAATAAATATCATTATTTTTTAGATGTAAGACGTGAAATTTAAACCCCAACCATTTATTTTTTAACAATTGAGTGATACCACTAAGCTACTTTTATTCTTATTAATTAAGGTTCAATTTATTCAATTTTTAGATTGATGATTTATTAAATTTATAGTTTGTTAAATTTGTAATATTTTTTTTATTTATTGATTCTTAATGGGTAAGGGTACCCGCGGGTACCCGCGAATTAAATGGGAAGGGTATGGGATGCAAAAAGTATACTCGTTAGGGTAATGGGACGGGTACGGGTAATTAAAAAATAAAAGGGTAAGAGTTTGGGAATGACATTACCCGCGGGTACCCTACCCGTTGTCATCCCTAAGCTAAACCATGTGGAGAAAATTAAATGCTACTTCAAAGAAAATTAAATATGGGGTTTTTAGCGGGGTCAAAGGGTCGGTTGACCCTTCCCGCCCTCTATGGCTCTGCCCTTGAGCATACCGCAAGAATAGGTATGCATGCATACACGCTACCCACACTCATCAAGCTGTCTAACAAACTCATGTAATGTAACAGATTTTGCCCCAGAATGGAGCTCCTATGAGAAATAAAGTCTCGTAAAGGTCCTGATTAAACATTATACCCGCTGTGATGTTCTGTTAACCAGGATGAAACCGATAGCTAGTCTACCGGTTTTAAATTATAAAGAACCGATAGATTAACTACCGGTTTCATATTAAAAAATTAAGTATTTCCGATTAATTTTTAATTGAAATAAGTAGCTAGTTTACCGGTTTCATGTATTATTTTAAAAAATATGACAATCGGTGGACTTTCAGAAGTTTTGAAAGAAAATTCAAAATTGGTTCTTATACTTCTAAAAAATTTAAACCTAATGTTTCTAAGCAAAATAAATTTTAGCCTGACGTTACTGAAAATTTGAAAAGACTGTTTTGACTGTTAATAACAGTCAAACCATATTTTTCAATTTCAGTAATGTAAGGCTAAAATTGATATTGCTTGAAAACGCTATGGTTAAATTTATAATTTCAGATTGTAAAAATCCTAATTCAAACTGTAATGTACTATAAAAAAAATGTAAAAACATTTATTTAAACTGTAAAAATTATAATTTCAAACATAACAATCAAAACAGTCTTTTCAAATTTTCGGTGGCATTGGACTAAAATTGATTTTGCTTAGAAACATTATATTTAAATTTGTATTATTTCATAGTTAGTGGTACTAAATAATCACTTTCCAAAATTAAACAGTGAAGTTTAAAGATTAATGATTTGAAGATTCAGATTGCTTGGGAAAAAGGATGGCACAAGTTATGGGTGGAATGTGATTCTGTTTATGTGTTAAATTTGCTTAGGAAGCGCTCTCTAGATGTTCCATGGGCGTGTTCCATGGGCGTTGCGACAGGATTGGATTGTTTGTCTTCGGCATTGTTCTTCTATGGATCTAAATGTTCCTCATATTTTTCGCGAAAGAAATAGAACGACTGATGCATTGGCTAAATTTGGCGTCACAACAGATCATATTATTTGGTGGAATTCTGCACCAGCTTTTTGCAATAGATTTATTTCTGATGATGTGTATTGTTTAGAAGAATTCCGTTTCTCTTAATTTTTTTATTGTATTTTTTCCTCATTTTAATAAAATTCGGGTCTGGATTTTTGATTGGTTTTGTGAAGATACCAACCTAGTTAGGATCTTTGCATTCCGATACCCAACTTTTACTTAAAAAAAGATTAATGATTTGAAGCTAAACAAAAATTTCAAAAGTATTAGGACTGATTTTGAGTTTTTCTTTTAAAAATTTCAAAACCTTTCGCAAACTCCACCGATTTGCATATTTTGTAAAATAGTATACATGAAACTGGTAAACTACCTACCGGCTTCGATTAAATTTTTTAAGAAATATATATTTTTAGCAGAACCCTATAATGGTATAATGCTTAACCAATTTATTTCTTATAAAACTCCATTCTGGGTAAAATCCTATTAAGATTAATTAAAATATAATAAAAGTATATACAGGTTTTTTTTATAATTAATGAAGTATTTACTTGAAGAATATTCTAAAATTTCTCATATTTTGGAGGGAAAAGAAGTTGAAGGTTAGCCGTTATAATTGTTGATGCGGTAGTTTAATATAGGCTTAATACATCATTTGTCCTCTTAACTTTCAAAGTGTTTCGATAGTTCTCCCAACTTGCATAAAATATTCATATAGCTTATCAACTTACATAAAATATAATCAAATCATTCGCTTGCAAAAAAAAGTAAGCTGCATGCGAAAAATGTATTGCACTCACCTTGAAATGTTATTATATAATTCAGGGAATGAATTAAAACATATTAAAAATGAATTTCTTACTTGCTCAACTGTAAAACTTATCTTCTATAAAAAAAATTGAAGTATTATCTTCTATAATATTAGAACCGGATACCCCGAGCTTGGTTGTTTTACTTTTCTAAGGTGCGTGCAACACACCTTCCGCATATAACTTATTTTTTTGCAATCGAATGATTAATTGATTACATTTTACACAAGTTAAGGAGGTTATCTGAATATTTTATACAAGTTGATGGGCTATCGAGACACTTTGAAACTTCATGGGCTAATTAATTTTTTTTAGACAAGTTCAGAAGGGAAATAATGTATGCAATGTGATCAATGGGAATTTCTTTGCTATACAGAGCAATACATCCGACTAATTAATTAATGCTATTGATAAACATTTAATTTTTAACACCAATCAATTTCCATGAGGTGATATATATTCGCCTTTTTAATTGGTTCTGTATATTACTTTTACATGGATGTGGTGAAGCTCGTAGCCTAGTGGTTGAGAGCTTACCTATGCCTTGGGAGGTCATGGGTTCGAATCACATCCGGGTCTGGTGGGGATTTTTCTTTCTTCTTTATAATGTAAGCGCATTGTGCCCCAAATTTAGCATCGCCATTGATTTTGACCGCGTTCAACTGGTCCTGGACCTGCTCTCGTAACAATTCGTCAGTTATCCAAACTCGATCATACACTAGTTTATTCCTTCAATACCATAACTTCCAAAGCATTGTTGCCCATATCCTTATTTCGTCTATCGGTAGATCATCCATACATCGGAGCATCCAAGTTTGAATATCAGGCGCCGTGATTTTAGACATGCAAATCATCAATCCTGCTGATTTCCAGAACGTACGAGCCGGCTTGCACGAAACAAAATAGTGACACAAAAATTTCTCATCAGATGAACATACCGGACAGATAAAAATTGTGTTAATTCCGCGTGCAGCAAGCTTGGAGAAGCTCGGTAGAATTTCTTTGGAGAGCCTCCAGAGGAAATACAAAAAATTTGGCGAGCAATGAATTTTCCATATTCGTAACTGCAATTCCGCTCTATTATTTGACTATTCCGGCACATCCTCAATCTATCTTCTTAGCGATTCAGCGAGGTAGTACGCACTTCGCACAGTGAACTCACCATTTTTCGATGGACCCTAGTACCTAGAATCAAGAGGTCGTCTAAAACTCAAACGAATTTGCATAATATCATCGACATGCATAGGAGTGAAAAATAAACGCAAAGACAGTTCATCCCACTGCATAGTATTCTCGTTTATTTCTCGCATAACAGAATTACAAATACACCACTATATTGTTTTTTACAAATTTATGTAACTTGTAAGAGACATTATGAAAAAAAAAATACATGCATGAATTAGCTATTGTATTTTATTTTAAATATTACCATCCAGAATTCTCATTAAACGATAAAATAATGAAAAAAAAATACTGAGAAAAACATGAAAAAATGAAGGGGGGAACGAAAAAAAATAAAACGGAATGAACAAGAAAAAAACGAAAAATGTTAACGAAAAAAATGAAAAATGGAAACAACATGAAACACAATGAAAAGTGAAAATGTAAAAAACAAGAAAATCGAGAAAATATGAAAAAAAAAGATAAAATGAGAAAAAAATTGTTTTTCTCATTTTTTGCATTTCTCTCGTTTTTTTTTTCACTTGTCACGTTTTCTTTTGGTTTTCGCTTTTTTTTTCCTATTTTCGCATTTTCACGTGTTTTCCAATTATCATGTTTTTTTCCTTTTTTCTTTTTTCGTTTTTTTATTTATCATGTTTTTCTCATATTTCCACTCGTGTTTTTCATATCTGTCATATTTTCGCTGATTTTAATTTTGCAAAAAGCATCATTAGGCCCCTGATCTTTCATCTTTTGGTGCATTAAACCCCTGATCTTTTATTTGGATACATTAAACCCCTCATCATTTATTTTTGGTCTCATTAAGCCCTTGATGACCAAAAAAATTAATTTTGAATATAAAATTCGGTTAACAGGCTATTATTCATTGCATCTGTATTCAAAATTTGTATTTTTTCGCTGTTTGAAAGCAGTTTTGGATGTGTAATGTGGTTATAGGAAAACTGTAAAAACCTTAATTCAAACCGTAAAAAATAATTTTTTTAATAATCTCAAATACAGATAAAGTTAATAACGTATTTTTAACAGACTTAGATGTTTATAACTTACTAATTTGGTCATAAAGGGTTTAATGAGACTAATAATAAATGATCAGGAGCCTAATGTATTCAAATAATTGATTAGGGGCTTAATGAACCAAAAAATGAAAGATGGCCTAATAATGCCTTTTGCCTTTTAATTGTGTAAATAAAGTTTTATGATTATATTTAACTGAACAAACATATATTATACCTGTAATTACATTTCAACAAAAACAATTAAAATCTACCCACCAAACATGTTAATTGCATCACTATCTCACTTCATTATTTTGCACATTGTAGTGTATCAAATGCAATCTAAAAGATGTCCCTTTTCTGTGTTTTTCTACAATATTTTTTATAAAACCAAATATACCTTTTGTCGCTCAATAGTTATGTCAGTTAAAGTCAGTTTATGAGAGACGCAGCATTACATGTCGTAATATATTTGAAGGGATGGCACATTATCAATGAGATTGTTTTACTCGACAAGAAATGATTTCAAACTCAGGATTCGTGATGCTGATTGGACATGTAGAAAAACTGGAAGGTGAGTCGTAAGATATCTTAGAAGTCCAAAAAAACATCTAAGGTTTAGCAAATTGAGTTCTAGTTCAAACCATATCTTCTAAATCCTTTATTTTATAAACATCAAACAGCAATCCATATTACGGCTAATCATGTTCATCACAAAAGAACCAAGCATCTAGATATGAATTTACTATATTGCGAGGGAATTTTTAGATGCCGATCTCATTTCTACTTTTTGTATTGATATTTAACAACTTGCGGATCTTTTAACCAAACCATTAACTCGACACCAGATGCAGCCAGGGGCGGATCCAGCCTAGAACCCGGGGGGGGGGGCCAAAACCCCCCGGCCATCGGCCTGCTCTTGTCTAAGACGGGTTATGTTTCCATTCCTGCTTCATCTTGAGGAGAGGGTGATGAAATCTATCAAGCTTTAGTAAGGGCGGACACAGCCCAGAGCCCGAAGGGCCATAGCCCACCCAGCCACCAATTCTACCCTTGAGTACCAGTAGTTCCGCCTCTTGTAGCCCTCCTAATATTAATTTATAGACTCTATGTAGTATCATTTTAATATTTTAAAGTAGATAAGATGGTTTAAGATGCATGCTTTAATTCAAAAGGTAATGTTATAATTTTAGAAACTAGCTTTTAACTTATAGAAAATTAAATGTCTACTCTTTCCACGTTGGACATTTTTAATGTTTTAGCCGATATACCAAATCAACGATGTTTTAACATACTGCAGGCTAAAACAAAATGTGCCCAGTCCGTTAAGGCTGGATTTTGAAATTACCCCTAACCATACGCCTAAAATTAACCCCTCAAATTTAAATTCCTGGCACTGCCACTAAGCTTTAGGAGGTCATGGATTGTATACCATAACAACAAGAATGCACACATACAGGCTAGTCACACTCATACAGTTGCCTAACAAACTCATCTAACTAACACATCTTGGAGGGAAACAAGTAGGAGATCATGGCTAGGGATGACAATGCACGGACAAGGTACCCGCGAGTCAATATCCATCATAAACTCTTACCAGTTTATTATTTTAATTATACATTCTGCACATTACTCTAACAGATATACTTCTTGAATCTCCTACTCATCCCATTAATTTGCGAACATCCACGGGTACCCTTACCCGTTAAGAATCAACACATAAAATAAAATTACAAATTTAATAAAATAAATTTAATAAAACATCCACAAACTTGATAAATCATCCATAAATATAACAAACATTCTCAATTAAAATATTTTAAATCACTCAAATTATCAAGAAATTAAAACACTAAAAAAAATTGTTCATTTTATTAACTCTTACCTGTTGTCATCCTTAATCACGGCTAATGTGGACATTGTCTTTATTTACTGGTAGTTTAGTATATAAGCATGTGTAATGTATTGAGAGCATAATTGTAAATGAACTGAGCCGCTCATATGAGTAGCTTGACATTTGGGTCAATAAAAGCTCGACGTTCAGGTCAATTTATAAACGAGCCGAGTTAAGCACGGTGAAACTCAGTTCGAAAGCTCGAGAGCAGACCCAATTATAAATTCGTAAACAAACTCATTAACAAACTCGATTATAATGTTCATCAACAGACTCTTAAGCAAGCTCAGTTCGATTATTTTTCTAATAATAGGATTTCTAGAAAGGAAAATGTAAAAAACTACTTAGTTTTGCGCGAACGTTTAGTTTTGTAGATTTCAAAACTAAGTAGCATATTAACATAATTAATGTGATGTTCACGCCATAAACAGAATTAACAAACTGCTCGCGAACAAAGCTTGTGGACAAATAAATGAGCTGTTCGTGAGCAGCTCACAATAATGAATGAGCTCGTCCATTTTCTACAACTCAGCTAGATTACAGTCCTAACTGTGAATCTTGAGATGAATGAATAAAGACTATTATGTTCATTTCCATTGATTTTATGATAATTAATGGCGATCTATTTTCAATTTATGCGTGTATATATTATATATAGATATATTTCACATATGTTTTAACAAACAGAATAAACGTATAAGGTAATGAAGACATTATTAACAAGACCGCTTTTATAGTTGTGAAGAAGTTTTCCGGGATACATTACTTGAAGAGTCTTGATCTGTTTCTTTGCGAGATTCTTCCCACAGCCGATGCTCTATTCCTAGCTTCCTCAGCTCCATTAGCCCTTGCTCAACTGTATACAAATTACACAAGTAGAATACCATGAAATTATAATCAACAGAATGTTGAAAACCGAAACTCTCCGAAACTTGTACAAAAGTTTTAGGTCACATTTTTGTGATTTAAGAAAACTGGAAACTTGTTTCTTAGAATTTGAAAACTCGTTTCCTAGGATATAATGTGTTTTAAGAAGTAAATCAACGCTAATCACATGTTCAGTAAACTTTTTGTACGGTATGGGGGTAAAATTGATATTGTTTGAAAAAATTAGGAGTAAAAATTGCACCATTTCGTACGTTGAGTAAATCTGCACTTCCCCAAAAACAATAGGGGAAAATTTGACCCTTATCTCTGTATATATATATATAGAGAGAGAGAGATATAAACATACATCCTTACAATTTTAAAAACTTCTAGATATATTCTTGTATTTTCACTATTTATATGCTTCCCCCACGTTTTTCTTTCCTATACTTTTACAAATATCATTTATTTGTATCCGTATCATGTAACATAGCTAATAACTATTGCAAAATTAAGGAGATATTTGAATAGTAAGAGCTCACCATCAACAACATCATGAGAACTCGGTGAATGCCCACGACGATTCATCCAAAATTCAAGTCGTTCTTTGGCAATGTGCTCTTCTATACCATTGACTTTGGCTCTGCTCCAAAAATATGTAAGCCAAGCCTGTGCAAGTTAAATATGTTGTAGATTAGTCACAACATATATCCTTATCCTCTGCAAACTATAATCTTTAAGAAAACATAAAATATTATGTAAATTACATTCATGGCCTCTGAACTATAGCGCTACTAACGTTATGACTCCTAAACTTCATTTATTAACATATAATTCATTAAACTTTACATTTTGTAACATTAAAGTCCAACTCAACAAAAATTCATTAAAAAATCAACCAAATGATGAGGGTGAATAGAAATTTGACTATAATTTTTACTGAGATGGACAAAAGAAGTCAATGATGTAGTTAAACTTGTCGAGGTGATCATTTTGTAACATAAAAGTTCAACTCAACAAAAATCCATTAAACAATTAACGAAATGATGAGGGTGAAATAGAAATTTGACCATAATTTTTTGTGAAATGGAAAAAAGAGAGCCAATAATGTAATTAAACTTGTCCAGGTGATCATTTCTTTGAACTTTACATTTTGTAACATAAAAGTTCAACTCAACAAAAATCCATTAAAAATTAATAAAATGACGAGTGAAATAGAAATTTGACCATATTTTTTGTGACGTGGATAAAAAAAAGAGTCAATGATGTAGTTAAACTTGTCCTGGTGATCATTTCGTTGAACTTTACATTTTGTAACATAAAAGTTCAACTCAACAAAAATCCCTTAAAAATTAACAAGATGAAGAGAGTGAAATAGAAATTTGACCATAATTTTTTGTGACATGGATAAAAAAAAGGGTCAATGATATAGTTAAACTCGTCCAGGTGATCATTTTGTTAATTATTTTTACGGATTCTTGTTGATTTGGACTTTAATGTTACAGAATGTAAAGTTCAATGATTTTTATATCAAGCAGGCTCGGTACCACAAAAATGCTAGGAAATAAAGGAGAAAACATGAATTATTAAGAAGAAATGACCCCTACCTCCTTGAAAAGAACATCTTCAGATTCCTCAGGACTCAATTCTGAGATAAAAGATGGAATTACATTATCGTCAGTATGGTACAAAATACTAAATTGTAATGGAACATTCATTAACTTGAAAAGACTCACCAACTGCCTCTAAATATTTTGGATCACCAGGTGATTTGATATCTGAAAGCAACAATGAATAGGGTAAACATTTTGTGACCATCAACAAAGCACACGCAAATAACTAAAAATATATGGCATGTAATGTAACAAGTGAAGGGGAATGAGAGAAGGAAAAAGCTGCTAAAATCTAATAAATTTAGCCAACTAGAGTTCGCATCAGAGAGAATTAAACCGAGCATGTTAAACGGTTATCAAATAATTACCTGAGATGGAGACTCGAGCAGCATTTGCACGCCTTTGTTGAGCCAATGCAGACACAATAGCATCCTCAACCTTTTGCGCATTTCAAAGAGAAGAATAGTTAGGATATTGGTGACATTGTCTTATTGTCAATGTAGGAACCTCAAGCATTATACAACTGCTTATAAGGAAGAAAGAGGGCAGAGAAAGAAAAAGAAAAGATGAAACTCGAAAGTGGACACACAAGATTCAAACCATTTGGAAATAAGCAACGCAATGCAATCGAAAACAAAAGCAAAACGAACCTTCAAGGATGCAAGCTCCTTTAAGCCCATCTCAACAGAAAGCATACTTTCAATGTTTCCTTCTCCATTTAAATCACTTAGATCCCCAGCAAGTTTGCTTCTATTTTCATTATCATCATCATCTACTCAAAGTTATCAAGAGTTAAAGCTTGAGGAAAATTATTGATAGCCAGAAATAAATGAACTAGTCTATCAGGATTCATTAACATGTTCAGAGATAAAAGAAAAGGCTTCATACATACCCAGCCCCTCCAACTTCCACCCAAATACCTAATGACCCCAAAACTTTTAAAACGATATCTCCGCAACCTCAACTTGCTTATACTGAAAGGTCATTAGTCGTTTAGGTGCAAGTTGGAGGGGATGGGTGCGTAATAAATCTAAACATAGTAATGGCAAGAGCAAATAATGGGACCAACCTTTTTCCCAACGCTCCTCTTTAGCTTTTTGTCCAGCAGAAACAACAATCTCAAATGGAAGAGGGGCTAAGGAAGACCAGTATTCATGCTTCGACACAGCAACATCTGCACAAATACCTAGAGACCAAACAGAAAAAAGAATAAAACATACTCGTAAGACATGACAGAAAGTGCATAGTGCTTGGATGAACAAAATGCATAGAGGACTCTGCAATAATGTATGAAGACATCAACATGCAAACCTCAGCATGCATAAAAAGTTAAGAACCATCTCAATTGCATATCAACTTGGAACAAAGTAAGTTGTCCGTATGACAAACGATAAGGTAGGAGATGATTGGACTTCCACAAGCTACACCAATTTAGTTCATAGCAATAAGTTAAAAACCTAGGGAAGGTGGAGAATAAATTCTGTAATGTTGTATCATAATTTTTGAGAACAAATATATATAAACCAACAAATCGTGAGGGAAAAAAAATGTTTGTAAATCATAAACAGATCTTGACCAGAAGAATACCATATTTTTCAGCCAAGCCCCAGTAGCGAGCAAGCCAACATCTCTTCAAAACAACTTCTTCCTAAAACATAAATATAGTAAGTAACCAGTTCACAAATGATCAACAAGAAGCCACTCAGCATACACACCATTTCTTTCTGAGTCAGTATCATTCTTTGTGTCATTAACTGAAGTGCTTTCAGTTCAGATTCCGCTCCATGAAGCTGTTGCAGAGCAGCTGTGGCCTCCTCTTTGGCAGTCTAATTAAAAGAAATTCCCATGAATTAAAATTAACTTCTCCAACAGCAAAAAGCCTTTCAATTAATCAACTATTCTAGCAATTAAGGAAATATGGCATAAGGCACTCCAGGAACATGTGGTGTACCTCCACCTCAGACCGCACGGATGCAATCTCCTTATCCACCAAAGGATTTTGTTTTGCTTCTTTAAGTGCAGCCTAAAGAAATAAAAATAATAATGAAAAAAATGAAAGGTCTTAAAGTTTATTTATGTAAGAAAATCTAAAACAAAAGGCATAAAGCCAAAAAATCAGATGAAAAATCTTTCCTTCTATAAACTGAATTCCTAACATTTGGTGCAATAAGTACAAAGTGAACAAAAATCCAGGAGTTCAACATAAGTTGCTAAGCACAACAAACTTATATGAAATAGGATGACTATCCCAATTACCTCTCTTTGACGAAGTGCAGCTTCCTTTCTGCAGATAGAAGCATAAAATCTCATAAGACTCCTAACAAAATCATCAGGGAGAGAAATGGAAAACCATAAAAATTGTTGGAGAGCAACAATTTACCTGCTCAACAGCTTTGCTTCCAAAGACACTCCCTCACCAAGAGTAGCAACCTACAAAACCATAATGAACATAACAGGACGTGTCAATGAACTTGCAGGTTGGATGTCAGAATGACACTGGGCTTTTCAATAACTGCACTTCAAACTTTAGCTATGTAAGGAAGCCACTGGTCAGGTTAACTACTAGTTCTTACAAAAACCTCCACTCTGAAGACAAAATTCTACAATTTATGATAAAAGTCCAAAAATGATTCAGCCAACAGGCTCACATTTTAAACATTGCCTGACAATGTGAGAGAAATAAAATAAGAAATAACCTGTTTCTCAAGCTCAGCAACTCTAGCCTCTGCTTCCTTACATCTCTCTTCCTCGAGCCTGAGCTGTAAATCAAATTCATGTTTCATTGTAATATTATAACCACATTATAAATATACTGATAGCACATGAAAACAATTATGTTGCATTGCAGCACCTTCTCAAGCATGTTCTCGTTCTCTTCTTGTAACATATCGAGCTGAAAACATGAACCAATTCTAATTATAAAGAAAATGCATATCTAGCTCAGAGGAAGAGCATCTAGAAATATAACCATAACAGAGAATAACATACATCGTCACGAAGAGCAGAAGCCTCACGCTGATCCCCTGAGTCCTTCGAGTTTAGAAATCCCATATCTGATAAAAATCTGCAAAAATACAGTTTAATCTCCATTATCCAAAACTACCCTAAGAAAGCAATAAAATAAGCAGAAAATCATTGTCATTGATGTGTAAATTGGAATCTAGTTCTTCACATTGACAGACAATGTATTTGTCGGTAGCTCTACCTTTTCCCGTCTCTCTGCCCATTTCTCGGAGGGTCTATAGGTGGCAAAGAAACCGCTGTCTTCAGTGAGCCCTTACTAGGTGGCACTGGCGGTGCTGCAGTTCGAATAGACATTGAAGGTCTTCCAGCTGAAGTTGAGCGAACCGACGGAGTTTCTTCCACCAAATTTCGCGCCAACTAAATTCAGATATAATAAAAAATTAATCTCATCAAAATCCAAAACCATCCACTCACAATGTAACAAATACAGAACTAGAGCACACTAAAGCAGCAAAAGCTGAAGAAACATACGGAAGGAGAAGGAGATCTAGCAATCTTAGTAGACGACGGAACTGCAGCTTTACTATGACTAGAGTTACCATTCCTCGAAAGAGAGAAAGGCGGAGGAGCACTATACCGAAACCCTAGATCATCATCATCTTCATCCTCATCATCAGCCGTTTGAGAAGCCATAACCTGAGCAAGACGCTGCGCAGCAGCTTTAGCAGCGAAATTCTGGTTCCTCTTGACAGTAGATATTCCGGAAGCGGAAGAGGAGCGAACGTGGTGACGACCAACAGGCGACATTGCAGCTGGAGACGAAGGACCAGTGCCGGATTCGCTTGTCCATTGACGAGCATAGACGGCGGTCGGATCCATGGAGTAAAATCAAAATGCGGAGGAAATGAAGCAATGAGAGGAAGGATAATGAGTGATTAAGCCTCGAAAGTAACGAAAAATGTGTAGATCAGAAAGATGGAGAAAGGCGGTGGTGCGTCGGCCTCAGCCTGCTGCTCAAGTTGTAGTATCAGTAAAGATACTGAGTGTGGTTTAGAGTGTAAGAGTGTGAGTACTGAGTTGAAGTGTGACTCGGAGAACGAGTTGGAATGGATATGGATATATGCAATTAATGCTCATAAATTCATAATTCACTCATTCACCACCACGTAAAAGTCACAATTGGATACATTATATGGTCACATACATCGGTTCGATTTGGTTCGGTTCGTTTTCAATTTAATCCAATTTTAGATTTTTCCAATTCAACATATTTACTTAACAAATAAATAATATTTAAAATCTTCATTATTTTGGAACGTATTTAAAATCTTCACAATTACATCTAAAAGAAATTAATATTACATTTCATTATAAAAAAAATTAATATTACATTTCGATTAGACCGTAAAAAAAGATTAATGATTTGATCTAATAATTTATTGAAATATTGTACAATTCAAAAATTTGTAAGACTAGAAAATACCCCGCCTGCTGCCATTTGTACTGATATGGTTCTGAGATTTCTGGACCAGCACCGAACAAGCCAACAGCAGGCCACTCGACATATCCGGAACACCCCAGTTGCGCAGTGCCACCACTGGGTGAGGCCGCCAGAGGGCAGACTGAAGCTGAATGTCGATGCCGCCTCTTTCCAGGATATATCCTCAATGGGATGCAGTTTTGTGTTACGCGACTATAGGGGTCAGGTGCAAGGTTGTGCGTCTGTAGTTATCCCGGGGCTCGACGAAGCTGTGATTGTTGAAGCCCTGAGCTTAAAGGAAGCGTTACTGTGGCTACACTCCTGTCAGTTGCAGGACGTTTTGGTTGAAGCGGATGCACAGTTGGTGGCTTTCGCTTTTAACCGTGACAGAACATCCCTTAATGACTTAGATGGTATCATTTGTGATTGTAAAGCCATTGGCTCTAGTATAGGTGTGAAAAACATCTCTTTTGTGCCCAGGCAAGCAAATCGGGTCGCTCACTGCCTCGCTCGGACCTCCCGTTTTTATGCTAGCCCTTCTTTTTGATCTACTGGCCCTCCCTCGTGTCGGCCTTTAGTGTTGAACCATGTAACCCTTTCAAGTTGATTTAATGAAGTTCTTATTGTCAAAAAAAAAGATATTTACTTTGAGAAATGAAATTATTTCATGTAGCCGTGAGTAAGGCCATATATATTAATAGGAAGAGAATATGCTTCATGGTATTTATAAAGGTTACACATATTATTTATTAGACATGATAACCGTTAAGTGTAGTGTACAGGATAGTAAAATATACATATTTTGTTATATGATAAAGTTATGTAATTGTAAAGGTTACACACATTATTAATTATACATGATAATGTTGAGCATGGAGGATAATAAAACGTGGATATTTTTACAGTACGGTGCAGATCAGTGAGTTGTGGTGTTTTTTTTCCCCGGTTGTTAGAGTTGCAGAAAAAAGAGAAAAGATTTGAGTTGTGACGTAGTGGGCAAATGATGTTGTTTTAACGTTTTTCGGTAATCAGTGGGTGTCAAAACCTCAAAAACTCACGTGATCCTGTCCCTGAACACACGCTAATTCGAATCTTTTTTTTAAAGTCACCAATAACCTCTTACCTCTTCAAATTTTGAGCCAATTTCTAATTTCACTGATTTACGTCTGAAGTAATTGAGATTGATTTGGACAATTTCTAAACAAATTAGCAAATGGAAGGACTAATAAAGGAAAAGGTCCTTAAAAGGTGAGGGAAGTTAAACGATGCCGTTTTTTTATAGGTGGGTATTGAAAATGATAGAGAGAAATAAGTAGAATATGATAGGACAAAATGGGAAAATTTTGACATGCATTTATAAGGGCAAAATTGGAAATAATTGGACCATTTGTTATTAGGTAGGTTGAGGCATTTGAAATAATTGGAGGGGCAAAAATGTAAAGACATTTGAAAGGGTAACATTGGAAAACATTGAACCAAAAATTAAAATTGGCACTCATCTACATAGGGGTGTCAAAATAGGTCATGACACGATAACACGATTCGCGTAACCCGCAAATTAAGCGGGTTAGGGTTGAGGCTAAATGGGTCAAAGTGTTAATCGGGTCAACTCGCAAAACTCGGTTAATAAACGGGTCGTGTCGCGGGTTGACTCATTACAACCCGTATAATTTTAGACGAGTTAACGTGTCGGGTCAACCTGTTTCACTAACCCGCCAAACCCGACCCATATAACTTGTATAACCCGTTTAGCTATTGGAATAGTAATTTAGAAGTCCATATATATACCTAACAAATTGTTAGGTTTTTCCATTCCCTAACTTAGCAGCCACCACAAAATCTTTGTGGCACACACCATACCACCGATTTCTCTTCTCCCATTCCCCTTTCTCCTTCAAATTTCTTCAAAGCTTAAACTCCTTTCCGCAGCTACGTTTCTGCCGCCGCTACCTTTCCGCGTCACTGCCTTGCCGCCGTCGCTACCTTGCCGCTGTTTCTGATCTCCTGTTCTTCCTACTGTTGTTTCATATTTTGTGGATTTTGCATTTTTTTCTTATGGTTTGTTGTTTATGTTGAACTATTTGGATCTATTTTTTATGTTTTGTTATGTTGAACTTGAACTGAATGTTATTTAATGGATTTGCTGAAATTTTATTGAAAGTTTAAAGTGTTAATGGGTCAGATAACTCGTTTAGGATGTTCTGACTCGTTAAGTATAAACGGGTTGTGTTAAAAATTGACCTGTTTATTTTATTAATTTAGTTAAATGGGTTATCCAGGTTGACCCGTGTCAACCCATGTTTTAACCGAGTCGTGTCGTGTCAATCCGTTAAGTTAAACGAGTCGTGTCTGGGTTTCAATAGACGGGTCACTTGAGTAGGTTGACACGATCCGTTTACGACCCATTAACCCATTTTGACACCCCTATTATCTACACAAGCTCAATGGACTTGTGAAGTGAACAAAAGTTCTATAATCGAGATCTGGATAGAAAGTTGCTTCAACCAGTTCGGTCTGTAGGAGATATAAAATGATGGTTTCGATTTGAGAATCCCCATAATTTGAAGATTTATTATCTGTGGAGAAAGGACCAGTTCCTCCAACCAGTTTCGTGGCACGTAAATCGAATGCGAATTTAATCAATTATTAGTTTCTGTAGCATATAGAAATGCTTCACCGGTCTTCCTTTGACATGGAGTTGATCAACCATGAAAACACCAAACTGTCCATCTCTAACTATCGCTCATAGGTAGGTGATATTTTTTCTGGTTGAAATTGTAACACGTGTTTCATAAAATGACTCCAATAAATGGAATTATGACTTCTCTGAAGAGCAGAACTGAAAAATAATGATTCCTGGATTATCCATTGTTGAACTCGATCCAAGATCCAAAAGGATCTGTAGAATTTTAATTAGTCATCTTCTTTGTTTCTGATTCTCCGGTTGAATCGTGTGCTGAACTTTCTGCTGTTGAATGTAATGCTTCTTCATGATCACATGAATCGATTGATTCTATACTACTGAATCAACTTACTCTTCCTGAACTCTAATTTGCAAAGCTTGAAAATAACTACCTCCACGCATTCTTCATCAAGAAAGAAAAAGCACTCCTAGATTGCTCTAATACATGAAAGCATTTTCGAGAGAAAATAAAATGAAGAAAATATATATTCTTATTAATTCTTATAAAAGTACATATACAAGTAGTTTTTTTTTTTTGAAAAGACATATACAAGTAGTTATTTATAGGTAAATCCTATTACATTGAATACATATTCATACTAGTCAGGGCCGGCCCTGGACCTAGGCCCGGGGTGCGCCGGCCTAGGGCCCAGAGCTGGAGGGGCCCAAAATATTTTTTTTAGTGTTATTGTATATATGAAAGTTAATTTTTTTTTTAATATAGATAATAATAAAATCATAACGGATGACCTAATTCTCTCTGAAAGCCTATTGATAAAAAAAATTAAAAGGTATGCTCAATCGTTACACTTTAATTAGTAAATTTTATATTAAAGGGGCCCTTTCCGCTAAATTGTCAAGACCAGCCCTGATACTAGTGATTTTTGTTATAACAGAATTCATTTATTCTCTATTTACCCCTGACATGTGTATATTGACGTATGAAACTTATTAGTGTTAAGTAACACTCCAACAAGAAATGCTAATGGTAAATCTAATCTTGTTGTCCTTTGTAGAGTTTCTTTTTCAACTGTAGTCTATTGGGTTTGGTTCAGGGTAGGAACAGTTTGGTTAATCGGCCCATAGAGCAAAAAAAATTAATTGAACTGTTATCAATGGTTTTTTAACCATCTAAACCGAAACTGGTCCATACTTATCGGTTAACCATATGACCAGTTAACCATTAATTTCGGTTAGGTTTTTCGGTTAACGGTTTTTTAACCAATTCTCACTGGTTAACCAAAAATCAACGGTTAACCGTAATTTTTATCCAAACCTAAATTTTCAAACAATATTAAAATACACATAATTTCAAATAAACAATATTAAAATACACATAATTTGTTTTTGAACACATAATAGTATATTAGCAGTATATATTATGTATTTTTTTAAAGTACAGTACATTAATAGTTAGAATATATGTACATAATATATTAATTTTTTTAAAATATCTATTTATTAAACGGATTGGTTAACCGTTAACCGCGGTTTTTGAACACTCTAAGCCAAAATCGAAACCAAAATCGGTATCAGTCTATCTTTTAAACTATTAAGAAAACCACCGATTCGGTTAACCGCTTTTTCTGGTTTGAATTATCGGTTTTCGGTTAGGTTACCAATTTGTCTGGGTTTTTTTGCCCACCCCTAAGTTTGGTATGCTAGGAACTGTTGTGTTTTTTAAGGCAACCATTTTTAGTAAAGAGTTGTACTAGCTAAGATTTCTAGTTCTGTAAAATTGTTTCTTATGAATAGAAAGAACTTTAATAGGATAGATTTAGGAGTTTGGACTTTAATGACTTTGTATTTGTTCATGTTTTGAGCTTAATAAAATTATCTTTTTATAACCAAGGAGCCGAGATGAGTGAAAGCTCTGGCGATACTTCAGGCACCGTACAATCGATGGATTTTCAGCGGGTTATTGTTGAAACAGATGCTCAATTGGTCGTTCATGCTATCAATTCTCCCTTAGAGGACATTTCAGAATTTGGTACGATCATAAACTTATGTCAGAACCTCCTACTTCAGAACGACACTTTCTCTATCACATTTGCAAGGCGACAAGTGAACGAGGCGGCCCATACCATTGCTAGGTCCTCTCGGTCTTTATCTTGTCCCATGTTCTTTTATTCCATTCCGAGTTTTTTAATTTCTGTGTTAAACGTTGATTGCCCTTCAAAGGCTTATTTTTTTTTTGGTAGGAAAGGAAAAGAAAAAAAACAAAAACAAAAAACCGCTCAACCCGGGATCAGCCTAGGAAAACTGACCCCCACCACATCCTCCAAGATCAAAGAAGAGATGAAGACCGATGGGGAAGAGAAGGTAGAAAGACCCAACACACTAGAGTGCCCTTCCATCGCAAGACGGTCCGCAACACGGTTCTGCTCCCTATAAATATGAGCAAACCTAATAGACTCAAAGGAGGAACCAATCCTCCTAATGCTTTTAATAATGATCAGGTTATTCCGGCAAACAGCGTTGCCCTCAGAAATCATTTTAACCGCTTCTTGGTTATCCGATTCAATAAGGAGCTTCTTCACCCCAAGCTCCTTAGCAAGTTTCAAGCCCGAGAAAATCCCCCAAAGCTCTGCAGAAAAGGAAGATCCAATACCCAAATTCTGAGAGAAGCCAGAAACCCACCTGCCACCATCGTCTCTAAGGACCCCTCCTGCGGCAATTCTCCCGTCTCTTAGACAAGAACCATCAGTGTTGAGTTTTGTTGGTCCCTTATAACGTAACAAGTTAGTTCCAAGGGGGGGATAGGAACTACTTTAAATTTTAATACGTTAAGGCTGACTTCTTTTTCTTTGAAAAAGGATTACACAGCGCGCTGAGTAAATTAAGACACTAGCTTAGTCAACTGGTGACTAAGTCGACTTCTTTCTTTGAGTCAGAAGATAGCACTTAAGTCTATTCCTGAACTCAGATACTCAATTCAACACAACTCAGCGTGACCTCTTTACTTGGTCAGTTTTGTTTAAGCAAGCAATATATATGTTAGGGAGTTTAAGGTTAGAAAGATGTTACTCAGCAGATTTATCTAGGTTCGGCCTCCAAGCCTACGTCCTGTCCCCGGAACACGTTCCGAGCTTTCGAATTCTCTACTGAGCTCTTTAACGGTAGAGCATCAAACCTTTTACAACTTAGAAGCTGAGTATAACAAGAGTACCTTCCTCTATACCTCTACTCACTCCTAATCTCTCGCTGAGTACTATAACCGAGTACTCAGCCTCTCCTTTCTAATCTCTAGAAATGATAAAGATTTGTGCTAAACAACAATTGCTAAGACACCTTAGATGATTGAATAATCACTCTAGACTTTTACATGAAAGATATATAATTTGGTGTAAGAATTTGCTTTGCTTTTCTTCACAGAACTTTGAGTAGATTTTTGGTCAGCGTAATGGCTTGATCAAGTTCTGTGTTAAAATGAAGCAACTGAAGGGCACTATTTATAGAGACGTCTGAGGCATCAGTCATTTCGAATTTCGAAATAACCGTTGGAGGGAAACAGCTTCCTGTCATTGTCACTCAGTCTTGCTCAGAGCTCTCGGCCAATCAGATTTGAGTATCTTCTGTCCTCGGTCAGCTTTTAGTCAGTTCAGCAGAATGTCTCTCCATTTATGGTAAGGTCAACTAGACAGCGTCCTGTGTCTTCTGAACTTTACCCAAAGTGGAAACACTTTGTCTGGAAGTTGTTCTTGCTCAGCTGTTGTCTTGTACTCTTTGTCGATTCAACTCAGTAGCTTCATTCCGAAGTTGTTCAACGAAGGTCTTCTAGATCCTTCTCACGCTGAGTTGCGTTTTGTTCATAACGACAGCGTTTTGCACACGTTGGCCGAGTTGTCTTGATCTGTTTGACTTGGGCTTTGACTTCCGTATTGGGCTTTAAGCTTTTTAGTCTTTATGTCTTATAAACAATTTAACTCAACATTGAACAAACACATTAAAGCATTTAAACTTAGTGTGTTTAGAATATATTTAATTTTACTTAAATAATTTTGTCAAATCAAAATCATGTGGAAAGGTGTTTCAACAAACTCCCCCATTTTGATGTTGGCAAAACTATTCAGCGAGGAACTCAGTGTTGAGCTCCCCCATGATAGTTGACCTATTATCACTTAGCAAACTCCCCCGTCAGGGTTGAGTTGCTGACTTAGTTTTACTCAAGGTTTAATCGAATGAGTCTAAGGTCAGTTTTCAGATATAGGTCAGCTCATGAAACATATTCTATTTTACTCAGTATTAAGCGGAAGGTGTAACATAGAGAGCACTGAGTAATCATTTTGTTCAATGGGTCTTATAAGACAGTGTTTTATAAACATACAAGACAATGTCAAACATATTATCAGCATTGGATACAATCAACAAGTATTATAAGCATTAAACATAGTTGATGTATTTGAAGATACATAAGAAACGTAGTCAGCGTATACATCAAACAAACAAAGAAACGTAGAAACATGGACATAAAGATAAGACAAAAGACTATGCTAGCCAGTTTCTATTTCTTTTTCTTTTGCTTGGACTGACTACTTCTAGGAGCCTCCTGTTGAGTTCTAGCTTGTTCTTTCTCCCCCGTTTTGTCAGCATCGGGTGGAGGAGGAATTCTAAAGGAGCCGGTTAAGACTGCAGTGGTCAGCACGCCGGACAGCTCCTTAAGTTTATCGGCACTCTCATTGATACCGTCGAAAACAATGACGCCTTCATCCAAGACCTCTTTTGGTATGCCGATTTCAGCGGCGCTGAGCAGACTCAGTATGTAAGCTTGAGACTTACCTACCCAAGTAATTGAATCTGTCAGTGCAGCAAAAACTTGATGAAAGGTCTTCAGCAGTGTTGAGTCATAATATTGACGCTGGATATTGTTATGACGCACATGGGTGAAGATCCTTTGAGAGTTGACCAATATCTCATTCTGCTTCATCTGGTCAGTGTCCATCTCTTGCTTATTCAAGTTCAGCAGACGAACTGCTTCGCTAATTTGCTCCACCGAGCATTGAGAGTAGGAGGCCAGCTGATTGTTGGTCTTGGTTTGCTCAGTGTGAAGCTGGGGAAAGAGCATCTTAACTTCATCAGAAGTTGCATACTGAGTATTCGTAGCTGACCAGGTCTAGAATTTGCCTTGAAGAGTGTTAAGATGTTGAACCGTTGTCAGTTGAAGCTCAGCCAGCTTCGTTATTGAGTCCTGTTTGGGCTGTTGTGATTGAATTGAGATCATATCACTTAGCAAATCCTTCAGTCCTTTAACCTCGGTTAAGAGCTGAGAGACTTGGGACAGCTGAGTTGATGTATTGCCACTTGACCCAACAGTAGGTTCAGCAGTTTGATGAATGTCCTTAATTAATGACTGCACCGAGTTGATGAGTTTTCTGCTAGACTCAGTGGCATGCAGATAGCTTAGGGATCCTTCATCGTGTTGCCTAGTTTCCTCAGTATGACCAGTTTGTGGAGGAGTCAGATTTATGACGTGGTCAGTGACTGGAATGGAATTTTCAGTCTGCACTTGGTGTTCTGGAAGAAATGGTTGATCGGCAGGAATTATGGTTGGTGAAGTAGTAACCCTAATAGATTCAGTGCTGACGGGGGCAGGAATGTTCTGAGTCAGCACGGTGCTTGAGGCAGCAACATTGACGAGAACTTGCTCGATTTGGCTAGTAGAGTTGGCGGAAGCATTCAAGTCGGCTTGTTCCTTTTGTGAAGAAACAGAGGCTTGCTTTTCAAGAGAAGCTTGTTGAGAAGAAGGGGTTTGCTTACTAAAAAACTTCAGCTTCAGAGAAGAAGGATCTTTAGTCGGCTTTTGAACAGGGAGGTCAATGACCGTTTTCTGACTTGCCTTTACTAATCTTCTTCTGCGAGGAGGAGTGGGATCAGCTTGGATAGATTCTCCTGAGTGAGAAGGAGAAGTCTCTTCTTGATCAGCATTGGGCTGATTAGCTTGTACTTGTACTTTATCTGCATCCAACTCAGTGTTAGTTGGGTCAGCAGCTTCCTCTTCACTCGCTGTCTCCTCAGCGTCATCCTGATCGCTGTCTTCTTCTTCCTCATCATCCTGATCTGAGTTATCTAATTCTTCTTCCACCTGAGTGATGAAGTGATCATCCAGTTCCACATCATCTTCTTGATGCTCAGCTTCAGTTCCTTGACACTGTGTGAAGTGAGAATCACCAGGAACAATGATGTCAGTGGGGATAGCATCAATTGGGGTCAGCTCTGAAGACTTCTTCTTCTTCAGAGGTTGCTCAGCTTCTAGTCTTTCCTTAGTATTAGGCTCATCTTGCCTGCTTCTCTTCTCAGCTGACTTAGGTCTCTCCTGACCTTTTTGAGCAGCTGACTTTAGCTTCTTGGCCTGAGGCTCAGCCTTCTTTGAAGGAGTCCCAACAGCTTTCCTTTTTCAGGCAGCTGGAGCCTTTGTCCTTTTTCCCTTCTTTGAGACAGTTGTCTCCTCATCAGCCTCATCAGCATTTTTGCCTTTCTTAATCGGTTGGTTATACTTCAAGGCACGCAGCGCAGCAGCTGTGATCTCAGAGCCTTGGGCCTGAGTTTCCTCGAATAGATCAATCTGATGGTCTATGAGGATTCTGGTTATGAGTGAGCCCAGTCTTAAAGTTCCTGTGCTCCTCTAGAAGCCAGCGATTAGGAAAACTGGCATATTGATGGGCTTATAAGTCAGCATGTGCCATATGAAGCACTGTTCGAAATTTGTCGCTGAGCTGGTGCAATTAATCTTGGGGTAGATGTAATTGGTCAGCAGGTAGTGTGCCATCTTTTGATGCTGGCCCATTGAAGAGCTTGAGATTTCTCCAGAATGACCATGGGGTTTGCAGAAGGTGGCTACGTACCCAGTTCCTTCATGATCACCAGTTCTCCTCAGCTTTGTTCCCTCATTCTTCAATTTCAGCAGATTGGCAAGGTAAGTAGGGTTGACAAAGATGGTTTTCTCTTTTACCACGGTTACCAGATAGTCCTGGTTGTCGTCAGCAACCCGCAGATTGTGGTAAAATTCCCTTACTAGGTCAGGGTAAGTTGGGTCTCTAATTGAAAACAGCTCGGTCCAGCCATTATTCGATATCCATTCACAGAATGGTTGCTCGGTTGTTACGAAGGCCTCAGAGAACCATCTCGAGAAGTCTATCTTCCACTCTTTGACGTCCTCGAAAACCTTAGTATAGGTTCTTACTTTGGTCGGCTTTCCTTTGGAGGAAGTGGCTTGGCCAGCTTTGCCTTTGCTCGGTGTGGTGGCTTTAGTCGCTTCAGGCAAAGTAGTTTGTCTGGATGGTTCATCGGAACTGGTCTTAGGGTGACCGGCACCGGAGATGTTCACGGAAACCTTAGTTATAGCTTCAGAGAGAGATTAGGGAGTTTTGAGAGTTTTTTTAGAGAGAGAATGCTTATGCCAGAGGATTTGGTAAGTGTAAAGAGATAACAATGGGTATTTGCCCATTATTTATTGCGGTGAAAAGTGGATCTTATCGAATCCATGTGTCAGTTTTGCCTTGGGATTGTCAACCGATAATGATCCTGGCTTTTATGACACATTCGGCGCATACGTCATCCTAAGTGGCTATTTGCGTGCTCTAGAATTAAATGCAACGGATCTTATACTCAGCGTTTAGAATACTAAGCGTTTTATATTCTGAGTGGTCCGTTTTATACAAACGGATGATTTCTCAGTTTGAGATAACTACTCGGTGCCAATTGTTTGTTCATTATGTGATATTCATTCATTTAGCATTAATCACTCATCATACATCTATTCACTCAGCAAATAATAGATCACTCAGCATGTTAATTCACTCAGCATGAATATATATTAAGAGCTGGAATTTACTGAAGAGGATTAAACATACCAATGGCTTCTCTCAGTATGCTGAACTGTTCACGAGCCAGTGGCTTTGTGAAGATATCCGCAAGCTGCTCATCCATTGGGACGTAGGTCAGCTTTATCTCACCCATGAGTACATGGTCTCTAATGAAGTGATGTCTTATGCTGACATGCTTCATCCTACTGTGTTGAATTGGGTTCTTTGATAGATCAATTGCACTTTTGTTGTCACATTTGACCTCAATTGTCTTTGTTTGAACACCATAGTCTTCAAGCTATTGCTTAATCCATAGGACTTAAGCAACACAGTGTCCAGCAGCAATGTACTCAGCTTCAGTGGTAGATAAGGCTACTGACGCCTGCTTCTTGCTGAACCAGGATACAAGACAGCTTCCTAAGAAGTGACATCCTCCAGAGGTGCTTTTTCGTTCAAGCTTGTCTCGTCCGTAGTCAGCGTCAGTGTATCCAACGAGTGTGAAACCATGAGTGTTGGGATACCATAAACCTGCGTTCACTGAGCTTTGCAAATATCTAAGGATTCTTTTTACAGCTATGTAATGAGATTCCTTAGGGTTAGATTGATATCTAGCACAGTAGCATACTGAGAACTGAATGTCCGGTCTACTTGCTGTTAAGTAAAGTAAAGAGCCTATCATACCTCGATACAATTTGCTGTCTACCGACTTACCATTCTCGCCAGCGCAGAGGACAGTGTCAGTGCCCATAGGAGTGGATATTGGCTTGCAATTTTTAAGATCATATTTCTTCAATATCTCCTTAGCATATTTAGCTTGACTGATGAAGATGCCATTTTTCCCTTGTTTGATTTGGAGTCCAAGGAAGAAGTTGAGTTCTCCCATCATTGACATTTCAAACTCAGTCTGCATTTGCTTGCTAAATTCCTTGCATATTGACTCATTAGTAGCACCGAAAATAATATCATCCATATATATTTTAGCCAGCAGGGTATCTTTACCCTTTCTCTTAATGAATAAGGTTGTATCAGCTTTGCCTCTGACATAGTTTCTAGTCAGCAGGAAACTGGTCAGCCTCTCATACCAAGCACGTGGTGCTTGCTTGAGGCCGTACAGAGCCTTTTTGAGTTTATAGACGTGGTTTGGGAATTTAGGATCCTCAAACCCTGGAGGTTGATTAACATAAACTTCCTCGTTTATAACTCCATTAAGGAATGCACTCTTAACATCCATTTGAAACAGTTTAAAGTTCATATAACTTGTATAAGCGCATAAAATTCTAATAGCCTCTAGCCTTGCCACTGGGGCAAAGGTCTCACCGTAGTCAATACCTTCTTGCTGACTGTAGCCCTGAGCTACAAGCCTTGCTTTGTTCCTGACTACATTTCCTTGCTCATCCAGCTTGTTGCGGAAGACCCATCTTGTTCCAATGGTCTTCTGACTCCTTGGATGTGGCACTAACTCCCATACATCGTTTCTTCTGAATTGGTCAAGTTCCTCTTGCATTGCGCTCATCCAGAATTCATCTTCCTCAGCATCAGTGAAGTTCTTAGGTTCCTGAACTGAGACGAAGGCTACGTTGCTGAGGTATCTCCGGAGTTGATTTCTTGTCATCAGGGTATTCTCAGCGGCATCAAGAATGGCACTCTCTGAGTGTCCTCTTGGTATCCTTATCTCCTCTTGTGTTGTCTGTGTTTCAACAGTCTCTGCAGGTATAGATTGGTCAGTGAAAACAATTTGAGGTTCACTTTTACCTTTGGTCAGCCCTTGAGGGAATGACTCAGCGGCTGTATCTTGATCAGTGGGTACTGAGTGTGGATCATCCTCGGTCAGCGGCAGATGTCTTCCTGCAGGGTTAGTTTCGTCGAACTCAACATGTACTGACTCTTCTAAAACTTGAGTTCGTTTATTGAAAACTCTGTATGCTTTGCTGTTTGTTGAGTAGCCTAAAAAGATAGCTTCATCAGCTTTTGAGTCAAACTTAGTTAGGCTATCTTTGGTGTTTAAAATAAAACATTTACAGCCAAAGGCACGAAAGTATCCAATGTTGGGCTTTCGTCCTTTCCAAAGTTCGTAGGGGGTTTTCTTTAGTATAGGTCTAACAAGAGCCCTATTAAGAATATAGCACGCTGTGTTAACAGCTTCTCCCCAAAAGTACTTTGGAAGCCTATTCTCACTCAGCATTGTCCTGGCTATTTCAACCAAGGTTCTGTTCTTCCTTTCAACAAGGCGTCCTAGGAGCAGAAAAATTATGGTCAATGCCGCTAGCTTCACAGAATTCAACAAACTGTTGGTTTTTGAATTCTCCACCATTATCACTTCGGATATGAGCCAGTTTTAGGTCTTTATCATTTTCAAGTTTTCTAACCAAATTTGAAAATGTCTCAAAGGTCTCATCCTTGCTACTCAGCAAGATGATCCAAGTGTACCGAGAGAAGTCATCTACAATGACCAAGGAAAATCTTCTTCCACCCAGACTCAGCGGCTGGACTGGACCGAAGAGATCCAAGTGTAGTAACTCTAACGGACGCTTAGTTGAGACAATATTTTTACTATGAAAAGATTGTTTGGTTTGTTTTCCAGCTTGGCAAGCGTGGCATAGTTGATCTTTTTCAAATTTAAGTTCTGGCAGTCCCTCAACCAATTGCTTTCTTGCTAATTTGGCCAGGAGGTCCATGCTTACATGACCAAGTCTCCTGTGCCATAGCCAGGAATTTTCTTCCTTTGAAACTAAGCATACAGTTTTTGAAAACTTTTTCTCTAAGTTCAGCATGAAGACATTATCAATGCGAGGGGCAGTTAAAATTAACTCATTAGTATTACCCTCGTATATTTTACATCTAGTGTCATCAAATATAACTTTTCTCCCATTATCACATAGCTGAGCTACGCTGAGTAAGTTATATTTGAGTCCGCTGACTAGGGAGACTGACTCAATAGTAGGATTACCT
The DNA here is from genome assembly GCF_963576675.1 of Euphorbia lathyris. Lineage (NCBI taxonomy): Eukaryota > Viridiplantae > Streptophyta > Magnoliopsida > Malpighiales > Euphorbiaceae > Euphorbia > Euphorbia lathyris. The sequence continues at coordinate 5,237,950 of NC_088918.1, forward strand.
CCAACGGTTCCTGACCCTACTATCTTACCCTTTTTGTTGTCTCCAAAACTTACGCTTCCTCCTCTTTTACGCTCAAATGTGATGAACTGAGTTTCATCACCAGTCATATGCCTCGAGCATGCGCTGTCAATATACCACATCTTTGACTTCTCAGCACATCTCAGGCTTACCTGCAATGTAACTAGTTACTCTTAGGTACCCAATTCTTTTTGGATCCTTGCTTGTTAGGTTCAACAGGTAAAGCATCATATTTTATTTTATGGTGACATACTTGAACAGTATGGCCATTCTTTCCACATAAGTCACAGCTGACCTTCCGTTTAGGATTTCTCACTGACTGGTCAGCACCCCAGTGCTGAGCGTGCCAGCACACCTTTGTGGTGTGTCCTTTCTTCCTACAGAAGTCACACTGGACTTTCCGCTGAGGATTCTATCTCTGCTGACCAATACTTCGGTACTGAGTATTCAGAGGAATATTGCTTTTGTTTGGAACCTTTAGTTGGTTTTGAATAGAAGTGACGTCCTTTCTCAGTTTCTTAGAATCTAATTGGACTTCAGAGATATACTTATGTATGATCTCCATGTTATCATGCAAAGTTGAGTTGTCCTGAAGAAGGAATCTGAGGTCACTCAGCTTGACCTCTTCAACCTCGTCACAACGCCTGCTGAGTGCTCTAACTTTCTTATTACACTTTTTGACAAGTGTGTAGAGATCACTCAGGGCATTAACCATTTCATTTCTGAGCTGGGGTAGTGATATTACCTCATTTGATTGCTCCTCGTCATCAGATGCGATGGAGGGGTCAGCATGCTCAGAGATGCACGGCTCAGCAAGTTCGTCAGCCATAAAACAGATCTTTGCTGACTCAGTGGCATCAGCTTCTGATGATGAAGACTCATCACTGTCGCTCCATGTTGCCACCATTGCCTTTTTTCCGTTCTTCCTTTCTTTCCTCAGTGTGGGGCAGCTTGACTTAATATGGCCAGTTTGATGACATTCAAAGCATGTAATGGGTTTTGAGTTGTCCTTCTTGTATTTGCTGTCGCTGGACTCAGCTTTATACTTATCAAACTTTCTGTAAGGCTTTTTATAATATTTGTCATTCTTTCTGAACAGCCTTTTCATCTTTCTGGTGAACATAGCCATCTCCTCATCATCTGTTGAGCTCCCATCAATGGAGTCAGCTTTCATGACAAGAGATTTTTGCTTCTTGTCTTCAGACTTTTCCTTCACCTCGAAATTCTTCATTGAGATCTCATGGGTCAGCAATGAGCCGATGAGTTCATCATATTTGTAGGTGGTTAAGTCTTGAGCTTCCTCAACAGTAGTCTTCTTTGCTTGCCAGTTTTTAGGAAGACTCCTAAAAATCTTCTTGACTTGTTCTTCCTTAGTGAAGATCTTCCCAAGTCTCTTGAGCTCATTGATGATGTTTGTAAACCTTTCATTCATGTCAGATATTCCTTCATCATCGTTCATTTCGAACAGCTCATACAGTCTCATCTGCTGGTTCACCTTGGACTCCTTCACTTTGTTGGTTCTTTCGTAGGTGACCTCCAGCTTCTTCCAGATCTCTTGCGCTGACTCACAACCTGATATCTTATTATATTCTGCAGCATCAAGCGCACAGTGAAGCATATTTATAGCCGAAGCGTGATTTTGTAGCTTCTTGATATCATCCTCTGTCCATTTTGCCTCAGCTTTGACAACTGTTTGGCCAGCCACAACTTCAACAGGAACAAACGGGCCTTGGACTATTGAAAGCCATGCACTCATGTTTGTTGCCTGAATAAAGTTTTTCATCCTATTCTTCCAGAAGGTGTAGTTAGACCCGAAGAATAGGGGAGGCCGAGTAATGGACAGCCCCTTAGGTAAGATCTGAGTTGTCTGGTTTCCTGGGAGAAACCGAGTGCTATTTTCAGCCATAGTGGGGATCAACTCAAGGTAGTTAAACCTTTCACAGTGAGCTTTTAAGCTCTGATACCACTTGTTGGTCCCTTATAACGTAACAAGTTAGTTCCAAGGGGGGGGGGGATAGGAACTACTTTAAATTTTAATACGTTAAGGCTGACTTCTTTTTCTTTGAAAAAGGATTACACAGCGCGCTGAGTAAATTAAGACACTAGCTTAGTCAACTGGTGACTAAGTCAGCTTCTTTCTTTGAGTCAGGAGATAGCACTTAAGTCTATTCCTGAACTCAGATACTCAATTCAACACAACTCAGCGTGACCTCTTTACTTGGTCAGTTTTGTTTAAGCAAGCAATATATATGTTAGGGAGTTTAAGGTTAGAAAGATGTTACTCAGCAGATTTATCCAGGTTCGGCCTCCAAGCCTACGTCCTGTCCCCGAAACACGTTCCGAGCTTTCGAATTCTCTACTGAGCTCTTTAACGGTAGAGCATCAAACTTTTTACAACTTAGAAGCTGAGTATAACAAGAGTACCTTCCTCTATACCTCTACTCACTCCTAATCTCTCGCTGAGTACTATAACCGAGTACTCAACCTCTCCTTTCTAATCTCTAGAAATGATAAAGATTTGTCCTAAACAACAATTGCTAAGACACCTTAGATGATTGAATAATCACTCTAGACTTTTACACGAAAGATATATAATTTGGTGTAAGAATTTGCTTTGCTTTTCTTCACAGAACTTTGAGTAGATTTTTGGTCAGCATAATGGCTTGATCAAGTTCTGTGTTAAAATGAAGCAACTGAAGGGCACTATTTATAGAGACGTCTGAGGCATCAGTCATTTCGAATTTCGAAATAACCGTTGGAGGGAAACGGCTTCCTGTCGTTGTCACTCAGTCTTGCTCAGAGCTCTCGGCCAATCAGATTTGAGTATCTTCTGTCCTCGGTCAGCTTGTAGTCAGTTCGGCAGAATGTCTCTCCATTTATGGTAAGGTCAACTAGACAGCGTCCTGTGTCTTCTGAACTTTACCCAAAGTGGAAACACTTTGTCTGGAAGTTGTTCTTGCTCAGCTGTTGTCTTGTACTCTTTGTTGATTCAACTCAGCAGCTTCATTCCGAAGTTGTTCAACGAAGGTCTTCTAGATCCTTCTCACTCTGAGTTGCGTTTTGTTCATAACGACAGCGTTTTGCACACGCTGGTCGAGTTGTCTTGATCTGTTTGACTTGGGCTATGACTTCCGTATTGGGCTTTAAGCCTTTTAGTCTTTATGTCTTATAAACAATTTAACTCAACATTGAACAAACACATTAGTGTAATAAATCAAAGCATTTAAACTTAGTGTGTTTAGAATATATTTAATTTTACTTAAATAATTTTGTCAAATCAAAATCATGTGGAAAGGTGTTTCAACAAGTTTAACCACCCCTTCCCTCGGCTTACACTGGCCTAAAAGATTGACCTCCCTCCTCTGAACATCCCTAGGTAAGGGGTCATCAACAAAACTCTCAACCAAGGTACTAATCTTCTTAGAAAAGAACTCAAGGACATTAGGCTGAGACACCACTCCTCCTCCAAAGATCTCCTCGTTCCGCCATTTCCAAATCTGATGGCAGACCACCATAAAAAGAAGGACACCTTGATTTCCAGGCAGAAGAATCCCTTTAATTCCATCAACAAACCAATCATTTTCAGAATGGGCTAAAAAGGAAGGTAGCACATCCCTAGGGAGAATTCTCCTCCAAACCTCCTTACTTCTCTCACAATCCCTGAGAGCATGCCACAAAGTTTCCTCAAACCCTCTGCATCTGCCACATGCTCCAGAATCCACCAGGTGCCTCCTTTTTCTATCCGAATTAGTAAGCAATCTATTCCTAGCCCCCAACCACAGGAAACTCCTAATACGGTACGACACTTTTAAGGCCCAAATCGTTTTCCACACCCTAGGGGACGGAGAATCCAAATCCTGATAGAACGCTTGAAAAGCAGATTTACACGAATAGGCCCCGTTGTTAGTCAGCGCCCAACAGTAACTATCCTTGTCCTCAATTTGATTACTAATGTGAACACCTCTGATAGTAAGGAGTGATTCCAGACCGAGGTAGGACTCAAATTTATCCCAAATCCACTCACCCTCAGAATCCACCACATCAGCAATCCTCCAGTCATGAATGTCCATCGGAGGTAAGGAAGTACAAATCTCCAATAAAGGCTTCTTACCTACCCAAATATCCTTCCAAAATCTGATGGACCTGCCATTTCCCACATTCCACCCAATCCCAAAACAAAATTCAGCAAAAACTGCACTAATGCCTTTCCATAGAAAGGAACAATTAGCCACTCTATCCTTAGGCCCCCCAAACACCTTATCCTTCCGGTATTTCCCACATAAGAGTTGGACCCACAGAGCTGAAGGAGACTGCCACATCCACCACATGAGTTTCATTAATAAGACTTTATTATTATCTTTGGCTTTCCTAATGCCCAGACCTCCCAAATCTTTAGGCTGACAAACCTCACTCCAATGAACAAGATGGATCTTTCTCCCCTCCTCAGCTTCCCCCCATAGGGACCTACGGTTAATTTTATCAAGGTCTTTAAGCATGGGTTCAGGAAGATGACAAGCCTGCATAATGTGATTGGGAGTTGCACAATTAACAGATTGGATTAACGTAAGACGGCCAACGAGAGAGAGAGTCATAGCTTTCCAAGTGGCACACTTCATATTTTCTTTATCCAAAGTATCTTTAAAAGACACCTTAGACACTCTCTTACTGTGGGGGGGAATACCCAGATACTTCCCGAAAGAGTTAGTCAGAGGAATACCCGAGAGATCACTTAACCTTTTACAGACACTCTGGTTCATATTTTTAGAACACATCATCCTAGATTTATGGACATTAAGCTTCTGAGCAGAGGCCGAACAGAAACAGTCAAGGATATCCATAATAATACTCAACTGCTCCTCATTACCTTCTAGAAAGATCAGAACATCATCTGCAAAGAATAAGTGAGTAACCTAGGGGCAGAAGCTATTGATAGCCACTGGGTGGAAACTCCCATTATCAACAGTATCCTGGATCAGATGCGACAACCTCTCCATTGCAATAACGAAAAGGAAGGGGCTCATAGGGTCCCCTTGACGGATACCCCGGTCCGGAGAGAATTCCTCCGACATATCCCCATTAATCATAACTTGAAAAACAGGAGAAGAGATGCAAACCTTAATTAACCTTCTCTAATTGTCAAGGATCCTCGCTCTCTCCAGACTCTCCATCAGGAAACTCCAGTTGATGCGATCATAGGCTTTCTCCAAGTCCAACTTAAGAGCCACGATGCCTTTCTTCCCCTTCCTGATCTTCATAGTGTGGACCAAATCTTGGGCAATCACTACATTATCCATCATTTGTCTACCAGGTACAAAACTACCCTGATTCTGACAGATGATCTCAGGAAGAATACAGTGGATTCTATTAGCCACAATCTTTGTAACAGTCTTATAAAGAACATTATGGTAAAAACCAGCAGGCAGACCATCAATCCCAGGAGCTTTAGAAGCCCCAATACTAAAAATGGCTTGGTCAATATCCTTTAGGGAAACAGGGTGGAAGGCATCCCGAATGCTATCCTCTCCAACCATAGGAAAGGAAGCAACAGAGTGAGCCCTCTCCAGATGGACAGGCTCCTCTTTAAACATATCCTTATAGAACTCCAGGGCCAATCTCCGAATATCCTCGTCCTCATACACCCAATCACCATTAGAGTTCTTAATCGCATCAATTCTATTCCTCTGCCTTCTTATAATGGTAGAGAGATGAAAATACCTGGTATTCCGATCCCCATCTCTGATCCAGGACTTTCTAGACTTTTGAAACCAAAGAAGCTCCTCCTACCTGAGCACAGCTTCCAGCTCCTTCTGAAGAGTTCTAAGAAGGCCATTCAAAGCGTGATCAAACCTAACCTCCAACCTCCACTGAATGCCCTCCATTCTATTCAATAATTTCTTCTTCCTCCTAATAATATGCCCAAAGACATTTTTATTCCACCCCAGCACATTATTCCTAAATCCTTCCGCAACTTGAAGGACATTCGAGTGAGGAGTCCAATTATCATGAACGAATTCCTTAAACTTAGGATGAGATTCCCAAGCCAACTGATAACGGAACGGTCTCTCACCCCTAGGACAATTGCCCCTCATTAGCCTAAACAAAATCGGACAGTGATCCGAATGACGGAACGAGAGATTAAGAACAGACACCTCAGGGAAAGTAGTCTGAGCTAAAACATTAGCATAAACCTTATCCAAACGAACAAAAGTACTGTTGTGCTTCCAAGTGAACTTATGACCAGAGGCCCCAAGGTCAGAAAGCCCACATAAATCCATACTACTCTTGTGGTGAAGGCACCGATTCACATAATGATGCGAACCCCCCCTCTGGTCACTCATAAATGCAATATCGTTAAAGTCACCAGCCACAAACCAAGACTCAGAAATGTTGACACTCATAGAGTGGAGAACCTCCCAAAGCCGTTTCCGATTGGCCAAAACAGGATCAGCATACACCAGGGTAATAAGAAAAGATTTATTACTAGAAACACTCACTTTGCAATGAATTTATTTTTATTACCAGAAACACCTTCAAAGGCTTATTAATTCCATTTCATTTCGAATTTTTTTTTATCTTTTTATAAAAAAAATTACACATACACATGTAAACTTGTAAATCTTTTCTTTGTGATACATTGTAATTACATTTTAACCTATCAAACACTTAAAATTTGTAACATTTTACCGCTTTATACCGTGAATTTATTAATTTTATACCTATAATACTCATATTTGTTGATTTGGCACACTTCAAATTTGATGAGACATACAACATGGACTTTATTGAAAATTTATCAAATCAACCAATAAGGATCTTTATGAGTATCTCCTATGCAATAAATTCCAAAAGTTGTCAAAACTTAACATATCATCGTAATATAATGTTTTATTTTATCTTTCATCCACATTATTTTTGTCATTTAAAAAAAATACTCCAACTCTAAGCAACTTTAAAAGTTATCATTATAATCTTATAAAACATTATTTATATATATAAAAAACTTTAAAATTATTTTATTGAAAAAAGAGATGGTAATATTGCCAAAAATTGATAACAGTGCTACTAAAAACAAACAACTCTAAACTGTGCGATGCACACCACTCTTCTAAGCAATTTCCACTTCACCAAGCACTCCCTATTAGAGCATCTCCAATGGGGAGTACTTAAAGGAAAGTTTGGTGAGGTGGAAGTTGCTTGGAAGAGTGTTTTGCATTAGAGAGTTTCAAGTTGTTTGTCTTTTGATAGCAATGTTGTCACTTTTTGATAATATCGTCATTTTTTTTCAATGTTGTCACTTTTTGGCAGTATTGAAATTTTAAATTTTTAAGTCTTTTTTTTATATATGAAATAGTGATATGTGGGACCACAGTAGTGTTCACATGGACTTCAATGATAAAATAAATTTGGTTATTCACCGTTTGATCTAAACTTATTAAATCTAAACTTTATGATGCTTTGAATCTTCAGCTTAAAATTCTAATAAACCTAGATCTAACGGTGAATTATCAAATACTACATGATTATTAAGGTCAATATGATCAAAATAGTGTGGGACCACAATGACAACTTTTGAAGTTACTTTAGCATTGAATCATTTTTTTTAAAGTTGTTAAAAGTGATATATGAATGATAGAGAAAATAAAATAATCTATTTTGAGATAATGTGTTAAATTTTGGCAACTTTTAGAAATACAAGATTAGGTGTGCTGTAGATTCAAATATAAGTAAATTGTGCCGCATAACAAATTGTTATAAGTTTAGGTGTGTGATTATGTATTAAGTCATATATTTAATTAGGCATAACACATCCCTAGCCTCTGTCCTTGTTAAGAAAAGTAATTGTCCCTCTATATTTTCAGAATGGTTTATTAACCTAATAAACTTGTTTAAAGTAACCTATTGACCTTCTAAAATTCATGTGACATGACAAAATGAGATTTAAAAAAAAATTGAAGTGCGTTACAATTTAAATAAATTCAAAGAGTCAATGGATTACTATAAACAAATTTAAAAGGTTAATATGTCACTTTTAGATAATCAATAAATAAACCACTTTAAATAAATTCAACGTACAAAATGACACAAGTTTAACTTTTACGGACAAGTTTATTGAGCCATGTTCACATGGACCTCAATAATCAAATGAATTTGGTCATTCACTCTTCGATTTAGACTTATTAAATTTAAATTTTAGGATGCTTTGAATCTCTATCTTAGAATTTTAATAAACTTAGATCTAATAGTGAATGATCAAATACTACATAGTCATTAAAGTATGTGTGATCAAAACTACAAGTTTAGTAATGTAACAAAATAGTCTGAAGTTTTTTCTTTTCAAGAACTACCAATTTAGTCTCAATTTACGGAATGACACAATTTTAGTCTTGATGCTTATGAAATGATGCAATTATAAACGTGGATGCATCAAGTTCCGTTAGCTAGAGTTACAATTCCACTATTTTCACATATTAATACTTGAACGTTGATGTTAAATTAATACTTTCCTAAAAACCTTAAACTATTTTCACACTTTATCCCTTAATTACATAACTAATAAGCGATAATATACTAATCTTTTATATACATGAGTAAATAATTTATTAGTCTTTGTCTTTTTACGTAACATATTGTTTAATTCACTCTAATTTTGAAAAACACACTATAAGGTTTCTATATTTTTTTTTTGTTACAATTAACTCTTTAATTTGTCTATTTTTCCTTAACGATACAAAATAAGTTTGTTACTAAAAATTTAAAAAAATAGACAAAGTGACCAAAAGATTAATAAATTTTTTATATTAAATATCATGTCTTCTATGTTATTTGGAGGACCCCTAATTCACATTTGGACACGTATAATGTGATTCCACTTAATAATTAAAATCGTAAGGTCTCTTATAATACGTATGATCCATATTACACATGACAAAAATATATTTCATTTGATACATGGAACCAGATACTTTAATAATTTGACTTACGTTAGTTAAAAAGTATAGGAAAAATAAATTATTTATCCATATATATATAACACAACACTAGTGTGTTCAATCCATAAAATATTATTAAAGATCAAGATCATGTATTTCCAAAAAAAAAAAAAAAAAAAAAAAGATCAAGATCATGTTTGAATCCAAATGTCTAAATTCTAAATCAGCTAAACAAAAAAAAAATGTCTAAATCATTGATGCATTGGTAAACTATGCTTCAGCACAATAAAAAAAGCACCAATCCAAAAATCCAAGCACAATGAATCGCCATTGATGAACATAGCAAAGAAAAAAAAACCAGAAAAAGAATGGCAAAAAGGGAAGAAAACCTTCAAACCTTCAAATCTTACTCTTCAATTGCCAAGACAATTGAGTCCCTTCAATTTGAAATGATTTGAATCTGTCTGTTTGAATTCAACTTTATACCCCGAAATAAAGCTCTTCATCGCTCGATTTTCCTCCACTAATCTACAGATCTGACCTCGAAGCTGTTTAATCATCTCTCTTTTCTCATCATTTCGTCTAATCAATTCCGTTTGCTGCCTCAAATTATCATCGATGAGCTTCGACACCTTCGGCTTCACTTCTTCCCACGTATTCTCCTTCTCTCCTTCTCCTTCGTTCTCACTTAACGCCTCTTTCGCTTCAGTTCCTTCTGTAATCGCATCTTCGACGGCGGATGTTTGCGGTTGAGGATCGGGAGTTGGAGATCCTTCCTCTGTTTTTACTTTGGTTAATGATGTTTGCGGTTGGGGATCGGGATTTGGAGATTCTTCCTCTGTTTTTACTTTGGTTAATGACATTTCCCGGAATCTGAGAGAAGAGAATGGAGATCGGAGTTGTGCGACTCGAGCTGTCTCCGCCGATCTGATCTTGTCGTAGTTTTCGGCTAAGTTTTGGTAGGATTGATGTAGATCTCGGAGGACGGATAAAAGCTCCGGTCGCCGTTTATAGAATAGCTCTGCTCTTTCGGTGAATGAATCGCCTTCGTCTTCAATTAGATTCACAACAGTTCTAATCTTTTCGTCCAAATCTGTATTTCAAATACAAAACAATAAAAAACATCAGTAATTTATTATTGAATTAATAATAAATATGAACTGTCAATTTTGGACACGACAATATGATTTAAACAGACAATCTGTTCGATATGACTCGTTAACTATAGTTATCATATAAATCACGTAATATGACTATAAGTTTTAGACTATATGTGGTTTTTCGTCATTAAAATTAAAATGTTATAATTAAGTGAAAAGATACGTTAGAAATCGTAAATTTTAAAATATTTGTGGTTTGCGACTTTCTTTCTTCATACCAAACATGGTCGGAGATGGCGACAAGAAAAAGACATTGTGAACAAATCAAAGTATTATGATCGCTTGAGCAACGTGAAAGATGGAAATTGTAATTTTAAAACTATGTATGGTTTCCATCCTTTCCGGATATCTTTTTTCATACTAAGAATAATTGGGAAGGGAGATCCGGACATATAACATAAACAAATCAAAGTGTTATTATGATTACATGAAAAAAAAAGGTGGAAAAGATGAAAATTACAAATTTTGATACTATTTGTGATTTTCATCCTTTCTGAATCTCTTTCTTCATGCCAAACATAACCGAGAAGGAAGACAAAGATACGGTGTAAACAAAATGTTATGATTACCTAAAAGAAAGAGGGAAAAGATGGAAATTACAATTTTAAAACCCGTACGATTTTCATCCTTACCTATTACCTACGGTGTAAAAAATAAGTGTTATAACACCTATAAGAGAGATCGAAAAAATGGAAATCACAATTTTAAAACTATTTGTGGTTTCCATCCTTCCTACGGATGGTCTAAACAAATCAAAGTGTCATGATCAGGGCCGAACTAGAGGGGTCGGGAGGGCCTATTGGTCGTCTTTGAGGAGAACATAACGACTGAAACTTCTGTCGCTAAACATAAACATTGAGCCGGTGATTTGTTATCGCGACAGATTTAATCGTCACTGATTCTTAATCCCCTAAATTTCTACTTTTTTTTTTGTCCTTCAACCTTAAATATTTGGTTCTGACCCGCCACTAATTAGGATTACTTGAAAAAGAGACCAGAAATAAGGAAATCACAATTATTAAAACCATTTTCTGTTTCCATCCTCCCCGAATCCCTTTCGTCATACTAACTGAATTTCAATCCCCCCCAAAATTTATTTTTCTTTGCTTAATTTTTCTCCTTTGAGGGAGCGGGAAAGATGGAAATCACAATTTCTCAAACCATGGTGTTTCCATCTTTTCCTTTTCCCATATAAAAACAAATCAAAGTGTTATAATTATCTGACCTAAAGCCGAAAAAGATGGAAATCACAATTTCATAACTATTTGCGGTTTCTATAGCTTTCTTCACACCAAACATAATAATGAAAACAAATCAAACCGTTATGATTACCTGAAAAATGGAAATCACAATTTTAAAACTATTTATCTTCGTATTTCTTATTTCACACCAATGGCAAAACCATAATAGAAAACAAAAATTTAGTAAGAAAACACAATGGAATTACAACAAGTGACAAAAGAATCCGTCGCTAAATCACATATCACCCAATTTGTGCAAATAATGAAATTAACGAAAACTTTTCTATATTTTCTGTCAGTAACTCTAATTTTTCTTATTTTGAACTCGGGAGGTCGACAGACTCTCTGCGACTCCCTGTAATTCCATCCCTGGGGAACGGACACAGAGACGGAGACGAACAATGTAAACCAATAATGAAATTAACGAAGACTTTTTCATATTTAAACAGAATTTCCGGCAACTCTAATTTTTCTTTATTTTGAACTCAGGAGGTCGACAGACTCTCAGTGCCTCCCTGTAATTCCGTCTCTGTTTCAGGAGAACAGGGACAGAGACGAACAATGGAAACAAATAATGAAATTAACGAAGATTTTTCTATATTCAAACAGAATTTCCGTCGTAACTCTAATTTTTCTATATTTTGAACTCGGAGATCGACAGACTCTCCATGACTCCCTATAATTCCACTTCCAGGGTAAACAAATCAAATAAAAAACTGTCATAATTACCTGAAAGAATAGCTTGAAGCCATGGAGATAGATTCGAAGGACGATTACGAGAATCCAACCACCAAGAAGAAGAAGCAGCAGATTCAGATTCTTCTTCCATGAAAGTGAGATTCAAGTTCCGTACAGAAGAAGAAGAAGAAGATCTAGAAGGAAGAAGAAGAATAGGGATAAATGAAAGGAATGGGTAAGAAATGGAGGAAGAAGAAGATGAAGAAGAAGATACCACCAAACTTGATGTTGAACTCATTGAAAGAACCTGAGATCTCGATTTTGAATTGAATGCGAATTGAATCTCAACTAATTTTGCAATTACTTGATTTTTAGCAAATTATGCCTCAAAATCAGTTAGTTTCGCCTTCACGATCTAGAAATGGATCTTCAATTTCAAGCAATTCACTCCTACTTGTTAGGGAAAATCCGAAATTCTAGTCATTTGTTACCTTTATGGGACTTAATTAATTCTATGTGGCATAGGCTACAAAATAAATACGAATTAAGATGAAATTGATACTTAAACTTAAAATTGATAGCAAATATCAATTTAATCTAAATTGAAGTTTAGGTACCAATAGTGGTAGTAATGAATTAGAAATTATCTGAAAACCGCGAGTATCCAAACTAATGGGGATGAGAAATAACTTAAAAAATTGGGGATGGGGATGAGGACGAGGACGTGGGATATTTTGTCCCCGAAGCTGAAATGAGAATGGAGACAGGGATTACTATATATCTGTCCCGTAGGGATCTCCGCATAGTCTCTGTATAAATTCTCGTGGTGATTCTCGAAAAATCTCCGTGGGATTTCCAAAAAATTAAATATTTTACATAATATATATATTTTGTAGTCATTAGTTAATATTTTAAAAAAAATAATAACATTAAAAAGAAAAAATAAGTAAATAAGAATAAAATTAAAATTAAGATATCCTATCTTATGATTCAAAAAAAAAAAAAAAAAAAATCCTATCTTATAAAAAAAAAGTTATAGGTAAAATAATTATATGGAAAAAAAACATCATGGTAAAATAAAAGTAAATTAGTAAAGCTTTCATATATCAACATAAATTTTACAATATCATTAATAAGAATTTGATTCCAGTTTCTCAAAAAAAAAAAAAAAAAATTATACGAACATTCAGGATTGAACCAATGTCGATCCATCTATATAACATTGATCAATATTTTATTATTGGTCGTGCTTTAGAAAGTTCAATTACATTCTTTGGTTTGTTTATTTCTTTTTTTTATCTGTTCAGCATAATCTTTCATATAATTGAAAATGTATTTATGCGATTAATTTGTAATCATGTTAATATTTTTTTATTTAATGTAAAATTTTATTTTGGGTATGGGGATTTCCGGAAGTCTCCTGAAATCGTATGGGGAGGGGATGAGGACGAAAAAATCCCTGAAACATTAAAATAAGGATTTCTCAAAAACCGTTCCTGCAAACATTAGGGACGGATTAGAAAATGCATCCTCATCCCTGCTCCCACCGTTGTCACCCCTAGGTATCAATTTGATGCTCGAGTTGACAAATTTTGATAAATTAATCCAAATACAATCAGTTTGGATCAATTTGTCAAAACTTACCAACTTAGAGATATAAGTTGATTTAATTTTTTTTATTTAAATTAAATTGATCCTAAATATCAAGTTTAAGGGTCATTTTAACCCTTAATTCAAATAAATATCCTACTATTACCCGTCAAAATAGAGTGTTGTTCAATAATCGGTTCAGTTTGAAAACCAAACCGAATCAAAATAACCAAAAGTTAAATAACATCTACAATGAGAATCCAACCTAACCCAATAATATCAACAAATTGAAATGAACAAATTGACAATATTTTTAACCACTACACACTCACCACCTCGTAACTTTCTAATTGGGATTAAATTCCCTTTCTAATTTTCCATTATTGTTGTGCCTCTTTTTTTAGGTTCACACTATACCGGGCTTACCCGTTGACTATCAGTGACAGAAAAGATTTATACATGTGTCAAGGAGTTTTATGACCTTGCCTTTTACTACCTTTTTCATGTTTCATATTTTTAACCACTACACACTCACCACCTCGTAACTTACTAATTGGGATTAAATTCCCTTTCTAATTTTCCATTATTGTTGTGCCTCTTTTTTTAGGTTCACACTATATCGGGCTTACCCGCTGACTATCAGTGACAGAAAAGATTTATACATGTGTCGAGGAGTTTTATGACCTTGCCTTTTACTACCTCTTTCATGTTTGGGTTGAGCCGATGTTGGGGCTTAACAGATGGTTTGATTTCATTTTTAAGAAAAATCTGGTGTGTATAGCGTAGGGCTGATACATTTGATGTCGTGAATCGACCATCCAAAAGCTCCCCTATGCTTCCTAAGAACTTCCACAAGTTGCTCTTCATGTTCCCCTATCAACATAGATGAAATAACAACAGGTGAATAAATAGGGAGATACATGAAAATATATTTCAGATTATTGGGTAAAGGTTTCAGCTATAACTTAGGAGGTTCCTCTAACAAGGTCTTTGGTTTTGGCTTGACCTCACGTTCGAGGTCTTCCTTCTTATCTTCATCCAAACAAACATTTCATAAGGAAGGTCTTTCACATGCATAACTTCCTAGAAAGCCATCCCTTTTTCTGTAATCGAACCAAGCCGAGCTTTGACCTGCTCAAGCTCGGCTCGCTATAAAATTAACGAGCTTGAGCCCAAGCCAAGCTTGCTATAAAATTAACGAGTTCGAATCCGAGCCGAGCTTTGGCTTGCTCAACGAGCTCGAGCCGAGCTTCAAGCTTGTTTCGAGCCCAAAATCCTCTTTGGACTTGGTTCATTAAGAAAATTATCTAACTATGAATTGTTTGTGAGTAAATTATTAATTATATTTGTGAAGTTTGCTCGCAACTAACTCTTTAATTGTGTACATATAAACAAGCTCACAAGCAAAGTTCATGAATAAATAAATAAGATGCTTACAAAAAGTTCGTCTATTACTCATTTATTATGTTTATGAACGAACTCATCTAATAGCAAATGAAATAATATTTTTAGATATTTGTGAACTAACACAAAACTATATAGTTTTCTACAAAAACTAAATTTTGTTCATAAATGTTCTAATCGAGCCTGTTCGCGAGCTTTCGAACCGAGTTTTGGCCTGCTCAAACTTGACTCATTTACGAACTGAGCCAGTAAATCGTGCTTACGAGCGGCTCGTTTACAAATCGAGTCGAGCTTTTATCGAGCCGAGAGCGACTCGACTCATTTACACCCCTAACTCGTACTCACTTACCTCCAAGACCATTGAGGTATGTTCCTTGTACCTAAATATCGTTTCCTCAACACAATCATCTACAATATTATAGTTGCATCAAGAAAACTACAACTATTCCCATGTTTTTGAGGAAATTTAAGAGAATTGTACACATTAAAAGTTACCTCCTCATCTTGCAACCGGAGGATCAACTTACCTTATTGGACATCGATTAATGTCGTACCGATTGAAATGAAATGGTCTTTCCAAGAGGTTTTTGTTATTTTATTTTTCATCTTTATTGTTTTTGCTTTTAGTTATTTATTTCATGAGGTGTATTTTATAAAAATAATGGATTTAACATTGTATAAGTGAGTTCAATACTGTAAAATTTTATAATTATAATATTTGTATATATATTTTTTGGGTTGAGTTAGAATTGATTCATTTGATACTAATCTGATAATTGAAATGACACGAACATGACACTTACTCGATAATTACCACCTTTAGGCAAAATAAAAGAATTTATACACAGTAAAGTTGTCAAGTAACATAGTGGGTAAAGTAAAAATTAAGAGGGACAATGTTGTTGGTGTATGCCCTAATCATAAGGCATCAATCTGTAATGATGATTTACTTGTGTGAATCAATCATACCGAGTATCCAGAATTAGTGATCTGCTCACGTTTGATGGGTTGAGGATCTGAGAGAATGAACCAAGGATTAGTATGTGTCTTGATTGTGATGGTGTTTCACCGGTCACAAGTATTGAATGTTAGACCAGAGGCATATGGGCTTATGAAATAGTAAGCAGTGGATTGATGCACTATGAGAATACTGATAGGGGTCAAAAACCCCTATCTTTAGGTACAATTTTTAGGGTAGTTTTGATTAGTTTTTGGCTAATAAGCGAGTGTTTCTTGTACGTTTATGCATTTGTACTTGTTATTTAGTTTTCACACTCATTTTATTTATTTTTGTAGTTTCTAGCCATTTTTGAATGTTTTTAGGCAAAATATCGTAAAAATAGCACACACTTGAACTTCACCTTATTTATTTCAGCTAATTGATCCACCAAAGGTCACAGCAAAAGGAGTTTTTACTCAAAACTACAGACTGGTGGGTCAATTTAGCATTTGGACTAATGATTTTTGAAGTTTGATGTGTATGTGCAGGTTGAACGGGATCAAAATCGGCAGAAAATCGCGTCTCGAGGACCCCCAGGAGTCAATCGGCGAGTTGGGCAAAATCAGTCCGTCTAGTTGGCCTCTATAGACTAGCCCGGCGACTTGGCCACCAGAGGCCAACTCGGTAAGCTAGCTTGCGGGAATTATTTTAGAATAGGTTTTAGGTCATCTACAACTATAAATAGGACGTTTTCATTATGTAAATTTATCTTTGGCTTGTGTAAAATACCCTAACCCTACCTTGAGAATCCCCGCTCCTTCTTTCTGTCTTCCATTGAAGAACTGCACCACCGGGCTCCAAGGGATTCTTCAAGGTTGTTCATCCTTCAATCCGAGGAAGACGACTGCTTGGTCGACAGGTTCCCTGAAAGGGATTTCTTCTCTTTTATTTCCTGTTTGCCTTAGATCTTTTCTATGAATCCTATACTAATTGTAACCTCGTGACAATAACTTCTTTTCATCTTTAATCTAATTTCCAGTATTAATTTCTCCAATTGATTGTTCTTTCTTTTTTGTTTATGTTTTACCTAATTAGTTTAAATCATTCAATAATCCAAATATCATCTAGGTTCATATTGTGAGTCGAATTTGATTAACCCTAGTCAAAGAACCTATAAGATTGACAACCTTATAGTTGGTAAGACCCAAATTACTGAATCAAAGAGCTAGTTTCGGCCTGACAAAGGAATAACAAACTAGGAACCCTAGAAGGATAAGTAGGTTTGATCGCCTTAGGCTTAAGCAACTCATATTAGGTTGACAATTGAATGTCAAATTAGGTTGGAATTAGTATTATCGCATCACCCCATCCAATTTCAGGTTAAATTACCTTGCTAAAGATCACTTAGGAGTAGATTTAACTTAGATAGGAGTAGATTTAACTTAAAAAAAAAAACTCAATCTAAACCCCCCATCGCCTAGATAAAATTAGAAGTCTAGTAGTTTGGTACTTAAGGTATAAATCCTGTAGATTCGATACCTGGACTTGTCCAGATTTATTACTTGATAATGACATGGCACACTTATCCCTTAGTGAGTCTTCGAGCGACAACTCGGTGGTGCATCAAATACCACGTGGTATAATGTGTTATAGGTATAACTCATGTGATATTCCACGTGAGTCCTTATACCCAGAACCTCTACGAGGGCTTAGATGAGACACTATATGGTTTGTTCATCCGCCTAATGGGCTTGTGACTGAGTGCCAAGTATAGGTTTGGTCGGGTATGATGTGAATCATGCTTAGAAATCATGAGCATCAGTAAGGGATTGATACTCTTCCATAAAAGATAAGATATCACTAGTCATTTGATTAGTGAAGCTGAGAAGCGTGTGGCCACACCCGAATGAAGCTATTACTTATTCGAACTTATGAGTTCGTTAAAGGATCAAGAAATGCCCAAACACTAAAAGATGGGGACATTTCCATGCCTCATGCTAAGGCATGATATGAGATTTCTACCTGATCTGGAGAGAAGAATAACTTACTAGAATCTGCTTATGACTTGTGGGATGAAAACAACTTCCGGGCTTATACCAGTATTAGCTAGGCCCACTTGATCGCATGCTGCAATAGTCTTATTGGAATGCACTTTCAGAGTACCTTAAAATGTATATAATAGTTATATACATTTAAGTCAATATGGATCAGTAAAACAAGGATTAAGTGACTTGAAATTTTAATTAGATTAAAATCAATTCAGCTCAAGCTTGGTAAACAATACAAGGGAAATTATTTGATGGGAATAATATTGAGATATAAATCAGATAAAAGTATATATATATATATAATATAATATAATCTTATCAGATATAATTTTTTCAAACAAGGAAAGAGATAATATGTTTTTTAAACTGATAAGGTAGGAGATAATGGCCCGATTTGACAAAAATTTGTTAGCTATTAGTGGTTAGTTGATTACATTAGCTGTTAGCTGATTACCTTTTTTATTAGCTTATTTGACTAGCTGATTGTTTAAACTTGTTTGGTAAAACTTAGCTGATTGTTAATAGTTGTTTGTGTAAATGACAAATAAAGACATTGTAAAACATTTATTTGGGGTTAAATGGTAGTAATTAGGGGTAAAAATATCCTTAAAAAGAAATGGAGCAATAAGCTAATTAAAAATGCTCCTAAAACTAGTTTTTTCAAAACTAGTTTTTTGGACTCAATAAGCTCTTTTAAACCTTTTTGTCAAACACCACTATTAAATGTTTGACTAGTAAAAAAAATCTCTAAAATGTCTCAAACCTCTAATCTTATTCCAAAAAACTCTTTACCAAACAGACCCTAATCAAGGATGTTTATTATGGTAATATGGATTAAATTGGAATTAATTTAGTTATTATTTTAATTAATTATAATTAACTAAAATCCTAAGTATAAAAAGCAAAATGACAGAATTTTTCATTAAGCTTTTTAGAAAACTAAATTGATCTATGATTTTCTCTCTGAGAGAAAACTCTAGCCACCCTCAATATAATGGAGCGAGGTGGCTGAATTCTTTGGAGGGATTTCAAAAGTCAACACATAACACTCATTCAATCAATGGATCTTTTGGACGTCTGTGATAGTAGTGAGAGTTCGCATTTTAGCTATTCTATCTTAAATCAAAGATCCAATTGATCAAATTCTTCAAATCATAAAGAATGGTATGTTTTAAACTTGCTTTCATTACATACTAGATCTTGTTGTTTTTAAAATGTTTTTTCGCACGTTTTAACGGTTGTAGAATTCCCAACAAATATAAATTAATTGAGTTTGATAATTAATTTAATAGATTACTATTTACCGCCATCCTTTTACTTATCATCGCTCCCCATTTGACGTTTTTGCCCTTTTCATTTTTCAACCAAAACTACTCATTCTCTCTCTAATCTCTCCAAAAATCACAAACCCCTATACGAGAATCATGGCGGAAAATTAGGGTAAAATTACTGGAAATTTACGGATTTTTGTTAAATTTTCATTGAAAACATGAGTTCCGCCTCCGAATTTGGAGACAGAACTCGTCATCGGCCTGCCTAAATATGTCCTCGTAGTTATTAACGATAAGCAAATATATCCTTATTTAACCGGTTAGCTTATTTGGCATAACTATATTAGTCTAGTCATTACATCACTAATACAATGTCGTTTAACAATAAGGAATGATTAAATTAGTAAATCCAAAATTTAACAGGGGACGATGTTCGTCAGTAATTCTATCAGTATGATCTTTTTTAGTGAAAAAATTGAAAAGATTGGCACATAAAATTTAGTAGTATAAAACTTTGTAACTAAAAGATATGACATTACATTGTTTAGTTGAGATGGCAAGTGAGGTGGAGGTGTTACGCTATTAGTGTCATCATCGGTCTATTAGATTATGGCATTTTCAGTGTCATGTAAAAAATATGAAAATAAATTTGATTGTTTATTTGATATAGATGCATATATGATAAAACGGACAAATACAACAGATATATATTTATTAACCATTTTTTTAATGAAAAATAGATCATATTACAATTTTAATTTAATTATTATAAATATATTTTTCATATAATATTTATTTTATATTGATCTTATAATTTATATAATATTAACTATTAATCTGATCAATGAAATATAAATTAATTAATCATAATTTATTTTGTAATCTAATAATTAAAATTCGTTGATATGTCAGTAAAAGGAAATAGGAAAACAACAGGACGATAATTGATTAATTTGTTACTAATAATATATAGTAGATATAGAGAGGAGATTTGACTCGAAATAAATTAAAGTATTCAGAATGTCGGAATGAAAGGATTCGCTATGACCATTAAGAGTAGGTAAACTGTTTCTTGTGTCTTTCTTTCTATTGCATTCTACTCATCATATCACATTCTGTTTTGTGATATTTGACGTTTAAAACTCTTCGACTCCCTTATATTTGAACATCAAATATCGCATAACAAAATATGATATGATGATTAGAATGCAATAGAAAAAAAGACAGAGAGAATGTCTTGCCTATTTTTAACGGTCAAAGCAAACATTTTCATTCCGACATTCTGAATTCTTTAATTCGAAATGAATCAAATATCCCTTCTATATCTTCAATATATTATTAGTAATAAATTAATCAATCATTGTTCTGTTGTTTTTATATTTCTTTTTATTAGACTGTCAAAGAATTTTAATTATTAAGTTACAAAAGAAATTATAATGAATTAATTTATATTTCATTTAATCAGTTATAGATTAATAGCTTAAAATTTAATATTACACAAATTATAAGATCTTATATTTGTCCGTTTTGGCATATATACTTTTATACCAAATAAACAATCAAATATATCCTCATATATTTTGTGCCTATTTATCCTTCAACTTAACTCCACGAACTTTTGCAATGTTTTTTGACGTCAAGCTTACATGTTTACTAATTTTTAAATCACATGGTTTATGTTTAAAAATATTCAAAACCACAGAATTTATTTTTGTATTTTTTTCTCTTATAAACTTGAGATAAATTACACCCATGGCCACTAAACATTATTCATTTTACATTATGCCTACTGAACTTTAATTTTTAACATTATGACCGGCTGAACTTTATACCTTTTTACACTGATGACCACTCAACTTTAACTAACTCCTCAAAATGACTGTTAACAATCTCAAAATAAAAATATTCAAGAATTGAAGTTATTCAGAACGATATTTATCATGAAACCATATTTTTTATTTTCTAAAATTATCTTTTTTGGAGCTTTCTCTCTGTAAAAATTCACTATCTCTCTCCTAACCAAACAATACCTAAATGACCTCAAAACGATAATTTTGTAGAATTAAAATTCTTTAAAATATCATTAATTCTTCAAAATTTTTATTTTGTGATTGCCAACTGTCGTTTTGAAATGTTGAATGACCACTGTTAAAATAGGTAAAGCTCGTCAATTTTCTGACAAACCAAGCAAAAATCAAAGCTCTGCTCAAGTCAACCTTAATTGGTAAACCATCTTACAATTCACATATCTTATAACTAAGTTATTTTTCAAATTTTTGGCATCATTAATTAGGTTTATCTTTTTTAGAAAAAGGAAATAATGTTTATCCTTACAAATTGCACTTTCACTTTGTGTTTTCCAGTTCATAACTGGCAGCCCCGGAGGGGAAGCAGTCACGAAAGGTCTATTGATCCTCAACTCGAGAAAAAATAAAAAAATAAAGGAAAATTTAGAAAAGATAATATTAAATTATAATGCCCGTCAGTAACTTAAGTTACGGAATTTTTTTACGAAACCAGTTTTCGTTGATGCATTTAACCCCGAACATCCGACTATAGCTCCACCATAAAGGTCAATGAAAGTAAAGTTTAGAGGAATAACAAAATACGAACCAAATGACAATTACTTACCACTGGTTTGATCAATCATTCCAACTTTGACTTGGTTTTTTTACCATCTGATTGACCAAATTCGAAGGTGAATGAATATCTTCTATTTTTACCCATATCCTTTTCGAAGATTTCCACTTTTTTACGTGGTCTTTACGTGTTTCGCAAATTTTACCGACCAAATTACACATCCAACCAATTCACCACTTCAAATTAGTAGAAAAAATCAGGTTTTACTTTCATTTCAAGCTTCACCACTACATCTCACCGAGGTCAATCATCTTCGTAAACCATCTTCACAAACCGTCTTCGTATTCTACTTCCGTCCAACTTTTGAAGAGAAATTCTACAATGATCCTAGTCCATATGGCCCGTACCAATGAAACATTAACATAAACAACCACTTGTATCCGTCCATTTTTCATTGATTGAATCCCTATGGACCGAGAACATTCTAGGATTTCACACTAATCAGCCTCCAGAATCCGGAAAATATTTGTGGGTCAAATGGAATCAGTCATGATTGGATGCAAAAATGGTCAAAATTTTACCGATCGTCATTGGGTTGGGTCGGGCCTTCACTGGATCCACCTGCCACAAACTAACTCATCTCCGACTTCAACACCCGACACCACCACCCCCCAATTTCATTAAAAAGAAAACAAAAGATTCTCATCTCGACTTCAACTAAAACTTGATAGTTTATCAAGTTTTAGTTTTTATCAGAAGAATTGAAGGAATTATTATTTTTTATGATTTAATCGAAAAATCTTGCTCGTTTGCTCTCCGATAGAGCAAAGCTGACGCTTCCACCCTGTATAAACGCATTGGTCAAATACAAAAGGATTAAACATTCGAAAGAGATAATTAAGTAGGAATGATTCTCACCAGCCAGGATAGACAACAAATTTTTTATTTGATAGAGCCCAATTCACCTGCACGATACACGGTAACACGGTTTACAAAGACAATCCATCTAACACATCCGGTTTGACACAATAGTTTTTGTTGATTTTATATCACATGTCTACCATTTTGATACGGTTATCATGTTTGTTATATTTATATCATGACTAACAAAACCAATTTGACACTATTATCATTTTTGCTGCATTTATATCATGTGGAATATATAGATCGCAAAACAAAATTACGACACGACAACCTTGCATTTACTGAAGCTTTCAAGTATAAAAAAGTCAATTTATCCTTGCAATTTGATCAAATCAGTGTGACACGTGGCATCAACATGATTTGTGATTTTTTTGCACGTCGATTTCTACTACTAAATAATAATAATACGTGTCATTTTAGACTAATTTAACTAAAAAGTTTCAACTCAAAGGACTAAATATTCCTGAGTTCATTGATCTTGCGTGCAAAGTTGAACGACCAAATTGATCCTTAATACGAACGCTAGAGATTTTCATGCTGTTAAAATACTCTTAAAGCTAATCTTATTCAAGTGGCAGCCAAAAAGCAGAGCAAAATCTGTAACAATACCTTATCTGTTCCTAGAGAATTGGCTACTACATGAGTGACCTGTTCGTCTAACTGGTTTGTGCAGACAGCACCAAACTGTTCAGCCGTTTGCCATAGCGGATGCATGTGCGGATTGGCTTCGCCAACTGGAAACACCCGGCTAAATACTATACGGCAGCCAGCCAAAATACTTTTCTGCTCTGATGCAAGGATATTCCTAACATCTGCTTCATCTAAGGAAGAATGTGTAAAAAAGTTTTTATGTATTCTCTCAATTACCTGCATGAGGCAAAAAGAAAATGTTATTTAACCGCTTTTAGAAAACCGAAGTAATCAATTGTAGTGAATATCCAAATTACAGAAACGTAATCCAAAGTGTTCCATACAAGCTTCCCTGAGACGCTTTGAAATCAAAGTTTCCATGCAACATAGTGTAAAACTATAACAAGTGCACATTTGCCTTACCGACAAGGAGCACGCCAAAGTGCCATCTTCTGGCCTCTCGTCATGGTCAATTTCAAGAAGAGAAGGACCTGGAAGCCCAAATTGTCGTCTACTACAAGGAAAATAGATATACCTGTAGCGCATCTAGGAAGTATTAATGAAGTGACGGAGAAAATAACCATAGAAGAATTGAAGAAAACGAGTAATTACTCTACTTGCCTTTCTACAATGATCAAATTCAACCTGTTATGTGGCCAGACTCTCACAGAATCATCTATGATAACAACAGCTGATTCCATGCCTAAGACACCTTCAAGATCCTTGCTCTTGGGAACCCTCTCATCACCGTCATAGGGATCCCCATCATCACCCCTAGATATTACTCGTCCATTGAACAACGTCCCTGATGGATCAAGCACTTTTGCCATTTCTGTAGCATACAGTTTGTTCCCCATTGTGTAAAGATGTAGTTCAAACAGTTTACTAGCCTAAGATCCAGAAAGATTACACGTATTAGCATGATTTGCAAACAACTCAATGGCGCACAGTATCAGATCGAACAAAACCTCCAAAATAACAACCTTTTCTAAAAAATTCCATATCCCGGGGCGCAATTTAGTCCACATTCCCATATGAGGAAAGCGGAACAGATGTCTCTGTGGTTTTTCACGATCTTGTTCTTCTTTCTTTCTCAAGATCTCATCATGCACAGTGTCAACTTCAACGAACTGAAAAAGGTAAAGTACACCAAATTATTAAACAAGCTTTATTTCCTTAAGTACTTGCTGAAATATAAGGGGCAAAGAACTATCTATGCACAAGAGATTGCCTTGGCTGAATTAAGAAGTGTATGATCTAGATCCAACACAAGGCACAGCTTGTTTGCAGCAAACATTTTATTTTGTTCTTCTATCCTTCTTGTCCTCTCTCTCTGTATAGCAGCTTTTTGTTGGTCATTATACCCATCAAAGAGATGCTCAAAATCTGCCCATGGATTCGGGGGACGAGGACCTGCCTGTGCTGCAGGAACTGCTGAACCAATTGCTGCTGGCTGATCTGAATTTGAAGTTATTGTTCGTGTAGGTTGAGATGAAACATTTTGAGAAACAACAGGTGTAGGTTGAGATGAAACATTTTGAGAAATAACAGGTGTAGGTTGAGATGAAACATTTTGAGAAACAACACGTGCAGCTTGAGATGAAACATTTTGAGAAATAACAGGTGTAGGTTGAGACGAAATATTTTGAGAAACAACACGTGCAGCTTGAGATGAAACATTTTGAGTAACAACAGGTGGAGTTGTTGGTGCATGGGAAACGGACACAATACTAGCAATATTCTTCAAACTCTTAGTAAATGGCAAGGAAATGTCTGGTGGCACAACCGATTGCTTACGCACAGCCTTCTCCACATTCTGATTGTCAATTGTTTCCATGTTGGTTGCTGTAGAGGTTACAGTTGTTTTGAATTCAGAGGCCGAGCTTCCACTCCTTTGGAGTGCATTATTATGGAGAACACGACGAGGATCCCGTGGCTTCATTCGTATTTTCCCCAGATCATCCTGCAATAAAAGTCTTTCAGATTCACAAATGGAGGAACTATCTACAAGTTTAATCATTTCATATCTTATTTGCTTTATTTAGATTCAGTATAGAAGGGGCAAAGAAGAATAAAACCGTGAACATCTGGGCAAACTAGTATAAACCATGACTATGGAGAAGGGTTAATTGCACCATTGGTCACTGAACTTACATGGTTGTCTCAAAATCGTCACTCAACTTCAATTTGTCTCAGTAAAATCATTCAACTTTGAGTTTTGTCTCAACTAGGTCACTCTCGGAATGATGACATAGGTGACACATCAACATGAATCAACTCATATCTCTGACCGGAACGAAAAATAACGGATACGTGGCTGTCACGTTTCGTTTCGGTCAGAGATTTGAGTTGACTCATGCCATTTGTCACCTATGTCATCATTCCGATGCTTTTTTAATTAATGAAATCGTCGGAGTGGCCTAATTGAGACAAAACTCAAAGTTGAATGATTTTATTGAGACAAATTGAAGTTACCTAATTGAAACAAAACTCAAAGTTAATGATTTTATTGAGACAACCATAACTCAAAGTTGAGTGATTTTATTGAGACAAATTGAAGTTGAGTCAACATTTTGAGACAACCATGTAAGTTCAGTGACCAATGGTGCATTTAACCCCTATAGAGAAAACCCTTGGCTTATTTTCAAGATAAATAAATTTAACATCGTAGGCTTAAATGTTAGAACACAAGTACATCTCTTAGGAGTGGATACTTCACAGAGCATACTTCCAGAT
Organism: Euphorbia lathyris; assembly: GCF_963576675.1. Lineage (NCBI taxonomy): Eukaryota > Viridiplantae > Streptophyta > Magnoliopsida > Malpighiales > Euphorbiaceae > Euphorbia > Euphorbia lathyris. The sequence continues at coordinate 5,264,100 of NC_088918.1, forward strand.
AATCAACTATAGAATAAGAGGACTCACCGAACAACCCAGTTGAGAAGAAACCTTAAGTGTCCCTGGTGGTCTAGGCAAAACTACAGTGGACTGTGGGGGAGTCATAGTCACTGGAGGAACAGCTGCCGATGCCGAATTTGAATTCAATGGAACTGTGGTGCTTCTAATAGAATCAATAGGCTTTTGCTGAGCTTCTAATGCTAATTTCTGTTGTTGTATTTTGAATATACTTAACAACATTGCTGGATCCACATTCTTCAGTAAATCAGGCAGAAAAGCCAAGTTAGTACCTGTCATTGGTACCTGTTCACCTCCAGCAACAACATTAGATCCTTTAGTAGAAATATGCGGACTTCCACTAATACCTACACTGGTTGTTCCACCACTAGTACTAGGACAAGCTACTCCATTGTCTATTCTCCTACGATCAGAATCCGCATTCTCAGTCAACTGATTTCTGTACACGGTTTCAGTCCCAGCCATATCACTGTCTTCCAACCAACCTCCAACTCCAATCAAGCGTTTCACATCCCTGACACCTCCAGAATTTTCGGATGCACTCCTTTGCCTTTTCATCAAAGGACCGTCGGAAATAAGATCATCAACAGACTTTTGCTTTTTCACACTCATTGTGCCACCAAAAAGTTCCACTTTAGGGGTTCTATTAACCAGAGGTGTCACATGATGGTTTTGGTCCGCAGCATTGGGATCAGAATTTACAAATCGAAGTCTAGGGTCCCTACTCTTCGCAGATGGTCTAGGTGGTATACTAGACACAGAGCTTGTCGAAGCAACACTTTTAACAGGGAAAACTCCAAACATACTGGAATTCTCAGGACGAGGATGAGGAGGGGCAGGAGAAGTAGAAGCCATTGTTTGTCCTAAAACTAGTGGATTTGCAGATTTAGGTTTACCAACAGTGGCTGAACTAGAAACTTCCACACCTATATCACCATCTCCACCACCCGACTCCTCTGAAGGGGTAGGACTTGGAAGCATATCATTCATAACAAAAGAAGAAGATCGACTGAACTTTTGCTGGTAGCTGGAAACAGCTTTAAGTGCCTCGTTTTCATAAAGATGCATTCTAGAACCTTCAGTCTCTAGCGTCACCTTAGGTGCTAATACTCTATGTACAGGTAAAGGCGGCGCTACATCCCGAGTAGGAGATGGAAGGCTGTCTGCATCATGATCTTTGTGGAGATCTAACAATGGAAGCTGAATACATCTGCTTCTCAAACTAGATAATGCGATTTTTGAAGCATCTAGTGATGTGTTTGGTTCATTATTAACAAATAAGTCAGCTACCGGAGCAGATTTATCAGCAGCGAACACAAGATTATCCTTATTATTCACATTGTTGGAGATCAGTATTACTTTCTCATTATCATCACATATAGATCTGAACCAAACAACAGGAAGATCTATAGAAGAAACCATGACTTCAATCTGTGTAAACAAACATTGATATTTAGCTTCCATATAGACAGAAAAACAGTAACAAACATAACCATGAAGATAGCAAATACCTCTTTGATATGCTCAGGGGAGAACAGAGAAGGAACACAGCTATTTACCAGGGAAAGAAACCTTTCATAGAAGAAGCAACAAAAGAGATTATTGAACCATTAAGATGCAAAAACATTCACAAGAACAGAAAAAATCTATTAGCATTTCAAAAAAAAAAAAAAAAAAACCTTGAAAAAATCCCCTTGTTCTGTTCCCTTAACTTATGGTTCATGGATCTAAAAACCTGGAAAAGAAAGCAAGCAGCAGCTTTAAACAACCCACATTGCAATGAAAATATTATACAGTGTAGCACAAACAATAGAATCCCAACAAATTTCAGTGCTATAATGTTGAACACTTGAAAAAATTGGTGGCTGACTCACAGAAGTAATAGCTTGAATAGCATTTAATGTTAACTGCATAAGATCATCTTTGAGAAAAAAACTATTTTCCTGCACAACTTCCTGCAAGCTCTCCAGAGTATTGTGCATCTTCGAACATACTACTCCAAATGATCTACAAGATATAAGCCAACCAAAAATCAAAACCAATTGCAACACTTCATCAAGAAATTCAGGATGTACAAGTACAATCTCCATTGCCCTCCCAAAATAACACCCAATGATTAAAACATTAGCAACATATAACTTACTTTTCCGCTTCAATAACAGTTAGATTCTTTAGAGCTTCAATAATGGAGTTCACACTCTTCTCGAAACCCTTCTCTTTGGACTCAACCTCTGAACACTCACCATTAATTTCCTCACTATTCAAAGCTTTATCACCTGAATCCAAATCAATCTCACCTTCCTCCAATTCCCCCTCCTCCATCTCATCGTCACTATCATCAATCACAACTTTATCAATTTTCTTTTTCTCTTCATCTTTATTGCTACTGCTATTAGCAGACGCCACAGACGATGACGGCGATGATCGCTTAGAATTCTCATCCGGTTCAACCTCCACAAACAACTCATTCAAGGGTTTATTCTGTACTGCTTGTGCCCACGCCAGATTATACAAGCCGGACACATATCTTCCTCCCATCTGATACTTATACACATCCCTCATCGTCCAAAACCTTCCTTCCTTTGCTTTCGACTCTTTATCAACCTTAATCTCCTGCTTATTAAAATCTTCCGCACTTATCTCTTCTACTGAAGCTGTATCCGAAATTTCACCCTCTTCCACATCTTCAATCTTTAAACTCTCGTCATCATTTCCCATCTATTCAAGGGTTTGCCAAATAATTAGATCCAATACGAATCGAAACAAATCCACTTCACAAGATTTCTCAGTATAATTAAACACAAGCAATCTAATCTAACTAACAATCCCGGGCTTCACCGGATTAAATTAGGGTTTTTATTCCCTCCTCTCTCAAAGATCTGATGTTAAAACCGAATCAGTTATACCAATTTGGCGATAATTTTCGACAATTTTCAAAGTTAGATCTTAGATCCGCGTTTCAGAGATTCAGATCTTCGGCAGCAATCGTTATTGTCTTCGTTTCAATCACGGAGCGAAGCGAAGAACGAGTTGAGTTGCAGAGACGAGATGGAATGGGTTAATTAAATTAAACGACGAGTTGATTTATAAGGAGGCGCGATTTCGAATCTAAGAATAGGCGGAGTTTGAATCTGGGCCGTACACGTCAGCAATCCGTGAATGCGAAGTTGTGCTATTTCTGAGTGTGATGCCACTAGTGACGAGTGCTGAGTCAGCAGGTGTGTTTGGGCAACGGTTTTGGGTTTTCTCTCTGCCTGCCACCAAGGAAAATAAATAAGAATACATTTTTAAGAAAAATAAAAAAGAATATTCAAAACCCACATAATTGGAATTTCATTTTCTTTTAATTTAATATTGATTTGGGAGGATTTAACATTTTTAGCTAAAATTAATTTTAGCTATATTCAGGAGCGGAAACAGAGGAGGCTTGGAGTCTCGACTCCCTAATTATCAGAACTACTCCTATTATGGTTTTGGTCTCCTCAGTCATTAGAACTATTCTCTACAATTTAAACCTGGCAATTATCATGTTTGTGTCATAATCGTGTTAACTTGTTCGGATTAATGTCGATTTCGTGTCATGTTTTCGGGTTACATGTAACTTTGTTATGCATATATATTAATGATAATTTCTAAAAACATAGAATATATAATATTATTTTTAAATATTTTATGTCATTTTTAGATTAGTTTTTTTTAAGAATTTTTTAGATTAGTTTAACCATAGAAAAGCCCGTTAATATCATGTTGGGGGTAATGTTATATGTTTATAACAATTTAAGGGGTTAGAATCATATTTGCAGGTAATAATTATAATTTTATTATCTTTATTAATAAAGTAACGTATAAAAATACGAGAGAATATAACAATAATTTTATATATACGTGTCGTTTTTGGATTAGCATATCAACTTTAACCCAACTCAAAATTTTGTGTGTCAATCCAAAAATGACACGTTACCCACTTAAGTTAAACTCAAACATTAAAATTGTGTGTCACTTTCGTGTCGTGTAATCGAGTCGTGTGTATGTTTGTCACCTCGTCAAATTAAGGCTTGGGGTGGTTAATTAACTTATTGAGTTTGTATATAATCACAAAAGCCAATTTGATTAATATATGATAGACGGTAAATTTACTTAAGTTTGTTTAAAATAACTCAATTTTACTTTTGCAGTCAAAATCTAACTTGATTTTGAGAAGTTTTAGAGTGGTATGTAAAAATTGGTTCTGGACCACCCAGATGATAACATGTATATGTACACACACATAAAATTGAGCGAGTTCGATTTAGAAAGAAAAAAAATTACACATGCACGTGTAAATTACTCCTTGATGTCTTCTTTTATGAAATATAACTCTCAACTGTCCCTGATGACCTGAAAGGACAACAATCATCAGAAAAATGGTCAGAGTTCCGGTGAACCTTCTCTAATGCTAAAGTTAGTAAGTACTTGAGGAAGTACATAGTTTAACTTGAAAGCAATTGAATAGGAGAGAGTGTGTGTATGATTACGTACCTGTAGCTCTGACTCCCAAGCTGTTTATAGGCAATGAAGTGTGTACTTGGACACGTGGCAATGTTTGATTGATCTTCGGACCCTATCTTTCTGTTCCGTGCTAAATGTGAATTGGGGAGCGTGCCTTTGGGATCCAGAGTGGCTATTGGTCCATGCGTCCCTTGAGGCAGCTCCCAAACAAGCTTTATTCATCTATCTAGCATATAAATGTATGTATTTATGGGCTTGGGCCCAAAGGTTGGATTTGGGCCTAAACCAAAGCCCAAAAGTTCAAAGCCCATTCAATTACTACCGTATCAAATGTCCCCCCTAGTTTCATAATGAAGCTCTTTAGAGCTTCATCGATTGAAGCATTGAGTAGACAAGCCTGATCTTGATGATGTCATTTTCTCATCATTCACTAGTCGTTTTCCTCAGGCCAGCCATTTATTACTAGATGCCTTGATTATCCCAAGAAAAAAATGTCTCCAGACGCTTCATCCTTTTTAGCCCTCTATAAATTGAAGAAAAGGATAAACTCTTCATTTCCTATGCATCTTGCTCTTGCGAATCTGCCATTTTTTAAATTTGTAAGTTCTTATGCTCTCTCTCTCTCTCTTATTTAAATTCCTTCATTTTTTTTCACTTTAATGGCTCCCTAGTCATCGAAAAATGTTCCTAAGAAAGCTCGTGCTAAAAAACTTGTCAACACTGAGAAGATTGCGAAGCCGCGTAAGATAAACCCTAGAGCTCCTGAGCAACCTTCAACCTTAACTGCATTTCATCTTAGAACCATTGAAGAAAAAAATGCTTGGCTTCGCCGAATGACCATTTCTCTTCCTGAAAGCATTGAATAACAAAAATTTTGGCTTCGCCGAATGAACCATTTAAGTCAAAACTATCGTCTGAAAAGGATCCAAATTCCAGTCTCCGAAGACTCCCACTTTGCAGTAAAACGCTCCAACCCCATTGAAGTGATAGACCTGAAGGAGCTTGTTACCAAGAAGCTTATAGTGTATAAGGACGAGAAGGCCAACAAAAAATACTCTCTTCCTCCCAGAGTGAATCTGGAGACTGTGAATCAAGTTACTAGTGAAGTTAGTCTGGAAACACTGGAATAATATGCTAAATATGATCGGCCAGAGGTATTAATGATACAGTTCTAACTTCATATTACATATTTCCCTTCTTATCTCTTTTAACCTTGAACTTGAACTTTTGCAGTTGTGGTCCCAACTCGTCGGGGAATGCTTATCACTACGTATCCCAGGCATAACTGAAGACATTGCCCATTTATTGGTTTTGCCCAGTGATGCTGAATTTTTTTACCACTTGACCGCTTATGAATCTGCTCGTGAAACTTTAGCTTGGAAAGTTGCTGTAAGTTTCTTTTTAGCATTTCTTACTTATTCCTTTTCTGAATTCTAACTTTATGTTCAGGATTTGTCTTCGACCACCCTGCTGATTGATACGACTAAGATGCATTCTCTTGAATAAAAAAGTTGATATTCAAGACATGCCTAACTTGAATTTTTTCCAAATGGTCTTTTCACTTGTAAAATGGCTTACAATCGGGTAATTCAGGGAGATTATAATCATATCAATGAAAAAATATTTAATCTAATTTGGAAACTTAAAGGTCCTCAACGGGTTAGATCTTTCTTATGGTCGTGTAACCATCATCGACTGATTACATATAAGAGAGGTAGCAACATCACTTTATCAGCCATGTTGGCTGCTCCAGGCGTGCAAAGAGGGAAGAATCTCTCGTCCACGTCCTCGGAGATTGCTAGTTAGTATTGCAACTTGGAACCAATTGATGCCTCAATCGCATTGGGAATAAAAAATTTCGATCTCTGCTGAAACCTGGCTTTGAGAATGTATAATGCGCATGGACACTGAGCTTAGCATCTATAGTTGGTAGGTTCTGTTTGCTTCAACAAGCTTGTACCTCTAAAAATGGTGCAAGCTAAAGGTGTTTGAGGACCTATGAAGCACAAAAACTTCAACATACTTGTGTATCACGTTTTCGATACGTTTCAGATACGAAGACTACTGGGATACATTTCGGGGCCATTTCTATAATATTCAGAAGTTGGATATGCGTATTTGTCTGGGAAACCCGTTTCCCATATAAAAAAACAATTGGGTTTTATTTCAAAAAAAACAGAGGTAAACAGAGGAATTATGGTCGATCGTTATTTGAAAGAAAAACGAGCAGGAATATCCAAAGGAGTACGTCTATCTTTATGTGCAGCAAAAATAAAATATGAGATAAACCAAAAGATTGGGAGGAAAGCTTTCATTGTTTTATCTTATTTTCCCAGAACGTTTTTTGACATTATTTATATTTCATGTACTTAATAATTATGTTTAGATAAGAGTTTTATAATTTCTTTTATATGTATTTATTTAGTTATATTACAAAAATTCAAATAAAAATATATTTTTAATATTTATAAATGTGTCATAATATTTTTAATATTTATACGTTTCCCTATGTTTCAGTGTCCTATGTTTTATAGAAAAAACGTTTCCCGTATCCATGTTGGATACCGTATCCATATCTGTGTATGGGCAACATAGTTGAGTATAAGAAGCTTATTTTGTTGTGTAAAGGGAAATTCATCAAGTGAAGGATGGATGAGAATATAAGTAGTCAACATATATGTAGTTTTTACTACTATAACTAAAGAGGAGCTATTTCTAAGCTGGAATAAACATACACATGGTCATTGGAAGCTAAACGTTGATGAATCTAAAAAGGAGAACTCAGACATAATTTCTATAAGAGGTGTTATTCGAGATAATAATGGGAGGTGGATTGTGGGATTTGTTCACAGTATTGGATATGGTTCCTAGCTTTGGACGATTCATTTTGGCATCCGTATAGCGATTCAGCACAACCTTATGATCCTTGTTATCGAATTCGACTATCTGGAAGTAGTTAACATTGTTAATTTAGGATGTCCTCCTCATCACCCCTCAAAGAGCATCATTAAAGAGATTTCGAGCCTTCTAAGGCATTTTTAGTGGAGTGGGTATACACTATGTATATCAGGAATGGAATAGATGTATTATCTCGCTAACGAAGCCCATCCTTCCTCGCCTTGAGTTATGGTCTTGAACTAGGCTTCTGGCAGAATCCAAGGCCTATTATACAAATACTTTGTTGGGACATCGATCCCAAGAATGATCATTACTTAATGTAGCCTCTTTCTCTCCACGTTTGTTTTGTTTTTCACATTGTACCAAAAGCAAATAAGGTTGATATAACGTAAATATAGTACATGTGGAGCAGATACCCTAAAACACTTTATCCTACTGCCATCCATATTTAATGTAACTATAAAAAAAATTTATTCCAACTAAAAAAAGTAATTTTAGATAAAAAAAATACTATCTGATAACCCGCGAAGCCCAAAACGGGTTATATTCATTTCGCAAGCCCAGCCCATATTAAAGCCCCATGGGCTAAGATTGGACGGGACCCGAATGAAGGAAGCGGACGCAGCGAGTAAACCGCCCCGAATTCCTAAACGGAGCGCCAAGACTCCCACTCAGAACCATGTTCGTTGCCATGAAAACCACGAAAGGGACATGGCCTAAAAAGGGGTAACCGCCCTCAGAACGTGGCCCACTAAGGAGTAACCGCCCTCGGTGGTTACCCAAAAAACACCTATAAAAGGCCCTAAGAATAAGGGAAGAGGTACGTTCACATTTTTTTCCCACAGAGCTATTGCTAAATTATAGACTCATCCTTACAAAAACTGACTTGATCGTCGGAGAGTTTTCCCGGAGATCCTGTCTCCGGTTTTGTTTTGCAGGTAATTCCGGCAAAGAACATCAAAGCGGATCCAGCAAGTTATCATTGGTGCGGTGAGCGTGGACCTTTTTTACCAACATTTGGTTAAAGGTACACGAAGAACATGTCAGAACCATCACGAACGACCGGCGTTACCACTAGATCAACCAGTATGAACTCCAGGGGACCACGGATTGCGAATTCGCAACCTGCAAGTGCACAGCCTGTGGTGTCTAGCTCATCGGGTCCTTCGGGACAATTGAGTCCCTTATTGGAAGTCCAAGTGCAAGCTGAGATGGAAATGTCCAATAGTGATTTTGTGCAGATGGCAGGATAAGTCTTGGCTTCGAACATGAGCCAGGCAGCTGGAGATTGAATGATTAATTTACTAACGGCCCTCGCCGAACACAATACCGCCGTGGCGGCTGCTCCTCAAGAACTTGTGGTTATCTCAACACAATCACCGACTATTCCTGTCATACCTGTCCTTCCGCAGCCATCTCAGGTGCCAAATCAAGTGGGCCAGAGTAGTCGCACAAACCCACACAGTCACCCGAGCAACTACTCGCACCCAGATCTCATTACGACGATACATCCGACCTGGCAGCCATCCCAACCGTTGCCAGGAGTGCAAGGCACTCTTCCGCTACAGCAAGTGGAACCTTTTCCTCACAGACATTCGGAGTTGATGACTCCTGGGCGGGAGCACACATGGAACTTTGATCCTATAACGGGACAGCGGTTAGTCCCCCAACAGGCACACGTCTCAACACCGATGGACGGGTGGATGCCACCCAGAATTCACCAGCAGCGGATGGAAGAAGTCCGGCGAATACCCGATATTGACTTAGAAGATCAATTACGAAGCATGATGGAGCGAATGGGGTACTCGCCTAGGCCGAGAGCAGAGGTCCAGAGTGATTCACCTTTTGCCCCTTTGTTGCGGGAATTCATTCCAGATCATAGAATCAAAGCACCTGCCATACCAAAATACTATGGGGATCCAAATTCTGACCCTGAGGCTCATGTCAGGAACTACAGAGAGTTAATGGATGTTGCAGGGGCAAGCGAAAGCATAATTTGGAGGTTATTCTCGACAACTTTGGGCGGTGCGGCATCTGATTGGTTTCGATCTTTACCGGCAGGATCTATTCACAATTGGCAACAATATAGTCGGGATTTCTGTGCGAAGTTCGTGGGCTGTAAAACGGCAGATGTGACAGATAGGCGGCTGAAGGAGATCAAACAGAGAAACTATAATTCCCTAAGGGAATTTGTTGTCGCCTTTAACGATATCCTGGTACGATTGCAGAACCCGGATATCGTGAGTATTCGCAACATCATGGCGGATGGAACCACAGATTGGAGCATACGGGAAGAAATCATCCGTAACAAACCACGCACTGTAGCCGAGCTCATGAAGATAGCAAAGAAATTCATGGAAGTGGATGATGTCAACAGGGAACATAGGGCCCAAACTCGGCGAGAAAGAGATGCCGCTAGAACCACTTCGGACAGTCGGCGTCAGACCCAGTCCAAAAGTAATTTTGTTCGAAGAGGCGATCGTCCCTTTCAAGGTGGAGGATATCACACGCCACTAAACACGACTCGCCAGGAGGTGTTACTTTGGATCGAAAAGAGCCCCCTAAAGAAGGATGTGCGGTTTCCCGAGGTAAAAGGTCGAACCAGTTTGGGGCGACATCCTAACAAATATTGCAGGTTCCACAGGTTGAATGGCCATGACATAGATGATTGCTACGAACTGAAGAAGGAAATAGAAAAACTGATCGAGAGAGGCAAGCTGAGTCAATTTGTAAAAAAAGATACAGCTGATGAGAAAACAACGCTCCCGCATGAGGGAGAAACACGGCCAGAAAAGAAGCAGAAGAAAGGGGTGATAAACGTGATAGCAGGCGGAATCTACGAGCCTCTAACAAAAAGAACTCGCCGTGAACGACGAAAGAGCAATACACATAGGGGGGATGCCCTCAATTACTCATTTGCGAGAATCACGGAGCCACATGCGGATGCCCTGGTGATCACGATGGTCGTTGAAGGATGGGACGTCAAACGGGTCCTTATCAACGACGAGCAGGTGGAACACACCTTCATGGATGTAACTGGTTTTGGGGGTCAATCCTCCCAAACAAGTGGGCAGGTGGTGTTGGAGGCAGAAATGGGCGATAAGAATCTAAAATGGCGAGGTGATTTAGAATTCGCAATTGTTGATCTCCCACTGGCCTACAACATAATTCTGGGACGGCCATTCCTGTCGGAGATGGAGTCGCTCATCTCAATGAAGCATTTAACGTTACATTTGCCAACACACCAAGGGCGAGTCATAGTTGAAGGTGATCAACTTGTATCTCAACAGGCCTATACATTATCACTTGAACCAAAACCGGAAGAGGAGGATAAAGTCGAAGAGAAGCTCCCGGCGGAAGCATTGGGAGAAACGGAACTATTCGCCATCTCGAATGACAAGAACGTGCGAATAGTGGCTGGACTCTCAGAGGAAACAAAGAAGGCCATTACCGAGGTATTGATCCAATGTGAGTCGGCATTTGTCGCCCCAAATGAAGTGTTAAAAGGAATAAGCCCAGACGTAGCAACCCATCGGTTGAATGTAGACAAAGGGGCAACTCCAGTGCGGCAAAAGAAGAGGGGACATGCTCCTGAGCGGCAAAAGGCGATTGAAAAAGCAGTGGCGGATTTGCTAAAGTCAGATGCAATTCGAGAAGTCACCTATCCGGAGTGGTTAGCCAATGTGGTGCTAGTCAAAAAGCCGAATGGAACGTACAGAATGTGCGTCGACTTCAAAGACTTGAACAAGGCATGTCCGAAAGATATGTATCCACTTCCTAACATTGATATATTGGTAGATGGAACTGCAGGATATGAAGCTTTATCATTCACCGACGTGAAATCCAGTTACCATCAGATACCCATGGAGAAGGCGGATGAAATCAAAACATCATTCATAACTCACCAGGCGACTTATTGCTTCAAGGTGATGCCCTTTGGATTGAAAAACGCGGGTGCAACATACCAGAGGATGATGAACAAGATATTTTCAGACAAATCCGGCGAGAACTTCTCGATCTATGTTGATGACATGATCATCAAAAGCAAGAAAATGCAAGACCACCCACGGGATATCAAAGAAATCCTAGAAGTGTTGATCAAATATGGCCTCAAATTAAACCCAGAGAAATGCACATTCGGAGCAAGAGCGGGAAAGTTCCTGGGTTTCATTGTTAGCGGCAAAGGGGTTGAGGCGAATCCTGAGAAGGTTAAAGCAGTAATGGAGATGAAGACGCCAAGGAACATAAGGGAAGTACAGAGACTGAACGGGCGGTTGGTGGCATTAGGGCGATTCATATCATGCTCAGCTAGGCGATGTCTACCTTTCTACAATGCCATCAAAAAATCCAAGTCCTTTGAATGGACGCCGGATTGTCAAGAAGCATTTGAGGGGATAAAGCGATTACTATGTTATCCGCCCTTAATGAGCAGGCCGGAAGACGGAGAAGATTTGTTTCTTTATGTATCCATCACCAGCATGGCGATATGCACTGTGATGGTGCGAGAAGAAGAAGGGCAACAATATCCAGTGTACTACGTGAGCAAAGTCCTGAAGGATGCAGAACTCCGGTATTCGAAGTTGGACAAAATGGCCCTCGCAGTGATAACCACGGCGGCTAGATTGAAACCATACTTTCAGGCGCATACTATCATTGTGAGAACTGGCATCCCAATGCGAAAGGTACTGTAGAAACCTGACGCATCCGGCCGGTTGATGGAATGGTCAATTCGCCTGGGCGAATTCGATATCCGCTATGAAGGAAGACCAGCGCTAAAGAGCCAAGTGCTCGCCGACTTCGTGAACGAATTCACCTGGGATGATGATGAATGTCCAAAGGCACAAAAAGAAGAGTGGAGCATGTACACAGATGGGGCCTTATCTGCAGACGGAGCTGGGCTAGGAGTCGTCATCAAGGGCCCGGAGGTTATTCGCCTGTGCTATGCAGCAAAATTAACTTTCAAAACTACCAATAATGCCGCAGAGTATGAAGCAAGGATATGCGGATTGAAGTTGCTCAATGAACTCACCCCAGAAAGAGTGGTAATCTACAGCGATTCCAAACTCATGATAAACCAGATCACAAAAAATTATCTGGTGAAACAGGAGGAGCTCGTAAAATACCATCAGGTAGTCGGCCGATTGACACAAGAGTTAACGCACAAGGGAGTCGTTTGGGAGATGGTGCATGTTCCACGAGGCCAAAATGCAAAAGCTGACGAATTGGCAAAGGCAGCGGCAAGTAGAGAACCATGGAGTCAAAAAGCATGCAGCTTGGAAATAAAATCGGCACCAGCATTCGAGGTTGATCAGATTATGATCATCGAGGAACTGGAAGACGATGAAGATTGGCGGATGCCAATCCGTCAATATCTGGAGCAGGGAGATTTGCCGGTTGATAAGAGCTTGGCCAGAAAAATAATTGGGCAGTCGGCACGATACTCAATGCGGGATGGAACTTTGTATCGGAAATCGTACACATGTCCATGGTTGAAATGCGTTAGTCGCAATGAAGGAGACTATGTGCTGCGAGAACTACACGAAGGAATTTGTGGCGCGCATGAAGCTTCGACGGCATTGGCAAGAAAGGTCAAACTGCTGGGATACTACTGGCCCAAGGTGGTGGAGGATTCCCAGAAGATGGTTGCGGAATGTCACAACTGTCAAATCCATGCGAATGAAAAGCATGTTCCCGGAGCTGAACAAATCACTATAATGACGGCGTGGCCATTCGCAACATGGGGAATTGATATAGTGGGTCCATTCCCAGAAACAACAAAGAAAAGGAAGTATTTGATAGTCGCAGTGGACCACTTCAGCAAATGGGTAGAAGCGGAGGCAGTAACCGCACAAACACCTGAGCGAATGATCGAGTTCTTACGAGAGAACATTATCATGCGATTTGGGATCCCGCAGAAGCTTATAACCGACAATGGCACCCAGTTCAACTGTGCCAAGTTCAAAACATACTGCGAAAGCATGGGAATCAAAAATCATTTTTCTTCTGTAAACCATCCCCAATCAAATGGTATGACAGAAGTTACCAACAGGGCCATGGTTCAAGGCATCAAGAAGCGGCTAGGTGACAAAAAAACAGGTTGGGCGGATGAGATACCCCATATGTTGTGGGCATATAGAACCTCTGTAAAGGCAGCAACAGGGGAAACACCTTTCTCGCTAGTTTATGGAGCCGAAGCAGTCCTACCTGTTGAAATCAAGTCGCCCACAGATCGGACAATTTATTATTGCGACACACAAAATCCTATCAACATCAGAGATGCTTTGGATTCTGTGGAGGAACGAAGAGAGAAAGCTTACATGCGAATGGCAATGTACCGCAATAGAATCAAGAAATACCATGACAGAAGAATGCGAAAAGTAATAATCAACGAAAACGACTTGGTCTTGAAAAAAGCGGATAAAATACAATCCAGAGATGGCAAAGGCAAGCTGGGCGTCAACTGGATCGGACCATACAAAGTATCCAAGAAGCTGGGACCAGCCACTTTTGAAATAGAAGAAATGAGCGGAAAGAAGCTCCCGCGCACCTGAAATCTAGAGAATCTACGCCTATATAGAAAGGCCGAGTAGTTCGAGGAAATGACGAGTACCCTTTTTCCTTTTATGAGTTTTTCCCACTGGGTTTTCTGATAAAAGGTTTTAATGAGGCTTCGATCCCGCACAATTGGTGTACATATGTAATAAACTTTATCTCGTCATCAATAAAAGTTATTACATTCACTCAGTATGTTACAACAAAATGCGGATTCCTTACAAAAACACATAAATGTGTTGCCTCTTAAAGAAAGGCGGATGCATGATTACGCATCACTCGCAAAAAACCTTAGGGTTAAAATCAATAACACATAAATGTGTTGCCTCTTAAAGAAAGGCGGATGCATGATTACGCATCACTCACAAAAAACCTTAGGGTTAAAATCAAAAAACACATAAATGTGTTGCCTGTTAAAGAAAGGCGGATGCATGATTACGCATCACTCGCAAAACCTTATGATCAAAACTTATGATTATTTTCGAAAGAAGAATTATAAGTTAAGGCATAAAATTAAGCGAATAAACGAGTACTCAAAATTGCAAAAAGGGTCTGGCCACCCTAGCTATGAAGAAACACAAATATGGAGTCGGCAAAAAGACAAAGGGCACATATAAAGGGCAAAAAAGTGACAATCGCACACATATGAAAAGCAACAACCGAAAGAAAATATATATATCAGAACGGTTTGTTACATTTGTTACATGGTTTTTACATACAAAAGTCCAAATATAAGTTAAGCTATGCTACAGCTTCCTCTCCTTCGCCCCTAATGCCCTCCTGGATTGTGGCGACTCCCTCATCTCCTCCGATAGGAGGGTCTACTTCAAGCGAATCCTCGACCCTTGAATCGGTAACCGCTTCAGTAACCTCTTCGGCGAGAGGTACCTCTTGCACAGGCTGAGAAACGGCTTGGGGTGCCTCTCCTTCCGCGGGCTGAATAGGGATCTCGCAGCCAATCGGAAAATCCTGAAGACTCTTCCAATCTAAGAAGAGTACCTCATCCATATCAGCATCCTCGGCTTCCAGTTTATCCCACTCCCCAGTTAAATCCTTTTCAGGGATGGGAATTTTGGGGCGGTTAAGTACTAGACCCTGATGCCCGTGCTCATAAGCCGCATGAATCCGCTCCCCATACCAGTAGATGCGGGCGCCATCTTCAGCCAAAATCTCCTCAACCCTCTTCTTTTGGGCCTTCTTGAAAGCAGCTAGGTTGTCGAGGGCTTTTTACAGTTCATCGGACTTGGCCTGAAGGGATTTAAGGGCCTCCTCCTTCTCGCCCACGGCCTTTTGACAGGTGCCCTCTAGGACCTTCACCTTCCCTTGGACATCATCATAAAGCGACTTCTGAGTCGCCAATTCCGTACCAAGACTTTCCAACTCCTTGGCTCGCTCTGCATCCCTTCGGAGAATGCCCTCAGCGAAATTGATAATCTGCATATAACACGTCTCACAAATAAAAATGGGCGAATAGAAATATGCGGTTACAATGAACACAAGATATTTGAAAGCGAAAGGACAAAGCAATAATATACCTCTACAGAACGCTTCTCGATCCCCTCCACAGCAGTAGGGAGCGATACTTGCTCGCGCACACGGGAGGCAGAGGGAAGTCGCCCGAGGACATTGCATATGGAAGATACAATATCCTTGCAAGAGAAGTTCACAGCCAGGCCGAAAGTCCTAGTCCACCATCCGCTAATATCGGGGATTGGCTGCAAAAGCATAAAGAAAAATATCAAGAGAATGGCAGATAGCTCATGAGGAAAAAGTAGCAATACGAGAGGGAGTAGATCAAGATACCTCGTGAATGGGGGTACTGCTCTTTCCTTTAGATGAGGCGGATACAGGTGCGCCGCCAACAGTAAGGGACACAGAAGTGTTCTTCTTTTTAGAACGAGAAGACTCTGTATCCGCACTTATCTTCCGCTTCCTGGTTAAAGAAAGATCCTCGGAGGCAGAAGCGGGACCTTGTGAAGCGGAAGCCCTAACCGGGGAAGCCGCCCCAATAGAAGGAATCGTCCCTCCAGAAGGATCCGCCCCTACAACGGAAGCGGTTTCTGTCATCCGCTTCTTTCTTCTCGCCAGGGCTTTGGCCTCCCGATCTGCAGCGATTTGAGATAAAGGATCACCCCTGCAAAGGGTTAAAAGAAACCATCAACTTGGAAATAAAAAGTACCTTGCATAAAAACGCGATAAGGAATATAGACAACACGATCCCCCTCGCGGTATGCAATCGCTACTCGGCTCCTTAGCATATGGAAGGCCTGATCGTATGTCCATACAAAAGGTGGAGTGCTCTTCAGGAACTTGATAACGGCGGATTCTTCCTGGCTGGGATACCCGAAGTTCAAACTCTTTACGTTGGGTCGGCTCCAGCAACGAAGGAAGTTCAGGTTCTCCTCATTAAACTTGATGAAAAAGTAAGATCGATCCCACTCGCGGATCTTGTTCAGCTTCTCGTCAAAACCATAGTATCCGCTCTGGCGGATGAAAGTGAAATACCCCGCCGAGCTTTTGAAATGGTGGAGCTTGGAGAAGATTTTGGGCGAAAAGGGAACCTCCAAACAATCCGCCAAGAATTTGTCCAGAGTCAAATCGGCCCAGCCGTTAGGATGCAATTGCCCGGGCGCGATTCCGTAACCGCCTAGGACGGAAGCAATCTCATCCGCCAGCGGATAAGTGAAGTCGCAGATAATCTGGGCCACGAAAATAGTGAAGTACCCCTTTGGGTAATCGCCCGGTCCCCTATCCTCCCCAGGAATGATAATCTCGAGACCTCGGAGCCAGGGATAATGCTCCCGCAAATCATCGATTGTCTCTTGACAAACCAGACTTCCCGACCTGTCTTTCTTTGGTAACAAACGAGGGGTTGGGACAGGTGGCGGAATCAACTTTTTGGGGTCAAAACCTAAACCCTCGTCGGTTGTATTCGCCAGATGAAGGAAGTCGGCGGGATGAGAATTACACCCAGGAGAGCTGGTCGAAGCTTCCTCAACCATCTCTTCGACCTCGTTAGAGACCTCGCGGACATAATCGTCGTCAAACGGCGCGAAGTCGAGGTCTGACATGATCGATAAAAGGAAAACAGAAGCAAAAAGCCGAACAAGGAGCAAATGTGAAAAGAAAAACTTACATGAAAAAGACAACACAGTGAAGTGACGGGATTAAGAGGTCAACGCCGGAAAAGAAGTAACGGAATTAAAAGGTCGACGCCGGAGAAAACGAAAGAGGGGAAATGCACAAGTTCAAAACTTTGAAATAATCGGACAAAGACGAAGCGTCCCCTATAAAAAGACCCTAAAAGGGCTCTTACTAGACCAAGGGGGAGGCATGTGATAACCCGCGAAGTCCAAAACGGGTTATATTCATTTCGCAAGCCCAGCCCATATTAAAGCCCCATGGGCTAAGATTGGACGGGACCCGAATGAAGAAAGCGGGCGCAGCGAGTAAACCGCCCCGAATTCCTAAACGGAGCGCCAAGACTCCCACTCAGAACCACGTTCGTTGCCATGAAAACCACGAAAGGGACATGGCCTAAAAAGGGGTAACCGCCCTCAGAACGTGGCCCACTAAGGAGTAACCGCCCTCGGCGGTTACCCAAAAAACACCTATAAAAGGCCCTAAGAATAAGGGAGGAGGTACGTTCATATTTTTTTCCCACAAAGCTATTGCTAAATTATAGACTCATCCTTACAAAAACTGACTTGATCGTCGGAGAGTTTTCCCGGAGATCCTGTCTCCGGTTTTGTTTTGCAGGTAATTCCGGCAAAGAACATCAAAGCGGATCCAGCAAGTTATCACTATCATACAAAAGTTTAGGTAAGGGTAAATTTACCCACTCCAATCATCAGACAAACCTTAAAAACCCAGTCAGTAGATCAACTAGAGTGCTATAAAGCATTTTTCCTATATTAATTATCTCGTTCTCCCGACACATGTAATATAATTTAAAATTTTCATTATCAAATAAAATTCAGATAAGTTCAAAATCTACCTTTATTGTTTTAAGAAAAGTATAAACTTATCCTTATATACAAAATGCTAAAATTTTACCTGTGACGTTTTTAAGTAAGATCAATTTTATCCCTACTTAATATAAAATTTGAACAAACTGGTTTACCATTATACTACCTATTATTTAATTATCACATCGAACTTCATAAACATTAATTATGTCTAAAATATCTATTATGTTACCAATATAATTATAGAAAAGATACAGAATGCTAACAATTAAGTCCAACACATATAAGGTAATCACATATAAATTCATCTCTTTTTTTTTGTAATTCCTTAACTTTTTATCAATACAAATTTAATCATCTTCTTCAAAAAGCTTTTGTTAAGGATTTCACCTTCAACAATTGGGATTTCATTTTTCCTATGGATTTAGTGCATAAAACCCGGGATTGACTCCTTCCAGTTTAGCTAGAGAAGAAATATCTTTGTGAGCTTAAGATTAAAACCCTCAGACGAAACCGATCTGTATCATCTTACCTATTCATTCTTTAAATTCTGGCTATAATTTTATGTTCAGGATTTGTCTTTGACCACCCTGCTGATTGATACGACTGAGGTCCAGTCTCTTGAATAAAAAAGTTGATATTCAAGACATGCCTAGCTTGAATTTTTTCCAAATGGTTTTTTCACTTGTAAAACGGCTTACAATCAGGCAATTCGAGGAGATGCAAATCATATTAATGAAAAAATATTTAATCTAATTTGGAAACTTAAAGTTCCTCAGCGTGTTAGATCTTTCTTATGGTCGTGTAACTATCATCGACTGATTACATATAAGGAGATGCAACAACATCACCTTATCAGCCATGTTAGCTGCCCCACATCCTCGGAGATCACTAATTAACGTTGTAACTTGGAACCAACTGCTGCCTCAATCCCATTGGGAATAAAAAAATTCGATCTTCGCTGAAACCTGTCTTTGAGAATGTATAATGTGCATGCACACTGAGCTTGGCGTCTATAGTTGGTAGGTTCTGTTTGCTTCAAAAAAAACTTTTACCTCTAAAAATGGTGCAACCTAAAGGTGTTTAAGGACCTATGAAGCACGGAAACTTCAACATACTCGTGTATCATGTTTTCGATACGTTTCGGATACAGAAACTGTTGGGATACGTTTTGAGGCCGATCTATAATATTCAGAAGTTGGATACGCGTATCTGTTTGGGAAACCTGTTTCCCAGACAAAAAAAATGATTGGATTTCAATAGAGTAACTATGGTCGATCGTTATTTGAAGGGAAAACAAGCAGGAATATCCAAATAAGTACGTCGATCTTTATGTGTAGCAAAAATAAAATTTGAGATAAACCAGAGAGGAAAGCTTTCATTATTTTATCTTCTTTTCTCATAACTTTTTTTGACATTATTTATATTTCATGTATTTAATAATTATGTTTAGATAAGAGTTTTATTTTATTTTTTTGGTAAGAAGGGAAGAAAAAAAACAAACAAACAAAAACCTAACCCGGGATCAGTCTAGGAAGACTGACCCCAATCCTATCCTCAAGAAGAGAAGGTATAACAGAAAAGAAGGAGGAACGGAAAGGGTAGAAACACCTAACATCCCCCCATGCCCAGCAGCTGCCAAGCGATCCGCCACGCGGTTTTGCTCCCTATAAATATGGGAGAAGGTAAGAGAATCGAAGGCAGGACGAAGCCTCAAGATGGATTTAATGAGATTCTGACTCTTAAGACAAACAGCCTGTCTATCCGAAATCCTGTTGATAGCCTCCAAATTGTCAGACTCCACCGAAAGTCTTTTAACACCCATGCGAATGGCGAGTTTAGATAAGAGTTTTATAATTTCTTTTATATGTATTTATTTAGTTATATTACAAAAATTCAAATATAAAAATATATTTTTAATATTTACACATTTCTCCTATTTTCGTGTTATATGTTTTATAAAAAAGACGTTTCTCGTGTCCTTGTTGGATATCATATCCATATCCATGTCTAGGCAAAATAGTTGAGGACAATAAGTTTATTTTGTTGTATAAAGAGGAATTTATCAAGTGAAGGATGGATGAGAATATAAGTAGTAAACTTATATGCAATTTTTACTACCATAACTAAAGAGGAAGTATTTCTAACCTGGAATATACATACACATGGTCATTGGAAGCTAAGCGTTGATGAATCTAAAAAGGAAAACTCAGACAGAATTTCTACAAGAGGTGTTATTTGAGATAGTAATGGGAGGTGGATTGTGGGATTTGTTCACAATATTGGATATGGTTCCTAACTTTGGACGATTCATTTTGGTATCTGTACAACGATTCAACACAAGCTTATGACCCCTGTTATCAAATTCGATTGTCTGAAAGTATTTAACATTGTTAATTCAGTATGTCCTCCTCACCACATGTCAAAGAGCATCATTAAAGAGATTTCGAGCCTTCTAAGGCGTTTTAGTGGAGTGAGTATACATCATGTACATCGAGAACAAAATATATGTGTCGATTATCTCGCTAACGAAGCCCAACCTTCCTCGCTTGGAGTTATGGTCTTGAACTAGGCTTTTGGCGGGATTCGAGACCTATTATACAAAGACTTTGTTAGGACATCGATCCCAAGAATGATCACTACTTAATGTAGTCTCTTTCTCTCCACGTTTGTTTTGTTTTTCACATTGTACCAAAAGCAAATAAGGCTGATATAACGTAAATATAGTACATGTGGAGCAGATATCCTAAAACACTTTATCCTACTGCCATCCATATTTAATGTAACTATAGAAAATTTTTATTCCAACTAAAAAAAGTAATTTTAGATAGAAAAAAAAAACACTATCATACAAAAGTTTAGGTAAGGGTAAATTTACCCACTCCAATCATCAGACAAACCTTAAAACCCCAGTTAATAGATCAACTAGAGTGCTATAAAACATTTTTCCTATATTAATTATCTCGTTCTCACGACACATGTAATATAATTTAAAATTTTCATTATCAAATAAAATTCGGATAAGTTCAAAAATCTACCTTTATTATTTTAAGAAAAGTATAAACTTATCCTTATATACAAAATGCTAAAATTTTACCTGTGACGTTTTTAAGTAAGATCAATTTTATCCCTACTTAATATAAAATTTGAACAAACTGGTTTACCATTATACTACCTATTATTTAATTGTCACATCGAACTTCATAAACATTAATTATGTCTAAAATATCTATTATGTTACCAATATTTTTTTTTTGGTAAGAAGGGAAGAAAAAAAACAAACAAACAAAAACTTAACCCGGGATCAGTCTAGGAAGACTGACCCCAATCCTATCCTCAAGAAGAGAAGGTAACAGAAAAGAAGGAGGAACGGAAAGGGTAGAAACACCTAACATCCCCCCATGCCCAGCAGCTGCCAAGCGATCCGCCACGCGGTTTTGCTCCCTATAAATATGGGAGAAGGTAAGAGAATCGAAGGCAGAACAAAGCCTCAAGATGGCTTTAATGAGATTCTGACTCTTAAGACAAACAGCCTGTCTATCCGAAATCCTGTTGATAGCCTCCAAATTATCAGACTCCACCGAAAGTCTTTTAACACCCATGTGAATGGCGAGTTTAATGCCAGACAAGATCCCCCAGAGCTCTGCAGTAAAGGAGGAGCCCGTACCTAAGTTATGGGTAAACCCAGCCAGCCAGGCGCCACCAGCATCCCGAAGAACTCCACCAGCAGCAATTCTGCCATTACTAAGGCAGGAGCCATCCGTATTCAACTTGACAACCCCTTCCCTGGGCTTCCTCCAACCAACTAACTGGACCTCTTTAACCGGGGAGGGGTGAACCAGGGGCTCTCCTTCAAAACTCTTTGTAATAACAGAGAGTTTTTTCGAGAAGTAAAACCGGAGGTCAGGAATAAAGACAGTCTTCTCAGCAAATAACTCTTCATTCCTCCATTTCCACATTTGGTGACAAATAATAGCGAAGAGAATAGCCCCGTGCTCCATACTGGCCAACAAATTCCCATTAACGCCTTCAGAGAACCAGTCAATATCAGAGAACCCCATAAAGGAAGGAAGGATGTGGTGAGGAAGGACCCCTTCCCAAACCTTTCTACTATTCGGGCAATCCCTCAAAGCATGGCACAAGGTTTCCACATGGCCGCTGCATCTGCTACAGGCACCAGATACAGCCAAGTGCCTTCTGTGTCTATCTGCATTCGTGAGGAGCCTGTCTTTGACTCCCAGCCATAGGAAACTCCTAATGCGGTAGGGGACTTTGAGGGCCCAAATAGACTTCCAAATTTCTAAAGGAGGATCAGCCCTATTAAGGGTAAAAGCTTCATAGGCCGATTTGCAAGAATAAGAACCATTATTAGTCAAGGCCTAGCAGTGTCTGTCCTTATCCTCCTCCTGATTACTAATCTTCACACCTCTAATATTAAGGAGGGTCTCCAGGCTAAGAAAGGAGTCGAACTTAGACCAGATCCAGTCTCCCTCCGAGTCCACCACATCAGCAATTCTCCAGGAGAGGAGATCATTCGGCGGAGGGGCGATGCACACCTCAATCAACGGTTTGTCACCAATCCAGGTGTCATACCAGAAACTAATGGATCTCCCATTACCCACCTCCAAGCCAATCCCCGTACAGAACTCAGCAAAAACAGCACTAAGCCCTTTCCAGAGGAAGGAACAGCTGACAACCCTCTCCTTCGGGCCACCAAAGATTCTATCTTTCCTATACTTGCCGCACAGAAGACGAACCCAAAGGGAGGAGGGGGATTGCCACATTCTCCAAAGAAGCTTCATTAACAAGACTTTATTATTGTCCTTAGCTTGCCTTATACCAAGACCCCCCCTGCTCTTAGGCTGGCAGGCTTCCTTCCAAGGGACCAGGTGAATCTTCCTCCCATCCCCAGACTCTCCCCACAGAAAACGCCGATTAATTTTATCAAGGTCGTTGAGGACCGGCTCAGGGAGCTTACAGGCTTGCATGATGTGATTTGGAGCAGCGCAGTTGATAGACTGGATTAAAGTAAGGCGACCTGCAAGGGAAAGAGAATTAGCTTTCCAGCTAGCACACAAACCGTTAGATTTGTCCAAAATGTCTTTAAAAGAGGCTTTGGACACCCTGTCACTATGAAGAGGGACCCCAAGGTATTTCCCAAATGATTGAGTCAGGGGAATGCCAGACATCTCACTCAGTCTTCTACACAAGCTATTATCCATATTCTTGGAACAAAGCATACGGGATTTATGGATGTTAATCTTCTGGCCAGAAGCCTCACAAAAGCAGTCGAGGATATCCATCACAGCCTTAATTTGTTCCTCATTACCCTCCACAAAAAGCATGACATCATCAGCAAAGAGTAAATGGGTAACAGGGGGGCAATGTCTGTTGATGGAAACAGGGTGGAGAGTCCCTTTGCTCACCGCCTCTTGGATCAGGTGAGACAATCTTTCCATGGCAATAACAAAAAGGAAGGGGCTCATAGGATCCCCTTGACGAATACCCCTGGATGGAGAGAACTCATCCGACATATCCCCATTGATCATAACCTGGAAAACAGGAGAGGAGATACACTTTCCAATCAAATTCCTCCAGTTCTCCGGGATACCAGCTTTGGCTAAACTATCCAGAAGAAAGCTCCAGTTCAACCTATCATAGGCTTTCTCCAGATCCAGCTTGAGAGCCACGATCCCTTTCTTGCCTTTCTTAATCTTCATAGAATGGACAACCTCCTGGGCAATAACAACGTTATCCATCAATTGTCTTCCAGGAACAAAGCTCCCTTGATTTTGGCTGATAATATCCGGAAGGATCTTCCGGATTCTATTAGCCACAATCTTAGTAATAGCTTTATACAAGACATTACAAAGACTGATGGGTCTCATCTGGAGAAAGGAAGAAGGCTTGGCAACCTTAGGAATCAAGACAAGGAGGGTTTTATTAACCAAACTGATATCGTTCGAACCACCAAAGACACCTAACACAAAGCTGTATATACCCTCTTTAACAGTGTCCCAGTGTTTATGATAGAAACTAGCGGGGATACCATCAATACCAGGAGCCTTAGTGGAACCGATGCTGGAGAAGGCCAGATCAATCTCTTTAAGCTCAATGGGATGGAAAGCATTATTAATAGCATCCTCCCCTAAACGAGGAAAGGAAATGCCAGAGTGGGCACTCTCTAGGTCCACAGCTTCCTCTCTGAACAGGTCCTTGTAGAAATCAAGGGCAAGGCGCCGAATGTCCTCCTCCTCAAAAATCCACTCACCACTGGCGTCTTTAATAGCCTCGATCCTATTTCGCTGTCTCCTAATGATCGTTGAGAGGTGGAAAAACCTGGTATTCCGGTCCCCGTCTTGAATCCAAGCCTTCCTAGATTTCTGGAACCACAGAAGCTCTTCCTGTCTAAGCACAGCTTCCAACTCGTTCTGAAGAGCTCTTAGGTGACCATTCAGGCTATGATCAAAACGAACCTCCAAGCAACGCTGAACACCTTCCATTCTCCTCAAGAGTTTGTTCTTCCTCCTGATAATATGACCAAAAGTATTTTTATTCCAAACAGCCACATTCCTCCTGAATTCCTCAGTAGCGAGGAGAACATCAGAGTGGGGATGCCAATTGCTTTTAACGAAATCCTTAAACTCGGGGTGAGACTCCCAAGCCACCAGATACCTAAAAGGTCTATTACCTTTCAGCCGATTTCCTTTGACCAAATTAATGAGGATAGGGCAATGGTCTGAGTGACGGAAAGGGAGATTAAGTACCTTGACCTCAGAAAACCTATAAATCGCTGCAACATTAGCGTACACCTTATCCAACCTAACAAACACACTATTCCTTTTCCAGGTAAATTTGTGGCCAGCAGCACCCAGGTCCGAAAGCCCGCACATATCCATACTTTGCTTATGATTAAGACACCGGTTCACATAATGATTACCCCCTCCTCTCTGATCACTCAAGTGGGCAACGTCATTAAAATCCCCGACAACCAACCACGCCTCCACCATGTTAGAGCTAAAAGAATGAAGGATCTCCCACAGCCTTCT
Organism: Euphorbia lathyris; assembly: GCF_963576675.1. Classification (NCBI taxonomy): domain Eukaryota; kingdom Viridiplantae; phylum Streptophyta; class Magnoliopsida; order Malpighiales; family Euphorbiaceae; genus Euphorbia; species Euphorbia lathyris. The sequence goes on from NC_088918.1 coordinate 5,289,073, forward strand.
TCGGTTAGTCGAAACAGGATCAGCATAGACGAAGGTAATAAAGAAGGGTTTATTACCCGGGTAACACACCTTACTATGGATGAATTGACTGTCCATAGTAACAATATCAATATTGACTTGACCTGGCTTCCAAAAGAGCCAAATCCCCCCTGCCCGGCCAGTAGCCTCCGACCTGACGCAATTCCAATTCTTAAACTTTCTAACCACCTCATCTGCTTTGGCTCCACTAACCTTGGTCTCAAGAAGGACAAAGCAGGAAGGGTTAAACTGTTTAATGAGATCATTGACATGAATGCGGGTAGCCTTGCTCGCCGCACCTCTAACATTCCAAACGAAGAAGTCCATCAGAGGGGGAGACTACAGACGCAGGCCCAAACCCTAGATCAGGTATTTGTTTGGGGCTCCGGAGAGCCTAGAGGCGGTCCCAGAAGGACCCCTTTTATCCAAAGAATTCAAACCATGAAGGTTCTTTTTAGGTTTCCCTTTGGGATTCTTCATGTTTAACTTACTCACTCCTATAGTCTTACCAATAGGAGCATCAACAGGAGGATGTAGAGTACTCGCCTCCCTACTCAAACCCTTCCCAGCTGACAGGATAGACTGGGGAATCTCTTTGCCTTTAGCATAAGCATTAGAGACAAAGAGAGGATTAATAGAATTACCCAGACTAGAGGCATGCTCTACCGACTCCAGACCAGGCATGCTTAAATCAATCTGCTTATCAGAAGGATCCGAGTCTTGATCTTCCTCCATAGACAAAACACCGAACCTTGACCCGGAACCCGAAGCTGAGTCCACTCCAGTCTCAATCCCCTTCTTAATATCCGGGGGTCTGACCTTGATCTTAGGAGCAATCTGGAGAGTAGTCATCTTCGTACTGATATCTGGTGAATGATTAGCATTAACATTAGCTCGTGGCTTCCTTCTCACTGGCCTCTTGGCAAGCATCCATGGGCCAAAGCTCCTTACTTCCCCTTGACTCTTCTCAGCTTCGCCTATGATAGGTTGCACCAACTCCTCCACGTCCTTCCTCCTCTTAGGACAACCCTCAAGGGTATGGCCAAACATACCACATTCATAGCAGATGTTGTGTATACCTTCATATTCAATATGATAGACCTTGTTTTGAGTACAGAACTGAGAAAGAAGAGGCTTAGCGAGATCAATATCGATACAAACCCTGGCAAACTTGCCTCTCACTGCCCCAATGGTAGGCTTAGCGAGATATTATGTTACCAATATAATTATAGAAAAGATACAAAATGCTAACAATTAAGTCCAACACATATAAGGTAATCACACAAAAAAAAACTGCCTAAAATATGGTAAAATTTTATTCCTAGTGTTTTCAAGTAATATCAAGTTTATCCATATCTCATAGAAAATTTGAATAAACTAATTTACTGCTATGTTATCCTTTATTTAACTCGTACATCGAACTTTTAAAATATCAAGTATGTATAAAATATTTACTATGTTACTAATTATATATATATTATAAAAGTGAAGAGATTGAATAGTGCAATTGAAAATTTTTGCCAAAATTTTCCAATTACACCCCTTATCCCTTCTTTCTCTTTCACTTTATGTGTCCTTTTTTGTCATTTTAATTTTTATGAATTTATCCTTGAATTGCCCCTGTATAAGAAGACGTGATGTAGACATTTGTGTAATTAGTACACTAACATCAAAACAACGTCGTTTCTTTATGTAGGGATACATGCGCATTCTTCCACCCAATTTTTTTTTCACTTACAACCTTATCTCTTTCTCCCACCGCTGCTCCAGGTAAGGTTGAGATCACTTCCCTTTTCTCCTTATTTCTGTTTCAGAATTTTGGAATCCCTCTTAGCTTTCATGAATTTTTCTGCTCGAAATTTCGTTTACGATTTTCTGGTGTGCAGATGTTGATGGTTCGATTCTCCATCTCAGCATTTGGAGAATAGTGTTTTCATGACTCCATTTAAGCGAAGACATGATGAGAAGACGCTTACAGGAGATCGTAAAATACAGTCGGTTCTCCGGCTCAGTTGGCTATGTGAAATCTTCGATGGCTAAGTTTCAGATCCGTGCGGATCTGTTAATTTTTCACGGTAAGCTTCTTTCCTTCATTTCATCTTCGTCTTTGTAGTAGAAATACACGAATTTTTCATATTTCACTTTTGATTAATTGTTTTTAGTAAACCTCTCCGTTTAGGAACCGACACTTACAAAAGATAAAAAAAATGGTATGTTCTTCAGTTCAGACAGCGATGGCGCGACCTTGAAGGTTTAGGTTTCAAATTCGAATGAATCTGTTACTTTTTGATGATGAACCTGTTACTTTTTGGGTCGACAAACCTCTCCATTTATGAGATAACACCTACAAAAGATCTATTGCCCATTTCAGACTGCGGTTGTGAGACCTTGAATGCCTGAGTTTCACATTAGCATGGATCTGTAACTTCTTTGCAGTAAGCTTTTTTCCTTGATGGTGCTATCAATGGTTTCATTTTCTGGGTTCATTTTCTGTCTGTACGGCTTTATGGACCCGTTTTTGTTGTGTTGTTATGTTGTTTAGATGCAGATGCATTTTTTTATATGTGTTGCGCTACACCTTTATTTTGGTATGATTCCAATCTGTGGTTATTTTTTTATATCATTATATAATTTTTCTTTACAAATATAATTTGAGACATAAAATTATGAGGTTCTTAGTTTACTCTTTAAAAAATAAGTTAAGGTGTAAAAATACCCTTAACATTTTGGATCAAGAGAAGTTTTACTTCTAACGTCTAAAATGGTGTAATTTTACTCTAACATTGGTAGCCAAGAGCAATTTGCTCCATAATATTGATAATTTGTGTCAATATCAGATACTATTATAAAACACAAATATTTTATTCCTTATTATGCACTAATTGCATATTAGTTCTAAAAAAAATTCATGTTTTTTATAATTTAATTAAAAATTAACAATTATTTAAAAAAAACTAATTATTATATTCTTTCTATGTGGAAATATATAGTTTGAAAGACTATATACAAAGTTTATGTATAGAATAAGATTCAATTGGTAAGGATAATATATGAGGACCTAGATCGATATCAGGAAGGAAATAGGTAAATAACATGAGGATGATGACAAGAAGAAGTATCTACGTGATTATGAGGCAAGAGATTTCATCCATGGATTCTCACTCTTTTAAATTCGTCATTCTTTTGTGTGGACGAAGAGAGTCAGAAAGATGGTGAATATGCGGTTTGGTTAATGGATACGTAGTATATAAGTGGCATTATACAGTGTGAAAGTTTTAGGGTTGAATATGAGTCATTTAATGATTGTTGTACGGAGACGTATTTGATACAAACGACAATTATATATTTCAGTTATCATTGAGTTTTTTCTTTTTTATTTTGTTAGATAATTTTCATGAATTTTTTTATTATAAAATTTTATTTTTATTTTCTACATATTTTTTTTTTGAATCAAAAAAACAATGCATTAATGAGCCAGATCATGATAAAATTGTAACAATGAATCAGAAACAGAACTCGGTAATAAATTAAAAAAAGAAGGGCAAGTGGATAAACGAGAAGACTGTGCTAACACATGTGTCATCCCATTCGCTTGCCGCCGTATCCATTTGACTGAGTAAGAGTCATTTGATGTTAGAATCGACCGTATTTGAATAATTCTATCCCCAAATTCAGAATCATCAACAGAAGTAGAATTTATTGCATCAATCACTTGTTTAGCATCAGATTCGAAAACCACATTCCTTATTCCATCAGTTTCTAGCCATTGCATAGCCTGTAATAGAGCTTCAGCCTCACATTCTCGTTCTACATATTATTTAATTATTTTCTTAGTTATTTTATTCCCTGAAGCAAAGCGAAGGTATCTTTCTAATACAATTATAAAAACTATAAAATGTTAATAATTAAATCTGACACATATAAATTAATCTAAACAAATTTGTCTAAAATATTTATTATGTTGTTAATAAAGTTATAAATGACATGTCAAAATGCACAAAAATCCTTTAGTTTATTGGTAAACTTATTTGGAATGTTAGATTTGTACAAAATATTTATTAAATAGGAGTAAAATTGATATTGTGTGGAAATATTAAAGGTAAAATTTTACCATTTCATTCATTTGGGATAAGGGTCTAAATTAATAAATCGATATTTTATTTTAAAAAATTAAAAGAGATAAAAGTTAATCTTAAAAAAATGTCTAAAATATTTATTACATCGCTAATAGAGTTACAAATAACATCTTAAAATGTAAAAAATTACTTAATTTTATCGATAAATTCCTTTGAGAGACCGGATGTAATAGTCAAATCAACTTGTTTAAAATTTCTGTTAAATGAGGATAAAATTGATATTATTTGAAAATATTAGAGGTAAATTTTTTAAAAAAAAAATTATATTTAAGTCTATGATCAATTTTATTTTTTATTGATTAAGCCATTGATATTTTAAATGGATATATTAAGCCACTAATCAATTTTTGAACACATTAAACCTATAATCTTTAAATGGAGGCATTAAGTCATTGTTCGTTCATTTTATAATATATTAAGCTATTTCTGAACGATCCAGTTATATGTGTGGGACTCAACTTTCATTTAGAGCAAACAGAATTGTTAACATGTCACTATTTTAACACGTTAATTGACTTATAGATTGTTACACCAGATAATTTCTTAAATATTTTATTTTAGAGAAACAACGATATCCTAACAATTTTATGTATTGCTAAAGGGAGTTTGAATTATTTACATAATTGACTTATCTAATAGATACTCAATTTGTTAAAAAAATAATTGATCAAAAGTTTAGTACATCTTTTAAAAGATCAAAGGCTTAATTCGTTTAAAATGATTTGATCAAGAGCTTAATATATGAATTTAAAAGATTAAGAGTTTAATCAATAAAAATTGAATTGATAAGGGGATTAAATATTCATTTACCTTATCCAATATGGCTTTAATGTGTTAAAAAAGTAATTGATTAATATCTTAATATATCTATTTACAAAATCAAAAAGCTTAATTTGTTTAAAATAAATCAATCAAGAGATTAATGCATTTATTTAAAAAAATTAAAAGCATATTCATTTTACCTAAAAATTTACCAGTTAATTATGAAGTCTAAATTAATGAAAATCAGTATTTTATTCTTAAGAAAGAGCATAATGCATTCATTTAAAAATTAAGTGTAGAATTAATAAAAATTGAATTGATAAGGGATCAAGTATTCATTTTACCTTCAGCGTTTTATTCTTAAAAAGCAAAAATGTATCGCCCACCGTGGGGCTCGAACCCACGACCACAAGGTTAAGAGCCTTGCGCTCTACCAACTGAGCTAGACGGGCAAGATATTCATTGGAAGACAAAATATTATTTGTATACTTTAAAGCATATATTTAATTATCTTCCACAACAATAATTAGTTTTACTTCATTTATCAATAATAGAGTTGTCAATTTTTAACACAAATAAAATTCATATGGGTTAAGGTGCAAAAATACCCCTAATGTTTTAGATCAGGAGCAATTTTACTCTTAATGTCTTAAATGGTGCAATTTTACCCTTAATGTTGGAAGCCAAGAGCAATTTTACCCTTAACGTTGATAAATTGGGTCAATTTGAGAAATAATTCATCAAACTGTCTTCTCGGTCATGAATCTTGTCATCTACACTTCACACATGCGTTATTTTATCAGTAACAAATCACAAACATATGTTGGGATGTGAAAAAAAAGAAAGAATTATTAAAAATATACTGTCTTTTGTACGAATTAGACAAAAAAATTCAAAAAATTCACCGAATTTATAAATATTAATCTCAATTTTATTATTAAATTACAAAAAAACATTATATCCTTTTTTAGAACAAATTGATATGCAATTGGTGCAAAATAAAGAAAAAAATGACTGTATTTTATAATAGTGTCTGAAATTGATCCAATTTATCAACGTCAGGGGTACAATTGCTCTTGGCTACAAACATTAAGGGTAAAATTGCATCATTTTAGATGTTAGGGGGTAAAATTGCTCATGACCCAAAATGTTAAAGGTATTTTTGCACCTTAACCTAATTCATATTAAACAATCGATTCAACATATTTCTCATTGGATGATTTTAGAAAGAAGTACAAAAAAAATAAATGTTATGGTTTCATTGATTTGTAAAATAGTTTTCGTGTTATAAAGTTTATAAATAGGGGTATATATTTTATAAATTTTGCAATTAAATGATATGTGGATCAATTTTTCGGCCAAACAATGCTCTTGAGTTAGATATCTATATATAATATAAAACAATAACGATGGAACTGAGATGTCACTTCCTCATTTTTTACTGATAAAAAATATAATATAATATAATATAATAAAATATAATATATTAATTTTAATTATATTATTATATTTATCTGTAAAAAGATTATTTTATCCGTACTATATCTAAGAGTTCTACAAAATTTAAATTAATCCCTAAAATCTCTCTAATTCTCTGCATATCTATATCTATATATAATATAAAACAGTAACGATGAAGCTGAGGTGTCACTTCCTCCTTTTTTACTGATAAAAAATATAATATAATATATTAATTTTAATTATATTATTATATTTATCTATAAAAAGATTATTTTATCCATAATATATCTAAGAGTTCTACAAAATTTAAATTAATCCATAAAATCTCTCTAATTCTCTGCATATCTATATATCTATATATAATATAAAACAGTAACGATGGAGCTGATGTGTCACTTTCTCTTTTTTTACTAATAAAAAATATAATATAATATAATAATTTTAATTATATTATTATATCTATCTATAAAAAGATTATTTTATCCGTACTATATCTAAGAGTTCTACAAAATTTAAATTAATCCCTAAAATCTTTCTAATTCTCTGCATATCTATATATAATATAAAATAGTAACGATAGAGCTGAGGTGTCACTTCCTCTTTTTTACTGATAAAAAATATAATATAATATATAATATATTAATTTTAATTATATTATTATATTTATCTATAAAAAGATTATTTAAAGTAAATGTGAAAATAAAATAATAATATTTAATTTATATAGCACCTTTATATCATTAATTGTAATTATTAGATTATATTTTTGTTAATATTTATATGTTAAGATGAATCCGTGCATCGCACGGCCAAAAACTAGTTGAATTTTACAAAGTTAGTATTTTTATTGCTCCAAATCGCTCCATTTTGGGATAAATAGTCACGACAATATTTTTTTGAAGGAATACTGAGTTTGTAAACTACAAAAAGCATAAACCTTTATTTGCAAACTTTTAAATCATGTGAATTGTCTTTGTAAATTGGTCAAACCACAAGGTTTATTTTTATACTTTTCCCTTCATTTTATACCACTTTCATAGCTGTTCAAAACCAAGACCGCATAGATCGTCTAGGCTCTCGAAATGGAGAATCCGTCTCGATTTGCTCTAATTAGTCCATTTAGGCTTTTTTTTGCCCTTAGGCAATTTTTAGCCATCTACGCTCTACCTAGACCGCTTCGACCGACTAGGTGCCGCCTAAGCGACGATGAATAATTTTTTTTATTGTGAATTTATTTTTTGATTCATTATAATTCACTTTTGAGTTGTTTTAATGATATTGTTATTGAAATATTGATTTTTGCACGTTTTTAAAGATATACGTTACAAATATATGTATTTTTCTATATTACCTAAATAATTTTATGCTATTATTTTTAAATAGTATAATACATATTTTAATTTCTTAAAAAAATACATATTTTAATTGAATTTATATAATAAATTATTGATTAACAAGTAAAAAATATAAAAATACAATCCAATTAATCATCGAATAATGCTTTAGGGTTCTACCCACCCGACCAACGCCTAACCTTTCTAAAACCTTAACACTAAATTTAAAAATAACACTGATAATTATTGGTAGATGATTCATAACCATAATTTGAGATTTAACCGTTATAAAACTATCATTAATACTTTCAAGAAATATATCACAGTCTTTTTCAAGTAATTCTTTAACAGATTCCACAACATTACAAACATAACCCTGACATTAGGGTGAGCAGAACAGAACTAAAAACTCAATGATTGAAAAAATCGAACTAAACCGGATCGAATAATATTTTAGTTTGATCTGGTCCTAATTTTAAAACTAGTTTGGTTTTCAGTTCGGTTCGGTAATCGAATAAAACCAAACCGAAATACAATATATACTCCTCTTAGTTTTAACGTTTTAAATTAATTAACTAATTATATATAGAAACGAAAAACAATTAAACATATTTTTTTCCCTTAACTAATTATATATACAAAAGAAAAAATTAATTATATGATTATTGTCTTTATATAATTGTTTAGTTAGTGAATGCAAGCCTCGAGTGCTTTGTTTGGTCCAAACATGAACCAAACCGGACTGGATCGAAATAATTTAGTTCGATCCAGACCAAACCGAATTATAATTTGGTTTGGTTTGGTTCTAAAAAATACAGATAATTTAGTTCGATCCAATTCAAATTGGTTTGGTTTTTGAACCGAACCGAATCATGCTCCTCCCTACATGACACACACAAGTGTCAAGTAGGCGATGCCCTTACAAACATAACCTCTTATTTTTATCCAATTACATTAGGGATGGCAATGGATAGGTACCCGTGGATAATGCTAATCTCAAACCCTCGCCTGTTTATATTTCATTACCCGTACCTGTATCATTATCCTAATGAGTATACTTTACGAATTTCACACACATCCCATTTGAATCGCGGGTATCCGCGGATCAATACATAAAACAAAAAATATTACAAATTTAACAAAAAATAAATTTAATAAATCATCCATAAATAACTCATCTACAAATTTAACAAATATTTCAAATTTAAAAATTATAAATCAACCTTAATCAATCAAAACAAATGAGATTAGTGGTTTAAAGTCAATAGATGAAAGTCAAATATATGGCGGGTAACGTATACTCAAAGTATTTTCATACCTGTCCCGGTAATTTTTTTGAGCTCATACCTTTTTATACAAGTATGATTAATCTCATTAGGATCGCATAGTGCCGATTATCCGCGTGTAGAGTACCTGTTGTCATCTCTAAATTGCATGCAATAAGTCCATATTATTGTCCAATTGCATTTAATAACCCCTTATTATTGTCTAATTATATTCAATAACTTCATATTCTTGTCCAATTGTATTCAATAACCCTGAAAATTCAACTGCCCTGTATAGGGCTGTAATCGAGCCGAGCTTTGGCCTGCTCAAGCTCGGCTCGCTATAAAATTAACGAGCTCGAGCCCGAGTCGGCTCAGCTCATTAGAAAATAAATGAGCTCGAGCCGAGCTTCAAGCTTGTTTCGAGCCCAAAATCCTCTTTGAACTTGGTTCATTAAGAAAATTATCTAACCATAAATTGTTTGTGAGTAAATATTTAATTATAAAGTTTGCTCGCAAATAGCTCTTTAATTGTGTATATAAACAAGCTTACAAGCAAAGTTCGTGAATAAATAAACAAGATGCTTACAAATAGTTCGTCTATTATTCATTTATTATGTTTGTGAACGAACTCATCTAATAGCAAATGAAATAATACTAAGTTTAGATATTTGTGAACTAACACAAAACTATATAGTTTTCTACGAAACTAAAATTTGTTCGTAAATTTTCTAATCGAGCGTGCTCGCGAGCTTTCGAGCCGAGCTTTGGCCTGCTCAAGCTCGGCTCGTTTAGAAAACGAGCCAATAAATCGTGCTCATGAGCGGCTCATTTACAAATCGAACTGAGTCGAGCCAAGTTTTTATCGAGCTGCTCATGAGCGGTTCAACTCATTTAGAGCCCTAGCCCCGTGAACTTTCAAAAGTTCCTAATTCACATTTTCTTTTTGACATTTGGCGAGCACTTTGACACATACGAAACATATTTTCCATTTTCTGCATTCAACAAATTCTATTAGAAAATACGAGATTATTGAATACAATTGGATAAAAATGAAGAGTTATTTGAAACTTTTAAAAATTTAGGGGCCAAAATTTTGTACCAATTAAAAGTTAGAGGTCAATTAACAAAATTTGAAAACATAAAGATAGCTTGATGATGTTTTTTCTTTCTCCAAATGGAAGTAGTCGAAAGATACCGTCATGATTCCTTCAATAAATCCCCGCCATCTGATTTATCCCTAAAACGCTGACGTATAAGGTGTCGGAGGTCATCCAACGGCCAAAAATAGATACACGTCATACTCTTGAGCCAGATCGCCGCTTCTCAGCCTTTATCCTGCCTGCGTACATTTCGCTTGCAAAGTCACTTTCTCGCCACTTACCTATCACCGTCATTATGGCCGCCGAATTACAACCACCGGAATTCCCCCTTGCCGGTATGGCCACCGCTACAGCCACAGCTTCCACCACCGTTCTATCACCTATCGAACCCGAGAATACAGGAGCACCTCCTCCGGCAACAAAACGGCAAAGACGGCCCAGCGTCCGTCTTGGTGAGATCGGAGATCAATCAGCTACTCTTTCATATGAATCGCACCTTCGACGCACCAAGCAGCACTGGCGCCTCCCTAAAGACTCCTCTAAATCCGTCAAGGCTCGGTCTATAACGAATCTTGTTAATGGAAATGACAGCCATGAAATTCAGGAAGCGGAGGGGAACACTGTAAATGGTGAAGTAAATCTTGAGTTCGGGCACCGCAGAAAAGCGAGAAGAGCGACGACAAAAAGAGTGAGATCAAATTGGATATCCAAGGTCGAAGAAGGAGGAGTTGAGGGAGATAGTAGAGAGGAAGGAGAGGAAGGATTTAGGGATTTCGATCAAGAATCCGATAGTCATTTGAAGAATCAAAGTCCAGTCCATTCTACAGATAACGCTGCTCTTGATATGTGGCAAGGCCATAGAAGAAGTAGCGTAACACGGGCTAGGGTTTCTGGGAGCAGAGACGACGACGCAATTGAAATGGATAATCTACCGGAATCAGATTCTAGAGAAAGAAAATGCAGTACTAGTGAAGGAGTAAGAACTTGGCTGATTGAATTGGGATTGAGCCGATATGCACCGGTTTTTGAAGTTCATGAAGTGGATGATGAAGTATTGCCATTGTTAACCTTGGAGGATCTTAAAGATATGGGAATTAACGCTGTAGGTTCCAGACGGAAACTCTACTCTGCAATTCAAAAACTTAGCAAAGGTTTTTCGTGAGTTTTTCTTCATATTCTCTTTTTGACCTCTATTTACTAAATTGTGTATGTTGCAACTCAGAAGAAGGGGAAAAAGAAACCTAGTCATGGATGAATTGTGAGCTTTCTAACTAATAATGGCTATATAATTTTGTTCTGAAGTGTTAATCTTTTCTATTGTCTTCTACCTTTTATTGAGATTGTTGCTGTTTCCTGATTAATTGATGTTGGTGATAATAGAATATGGAATAGTTGACAAAGATAGAAAGTTGCTTACTTGGATGATTATGTTTGTACATATTGATGTCATTGTCGCCATTGAACAACTTGGCTATTATTCCATCTTTTTTAAGCATTTTGCAGTATAATCTAATCTGTACAAACAACTTTGTTACTTATTGAATCTGTTAATATTCAAAGATTTAGTCGTGATTAGTTGATCTTTGTCTTATTGATTGTTTTGTTTAAGATCATGTGAATGTCAGTTATTAATCTTGTGTAGCTTTGCTTTATGTCATTCCTTTTTGTTTTATTTTGACTCTTACCCAACATTTGTATGATTAATACTCTTTTTTCCGTACTGATTGTTAGCATTCTCTATATGGAAATTCCATATAGATAAGGAAGTTGGGGCCTAAGTTAGGTCAATACAATCAAATCCTAGCATGAATAGTAGACTAGTCACATGACATCTATTATTACTCTCTGCTTCTTACAGAACAAATTTAGGATTTCAGAGCAGCTTTAAATCTGAGCTCAGATATTTTAACATACAAATTTTGCCTTGTTCTTCTGATCTCTGTTAGCCTATGTTGCACTGAAACTGAATTGGAAACAGATTCGGACACCGGGAAATGTTATTTCATTCTTTTACTTAATTTGATTTTATCTTAATCTTTTGGCCTGGTTTGGTTTTTCTATCAATCAATCAATCAATTGTAATCTGTACAAACAACTTTGTTACTTATGGAATCTGTTAATATTCAAAGATTTAGTTGTGATTAGTTATCTTTGTCTTATTGATTGTTTTGCTTAAGATCATGTGAATGTCAGTTATTGATCTTGTGTAACTTTGCTTTATGTCATTCCCTTTTGTTTTATTTTGACTCTTACCCAACATTTGTATGATTAATACTTTTTGTTCCTGTACTGATATTGTTAGCATTCTTTATTCGGAAACTCCAAATAGAAAAGGAAGTTGGGGCGTAAGTTAGGTCAATACAATCAAATCCTAGCAGCATGAATAGTAGATTAGTCACATGACATCTGCTATTAGCCTCTGCTTCTTACAGAACAAATTTAGGATTTCAGAGCAGCTTTAAATCTGAGCTTAGATATTTTAACATACAAATTTTTGCCTTGTTCTGATCTCTGTTAGCCTATGTTGCACGGAAACTGAATTGGAAACAGAATCGGACACTGGGAAACGTTATTTCATTCCTTTACTTAATTTGATTTTATCTTAATCTTTGGCCTGGTTTGGTTTTTCTATCAATCAATCAATCAATCAATCAATCAATCAATTGTAATCTGTACAAACAACTTTGTTACTTATGGAATCTGTTAATATCCAAAGATTTAGTTGTGATTAGTTGATCTTTGGCGAGCCTTGGCGCAACGGTAAACGTTGTTGTCGTGTGACCAAGAGGTCACGGGTTCGAGTCTTAGGAGCGGCCTCTTGCCAAATAAATTGTCAGGGGAAGGCTTGCCCCCGGTACACCCTTGTGGTGGGACCCCTCCCCGGACCCTCGCTCAGCGGGGACGCGTAGTGCGACAGGGCCGCCCTTTTAGTTGATCTTTGTCTTGTTGATTCTTTTGTTTAAGATCATGTGAATTTCAGTTATTGATCTTCTGCAACTTTGCTTTATGTCATTCCTTTTGTTTAAGATCATGTGAATACCAGTTATTGATATTGTTACCATTCTTTATATGGCAACTTCATATAGATAAGGAAGTTGGTGGCTAAGTTAGGTCAATAAAATCAAGTCCTAGCATGAATAGTAGATTAGTCACATGACATCTGCTATTAGCTTCTGCTTCTTACAGAACAAATTTAGGATTAGGGACTCAAGGCGCAACTTAAGGCGCGCTCCTGAGGAACACGAGGTGCAGAAAAAAAAAACTCTTACTAGTTCAAGCATAAACCAAGAAAACACACTTATAACCACATAAACAAGACAAAACCACATAAAAACGTAATACTAAATGTGAAAAACACCAAGTTAAGTTCATACTTCATAGAGACATTAACATATACTTAAGGTCTTAACACAATTCCTGGTTGCACGTTCTCTGCTGGTTTTTTTGTGTGTTGCAGTTTCTTCTCTTTTTGTTTGAGTGAAGACTATTCTTTACGCGACTCTGCTCTTAATGCCTCTCCAGTCTTTCTATATTTACGTCTCTTGATATTCTTATTTAGATCAAGGGTTAAGATTAAGTTTATTTAAATTAGATTATTGGTTGAGATTAATCAACCATTTGTGTTACACAAACAGTAAAAAAAACCCTAGTGAAAACCCTATTTGTTACTGAGGCGCGGCTTGACTCAGGCTCCAAAGCCCAGGCTGCGTAAGGCGCGCCTTTAACAAATGTGACATGACATATGCTATGAGCATCTGCTTCTTATAGAACAAATTTAGAATTTCAGAGCAGCTTTAACAGATATTTTAACATACAAATTTTGCCTTCTTCTGATCTCTGTTCTACCATTATAATGCCTTAGCCTCCTCATTTCATTACTAGTTAATTCCGCACTTGAACTGCTGCAAGTAGTTCACTTGCAGAAAGCTTTTGTTGGAACGTAGAAAAAGAAACTTGTTTAAGTACTGTCTTTTGCGTGTAATGTTGCAATTTGAATTACAGTTGTTTGGAAAAGGACCTCTGCCTCTGGAAATCACCTAGCACCCTTGTTTGTTTTGTTGATATGTTGCAATTTGAATTTGTCTTTCATGATTGACATATCACTGCAATTAGGAAATTTGTAGAGGTGAAACTTAATTACAGCTTATTGGGTTCCGGCATCTGGTAAGTAACCCTTCTTCTTGGCCGTCTTGCTCTTTTTGGTAGTTCATCTTTGTTCTTTTGCTGTTGTTAAACTTGATTTCTCTTCAATATTTCAGGGAGCTTTTGAAGGTATACACACACACAGTCTCATGTTCTGCAATTGCTTTATTTAGGTCTGAAAGTAAAATACTGAAGTAAGATGACTGCATTTATTTTCTATGGATAAGCGTCAAATTTGCCCCGAGAAGTTTAATTTTACCCTTATCGTACAATTTTGTCTTCATGGTAGAAACTTTAGCTCAATTTTATCATTGTCCAAGTAAATATCGACGAAAATTATTGACAAAATTTCTTAGAAAGGGGTAAAATTGAGCTACGAATTTTACCATGGACGCAAAATTGAGTTATTTCTTACGACAGGGGTCCCACTAACCGTAATGGTAAAAATTGATTCTTATCTCTATTTGCTTAATATGTCAATACTATTTTGCTAGAATTTTATCAATGTACACACACTTGCTTACTTCGAGCCTTGACGCAACGGTAAACGTTGTTGTCGTGTGACCGAGAGGTCACGGGTTCGAGTCTTAGGAGCGGCCTCTTGCCAAAAAAATTGGCAGGGGAAGGCTTGCTCCCAGTACACCCTTGTGGTGGGACCCTTGCTTAGCGGGAATGCGTAGTGCACTGGGCCGCCCCTGTTACACACTTGCTTACTCGCATTGCATGCTGAAAATTGTATCAGTTGAGGTTCTCCAAAGTAATTGATGTGGTCTATACAAGCCTTTGAACCCCCTTTTGGCCATTATTTGCATATTTACTGTCAATTCGGTCGTTGTGGTCGGACTCTATTACGGATTTCTGACCACGGTTTCCATGGGGCACTCTCTTATCTCTTCCTTCTTCGAGCTCGGGTTATAGAAGGAGGAGAAGAAGGAACTGAGGAGAAGTATCAGCAAGAACAAGTTTTATTATGGGACATTTCATGATGTTCATATCGATCTATTATGCGTCTCTTGGTTTGTTTTCATTTTTCGGAATTACTTTTTGCCTTTTAATTTTAAAAGAGAGTTAAAAAGTGGTAAAATTTCAAAACAACTACTAGTAGAAAAACAACTAATATAAATATGCGAAATAAACAAGCCCTTAAGCTTTTATGGTTGAAACTAATATTTACTACTTAAACCAAACAGATCTTTAGGAACCAGATTGAATAAATCTGATTTTGAATTTTAAACTTAACTTAGGAGCTATAGGATAATAAATCTGATTTTGAATTTTAAACTTAACTAATTTAACAGGATAATATATTCGAATTACAGAAGAAGATAATTAAAAATTACACCATAGTTAGGATTAATAAATTATTTAAAATTGTTTCAAACTCTTAAACAAATTTATTTAAATGTTATATCTAGTGGTTTTTTTAAGACTTTTTTTCTGTCATAAGATGTGGCTAAGTTTTACGCTGGCCGCTACAAACCTACCGCAACCCTTCTCCTTTGTCCGGGCTTGGGACCGGCTGTAAAGACCACCAAGTGACCCTCACAGGCGGAGTTTAAGACTTTTTTTTTCTGTAACCGATTAAAATTACGATATTCTGATATTTTAAGATTTAAAATCATATAACGATAAAATACATAAAAATGATTTGCATAATTGTAAATAAAAATTAAAATCTGTTTTTTAGTGTAATTTCCTCTAAAAATAATTATTTGAGTTTATAGTTGCGGTGTGGTTTTTCGAAATAGTCAGGGGCATCCTCTTGGGTCATTTGCCTTCCCCCTTGATTGTGCTTTGGTACACATGGCGGAATTGCAAGCTGCTATTTTTGCAGTTTCGATTGCGAGGTCACGTGGATGGACTCGTCTTTGGATTGAAAGTGACTCGACTTACGTTATTCGATTTTTTCGTGCCCGTGCGCAGATCATTCCCTAGACAATGCGTGTGGATTGGTTAAATTGTTTAGATTCAATGACGCATATTCAAGTGGTTGTCTTCCATGTGTTCCGTGAGGGAAATCAAGTGGCGGACGCTCTTGCTAATTACGGACGTCTAACGTCAGATTTACAAATGTGGAATACCCTTCCAGACTTCTGCTCCCTTCTTGCTAGAGATAATGCTCTTGGTAGGGATATGTTTAGATTTTCTTAAAACATTCTTTGTACTGGTTTCATACTTTTTTCATCTCTTCATTTATATATTTGGTTCTTTGCCTTTTCGGGGGTACCAACCTGGTTGGGATTCCCGTTGGGCTAGATCCGTATTTTAATAAAAAAAATACTTAATCTTAATTATCTTCTTCCTTGTAATTATATAACCACGTTATAACTCATGAACTTTAAATCTTGAAATAAATCTGGTTTGGATTATATGGACTCTAATGATTAAATAAATTTGATCATTTACCGTTAGATCTAAACTGATTAAAATTTTATGGTGGAAATTCAAAACATCCTAAAGTTTAAATTTAATCAGACTAGATTTAACGGTGAATGAGTAAATTTATTTAATCATTAAGATCCATATAAACATTACTATTTATTGTGATTTTTCTCATAGTCAATTGTGAATGAAAATCTGATGTCTCCACTTCCCTATCCCCTTCCCTGTCTCCCACTCATTTCTTGACATGTGTCAACTTTAATCTTTTTAATTCTAGTCATTTGAACACTTTTCACCTTAGTAAACCATGAATCCAACTTTAGTTAACTTTCTGGTGCTGATGAACGGGAAACACTAAAGTTCTTTCTTCTCTAATCATCTAAACATGTCTCTTCCAATTTCTTTTCCTCTTAATTTTTTCTGTATATTTCTGAGATTTTCCTATTTCAATCTATAGATTGTTCAACCTACCTCTGTTTGATTCTAATTTCCAACTCTTCCTAATTATTCCATCCCTCTGTTTGATTCTAATTTCCAACTCTTCCTAATTATTCCATCCCTGTGCCTATTACTTTTAATCTTTCCCTTCCCTTTTCTGATTCTGATAAAAATTAAAATTAGCACATAAAATTTAGCTATAGATTAAATGTAAAGTCAACAACTCCTGATAATAAAACTTTCTAGGAGGAGATTGATTCAACATAGGTTGATCGTTTGAAGAGAAAAACAATGATCGGAGGAAGAAAATCAAAGATGAAATCCGATTGGAAGAGAAAGTTGATATGCGTACACACTGCTGAATGAAGTTAACCTCAGTTGTTAATCCTAAATTCTGTTAAGTCGTAGGCTGCAAAAGCTTGGTGGTGGTTGCCGGTGACGGACGGTTATCGGCAATTAAACCATTGTTAATCAGATTAAATAAAAAATTACAAAGAAATTAGAAGAAAAGTGAATTGTGAAATTAAAAAGAGATGCATGAAGATGTAGAACAAAAGAAAAAATTGGAACTTATTGGTGAAATTAGAGGAAGGAAAAGGAAACAAAAAAAACAAATTCATCTATACACGTGCATTCGAAGGAGGAAGAAATAACATTAAAAAAGAAAGTGCTGAAGTTAACCACAATTAGTTAAAGGAAGTTAACAACATTAATTAATATTAAATGTGATTATGTTTAAGTTCAAAAAAAAAAAAGTGATTAAGTTTAATGTGACACATGTCAAGAAATGAGTGGGAGACATGCCACTACTGAAGGATTCAAATTTCGGGGTTCTAATATTTGTAAAAAAAATTTAAGCACGATTCAAGATTTTGTTTCTTATTTAGAATATGTTTATATATAAAAGTTGTTTTTAATTTTTCTTCTTCTGATATATTTATTATTCAGAAATATTAATGGATCAAATTTAAATAACTAATTTAATATATAAATTAATTTTCAATAATTGTCATTTCTAATTAATGAGTGCCACCAGTAATCATGACATTTTATGTGTTAATAGATAAGAGTATTTTAATAATAAAAAAATGGTATTTAAAAGTTTGAAATAGAAATTTAGAAATAAAAATATAGGTCTATTTTAGACTTAAAATATCATATTATTTATTAACTTTTTTTTTGGTAGAAACAGGAAAAGAAAAGAACAAAAACTAAAACAAAGAAACCTAACCTGGGATAAGCCTAGGGAAGCTAACCCTAATCCTATCTTCTAATAGAAGAGAAGAGAGAAAAATAGGAGGATCCGAAAGGGTTGTGACGCCCAACATCCCCTCATGATCAGCCGCCGCCAAGCGATCAGCAACCCGGTTCTGCTCTCTAAAGATATGGCTGAACTTTATGAACTCAAAGGAAGAGCAGAGCATTTTAATAGCTTTGATAAGGTTTCGGCTATCTAAACAAATAGCATGATTATCAGAAATCATTTTAATGGCCTCCATGCTATCAGACTCAACAGATAACATCTTCAAACCCAGACTCTTGGCCAGCTTAATACCAGAGAGAATCCCCCAAAGCTCCGCTGAAAAGGACGAACCCAACCCCAGATTCTGAGTGAACCCAGACAGCCAAGCGCCCCCAGCATCTCTAAGAACACCTCCAGCAGCAATCTTCCCATCATTGAGGCAAGAGCCATCCGTATTTAATTTCACCACCCCTTCTCTCGGCCTGCTCCAACCAAGGAGGTGGACATCTTTCTTCTGGGTAGACCTAGCAAGGGAGTCCCCCTTAAAACTCTCTGTGATATTTGACAGTTTTTCCGAGAAGAACTCAGCTAAGTTAGGAATATAAACAGTTTTATCTCCAAAAATCTCCTCGTTCCTCCACTTCCAAATCTGGTGACAGATGATAGCAAAGAAAATATCACCATGCTCCAGGTTAGCCAGTAACTTCCCACTAACTCCATCAGAAAACCAGTTAAACTCAGAGTGGGCCAGGAACGAAGAAAGAAGGTGGTGGGGAAGAGTTTTCCTCCACACCTCTTTACTCTTAGAGCAGTCCCTAAGAGCATGGCATAAAGTTTCAACATGGCCTCTACATCTACTGCAAGCTCCTGAATCCACCAGATGCGGCCTATGTCTATCCGAATTTGTAAGCAGTCTGTCCTTAACCCCCAGCCATAGGAAGCTCATAATGCGGTAAGGGATTTTTAAGGCCCAAATGATATTCCAAGTTTCAGAGAGAGGAGCGGACCTATTATGGTTAAAAGCTTCAAAGGCAGATTTGCAGGAATATACTCCATTATTAGTCAAGGCCCAGCAATGACTATCCTTATCTTCCTCCTTATTACTTATCATCACTCCTCTAATTCTAAGGAGGGTATCCAGGCTAAAAAAAGTGTCAAACTTAGACCAAATCCAGTCCCCCTCAGAGTCAATGTTGAGCGATTTCCGCAAGTGCACGGTATACGCTTGTAGTAATAAAAGATATCGAACCCACAAGGAACGCTTTTTAACTAAAAACTTATTTAATTCAGTTTTATTCACGTGTTTAGGTTTAATAAAAGAAATACGTTTTAATTGATGGAATTGGTTTTGGTAAATTAGGATTAGATAGAAATATTATATCGAGTTTAGAGAACAGTTCTGTTTTGGAATTCTGATTACAAGACAGATACTACCGTAACTGGAATAAATAGAAGGTATAAAACTTAAGCAAAGAAAGCAACTTTAACTTTGTAAGATTATGGACATGTAACAATATAGCGATTTATTCAATTAAATGGCTTTGAACCGTAGAAATCCCCCTGATGTTGAGGTGATTCCTACCTTAATCAAACTAGTATTTTATGTCTGATAAGCCGCGATCAGCGATCATGTCATCCATAAAAACTAAATTTGTCAAGTGTTCAACAAAGTTTTTATATGAATAAGATGGAATAGAACGTTTTAATAAAAACACCAATTTATCATTTTGAAAATCATTTTGTCAGAACAATATCAAAATAACAAACAGTAAGAATGTATTGAATAAATAAGTATATCATTAATGAAATGTGAATTTTCACAAGTTAACAGAGAAGTAGAAACTTGGATAGCATTTTAGCGAAACCTTTGATATCCGGGTTGACAATCTTTCTCTCAAACTCCGCAGGTGCGTCAAACCTCATGCGCTTCAGCCATCAATTCTTCTCGCTGGATCTTCGGAATAGAGACTGCTAGGTCCACTACCAGAATAAAAATTTGTCTCTGATCAACCTTAGAAACTAAACTGATACTGTGTTTATAACTAATCTAATAACAACTTGTGTATAGCAAGTTTGTTTACAGAAATGAAATCTAACTTTCTGATTCTTTTCTGAATCAGAAACTCAACATAATAACTTTCTTCTCTAATTTCTCTAACTTTTCCCAACTCTCCAATTCTGAAATGGATCACTTATTTATAGTTGTTGAAGGGTTGTAAATGATGGGTCGTGTCCGCTGGTGAAGGGTCGCTTTTATCCAAACGAACAGACGCGTTTTTCCGATTTAAAACATGTGTTTTGTGTGCAGAACAGTTCGCTGTCTCATATGAGATTCCGAGAATCTCAGTCGCGACAGGGCGTGCAGGAAAAGGCTGAAAACTTTGAATTTGGTGTTTGAGATTTAGAAAGTCACGACTGAGATTTTGAGAATCTCAGTCGCGACAGGGGCTTTTCTCCCCGTCTCTCGACTGCTTCTTGTCCTCCTTGAGCGTTCTTCTGACTGATACGCGTTCTCGGTACATTTTTTAGGTTTTTCCTCCATTTTAGCTCCTTTTTAGCTTCGTTTTCGCTCCTATTTGGATTTAACCAAATAATTAAGTACCTTGCATCAAAGAAGTAAATAAAGACGTAAAAGTATTCCAAATGAATATAATTAGCACGATTTCAATGTAAATTTAACGTATTTATATATGATATTTTAGGTATATTTTGGGCTTAACAAACTCCCACACTTAAGCTTTTGCTAGTCCCGAGCAAAATTTCACTGAATTTATTCTTTAATCAATCTCTTTATAAATAGAACATATATCCATATATTCCTCTTTAAATTAGTTAAACCGAAAGATATACTTTTGATGGTATATTTATACGCAAAGTATCAAACTAGCTAGTATAAAAGAGATATATTACTCGTCTTGTATTTCAATTTTTATATTGAAGTATTCGGGACGGTGTAAGCACGCATGTTTCCGAATCTTTCGTCTCAAGGCATTTCTAAGCACAAAATTTCCTTTCCCAAACCTAAACTATTTCAAATATAGATTTATTAAGGACTTAGGTTTAATATATTTGCTTAGTTACGTCCAAGATAAGGGTGGTCTCGATCGTAACTTTATACGCATTTTATTTGCTTTCGTGTTCGTTTAAGAGGTACCGACCATGCCATGGGTGGACGAAATCGTTACTTAAAACTTTAAACACGTTTAATTTTGCTTTAATTTTTTAACGTTCCTTTCATACCTCGACCGTGATAAGGGTGGTCGCAATCGTGGCCAAAAGTAAACGGTACTTAATGTTCTTCCCTTTCATACCTCGATTGTGATAAGGTTGGTCTCAATCGTGGCCAAAAGTTAAGAATACGACTACTTGATTAAATTAACACGAGTTATAAAAATTAAAATTATAAATTGGGAAAAGAAAAATAGCACATTCATCCTATATTGACTTGAAATTCAACATGTATTATGGCTAAAGTTTCCTTAAAAACTTCAATTGGTTTTTAATGTAAGACGAAAAATAATATCGAGCTAAAAAGCTAAAGTTGTTTAGTTCGATTTATGCCTATAAACCTAATTGAAAATTGAAAATAAGATTTATATTTATCATGAATTCATGATATAAAATAGAGATTTGAAACTAAAGAAATTTTACTTATATACATTTACTCGAGACGTTTTTAATAAAATCGTATCGGAGATTTGTAAAAATATTTGTAAAAATATTGCCCGTATAGAAATATTATTTCTACCAATAATGATAACCTTAAAATATGCTTTAACATTATTTTAAAAGTTGACTTGTTTGAAACATATAAAAAAAATATATTTTAACAAAAATATATGTTTATGAAAAATCGCTATTATTTTTGAAAAGTGTTGCACTTTATAAGCAAAAATGTTGCATTTGTTTTTTTAAAAAATGTTGCATTATACTTTACTTAAAATTGAATAACAACATGCATTTATACTTAAATAAATAGCATTCATTCTCATTCGTGGCATTCATTCGTACTTAAAATTAAAATGATTATGAAATATCTCCTCCCACACTTAATTTGGGCCATGTCCTCATTGGTGCAAAATTTGATAAAACCCGAAAAATAGTACGAAATAAACCATACAAATTAGAATTAAAAATATAGTACGATAACATTCAAAACATAATAATAAAGATAATTGAACTAAACATAAGTAAAAATATTGTACCAAATTTAACAAGACATAATAATAATAACGAAAATGAGGTAAAAATGGAAAGGATAAAACCTATCAAGGTGAACTCGGTGGAGAAGGCGTAGTCTCAACTCCTTGGCGTCGGAAGAAAGATAGCAACCGGCGACGAGTAGATTTGTGCTCACGTCTCAACGTAGTGATATTGGCATCCACCGTGTTTATCCTCGAACTCATTTCGGTATTGGTGGTAACGACTTCATCTAACCGCAAATTCATGTGACGGTTATGCTCGTTCATTTGTGTCAAAACACGTTGTCAACCAACTTGCTCTTCAACGTTCGGTTCCACATTTGCTTGCTCATTGGCATTAACATCAACATGTGCCTCCTCCTCTTCCTCTTCATCAAATTCCTCTTCATCTTCCTCATCATCATCTTGGGCACCTAAACCTTGAGAACTCGAGGCTTCACTACTCATGGTAGCAAAAACACGTCTTGTGCGATCCTCATATGATATAAAGGCGGGGGGTCCTATTTTCTTCAATAAATTGGCCCTTTGAAGTGCCGTGAGATCCAAGAAAGGTAAACCAACATGAGGCATATTTTGATAATCCGCTAATTCACCTCGAGCGCCCAAAACAATGCCGGTAATTAAATTACCCATAGGCACTTGCTTATTGCGGGACTTGGAAGCTCGAACTAAATTAGTAAATATCATCTCAATACTATCAATGTTCAAACCCTTAAAAATAGCATCTAACACAACCAAATCACGAACTTGCACTTTAGAACTTTCAACCCGACCAAATAAGGAGAATGATAAAAACTTGTGAAAGAAGAAGATACAATCATCCTTAAGTAGCTTACTAGATGTATTCTTTGGACTAAAAACATCTAAACCGGTTAAAGATTGCCAAACTGTGTTTGAATTAAAAGGCTTTGGTTTGGAATAAAAATTCTGAGTAGGAAAACCAAACCAATGGTTCATGGCCGCATACCCAACGTCATAACGAACTCCATCATTCCGAAAAGAGATAACTCCTTTCTTCTTGTCATAGGTCAGAGTAACAAAAAAACTCAATAATATGCGATTTAAGACTAGGAAAACGCATACTAGAAAATCGTTTCCAACCAAGAACGGAAAGAAATTCATCAAAACGCTCGGTAAAAGAAAGTGTGTTTACCGTGTCGGTGTCAAGGAAAAGCATGTCGACGAACTCTATTTGGCTATTAGAAAATCGGTGAAATTTGCGTCCTTCGGCTTCTGTCGTAATATCGAACGGTGCTCCATATTGAACCCGTAATCTAGTGACTTCGGTGGCCTTAGCTTTGTTAGCAACGGTCTTTTGTCTAGGCATATTTTGTTTGTGAAATTTGGTGAAAGAGATGAAGAAATTTGAAAGAATGAAAGGAAGAGTAAAAGATAATGGTGGTGATTTAGGGAAGAAGAAGATGAATAGGGTAAAGATTTATGGGGAAGATGAGTGAATCTTAGTATTGGGAAGAGAAAAGATGATTGATTGGTGTAAAAAGAGGTGATTTAAATAGGTGTAAGTAATAGGTATTGATTAGGATAGATGAATAGGTAAGTAATTAGAGTAGGAAGAGGAAAAGAGTGAAAATTCGCCCAAATCCCGTCCCTGTAAGTCGCAAGTCGCGACTGAGATTTTCAAAATCTCAGTCGCGACAGCAAGTAGGTAGGGGGACGAATTTTTGCTGAAAGTGGTCCTCTTGCTGTCTCAACTGAGAATTCGAAATCTCAACTGAGATTTTGGAAATTCTGGGTAAAAATTGGACTGTTTTGGACAAGTTTGACATGACTAATTCAATTCCTCTTGTAATTAAGTGACATTAATGCTAATTTCAATTCCTGAAACTGAAACTGAAACAAACAAAACTGAAATATTAAATCGAAGGAAAACCAAAGGTTCTTCCTTAATTAAAAGAAATTAATGAAATAATTAATGCACTTTATTAATCATAATGACCTATTAATTACTTATCAAACATATGTACACAAAAACAGAAATAAATCTATATACATGAACATCAAACATATGTACAGAATTTACAATCAAACATTATAAATTTAAACAGTATCCCTATGAATTGGAATACGTCGTGCATTGGCCCAGTTAATCTTTGCTTGTATGAAGATTTGTCTTTCTTCAGGAGAAAGAAATTGTGGACCAGAACGAAAAACTCTTTTTACAAGTCCCTCATTTTCCAAAAACTCGTAATTAAGAATAGGAAATGGTTCCTTATTAGTCCAAGGAACAGAAACTGATCCTTTGGTTCCTAAAATAATTCCACAAATGATGTTGGCGAACCCAATCTTCCGGTTCTTCGAACGGGAAGCAGCAACTAACCCCTCCATTAGAATCTTCGAGGAGTTCACTGAGTTGCCTTGGAAAATGTCGTCCAACACATAGAGATCAGTATCTTTCACAACATTGCTACTGACTCGACCAAAAAGGCTATGACAGAGAAATTTGTGAAGATACAAAATGGAGTTTAGAATTTTATTGATTTGTTGTAGGCAAGACTTGGATTGAGTCTCCAAAATCCTGTCAACATTCTCCAGATATCAGTATAAGTCATATCTCTGCCAGGATGATGTGGAGTGGTGTCCCGTGGTGGAAAACCAAACCAAGTATGAAGTTCAGGATATCCAAAAGTGAATATCTTCCCTTCACAACGAAAACTGAGACGAACACGTCTTTTGTTGACGAACTTAACGGTGGAGAAAAATTCCAGAACCCAATTTCCAATAATAGGAAATTTATAGAAACAAATTTGGTCCAACCCAAATTAGTCAGATAGCGATCAATGTCTTTGCTTATACCGAGTTCCTCGTTCAGAAACTCGTCCATATACATCATGCCACAAAATTGTGCATATCTAAACCTTAAATAACATTTCCCCTCATCATGATTGTAGATTGGAAACCATGCGCCATAACGAGAAGAGATATCAATTTTCCCGCTTTGAGCAGAAGTGTGTTTTCGAACATTTTTCAAAGACTTAGTCATGTCTGTGAGAGAGAAGAAAATGATGTCTGTAGGATTGAGAATTTGAGAAAGAAATTCAGGAAGATGAAATGAAATGGAATAAGTCTGATCCTACAGGAATATATGATAACTCGGGGCAAAATCCTTGATCGGAGCACGTCCCTATGAGGCGCCGTTGGGATCGGCCGGGGACACTCCGATGCCAAAGTCAGTAAGGAAGATCAAGAGAGCAAACTGAATTGACAAAGAGTAAGTGAATGTGTACCTTGATAGCCTAGGGATGTAGGCTATATATAGCTAAGAAGTCGTAACCTTCAGCAACTAGAAGGTCTCCATTAATGCTCCATTAATGGTGGTTACTGGTTACCTTTAAGCTGGCGGTTACTAGTTACCTTTAACCTGGCGGTTAGCTAATTGATAGCTCATTAATGGTCTTTATGGCCGAGTCGGCGGTTAGCCGTTACTGTGATGAATCGGGTGAAAGAGGAGATTCGCCTCATAGGTTTGCCAGCGGATCTCACTGAGCTGAACCGTGGAGATCCGCCATCCGGTTCTTCTTGCGGCGTTCTCAAGGTGAATATCCCTTTTGGTCCTTGGGATAATATTCTGTCAGTAAGATGAATATCCCTTTTCATATTCTTTGATCCGTCAAGGCGTATGTACGCTCTCCTTGAGAGCTATGGCGGGTCTCCGCTACTCGCTCTCATCGGGCGTATCTCGTTATGGCGTATCTCACCATGGTCCACGTGGCGTGGCATAATGCTAGAGACTCCTTCCTTTTCCTCATTATTTGCATATTCTCCCCTGCATTAATTATCATTAATTCCACATTAATCATGTATAAATATCTCTTTTAGAAGAAATAATGGTTTGCCATTATTTCTATTAATTTTCCCTTATTCCTTATTCAAGAATAATTTGGGTTGTTATCAGAAGCCCCCCCTAAAGGTATAAAAAGCTCTTTAGGGCTGTCTAAATGGTGTTTTATTTTTCTATCTTGGAGGAAAGTGGACCCGCCCTAGATGGGGGATCATATATGGAAATGATGCGCCTTTTGGGGCTTCCTTATGCGGGATCTTATGAACAAGGTCCGCCCTATGTGGGATCATATATGGATATGATGCACTTTTAGGGGCTTTTGCTTCCTGGTGGATAGGTGGCCAACCGTATCCATTGTTATCCTCTAGGGGCTTCTTGAGAGTTATATTTCCTTTAGAAAGGGAATAACCCGCCCTTTATGGGATCATTTGTTCCTATGACATAGGATTATGATTCGCCTTTAGGGACTTCTTTTCTTCAGTTCTGTCATATTGAGGAGAATGACCCGCCCTTAGGGATCAGTAAGAATGATCATCCATTTAGGGACTTTTGTGCATTTTGTGGAGGCGAGACTTTGTTATTTCTATGATGAAGATGAGGATTCATTACTTTGATGAAGACGAGGCTTCATTAATTGGATGAAGACGAGGCTTCATTAATTGGATGAAGACGAAGCTTCATTGATTGGATGAAGACGAGGCTTCATTAATTGGATGAAGACGAGGCTTCATTAATTGGAGATGAAGACGAGGCTTCATTACTTGGAGATGAAGACGAGGCTTCATTACTTGGAGATGAAGACGAGGCTTCATTACTTGGAGATGAAGACGAGGCTTCATTATTTAGAGATGAAGACGAGGCTTCATTATTTGGAGATGAAGACGAGGCTTCATTACTTGGAGATGAAGACGAGGCTTCATTATTTGGAGATGAAGACGAGGCTTCATTACTTGGAGATGAAGACGAGGCTTCATTACTTGGAGATGAAGACGAGGCTTCATTATTTGGAGATGAAGACGAGGCTTCATTACTTGTTGATGAAGACGAGGCTTCATTATTTGGAGATGAAGACGAGGCTTCATTACTTGGAGATGAAGACGAGGCTTCATTATTTGGATGAACCCTTTGCTTTCCAGAACTATTTTTACTAATGCATTATATCTTTTAGCAAGTAATTTTCTAGAATCTGGTTTAGGATTTCTCCGATTGTTTAGGGTAGGTGGCCAACCGTACCCCAATGTGTGAACCTTTGTGAAGGTTTAGAAGCTGTTCTATTCCTTCTAGAGGAAGTAAAGCTGCCTAGGGGATCAACTTGCTACCTATCTTTGAGGTGAAGCGATCCGCCCGTAGGACTTGTGAACCCTTCTTTGGGAAGGGAGTGAGAGAGTGTAAAGTCCTTGCGTCCAAGGAATGTTTTAACTCTTTCTCGAATGGTGATCATCTAAAGATGGATCCGCCCATGAGAGTGTTCTCCTATCTTTGAGGAGAAAGTTGAGGGTGTAATGATCTCATGTTTGAGATGATTTTAACCCGCTTTTGATGGTGGTCAATCCTTTTCCTGTCTTTGAGGAGAGAGTTGAGCTCATTTGAAAGCTCCTGAGGGTCTGTGCTTCTTATCTTTGTGGAAAGGGGATCCGCCCGTGATGGGATCAATTGTCCTATCTTTGAGGTAATTGATCCGCCTGTGGAACTTTTCATTCGCCAGCCACTAGGCGTATATCAGCACTAAAAGCTAGGCAAATGAATATAAGAAGTATGGCGAGAAAGAATAAATTATAAAATATAGGATACTATAACAGTTTAATGCACATATAAGAATATGTAAAAATACTGATTTTTAGGCCCATGGTTCCGTCTTTTCTGAGCAACTAGAACCGCATCCTCAATGATGTTTAACTTATGAGTAATCACATCTGGGCTTACTCCTGTGGGGATCTCATTCTCCTATGTAAATACGCTTTCAGACTCAATGAGAACTTTTTTAACATCCTTTTTGATCTCAAGTTTTAATCCTTTGGCGATCCGCACCCGCTTTCCATCAGCAATAAGGAGCGTTTCTGTGTCGTCCAAAGCTGTAGTGACAAGTTAATATTTCTCACCTTCGTCCTCTTTGGATTGTGGGCGGATTGATAGTGACGCCGAGTATAAGTCTCTTTAGCCACCTTTTGGTTCCCGCTAATCATTACTCCTCCTTTGCTGGTGAGAATGTACATTGTCAGACGACGGATGGAAATTAGGGCTGCAACCTCTGGCCCTTGGTCTGGATAGTGTGACCTGTCACTCCAATGATGTCAACAATGGTTGTTTCTATTTGGATCAGATCAACCTTTAGTTTGGCGAATGCACCTATGGTGATGACATTGCAAGAACTGCTCGTGTCTACCATTACTCGCTTCATTTCATCTCCCATCCTTCAATTGTCAACGCATTTGTATGTGGAGAGATTACTGGACCTGTTTCTGCAAAAGGAGCAATGGAGGGATGTTTTATCCAGAGCAGATATTTTTGCTTTTTCCACGGGTGGCTGATACACTGGTCCATCTGCTATGACATTAATGACACTTTTGAATTTATTTTTGGGATCTATCTTCCGCTTGTCATCTTGTTATTTGTTATTCTGGGCAAAGCTATCTAGTTTGCCAGCTCCCAGCCAGCTTCAGTGTGGTGGCCAACCAATGTGGTGGCCAACCTATAGTACGCTTTGGCGTTTCTTCTAACGGTTACATGCTCCCCTCCTTTGGGTTCGGGATATGTAATGTCCCGCTTATATTGAATCTTTTCTTTTATATTGTGGCAAGTTGGAAGCTTTAAACATTCTGTCTGCTTCGTACCCCAGGATCCGTGCTGTGAATGGCGAATTCATGTTAACTTGATGGCGTACCTTTCTGCATTGTTCTCTTGTCTATATAGAGCGGCATGCACTCGCCTTTCAATCTCATCATTCGTGTGTTCAATGTTGAATCATGATGGTGAAGCCGGTTCTTGATCTTGATCTCGATCATGTTGAGGTTATGCTTGGAGCTATGGTTTAACGCGGATGGATGTTGTCACAACCGTGGGAGCCATTTTATCTAGCTTCGAATATCTTGTTTCCGCATCCTTCAACATTTGCTAACATAATAGATGGAGAACTGCTGACCTTCTTTTTCTTGAATAACCACGGTGCATATAGCTTTATCCATGACAGATTGATAAAAATACAGGTCTCCCCTTCAGATTGGTCTGCTCATCAAGGGTGGTTCTGCTAGGAATTGTTTTATACCTTGATATGCTTGTTGACAATCTTTCTAGTATGATGATCCACCCGTTCAACCTCTGGATCTTTCTCACCCATTATGGGGTTTTCATTTAGGCGCTCTTTTCACCTTTTTCCTCGCATGGCTTTTATTTAGGCGCTCTTTTCACCTTTTTCCTCGCACGGCTTTTATTTTATCTGGATTTGCTCTAACTCCTTTTTGGCCGATGACATAGTCAAGGAATTTTTCTGAAGTGACTCTGCATATACACTTCTTTGGATTGAGCTTTATTTTTCATATTAGTGTTTGCACTGGTTGTAGTATTAGCAACTCCCTTGTACCTGTGGGTTAGCACTGAAAGAACTCCAGAAGTGGGGCATACTCTGTCCATTATTAAAAGATTGTGGTAAGGCATAAAAGCTATATTCACTTACCTTGGGGATCAATGACTTGATCCATGGAACATACTTCATAGCAAAAGAATGTTTGCATTGGCCTTGTTGGCAAATATCATGTATGATGCAATTCTCTTTATGGAATTTTTAGTTCATCTTGGAATCAACTTAATAATTCCTTCACGTTGGTCACTGCCTCTAGAATGAACTTAGTCAAAGGATAAAACCGAGTAAATATTATATGTCAAACAAATTCATAATAGAATTTTAATCGTGCTTGTTTTAGTAATAATATCACGTATAACGGTCATAACCATAAAGATTGCTACTGCACATGAATATCATAATGACTTCTTTATAAATAACCATAATGAGAATGGTTTAAGAATAATGTCCTTTTGTATTTCAATGCGCATTAATATCCAAGATAGCATATTTATTTTAAACGTCATAAAAGTTATGGCATTCTATATTGGGTAAGATATCTTACATAGTTGCTATTTACTTGCAATTAATATTGTGCATCCATACATTAATGGCATTTAGAGATCATTAAAGCCTCATTTGAATGATGTGTAATTAAAGTGTAAGTGATGATTTAATAGTTATATATAAAATTACTCTTATATCATTTCATTTGTACGAATAAAATAAAGGAGAAAGGGTAATTTTGGAAGAAAAATACATGTACCATGATTATCCTCCAATTTGGGGTGTATGGAAAATTACCCAAAATTTATCATCACATACCTTCATATGCCATCATCCAAACAATCTCTAAGAAACTCTCATGTATATCCTAAGAACTTTGCATAAATTAATGTTTTGATCCGAAACCGATACTTGCACTATTTTGTAGCTAGCTTAGGACATGAAAGTTTTGTTTATCCAATTTGGTAATTCATCAGCCCATAATGGCCTTAATAGTTAGGGACAATTACATGATAATCACAAATAGACTCAATATTTTCAAGTCTCTTGTGTTGGTAACAGAAATTCTAACAATGTCAAATAAACAGTTTCTATATGAATAGACACATCCTTGTAAAAAAGGGAATGAAATAACTGTTTGACAAAACAATATTCAAAAATATGAATTTCTGATATTAAAAGTACTATATAGGAGAAAAGCCATATATAGATGGTGAATTGTACAAGGAAAAACCAAATATGATTTTTTTTGTAATTTCTTCTAATAGTTATATGCATGTTCCTCCAAAAGACCGACCAGATCTAAATCATTTGTAATTACATGAGCCCTTTTATGATATTTTAATATCAAATGACAAAATCACATTGAATGGATGATTTTTTTTTTGTAAATCCCAAGATTACGGGTCTTATATATGCGTTTGTACTAATTCAATGATAATATCATATTACACTTGTCATGTATAAAAATATGAGGGCATAGTAAGCATGCAAGATTTAATGAAAGATTTGTGTCTATGACTTCATCTTTCACAGTTTATTAGATTTATCATAATAACATGTAATGACATTCATAGCACTTTATAAGAGTGAGGGATCTCAATTTTCTTTAATTAAAAATGGAATAAGAAATGGGAGGAAACTTATCTTTTTCATCATAAAATTTCAGATTTAATGTAGAAAACTCTTTCCCACCAATATATGGAGAACTGTATGTTTGGATAGATTTGTTGTACTGATTGAGCCAAAGTTTGAGATTGTGATTTCTATTCTGTTGACTCCATTGTTTTGTTCTTTGTGAAACTCTATACAATCAAGATTTTGTGATCTTCTGTTTGTTAGAGATCCACCTTCACCGCACCAATTGATAACTCGGGGAAAAATCCTTGATCGGAGCACGTCCCTGTGAGGCGCCGTTGGGATCGGCCGGGGACACTCCGATGCCAAAGTCAGTAAGGAAGATCAAGAGAGCAAACTGAATTGACAAAGAGTAAGTGAATGTGTACCTTGATAGCCTAGGGATGTAGGCTATATATAGCTAAGAAGTCGTAACCTTCAGCAACTAGAAGGTCTCCATTAATGCTCCATTAATGGCGGTTACTGGTTACCTTTAAGCTGGCGGTTACTGGTTACCTTTAACCTGGCGGTTAGCTAATTGATAGCTCATTAATGGTCTTTATGGCCGAGTCGGCGGTTAGCCGTTACTGTGATGAATCGGGTGAAAGAGGAGATTCGCCTCATAGGTTCGCCAGCGGATCTCACTGAGCTGAACCGTGGAGATCCGCCATCCGGTTCTTCTTGCGGCGTTCTCAAGGTGAATATCCCTTTTGGTCCTTGGGATAATATTCTGTCAGTAAGATGAATATCCCTTTTCGTATTCTTTGATCCGTCAAGGCGTATGTACGCTCTCCTTGAGAGCTATGGCGGGTCTCCGCTACTCGCTCTCATCGGGCGTATCTCGTTATGGCGTATCTCGCCATGGTCCACGTGGCGTGGCATAATGCTAGAGACTCCTTCCTTTTCCTCATTATTTGCATATTCTCCCCAGCATTAATTATCATTAATTACACATTAATCATGTATAAATATCTCTTTTAGAAGAAATAATGGTTTGCCATTATTTCTATTAATTTTCCCTTATTCCTTATTCAAGAATAATTTGGGTTGTTATCAATATATAAGACATTTAAGTGAAAGGTTGTGTCTGTTAAAAAGAAAAGATGCAAAAAGTGATACCTCTTCGAATCAACTGACAGAAATTTTAAAAATCAGATGGTTGTAATCCCTTACAGTTATTTCAAATTGGAAAAGACAGAAAATCTCAACCGAGATTTTCGGAATCTCAACTGAGATTTCCAAATCCTGAAACATGGAAAATCTCAACTGAGATTTTTGCATTTTGTAATTCCTCAAGATCACTTAACACTTAATGAAATCATTTTCAAAACATGACTAGATTAAAATTTTAATGTTGACAAACTTATTTGTACACAAAATAAAAATGAAAATAAAAACAAAAATAAAAATATATAAATTAAAAAGAAAAATAAAAATTATGAACATAAGATAAGAAAAACTAAAAATTAAAAATATGAAAACTAAATAAATTAATTTTCATAGAACAAAAGACATCTTATTGAAAATTATGCGTGTCATGAATATCGATAGAGAATTGTAAAATCTCAGTTGAGAATTAAAAATTCTCAGTAAGTTCAGAAATTTATAAAACTTCAAATAAAAATCATTGTAGAGATTTGTTTAAAAATCTCTATACAATCAGAAACTTAAATTATGTGTGATTTTAATTCAATTGAGATTTCTTGAAATCTAAAAACACTTTCCTCATAAATTACAAAAATTGAAGATACAAAGCATATTTTCAATATCTTTCAATGAATTTTTTTTATTTCTAATCTAATCATTATCGCTAAACTAAAGATGAATATAAAAATTAAACTAAAATAAAATGTAAAAATTAGAATATGAAATATGAAAAACTAAAAATGAGATAATCCTTAAGAATTCTCAAGGAGAATCAAAATTATGGACATAGTCAATTATCTAGACCGGTTCTAAATAATGGTCATGTTCACTCTAACTTACCTGGAATAGGATGTTTTTTTTTGTTTTTTTTTACGTTTTCTCAATTTAAGGATCTACTGATTGCGGTTGAATGCTCGAACTTCTAGTTTTGTGCACGAACAAGAACTACGCACATTAACTGAAACTTTCAAAACTATTGTAAAAATCAACAATTCCTTCTTGGAGGATAAGATAATTTCAAGGACTGTATTCCTCACTCCACGTTCTGATGTATCTGTCTGAGAAAAATTTTCATGGTGATTTCTTAGAGAGATAAATGTAGGTGTTTAAGGAAATGGTATGATAAAAGAAGAAATTATTTGGATGTAATGTAGGATTTGAATAATTTTTTACAAAGAGAAATGATGTTTTGGGTGAAGGGTTAGTGTATAGAAAAGAGGTAAATGTGTTTGGGAAGAGGTAAATTTTCTGGAAAAATCATCTGTCACGTCTGACATCCTGTTTCATAAAATTTTCTTTTCCTTCTGATGTATTTGCTAGCTGAATTTCTTTTCTGTAGACTCCTTCTGTGAATTTCATTGATAATCAAATCTCCCGTTTATCTTTGCAAAAACTTGAATTTTTTATCTGCAAACAACTAAATGCAAACATTAAATAACAACGAGGATTTAGTCCTAGCGACCATCCTCAAAAATAAAAAACTATAAAATAAATAAATACATATATTATAAACCAAGGCTCGGAATAAAACACGAAAAATATAAATTTTTGTTAAAAATTTGGCGTTCCCCGGCAATGGCGCCAAAAACTTGTTGACGCGTTGTTGCGGGAATGACACCATATACCGTATACTTAATCATTGTATCCCCGGCAACGGCGCCAAAAACTTATTGAGCGATTTCCGCAAGTGCACGGTATACGCTTGTAGTAATAAAAGATATCGAACCCACAGGGAACGCTTTTTAACTAAAAACTTATTTAATTCAGTTTTATTCACGTGTTTAGGTTTAATAAAAGAAATACGTTTTAATTGATGGAATTGGTTTTGGTAAATTAGGATTAGATAGAAATATTATATCGAGTTTAGAGAACAGTTCTGTTTTGGAATTCTGATTACAAGACAAATACTACCGTAACTAGAATAAATATAAGGTATAAAACTTATTTTCATAAAGCAAAGAAAGCAACTTTAACTTTGTAAGATTATGGACATGTAACAATATAGCGATTTATTCAATTAAATGGCTTTGAACCGTAGAAATCCCCCTGATGTTGAGGTGATTCCTACCTTAATCAAACTAGTATTTTATGTCTGATAAGCCGCGATCAGCGATCATGTCATCCATAAAAACTAAATCTGTCAAGTGTTCAACAAAGTTTTTATATGAATAAGATGGAATAGAACGTTTTAATAAAAACACCAATTTATCATTTTGAAAATCATTTTGTCAGAACAATATCAAAATAACAAACAGTAAGAATGTATTGAATAAATAAGTATATCATTAATGAAATGTGAATTTTCACAAGTTAACAGAGAAGTAGAAACTTGGATAGCATTTTAGCGAAACCTTTGAGATCCGGGTTGACAATCTTTCTCTCAAACTCCGCAGGTGCGTCAAACCTCATGCATTTCAGCCGTCAATTCTTCTCGCTGGATCTTCGGAATAGAGACTGCTAGGTCCACTACCAGAATGAAAACTTGTCTCTGATCAACCTTAGAAACTAAACTGATACTGTGTTTATAACTAATCTAATAACAACTTGTGTATAGCAAGTTTGTTTACAGAAATGAAATCTAACTTTCTGATTCTTTTCTGAATCAGGAACTCAACATAATAACTTTCTTCTCTAATTTCTCTAACTTTTCCCAACTCTCCAATTCTGAAATGGATCACTTATTTATAGTTGTTGAAGGGTTGTAAATGATGGGTCGTGTCCGCTGGTGAAGGGTCGCTTTTATCCAAACGAACAGACACGTTTTTCCGATTTAAAACATGTGTTTTGTGTGCAGAACAGTTCACTGTCTCATATGAGATTCCGAGAATCTCAGTCGCGACAGGGGGTGCAGGAAAAGGCTGAAAACTTCGAATTTGGTGTTTGAGATTTAGAAAGTCGCGACTGAGATTTTGAGAATCTCAGTCGCGACAGGGGCTTTTCTCCCCGTCTCTCGACTGCTTCTTGTCCTCCTTGAGCGTTCTTCTGACTGATACGCGTTCTCGGTACGTTTTTTAGGTTTTTCCTCCATTTTAGCTCCTTTTTAGCTTCGTTTTCGCTCCTATTTGGATTTAACCAAATAATTAAGTACCTTGCATCAAAGAAGTAAATAAAGACGTAAAAGTATTCCAAATGAACATAATTAGCACGATTTCAATGTAAATTTAACGTATTTATATATGATATTTTAGGTATATTTTGGTCTTAACAGTCAACCACATCGGTGATCCTCCAATTTCGGATATTACTAGGCGGAGGGGAGCTACACACTTCCAATAACGGTTTATCTCCAATCCAGATATCATTCCAGAAGCTGATGGATTTGCCATTACCCACCTCCAATCCAACCCCCGAGCAGAACTCTGCAAACACAACACTAAGCCCTTTCTAGAGAAAAGAACAATTGACAACTCTCTCCTTGGGGCCCCTAAAATTTTTGTCTTTCCGATACTTCCCACAGAGAAGACGAACCCAAAAAGAGGAAGGGCATTGCCATATTATCCACATAAGCTTCATTAATAAGACTTTGTTATTATCCTTAGCTTGTCTTATTCCAAGGCCTCCCATACTTTTCGGCTGGCAAACCTCCTTCCAAGGGACAAGGTGGATCTTTTTCCCCTCTCCAGACTCTCCCCAAAGGAAACGCCGGTTAATTTTGTCAAGATCATTAAGAACAGGCTCAGGCAGTTTACAAGCTTGCATGATATGATTAGGAGCCGCGCAATTGACAGACTGAATTAACGTAAGACGGCCCGCCAGGGAAAGAGATTTAGCTTTCCAACTGGCACACATCCCATTAGTTTTGTCCAGAGTCTCTTTAAAAGAGGCTTTGGAAACTCTATCACTGTGGAGGGGGACCCCCAGATACTTACCCATGGACTGAGTTAGAGGAATACCAGATAAATCACTTAGCCTTTTACAAACGCCTTTATCCATGTTTTTAGAGCATAACATCCGAGATTTTTGGATGTTGATCTTCTAGCCA
Source organism: Euphorbia lathyris (assembly GCF_963576675.1). Classification (NCBI taxonomy): domain Eukaryota; kingdom Viridiplantae; phylum Streptophyta; class Magnoliopsida; order Malpighiales; family Euphorbiaceae; genus Euphorbia; species Euphorbia lathyris. The sequence goes on from NC_088918.1 coordinate 5,325,666, forward strand.
GAAGCAGCGCAGAAACAATTAAGGATATCCATAACCACACCAACTTGCTCCTCATTCCCTTCCACAAAGATTATCACATCGTCAGCGAAGAACAAATGGGTAATAGGAGGGCAGAATTTGTTGATGGACACAGGATGGAGTTTCCCATTGCTCACAACCTCTTGGATTAGGTGCGATAACCTCTCCATCGCAATAACAAAAAGGAAAGGACTCATAGGGTCCCCTTGACGGACCCCCTGGAAGGAAAGAACTCATCAGACATATCTCCATTGATCAAAACCTGAAAAACAGGAGAAGAAATGCAATCCTCAATCAATCTCCTCCAGCTATCCGGGATACCAGCTCTCTTTAAACTATCCAGAAGAAAACTCTAGTTTAAACGGTCATACGCTTTCTCTAGATCCAGTTTGAGAGCCACAATACCTTTCTTACCCTTCTTCATCTTCATGGAGTGCACCATCTCCTGGGCAATAACCACATTATCCATCATCTGTTTGCAAGGAATGATGAGGACATCTTGTCCCTGGACGCGGGGCGTGAATCCGGAGCCAAGAGAAGGGAGGAAACCACGTGGGAAAAGGGGTCTCTTAGGCATTCCACGCGGGGCGTGTTGTCCAGCACGCGGGGCATGGATCGAACCTTCAAAGAGAACCAGTTCCAGGAGCTCATGTACGTGGGGCGTGCCTCCTCACACGCGGGGCGTGTCCCCTCATACGCGGGGCGTAGTACGTGACACGCGTGGCATGTTTCAGCTGAAGAATACTTCCTCCCCAAGTTCTCCATATTTGGGACCACTCCCTATTTACAACTCTACCACTCCTTATTTACAAGCATGCCACCCCTTTACCATTAACCCTACTTTACCCTTTAGATTTGTATTTTAATTAGCTAGATAATTTACCCTTTTGTAATTTGGCAATTAGGTTTTTGAGATGATATAAATTCATCTCTTTCTCATTGTAATAGGTAACTTTTATGAAATACAATTTATCATCTTCTTCCTTGTGAAGTTTGTTAAGGTTTTATCCTTCAACAATGGGGATTTCACTATTCCTATGGATTTAGTCCATGAATTAGGATCCACTCCTTCTAGTTTAGCTAGATAAGTTGTTAGCCTTTGTGAGTTTACGGTTTAAAACTCTCAGTGGATTCCGCGCTGCATCATTTGGTATCAGAGCCGATCGTTTTCCTTGACCGGAGACTTCTTTCGACTATGGTTCAACCAAACTTATCCCCTAGATATGAAGAAACCATCAAAATGTTGGAAAGACTCAACGCCACCATGAGAAGGCACCATGCGGGTTTTAAAGAGGATTTGCGGGTGATGAACGGGCTAATGAGAGAGATGGCGACATCCGTAGAGAGTCTCAAGCAAGAATACCGAAAACCTTCTCAACCTACCATGGAGGTCCCTCTTAAAGATCCATCACTAATCTTTTCTCCATCACACATGGTAAAGGTAACCCCTAAGCTTCCAATCTCTAATATTGAAGTTGTGGATATTCCTATTGCTATGGAAGATGTTGGTGATGTTGTTGTGGGGATGAAATGGATTTAAATTCTTCTTGTGAAATTATTGATAATGAACTTGTGGAGGAGGATTTAGAGTCGTTTGTGGATGAGGAGGAGAGGTTGTTTGTAGGTGAGGGTGTTGGAGAAACCCATGTTGCAAGGGATGCTCTTTTGATGTTTGATGAAATTCCCCTTGAACATAACTTCAATGATATGCTTGGTGGGAGTGAGAAAATCACACTATGTGTGAAGGTTGATGGTTATGGGGATGGGAGAGATGTTGGTGGTTCAACCATGTTGGGTGGTTGCATGTCTTGTGAGTCAAGCGGCTTAGCACGTGGGATAGTCGGCTTGAGCTATGGAGAGAAGCCAATAGGAACGATAGGTCATGGGAGAGGGCGGATTGGGAACGAAGAGGGAAGTGAAATCGCCTATGATCATGAGGAAGATGAGGTAGAGAAGGGAATTGAGGAGGATGAGCGTCGAAACGTTGAATGAGACCGGTATGGGGTCGTTTATGAAGAGGATGAAGGTGGAGTTTACTATGATGAGGGTGAGGTTTGACACGTTGAGTGGGATCAACGTGAGGCTCCTTATGAAGATGCGGAAGGTAGATTCCATTGTGATGATGAATTGGAGGACGTTGAACGGAACCATAATATGGATAACTATGAGTATGAGGGGAGTAGGTTCCGTCATGAGAGTGAGTTTGGGAACATTGGGTGGAGCCGAATTGAAGAAACTTATGATAGCAAAGAAGGTGGGCTCCAAGATGACGATGAATCGGAGAGTGTTGAGTGGGACCAAGTTAGTAAAGTGGCAACTCTAGGAGTCGGGAGATTGTTAATCCAAGGCAATGAAGGAGTCGATACAAGTGTCCTTGGAATCACTATGGAGTGGTTTGAAAAGTGCCGTTGGGATATTCCATTTGAGGTCGGCTATGAGTGGAATGAAGTTTTGGCCAACGTCCATGTTCGTAAAGTGGAGATTGAGGAGGACCGGGGTTGGTCGGTTTGACGTGTCGTGGAAGTGTGGAGAAGCTTCCAAGACATTGTGGTGGATTGGGTTGATCAACTCCGTCGAGATATTCCGTTCGATATCGGTCGGAGATTGTGGCGAGTATTACGGGGAATGAACACCGGGGACAATACACGAGTTGAGGTGTGGGAAACGTTCATACAAAGGAGGAGAGGCCGACAATGTATGGAGTGGCTAACACCTACCGAGCACAACTCTTATTCTATAGTTGAGTTGGGGGCCAACTCTTTTGAAGAAGAGGAGAATGATGAGGACATCTTGTCCCTGGACGCGGGGTGTGAGAGAGGACACGCGGGGCGTGAATCCGGAGCCAAGAGAAGGGAGGAAACCACGTGGGAAAAGGGGTCTCTTAGGCATTCCACGCGGGGCGTGTTGTCCAGCACGCGGGGCGTGGATCGAACCTTCAAAGAGAACCAGTTCCAGGAGCTCATGTACGCGGGGCGTGCCTCCTCACACGCGGGGTGTGTCCCCTCATACGCGGGGCGTAGTACGTGACACGCGGGGCGTGTTTCAGCTGAAGAATACTTCCTCCCCAAGTTCTCCATATTTGGGACCACTCCCTATTTACAACTCTACCACTCCTTATTTACAAGCATGCCACCCCTTTACCATTAACCCTACTTTACCCTTTAGATTTGTATTTTAATTAGCTAGATAATTTACCCTTTTGTAATTTGGCAATTAGGTTTTTGAGATGATATAAATTCATCTATTTCTCATTGTAATAGGTAACTTTTATCAAATCAAATATATATCTTCTTCCTTGTGAAGTTTGTTAAGGTTTTATCCTTCAACAATGGGGATTTCACTATTCCTATGGATTTAGTCCATGAATTAGGATCCACTCCTTCTAGTTTAGCTAGATAAGTTGTTAGCCTTTGTGAGTTTACGGTTTAAAACTCTCAGTGGATTCCGTACTGCATCAAGGAACAAAACTGCCTTGATTCTGGCTAATAATCTTAGGAAGAATACACCGGAGTCTATTTGCCACAATTTTAGTAATGGCTTTGTACAAAATATTGCAAAGACTAATCGGCCTCATTTGTAAAAAGGAGGAAGGTTTCTCAACTTTAGGGATCAGAACCAGAAGGGTTTTATTCACCAGCCTAATATCGTTGGATCCATCGAAAACACCTTTAACAAAATTGTAAATACCTTCCTTCATAGTTCCCCAGTGTTTGTGATAAAAGCTGGCAGGAATACCATCAATCCCAGGAGCCTTAGTAGCTCCAATACTAGAGAAAGCCAGATCAATCTCTTTCTGGTCAATAGGATGGAAAGCTTCTTTAATAGTTTCCTCCTCCAACCTAGGAAAAGAAATCCCAGAAAGGGCTTTGTCCAGATCCACATAATCCTCTTTAAATAAGTCTTTATAAAAGTCAAGGGCCAAGCGACGAATATCTCCATCCTCATAGACCCAATCACCATTAGAGTCTTTGATAGCATCGATCCGATTCCTCTGCCTTCTAATAATAGTAGAAAGGTGGAAAAACCTGGTATTCCGATCTCCATCCTTAATCCAAGCCTTTCTGGATTTTTGAAACCAAAGAAGCTCTTCCTGTCTTAGCACAGCTTCCAACTCGTTCTGGAGAGATCTAAGATGACAATTCAGACTGTGATCAAAACGGAACTCCAAACAGCGTTGAATGCCTTCAATTCTTCTTAAAAGTTTATTCTTTCTTCTGATAATGTGGCCAAAGATGTTTTTATTCCATCCCACCACATTCCTTCTAAACCCCTCAGCGGCAAGGAGAACATTGGAATGAGGCTGCCAATTGTCCTGAACAAAGTTTTTAAACTCAGGATGGGACTCCCAGGCCACTTGGTACCTAAACGGTCTATCCCCTTTAGGCCGGTGACATTTAACCAGCTTAACAAGGATAGGACAATGATCAGAGTGGCGGAAAGGAAGATTCAACACATTCACTTCGGGAAATCTATAAATCGTAGCAACATTCGCATAAACTTTGTCCAAACGAACAAACACGCTATTACGTTTCCAAGTAAACTTGTGACCAGCGGCTCCCAGATCAGACAGCCCACATAAATCCATATTCTGCTTATGATTGAGACACCGGTTCACATAATGGTTTCCACCCCCTTTTTGATCACTCATAAGGGCAATATCATTAAAGTCCCCAGCCACCATCCAAGCATCCACCATACTTGTACTCATAGAATATAGGATCTCCCACAACCTTTTACGGTTAGCCATAACAGGATCGGTATAAACAAAGGTGAAAAAGAAGGGCTTATCACCAGGGTAACAAACCTTACTATGAATAAATTGTTTATCCATACTGATAATATCAATTTTAACACGATCTGGCTTCCAGAAAAGCCAAATCCCCCCGGCCCGACCAGTAGCCTCAGATTTGACACAACTCCAATTCTTAAACTTTCTAACCACCTCATCTGCTTTGCAACCACTAATCTTGGTTTCAAGCAAAGCAAAACAAGAAGGATTAAATTGTTTAATTAAATCTTTAACATGGATACGGGTAGCCTTGCTAGCCGCACCTCTAACATTCCAAACAAAAAGATCCACCAGAAAGGAAGACTACTGACCACAGGCCCAAACCCTAGACCGGGTATTTATTCGGGGCTCCTGAGAGCCTTGAAGAGGTGCCGGCAGGCCCCCTTTTATCCCAAGAGACCAAAGAACTATGGTTCTTTTTATGATTAACCTTAGGTTTCTTCATATTCAACTTATTGACTCCCATAGCCTTTCCATTTGAAACCTCAACATGAGTTTTCGAATTACTAACCTCATTGTTCTTCATTTTTCCAGTTGGGCCAATATTCTGGGAGCTCCCCATGGCAACAACTTTGGAGTCAAACAGAGGATTTACAGATTCACATAAGATGGCAGCTGGCTCAGCAGATTCTAACCCTGGCATGCTTAACTCCATATGTTCATTAGAGAAATCCGAATCCTGGCCATCCTCAATAGACAGGACCCCGAATCTTGATCCTGAACCGGGGGCCGAATCAACACCAGAACCAATCTTGATGTCGGGGGGACTGACCTTGATCTCAGGAGCAATTTGGAGAGAATTCATCTCCTTACTGATATCAGGGGGTTGATTTCGAACAACATTTGCCCGCGGCTTCCTTCTAATCGACCTTTTAGCCAGCATTCAGGGGCCAAAATTCCTCCCTTCTCCTTGACTCTCCTCAACTCTAACTTCATTAGTCACCATCACCTCCTCAACCACCTTCTTTCTCTTAGGACAACCATCATAAGTATGGCCAAACATACCACACTCATAGCAAATATTGTGAATACCTTCATATTCAATATGATAAACTGTATTCTGAACATAGAATTTAGACAGAAGAAGCTTATCAAGATCAATGTCGATACAAACCTTGGCAAACTTGCCTCTCACTGCCCCAACGGTAGTTTTGTCCACATGGTGAACTTTCCCAACAAGGCCTCCAATTTTGTTAAGAAATCTTTCATTATAGTATTCAATAGGTAAGCCTGGAAATCTAACCCAAGTAAGGATCCTATTAACAGAACAGTCATGAGGATTAAAATTTGGGACCTATGGCCTTAATGCCAAAACATGATTAGATATGATATAAGGGCCACCATTAACAACTGCATTAAAATCCTCCGTCTTTGTAAATTTAATGACGTAATAGTCATTCTCCAAGTCCGTAATGGTGACTTTCCCTTTCTTCGCCCATTGTGCCTGGATCCTCTGAGCAAAATAATTAAAACTTATCCTTTTCCCAAGCACAGTGACAATTAAGGCTAATTTCCATTTAGATCTAAGGGTGCGCTTATCTTCAGAGGAAAGTCGGATCACAGGACATAGCGGGTCCTCTTGTTCACCATCCTCAACATCAGAGTCGGAATAGACTTCCTCAGACTCATCCTCGATAATGTCTTCCTCTATCATGGGTTCCTCCTCGACCACCCCCATCACCTTATCTCTCCATGAGATTTTCCCCAAGCCCAGCTCGATAGAATTTTTATTTATTAATGTGGATTCATCATGAACCACAGCCCCCTGGACAGCCGGCCCGCCCTTCTGGACTGCCAGGCCACCATACTGGACATCCGGTCCGCCCAACAGAACAACCGATCTGGCAAGCCGATTATCTCCTACACCTGACTCGCTAATTCCATCAGATCCGCCGCACAACAATGCAACAGATTCGTCCCTAGGCGGTATAACCCCGCCAGCCTCCTTACCGCTTTTTCCTTCCACCGGAACTGACCTAATCGGATCCCCCACCCTCGGACCGTTGCCAGATCCAGACACCTCAGGCCTCGCATCACTCATCCCCAACAAGACGTCGCACGCCTCTGAATCAGGATTAGCAGAGCCATTGCGCGCCTTCCCCTCAGCCACGGCAGATCTCACTGCTGCCGCCCACTCCGGCCCACCGCCCGACCGCTCGCGCTCCCTCAGGCCACCTTCTCGCCGTCGATCATCACCCTCCCTGTCTCTCGCTTCCGTCGGCCGTCCCCTGTCTCTCGTCTTCATTGCGATCTATCAGAGCAGAACACCAGAACCATACGATGAAGAGCACGAATCGAGACAACAGAGAAGAAACGGCAGACGACGATTTCAGGGGAGAGCACCAGAAACGGACGATGAAAAGAACGGAGAAACGACGATTTCAGAGAAAGAAAACGACGGCGATTTCATTAAACACTTATTTATTGCAAGAAATTATCTGTACCGATAAATACAAATTTATATTTTGCATATATTATTTATTAACTTTTAGATTTGAACGGATCAGTGAATTTCACTTGGTCAGATGAATTTGGTCACTCACTATTAGATCTAGACTTGTTAAATTTATATGCCGGAGATTAAAACAATCGTATAGCTTAGATTTGGACATTTTAGATCTAACGGTGACCTACCAAATTCATTTGGTTAGTCACTGACTAGGTGAAAACTACTGTTAAATGGGTATTATAACCAAATTTATATTAAAAAAAGAGAAATTATAAAAATAAATTATGTGGTTTGAACGATTTTTAAACATAAATTATGTGGTTTAAAAATTGACAAATATGTACAAGGCTGATTCCATTAGCAAAAACAGATTAGCAAAAACAGTTTAGATTGACCAACAATATTAGAAAAAATCAAAAGTTAAAAAAAAGAGTTAATTGTGTCTTTACCTCTGAAAATAATAGAGAAGAATTCCAGCTCAATCTTTATTATTTTCTAAATTTTTTATTGGTATTTGTTTTCGTTATTTATATAAAATAGAGTAAAATTGAGCTACAAATATATTATATGTTGTAAAGGAAAAAGTACGTATTGATTTTTAGTGACATGATATGTTTTTTTTTGACGAGCATGATATATTAATTTGGTAACATGATATATTAACTAAATGATGTGTCATGTTAACTACATGATGTGTCAACTCGTTTTGTTTGTTTGTTTTTTTTTTTTTTTTTTTTGTTAACGGTATAAAAACACATGCCTTCTTTTATAAAAAAAAATAAAACTAAATTCCTCTACTTAAATACATGATTTTTTTTTTGCTTTTCCCTAGTAAAATGATTTTTGGGAATAATTTCTTTTTTCTTTGGGTCAATTACATGAATATCATAATTAAGTACAAAATTCTAAACTCTATAAAATATATTCTACACTTCTAATTTATAAATTCTAATCCTTAGATATATTAAAAGTACTGATTTTAACTAGTTTGACATAATCCAAAATTATGACTTGACATAGTTGTAAATAGTTTCTAAAACATGAATTTCTGTGTAATTTTCCCTTTTTCTTTTTATCACTTACAAGTTGCAGTTTTGCATAAATGGGCCTGAAGCCCAAAGCCTAATCTAAAGATGTAATGAACTAGCCCATCAAGTACTCGTAAATGGGCCTGAAGCTCAAAGCCTAATGTAAAGGGAAATTACATAAAATTCACTTTTGAAAAATTATATGTCTAAGTGATAATTTGAAAGTAGAGGCTAATACTTATTTTTTTTTGAAAAGTAGAGGCTATGCCTACTAACTAAATCATTATTTCTAATAGATTTTAAGGACTAAGATTTATAAATTATGAGTTTATGATATATTTTTTAGGATTTACAAATTTGGGTCTAGGTATAAAATCATACTTTATTTGTGATATATATAAAAAGTGATATATTTAATTAAAAATTATAATTTTATATCTAATTATAATTATAATTTTATATCTAATTATGATTTTCAAGTAAAAAACCCTAATATAAAGATATAATGAAATCTAGTACTATGGCTTATCTCATAAATGAGCCTGAAGCCCAAAGCCTAATCTAAAGATGTAATGAACTAGCCCATTTAGTACTATGGGCTTATCTCATTAATAGGCCTGAGGCCCAATTATTTTAATCTAAAGATCTATTGAACTAGCCCATACAATACCATGGCTTATCTCATAAATGGGCCTGAAGCCCAAACCCTAATCTAATGATTTAGTGAACTAGCCCATATCTAGTAAAAACATGGGAAAATTACACAGAAATTCATCTTTTAAAAATTATTTACTATGTCAAGTTATAATTTTGGATTATGCAAAACTAGTAAAATCAGTACTTTTAATATATTTTAAGGATTAGAATTTATAAATTAGAAATCTAGAATATATTTTCTAAGGTTTATGATTTATGAATTGGAGTCTAGATTTCTTAAATTAGGGTGTAAAATCATAATATTTAAAAAATAATGATATATTAAGAATTAAGTTTGATGATATGACTTAGTTGTAATTTTGTACTTAATTATGATATTCATGTATTTGACCCTAAAAACATCTATAGAGTATTTTATTTCAAATATATCATTTGAAACTCTAACTAGATTTAGTTAAATTTCTCAATTATAGAGATATTTAGTCTAACACGATATATTGACACGATTATTATTTTTATGAAATAAGGTTAAAATTTGTTCAGATGATTTTTAGGGGAAGTGACTCCTAACATGTGAAATTGTTAATGTTTTCGAGTAAGATCAATTTTACTTATACCTAGAGAAAAATTTGAACGAGTTGGTTTAACTGTTATTTAAGTGTTACGATAGATATTGTAAATAAGTTTGTCATTAAGCTGTACATTTTGGTAAGTTGTTTGTAATTGTGTTAATAACATAATAAATATTTTAGACCGTTTTTGTGATTTACTTATATATGATAGACATAATTGTTGGTATTTAGACATGCTGTTTGTAACTGTACTAATAAGATAATAATTATTTTAAATATAATTAATTTTTATAATATTAAATATTATATTTAAATAACAAGTCAAATAACAATATACAAATTTTCTGCTAGGTTGAAGTAAATTTGATATTGATAAAAAATATTAAGAGTAAAATTTTATATTTCGTAGTTAGTTACGATCTAAACTTATTTATCAATAAGAATATATATATATATTCTTATTGATAAATAAGTTTATTTTCCGGATAGGGGAGAATCGACAATATGTTTGGGGCCAATTCAAAAAGGCCTAATACACAAATAACTCTTGAACTTATTCAAATGTTACAACTGTTCCCTCCAACTTTCAATTGTAATAACTTACCCTTAAATTTGTCCAATTGTAAAACGTAATCCCAAATTAGGAATTTTTTTACCCCGTACTTGAAGCAACCGTAAAACGTTTTCCCAGATTCGTATCACGCCAAAGATCTGATTATCACACTCCACGAGCATTGCAGCTTTTGTATTTCACGTGCTTCTTCAATTGCAGTCCATGTCAGCAATTTGGGGTTATGTTTTACAATTGGACAAGTTTGAGGGGTTATGTTTTACGATTGGACAAGTTTGAGGGATAAGTTGTTACAATTGAAAGTTTGGGGGGGGGGAGGCAGTTGCAATATTTGGACGGGGTTATTTTTGTATTAGGTCATTCAAAAATACATTTTAGTATGATGAGTTAAAGATCTGCCTCCCTTCCAATCAGTCTAAAAATACATTCTATTATAATAGGTGAACCCGGCAAAATTTTTAGAATTTTGGCTCCTTGTAACTTCATTAATTTTTTTTTAAATTGTGCACAATGCATTTACATTAAATAATAAAAGAAAATCCCCACTCTCCTATGACCTCGTCAGTTATAGGTAAGCTCTCAACCACTACGCTAAGAGCTCCACCACATGAATATAATTTGGTTTAATATATCATTTGCTCTTTGAACTTGTCCAAAAAGCTTGATTGACCTCTACACTTTTAAAGTGTCTTGATAATCCCCTGAACTTGTATAAAATGTCCAGTTAGCCCCATGACCTTATGTAAAATGTAATCAACTAATCACTCGGTTGCAAAAAAGTAAGCTGCAAGTAGAAAATGTGTTGCACGCGCCTTAAAATGTTATTACATAATTCACAGAATATATTAAAAAGGAAGTTCTTACTTGTCCAACTTTAAAACTTATCTTCTCTGATATTAGGACTGCATATTCCAACTTTGGTCGTTTTACTTTTTTTTTAAGGTGCATTCAACACATCTTCACTATGCAACTTACTTTTTTTTTTTTTGCAACCGAGTGATTAATTGATTACATTTTACGTAAGTTCAGGAGACTAATTGAACATTCTATACAAGTTTAGGGAGCTGTCGAAACACTTTGAAAGTTCAGGGAGCCAATCAAGCATTTTGAACAAGTTCAGTGGACAAATAATGTATTAAGCCAATATAATGGCATTACATCCATTTGGGTCCCAAACTAAAGCTTCAAAGTCAATTAGGACCATAAACTATCAAAATCATCAACCAGGTCCCTAAACTAAGTAAAAATTATCAATCGGGTCCCCATCTTATCCTAAAATCAGAAACTGTGACTATTTCATATAGACTGTAATAATCTTTGTGTTGATTATCAAAAAAAATAAAATAAAAATAATCTTTGTGTTGGTTCAAAATAAGTTTGGAGAAGAGAGTCTGAAATTGTTCAACTGAATGATTTTCGATGAAACCTCAATTGGAGATTTTTGTTTAGAATAGGGACTCAATTGATGATTTTTGGTTAGTTTAAGGATCTGATTGATGATTTTAATAGTTTAAGGTCCTAATTGACTTTGAAATTTTAGTTTAGAGATTTAATTGATTTTTTATTAGTATATAATTATGTGAAATATATATACAACACTATTATCCATTTTGAGAACTCTATTTTTTTTTTTTTTCTAGTCCACAAGTAAATGATTATGTTGTGTAAGCCTCTATGAAAGCTGAAAAGAAAACAGAAATTCATTATGGTATATGATGTTCCTTTGCTATGGCGTGACCAACCAACAGTTTCTTTCTTCCAATCACAATTCAATGAATTAAGGGTAAAAAATTTCCAAAACAAAATATTTTCCAATAAATAAATGGAGTTTCAATTAGGAGTGTGCATTGGTTCGGTTTTTTAACACTGCGATTCAGTGTTGGTTTTATTTTTTTGGTGTATTTCGGTATTCAGTTTGGTTTGATAACAATGTAAAAAAACCCGAACCGCACCGAATTATACATATTCTATATTATTATATATATACACATATTGAATTTACAAATTTAATTTTGTTTATTGTTATTGTTGAAGTAAATTTAATAATGAAATATAGTGATTTTTATTTATTGTTTTTATTTTTTAATTAAATTCAGTTTGTTCAGTTCAAAATCGAACCGAACTGAATATTTTGGTTCGGTTATATTTCGGTTTTATATGTTATTCGATTCGGTATTTGTGTGAATTATTTTAGTAATTTCAATATTTGGTTTTTTGGTTCGATTTGGTTCAGTTCGGTTTTGAACCGATGCACATCCCTAGTCTCAATTCACAATTCAATTGATGGTATATATATATTTACGAATATGATTCATGGTTGTTGTTGTTAGGCTAAGTACAAGAATATGAATTTTCATTGAGACAAAAAAAAAAAAAAAACACCCCCTTAAGATTTGCTTGAAGAGTATATATATATATATATATATATATATATATATATATATATATATATATATAGTGTAAAGCATCCCATATTGGAATGGAATATTATCACTTACAAGTGCAATTTATAAAGAGGGTCCATACACTCTTAAATGCGGTCCATAGGATACCTCACTTTTATGAAAAAGGTAAGAACTTAGATGATATTTGAGCACCACAAGTGCACTAGCATCAGATTGGACCGGATTAGATTGGGTTATCATTTTTATTAAATAAATTATTTTCTGTAACATCTATTTTTATTGAGCTTAATTGGTCTCAACTCTCCTTTTTCAGCTATAAATAGTTTTAATTTTAGCCTTTTTACATACTATAATTGTTCATAAAGTACCACTTCCATTAAAAACATTTTTCTCTGTTCCAAACTTGAATTGAGCAATATGTCCGAGTGTATGTATTAGACCGATTATGAGATGTGTAATTTAGAATCGTACTTCTTCTGTGATTGGACTGTTTTATCCTAGAGGCGATCAATATTTCAGACTGTTTGAACAATTTAGAGCTAGTGCCGTGAACGTCTTAAAGAGAGCGACATCGTCCACGACTCATCACATATTACTATATTCGATATCTTTGTCTTTTCTGTGTTTGTGCTAACAACAACTTTAAGATGACTCTTTACTGCTATGGCTACCGAACAGACCAATGGGATGGTTGACATCAACAAATCGTTTCGGTTTGAGGGGGCTCATTTCAAACGATGGAAACAAAAAATGTTGTTCTATCTGACTACAATGAGGGCAACTTCTGTTCTTACCTCTATAAAATTTATTGTTCCAGAAACTGCTACAGAGACAGAAAGACATGTTGCATAAATGTGGTCAAAGACAGATTTTCTTTGCAAAAAATACATCCTCAATGGCTTGACAGATGATATATACGACTATTATAATGTTAAACAAAAATCTGCCAATGACATTTATGATGCTTAGCAAAAGAAATATGATACATATTAGGCTGGAACACAGAAGTATGTTGTCAGTCGCTACCTCATGTTTCAGATGACTGATGACAAATCTGTGGAGACTCAATCACATGAATTGCAGAAAATTGCACACGAGATTTTCTCGGAAGGTATGCCTCTTAATGAACAGTTTCAAGTTGCTGCTATACTTAATAAGTTGCCTACTTCTTGGAAGAATTTTAAAAATGTTCTCAACCACAAAACTAAAGAGTTTTCTCTGGAAAGTCTAATCACCCGTTTCCGTTGAGGAGGAAGCTTGAAAACATGATAAAAAAGAAGATGAGGTGTTTGTTGTCTCAGATTTTTTTTTAAGAATCAGAACAACAAGCAGAACCAAAATTGCAATAACAATAAGAATGGGAACCCTCAAAGTAACCAAAACAGACCTCCGCAACATCCACCTAGGAATGACACTGCATTTCTCTACTTTAATTGCGAGAAGCTAAGTCATATGGCATGTAAGTGGAGGAACATACTAAACACTGCTTCTAGTGTTAACCTCACTAAATAACTACCTCTGGTAGCCATGTTTACTGAGATCAACCTTGTTGGAGTTAAACTATTATTGTGTCTTACCTATCAGTTTAAACTTTTGAGTTAAATGGTTCATTGACATGGTATCAGAGTCTCTTTAACCAATTGGCCAAATGTTCAATCTTGGAAATTCTACTTGTTAGTGTAATTTCAACACATGTTAAGATGATCCAATTTTTACACGCTTCAAGTCTAAGGAGTTCGCATGCAGGGGGAATGGAGAGAAGGGGGTGTTATAAATAATAATAATGTTATTCGTTTAATGATTTCTTAGCCTGTTTTATTATAACCTCTGATACCACATTAAGCTTATATGAAAGACTTAAGAATAGTATTTATCATTATATCCAGCACACTCCACACGTGAATGCTTCTTAGACTTAATGCATGTACAAAACAAGTTTACTTTCTCATATGTTGAAATTTCATTCAGCTAATAGAATTTCAGAATTCAAACTTTTAATCACTTAATTATGGAGACTCTGAATATAATATCATATAACACAAGGAACAAAAAAAAACTACATGAAATTATTCATGTGGTGATTTTTTTTTTTTTTTGCCTCTAATGAATAAAAACAATTATATATATTATAATTAAGTAAAAAGTTTGGATACAATTATGGGTTATAGGTTATTTACCCCCAAAATATTGTAAATGATTTTGGGGTGTAATCCAAACTATTTTCTCCAATTAGAGAAAATAAATAACATTAATTAGAAGAAACAATAAATAAATAAATAAAAAGGTGTAGATATATATAAATAACTTAATTAATTATATGAAATTTAATTTTGAAAAAAAAATAAAAATTGGTCACTTATGAGAACTTCTAGCATAGTGTAAAACCATGACATGATCAATGGTTGAAGAGTCTGTAAGCAAAGTGACTGCATCTCTTGGGCTCCATATATAATCTCTTACATGCTGTAATGTCAAGAAAGGTAGAAGTTGTTGCCCTCTACATGTTATTTCTACCTGCTTTTTAAAATAAAAAAAATAATTAAATTAAAAAATAAATATTGATGCATATTAATTAAATTATTATCCAAATGATTAATATCGTAAAGGAAGTAATGATAAATAAGAAAATACTACTTAACTAGAGGTTCTACAGTAAAACCTCTATACAGGAATACACGTAGGGACCGAGCTATTTGTATAACAATTGGGAGGCTATTATTAAATAGAGTTTGGTAATAGAAGTTATTACCAAGTTGGGACCAAGTTTTTTTTATAACAAAATAGAGTTTATTCTTATATAAAGTATTCCTATATAGAGGTTTTACTGTATTTAGATATGTAGTAGTACAATTGCGTTCACATGGACCCTGATAAAATCTAAGTCTTAAGATGTTTTGGATCCCCGTCATAGGATTTTAATCAGCCTAAATTTAAAGGTGAATGACCAAATTCATGTGGTTAGTAGGATCCATGTGAACGCAACTGTGTAATAGCAATCCTATTTCGATAAGATTTTATCAGGGTCCATGTGAATGCAACTGTGTAACACATGAACCCTGATGACCACGTGAATTTGGTCATTCACCGTTAGATTTAGGCTGATTAAAACTCTATATTGGGAATTCAAAACATCCTAAGGTTTAGATTTAATCAGCCTAGATCTAAAGGTAAATGACCAAATTCATGTGGTTGTCAGGGTCTATGTGAACGTAACTGTGTAATAGCAATCCTATTTCGACAATAATTACTGTTTATTAGTTTAGCATGAGTGGTTGTATAAGAATCTATATCTCATGAGGATTTGTTGTTGGATAGTGATGTAAATGGGACAAGCAAGGTGGAGATTACATTCTACATCCATACTTTCTGACTTATCGGGGATTTTCCGTCTCCATCCTCGTCCTCGTATTCTAAATGGGGAAAATTTTGTTCCATCCCCATAGGAATCCTATTGCCCATCTCATTTTATTATATATATGGGAATCTGCAGGGATCCTCATAAGGGCATATCGAGGATGGTATTAGGATTCCCATGGAACAAGGATACCTATCATCGTCACTGCTTGTGGAGGAAAAAAGAAATACCATCCTCACCTCGTGAGATTCTAATTGGCGATTCCCTGTCCTCGATGCAGACAGGAAATCATTGTCATGTTTGCAAACCTACCTATACTCTTGGTGATTCCTATCTAGGGTAATTACCTATGTAGGAAGAATAAGTTTCAGTTTAGTTAAAAAAATGTAGGTTGTTTTTTAACGTTATATACTTCTAACAATTTAAGAGTTTTTGTTTAAGATTGAAAAACGGATTAGCCATTTTAGAAAGAAGATCAGCTAACATTTACTAGTTATCAATAATACCAAACAATTAACAACTAAATTAAGCAGGCTACAATCCTATCGTAATAAGAATATCAATGACTATATAAGAGCTATCTCTATTAATTTATAATTTTCTGTTGTTTACATATCGTTGGTAATTCCTACCTACCTTCGTAAAAAAGATTTTTAATATATCATTTACCAGTTACCAGCAACAACAAAAAAAACAAAAGCAAACATTAATAACTAAATTAAACAGCCTCTAATACTATCAAAATAAGAATACGGATGATTGTATAAAAGCTACCTTTGGAAATTCTAACTACTTTACACTGACTCACAATTCTCCCTAGATATTACTCACTTAAGTATGAGAGTGTAGACGTGGACCACCTAATACCTATCTCCGACTTTACTCTTTTGTAAGTTGTTTATGATTCCCTCAAAGAGCTTTGATATTATAAATTTAGGGTTATCAATATCGATCGAAAAGTTTAAGTTTATACGTAAAGTTCAAGAATAACTTTTCTTATTATACCTGACACATACATCCACACGTAAATATCTCTTAGATTTGAAGTACCCATTTTGCTATGCGTTTAAATTTCATTTAATAAATGAGACTTACGAGAATTTGAACACCCTTGATCAACTGGTTCAAAAGACTCTGATATCATATTAAGAAACCAATTAATTTAAAAATTTAATTGATAGGTATAGCTAAAAATAACTTTTATTATTATATTTAGGGTAAAAAATTTATTAGTCTCTATATTTTTACATAACACATCATTTAATTCTCGTATTTTAATGATATACTGTTTAGTTTTTAAGTTTTATTCTATTCAACAATTTAATCCCCTATAAATGGACTAAATTGTTTAATAATTCAAATAACTGAAGGACTACGCTATTGAATATAATAAAATTTAAAAACTGAATAATAATTATTTATTAAAATAAGGACTAATAAATTATTTATCCTTTAACATTCATAAATATCACATCACTTGAATAGTGAATTCTAAGCTAAAATGACAAAATCTTGCCTTCAATTTCATGCAAATCTTATTCTAAGTATCTACAAAATAATTATATTAATAATTCTTAATTTGTACTTGAAATATTATACACATAATAGTAATTGAATTCCAACTTACCTATCAACCTAGATTATGGTTAAAGAAATTATTAATGATATATTTATATAAGTTAATTTCAGAAATATTTTCAAATAGTAAAGTTTTATTTTTCTATTTAGGTAGTCAATATTATTTATATTATAAATATCTCACTTGTAAGCAAATGTTCGACAAAAATACCATCGGGACAGTTTAAGTTCCGCCCAGACGTTTAAAATTAAGGATCTATTTTGATTTTCCCTATCTAGACACCTTAGGCGTTTTTTAGCCTCCTAACTTTTTTGTCTTCTTAGGCAGTATTTAGGCCGCCTAGGTAGTGATAAAAATATATTTTTTTCATTATTATTTTGATTTTGATTTTATTATAATTCATTTTTGAACATTATCACATGTTTTGGTGAATTATGTTTATTATTTTCAGATATTTTATTTAATTGCGTTCTCTGTTTGTTTACATGATATGGTTGGAAACTTTAAAAATACTATTTCACAGTTTTCAGTTAATTATATTACTTATAAACATTATTATTTTCAGTTATTTCACTGATACTATTGTTGAAAAAAAACATATTTTTAAGAATATAGGTTACAAATATACATATTTTTCTATATTAAATAATTTTATATTATTATTTTTAAGATAGTATAATATATATTTTAATTTTATTTATATAAAAAATTTCAAAAATATAAATCCGATTTTTTAGTAACTAATTCTCGATTAATCCCTATAAGCCTTTTCCGACCGATTAGCGTTTAGAGTTTTTTACAACCTTGTTTATAAGTAACAACAATATTGTATAATTAAACATAAAAATATATTTAGTTATTATTATTATTATTGAAACAGAAAAAAAATGAAAGTCTCTATCAGAACCTAATTTTAGAAATATAAATAAATAGTAAATTTACTCAAAATATCTTCAAATTTAAATAAATAAATAATTTTTCATAAAATAAATAAATAAATAGAAGTAAATATATATATTAAGTCATGCTTTGTCACAAGCTTACGTCTATTTAATGTTTAATTATATATAGTTTTTATTTAATTTATTTATAACGTTTACTTTACCCATAAAATTTGTTTTTTCTCACAACTTTTTCTTTTTACTCAAAAAGGCATTAATTTTCTTATTCCTTATTATTATAAGAAGCAAAAATGCTTGGTCAGCGGTCAGCCATTGAAATTGACTGTTAAATGCTGCCCGTCATTTCCACTATATACTAAAAAACTGCCCGATTTTAATCATTTTACTAGACCCACCCAGACTTTGCTCCTAAGCCAAAATCATAACCTTGTAGACTACTTTTTAGAAATAAAAAAAAATTAATTATTTTAATACCCTCAAAGATTATATAATCTCAACACTACCATTTAAATATTCATAAATTTCAAATAGATCCAAAATAATTATTGATGAACCTAAACTCCAATAAAAATAAGGGAAAGTTAAAAAAAACTATGTGTTTTCACATTTTGTCAAATAGGTATCTGCGTATTTTTTTTTTGTCTAAACGAGGATTAAGGTTTTTGTTTTACTAAAAACGACGATCCTTTAGTTCGACACTATAAAAATGACTATTAACGACCTCAAATGGAAAATTTCAGGAATTAAAGTTGTTTAATACCATATTTACTATGGAACCAAATTTTTTATTTTAAAAATTCATCATTTTCAGAGCTTTCTCTCTCTGAACATTCACTTTCTCTCTCTTCATCAAACAACACATCAATGACCTCAAAATTAAAAAATTAAAGAATTAAAGTTGCTTAAAATATCATCAGATCTTTGAATTTTTCAAATTTGAAATCGTCAACGTTCATTTTAATTTTAAAATTATTATTTTTAGCAAAGTGAAAAACCTCGACCATCTCCTGATCATAAAAAGAACCTCACTCCTGTTTTAGACAAAAAATTCCACAGATAACTGTTTGATAAAACGTAAAAGTACATGAAGTTTTTTTTTTAACTTACCCTAAAACAATAAGAAAAAAATAGATATTTTAAGCTTAATACATATATTGTCCCTGTACTTAGGTCAAATCTTCAACTGCCCCCCTAAACTTTTAAAAGTTCTAAATGACATCATATTTTTATCTAATCCATTCAATAACCTTATATTCTTGTCCAATAAAATCTCAATAACTTGCTATTCTCGTTTAATTGCATTCAGTAACCTCAAAACTTCAACAATCTCGTAAACTTTCAAAAGTTCATAATTATTTATCTATTTGATATTTTCTCTTTTATATGTAGCGAGCATTTTGACACTGGAGGAGCTGATCTCTCATTTTCTACATCTAACCGATTATATCGAGAAATATGAAATTATTAAATGTAAAATCATTCTAAACTTTTAAAAGTTAAGAGAAACACTCAAAGTTTTGGCCAATTACAGAGTGAACAAATGTATTATGAATACATTAATCTCATGCCACCCACGTCTCCTACACTCTGCTTAATTTAATTAAGAAATTAGATTTTTTTTAGAGATTATTATTATTATTATTATAATTATAATTAATTAATTAATTAATTAATCATAAGAAGAATATCAAAATATATTATTCCATGAAGAATAATAATCATGGTTGAGATTATCACTTCAAAACATATCTTTGTTTGACACATAAAAAAAATAAAATAAAATATATTTTAATTATTGATATATTATTTTATTTGCATGCATATAAGTCACCAATTATAAAATAAAGTTTATAAAAAATATTTATGTGTGATTATTATTGGTATGGTGGTGTTTTTCAACAAGTGGGAAATAATGATTCTGTTGTGGATTTTTATTTTATCATCCTCTCCTCATGCATTGCTTTCCTACGACGTAAAATCTATGAGTGGGTTCATCTTTTTTTTTTTTTTTTTTTGGTTTAGTGGGATTTATTTATTTTAATTAATTTTTATGCTAATGTTGTTTTTTTAAAATTTTATGTGGTTGGTTGTTGAAGAGAGAGCATGACGATGATGATGATGAAATGATTTTAATTTAATTTTTTCTAAATTTTCAATCTCAAAGTGCACCACTTATAGAAGTTGATGATGAGATATAATAATAATAATAATAATAATAATAATAAAAAAAAGTTAGTATTTGTAGATTGTAATTATCAAATTTTTGGATTAAATGTTTTTTTAAAATACAATAAAACCTTCATAAATTAATACTCGATAAATTAATAACTTTTTTAAAATAATAATTTCTTCTAGTCCCGACTTGGGCCAATTCAATAAACTAATACTCAATAAATTAATATCTCTATAAATTAATAAAATTTTATGGTTCCAACATTATTAATTTATAGAGCTTTTACTGTATTAGAGTGTCTAGATTAAGGTGCTATTTGGTTTACATGCTGTTTATTGTTCAGGTTTGCTATTATAGTTTACTGTCTGCTGTAAAACTGTTTTTTCAAAAAGCAGAGATTTCTTATTTTCATAAAAAAGCTATTTTTCAGATATGAAAAACAAATATAAAGTGTCTAACTAAACACTTAAAAGTCTCTATTTTTAACTGAAAATACAAACATGGGGAGAAAAATACATCAAACACCTCTAAGTGGTTGAATGTTCAAATTTTGGTAATTTTATTTATTTATACGCTTCAAATCTAAAGGGAATTCACGTGTTCAAGTATGTCTGAGATAATAATAAAAACAATTTCTTAAGTTATACCTAGAAACTTAAATTTTTGAGTCAAATAGTTTAGGAATAAAGATTTATTTGGCTTGTGAAGTATCCAAAATCTTATCATTTGCTTTTATGGTATTATTTGTCTGTATTCTCATATGTGACATTTGACCAATTTTAGATAGAAAACTCAATTTGTTAAATTTTGATAAGTGTAAATATATCCATTGTTTTATTTTTATTTTTTCATATATATGTATAAATTTTTTTTAAGAAAAAAGCCAATTTCTTATTTATCCATATATTAAATCTATGAAAAATTAAAAATTTTGCCACGTGTAAACGTTATTTGTCGAAAATCCAAGCAATTACTCTCCAAACGAGGTTAGATTGAGATCTTTACCGCCGATCGATATCCCGAGAAAGTAGGTCAACACACATAAACCATTCTTAAACTTCGTTATTGTGCCACGGAAAATTTTAATAAATTAGTTAATTTTCCATTAAAAATAGATCAAATATCACTTATATAAATACTCCAGAAAGAAAGTAAATGTTAACAAATGATACTATACCGGACAAATGAAAAAAAAAAGGATACAACAGGAGCCAAATAAGTGTTTAAATGTGTATTTTTTTACATTATGTAGGTTAACAAAAAAATTAAGATAGTTGGATAATAATTTTTTATACATGATTTTCTAATTTATCTCTATTTAACTTTTTTTTTTTTTTGTAAATATCTCTATTTAACTTATTTATATGAGTAGACGAGTATTTTTTTTTATAGTTTATCTGAATTTTCGATTTGAGATTCGTTAATCATCTTTTAGGCGAGTCCTCTTCTAATTAAAACTTTATGCGTATATTAGGACTCAAATTTAAAATCTCTAACTTAAACGACTTAAAACCTATAACTACTTAAGTCAATTCTTAATTAATACGAGCAGATGAGTATTAAAATACAGTATGACACTTTTGTTGGCATCGATAAGATATTTAAAATTTCCGAGTTAATTTAATTTTAATGTAATTTATTAATATTTATGTATAATAAATAAAAGGTATAATATAAATTGCAAAATAACTATATGTATACATATATTTTCTACAAAATAATTTATAATTTTGGACGAAAAATTATTATTTTTATAAAAATATTAATTATATATATACATATTATTATCATAAATAATAAAATATTTTGTTTCAAATATTTAGAACGATTTTTTTAAAAATAAAAATAGCTGTCGGGAAGGTGAGGTGAAACGGGCGAAAGCGTGACGGGGGGTTTAGATAACGCATGCAAAAAATTGGAGATGCTTGATAATGACAACGTCCACGTGTTATCATCATCTCTCTTTGCCCTAATTCTTTAATAATTGCCTTAATACATCATTAGTCCCTAAATTTATTTTAGAAACCCGATCGACCCTTTAAATTTATAAAGTCGTGAACTTGCATAAAATGACTAATTAGCCAAATTAATTTGTTTACGTCAGATATTAATATAAATTGAGATTTGCCTATTAACTTAATTTTTTAGTTCAACTGATTCCATGATACAGTATTGGAGTCTCTTTAACCAGATAATCAAGGGTTCGATCCTGGCGGCAACTCCATTGGCATTTGTGTATGGGTACGTCAAATATTAATACGAATTGACCTTCAACTATTAGTTTAACCTTTGGGTTAAATGTACTATTGGTCACTGAATTTATGGTTGTCTCAAAATGGTTACTCAACTTCAATTTGTCTCAATAAAATCACTCAACTTTGAGTTTTGTCTCAATTAGGTCACTATAGCGATTTCAGTGATTAAAAAGCATCGGAATGATGACATACGTGATACGTCTGCATGAGTCAACTCAAATATCTGACCGAAACGACACATGACATCCACGTATACACCACATGGCTATCATATGTCGGTTATTTTATGAAAAAAACAAAATTTAGTTTTTTTCAGAAAAATAACCGACACATGGATGTCATGTGTCGTTTCGGTTAGAGATCTGAGTTGACTCATGCTGACATGCTACCTATGTCATCATTTTGAAGATTTTTAATCACTGAAATCGTCAGAGTGACCTAATTGAGATAAAACTCAAAGTTAAGTGATTTTATTGAGATAAATTAAAGTTGAGTGACCATTTTGAGACAACCATGTAAGTCCCGTGACCAATGGTGCATTTGACCCTTTAACCTTTTATTTCAATTTATGACATTTTGTTAATCAAGGAATTCCTATTTTTCCAATAGCAACGACAAACAGCAAACCACAAACAACAAACAACAAACAATAAACAATAAACATCAAACAACAGGTAAACCAAACGTATTCTTAAATCGCTTAAGCAAACTAATTCCAAAGTCATATTATGTAGCCTAACACAACCCTAAACCTTAATTATTAAGTTTCATTAATTTATACCTAAAAGTCAGTCCTAAATTTTTATGTATAGTTAAATTTTTTTAATAACCACCTAGGTTTAAAATTATTATTTTTTAAATTCACACTAAATATTGTTATTGGGATGAAGCATCACATTAATCCTAGTTGTTGAAGTATTTAATTCTAACCGAATATATTCTGTTCCCACAATTAATTAATTAATTTTAATGTAACAAAATAAATTATTAATTTTTTATAGGAAAACTATTTATTTTTAATTCTCATGAATCATCGTGCAAAGAAATTCTCTATGTGATGTCAAAGCAAAAATCATCATTTTTTTTTTCACTAAAATTGTATAATTTGTTTGTTTACGTAACTAATCATGAGGGACAGATCCGGGGGTTTACGGATTTGAGCATTCACTAGTCGCTGAAAAACGTTAGAAATTCTATGAAAATTGTGAACAAGGGTGTAGACAGGAGCGGGCTGGCCCCTCCAGCCGCCGGAACCACCATGACCACGAGTAATTTTAGCCCCCTGTCTCCACAAAATTTAAGAATCTAGTGATTTCGGCCCTTCAGTTTCCAAGAAATTTAGATCGGGTGTTATATTAGTACTCGAAAATTGGCCCAAGTCCTCTTAAGTTCTCTCTAAATATAAAATTTCAATTTTTTTTGGCCTGTTAGGCACCCTCTAAGTCTGAATTTCTAATTTTTTTGGTCTATTAGACCCTCATTAAATCCAAATTTCTAATTTGTTTTGGTCTGTTACTCATTTCTTAAATCTAAATTTCTAATTTTTTAGCATATTATCCTCTTTCTAAATCAGATTTTTTTTTATTAGACACTGATTTAACATTTTTCTTTTACATACCACATGTAAAATCGCCTCCCCTAACTAAACAATCATGTATTCGCCACTGGTTGTGAACGTAGCTTTAAATGTTTATATAAAACTATCAATTTAATACTCATAAAACACGATAAACACCCCCTTTCAATGAATTCTGTATCTGCCACTGCTAATTATGTAAACAGTTCAACAATTTTCAATTAATTTGCAAAATTATATTTTATATGAAGTATTTATTTGACTATTGTTTTTTTTTTATTGTAAAAACTAGAAATATAGACCTAAATTTACGCTAAATAAATACTATAATCATCATAATTAAAATTTTTATAATATAATTATAAGTCCAAATCACATTTAGCACACCTAATCAAATAATTAAAAGTTTTAATGATTCTAGAAATACTCTTTTGCATGCAATGTCTATTATAATTAAATAGAATCGGCTTCAGGGCGGTGGATCCAACAACACAAAAATTTGCCAAATCAATGGCATAAGTTGACCTAATTAATTATATAAATATTTTTTTTTGGGTTACAATATTAATTATATAATTAATTTACGTATTAACATTCCTTCTTGTAATAAAATACAATAAGAAGAATGTTGAGTGTGCAAGCAAGACATTCTTTGTTAGTTAATTTACATTATTTTTAATTATCCTATAATTGATTGACAAGTTTATGCATGAATATTATTTGTTTTAATTTATTAATTCCATTACCACTAAATAAGGAAATATTTGATGTGTTTTCTGATGATTTATGGATGCTCAATTAATAATTTTTTTTACAGAAAAAAAGTTTAAAACTTGCATACATAGTCTAAGTTTTTCAATGTTTTTGCTGGCGATCAGTAGATGTTCAAATCCAGCTGCTTCCCATGAATATATTATTGTCACCATGCGGCCTAGGTAAAGAACGGATCTAGGAGGAGCTATGGGGTTTGAACACCTACGAGTTGCTGGAAAACGTTGAAAATTCTATACAAATGTGTACGAAACTTTAATTTTTTTTAATGTAAAAAAAACTAAAAAATATCGATTTAACACCTATAAATCACGAGAGACCACCATCACAAGCACCCCCTATAAGTGAATCTTGGATCTGTCATTGGTCCAAGTGGTTAGGGTATTGAATCAACTTAACCATTCATTTACAGTTCGAATCCCGAAGATAAGAATGCAAATGTGATTCAAATATTACCGAGGGTATTAAATTGATATTTTCTAATGTTTTCATAGAAAAATTAAAAATTCGAACACGCTATTTAAGCCCACCTTCCCACCCTTGGATCTATCCCTTCTACTAAGCACGTAGTCTAAGTAGTTAAGGTACTTAATAAACTTAACCATTCAGTCAGGTTCGAATCCTGAAAATAAAAATGTAATTGTAATTAAAATATTTAATATGAGAGTTTTGCCTCTCAAATTTATTCGGCTCGAATCTAAATTAGTCTGGATCTTGAAATAAGATACCAAATAGTTTAAGCTAAAAATTTATTAATTTATCATGGTTTTTGCATTATTATTATTATTGTAATTATGTTATGGTTGAAATGGCAACATAATATATTTTGACTTAAGATTGATAAATTAAACTATGGTTGTTGTTTATTTTATTTTATTTTATTTTGCTTATATGTATATATGGCTCTCTCTCCTTATATCATGGCATGGCATGAAGTGTAAGGAATAACCAAAGATTAACATGGATATGTTTAATGATTTTTAATTAAAAAATAATCACAAAAGGGTTGACCTAAACACAAACTTAATTATATAAAATAAAATAAAATAAAAAATGGAATATTTATTTTGTAATAGAAATCCTAATAACAATCCAAATTACGTATAGAATTTGTATATGTACTACGTGGGTAACGAAGACAATTTCTAAATTAATAATTTATGTATTATTTATGGCAAGATTATTAAAATTATGTATGCCTAATCAACATTAGCTAATTAATCCTAAATTAATGTACATACATGGAAACAAGTAAGAAGAATGTAAATATAGTATTACTCTTTTAAAAATATATTTGGTTGTTTTTTTCTAATTTTTATGATTGGAGAATTTTTTTTCCAAAACCGTAGGTATTTTAGCCGAGCCGCTCATGAGCAGCTCGGTGATCAACTCGATCAAAGCTCGGCTCGATACAGTATCTTCATTGAGATAATTCTGTTTGGGAATTAACTACAGTTAAGGTTGGTTTCTCAGCTCTTTTTATGGAGGTATTAATGAGAATCGAACCTGAGATCACCTCTTATAAAACCGATATGTATTATTAACTTAAATATGTAATATGTAGGTGAAAGTTTTTTCTTATACAGACGTTTATTAGTTTAAGATTTTGAGTTAAGGTGTGATTAGGGTTGCAAATGGCCAGGGGATTCCTCGTTCCTGTCGAGAACGGGAAATCATTGATTAGAATTTATGTAGGACGAGAATAGGCATTGTTTTGTTCAATGCAAGCGGGGATATGGATTGGTTCTACGTACCCATCTCTGATATGCTCGCACAAGAATCCCCATAGATTCACCAATTATTCTCCGTTTAACATTTTTTTATATTTTTTTTATTCTTTAGATCAATTTTATTCTTTCTTTTTTCCACTCAACTCAAACTCAATCTTATTCTTTGTCGCCTAGTCCCCAACTCTAATTCCGTCCTTGTCCCTATCCTCAAAACCTAAACCGAGATAATTTTATCCTCATTCTCGCTCTGCAGGGATCCCTTTACATCCCGACTGATTTCATACCATGAAACCAATTGTACAAAACACTTAAGTTGATAACTAAACGCCTAATTCATATTAACATCTGACATATAATACAATTTATAGAAATAACACGTCTGGCACGATTCATTTAACACGATCATCATTTTTACTGTGAATATAATCATACGAAATATATAGATTTCACTATAGAATTATAATTATGATTAAAATGAAAATTACCTACAGTTTTAAGAACTACTTTACTTAATTTGAGCCCAAGTTTATCAATCTTGTTTTAGTAAAGTTTATTAAATGTTTTGGTCATAAGAACAGTAAACACGAAAACTGATTAATTATAATAAAATCCAAAAAAATGAATTAAAAATACACATCTAGACAATATTGACTTTATTTTAAAAATCTTCTAAAAAAAGACTTTATTTTAAAAATAAGCAAAACATATTATATTTCACTTTCATTTTAAACCAAGTCTTCAAGTTTAGAATATATATAAATTACAATATACTCTCATTCAAATTATTTTCCTTCAAATATAATTCAATCTAATATCACTATAGAAATTCATCATCTTAATTTTAATTCACTAAATTATTAGATTAAAACAAATTATATAGGTTACACTTTAATTTTACATATAACATGCATGGAATATTAATATAAAAAATAGAAAAATGCAAATATACCTCTAATATTGACAGACCGAAGCAATTTTATATTTATTATTTAAAATTGTACAATTTTATTTCTAATATTGGCAGTTAAGAGCAATTTTACTTCTAACATTGACAAACTGGGTCAATTTCAGACATCATTATAAAACACAAATTTTGAAGTGTAAATGACAATATATGTGACTGAAAAGACGGGTTGATAAATTATTACTCAAATTGACAACGTCGGGAGTAAATTTGCTATTTACTGCTAACATTAGAAATAAAATTGCACCGTTTTAGATGTTAAACGTAAACTAGTTTTAGCTATCAAGTTTGATGGTATTTTTGCAGCTTATCCTACAAAATTATATAAAAAAAATTTATTCACAAATTTTTTATTTTATTGGCATGATTTTTTCGTAGATTATTAATAATGCTCAATTATTATAAAAAAGAAACTTTAATTATCTATAGTAATAATTATAAAACATTTAGTGGATGAAGTGTGCATGAGAAGCATGGTATAAAATGATGTGAATTTCATAACAATTATAGAAAGTTTCTTATGATGCATTCGTGTGTATAAAAATTCAATAATTAATAATGATTATAAGTTATTTCCTAATTAATTACTTTGATTCATCAATAATTTTTGAAATTAATACAATACGTATATATATATCATTACTTCTAAAAAAAATTCAATCACATGCACATAAAGAAAAGTTTTAAATAATTTTCCTAATCATATGGCTAATTTATAGGACATGTTAACCTAATTTAGACAATAAATTTTATATTGGTCTTTATTAAATTAAATAACATTGAAATATTTTTTCCCATTTTTTTATAAATAAAATTTGTCCATGTAAATTGCCTATTTTCATCATAATTTTGGTAGATTTTGATGATAAATAATTAGCAAAACAAATATTTATTAGTCATACATTTTCACTTAATACACTGTTTAATTCTCGTATTTTAATAATACATAATTCGGTCTTTAATTTTTGTTCTATTTAACATTTTCATCCCTTATAAAGGGACTAAACTGTTTAATAATTCAAATATTCGAAGGACTAAACTGTTAAATAGAACATAAATTAAGGAGTAAACAATAAATACGAAAACTAAACCTTGCGTTAGATAAAAATACTGGGACTAATAAATTATTTACCCTAATAATAATAATAACCCCTAATTGATTTCTAGGGGTGTGAGAAAATAGTTACCATGTCAAATGGACCACATCATATTGATATCTCTATAGATCGTGTTTTCGTGTAAAAATTGACAGTCCTACTTATAATTATCTAAAGAATATCATATATATGAAATCAAGAATAATCTACCTAAATCTTTTATAAAACAAATGCAACAAAACAATAGTCGTATCAGACTGATCGTGTCAGATAGATGTCTCTATAAATTGTATTTTCGTATCAAAATCGACAACCCAACTTATAATTATCTAAAGGGCTTATCAATAGCATACTTCTATCATTATCGTTATATTTAATCAAGACAAAATCTACTTAACTCTTTTATAAGACAAATGCAACAAAAAAACAATAATCATGTCACACGGTCGTGTCAGGCACATTTCTCTATAAATTGTGTTTTCGTATCAAAATCAAAATCGATAACCAGACTTATAATTATCTAGTGGACTTATCAATATCGATAAATATATGATATTTCTATCGTTATCGTTATATGTAATCAAGACAAAATCTACTTAATTAACACTTTTATAAAACAAAAGAATAATCGTGTTAGACGGTCGTGTTAGGCGCATATCTCTATAAATCGTGTTTTCGTATCATAATCGACAACCCGACTTATAAATATCTAAAGGACTTATCAATAGCGATAACTATATGATACTACTATCATTATCGTTATATGTAATGAAGATAAAATCTACATAACTCTTTTATAAAACAAATGCAACAAAAACAACAATCGTGTCAGGCACATGTCTCTATAAATCGTGTTTTTATATCAAAATCGACAACCCGACTTATAATTATCTAGTGGACTTATCATTATTGATAACTACATGGTGCTTCTATCATTATCCTTAATCCTTAGATATAATCAAGACAAAATATACTTAAATCTTCTATAAAACAAATAAAATTGCTTAGAGATAATCTTAGACTAATTAATCCTCGATTATGTCTAGCACACCTAGGTACTAATCCTAGTAATTAGTACTAATTTTTCTTGTTTCTAATCCATATTAACGTAGTCATGCTGGATTCTAATTACATCAAAATCTAGATTTTTTTTAAATTTTTTTAATTTACACAACAAGAAAGAGATTTCTGAAGTGTTGTTGTTGTTGAGATTGTGACTGTTGCTTAGGTTTTTACTACAATTATATGTTCTCCATTTTAATTTATTATATATCTTAATTTTCTTTTTTAAAATTTTCTTACTAAAAGATTATAACGACTAATTATAATTTATAATCATCACACTTTTCGTTAATACATCCGCATAGAGAGATAAGAAGCTTAAATTGTGTCTAAGCCCCGAATAGAAGCGCGGAAGTTTCTTAATATTGAACGGAATAGTTTAAAGTTGGTAGGTAAGACTCAAAAATCGTGTTTATTATATGATACGAATTTGGTTTTATGATTATTGGAGGAGAGCGGATTTAGTCTAAACATACAAAACAGTAAAAAACTTAAGTCGTGACAGTTTTCGTTAATACATCCGCAGAGAGAGATACGAAGCTTAAATTGTGTCTAAGCCCCGAACAGAAGCGCGAAAGTTTCTTCATATTGAAGAACTATTGAACGAAAGAGTTTAAATTTGGTAGGTAAGAATCGAAAATCGTGTTTATTATATCTGTTCTATTCTTACGCGGGAATATGATAGAAATTTAGCTTTATGGTTATTGGAGGAGAGCGGATTTAGTCCAAACGTATAAAACAGTGCAAAACTTAATGTTTACCGACAGTGCAAGTTTCAATACTAAATAACCGAAAATATATACATTTTTTTTCATGTTCTGGTTACTCTCAAACCTCTAGCAGTCACGCAATAATGCTTGAAATCGCATATTCTGTTAATGAAAAAAAAAAAAAACTCATCTTGTGTTATAAAGGTTTGAAATTGCATTGTCCGAAAAAACGTTATATTAAGATTGTTTTGTTTTGTTTTGTACGTAGAGATTAAATCGTACATTCTGATACCATGTCAAAAAATTATGTTCACCCGAAAACTTAAGCTGATAGTTATTATTGTTATTATTAGTCCCTATACTTTTAGCTAACGTACTCTTTAGTCCTCGCATTTTAATAATACATTGTTTAGTCTTTAACTTCTATTATATTCAACAGTTTGGTACCTTATAAAGAAACTAAACTGTCTAATAATTCAAATATTTGAAAGACTAACTGTTTAATTGAACAAAAATTAAGAACTAAACAATGTATTATTAAAATACGAGCGCTAAACATTATGTCGGGTAAAAATACATTATTTTCTCTTATTATTATTTTTTTTTCATATTGTTGGAACGTTATTTTCTAGAAATGTGTGTCTAAAACATTAAACCCATCTCTAAAAAGATAAAAAGTTAAGTACTTATTTTGGGGCATATGGAGAAAAAGGTTGGTAGGTAGTTTGTCTTAATTAATAATAAAAACCCTACTAAACAAACTACTAATTAATTATAATTAACTAATGTTTCATCAATATTAACAAAATTAACTAACTAAAACATCAAGATTAAGACAAATTTAGTATATCCATTTCCTTGATTAGACAAACATTTTAGCTCCTAAGACCATCTTTCCAAGAATGTATTATACTAAACAGACAAAAAGATAGATACAAAATAGAGTCGTAAAAACCGATTATCGTATCAATCAAGTCGTGTCAGACAAATTATCTCTATAAATCGTGTCAAATGGGTCGTATCAGGCATTTTTTATATGTAAATTAACCGTATTATCGTGTTAAACGGGTCGTATCAGACAGTTTTTCTTTATAAATTGTTTTGTCGTGTCTGAAATTGACATCACTAATTCATCAAT
The DNA here is from genome assembly GCF_963576675.1 of Euphorbia lathyris. Taxonomy (NCBI): domain Eukaryota; kingdom Viridiplantae; phylum Streptophyta; class Magnoliopsida; order Malpighiales; family Euphorbiaceae; genus Euphorbia; species Euphorbia lathyris. The sequence goes on from NC_088918.1 coordinate 5,357,467, forward strand.
TTTTCTCTATAAGTCATATTATTGTGTTAAACGGGTCGTATCAGGTAGTTTTTTTTATATAAATTAATCGTATTATCGTGTCAAACGGGTCGTATCAGGCAATTTTTCTATGTAAATCGTGTTGTCGTGTCAGAAATCGAGATCAATAATCCGACAATTTTTCTCTGTACGTCGTATTATCGTGTTAAACGGGTAATATCGGGTAGTTTTTCTCTGTAAATCGTGTTGTCGTGTCGGAAATCGATGTCACTATAGTACAAAAAGGGAAGAATATAGCTACCTAGAAATGTACATGCCACCTAAAAATTGATATAATGAGACAGAATAAAGACACTAAAGAAGAAAAAGAATGTAGTTCTGATGTTTCTGTCATTTCTCTAACACCAAATGTGTCAAAATTAATGCAACTAAATTCACTAACTTCAAACATTAGTTTATAATTAATTATTTTTTTTTCGTGTTGTCGTGTTAGAAATTTATATATCGAAAAATGTAATTAAAGAAGATGAAGTTATGGCTGGGAATGTAATTAAAAAAAAGATGAAGTTGTGGTTTATAAATACCTCTGATTCGCTATCCAATCTCAGCTTGTTAACGAGATACTTCATTAATAATCGAACTGTCATTCTTCCGTCCCTAAAATAAATAAAAACAAAATTAGTGAAAAAAAAAATAATAATAACAATTTTACTAGAAAATAAGGAAAAAGAAATTTTTTTTACTTGATTCTAAGGTAGCTCTTTGATATTTGAGGTAAGAACGGTTCTTGTGCCCTGCATTAACATAACGGAAACAAACCCGAAACTACGATTAAACTCTGAACATGATTACTTCAAACAGTAAAATCTGTTACTAAGTTCCGAATATGATTATCTCGGTATTCGTGGAATAATATACTAAACAAGTATACATATTTATTTCTTAACATCAAATAGAAGCAGCTTGGGGGCATCAGTCCTTCACAACCTCTACAACATTTCCTCGCTCGGCCTTGGCAGCGTCGAGACTCTCAACCAAAGTTTTATGTTTGTTCAGCATCTTTCGTGTATGCAACTATGCATCTCTCTTTTGATTAATCAGATGTATTACTTCAGAAGTACGGTAACAATAAACAAGAAACGAAAAATGATGTGCACTTACTGATTTTGGGAGGCGAGAAGAGTAAACCAAATGCCGGAAAACGCTCTTCTCGGAGGATCAATGAGTCTAAAGTCGGAGCTCGAACTTGGTCCAGCTACACCACCGGTATCAATCCCGAGATGAAACGGCCGTGCAAAATAGGCTCCCAATGGTAAATAAGGCGAAGAAGAAGTTTGAGAGTTTGGAGAAGAAGACGACGCGGCGGCCATCGTGGCCGCCGCCGCTGTAGTATGAGGAGAATATTGCATTTGCATAGTCATAGGCATAGGCATAGGCCTAAACCCCCAGTTTATGGCCTCCGCCTGCTGTAGCTGTTGTTGTTGCTGAAAAAATAACGAAGTAATACCCGGGGCAGCTCCGGGCGCCATGACCGGTCTCGGAGGAACATGAAAAACCGGTGTAGAAGAAGAACTGGTATTTGGTAACAGATCAAGCTCAACTAATCCTCCTCCTGCTGTTCTTCTATCGACAACCGTTGGATCTTCATGGATGTTCAATCTAGTTGCTGCGGGTGTATTTGAATTCGTGTTCCCTCCTATACTCAATCGCAGCCATCCTTCATCTTCTTCCCTAATTTCTTCTTCTTCACCGTTATTATTAGTACTATTTTCTTTGTCATTAATACTACTACATCTCGATTCATCTTCCGCCATGGACGAATCGGAATCTTTAGCCACCGCCGGAAAATCAGATCCTCCTCCTACAATATAATTATACTCATAACTACTACCACAACCACCGCCGCCATAACCGCCGCCAGAATTTTTATTACAGAAGGTGTTAGCAGGAACCATGGTCATCGGAGATTAGAAAGAGGAGACGCCATGGGAGATGAGATGAAGATTATTAGAAGATGTGATTGCCATAAGAAAGTGAGGAAAAAATGGAATTATGATTGTGATTATGATGAGTATGAGTAGAGAGAGAAAGAGAAGAAGCCATTAATGAGGGAGTTTTGAGGATCCTAAATATATTTGAGGACAACAAGGAGGAGGAGGAGGAGAGGAATAATGAATTTTAGAAATCTCACTTTCCATTAATTCTCTTTGTTTGGAAGCTTGTGGAGATGGGGAAAAAAGGAATTGCAGAAGAGAGAGAAATGGGAGAGGAGAGAGAGAGATGGTGGTTAGTCACATAGTTTTCTTATATAAATAATAGCTATTTGGCTCAATTCTCACTCTAACTTAGGGTTTATTTTTGGAGAAATTCTACTGTGCACCGGACCGGGACCAGTAGTGGTCATTTCACTCAGATTATACCACATATTTTGTCTTGTGTAATATGGATTCACACATATTATAAAAGGGCATATAATTTTAAATATTACGTGGGACCATAATATACGTGTCCAAATGTATATTGTGGTCCTCCGAGTGACGTGGAAGACAGATGCTTAATATAAGAACTCGTTGGAGAAATTATTAAGAGCACCCGGTTCTCCATGTCAAATGGAGGACCTCCTATACATATTTTGTCATGTGTAATATGGACCCATGCATATTATAAAAGGACCCACTATTTTAAATATTAAATGGAACCACAATACATATGTCCAAATATGAATTGGAGGTCCTCCGATGACGTGAAAGACCCGATGTTTAATATAAGAACACCAACAGTTGGGATGTCGTGGCATTATCTGAGTGGAAGGATCACTACTGTCCCGGTCCACAGTAGAATCTTTCTTATTTTTATCTAAAATGTATAAAAATACTTCCAACATTGAATTTATCTTTTAACGTCTAAAATTGTGTAATTTTACTTTCAACGTTAGAAATCAAAAGTAATTTTTATCTCTAACATCAATAATTTTGGTCAATTTCAGACATCATTAAAAAACACAAATATTTTGTTCTCGTATTCTGCATCAGTTACATATTAATTAGTTCTAATTTTTTTTTTTACGTTTTTGAAATTTTATAATAGAAATGGAGATTAATATTTTTAAATTTGACAAAATATTTAGTTTTTTTATCCAATCAGTATATAACACGGTATAATGTTTTTATTTTTTTTTTCAAAATAAACTTTTAAATATGTTTGTGATTTGTTATTAATGATATGAATGATAAAATGATATACGTATGCAGTGGAGATGACCAGATTCATGATTGAAATGACACTGTTTGATGAATTATTTCTCAAGTTGACCTAACTTGTTAACTTTAGGAGAAAAATTATTCTTAATAGCCAATGTTAGAAGTAAAATTACTATTAACTGTTAATACTAAGAGTATTTTAGCACCTTATCTCCAAAAATAACAATAAAAGTTATTTTGAAACTTAACTATAAGCTTGATGTTATCAGAGTCTTTTAAACTAAGTGATCAAGAGTTCGAATAATGACAACCTTATTTGTTGATTAAATTTCAATACATGTGTATTGTACATGCTTCACGCTCATGTAATATTCACGTGTGGAGATATGTTAGAAATAAAAAAAAAACCATTTTTGGTCTTAATTATTAGATTGAAGTTTTAATTCAATTGATTTCATAACACTTTGTTCTTGTTGTTATTTGTTATATTATTATTGTTTACTGCTTATTATTACTCGTAATTTTTAGATATTAGTTGATTTTTCCTAAAAAAAAAATAGCTATCAATATGTTTATCAATCCTAACGAGCACTTTATATATATTGTTTCGAATTATTTTTAAATTTTATTTATCAATTTAAATTTTTAATTAATTAATATTTTTATATGACATTAGAAATCTTTTCAAGTAAAAGTTCGAGAGTTCAATTCTTGATATTTTTATTTATTGTTACATGTATAATAAAATGTATATAGATGTTGTACAAACCTTCCGAGTCATTTGCTGTTGTTGTTGTTTGGTAAATAGTACCTGATTTTTTTTCGAATATCCATCAACAATTATTTTTTAATACCGAATATATTTATTGATGAAATTTTAACACATAATAAGTTAAATCTGCGTTATACACGCTTCAAGGCGTATAAAAGTGTTTAGAGATAATAATAATGATTATTTTTCAACCTTATCTATTAATTTAAACTCTTGGATTAAATAATTTCCTAACCATTACACACAAAAATAAATAATATGAGATAATCAAATTTTTTTATAATTTATAAATTCTTAGGATGATGAAAGAGTAATATTTTTAATTTTTTGACTTTATTTAAAAAAAATAAAAAGAAACGGGGTCATCCATACAGCTAACAACTTTAGGGCAAAGTGTGGAAAAATGACCAAAAAGGCTCATTCTTTTTAGAATATCTCAAAAAGGTCCTTTTTAGCTCTAACTTGGGATTATTTTTGGACTTTTTATTTAGGACAGCTAACCTACAACAGCACCAACAACAAAGTACATAAATAAAATAAAAAAACATTATTATATAATTTTTCTTTTTTGAGAAATACTATATATTATATAATTAATTTTTCGAAAAATGAGACAGCTAAAAACTGAATTTTGGTCTCATTGAACTTTTTATTTTTATTTAATTTTTGGGTCCCTTTTATAGCATCAAAGATTCCACTCTGTCTCACCCTTTTATATATATATTTTCCTTATGCTCGTATATTCAATTTCACAATCTCTTCTCTTTTTCTTCTTCTAAGTTTCCACTATATATGCTACTTTGGGAAGTTGGAATCTCTCTTTCTAAGTAGTGTTATCATGGGGGAATATAGACATGTACATGTGTGTTCGTCTTAAGCTATTTCGAATACCTAGATCGTGGAGAATCGTCGGATACAACTTTACCATCAAGGTACATATGCATTGATTTATCGTAATTATTTTCAATTTCTTAGTAGTTTGTCATATATTCTACTACCATTGATATTAGAGTGGGATTGTCTATCAACGGTCTTGTATCAATTATCTTTTTCCTATTAGGCATCAACATCAGAAAACTCTCTTCAGACGACGAAGTATTTCCACATAGATTTTCTCGTATTAAGTAGTATGTCAACATGATTTGTAAAACCAACTCGTTTAATACTGCAGTTCACGAATAAGTTATTGCTACGGAACCTACTTAATTTATAAGTAGGTGCAGATAAAACATATAATAATATATATATATTTAACATTAATAGGATGGATCAGACTAATCCGTCCAATTTTTATAAATCTCTAACATATGTTAGAACTAGATAGGTTCTTAAAGATCTAGATTGGGTCGGGTTTAATGACAATTTTTTTATCCGAACTCGGCTCGTAATACAGGTCTGGGTGGGCTGAATTTATACTCATGCTTATGAACAACCTTGTCATATATAACCTTACAAGTTACAAGTGTGCCTAATGTCACGGGGCCAGGTCTGAGCCAGGCCACAACCTCATATGGCGTCTCGACTTTCCCCAAGTCTCGGCCAACCAACTCCTACCGAAGTGATCTATCCCCTTTAAGTGTCCCGTCAATGTCTTTGTCGGTATTCCGTCCACTTTAAGTGTCCCGTCAATGCCTCTGTCGGTATTCTATCCCCTTTAAGTGTCCTAGACGTATACGCATGCTTATGAACGTACATTGTCCTATGTAACCTTACAAGTGTGCCTAATTCCATGGGGCCAGGTCTAAGCCAGGCCAAAACCCCATGTGGCGCCTCGACTTTCCCTAAGTTTCGGCTAGCCAACTCCTATCGAATGGGTCTATCCGTCAATGCATGTGTTAGTGTTTCGTCCCAGAGAATCTTCATGTGATTAAACATCGCCTTAGAAGGGGAACACACTATGGGCTCTCGAGGGTCTTATAGTGTCTATAAAGTTCCCCTCTATGGAGGCATCCGCCTCCCTTCATGAAGGACATATGCCCGACTCTCATGTCCCTAGTGGACGAGGGTGGATCGTTTAAGCTAGTCCAACTACTGACCTAGGGGCGGCGGAGATCCAACGCCAAGGTAGTCCCTATCCACTACAGTGTTGCTTATACCAACTCAGCCTCTACCATCAGCGTACGTTGATATGTCTCATTCACCACTCCATGTTGAAGCCTTCTCGTAGCTTTACCATAGCTTGGGGTTGAGTTTTCATATGATCAAACTCCCTCCTTACACATAGCACACTTCTACAGAAATCAAATTAGTCGTTATTACACAGTCCCACAAGATAGAAATATGACCTACTAGGCATCGGGACCCTCCGGGTAATGGTTAAATATATCTTTATAAAAGGAGTATTACTTTATGGCCGAGGTAAGATGTACACAAGAAGAAAGTATCTATAATACTCTCTATCTCTGTTTCTCTCTCTAAGTTCATGTTATCTGTAATGAAAAGCTTACTAACTTAATCATCAGAGTATAATGAAAGCTAATCAATTGAAAAAATGGATAAACAACGTTTTATTCAATATTATGATCAATGAACAAGATGATCTTTGCTTACAATATCAGAATGCTTATACACAACAATGAGAAGGGAAAATGCACTTTGTTTTTACTTCTAAATGAACAAGAATTGGAGTTTGTTATGATCAGCTGTCAGTTCTTGTAACTAATTTAGGCAATGTTAAAGTGTATGTGAGAGCATGATATGAGTTCACAAAGGCTTATGATAAGCTTGAACTTGTAATGGTTCGAATGATGGAGTAAATAATGATCTATATTCATTAAGTAATGAACTATAATAGCATGGTCAAAGCAATGATCCTGTTAACACCCCCATTCAAGACGGAACTTATGAAAGTTGAACAAGACCCATATTGGACAACAAGGAATCATGTGATTATGACTGAGCTGTTTAATGAACATATCAGCTAGTTGATGATGAGTATTCACATGCGTGAGCTCCATGAAACCTTCTTCAACATAATTAGCATAATGACAACCAGTTTCTACATGTTTCACTTGTAATGGGAAACATGATTCTTGGCTATAGCTATAGCTGTTTGACTATCACATGACAACTGAATTGGATATGTCACTGAAACCTTGAAATCTGTTAGCAAGTATCAAATCCACTCAAGTTCATAGTATATTGAACCAATACTGCGATACTCAGCTTCAATTGAGGATTCATTGACATTGGCTTGCTTATTTGCTTTCCAAGAAATAAGTGATGGTCTTAGAAAAACACAGTATCCAGTAAGAGACTTATTGGGTTTGTTACATCCTCCCTCATTTGAGTCATAAAAAGTAGTAAGAATGCAATCATTTCGAGTAGGATAGCTTAATAGTGAAATGTACCCTTAAGGTATTTGAGGACATGTAGAGTTGCAATTAGATGATGTTTCACAAGGTGAACCCATAGACTGGCTCAATTGTTTTACTAAGTATGCTATATCTTGCCTTGAAATCCAAGGTAAAAAAAATTTCCCACCAACTTTTGATACACATCCGTTTCATCAAGACTTGTACCTGGATCATGAAGTTGTATGCCTGATGTTAAAGGACTAGAAGCTACTATTGCAGAAGTTAATCCAATGTCCTTTAGCATGTCTGTAATGTATTTGACTTGTGACAACAACAAGCCATCTTGAGATCTTGCAATCTCGATACATAGAAAGTATTTAACTAGTCTAAGATCTTTAACTGTAAAAAGAGCATGCAAATGTGCTTTCACTGCATCAATTTGTGATTGACATGTACATGTAAGCAAGATACTATCTACATAGATGATCAATGTAATGGAAACTGAAGAGTTTATAGGGTCATGCTTGATGAATAGACAATGATCATGAACTGGTCAGACAAAGCCATATTGTAGTAGTTTACTTAAACTTCCCTTATGGACGGATTTGCATGCTTGCTTTAGGCCATAATAGGGACTTAACTAAGTTGCAAACCTTGCCTTTTGGTACTTTGGTATACACTTATGGTGATTATAGATACATATCTTTATAGTGCCATATAAATAGGCATTATTGACATCTATTTGTTCAATAAGCCAATTTTTGTAGGCTGCAAGTGTAAAAAAGTCTCACTATCACTACTCGAGCTACATGGCTAAAGGATTCATGGAAATCAATGTCATAAACTTGATTGAATCCTTTTACAACCAACGTGGCCTTGAATCTGTCTATCTCTCATATTTATTTGTATTTGATTCTAAAAACACATTTAGAAGTTAAGGCTTTCTTCCAACAAGTAAATTCGTTATCTCCCATGTATTATTGGTTTCCAAAGCTTCCAACTCATTTATTGCCCTGACCCAATCAAGAATTGATGCAGCTTTCTTGTAGTTTTTAGGTTCTTTATGTTGTATAAGTTGAGTCAGTAAGGCTTGATGAGAGGAAGTGAGAGTTGTAACAGTAATGAGCTTACTAATAGAACAAGTTAATGGAAAACCCTTTAACCATCAAAGTAATTGTGTAGTTCTCTCGGATCTTCTAACTATGTGAGGAGGTTTTTGGTTATCATTTACCTTTATGGTATTAAGAATTGAAGGAATGAGAACAATAAGGCTATGATATTGAGAATCTTCACCTGGGAGATTGTGTTTAAAAGGAAGTATATGTTAATAGAAAAAGACATCCCTAGAAGCCACGATCTTTTTGTGGCAATGCCAAAGATCTTGTATCCTTTCTTTCTAAGAGTGAAACCAAGAAAGACACCCTTATGATCTTGAGTTGCAACTTTATCAGTTACTGGCAATAGAATAACTAAAAACATGATAATGATTATAGTCAAGAAATACACTATAAAAACCAAAATGAGGAGTTTTCCAACCATTGATTCTATTAGGCAAAGCATTTATAATAGACACAAATATGATAATAGCGTCTCCCAAAAAATATATTGGCAAACCTGAATACAACATGATTTCCCGAGAAACTTCAAGAAAATATATCTTCCTCTCAGCCACCCTATTTTGTTGAGGGGTATATGAACATGTGGTTTGATTTGAGCTTCCTTGTTTCCTGAAGAGTTTTGAGCAGTTGAAGTTAATGAATTCACCCCTATTTATCTCTTTTGATGCACTTTACTTTTGTGGGATGTTGTTTATCTTCCATGAGAACAAAAGTTTCCAAAGCTTTGAATACTTCTTCTTTATATTGCAACATGACAATCTAGGTGAGTCTACTATAGTCATCCACCAAAGTAAGGAAAAAATTGATCCAGTCAAAGATGTGACCTTGTAAGGCCCCTAAACATCTACATGGACAAGTTAAAAAATTTCAGTTGTTCTGGTCTCATTGTGATTGAAAGAGAACATGTGCATTTTTGCACATGGGCAAATTTCACAATTTTCAGAATTGCACTTTATATAAATAATGTCAATATGACTAAGTGAGTCAAAAGAGGCATATCATAACTTTAGATGCTATATATCTGATGCACTTTCTAGGGATTTAGAGACTGTTGATATATTGCATCTTTGAAATCTGCCCAAAACCTTTCCTAAAAAAGATGAGCTAACATATACAATCCATCTATTAACCAAGCTACAACTAACAGTTTGTGAGTTGTAAGATCTTTCTGATTGCGACAGTTTACACAAAATACTATCTTTATATTGCATTGCTTCAACAACTAACCAAATGATAAAAAAAATTATACATGAATCCTAGTATATACAGAACATCTGTAAGTTGTATACTTGCATTCAGGGAAACTATACCTCTATGTGTTACATTCTTGAGTGAGCCATCAGGAAAAAAAATTGTTTGAGCACCAGTTAATAGTTATAATTCTGTAAACCAACTTTTATGAACACATGTGTGTTATGGAACCACTATCCACAATCCAATAGTTCATAGAGGAAGAATTGAATGGGTGTTTACTTGAGAAACCAGCAAAGGCATTAAAATCCTAAAATGATGACTCTTGTACAACTAAATTCTTTGAACTCCATATTTTGTACATCTCCTGCATCATTCTCTTCATATCTCTTGAACTCATTTCTTCATCTGATGCATCATCCTCTAAATCATTTGAAGATTGGCTTGTCTGCACTGCATTTTCTCTTGCATTGCCTTTTTACATTTTCTTGCCTTTAGACTTGGGATCTTTCCACCAATCTCAATGTCCCACAAGATTAAAATAGGTAGTTATAGTGTGCCCATAAGAATTATGATGATCATATTGTTTCTCATCATTCTCTTTCATGTTATTTCCTTTAAAACTAACATCAACTTTATTGAATTTTGTAGTCTTGCTAAAGCTAGCAATTTCCACATTATTTTCATAAGAAACTTCATTCTGCTTCTCTATTCTAAGAATCATAGAATATGCGTTGTTTATATGAAGTAAAGGGTCCATAAGAAGTATTTGACTTCTTATATGATCATATTGATCACGGAGACCCATCAAGAACCGAATTAAACAATCCTCTTCAGTCATATTGATAAGCCCAAAATATACCTAAAATAGCATGCATAAACATGTCAATTTCATGTGAAAAATATATTAATTATATTATTTTGGAAAGATTTTACGTTGGTATTTGTTACTTGTGTGCAACGTGTTAATTATTTGGAAAAATCCAAATAGGAGCTAAAATGGAGCAAAGTTGAGTAAGAAATCAAGTTTTCAATAAAAGACGCGTACCAGATTCAGAGGCCGCACCAGAGATTCAGCAAACAAAACAAAGAAAGCAATATCAAGTCTCTGTCGCGACCGAGATTCTATAAATCTCGATCGCGACATGCGTCTGGTAGCACCAGAAATGCACAATTCATCCACTCCTCCTTGCTCCCTAAGCCGCGACAGAGATCTCAAGAATCTCTACAGAAACAACAACTTAATTCATCATATTTTACATGTTTTAATTTCCAAGTGACGCATCCTTTCATCCGGATAGAGGCGACTCTTCACCAACGGATACGTCCCTTCAACACACCTCTTGAACAATTATAAATAGAGAAGATTTTCAGAATTCATTGTTGGATATTCTAGTTTTATAGTTTTGTTAGAAACATACTTGTTATACAAGTTGTACAAATAGTTAGATACAAGATACATATTTTATAGTTTACATTAGAGTTTTCTTCGAAGACGAGTTTATGCTCTGTAGTGACCTAACAAGTGCTATTTCGAGGATTCAACGAGAGGAACCAGTGTAGGAGGCACCCCAGGATCTGACAAGCCTACGAAGTTGAGTAATGGATTGACAACCCGGAACTCAATTAGTTAAAATGCTATCCAAGTTTCTTCTTCTTTGTTAACTTGTGACGTTTCAATTCACACTAATAAATTATCTTTTCAATACAATTCCATTTTTACTGTTGTTTATTTAAAGTTGGATCTAGCGATATTCTTTAAATAATCTAATTGGTGTTTTCATGCAAAACGTTTATAAACAAATTTGGTATTTCCCATGCAAACTTTGTTGAACACTTAAGAAAATTCAGATTTATATTTGGTCATTGCGTTAATCCGAGTAATCGAATTTAGATTCTGAATTTGATTAAGGTTTTTAGTCTTAGGCCGGGAGGAAAGATTGATTACAGTTCAATTCCTGTAAATTGAATTAATTGATAATTTTTTACATCTTTCTAAACAAATCAAAGTTATAAGTTATGTTTTCGCTTAGTATAAATAAGCTTTGAAATTAACTTTAATCTAAACATAATTTCTATAAATTGTAATATTAACTATAACTAAAATTTGAATCAAAATCCATACTTTTTAAACCATTTAACAATTTTTCTATTAACCTCGAGAAAGCGAATTTAATCAGAATTATAAGTTTTTATTATCAAAACGTTCCCTGTAGGATCAATATCTTTTTATTACTAAAAGCGAAACCGTGCACTTGCGGAGATCGTCCAATACATATTTGCAATCCTTTTGAATGCATTGCAAACAAAATTTGATGCATTCGTGCATTGACATTTGGGAATAGGTTTGAGCATCAACAACTCATCCCAGTATATTTTCAATTTGTTGAAATATATGATAATTGAAAGATTGCCTTGCTGAAACAAACTTATCTTTCTTTTCAATTTATATAGCATAAGGCCATTGGTGTCTCTAAATCACCTTTCCAATTCCTTATGCAGCTCCCTTATGGAAGCAATGTATAAGAAACCCTCTACAACCTGCTTCGAAATTATATTAACTATGCAAGATGACATCAAACTTGCCATCTCTTATATTCTTATGTTCCTGTTGCAAGAGTTTCATCTTCATCAAGGATAAACCAAGGTTTCCTTTTATTGTTAACACTATGATCATAACATTAATCCATGACAAGTAATTTATGATTGTGAGTTGTATGTTGATCATTATCAGGCCAGGATTCTTTGATGAAGATGAAGAGAAATTTTAAGTATGATTCTAACCATTGTTCTCTTCTTCAACATCATCAAAGAAAGGATTATAGGTAGGAACTTACTGGCCTCTTTTTGTCCTTGTCATTGTAGCACCTTAATGCTCTGATACCATATAGTGAAAGCTAATCAATTGAAGAATGGAAAAATAACTTTTTTTTATTCAAGATTATGATGAATGAACAAGATGATATTTGCTTATAATATCAGAACACTTATATACAACAATGAGAACAGAAAATACACTTTCCTTCTGCTCTTAATTGAACTAGAATTGGAGCCAGTTTTGTTATGGGCAGCTGACAGTTCTTGTAACTGTTTTTGTTATGGGCAGCTGACAGTTCTTGTAACTGTTTTAGGCAATGTTTAAGTATGTGTGTGTGTGTGTGTATGTGTGCATGCTATTAATTTACAAAGGCTTATGATGAGCTTGAACTTGTAATGGATCGGGTGATGGAGTAAACAATGATCAATGTTCATTAAGCAATGAACTGTAAGAGAATGATTAAAGCAATGATCATGCTAACACAAAGTACAAACGTCGGTCCCCGGTTTTATTTTGACTATTTTATTGCAGGTCAGTGCCAAGGGATTAAGCCAGCTGCATAAAAAGATAATCCCCATGTAACTTTTTTTCATTGAATATTAGATATATTAAGCTGGTTGTATCATTTAACTTATAAAATTAAGTTGATAGATAATATTGAGATGTAAGAATAATAGTTATCGTCTCCAACCAGATACAACGATATAGATGTATGCATAAGGAATCTATTAACCTTCAGTTTACTAATCGTCGGACTTTGGATCATCAATATTGTTTAGGGTCTTCTTGTGAAGAGAGATACATGGTTCCAAGAAGAAACTACTGCAACTATGATTTCACTCACCTTTGTCATTTGTTCATTTTATGAAAATTTCTACAATGATTTGGATCAATTAATCTTGAACTCTTTAGGAGATGATATGTTAATAATATTGTTAATTTGTTACCTCATAATTTATTTGAAATTAGTCGATCTTGAAACATTGTCAACAGTGGCAAAGACATTCCAAGGTCTGGGACTGACGCCCCCAGCCGCTCACACCACCACTGAGTAGGATGGTGTCAGTCAGGGATGCCTCCATCCTCCCCCCCATTCTTTGCTTGACACTGTTGGTCCCTAGTGAGATAGTATTAGTTCCAAAGGGGGGGGGGAGTGAATGGATTAGGTAATTTTAACTTTTTAGTAAATTCTCACTTAGTTAGCACAAGATTCGCAGAATGCATAATAATTGGAATCAGAGGCTGGCTTAAAGAAGATAGAGAAGACTGTTTACCTTTACGGTTCTGATCTCAATTATTGCCTTCTGAGCTTGATGTTAAATTTATCAGATGACAGAATACAATGCACTACTCAGATAGATAAATGATGAGACAGAAGAAGTTATACAGTTTTATGCAAGATCAGTTATAGTATGTAAATAATCAGAAGCAACAGTCAGAGATTATAAAATAGTTACTCAGCAGACTTATCCTCGTTCGGCTTCCAACCTACGTCCAGTCTCTAGAATACCTTCTTTTGGGCTTTAATCCACTAGAGAACTCTTTCAGAGGTAGAACACAAATCTTATACAAATAGATAGAGCCTCTGTAAAGTAACTTCCTCTATAATCACTCAACTATCTATAATTCTATTGCTTACCTATTACTGAAGCAAACAATAGAGATTTCGATAAAAAATATTATGAACAATGATTTTTCTTTTGCAAGAAGTACAATGAAGATCTAAACAATATCATTGGACGAATTAAAATAAGAACAATGCTTGAATGGTTGAATATTGTGAATTGCTTTTGAAGATTGGTTTCGTCAACTTCAAGTGGAGCTTGTGAGCTTCTATTTATAGGCAGAGGAATCAAGAGATATGTTTGAAATTGAAGTTACCGTTCTGATAGAACGGAGCTTGTCTTGTCCGCTCCTGACACCTTTTTGTCTGGTAGGTGGAAAGGTCTTCCACGCATCCACAACTTCAGTATTGGGCCGTGTAATTCTACCACCTTTTCTATCTGTGGTTATGGCAGAGGTACGTTGACCTGACGTGTCCACTGTATTACTTACGCTTTTAGATCAATCCTTGGGAATAAGCGTGTCAGCTGTTTATCCCCTCTATCTTGCGGACTCCGAATGTGGATATGGTCTTCCAGATGAATAATAAAGCTTTATTTATCTCAAGCCCCTTCTGTTTTAGTTTGCTACAACTTAGTTCAATACACTCAACACACAAGATTAGTAAACAAACCAATTTGAGCCTTAGTTTGTTTATTTGGGGTTCTAATCAACTTATTTTTGTCATATTCAAAAACTCTGTGGAAAATTGTGTTTCAACAGGCACACCTATCAAGAATGAAATACAGTTGATCTTATTTCAATGTTAGGATTGGACACCTTTAATAGGTTAGACACCTTTATTTTATACTTGACTGGGATCCAATCCCGAGAGCCTTAAAGTAAAGTGTTAAATTTACCACTTTACACAATTCGCCGTAGTCCAAACCTCATTTCCATTTCCTTTTTATTTTCTCCTCCCATAGTCACCCATCTCCGCTATAGGCCCATCGCCAATTGACATAGCACAGCATGTCACGAGGCTAGGTCTTGGCTAGGGTAAATCTCCATGTAGCGTTGGAACTTCCCCAAGTTCTTGGTCAGCTAATCGATACTGAAGGAGTATATTCCTATACGTGACATGTCAATGCGTTCGTCGATATTGCACCCCAAAAGGTCCTCCTGTGTAGAAAACCTCGCCCTAGAATAGGCATATACTATAGGTTATCTCAGAGAGCAAAGTATCTATAAGGTTCCATCCTATGAAGACATTCGTCTCTCTTCAAGAAGGTCGAATGCCCAATTCTCCTAGTCCCTAGTGGACTAGGTTTAAACTAGTACCGATTACTGATCCAGAAGGTAGCGGAGATCCAACAACAAGAGAATCTATGCCCCTTATGGTGTTCCTTATACCAACTCGCCCTTAACAACAGTTGATATGTTGTCATCGAAGCCTTAACAATACTTAGGATGCAAAACTCCCTCCTAACACGGCACATGTGGCTGCCGACCAAACAGAACTAAAAGCCGCGTCTCATTTATAAATTCCCGACTCCGTCACTGACTGACTATCTGTACAATCAAATGGAGAACCAACATGATTTCATTGATGAGTAACTCTTTGACATTTTTGTCAATGAAAATATAAAGAATACACGATGGGTGACTTATTAGAGAATAAATTAAGTGAGAATTAGAGTATTAATTAAAAGAAAATGAAGTAGTAATAAAATAATAATGAGTTAGGCATGCATGATGGTGTTTGCCCACAAACCGAGAAAGAAGAAGCATAGCAGAGCGACGTGGGGAATGAGATGAGAGGACATAGTTAACATAAGCATGTGCCTCCCACCCTCCCTGCAACTTCTGTACCTTCTCTTCTCATTTCTCTTATTTTTACTTCATTTCTCACACCCATGCCTCTTCTAATCCTCGTTTTTATGCCTTTATATATATAATATTATATTATATAGTTGGATTTTAAAAGTCTACTTATGAACCTGCAATTGTACAGAAACAATGTTAAATAAGGGTTGTTGTAACGACTCGGTCCAGAATAGGTGACGCCGGAGTAGAAGGCCTGAACAAGGAGCGGCCCTAAAGGATGACGATGTGAGCAGGAATAAACTGAATCCTACATCGGAAATGGAGAAGGAGTGGTTGAGGCTTATTAGTAAGATGCAAATCCAATACATGCAGATGTGTTTTAAAGCCGTGGGATTTAAGGGGTTGGATTTGGGCCAAAGCGGAAAATATCTATATGGTATTAGACCAAGATGTTACAGTTGTTGTCCGACTAATCCTTTCCGATGCATAAGTCAGTTTATGAAAAGACTGAAGGATGATCACAATCAGTAAACAAAAGTTGTAAAGTAAGCTTTAATAGAATGAATGAAGTAGTGTACCTTGAGCGGAGCTTGCTCTATTTATACTGCGATCAGATTGTAGAAGACGGTTATGAGTTGAGGAGCAGGGTGAGCCAAGTGTTTCCAGTTGATAGGAGGAAGTGCACCCAGATATTCCTCAAGCCACTAGGCTTGTGATTCTCGGGATCAAACGTGATCATAGTAACAACTAGATCCTTGACTGGGTCTAGTGAGATTTTCGAATCAACGTTCGTCGTACTACTCTATTTCAGTGAGAAGACACCGTATGCTCTCTTTCTCCAAGAGTTGGTTCAGATCTTTTAAGCACCACACAACAAATTATATTCGTCATTATATATATATATATATATATATATATATATATATATATATATATATATATATATATAATGTTTCAGAGCAATATTATCACTAACATTATCATTTATACGATCATACTCATGATTTTTGTAAGTTTGACTAATTTTACCTCTAACTCCACTCCCGTGTCATGTTATCACTCATCGATAATATATCAAAGACAGGTGTGCACACGTAAAAAAAAAAAAAAAATCTCGTGTGTACACTTGTCTTTAAAATTATATATATATATATAATCAGTTACTGATGGATGATCATGTGACGTACAAATGGAGTGAAACAACGAGATTCACTTTCTCTGAATAATTATAGATTGCACTATTTTTGTACGTAAAAATTAAATTCGCTTTCTCCGAATAGTTAAAAACAACCCTTTTAAGAGAATTATGTTCCAACCATTACCAAGTTGGAAATAATTCCCTTAAATGATCCATTTTTTGTTTAACCCTTCGAATTTTATATTTTTTACGGTTTGAAAGTATTTTTTAATGTATACTGTAGTTAGAGGGAAATTATAAAAATCTTAGTTCAAATTGTAAGAATAATTATTTCCAGCATAAGTTAAATAAATAATACGTTTTTAATTGAACTATAATTATCGGCCACTCCTTAAATTACTAAGAATCAATTGTTTATATTATCAGTAGAGAATGGACTAAGAATCTCATGCTCTTATTTAATAAAATGAATAAAAGATCATGGCTTCATGATGTTTTTTACCATTAAATTTTTCATTTTATAAAATTTACTATTAAATTTTTACCTTATGCTTTATTAATTCTATATAAGAAATAAAATAATAATGATGAAATTGTGGCTGGCTGCTACACTTTTTGCCTTCTTCTCCTGAAAAGCTGCTAATTCTCTTTCCAGCCCATCAAACTGCTCTTTTTTTGGTTTGTTTATTAGAGTTTGGAATGAAAGAAACAAATTAAGGGTCTTTTGAAAGAAAGTTGAGTCAATCAAGATTTCAATTCTTTCCTAACTCATCAAACTCTGCCCTATCAAATAGATTACACATAGACATGCCATTCAACTATATTCTTTTTTATATATACATGTACAAATCATACTCATGCATCATAATTTTGATTCTTCTTTTTAAACTTCAAATACTTTAACTTGGGCTTAATAGATCATGATGTGCATTGTAATCGAGCCGAACTGAGCTTTGATCTGCTTAGGCTCGATCGTTATTGAATTGACGAGGTCGAGTTTGAGTTCAATATTATGTTCATGAGCTGCTCACGAGCTTGTTAACGAGCTTTGCTCTAAAACATCTCGTTAATTCACTTCATGAACTTCGCTTGCGAATATTGATTGGAGAAGCTTGCTCACTTCATAAACATCTCGTTAATTCACTTTATAAACTTCGCTCGCGAATATAAAATGTCAGAAAATAGACTAGAAATCTATTAGGACGACTGAATCCGTTATAGATTAGAATTAGATCAACTTTAAAAACATCTCCAAGAGACTCTTAGTCCCTTCTCTAAAAATGATATAAATAATCATCTCCAATAATACTCTCCATATTCACTCATTATTTATTATTAAAATGATAACATTGGGATATTATCCAAAGGATCAAAGGAGATATTCGCCTAGAACGGCCACGTATTGATCGCCTGATACCGGAATGTTACGGCGTATCAAGCAAAGGGATCCGACAGGCGGATCACCAAGACCTCACCACAAGGGATCCGCGGGCGAACCTATGTGGCGAATCGCCATAATCTCTCAATCCGCCAGCGGAACAGCTGAGCCGATCCCGCAATAAAGAACATTAATAAGCTATTAATAAGCTAACGGGCATACTTAAAGGAAACCAGTAACCGCCATTAATGAAGCATTAATGGAGACTTTCTAGTTACTAATGGTTACAACTTCACTACTATATATAGCTTGCATCTCAAAGCTATCAATGTACACATACACACAATCCTAGAAACCTTACTTTGTCAATTCAGTTTACTCTTTCATACTTTATACTGACTTTGGTATCAGAGCTTCCCCCCGTCGAACCCAACGACGCCCCCCATAGGGACGGAAGCTGAACAGAAATTCTCCACAAGTCATCAATTGGTGCGGTGAGCGTGGAACCCTAACCAAACAAGGGTTTACATTCGTATTTTAAACACATGACGAGCGGAGAGCAAAATCCCACCTCAGGGATCGAAACACCGTTGGTAACACCATCAAGCCAACCTGTAACTAGCGCTGGACGCGTTGATATAAGCACTCATGCGCTGCATGATGGAAGGAGTATGTCGCCGGATACATTCATCGAAACATGTGCGGGATCCATAGGAAGAGCGTTTGGCCCTGAGATGGAGAGTCGCCTAAGGTCGTTCACGATAGTTCCAGAGATTCGGCGCACAAATCCTACATCATCTCAATGGCCATAGGCAGCTATAGGATCAAACACCCATAATTCTTCATTCTTCTAGACTCAACCCACGGATTCCGTGGTGACTACTACCGTAGCAGGTAATAACCCGCCACTCAATCGGCAATTATTTTCTGATGGAGCAGAGGGGAGTCGAAGGAATAACCAAACTCTCCCGGAGAGGTCAGCAAGCCATGGGATGATTCTGGGTGGATCAGGTGTCCCAAGTCGCCCGCGGTCGAGTCTCCCAGAAGGTGGATCAGAAGGTCGAAGACACAAAAAGCGGAGAAAGGGGAAAAGCAGGTGATCAAAATCACCTTCGCCCCCAAGACAAAGATCTTCCCGTCGGGGTAGATCACCCCCGTCCTCCGGTCGTAGACAGAGCAAGAGGCCAGTAGAGACACCACGTCCGGATAAGCCACCACCCCCGCCAAACCAAGGAGAGGATAGACACGCTCTTCTAGGAGACCACGGGGGTGATGATGGACAAGCTCCTCTTGGGGGACCTGGTGGTGGAGGTGGGCGTTCGCCATCAGATCCGTCGTCCGGCTCTAGCTCCTCATCTTCTCTGAGTAGATTGCCACGTAGGGGACGCCCCAGGGCGGGTTCGGAAAATTTTGACGATCGCGTTAGAGCTGCGGTGCTCCGCATAAATGAAGAGAATGCCAGACATAACCCATTCGCCAATCGTGATTCGCCCTTTACGGCATGGATCGAAGCTGAGGAAACGGACATGCATTTTAAAATACCTAATATCCCGGTGTATATGGGTGCAGACAACCCCGAGGCCCATGCCAGAAAGTACCGAATACTGCTCAGCCTTAACCGTGCAAGTGAGGCGGTATTATGCCGGATGTTTATCACCACACTAGGAGGTCCCGCTTATGATTGGTTCCAATCTTTACCTCCCGGATCGATAGACAGCTGGGATCAGTTGAGTAGGGAGTTTTGGGCTAAATTCGCCGGATGTATCCCTCCAGTGGTCAAGTCACGGAAGCTTTTTGAATTAAAGCAGAAAGCGAATGAACCCCTTCGAGAATATGTAGACAATTTCAACAAATTGTGTATACGAATTGTCGATGTGGATGTCTCCATGGCAGCGGAAGCTCTAGCGAAAAACACCACGTGTAAAAGCTTGCAGGAAGATTTAATTCGGAAGAAGCCCAGAAATATGGCAGAATTAATTGAAAGATGCAAGGACTTCATGGAGGTAGATGACATCCGCAGAGAGTCATTGTCTCCGCCCAAGAAGGACAGAGGCGAATCTCTCCATCGAGAGAAGGAGAAAAACAAGCACCAGGATTCATCCTCTAGAGGTCGGCGAAGGGGCTCTAAGAACAAATCGGCATTTGTGTCGTCATTTACGCCGCTCAATGCCTCTAAAAGCGAAGTGCTAATGTGGATTGAGAACAACCATCACAAGCGGAGCATTTCATACCCCGAACCAAAAGGGGGGGAGTACACCAACACCGGGAAAAATCCCAAAAATTATTGCAAATACCACAGGAAGAATGGCCATGACATGGACGCATGCTGGGAGTTAGTCAGAGAGATAGAAAGGCTTATCCAAAGAGGAAAGTTGGACAGGTTCGTCCAAAATGATAGCAAGAAGGGAGATGGTGATAGATCCAGGGATGATCAGAAGAAGAAGGCAAAAGGGACCATCAATGTCATAGCAGGCGGACCTGGGTACCAACCAGTGTTGAAAAAGGCAAAAACCACTGCTCTAGATAGGGCATCACTTAATCGCCCTTTTGCAGATGCCGGCCCGGAGATCTCTCCTCATACGGACGCCTTGGTCATTACTATGATGGTGGAAGGCTGGGAGATGAAAAGAGTGATGATTGATACCGGAAGTTCATGCAATGTCATCACAAGAGGAGCATTCGCCAAGCTCATGGTCGACCCAATCCAAGTGGAAACCACCATAGTGGACATTCTGGGAGTAACAGGGCACACCATCCAAACAAAGGGCCAGGTAACATTAGATTGTGAGTTAGCAGATGAAGATCAAATTTGGAAAGGCGATCTGGAATTTTCCATCCTAGATGGCCAGTTAGCTTACAATATCATCCTTGGGTGACCCTTTATCTCCGAAGCTGCAGCCCTTATCTCCATACGCCACTTAACTCTTTACATCCCCACGGCCAAGGGAGGTGTAATGATCAGAGGAAGCCAAAAAGTGGCTCAGGAGACGTATTCGGCATCGTTAATGATTCGCCCACAGTCTAAAGATGAAGACGAGGAAGAACTTGTCACAATGGCCTTGGGTGAAACAGAGATGTACCTCATGACGGATGAAAAATAGGTACGGATGGCTAAAGGGCTAAAGGGAGAAATTAAGGTAGCTATCACCAAAGTTCTCCATGAGTCAGAAGATGTCTTTGCGTGGAAAGATGAGATTCTTCCCGGGATTATCCCAGATGTGATCACTGACAAACTCAACATCGACAAAGACGCGGTACCGGTGGCACAAAAACTGAGAAATCATGGCCCTGAGAGGCAGAAGGTGATAGAAGAGGAGATCACCAAGCTCAAACGGGCAGATGCCATCGAAGAGGTACTTTATACACAGTGGCTGGCGAATGTGGTTCTAGTCAAGAAAGCAGGCGGATCATACCGCATGTGTATTGACTTCACAGATCTCAACAAAGCTTGTCCCAAAGACAACTACCCCCTGCCATGTATTGATATCCTAGTAGATGGAACCGCGGGACACGCCATATACTCCTTCACCGACGTGAAGTCGAGTTATCACCAGATCCCAATGGAGCCTTCGGATAGAATCAAAACTTCATTCGTGACTCACCAAACCACATATTGCTTCAAAGTCATGCCCTTTGGGCTTAAGAACGCGGGTGCAACCTATCAACGGATGATGAACAAAATATTCGACGGAAGCAAAGGTGATAACTTTTCTGTCTATGTGGACGATATGATCATCAAAAGTACCACTGTAGAGAAGCATGCAGATGATATAAAGGAGGTACTGGGCGTACTCCGGCACCACAACATTAAATTGAACCCGGAGAAATGTACTTTCGGAGCAACATATGGAAAGTTCTTGGGATTCATGATTAGCCAGAAGGGAGTAAGCCCAAACCCTGACAAGATCAAAGCAGTCTTGGAGATGAAAGCGCCGCAGAATATTAGGGAAGTGCAACGTCTTAACGGTCGTATCGTAGCCTTGGGCAGGTTTATCTCATGTTCAGCCCGACGATGCCAACCCTTTTATGAAGTAATCAAGAAGCAAAAGGCGTTTGAATGGAGCGAGGATTGTGAGAAAGCCTTCCAGGGGATCAAACGGTTTCTCACGGAACCACCCTTAATGAGTCGACCCTTGAAAGGTGAGAATCTCTACATGTATGTCTCAGTTACAGATAAAGCCGTTTGCATGATCATGATAAGGGAAGAAGAGGGCCAGCAATATCCTATCTATTACGTGAGCAAAGTATTAAAGGATGCTGAGACCCGATTGTAGACACCGAGTCGGAGGACCTGTGATGAAAACCCATAACAAGACGGTTGAAGCGGTTGGTTCCGATAATTTAAAGCAAAAATAATAATAAAAATCACGAGAGGATCTGTAGGGGTTACGATCGTCAAGTGGACGGCTCGCGGGTGCTCAGCGGCGTTGGGCGAGCGCCTGGCGGTAGCCGGCGCGCGCCCGACGGTAGTTGGACGCGCGCCTGGCAGCGCGGGACGCGCGCGCCCAACATCCGTGGGGCGGACGCCCAACGACGTTGGGCGAACGCCCAATGTCTGTGGGGCGAACGCCCAACATCTGTTGGGCGCACGTCCAAATTTTTTTTGGGATCCGTGCCTATAAAAGGCACGGATCCCCATACACTAAAGGAGGACTTTTTGGAGAGCTTCTCACTCTAAGGAAATTTTTAGAGAGAGAAAGTGAATTTTTTGGGAAAATTTTTTTTTTTCCTAAAAAAATCCAAATTTTTCAAAGTTAAATATTTTACCAAAAACACCGAAAAATCACGATTCGTGGAATCAACAGCTGTCAATACCGATCTTGAGGTATTATCCGAGGACTAGACTCGTTTTATTTATTTCCTTTATTTATTTATTTATTCATTTTATTTATTCTAAAGTTTTATTTATTTAGTTAATTATTTATTTATCACGTTTTATTTATTATTCCGTATTTATTTATTTTCGTCTCGTGTTAAACAAACGTTTGGTTTTGTTTTTGAAATAAAAAACCTCGTTTTTTTTTGGTAGAAAAGGAAAAGAAAAACGAATAACAACAAACTACCCAGGAATTAGCCTAGGGAAGCTAACCCCAATCCTATCTTCTAAGAGAAGATGAGAGATGAAACTAGGGGAAACAGGAAGGGTAGTAACGCCTAACGTCCCTTCATGGCCCGCCGCCGCCAAGCGATCAGCAACACGATTCTGCTCTCTAAAAATGTGTCTGAACTCTACGAACTCAAAGGAGGAGCAAAGCCTTATAATAGCTTTGATGAGGTTGCGACTGTTAAGACCCATAGAATGATTCTCAGAAATCATTTTGATTGCTTCCAAATTATCAGACTCCACAGAGAGCCTCTTAACACCCAGCCTTTTAGCAAGATTGATTCCAGTAAGAATAGCCCAGAGCTCCGCAGAAAAGGAAGAACCCAACCCTAAATTCTGGGAGAACCCAGAAAGCCAGACGCCCCCTACATCTCTAAGCACACCTCCAGCCGCAATCTTACCGTTACTGAGGCAGGAACCATCAGTATTCAGCTTCACAACCCCCTCTCTTGGCCTGCTCCATCCCACGAGATGGACATCACAACACTGAGAGGCTCTGGCAAGGGACTCTCCTTTGAAACTATCGATAATAGAGAAAAGTTTTTTCGAGAAGAAATCAGCTAAGTTTGTCATAAAAACAGTTTTATCTCCAAAAATCTCCTCGTTTCTCCATTTCCAAACTTGGTGACAGATAATAGCAAAGAAAATGTCACCATGCTCCATGTATGGAAGCAACTTTCCTCTAACACCATCAGAGAACCAGTCGACCTCAGAATGTGCCATGAAGGAAGAGAAAATATGGTGTGGGAGAATTTTCCTCCAAACCTCTTTACTATTAGAGCAATCTCTAAGAGCATGGCACAAAGTCTCAACATGGCCTCTGCATCTACTGCAAGCTCCAGAATCAGCCAAGTGCCTTCTGTGCCTATCCGAATTAGTAAGAAGCCTGTCCTTAACGCCCAGCCACAGGAAACTCCTAATACGGAAAGGAACTTTAAGGGTCCAAATCGACTTCCACACATCCGAGGGAGGATCAGATCTAAAGAGAGAGAAAGCTTCAAAGGCCGATTTGCAAGAATAAACTCCATTGTTAGTCAGCGCCCAACAGTGCCTATCCAAGTCTTCCTCTTGATTACTCACCTTCACTCCCCGCATTCTAAGGAAAGTCTCAAGGCTAAAGAAAGTATCAAACTTTGACCAGATCCAGTCCCCTTCCGAGTCAACCACATCGGCAATCCTCCAGTTGCGTATATCACTAGGCGGGGGGGAAGAACACACCTCAATTAACGGTTTATCCCCAATCCAGTTATCAAACCAGAAACTAATGGACTTACCATTCCCCACCTCCAGGCCAACTCCCAAGCAGAACTCATCAAACACAGCACTAAGTCCTTTCCAGAGGAAGGAACAATTAGCAACTCTCTCTTTCGGGCCCCCGAAGATTTTGTCTTTCCGATACTTACCACAAAGGAGGCGAACCCAAAGAGAGGAGGGGTTTTGCCACATACGCCAAAGGAGTTTCATTAATAAAACTTCATTATTGTCCTTTGCTTTCCTAATACCCAGACCCCCAGAATCTTTAGGCTGGCAAACCTCACTCCAAGGCACAAGATGGATCTTCCTGCCCTCCGCAGCTTCCCCCCACAGGAACCTACGGTTAATCTTGTCAAGATCATTAAGCACAGGATCCGGAAGCTTACAAGCCTGCATGATGTGATTGGGAGCAGCACAATTAACAGATTGAATTAACGTGAGGCGGCCAGCGAGAGACAGAGTCTTGGCTTTCCAAGTGGCACACTTCGAATTAGCTTTATCCAAAGTCTCTTTGAAGGAGCCTTTAGACACACGCTCACTATGGAGGGGAACGCCCAGATACTTCCCAAGAGAATCAGTAAGAGGAATACCTGAGAGATCACTTAATCTCTTACAGACTCTCTGATTCATATTCTTAGAGCACATCATCCTAGATTTCTGGATATTAAGCTTCTGCCCAGAGGCCGAACAAAAACAATCCAGAATATCCATAATGACTCTCAACTGCTCCTCATTACCCTCAAGAAAGATAAGGACATCATCTGCAAAGAATAAGTGAGTCACCTAGGGACATAAGCTGTTGATCGCCACAGGGTGGAAACTCCCATTATCAATCGCATCCTGAATCAGGTGAGAGAGCCTCTCCATAGCAATAACAAAAAGGAAAGGGCTCATAGGATCCCCCTGACGGATTCCTCTGCCCGGGGAAAATTCCTCCGACATATCCCCATTGACCATAACTTGAAACACAGGAGAAGAAATACATACCTTAATTAAACTTCTCCAGCTGTCCGGGATTCTAGCTCTCTCAAGGCTCTCCATCAAGAAATCCCAATTAATTCGATCATAGGCCTTCTCTAAATCCAGCTTCAGAGCCACAATGCCTTTCCTCCCCTTCCTAATCTTCATCGTGTGGACCATCTCTTGGGCGATCACCACATTATCCATCATTTGTCTACCAGGCACAAAGCTACCCTGATTCTGACAAATGATCGCAGGAAGAATGCCACAGATTCTATTAGCCACAATCTTTGTAACAGTTTTGTAAAGAACATTACAAAGACTGATAGGTCTCATATGCAAAAAGGAAGAAGGCTTATCAATCTTAGGAATCAGAACCAGGAGGGTTCTATTAACCAGCTCAATATCCTTCGAACCACTGAACACCCCCAAGACAAAATTATAGATGCCTTCCTTCACTACATCCCAATGCTTATGGTAAAAGCCCACCGGAAGACCATCAATCCCAGGAGCTTTAGAAGCCCCAATGCTGAAGATAGCTTGGTCAATCTCTTTTCGGGAAATAGGTTGAAAGGCCTCCTGACTACAATCCTCACTGATTAAAGGAAATGTAGCAATAGAGTGAGCCCTCTCCAAAAGAACAGGTTCCTCTTTGAACAGCTCTCTGTAGAAATCCAGGGCTAAGTTCCGAATAACCTCATCTTCATAAACCCAATCACCATTAGAATCCTTAATGGCCTCAATTCTATTTCTCTGCCTTCTGATCAGGGTAGAGAGATGGAAGTATTTGGTATTACGATCCCCATCTCTAATCCAGGACTTCCGAGACTTCTGGAACCAAAGGAACTCCTCCTGCCTAAGCACAGCCTCCAGCTCCTTCTGAAGGGTTCTGAGGAGGCCCTCAAGGCTATGATCAAACCTCCCCTCCAACCTGCGTTGAATGCCCTCCATCCTCTTTAATAACTTGTTCTTCCTTCTGATAATATGCCCAAACACATTCCTATTCCACCCCTGCACCTTATTCCTGAACCCTTCAGCAGCTTGCAGTACATACGAATGAGGTCTCCAACTCTCATGAACGAACTCTTTAAACTTAGGATGGGACTCCCAAGCCAACTGATACCGGAACGGTCTCTTACCCTTAGGATGCTTACCTCTTAAAAGTCTAAACAAAATAGGACAATGATCCGAATGACGGAACGGGAGGTTCAACACAGAGCACTCGGGGAAGGAAGTTAGAGCTAAAACATTAGCGTAGACTTTGTCCAATCGAACAAAAGTATTATTACGCTTCCAAGTGAATTTATGACCAGAAGCCCCCAGATCGGAAAGCCCACATAAATCCATTACGAACCGTGATCCGACTCAAAGGTAGTTCGGGATTAAAAAACGTTGTAATTATAAGTTTTGAAAATATTTCTAAATAACGTTTAAAAATAAAACGTCGTTTTAGGAGTCTCCGTTATAGACTATGATCCTATTTTGGTAGTTCGGAGGTCCAAAATGATAGAATAGATCTAATCTAAAGCATTTGAATAAATCTGGAAAGTATAGGGACTGTTTCTGATATTCTGTCATTGAGATTAGCGACGGATTTTCCGTCGGTAATCTGCTGGAATCCGAAAATCACCCTTTTAACCCTCTTTTCTCAACTTTTTTGATATTTGTACTTGTGTACATATGTATTTAATTATGTAATATGTTTATAAAAATTATTTTTAAGTCCTATAACTATTAAATATGTATTATATAACTATTTATTCCATGTTGAAATTTAATTTGTTTGGATTTAATGTTATAAAGTAATATATGTATATATATATATATATATATATATATATATATATATATATATATATATATATATATATATATATATAGTTTTTGGGTTGTTTGGGTTATATTAGCTATTATTAGGTGAAACCATTTTGGGATAAATGATATTCTCTTATTTTGGGACTTTTGCCCATTATTTTTACATAGCTTTAACTAGAATAAAAAATGTATTATATTTAGTATCCTTTCTCATTTTCTTTATTATATCATATAGTATTTCTTACTCATTTTTATCTATAGATATATCCTTATTTTTAGATAAAACTACGTATATATACGTATTTCTATTTTATTTTTCTATATATGTATATATTTTAAATATATTTGATTGGGTAAATTTGGCATTGATTTGTTAATTATTGTAATGATGTTCAAGTAAAGGCTAATTGAGTGAAAAGGGGAAAATAAAAGACAAAAAGAGATTTCAAGTTGTTTGTTTAAATTAAAAACTTTTCTAGATATTCCTAAAGTGTAAATAACGTTTTTTGTCATTTTTAAACCATTTCCAAAATATCACGTGTTGAAACCTTAAATCCGTTCCAACGGCGGATTGAGCGAACCTTGTAATTAAAATCGTTTTCTATTTGTAAATAATAGAGTTTTGAATCGTTTTCTTGTCTAAATGATTTTGTGCAAAAATAAATGGACTTGTATGCTTAACCACGTTTTTTGTTAAAACTTCTTATCTCACGTTTTCAAACGCTCAAGTCGTTCCAACGGCGATTCGAGTCGATGTCATGTAAATTAACGGGGTTTTGAAACGTACCTAAATCGTTCCAACGGCGATTAAGGTACGAATCATGTAAATAAACTCGTTTTTGGGAATGAGATTAGCTTAGAATTAGTGTATAGTCTAAAGCATAAAATCACACTGTGAATAAATCAATTCTTTCTTCTCCCCCTCTCTCTCCTATATACTTTTACTTTATGCAAAATGGGTGATTCTTTACTAAAATGGCTTTTAATGACATGCTCAAAACGGTTTTCAAAGCGAGAAAGAAAAGGTTTCAAATGAATTTTAAACTTAAAGAAATATGCGATTAGTCTGTTATCGCCTAACACGCTGAGTAGGAGGCCGGTGGTTCATAACCGGGCAATGTCGGGGTGCCTAGTAGCCTTTCTCCGGAAAGGAGCTAGCCTTCTCGGCTCGTATCTAAGTTTCCCGAACCCTCGTCGGTCTCCCGCAAGGGATCGGTGTTCATTTTCCCATTCGTGGGTGGCGACTCTTCCATACTCCGAGCTCCGGTCCTGCCGAGCAGCTTGATTCCACGATTGGTTGCTTTCGGCGCCAATCACTGCTTACGTCGCCATGAGGTGTCCACCCCCCGGTCCGCCCGGGCGAGGCCGTCGGCACCTTGTCTAACAAGTGGTGACTCTGCTGGGGAAGCGAGAAATTTGATTCCGGAAGGCGTGTATTAAGCCCTTAACGGGGACGGATCATATTATTTCTTTTCGTATGCATTCATACGCATTATTGCAAACCTTTTGGGTAATTTCCGCGAAACCTCTAGCGAGAGTCCATTCGTCGCTCGAAAGAGGCTAGCGTAAGTTCCCCCTTACAGTAAGGCGCCAAAGGGTCCCCATCCATTCGTTAGGGGCGAATTTGTGCGGTCCTGTGAGGTCCCGCGATCAGCCGTGTCAGCATTTAGTAGCCTTAGAAGTTTCCATAGGATTACCCGTTACTATTTTTGATGTGATAAATGAATCAATTCGTGTTTTCAAATTGTCATGATACGTGTCTAATCCTAAAATATGTAAAGAAAATAAAACGATACGTTAATATATACTCTTGAACCGATATATAAACTACCCCAAAACACCGAAACGATTTGAACTAAAGACGACTTAGTTATCTCGTATGAATGAACTTGTGCGACCCGCCTGGTCCCTTTCCGTGTCCCGAAGTAGGCACATGTTCAGGAAATACGTTGTGACGTAAGCACGTATTAGTGCAAGTCGGTTTGGTATTAAGGATAGTTATACCTCGATTCAAAAGACTATATTAACGATAGCCGTTATTCACATTCTTTAAATACATTGGGATAAAGCGATATTATGACAAAACAAAGACGAAGAACATTTCTGTTTTGAACGACCCCGTTGTAACGTAAAGAGTTTCATAAACGTGACCCGTCCCTTCCGAATAAAAAACGGGCTCTTACGTTATACCTTGCGTTGTTCCAAGGAGAAATGGACGTATCCGCAAAAGTGACTAAGAAAAAGGAAAATAAAAAAATGAAACCGACCAAAATCATTCCGTATCTACGATATATGTCAATCCCGAGAGTAGTTAAAGAAAATGAACCAATGTCGTTGAATACGTGCCTCGAACGGGTATATACGCCGATTAAAATCATGAAGTCGAATTTAGCTAAACCGTATAATCGCACCATATGGACGAGACTGTGGGTTTGACTAATGGCTCGATCATTTCGACCATTACCAAAACTACAAGAAATATGGCCCGATCTGCGTGTTTGCTTAAACTCGTGCCAAAGTGAAAAGAACGGTAATATCCCTTCTTCGAATGAGCATGCGATTCAACGAAACGTTGATTTTCTATAACCACGCTAGGATGGTATATCCCGTAAATTGGAAGAAATAAAAATTTATGGCTAGCCGAAAGATTATCGTGCGCTCGAATAAGACTCATCGTCTTTTCACGTAGCCAAAACGAGCAAGCGGATTCTTGACGCTAAAAACAAACACGTTACGCGATGAGTCCGTTCCCTAAAATAAAATCCAAAAAAAGTGATTTCATCACTAAATAAACACGTGGTTGCGTCTCTCGATAGATCCAAAAGATCCCGTTGTAATCCAAAATTCGAGACACGAACCCACGCGAATAAAAGGGAACGAGTCATTGTCAATAACGAACGATTGAACCAAAAGAATAACTCGTACCACATCTAAATCTGAGATGCGCTCAAAGGGTGTCAAAACCCGAACTAATGCGTCTCACGAAATAACAAAAGACAAATTATTCAATAGGACAATCCAATTTGGTCGATATCTTAGTCACTAAACGATGATACGTTAAAACGAATTGTATTGTTTGATGAATGATTTATTTTTTCGCAATAATCGACGGCATCACGCGTCCTCTGGACCATGATGTGAGACTATACCAAAATCCTAGGAAAGAGACTTGGACCAACGAGTGTGTGGAGGAATAAGGATGGAAGAGAGATGATGTGATGATTGTGATTGTTATCTAACATTTTCTCATTGCAATCTAATTACGCGTTATGTACGATTTTCGCTAACTAGTTTGTTCGTATGGATTTCTATCTGTTTGTACATCAGTCGAGTCAGATTTAAGTCATAATGCGTCCTATGCTTAACAAATCATTACAGTCATACCATATAGAGTGTCGCATGCTAACCGAACTGCGTGCAGCCATTCTAGGTTTTGTAGACTTAGGACGTGTTTGTTAGGAATGTGAGAAGGAGTCGACCCCAGCGTCGCGTGTTCATCGGGAGGCATACCAGTTATGTCATGACGTATCCCATACGTCTTTGTCTTGTCATGCCTGTGTGTTGGGACGTATTCTATACGTCCTTGGCACATCTCGGGCGTCTTCACAGTGTTGTTTGTATGCTAGCGAGGAGGCATGTCCATTATGTCGTGACGTATCCTATGCGTCTTCGCCTTAGCATACTGTACGTATGGTAGCATACCTCGTAATTTCCCTAGTATCATAGGCACTAGTCAGAAGGTACAACCCTTATGTCATGGCGTATCCCCTACGCCTTTGTTTTGGCGTACCCTGTATGTTGCGGCACCTCCAATATGTCCTTACCCTGTCAAGAGGCGTACTGTTCCCTGGTGACGTATCCGCTATATCCTTGCTGCGTTGTGTCATCACGTGTCCACCCGTCATGAGTCCCACCTGTCATGTGGTGATGTATTCCTTGCGTCTTTACTTTGTCATACTCCATGAGACGTAACGCACCCCATGCATCTTCCATTAATCATTCAGACACCGATCAAGAGGCGTACCTGTTATGTCGTGATGTATCCCATATGTCTTTTCCCTGTTGTGCCTCGTATATTATGACCCATTCCTTGTGTCTATACCATGTCAGTACGCATCGGTCAGAAGGTGTACTATGTGTGTCCTAACGCATCCTGTACATCTTCGCCTCATTCCTTGTGCCAAGCGAGGGGCAGGAGTTCCACGCCCCGTATGTCATGGCATATCAGGTGCTTGTTCACCATGTTATATACGTTAGACGAAAGGCATACCATTTGAGCCGGGACGCATCCCATACTTCCTTGCCTCGTCCCACCTTCCATATCGTGAAGTGTCCCAGGCGTCTCCATCACGTCAGCTATACGCTAGTCAAGATGTGTACTCGATGCGCCGCCATGCATCGCCTATGTCAGAGTATTGTCAAGGTCGTACATCGCGATAGGTCGCATATACGTCTTCCGTATCAGATACGCTAGTCTAGAGCCATACCCCGCATATCATGACTTGAGTTCTCGCCTTGCTGGGTGCCTAACGGAAGACATGCCCCATATATCACAATGTATCTCGCACGTCTTCACCATGTCTCACATGCCCGTCAAAAGGTCTACCCCGCGTGTTATGATGTGTCTCATATATTAGTCCGGAGGAGCACCTTTAGACCTTGAGGTATTCCCTATGTCTTCGTCGTGTTATGCTTGGTGTGGGATACGCCGCGCATATCTTTATCGTCCTGTTTATACCATTAGGGGGTATACCATGTGCATCGTGACATATCACATGCGTCTTTACCACCGTGTTTAAGTTATTCGGAGACATGTCCCATGTGTCACGACGTACTCCGCCTCCCTCTATCATGATTAGGAATATTGTTCGTTGGATATGCGTCCTTGCCAGATCCAAACTACTTGGTGGTCATACCTCGTTTTTCATAACATTCGCATCGTCGGGTAAATTCCGTTCACTTTCCGCATGGTCGACTCGAGACATACTATGTGTGTCGCCACGTCACTGACAACATATCGATAGTTCCAAAAAAAAATAAGAAAAATTGTCACGGCGTCGGTTCGCCCGAGACTCGAATTAACCATTCGTCACATGTCTCATACACGTCCTACTTACGCCTCAAGACATACCATGTATGTCGCTACGCCTTTTAGCCAACACATCTCAAGATTATGAACGGTACCTTGAGCTCAAATAGAACCATAATCTCACGGGTCATTGTCACCTCCCTTTCGTATCTCAAGACATACCCACGTATGTCGCCACACTATACACAATGCCGATGTGATTCCAAATTACGTCGTTATATTATCCGTATCTCTCATCTCGTAAGTTGTCATCATGACCTTCGTACGCTAAGACATGCCATGCATGTCGGCGCACCATACACCTATACTCCAAAGTTACGTTGTTATACGATCAGTACCTAAGGGCCAAGTTAACTGTTTCCCACGAATCTCGCTTACCTGGCCTCATTCGCATCTGGGGAGGTAGTCCATATGTAGCACCTCCGTATTTCAGAATTATGGGCAATACCCTGAGCTTTGAAATGAACCCTTGACTGGTGTGTTGTCCACGCTTCCCATTTGTACCTTTAGGTGCGCCACGAGGGTCGTCATAGTGTCCCCTCGTATTTGCATCATCCCACTGTCCGGACCCCAGGTTCACATTGACCCTCTGACGCACGCTTCACACGAAGTCATGGCGTCACGTCCGCGCTTTAACTGGCACCTTATATGTCACCTCGTCATATCTAATGAATCTATGCGTCATGGTACTAACCTCTTGGCTAGTAGGTCATCGTCACACCCCATTGGTACCCTCGGTCGTACCTTGTATGTCGACATGTCATTGTACTAGGGTAACCCGCGCATCCTTGGTCTTCTTGAGACACCCCGTCGCATCTTCAAAACAGCCAAATCGATATGAGACGTACCAGGTGTGTCACTGTATATCGTAACACGTCAGTATTCCAAACATGTGACACTAGTGCTTCAAACACGTATCAGCTTTCGGTATATATCCCATATGTCACCGCTTGCGCTTTAGTCATACGTTGGGCCTTGTCAAAGCGTGCCCCACATGTCGCCTTGTCATCGGCAATATTTGTAGTCCACGAATATATCATTAGGCTATCCAATTCTGGACCGACCTTTGACGCACGTTCCGTGTGTCATCCCTCGCACCTTACTCACATATCAAAGACTGAGTCATTTATACCATCCAGTCAGGGTTAAGTTTGTGGCACACACCCCCATACGCGGTTTGGTACGTCATGTTCGCAGGTCAAATGTCGAGTCATTCATGTCATTGAGTTCAAGTCGAATCTGGGGCAAGTTCATATATGTCATCACGTGCATCTCGCTTACATCTCCAATCTCGAGTCATTTGTATCGTCAAGTTCGAGTTGAACTTTTGGCACGTACCTGTCATATAGAGTGATTCATATCGTCGAGTCCAAGTCATACCCTTAGGCACGTACCCTATGGGCCGTCTCGAGCATCCCACTCATACCTTGACACACTGAGTCGTTCATGTCATGAGGCTCCTATCAAACTCTTGACGTACGCCCCGTAAATTGTCACTCATGTCTTGAGTACGCCTCAAACAGCGGTTGGTTTATATTGTCAAATCCTCGACACTCTCCCCCTACATCATTGGTACCATTGTCCATGCGCCCCCAAACTCCGAATTGCCTTATTCACGAGCCTGAGACATATGCCCTATGTGTCGCTATTTGGGTCTCGTTCGTATTAGTAGTATCGAGTTGTTCGTACCACGTCTAAGTCCAACATTTGGCGCTTACCTCGAAGATCTTGGTTTACGCTTTCGTTGCTCCTCGAATTGTTCATAGTGATAGGTTCCAGTCGAACTATCGATGTCTACCTTGCGTGTCATTGCTGGTATCTCAAATATCGGTGATGGACCAAGTATGTCATAGGTATCCACGTAAGATCTTTAGGGGTTCTCATAAAACATATTATCGTCGGATTTGCGCTATGAAACGAATTGACCTTTGACACATACCAGGTAAGTCGTCGTTTCCATCTCGTTGGTACCTCGATCGGATTAGGACACCCCTCATTCTACCAGACGCACCAATATCCGCGAATACATCGAGGTATTTGTGTCTCTAGCTTGAGTTAATCCTTAAACTGCAGCCTGCGTGTCGATGTCGTGTCTAGCTAACACCTCCAATGTTGTTAGGAGGTACCTCTTGAGTCATCCCTATGCTTCATCTATGTCCAAAGTTGGTCCGATAATACGCGTGTCGTATGTGTATCTTATTCGTGTCTCATACCCAATATGTCGGATTTCCCCCGCGATGGTCGAAATCCCAAAATCAAACCATCACATCGTTTGTGAGTTGCGTATAAGTCAATCGTGGGGGCACATCAAGTGTGACTCCCATCATGCCGTTTGGCTACCTCTAAGGCATACCATGTATGTCATCGTACTTCCTAAATGCACCATGTTTCAAACCACGCTGTCATGATACTAGTGAGCCAAGTAGGAGTTAATAATTGGCACATACCTCGTATGTCGACATATGCATCCTATTCGGACCTCGAGTATCGGGCATTCCGTGTTTATTGTCCCGTTAAATAATACCCATCATTGTAATAGTTGCTTTCCGAGAGAAGCTGACAATTGGCGCACATCACGTATGTCACTCGCGTCTTCCTTATACCTTAACCTGTTTGGGGCACACCCCGTGTGTTACCACTTTCTGCATAGCACGCCAAGGTTCCGTTGGTACGTCTACGTATTTCTATCTTGGATTTAAACTCACCATTGACCCACACCCCGCATGTGGTGCACCCTCCGTGTCGGCCTATTTCAGGAAGCTCGTGTTTCCTAAAAATGCGGTTCCCTGCTATTAGTGTCGATACCAAGTAAACCCTCGACACGTACCTCGCATGTCTTCATCATGGTCTATTCGAGTCTCGCGTTATCAAAGACATACCATGAGCGTCACATCAGCCCATGTAACACCGCGTATCTTCGAAGTACGTCATTGCTACCGAGGATGACAATCCCTCACATACACCTCATGCATAGTCGCTTATGTTGTTGGTTATGGATCGTGAGCCGTGTCGATGTACCAAGCATGTCATTTCCCCCTACTCATGTCGCTACCCCTCCAATGTATCTACACGTCACGGATATCATCAGGGTACACTCTCATCTACCTAGCGTCCTAGGGAATTTTACTTATCATGAGGGTCGTCTCAATCTCACAAGCGTCAGTCGTGTCGAGCATCATTCAACATTGTACATCTTGTAAAGCATTGCATAGTAAACTCGTAGGGTTCATACTAATGTGTGTACAATAGTTGAAATGGTTTTGGGCATCCACACTTCCAAACAGGTAAGTTAGCACAGACGATCGAAGCGCTGCCGACAGCTCTGGTAAAAAGGGGTATAGCTCCAGTCAAATCGTGTTTATGTTGTAAGAAATAAAGCACACACCACGAATCATGCATAAATCATACATCTATCGATAGGAGGCACAAGTAGATAGCTCTGGCATTCGCATCACACGTGCATCGCATCATCAAAATTCATAATGCCTAAAATGCTCCACTCACCGATCCTTTCTCTTTCCTTATTAGAAACCCAACTCATGGCCCAGTCCAGCAATTCAAACCACAATCTTGAGAGCCGTGTGCAAGGGCTTTAGCTAAATACATCTTTTCTGATGAGTTCAAACGTGCTCTTAATGATCTAGAGGCTACTAAGTATGAGGGGGTTGAAAATTCCCAAGAGATGATAGGAGATTTCAATCTTAGAGCAGAAATCGAGCAAGTTCTTCCCGATATCCTTGCTTCAGATGAATTCAAGATAGAGCTGAAAAGGTTGGTCAGGGAGGTCCTGAGCGAGTCACTGGTTGCGGAGATCCCGAAAGCTGCTGTGGAGAAACCTATGTTCCAGCTCGCGTCACAAGCTAATCCACAAACATTCACTCCACCAAGGGTAGTCTCACACTATGTTTCACGAACACAACAAGATCCACACCATCGGGGACATGAGATTACCAGGGTTGTTCGCCCTCCATCGCCCACTCAGTATAGAAGGGAGGGAAGGGAATTCTCCACTTTCACTCAACCCTTATTTGAAGTGTTGGAGGGTCTACGAATGCATGACATACTTCATCCTCTACCAACCACGGGAGGTCAAACCACTGAGTTAGCCAAACGCAGGGGCTACTGCCACTTCCACCAGAAATATGGTCACGAAACAAGTACTTGCATGAGGTTGAAGCATGAAATCCAAGATCTCATCGAAGCTGGAAAGATAAGTGATCCAGATCCTTCTCAGCAGATGAAGCCTTCGACTGGTTCCTTGAATGGTGAAGTCTACAACGGATCAGGATAAGCTAAAGAAGAAGTTCTCGAGATTGAGGACACTTATGAAGTGGAAGAATCTGAAGCTTCCTGAAGTAGCATGAGAGAGAGGATTGCACTTGTAGTCTTTATCCTTGTCTTTTATTTTATCTTCTATTCCACAAGATGTTGTTAACCTCCTTTTGAATTCAATGAAATTTCGTTTCCGCAAATTTATCCTAAACATACGTACTTACATTTGATATCTACTCAATTGAGATATTCCCGCTTCTATCATGGCACAGACATAAGCTCTAGAATATACTTGTTGCTCAGTACTTAACCACTGAAGAGAGAAAACTAAGAGAGTAAAAAAAAATACAAATCATGAGAAGCGATTCCTTGGCTCTACGATGATAAGTCGGGCATAGACCCATCAAATGAAGGGTTCTCACCGGCTTTTGCTAAAAAGAAGACGGAGCGACAATCAACAAAGTCCAAAAGAGAGAAAAAGAAAAGAAAAGAAGGGGCAAGCAACAAGCCCTCAGAACCATGCTAGCACTAAGGCATCGACAAAAATTCCTCCCCCCAAAGGGGACACCAGTGCATGAGTGCACCATTCAGAACAAGACGGGAGCAACTAACCTATCAACGATAAAGGACCCTGTTCCAGGATCAATGAAAAGGTTCAGATCTATGATGACTCAAAGTAAAAAAAAAAGGCAAGGCTGAAAAGGCTCAGGGGCAAAGACAAGCCAATCAAAAGTAAGAGAAACTTATCAAGCAGACGTAACTAGCCGAGGGGCGTCAAGAGGACAAGAGCGGTTGACATTGCCCAGCAAATGGGTGATCTAATGTACGAGAAAAGCTCACTTTAGCAAGGAAAGATCAAATGCGTAGTCGAATGAAGACAAAGGCGGCGACGAAGTTTAGAACTACGGTCAATCTTAAAGGAACCCAAGGAATCTTTCTCATGAGAATTAAAAAAAAAAGAAAGAAAGAAAATCTCGATAGGTTGAAAATCCACAAAGGACGGCCTATGCAACAATAAGGGACACCCCAATAAGTGAAAACCTCATGGGGCGCTTATTTGAAAATTCCAGGGGGTAAAAGGAGAGCGTTAAAATAACTGAAATGTGAAAACCCGAAAGGGCATACTTTGGTGATAGTGGTTAATGAACTGAGCAGTAAACAATTCAATTTATGTTTGCCAAGTGCTTTATTTAAGCTAGACGGTTGTATTTGCAATGAAAACACCCGCATCAATAGACACCCCGTCTCAACTAAAATCACACCCATAAACCGATCCAAAATCTAGGAAAAAGACTAAAAAAAAAAGACTATTCCTCTCTCTCATGCCCCATGAAATCTGGTTCCTCCGCTCCTATGTGGTCCTCTCAAGAGTCAAACTTCGACCGAAGCATCTCTCCTCCAAAACTACTCTCAATGGTAGTATCCCTAGTTTGAGCGCACGTGAAATCTCACCTCAAGTTGGCAGGGGCATACGCTCGCATCAATTTTTAACCCACACCAAGACGGTAACTTTGATCGGGGGCACGACCATGCAATCAGATCACCGTCCATCTCGCCCCAGAAGCTTCTCCATTAATGAAGGCATCAGGCATGAACTCATCGTCAAATGCTCAGCATAGAAGTGGCCTATGGACATGAACCCCCTGTGCTATCCGACATCATTTACAATAAAAAAAACTGAACAAAAGTTGGATTGAAAACCTCAAAAGAGGCGATCCAAGCAAAAGGAGAGATAGAGAAAATCGGTGAGATATAGAAAAGATGAATTGAAAACCCCTAGGGGCGGTTCATGCAAAAGGAGAGATAGAGAATATCAGAGAGATCCCGTTGAGTCGAAAACCCGAAAAGGGCGGCTTAAGCAAAATTAGGGAAAAAATGAATGCGTCAATCTCTGGTTAAAGGCGAGAGCCCCTTGACACAAGCTCATCAAAACCAAATCCGCATCCTTACAACCTTGGGTTTCAAACTTATCCTCGCCCTCATCCTTGCACACCTTGGGGACGGCCTGAAACATCATCTCTCGATCTAAAGCTACCAAAATCTTCAAGCCTATGAAAAGGGAATCCATCCGACCATCTCATTCGCACATACATAGTTTGCATACTCACATGTCCATACATCCGCACGAAGCAAAATGCATAGGCCACACTTACATACATTCAAACACGCGCACAGTCACGCACATGCACACACACATAGCTGGTTACACGCATCCATAGAGTAGGCTACATCCACCCATCTATATGCATCACTACACCTCATCATTAAGAATAACAAATATCCTCACAAAGGGCATGGTTCGCTCGCTCTATGTAGAAAATCTAGGTTACAGGATAGCGCACCGATCTCCAATCTACAGTCCATTTCAGCCTATGATTCATGCCAAGCAGTAGCAACTGACGGGAGATGACTCCAGACGATAGCCAAAATTTTACAGAACAGTGGCGCAAGTAAAAATACAGATAACAGTGTTTTAAAATTCAGAACTGCTAGAGAGAGCCATTTTACCTACGGTCGATTTAGAGACCAGGGTTGCTATTGAGCCATTTTACCCATGGTCGTTGACCAGAGTTGCTATTGAGCCATTTTACCCGCGGTCGTGGACCAGGGTTGCTTTTGAGCCATTTTACCCGTGGTCGTGGACCAGGGTTGCTTTTGAGCCATTTTGCCTGCGGTCGATTTAGAGACCAGGGTTGCTTTTGAGTCATTTTACCCGCGGTCGTGGACCAGGGTTGCTATTGAGCCATTTTGCCTGCGGTCGATTTAGAGACCAGGGTTGCTTTTGAGCCATTTTACCCACAGTCGTGGACCAGGGTTGCTATTGAGCCATTTTGCCTGCGGTCGATTTAGAGACCAGGGTTGCTTTTGAGCCATTTTACCCACGGTCGTGGACCAGGGTTGCTATTGACCCATTTTGCCTGCGGTCGATTTAGAGACCAGGATTGCTTTTGAGCCATTTTACCCGCGGTCGTGGACCAGGGTCGCTTTTGAGCCATTTTACCCGCGGTCGTGGACCAGGGTTGCTTTTGAGCCATTTTACCCGTGGTCGTGGACCAGGGTTGCTTTTGAGCCATTTTGCCTGCGGTCGATTTAGAGACCAAGGTTGCTTTTGAGCCATTTTACCCGCGGTCGTGGACCAGGGTTGCTATTGACGGGACAGACAAGGCAAAGATCGAAGACAAGGCCGGAGCATGCGGCATGGAGATCAGGTATTCTTCCTCCTACTCTATACGTGTCTTTTACTTTAATATATTTACATTGCATGTGTTGCGTTAGCAAAAAACATTTTCAAAACACACACATCACTGTCAAAATAGGAAAGTAGGGGCAACTGTAGACACCGAGTCGGAGGACCTGTGATGAAAACCCATAACAAGACGGTTGAAGCGGTTGGTTCTGATAATTTAAAGCAAAAATAATAATAAAAATCAGGAGAGGATCTGTAGGGGTTGCGATCGTCAAGTGGATGGCTCACGGGTGCTCAGCGGCGTTGGACGAGCGCCTAGCGGCAGCCGGCGCGCGCCCGACGGTAGTTGGACGTGCGCCTGGCAGCACGGGGCGTACGCCCAGCAGCAGCGGGGCGCGCGCGCCCAACATCCGTGGGGCAGACGCCCAACGACGTTGGGCGAACGCCCAATGTCTGTTGGGCGAACGCCCAACATCTGTTGGGCGCACGCGCAACGACGTTGGGCGAACGCCCAACGTCTGTTGGGCAAACGCCCAACGTCTGTTGGATACGCACCCAAATTTTGGAGAGCTTCTCACTCTAAGGAAATTTTTAGAGAGAGAAAGTGAATTTTTTGGGAAAAACATTTTTTTCCTAAAAAAATCCAAATTTTCCAAAGTTAAATATTTTACCAAAAACACCGAAAAATCACGATTCGTGGAATCAACCGACTTCAGCTGTCAATACCGATCTTGAGGTATTATCCGAGGACTAGACTCGTTTTATTTATTTCCTTTATTTATTTATTTATTCATTTTATTTATTTATTCTAAAGTTTTATTTATTTAGTTAATTATTTATTTATCACGTTTTATTTATTATTCCGTATTTATTTAATTTTCGTCTCGTGTTAAACAAACGTTTGGTTTTGTTTTTGAAATAAAAAACCTCATTTTAATATCCCAATACGAACCATGATCCGACTCAAAGGTAGTTCGGGATTAAAAAACGTTGTAATTATAAGTTTTGAAAATATTTCTAAATAACGTTTAAAAATAAAACGTCGTTTTAGGAGTCTCCGTTATAGACTATGATCCTATTTTGGTAGTTCGGAGGTCCAAAATGATAGAATAGATCTAATCTAAAGCATTTGAATAAATCTGGAAAGTATAGGGACTGTTTCTGATATTCTGTCATTTCTGTCGCTAACAGCAGATTCGCGACGGATTTTCCATCGGTAATCTGCTGGAATCCGAAAATCACCCTTTTAACCCTCTTTTCTCAACTTTTTTGATATTTGTACTTGTGTACATATGTATTTAATTATGTAATATGTTTATAAAAATTATTTTTAAGTCCTATAACTATTAATTATGTATTATATAGCTATTTATTCCATGTTGAAATTTAATTTGTTTGGATTTAATGTTATAAAGTAATATATGTATATATATATATATATATATAGTTTTTGGGTTGTTTGGGTTATATTAGCTATTATTAGGTGAAACCATTTTGGGATAAATGATATTCTCTTATTTTGGGACTTTTGCCCATTATTTTTACATAGCTTTAACTAGAATAAAAAATGTATTATTGATCACTTGATTGACCATCAACTTGGAGTCACTATAGATCACGATCCGCTCAGGAGTGATTTCTTTTAGCAGGCGCAACCACAATATTAGAGCCTCATATTCTGCGGCATTGTTGGTTGCATGGAAATCCAACTTTGCTGCGTACCGTAGTTTTATGTATTGGGGGCCCTTGATCACGATACCTATACCAGCTCCATTTGCTAAGGAAGCTCCATCCGTGTACATCGTCCACTCCTCTAATGGAGATTTAGGGAGATTCACCCCTTCTTCGGTGAATTCATTTACAAAGTTTGCCAAGACCTGACTCTTCAAGGCGGACCTGCTCTCATATCGCACATCAAACTCTCCCAGGCGAATTGCCCATTCCATCAATCTCCCCAAAGTGTCCGGCTTTTGCAATACTTTTCTCATAGGTATATTCGTGCGAACTATGACAGTGTGGGCCTGGAAGTATGGCCTAAGGCGGATTGCCGTGGTGACAACGGCCAGTGCTATTTTATCAAGTTTAGAATACCTAGTTTCATCATCCTTCAATACTTTGCTCACGTAATAGATTGGATACTGCTGGCCATCCTCTTCTCTTATCATGACTGTGCATACAGCTTTATCTGTGACCGAGACATACATGTAGAGATTCTCACCTTTTAGGGGTCGGCTCATCATGGGCGGTTCTGAGAGAAACCGTTTAATTCCTTCGAAAGCCTTTTCACAATCCTCATTCCACTCGAATGCCTTTTGCTTCTTGATGACTTCATAAAAGGGCTGACACCTATGAGCTGAACAGGAGATAAACCTGCCCAAGGCCACGATCCGCCCGTTAAGGCGTTGCACTTCCCTGATGTTCCACGGTGCTTGCATTTCCAGAACAGCCTTAACCTTGTCAGGATTCGGGCTCACTCCTTTCTCGCTAATCATGAATCCCAAGAACTTTCCATATGTCGCACCAAAGGTACATTTTTCCGGATTCAGCTTAATATTGTGGCGTCGGAGTACGACCAGTACCTCCCTTACATCATCTGCATATTTTTCCACAGTGGTGCTTTTGATGATCATATCATCCACATAGACAGAATAGTTATCACCTTTGCTTTCCGCGAATATTTTGTTCATCATCCGTTGATAGGTGACACCTGCGTTCTTAAGCCCAAAGGGCATGACCTTGAAGCAATAAGTGGCTTGGTGAGTCACGAACGAGGTCTTGATTCTATCTGAAGGCTCCATGGGGATTTGATGATAACTCGACTTTACGTCTGTAAAGGAGTACATAGCATGTCCGGCGGTTCCATCTACGAGTATGTCAATACAGGGCAAAGGATAGTTGTCTTTGGGACAAGCCTTGTTGAGATCCGTAAAGTCAATACACATGCGGTAGGATCCGCCTGCCTTTTTCACCAGAACGACGTTCACCAACCATTGTGTATAAAGTACCTCTTCAATGGCGTCCGCCCGTTGGAGCTTGGTGATCTCTTCCTCTATCACCTTCTGCCTTTCAAGGCCATGGTTTCTCTGTTTTTGAGCTACGGGAACTGCATCTTTGTCAATGTTAAGTTTGTGAGTGATCACGTCTGGACTGATCCCTAGGAGGATCTCATCTTTCCATGCAAAGACGTCTTCCGCTTCATGGAGAACCTTGGTGATTGCTTTTTTAACTTCACCTTTGAGCCCTTTAGCCATTCGCACCTGCTTCTCATCCGCCATGATGTACATTTCTGTCTCGTCCAAGGCCATTGTGACGAGCTCCTATTCGTCTTCATCTTTAGATTGGGGGCAAATCATTAGTGATGCGGAATACGTCTCCTGAGCCACCTTTTGGCTCCCTCTGATCATTACACCTCCCTTGGTCGTGGGGATGTAAAGAGTTAAGTGGCGTATGGAGATAAGGGCTGCTGCTTCGGAGATAAAGGGCCGTCCGAGGATAATATTGTAGGCCAGCTGACCATCCAAGATAGAAAATTCCAGATCGCCTTTCCAGACCTGATCCTCATATGCTAACTCACAATCCAATGTTACCTGGCCTTTTGTCTGGACGGTATGTCCTGTCACTCCCAGGATATCCACTACGGTTGGTTCCACTTGGATTGGATCAACCATGAGTTTAGTGAAAGCTCCTCTTATGATGACATTACACGAGCTCCCAGTATCGATCATCACTCTTTTCTTCTCCCAGCCTTCCACCATCATAGTAATGACCAAAGCATCTACATGAGGAGAGATCTCTGGACCTGAGTCTGCAAAGGGGCGATTCAATGATGCCTTGTCAAGAGCAGTGGTCTTTGCCTTTTTCAGTACTGGTTGGTACCCAGGTCCGCCTGCTATGACATTGATGGTCCCCTTGTTGAAACACCTTTCCACATAATTTTGATTTGACAAAATTGTTTAAGTATAAATTAGAATACATATTCTAAACACACTAAGTTTAAATGCTTTGATTTATTCTACTAATGTGTTTGTTCAATGTTGAGTATAAATGTTATAAGTCATAAGGATTGGAAGGCCCAAGCCCAATACGGGGATCAGCACTCCTCTTCAAACTTTCTCACAGAAACTCTGTTGCCAAGGCCCAAGTCAAACAACTCAGTACACTCGGCCCGCGTATGTCAAGACGTTGTCGTTTTGGACAAAAACGCAACTCAGCAAACGGAAGGATCTAGAAGACCTTCGGGAACAACTTCACAATGAAGCTGCTGAGTAGTCTCGACAAAGCATACAAGACAGCAGACTGGCAAAGGAAAACTTCCAGACAAAGTGTTTCCTCTTTTGGCAAAGTTCAGACGACACAGTATGCTGTCCAGTTGACTTTACCATAAAAGGAGAGACCATCTGCTGTGCTGACCGAGGACAGAAGATACACGATTGTGATTGGCCGAGAGCTCTGTGCAAGTCAGGATGACAACGACACATAGCCGTTTCCCTCCAACGGTTATTTCGAAATTCGAAATGACCGAATGACCAGACGTCTCTATAAATAGTGCCATCACAAGCTTCACAAAATATAGAACTTGATCAAGCCATTATGCTGTCCAAATCTCTACAAGTTCTGCAAGCAAGAAGGAAAGCAAAATTCTTACACTATATTTTCATATCTGTGTAAAAGTCTAGAGTGATTGTAAATCATCTAAAGTGTCTTAGCACATCTTTGTATTAGGACAAAAACACTTATCATTTCTAGAGATAGAAAGGAGAGGCTGAGTACTCGGTTTTAAGTACTCAGCGGAGAGATTAGGATTGAGTAGAAGTATAGAGGAAGGTACTCTTGTCATACTCAATTGCTGATATTGTAAAAGGTTTGAGGCTCTACCTTTAAAGAGCTCAGTAGAGGATTTGAAATCTCGGAAGTG
The DNA here is from genome assembly GCF_963576675.1 of Euphorbia lathyris. Classification (NCBI taxonomy): domain Eukaryota; kingdom Viridiplantae; phylum Streptophyta; class Magnoliopsida; order Malpighiales; family Euphorbiaceae; genus Euphorbia; species Euphorbia lathyris. The sequence goes on from NC_088918.1 coordinate 5,402,322, forward strand.
TTCCGGGGACAGGACGTAGGCTTAGAAGAAGCCGAACCTGGATAAATCTGCTGAGTGAAGTATTTCTAAACCTTAACTCCTTATTTACATTGCTTGCTTAAAACAAACTAAAACTGACCAAGTAAAAGAGGTCAAGCTGAGTTGTGCGCTACCAACGAGTTGGTTCAGGAATAGACTCTAAGTGCTATCTCCTGACCTAAGCAACGAAGCTGTCCTAGTCACTAGTTGACTAAGCCAGTGTCTTGCTGATTGCTAAGCGCAGCTGTTATATAATCTTTTCTTAAAGAAAAGAAATCTGCCCTAATTATTTAAAAAAAAAAAAGGTAAAATAGTTCCTAACCCCCCCTTGGAACTATATTTGCAACCTTACAAGGGACCAACAAGTGGTATCAGAGCATAATAGCTCATTACTAAAGGTCTAACAACCTTGAGTTGATCCATACCATGGGTGAAAACAGCACTCGGCTTCTCCCTGGAAACCAGACAACTCAGATATTACCTGAGGGGCTGTCCATTACCAGGCCTCCCCTATTCTTCGGGTCAAACTATACCTTTTGGAAGAATAGGATGAAGAACTTCATTCAAGCTACAAACATGAGTGCCTCGCTATCTATAGTCCAAGGCCCGTTTGTACCTGTGAAAGTTGTTGCTGGCCAGTCAGTTGTTAAAGCTGAGGTTGAATGGACAGAGGATGATCTTAAGAAGCTTCAAAACCATGCTTCGGCTATCAATATGCTTCACTGTGCGCTTGATGCTGCAGAATATAACAAAATCTCAGGTTGTGAGTCGGCACAAGAGATCTGGAAAAAGCTGGAAGTCACCTACGAGGGAACAAACAAAGTAAAAGAATCCAAGGTGAATCAGCAGATGAGACTGTACGAGCTGTTCGAGATGAACAATGATGAGGGCATTTCAGACATGAACGCAAGGTTCACCAACATCATTAATGAGCTCAAGAGACTTGGGAAAATCTTCACTGAGGAAGAACAAGTCAAAAAGATACTCAGGAGTCTTCCAAAAGACTGGCAAGCAAAGAAGACAGCAGTTGAGGAAGCTCAGGATTTAACCACCTACAAATATGACGAACTCATCGGTTCATTGCTGACCCATGAGATATCCATGAAAAACTTTGAGGTGAAGGAAAAATCTGATGACAAGAAGCAGAAGTCCCTTGTCATGAAGGCTGACTCCACTGACGGGAGTTCAACTGATGATGAGGAGATGGCTATGTTCACAAGAAAGATGAAGAGGCTGTTCAGGAAGAACGACAAATATTCTAAAAAGCCTTACAAAAAGTTTGATAAGTATAAGGCTGACTCAAGCGACAGCAAATACAGAAAGGACAGCTCAAAGCCCATTACATGCTTTGAGTGCCACCAAGATGGCCATATTAAGTCAAACTGCCCCACGCTGAGGAAAGACAAGAAAAGTGGGAAGAAGGCAATGGTGGCTACTTGGAGTGACAGTGATGAATCTTCATCAACAGAAACTGAGGCCACCGAGTCAGCGAAGATATGCTTTATGGCTGACGAACTTGCTGAGCCATACATTTCTGAGCATGCTGACCAATCTGATGAGTCAGATAATGAAGAGCAATCTAATGAGGTAATCTCACTCTCTCAACTCAGAAATGAAATGGGTAACGCCCTGAGTGATCTCTATACACTTGTTAAAAAGTGTAACAGGAAGATTAAAGCACTCAGCCGGCGCTGTGATGAAGTAGAAGAGGTCAAACTGAGTGACCTCAGATACCTTCTTCAAGACAACTCAGTTTTGCATGAAAATATGAAAATCACTCATGAGTCTGTCTCTGAAGTCCAGTCAGTTTCAAAGAAACTTAGGAAGGATGTCACAACCATTCAGAACCAATTAAAGGTTCCAAACAAAAACAATTTTCCGCTGAGAACTCAGTATCAAGGTACACAGTACCAAGGTACTCAGCAGAGACAAAATCCCCAGCGAAAAGTCCAATGTGACTTTTGTGGGAAGTTAGGACACACTACTAAAGTGTGCTGGCACGCTCAGTACTGGGGTGCTGACAAGTCAGTAAAAAATCCTTAACAGAAGGTCAGTTGTGACTTCTGTGGAAAGAATGGCCATACTGTCCATGTATGCCGCCATAAAATAAAATATGATGCTATACCTGTTGCACCTAACAAGTCAGGACCCAAAAAGAATTGGGTACCTAAAAGTAACTAGTTACAATGCAGGTAAGCCTGAGATGTGCCGAGAAGTCAAAGATGTGGTATATTGACAGCGCATGCTCAAGGCATATGACGGGTGATGAAACTCAATTCATCACGTTTGAACGTAAACGAGGAGGGAGTGTAAGTTTTGGAGACAACAAGAAGGGTAAGATAGTAGGCTCAGGAACCATCGGAGGTAACCCTACTATTGAATCTGTCTCCCTAGTCAGCGGACTCAAATATAACTTACTCAGCGTAGCTCAGCTATGTGACAATGGGAGAAAAGTTATATTTGATGCTACTGGATGTAAAATATACGAGGGTAAAACTAATGAGTTAATTTTAGCTGCCCCTCGGATAGATAATGTCTTTATGCTAGACTTAGAGAAAAAGTTTTCAAAAACTGTGTGCTTAGTAACAAAGGAAGAAAATTCCTGGCTATGGCACATGAGACTTGGTCATGTAAGTATGGACCTCCTGGCCAAATTAGCAAGAAAGTAATTGGTTGAGGGACTGCCTGAACTCAAATTTCAAAAAGATTAATTATGCCATGCCTGTCAAGCTGGAAAACAAACCAAGCAATCTTTTCAAAGTAAAAACATTGTCTCAACTAAGCGTCCGTTAGAAATGCTACACTTGGATCTCTTTGGTCCAGTCCAGCCGCTGAGTCTGGGTGGAAGAAGGTTTTCCTTGGTTATTGTAGATGATTTCTCACGGTACACATGGATTATCCTGCTGACCAGTAAGGATGAGACCTTTGAGACATTTTCAAACTTGGTTAGAAAAATTGAGAATGAGAAAGACCTAAAATTAGCTAATATCCGTAGTGATAACGGTGGAGAATTCAAAAACCAAAAGTTTGTTGAATTCTGTGAAGCCAGCGGCATTGACCACAATTTCTCTGCTCCTAGAACGCCTCAGCAAAATGGGGTTGTTGAAAGGAAGAACAGAACTCTGGTTGAGATTGCCAGGACAATGCTGGATGAGCATAGGCTTCCAAAGTATTTTTGGGGAGAGGCTGTTAACACAACATGCTACATTCTTAATAGAGCTCTAGTTAGACCTATACTCAAGAAAACCCCCTATGAACTTTGGAAAGGACGAAAGCCCAATATTGGATACTTTCGTGCCTTTGGCTGTAGATGCTTCATTTTAAATACCAAAGATAGCTTAGCAAAGTTTGATTCAAAAGCTGATGAAGCTATCTTTTTGGGCTACTCAACAAACAGCAAAGCATACAGAGTTTTTAATAAGCGAACTCAAGTTTTAGAAGAGTCAATACATGTAGAGTTCGATGAAACTGACCCTGCAGGTAGATACCAGCCGCTGACCGAAGATGATCCAAACTCAGTAACCATCGCTGACTCAGAACCAGCTACTGAGTCATTCACGAAAAGGCTGACCAAGAGTAAGAGTGAACCTAAGATTACTTTTACTGACCCATCTACTTCTGCAGAGATTGTTGAAACAGGAACATCACAAGACATGAATCTACCCAAAGAAATAAGGATTCCAAGAGGGCACTCCGAAAGTGCAATCCTTGATTCTACTGGGAATACCCTGATGATGAGGAATCAACTCAGGAAGTACCTCAGCAATGTTGCTTTCGTCTCAGTACAAGAACCGAAGAATTTCGCTGAAGCTGAGTACGATGAATTCTGGATGAACGCAATGCAAGAGGAGCTCGATCAATTTCGAAGAAATGATGTATGGGAGTTAGTGCCTCATCCAAAGAGTCAAAAGACCATCGGAACAAGATGGGTCTTCAGGAACAAGATGGACGAACAAGGAAACGTAGTCAGGAACAAAGCAAGGCTCGTAGCTCAGGGCTACAGTCAGCAAGAAGGTATAGACTACGGTGAGACCTTTGCCCCAGTGGCAAGGCTAGAGGCAATTAGAATACTGTGTGCATATGCATCTTAGATGAACTTTAAGTTATTCCAAATGGATGTCAAAAGTGCTTTTCTTAATGGAGTTATAAACGAGGAGGTTTATGTAAATCAACCTCCAGGTTTTGAGGACCCTAAGTTCCCAAACCATGTTTACAAACTCAAAAAGGCTCTGTACGGCCTCAAGCAAGCACCACGTGCTTGGTATGAGAGGTTGACCAGTTTCCTGCTGACTAGAAATTATGTCAGGGGTAAAGCTGATACAACCTTATTCATTAAGAAAAAGGGTAAAGATACCCTGCTGGCCCAAATTTATGTTGATGATATAATATTTGGTGCAACTAACGAATCAATGTGCAAGGAGTTTAGCAAACAAATGCAGACTGAGTTTGAAATGTCTATGATGGGAGAACTCAACTTCTTCCTCGGTCTTCAAATCAAACAAGGAAAGAATGGCATCTTCATCAGTCAAGCCAAATATGCCAAGGAGATCTTAAAGAAATATGACTTGGAAAATTGCAAGCCAATATCCACTCCTATGGGCACTGACACTGTCCTCTGCGCTGATGAGAATGGTAAGTCAGTAGACAGCAAGTTATATCGAGGTATGATAGGCTCTCTACTTTACTTAACAGCCAGTAGACCGGACATTCATTTTTCAGTATGCTACTGTGCTAGATATCAATCTAACCCTAAGGAATCTCATTACATTGTTATAAAAAGAATCCTTAGATATTTGCAAAGCTCAGTGAACGCAGGTTTGTGGTATCCAAATACTCATGATTTTACACTCATCGGATACACTGACGCTGACTATGGACGAGATAAGCTGGAACGTAAAAGCACCTCTGGAGGATGCCACTTCTTAGGAAGCTTTGCCTTGTATCCTGGTTCAGCAAAAAGCAGGCGTCAGTAGCATTGTCTACCACTGAAGCTGAGTACATTGCTGCTGGTCACTGTGTTGCTCAAGTCCTATTGATCAAGCAACAACTTGAAGATTATGGTGTTCAAACGAAGACAATTGAAGTCAAATGTGACAACAAAAGTGCAATTGATCTTTCCAAGAACCCAATTCAACACAGCCGAATGAAGCATGTCAGCATCAGACATCACTTCATTAGAGACCATGTACTCAAAGATGAGATCAAGCTGACCTTTGTCCCAACGGACGAACAGCTGGCGGATATCTTCACGAAGCCACTGGCTCGTGAGCAGTTCAGCATACTGAGAGAAGCAATTGGTATGTTTAATCCTCTTCAGTAAATTCCTGTGCTAAATGAATATTGAATGCTGAATGATTTATTGTTTGCTGAGTATCTCATTGAAACTGACTGAATATACAATACTGAGTAAACTTGCACACTGAGTAAATTAGTTTAGAACTTGAACTTAAAATCATCCTTAAATAATGCACTGACCACTCAGAATATCAAACGCTTGACATTCTAAATACCGAGTGATTAATCCGTTAGCATAAATTCCAAGCACGCGTATAACCTAGGATGACGTATTCGCCGTAATGTGTCATAAATGCCAGGATCCTTGTCGGTACATGATCCCAAGGCAAAACTGACACATGGATTTGGTTAAGATCCACACCGTTCAACTCGTCTATAAATTATGGGCATTTCCCCATTTTTTACTCCTTACGCTTAATAAATTCTTAAGGCTACGAAATCACCCAAATTTCTCTCTCTCAAATACCTCTATTCTCTCCATCTTAGAAGAATGACTAAGCTATCCTTCAACGTCTCCGGTGCCGGCCAAAATAAGTCCAGCTCCGATGAACCTTCACGAAACCCTTCCACCTCTAGCAAGGGTAAAACTGATCAAAACTCTGGAAAAGAGAAAGCTGTGAAGATACGGACCTACTCCAAAGTCTTCGAAAGTGTCCTCGAATGGAAAGTTGAGCCCTCTAGATGGGTTTCTGAGCACTTCGTCCAACATGAACAACCGTTTGCCGAATGGATTGCAAAGAACGAATGGACTGGGTTGTTCTCTGTCAGAGATGAGACGTATCCTGACCTGGTAAGGGAGTTTTACCATAATCTCATGGTTGCCAGTGACTCCCCTGACTATCTAAGCACTAAAGTAAGAGGAAAGACGATCTTCATCAACCCTCTGTACATAGGAAATCTCCTCCAACTTAAAACTGAGGGAGTAAGGCTGAGGAAGTCTGGAGATCAGGACAAGACCGACTACGTCCATACTTTCTGCAAACCTGAGGGTCACTCAGGCGAGATCTCAGCATCTTCAATGGGACAGCACCAAAAGATGGCTCACTACCTGCTGAGCTACTTCATTTACCCTAAGATAAACTGCACGACCTCAGCAACGAACTTTGAACAGTGCTTCATATGGCACATGTTGACGTACACCCCCATCAACATGCCGGTCTTCCTAGTTGCTGGGTTCCTACGCAGCACGGGTACAATGAGGTTGGGATCAATCATTACCAGGATCCTCATCGACCACAAGATTGACCTCGAAGGTGAGGAATCTTTCAGAGGAACCGAAATCACAGCTGCCTCGCTGAGGGCACTGAAATATGGGCAGCCTTTGAAGAAAGGAAAAGCTGCTGCTACTGCTGGCCAAGCTGATCAGACTGAGGAGACTATAGCTGAGCCTAAGAAAGGGCGAAGAACTAAGGCCCCAGCTTCTCGCAAGAGAAAATCTGCTGAGACACCTAATGTTGTGTCTCCAGCAAAGAGGTAGAGGTCAGCTGGAAAGTCAGCTGAGAAGAGAAGCAGGCAAGATGAGCCTAACACTGAGGAAGCTGCTGAGCTCCCTCAGAAGAAGCAGAAGTCTTCAACACTGGCCCCTCTCGACGTCATGCCGACGGATTTTATTGTACCGGGTGATTCTCACTTCACTCAATGCCAAGGTACTGATGCTAAGGGAACTGAGGTCCAGTTAGATGACCACTTCATCTCCCAAGTTGAGGAAGAACTTGATGGAGATAATACTGAGGAAGAAGAAGAAGATGATGAAACCAGCGGTCAGAATGACGCTGAGGAGTCTGAAGAATATGCCAGCGAAATTGAAGCTGAGGACGCTGACCCTGGGTTAGCAGGTGGAGCTGTGCAGACTGACACTGAGTTGGCTACGGGAGTTGAACAAGTTGAAGAGCAAGCTGACCAGATTCAGACTGAGCAACAGGAACCTTCTCCTACTCACTCAAAAGAACCTGCTCATCATACCACTCCACCACGTAGAAGGCGAAAACTGGTTAAGGCCAGTGAGGTAATAGTCAGTGACCCTCCTGAGCAACCACCATCCATTCCTGAACTTGTCCTCTCCAAGACAACAAAGGATCCTTCTACCGTCCAATTAAAATTTTTCAAACGGCCCTCAACTTCCTCTACTACAACGCCGTTGGAAAAACAAGCCTCTGTTTCTTCTCAACAGGAACATGCCGAGCATAACACTTCAACCACTTCTACAAGTCAGGTTGAACCCAGCACTGCCCATGCTGTTTCCTCAAGCATATTGCTGACTCCTCATCCCTCTGCCGTCAGCACAGACAGTGTTCGGGTTATGACTTCCATCATCAACAACCTCTCTGCTGATCAATCAAACTTACCTCCAACTCACGTGCAGATTGAGCCAAGTCATCCAGTCACTGACCAGGGTACTCCTTTCACCCCACCTTCTTCTGGTCATACTGATGTACATCGGGATACCACTGAGTCTGGCAAAAAGCTCCTTGACTCAGTGCAAGCACTCATCCACGATCTTCAACATTCCGCTTCGCCTGCTACTGGATCTTCAATTCCTGACGCAACTCAGCTCTCTCAAGTCACTCTACTTCTCAACGAAGTCAAGGACTCAAGGATCTGCTGAATGTCGTCATGTCATTACAAGCCCAGCAAGCTAAGCAGGATTCAATTGCCAAGTTGGCAGAGATACAGCTGTCAACAATTCAACATCTGAACTCACTCCATCAGCAAGTTCAGAAGTTGTCTGCTGTGAACACTGACTACGCCACTTCCTCAGAACTCAAGATGCTCTTTGCTCAGCTTCATACTGAGCAACTTAAGACAAATGAGCAAATGGTATCCTATAGTCAGTGCTCAGTCGAGCAAATTGGTGAGGCCATCCGGATCCTTAATCTCAACAAGCAAGAGATGGATACTGACGCGATGAAGCAAAATGAGTTGCTATCTCTTGCACAGCAATCCTTCACTCACATCCGTCATAATAATATCCAGCGTCATCATTATGACTCAGCACTCTTGAAAACCTTCCACCAAGTCTTTGCTGGTCTCACTGAAGCTCTCATTTGGCAAGCCAAAGCACAAGCCTTCAGTGTAAATATGCTCAGTGCTGCTGATCTTCATATACCAGTCGAAGTATCAGCTGTTGGCGTTGCCATTTTTGATGGGGTCAATGAAAGTGCTGACAAACTCAAAGAGCTTTCACAAGAACTGACTCGCGCTGTCTTAATCGATGCGTTTAAGCTCCCTGAAGTTGACAAAACGGGGGAGAAAGCGCAAGCTGCTAGAGCTCAGCATGAGCAACGTCAGTACGAGAGAATTCAGTCACAGGGCAAGAAAAAGAAATAGTTAGGCTAGGTCTTAACTTTTGTAATATGTGCTATATGTGCTATTTTATTTCTTTTGCTGTGTAACTGCTGACTTCTATCAATATATCATACTTCCTTTTCTTATTCAAATACTGAGTTATGATATATGCTATTAAGTACTGAGTTATTATGTATCTTCGTTTATATCAGCTATGGTTAACACTTATAATATTTATTGACTAAATGATATGCTGATAACATGTTTGACATCATACTATGATCTTATGAAACATTCTGATAAAGAACTCATTGAACAATAATTTGCTCAGCGCGCTCTGTATATCTAAAACTTCCGCTTAACACTGAGTAAATAGAATATGTAATATAGCTGACCTTCACCTAAAAACTGACCTTAGACTCACTCATTTAAATTCTTAAATGTTGCAATTAAAACTAAGTCAGTAGTGCAACCCTTACGGGGGAGTTTGCTAAATGATATAAGGTCAACTATCATGGGGGAGCTCATACTGAGTTCCTTGCTGAATAGTTTTGCCAACATCAAAATGGGGGAGTTTGTTGAAACACCTTTCCACATAATTTTGATTTGACAAAATTGTTTAAGTATAAATTAGAATACATATTCTAAACACACTAAGTTTAAATGCCTTGATTTATTCTACTAATGTGTTTGTTCAATGTTGGGTATAAATGTTATAAGTCATAAGGATTGGAAGGCCCAAGCCCAATACGGAAGCCAAGGCCCAAGTCAAACAACTCAGTACACTCGGCCCGCGTATGTCAAGACGTTGTCGTTTTGGACAAAAACGCAACTCAGCAAACGGAAGGATCTAGAAGACCTTCGGGAACAACTTCACAATGAAGCTGCTGAGTAGTCTCGACAAAGCGTACAAGACAGCAGACTGGCAAAGGAAAACTTCCAGACAAAGTGTTTCCTCTTTTGGCAAAGTTCAGACGACACAGTATGCTGTCCAGTTAACTTTACCATAAAAGGAGAGACCATCTGCTGTGCTGACCGAGGACAGAAGATACACGATTGTGATTGGCCGAGAGCTCTGTGCAAGTCAGGATGACAACGACACATAGCCGTTTCCCTCCAACGGTTATTTCGAAATTTGAAATGACCGAATGACCAGACGTCTCTATAAATAGTGCCATCACAAGCTTCACAAAATATAGAACTTGATCAAGCCATTACGTTGTCCAAATCTCTACAAGTTCTGCAAGCAAGAAGGAAAGCAAAATTCTTACACTACATTTTCATATCTGTGTAAAAGTCTAGAGTGATTGTAAATCATCTAAAGTGTCTTAGCACATCTTTGTATTAGGACAAAAACACTTATCATTTCTAGAGATAGAAAGGAGAGGCTGAGTACTCGGTTTTAAGTACTTAGCGGAGAGATTAGGATTGAGTAGAAGTATAGAGGAAGGTACTCTTGTCATACTCAATTGCTGATATTGTAAAAGGTTTGAGGCTCTACCTTTAAAGAGCTCAGTAGAGGATTTGAAATCTCGGAAGTGTTCCGGGGACAGGACGTAGGCTTAGAAGAAGCCGAACCTGGATAAATCTGCTGAGTGAAGTATTTCTAAACCTTAACTCCTTATTTACATTGCTTGCTTAAAACAAACTAAAACTGACCAAGTAAAAGAGGTCAAGCTGAGTTGTGCGCTACCAACGAGTTGGTTCAGGAATAGACTCTAAGTGCTATCTCCTGACCTAAGCAACGAAGCTGTCCTAGTCACTAGTTGACTAAGCCAGTGTCTTGCTGATTGCTAAGCGCAGCTGTTATATAATCTTTTCTTAAAGAAAAGAAATCTGCCCTAATTATTTTTTTAAAAAAAAGGTAAAATAGTTCCTAACCCCCCCTTGGAACTATATTTGCAACCTTACAAGGGACCAACACCCCTTTCCTTTCTTCTTTGGGTCATCTCTAGGTCTATCACCATCTCCCTTCTTGCCATCATTTTGGATGAACCGATCCAATTTTCCCCTCTCAATGAGACGCTCTATTTCCCGAGCTAACTCCCAGCATGCATCTGTGTCGTGACCATTTTTCCTGTGATATTTACAATAATTTTTAGGATTTTTACCAGTATTGGTGTACTCCCCCCCTTTTGGTTCGGGGTATGAAATGCTCCGTTTGTGTTGACTGTTCTCGATCCACATAAGCACTTCACTTTTAGAAGCATTGAGAGGTGTGAAGGAAGTGACAAATGCCGATTTGTTCTTAGAACCCCTTCGCCGGCTTCTAGAGGAGGAATCCTGGTGCTTGTCCTTTTCTCCATCCCGATGGCGAGATTCACTTTTGTCTCTTCTAGGCGGAGATGATGATTCACGGCGAATTTCATCTACCTCTATAAAGTCTTTGCAGCGCTCCATCAATTTTGCCATGCTGCTGGGCTTCTTTCGAATTAGATCCTCCTGTAAACTCTTACAAGTGGTGTTTTTTACCAGAGATTCTACTGCCATGGAGATATCCACATCAACAATTTGTATACACAATTTGTTGAAAGAGTTTACATACTCTCGAAGGGATTCGTTTGCCTTCTGCTTTAATTCAAAAAGCTTCCTTGACTTGACCACTGGAGGGATACAGCCGGCGAATTTAGCACAAAATTCTCTGCTTAGTTGGTCCCAACTGTTTATCGAGCCAGGATGTAGAGATTGGAACCAGCCATAAGCGGGACCTCCTAACGTGGTGACAAACATTTTGCATAGCACTGGTTCAGTTGCACGGTTGAGGCAAAGCAGTATTCGGTACTTTCTGACGTGGGCTTCTGGGTTGTCAGCACCTGTGTATATAGGGAGATTAGGTATTTTAAAATGCCTATCCGTTTCCTCTGCCTCGATCCAAGCCGTGAAGGGCGAATCTCTATTGGCGAATGGGTTATGCCTGACATTCTCCTCATTCATGCGGAGCACCGCAGCTCGAACTCCATCGTCAAAATTCTTCGGACCCGCTCTTAGGCAGCCCCTCCGTGGAGATCTTCTTGGAGAAGATGAAGAGCTGGATCCTGAAGACGGATCCGAGGGTGATCGTCCGCCCCCGCTTCCACGTCCGCCTCCATTTCCACATCCACCTCCTCCTCCACCTCCACCTCCTCCACCCTGTCCGCCCGGGGGAGCTTGATCGCTACCCCCTCTAGAGCCTCCTGAAGGAATGTGCCCATCACTCCCTTGGTGTGGTGGTGGCGGTGGCCCATTTGTACATGGTGTCTCCACGGGCCTTTTGCTCTGTCTACGTCCAGTAGACGGGGGTGATCTGCCTTTGCGGGAGGATCTCAGTCTTCGGGGCGAAGGTGATTCAGACCGCCTACTTTTCTCTTTTCTACGCTTTTTGTGTTTTCGCCTTTCTGATCCACCCAATGAGAGATTCGACCGTGGTCGCCTTGGGATATTTGATCCGCCTAGATTGATCCCATGGCTTACAGATCTGCCAGGAAGAGGCTGATCGCTCCTTTGACTTCCTCTTGCGCCAGCAGGGAATAATTCCCGATTGATCGGTCGTTTTCTAAATGCCGCCGTGGTAGTTACCATGGATTCTGTATTATGAGCTTGGAGAAATGAAGAATTGAGGGCGTTTGGTCCTAGAGTCATCTGGGGCCAAGAAGATATCGTAGATGTGGGCTCCATGCTCCAAAAAGGAGGAATGGTCATGAATGACCGTAGGCGATTACCTGTCTCAGAGCCAAACTTCTCTCCTATTGCTTCTGCACATATGTTGATGAAAGCATCCGGGGGCATACTACTTTCAACTTGCGTTGTGGGAGCATTTGAATCAGCGCGCCCAGCACTAGTTACTGGTTGACTCGATGGTGTTATTAATGGTGTTTTAACCCCTGAGGAGGGGTTCTGCTCTTCGTTTGCCATATTCTTTCTAACGTGAATGGAAACCCTTTATTTGATTAAGGATTCCACGTTCACCGCACCAATTGATGACACGCGGAGAAATTCTGATTAACTTCCGTCCCTGTGGGGGCGTCGTTGGGTTCGACGGGGGGAAGCTCCGATGCCAAAGTCAGTAAGGAAGAACAAGAGGGTAAACTGAATTGATAAAGAGTAAGAATGAATGTGTACCTTGATAGCCTGAGACGTAGGCTATATATAGCTAGAAACTTATAACTTTCAGTAACTAGAAAGTCTCCATTAATGTTCCATTAATGGCGGTTACAAGTTACCTTTAAGCCGGCGGTTAGCCAATTGATAGCTCATTAATAGTCTTTATGGTCGGGTCGGCCCAGCCGTTCTAATGGCGAATGAGTGTTCAAGGAGATTCGCCTCATAGGTTCGCTGGCGGGTCTCTTTTGATGGGACCTTGGTGATCCGCCAGTCAGATCTCTTTGGAGGATCAATACGCGGCGTTCTTTAGGTGAATATCCCTTTTGGTCCTCGGGATAATATCTCAATGTTATCAATTATATTTAGTATTCTTTCTCATTTTCTTTATTATATCATATAGTATTTCTTACTCATTTTTATCTATAGATATATCCTTATTTTTAGATAAAACTACGTATATATACGTATTTCTATTTTATTTTTCTATATATGTATATATTTTAAATATATTTGATTGGGTAAATTTGGCCTTGATTTGTTAATTATTGTAATGATGTTCAAGTAAAGGCTAATTGAGTGAAAAGGGGAAAATAAAAGACAAAAAGAGATTTCAAGTTGTTTGTTTAAATTAAAAACTTTTCTAGATATTCCTAAAGTGTAAATAACGTTTTTTGTCATTTTTAAACCATTTCCAAAATATCACGTGTTGAAACCTTAAATCCGTTCAAACGGCGGATTGAGCGAACCTTGTAATTAAAATCGTTTTCTATTTGTAAATAATAGAGTTTTGAATCGTTTTCTTGTCTAAATGATTTTGTGCAAAAATAAATGGACTTGTATGCTTAACCACGTTTTTTGTTAAAACTTCTTATCTCACGTTTTCAAACGCTCAAGTCGTTCCAACGGCGATTCGAGTCGATGTCATCTAAATTAACGGGGTTTTGAAACGTACCTAAATCGTTCCAACGACGATTAAGGTACGAATCATGTAAATAAACTCGTTTTTGGGGAATGAGATTAGCTTAGAATTAGTGTATAGTCTAAAGCATAAAATCACACTGTGAATAAATCAATTCTTTGTTCTCCCCCTCTCTCTCCTGTGTACTTTTACTTTATGCAAAATGGGTGATTCTTTACTAAAATGGCTTTTAATGACATGCTCAAAACGGTTTTCAAAGCGAGAAAGAAAAAGTTTCAAATGAATTTTAAACTTAAAGAAATATGCGATTAGTCCGTTATCGCCTAACACGCTGAGTAGGAGGCCGGTGATTCATAACCGGGCGATGTCGGGGTGCCTAGTAGCCTTTCTCCGGAAAGGAGCTAGCCTTCTCGGCTCGTACCTAAGTTTCCCGAACCCTCACCGGTCTCCCGCAAGGGATCGGTGTTCATTTTCCCGTTCGTGGGTGGCGACTCTTCCATACTCCGAGCTCCGATCCTGCCGAGCAGCTTGATTCCACGATTGGTTGCTTTCGGCGCCAATCACCGCTTACGTCGCCATGAGGTGTCCACCCCCCGGTCCGCCCGGGCGAGGCCATCGGCACCTTATCTAACACCGATATTCCAAACTGGATAAAATGGCACTGGCCGTCGTCACCACGTCAATACGCCTCAGGCCTTACTTTCAAGCTCATACTGTCATAGTTCGTACAAGTATACCAATGAGGAAAGTGTTGCAAAAGCCAGAAACTTCAGGAAGGTTGATGGAATGGGCAATCCGCCTAGGAGAGTTCGAAGTTCGTTATGAAAGCCGATCAGCCCTGAAAAGTCAAATCTTGGCAGACTTTGTGAATGAATTCACTGAAGAGGGAATGAATCTCCCCAAATCCAAAGTTGAGGAATGGACGATGTACACAGATGGGGCTTCTTCGGCAGAAGGTGCAGGTATAGGCATCGTGATCAAAGGTCCCCAATATATAAAGCTACACTACGCAGCAAAATTGGATTTCCTCGCAACCAACAATGCAGCTGAGTATGAGGCCTTAATATTGGGACTACGCCTGCTAAAGGAAATCACTCCCGAGCGGATCGTGATCTACAGCGATTCCAAATTAATGGTCAACCAGGTGATCAAAAATTTTGAGCTCAAAGATGACATTGTTGCCAAATATGTTGAAGAGGTAAAGAAACTGCTAAATCACCTCGAAGCCAAAGACACCAAGTGGGAATTGATCCATGTACCCTGAGGATCCAACATAGAGGCTGATCACCTAGCCAAAATGGCTTCAAGCAAAGAGCATTGGGCGGATCTGCAATGCCCATTCGAGGTTAAGACAGCACCGGCATTCGCCTCAGAGACGGTATCCTTACTCATGTCTGTGGAGAATGATTGGAGATCACCAATCCGCCAGTATCTAACAGATGGAGCATTGCCTTTGGACAAGGAAGAAGCTCGGCGGATCGTAAGAAAGGCGGCCTATTTCTCTGTGATAAATGATTGCCTATACAGGAAGTCTTTTAGCCACCCCTGGCTGAAATGCATCGTGCCGGAAGAGGGACAACAGATCCTCAAAGAGTTGCATGAAGGCGCATGTGGAGCTCATGAGGCATCTACCTCCATTTTGAAGAAATCCAGGTTAGCAGGATTTTATTGGCCTACGGCGGAACTTGATGCTCAAAAGTTTGTGGAGTCTTGCCATAATTGTCAGATTCATGCAAATGAATCACACACTGCTAAGCACCTTCAAAGGCCCATCCTCGAAGATCGACCCTTTACGGTCTGGGGAATTGACATCGTTGGACCATTTCCTCCTACCAGAAGACAGAGGAAGTATGTTGTAGTGGCTGTGGATCATTTCACCAAATGGGTAGAGGCTGAGGCTGTATCCTCTATCAATGCTGAACGAATGGTGGAGTTCGTCAAGGATAACATCGTAGGAAGGTATGGAGTTCCTCATACGATTATCACTGACAATGGAACACAATTCAACTGTGCAGAGTTCAAAACTTTTTGTGAAGAATTGGGCATTCTGAACCGATTCGCCTCAGTTTATTATCCTCAATCAAACGGTATGACCGAAGTTACAAATCGGACGATCGTTAAAGGAATAAAGAAAAGATTGGGGGAGCATGACAAGAAATGGGCGGATCAGTTAACGAGCGTCCTATGGGCGTATCGCACTACTCCTAGAACAGCCACTGGCGAGACACCATTCGCCCTTTCTCACAGTGTAGAAGCTGTAATCCCAGTTGAAATACAAGTCCCAAGTGACAGAGTTGCATTTTATTGCGAAGATGAAAACAGCCAAAGATTGAAAGAAAGTCTTGATCAAGTGGAGGAAAGGCGAGAAAAGGCATACGTACGCATGGCGGCTTACAAGCAGCGGATCGCAGCCTATCATGACAAAAATGCCAAACTTGTAAACTTGAATGTGGGAGACCTCATACTCCGCAAAGCAGACAAAATCCAATCTAAGGAAGGGAAAGGAAAGTTGGGACTCACCTGGACAGGTCCGTACAGAATAGTCGATAAGATTGGGTTCGCCACATTTAAAATTCAAGACATGGAGGGAAATACGCTGCCGCGTACGTGGAATCTCCAAAATCTCCGTAAATATTTCGCCAGAAAATAGAATGTAAACAAGGTCTTGAGTACTCTTTTTCCTTTAGTAAGCTTTTTTTCCCATGAGGTTTTTCTTATTAAAGGTTTTAATGAGGCTCACATATAAGACCCGCTTGCTGTAATAAAGCGTATCACCAATCAATAAAAGACAATTGTTCTCTTGTCCATATTCTTTTTTTTAAGTATTTTCTTGCAGCAATATAAATATTCCAGCCTAAAAAAGAAGGGGGGCACCCAACGCTTCCCACAAAAAAAAGTACTGCTATCATGACATAGCTAATTTTTCTCCTCAAAGATAGGAGAACAATCTCATGGGCGGATCAATCCTTAAATGATCACCATTAGAGATAGAGATAAAACATTTCTCGGACGCGAGATCTTTACACTCTCTTGCATCCTTCCCAAAGAAGGGTTCATAAGTCCTAAGGGCGGATCGATTCACCTCAAAGATAGGAAGCAAATCGATCCCTAAAGGCAGCTTAACTTCCTCTAAAGGAATAAAACAGCTTTAAACCTTCACAAAAGTTCACACAATGGAGTATGGCTGGCCACCTACTTCAAATCAATCCTAAAATCTATAAATTTACTTGCACAAAGCATAAAGTAAACATAAATAGTTATAGCAAGGATTAAAAATTGTACTTAGTTTTTCAAAACTAAACATTAACAGGAGCATCCTCCTTAGCATCTTTTACATTAGATGCGCCCTCCAAAGGGGCTTCCTTCTCTACATAAATAATTTCTCCTTGAGGAGTGGTACCATCGGTTATCAGCTTCACATTCTGGTCATCCGCCTTCGGAGGCACTTTATCGAGGACCTCTGGCTCAAGATCGATAAGGGGTTTGCTTTCCTCGACAGATCCATTCATCACCTTGCGAATGTAATCACGGATGTAGTCCTTGACTTCCGGGATTTTGCGATACTTGAGGACCACATCCACGTCAGGAACCACGAACTCCGGATCTGTAAAATTAATCTCGAGATACGCCAGTTGGACATACGCCATGATCCACTCGCCATAGTAGTAAGCTCGCTCCCCTGCCAGGATCTCCGTTTCATCTAAAACAGCTTCATGTTCTTTAGCGTCCGCATCAATTTGCGCCTTCAATTTAAGGATCTCAACATCCTTTAGGGCGATAGCGGACGCAACGTTCTCATTTGCGATGGCGATCTCCTTCTCCAACCTTTCTATGGTTGCCTTATCCGCCACTCCTTGAAGGAGATCCGCTTCCATGGCGCGCATACGGGTATATACCTATCAATGCAAAAGACCAATTCAAGCGAAAGCGCAACAAAAATCTCCCCCAAAGGAGATCACTCTCTCATCCAAAAATGCAAAAGGATAGAAAGAATTTACCGTGAGAAGCTCCGTTTTTCCCATCTGAACATGGGCTGATCCTGGGATCTCGTTTTGACTCTTCCGCACCTCGCCTAATTGACCAAGAGCTTCGTCCAGGTCATTGATGACGGATTCATTCCTCAAAGATCCCTCGTCACCATATTTGGCGGACCAGTAACCGCCTAGATCAGGCTTCACCATCTGCACAAAGATCGGAAGGTCAAAACTTAGACTCACAATGTGGAAAGAAGAAACATCAAAACATCTTACCTGTTCTTTCTCCACAGTGGGTATCGCGGCTTTCATAGCATCCGCCATAAACTTTCGTCCGCCGGACACTGCAGGCTTCTTCTTCTTCTTCTGCAGAGGAAGATCAGCCATTGTATCAGCAGGACGCTTTCCTGCGCCCTTCTAGGGATTCGCTGCCTGCTCCTTCTTTCGAGCCGCCTCCTCCTTCTGTTTCTTGCGTATCTCTACAAGAGCATGACTGGCCTTAGACAAACCCCTGACAAAAGAACCGTAAAATAATCAAGGTTCAAGGAAAAACAAAGTTACCTTCATCAAGTTGTGTAAACTTCACATAAGTGATCTCGTTTCCTTCCCGTCGGATCAGAGGGATGCCATTCATCATGAAGGCCAAGGCATCAGCGTATGTCCAAGCCTCCGCCTTGACACTTTTCATGACATTCGCCACTTGCTCATCACTGTCTGTCAATATTCGCATGTCTCCAGCCATATGCAAGGGCCTGGCACCCCAAGCCGACGGAAAGCCTAGAGATTCGCCCTCCTTTATCTTTACATAGAAGAACTTTTCATCCCAAAGATGGACATTGGACATCTTGCCGCTAAACGGCGAATAGGTTCCAAACTTAGCAAAGGTGTAAAAAGACTCGGCTTTTCGTTTCATCGGTTTATGAAGAGTTCGGAAGACACGAGGGTTACAAACTACCCCTAAATTTGAAGCTAAGTAACAATCCAGAGCTACATCTAACCAGCCATTTGGATGCAGCTGGCTGACAGTGATGTCAAAGTAAGCTAAGATGTTCGCCATCATCTTAAGAAGAGGAAGCCGGAACCCTCTTTCTACGTGACAACTATATACAGATAAATACCCCGTTGGCGGACAGGCGGGTCGCTGATGAGCTTCCGCCAACATAGTCTCATATTCCTTTATCCAAGGAAAACGATTCGCCAGACTCGCTAGATCCGCGGCGCTCATACGAGAGGAAGTGGACTCCGCACGAGGCGCCTTTTTCCTAGACGGGGCTGAAGAAGATGCCTCCATCCCCGAAAACCACCTAGAATCTATCGCTGGAGCAAGACGAGCAACGGCGACGGGACGGTTTCGAATCCTACCTGAACGAGTTCGACCGCTATTACACGCCGAGTTACGCAACTAAGCTAAATCGCAACTAACAGTAACTTCGGAAGAATTAGAATTCTCCAAAGAGGAAGAAGTCCAGCTAACTACGGTTTCGGAAGAAGTAGTCAAATTAAAAAGCTCAAAAGTAGACCCAGAAGATGAAGAGGAACTCCTAAACATTCAGCAATCAAAGCAAAAATTCACTTACATGTGAGTTAAAAGCTCTGCAAAATTTCGAACTCTGGAAAGAACTCTGGGCAAAGGAACTCAACGAAAATGAGAGAAGAATGCAAATGCAATAGAAAGAGAAAGAGAGGAAGGAAGAAGACGATTTCTCTCCCCTCGGGCGCCACGCCCATAACACGTGTCACCCGTCGTTTGGCATCGAACAGAGTGACCATTAATGCAAGTCATCATGACGGCGCACGAAGAAGCTCAAAAGCCCTAAAGGACTTGAAAGGAACTTTAGGGGGGCTTCTGATAACATTGGGATATTATCCAAAGGATCAAAGGAGATATTCGCCTAGAACGGCCACGTATTGATCGCCTGATACCGGAATGTTACGGTGTATCAAGCAAAGGGATCCGACAGGCGGATCACCAAGACCTCACCACAAGGGATCCGCGGGCGAACCTATGTGGCGAATCGCCATAACCTCTCAATCCGCCAGCGGAACAGCTGAGCCGATCCCGCAATAAAGACCATTAATAAGCTATTAATAAGCTAACGGGCATACTTAAAAAAAACCAGTAACCGCCATTAATGAAGCATTAATGGAGACTTTCTAGTTACTAATGGTTACAACTCCACTACTATATATAGCTTGCATCTCAAAGCTATCAAGGTACACATACACACAATCCTAGAAACCTTACTTTGTCAATTCAGTTTTCTCTTTCATACTTTATACTGACTTTGGCATCGGAGCTTCCCCCCGTCGAACCCAACGACGCCCCCATAGGGACGGAAGCTGAACATAAATTCTCCACAAGTCATCATAAAATTATTAATTATTGTTATATTTAACAATAGTGAGAGAAAAGAGACTTCTCAATAATAAATTATTAATAAAAAAAATAAAATAAGGAGGCACCAAAAGTGGAAAGAGACCATCTATTAATAGAGATGATGAAGAACTCCTAGTGATTTGAGAAGCTACTAAAAGACTGTTGGAGCTGATTTTTAAAGCACCTTCTTTAATTTTTTACTCAAGTGTTATTTATTAAAAAACTTTTTATATTAAGACTTTTTAATTTGTGCACATTAAATTAAAAATTAAAAATCACCAAATTAAACTATAAAAATTATATTAAAAATACATAATTAAACTACAATTTTGTTTTATGAAAATAATAATAAGTATCAAATTAATTATTTTATTGGATAAATATTTTTTTATAGAATTAATAATAAGTATTGAGTTAATTATTTTGTTATAAGTAAAGAGCGGGGGAAGAGGGTAGTAGGAAGTCATGACATTCTGACTAGGTCAGTACCCCACGAGCAATCCACCAAAACCCACACTAATCCAAATATATTAAATAAAAAGAGTACACACATTATGTGAAGCGATACTACTTAATACCAGAAAAGTCAGAGGAAATAAAAGCATTACAAAAAGTCGGTGTTGAAACACCGTTCCACATAATTTTGATTTGACAAAATTGTTTAAGTATAATTGAAATACATATTCTAAACACACTAAGTTTAAATGCTTTGATTTATTATACTAATGTGTTTGTTCAATGTTGAGTTAAATTGTTTATAAGACACAAGAATTAAAAGGCCCAAGCCCAATACGGAAGTCAAGGCCCATGTCAAACAACTCAGTACAACTCGGCCCGCGTTTGTTAAAACGTTGTCGCTTTGGACAAAACGCAACTCAGCAAGAGAAGGATCTAGAAGACCTTCGGGAACAACTTCAAGATGAAGCTGCTGAGTAGTCTTGACAAAGCGTACAAGACAGCAGCTGGCTAATGAAAACTTCCAGACAAAGTATTTCTACTTTGGGTAAAGTTCAGACGACACAGTATGCTGTCCAGTTGACTTTACCATAAAAGGGGAGACAGTCTGCTGAGCTGACCGAGGACAGAAGATACACAATTCTGATTGGCCGAGAGCTCTGAGCAAGTCAGGATGACAACGACAGATAGCCGTTTCCCTCCAACGGTTATTTCGAAATTCGAAATGACCGATGCCCAGACGTCTCTATAAATAGTGCCATCAGAAGCTTCATTCAACACAGAACTTGATCAAGCCATTACGCTGACCAAATTTCTACACAAGTTCTGCAAGCAAAGAAGCAAAGCAAATCTTACACTACAATTCTTATATCTGTGTAAAAGTCTAGAGTGATTATTTCAATCGTCTAAAGTGTCTTAGCAAATCTTTGTATAGGACAAATACTTATCATTTATAGAAGATAGAAAGGAGAGGCTGAGTACTCGGTTATAGTACTCAGCGAGAGATTAGGATTGAGTAGAGGTATAGAGGAAGGTACTCTTGTTATACTCAGTTGCTAAGATTGTAAAAGGTTTGAGGCTCTACCTTTAAAGAGCTCAGTAGAGGATTCGAAATCT
Source organism: Euphorbia lathyris (assembly GCF_963576675.1). Classification (NCBI taxonomy): domain Eukaryota; kingdom Viridiplantae; phylum Streptophyta; class Magnoliopsida; order Malpighiales; family Euphorbiaceae; genus Euphorbia; species Euphorbia lathyris. The sequence goes on from NC_088918.1 coordinate 5,423,842, forward strand.
CGGAACGTGTTCCGGGGATAGGACGTAGGCTTAGAAGAAGCCGAACCTGGATAAATCTGCTGAGTAAAGTATTTCTTACCTTTAACTCCTTATATATATATTGCTTGCTTGAAATAACCAAAAACTGACCAAGTAAATAGGTCAAGTTGAGTTGTGCGCGTTGAACATCTGAGCTCAGGAATAGACTCTAAGTGCTATATCCTGACTCAAGCTAAGAAACTGACCTAGTCACCAGTTGACTAAGCTAGTATCTTGCTGTTTACTCAGCGCCGCTGTTAAAACCTTTTTCCTTAGAAAAAGAAGTCTGCCCTAATTGCGAAAAAGTTTAAATAGTTCCTAACCCCCCCCCCTTGGAACTATACTTGCAACCTTACAAGGGACCAACAAGTGGTATCAGAGCTCTAAAAGCTCACTGTAAAAGGTCTAACAACCTTGAGCTGATCCCTACCATGGGCGAAAACAGCACTCGGTTTCTCCCTGGAAACCAAACAACTCAGATATTGCCTGAGGGGCTGTCCATTACTAGGCCTCCCCTATTCTTCGGGTAAAACTATACCTTCTGGAAGAATAGGATGAAAAATTTCATTCAGGCTACAAACATGAGTGTCTGGCTATCTATAGTCCAAGGCCCATTTGTACCTGTCGAAGTTGTGGCTGGCCAAACAGTTGTAAAAGCTGAGGCCAAATGGACAGAGGATGATCTTAAGAAGCTCCAAAACCATGCTTCGGCTATCAATATGCTTCACTGTGTGCTCGATGCTGTAGAATATAATAAAATATCAGGTTGTGAGTCGGCACAAGAGATCTGGAAAAAGCTGGAAGTCACCTACGAGGGAACAAATAAAGTAAAGGAGTCCAAGGTGAATCAGCAGATGAGACTGTACGAGCTGTTCAAGATGAACAATGATGAGGGAATTTCAGACATGATTGCAAGGTTCACCAACATCATTAATGAGCTCAAGAGACTTGGAAAATTCTTCACTGAGGAAGAACAAGTCAAAAAGATACTCAGGAGTCTTCCTAAAGATTGGCAAGCAAAGAAGACAGCAGTTGAGGAAGCTCAGGATTTAACCACCTACAAATATGACGAACTCATCGGTTCATTGTTGACCCATGAGATATCTATGAAGAACTTCGAGGTGAAGGAAAAATCTGAAGACAAGAAGCAGAAATCCCTTGTCATGAAAGCTGACTCCACTGACGAGAGCTCAACTGATGATGAGGAGATGGCTATGTTCACAAGGAAGATGAAAAGGCTATTCAGGAAAAATGACAAATACTCTAAGAAGCCTTACAGAAAGTTTGATAAGTATAAAGCTGACTCAAGCGACAACAAATACAAAAAGGACAGCTCAAAGCCCATTACATGCTTTGAGTGCCATCAAACCGGCCATATTAAGTCAAGCTGCCCCACACTGAGGAAAGGCAAGAAGAGTGGCAAAAAGGAAATGGTGGCTACATGGAGTGACAGTGATGAGTCTTCATCCACAGAAACTGAGGCCACCGAGTCAGCGAAGATATGCTTCATGGCTGACGAACTTGCTGAGCCATGCGTCTCTGAGCATGCTAACCTATCCATCGCATCAGATGACGAGGAGCAATCAAATGAGGTAATTTCTCTTCCCCAGCTCAGAAACGATATGGTTAATGCCCTGAGTGATCTCTACACACTTGTCAAGAAGTGTAATAAAAAAGTTAGAGCACTCAGCAGGCGCTGTGATGAAGTGGAAGAGGTCAATCTGAGTGACCTCAGATTCCTTCTTCATGACAATACAACTCTGCATGATAACATGAAGATCATACATGAGTCTGTCTCTGAAGTCCAGTCAGTTTCAAAGAAACTGAGAAAGGACGTCACAACTATCCAGAACCAACTAAGGGTTCCAAATAAAAGAAACAGGCCTCTGAGAACTCAGTACCAAGGTACTCAGTAGAGATGGAATCCCCAGCGAAAAGTCCAGTGTGACTTTTATGGGAAGTTAGGACACACCACTAAGGTGTGCTGGCACGCTCAGCACTGGGGTGCTGACAAGTCAGTGAAACATCCTAAACAGAAGGTCAGCTATGACTTCTGTGGAAAGAATGGCCATACTGTTCATGTATGTCGCCATAAAATGAAATATGATGCTTTACCTGTTGCACCTAACAAGCAAGGACCCAAAAAGAATTGGGTACCTAAAAGTAACTAGTTACAATGCAGGTAAGCCTGAGATGTGCCGAGAAGTCAAAGATGTGGTATATTGACAGCGCATGCTCAAGGCATATGACGGGTGATGAAACTCAGTTCATCACGTTTGAGCGTAAACGAGGAGGGAGCGTAAGTTTTGGAGACAACAAGAAGGGTAAGATAGTAGGGTCAGGAACCATCGGAGGTAATCCTACTATTGAATCTGTCTCCCTAGTCAGCGGACTCAAATATAACTTACTCAGCGTAGCTCAGCTATGTGATAATGGGAGAAAAGTTATATTTGATGCTACTGGATGTAAAATATACGAGGGTAAAACAAACGAGTTAATCTTAACTGCCCCTCGCATAGATAATGTCTTTATGCTAGACTTAGAGAAAAAGTTTTCAAAAACTGTGTGCTTAGTATCAAAGGAAGAGAATTCCTGGCTATGGCACAGGAGACTTGGTCATGTAAGCATGGACCTCCTGGCCAAACTAGCAAGAAAGCAATTGGTTGAGGGACTGCCTGAACTTAAATTTGAAAAAGATCAATTATGCCACGCTTGCCAAGCTGGAAAACAAACCAAACAATCTTTTCATAGAAAAAATATTGTCTCAACTAAGCGTCCGTTAGAGTTACTACACTTGGATCTCTTCGGTCCAGTCCAGCCGCTGAGTCTGGGTGGAAGAAGATTTTCCTTGGTCATTGTAGATGACTTCTCTCGGTATACGTGGGTCATCTTGCTGACCAGCAAGGATGAAACCTTTGAGACATTTTCAAATTTGGTTAGAAAAATTGAAAATGAAAAAGACCTAAAATTAGCTCACATCCGTAGCGATAATGGTGGAGAATTCAAAAACCAAAAGTTTGTTGAATTCTGTGAAGCCAGCGACATTGACCACAATTTTTCTGCTCCTAGAACACCTCAGCAAAATGGGGTTGTAGAAAGGAAGAACAAAACTCTGGTTGAAATAGCCAGGACAATGCTGGATGAGCATAGGCTTCCAAAGTATTTTTGGGGAGAGGCTGTTAACACAGCGTGCTGTATTCTTAATAGGGCTCTAGTTAGACCTATACTCAAGAAAACCCCCTATGAACTTTGGAAAGGACGAAAGCCCAATATTGGATACTTTCGTGCCTTTGGCTGTAGATGTTTTATTTTAAATACCAAAGATAGCTTAGCAAAGTTTGATTCAAAAGCTGATGAGGCTATCTTTTTGGGCTACTCAACAAACAGCAAAGCATACAAAGTTTTTAATAAGCGAACTCAAGTTTTAGAAGAGTCAGTACATGTAGAGTTCGACAAAACTAACCCTGCAAGTAGATACCAGCCGCTGACCGAAGATGATCCACACTCAGTAACCACTGCTGACCAAGAACCAGCTACTGAGTCATTCACGAAAAGGCTGACCAAGAGTAAGAGTGAACCTAAGATTACTTTTACTGACCCATCTACTTCTGCAGAGATTGTTGAAACATAGACAGCACAAGACATGAATCTACCTAAAGAGATAAGGATCCCAAGAGGGCACTCAGAGAGTGCGATCCTTGATTCTGCTGGGAATACCCTGATGACGAGGAATCAACTCAGGAAGTACCTCAGCAATGTTGCTTTCGTCTCAGTTCAAGAACCGAAGAATTTCGCTGAAGCTGAGTACGATGAATTCTGGATGAACGCAATGCAAGAGGAGCTCGATCAATTCAGAAGAAACGATGTATGGGAGCTAGTGCCTCATCCAAAGAGTCAAAAGACCATTGGAACAAGATGGGTCTTCAGGAACAAGATGGATGAACAAGGAAATGTAGTCAGGAACAAAGCAAGGCTTGTAGCTCAGGGCTACAGTCAGCAAGAAGGTATTGACTACGGTGAGACCTTTGCCCCAGTGGCAAGGCTAGAGGCAATTAGAATTCTATGTGCATATGCATCTTACATGAACTTTAAATTATTCCAAATGGATGTCAAAAGTGCATTTCTTAATGGAGTTATAAACGAGGAGGTTTATGTTAATCAACCTCCAGGTTTTGAGGACCATAAATTCCCTAACCACGTTTATAAACTCAAAAAGGCTCTGTACGGCCTCAAACAAGCACCACGTGCTTGGTATGAGAGGCTGACCAGTTTCCTGCTGACTAGAAATTACGTCAGGGGCAAAGCTGATACAACCTTATTCATTAAGAGAAAGGGTAAAGATACCCTGCTGGCCCAAATTTATGTTGATGATATAATATTTGGTGCAACTAACGAATCAATGTGCAAGGAGTTTAGCAAACAAATGCAGACTGAGTTTGAAATGTCCATGATGGGAGAACTCAACTTCTTCCTCGGTCTTCAAATTAAACAAGGAAAGAATGGCATCTTCATCAGTCAAGCCAAATATGCCAAGGAGATATTAAAGAAATATGACTTGGAAAATTGCAAGCCAATATCCACTCCTATGGGCACTGACACTGTCCTCTGCGCTGACGAGAATGGTAAGTCAGTAGATCCTAGTCAAACTGTCACTCCACCTCGTAGAAGAAGAAAGTTGGTTAAGGCAAGTGAGAAGCCTGTCAGTGAAGATTTTGTGCCACCACCAACTCTTCCTGACTTTGTCATCTCAAAGACAACTAAGGACCCCTCTACAGTCAAGCTGACATTTTTCAAACGCCAACAACTCTCTACTGCTTCAGCGTCCTTAGAAAAGCAAGCCTCTGTTTCTTCTCAACAGGAACATGCCGACCAAAATGCTTCCACCACCTCATCCAGTCAGGTTGAGCCGATTACTGTGAATGCTATTTCTTCAAGCATGGTGCTGACTACACACACTTCTGCCGTCAGCACAGACAGTATTCGGATTACCACTTCTCCAACTCAACTCTCTGTCGATCACTCAACTCTACCTAAAACTCAAGTGCAGATTGAAAATGCTATTCCAGTCACTGACCAGGTCACTCCTTTCACTCCTCTTCCTTCCGGTCACACTGATGTCCTTGAAGGCTCTCAAAGCTATTTGAATGCCACTGAGTCCGGCAAAAAGATCATTGACTCAGTGCAAGCATTGATCAGAGACCTTCAACAGTTCACTCCTCCTGCTGCTGGGTCTTCAACTTTTGAGAATACTCAGCTTTCCCAAGTCACTCAACTTCTCAACGAGGTTAAGGGACTCAAGGACTTGCTGAATGTAATCATTACCTTCCAAGCACAGCAAGCTAAGCAGGATTCAATCGCCAAACTGGCTGAGATCCAGCTGACAACCATGCAGTACTTGACCTCCTTACAACAACAAATCCAGAACTTATCAGCTGTGAACCCCGACCATGCCACTTCATCCGAAGTCAAGATGCTCTTTGCTCAGCTTCACACTGAGCAACTCAAGACCAACGAGCAAATGGTTTCTTACAATCAGTGCTCAGTAGAGCAAATTGGTGAGGCTATTCGCTTGCTTAATCTGAATAAGCAAGAGATGGATACTGACGCAATGAAACAGAATGAGATGCAGTCTATCATGCAACAAACCTTCAACCACATTCGTCATAACAATATTCAACGTCAGTATTACGACACAGCCCTTTTAAAGACCTTTCACCAAATCTTTGCTGGTCTTACTGAAGCTCTCATCTGGCAAGGCAAAGCTCAAGCGTTTAGCGTAAACATGCTCAGTGCTGCTGAACTCAATGTACCCGAAGAGGTATCAGCTGATGGAGTTGCAATCTTTGACGGTGTCAACGGAAGCGCTAAGAAACTTAAGGAGCTGTCTAAAGAACTGACTCGAGCTGTCTTAACTGATGCTTTCAGACTTCCTCCTCCTGATGCTGACAAAACGGGGGAGAAAGAACAAGCAGCTAGAGCTCAGCATGAGCGAAGTCAGTCTCAACATAAGAAAAAGAAATAGATAGGCTAGCTCAGTATAGACTAAGTCAGATGTAATCTATATGCCTTATCTATAAGTTTTGTTGTGTAACCACTGACTACTATCAATATATCATATCTGCATCTTTTATTCCTATTCCTGAGTTATGATATGTTACTGTGTACTGAGTCATTACGTATCTTCAATTAAATCAGCTATGTTTTATACTTATAAATCTTATTGACTGAATCAAATGCTGATAACATGTTTGACATTGACTTATGTGCTTATAAAACATTGTCTGTTAAGAACTCATTGAACAACAAATTACTCAGCGCACTCTATATGATTATACCTTCCGCTTAATACTGAGTAAATAGAATATGTTTAATAAGCTGACCTAAAACTGACCTTAGACTTACTCGAATTAAACCTTTAAATGTTTAGAGTAAAACTAAGTCAGTAGCTCAACCCTTACGGGGGAGTTTGCTAAGATGAAATAGGTCAACTATCATGGGGGAGCTCAATACTGAGTTCTTCGTTGAATAGTTTTGCCAACATCAAAATGGGGGAGTTTGTTGAAACACCGTTCCACATAATTTTGATTTGACAAAATTGTTTAAGTATAATTGAAATACATATTCTAAACACACTAAGTTTAAATGCTTTGATTTATTATACTAATGTGTTTGTTCAATGTTGAGTTAAATTGTTTATAAGACATAAGAATTAAAAGGCCCAAGCCCAATACGGAAGTCAAGGCCCAAGTCAAACAACTCAGTACAAATCGGCCCGCGTTTGTTAAAACATTGTCGCTTTGGACAAAACGCAACTCAGCAAGAGAAGGATCTAGAAGACCTTTGGGAACAACTTCAAGATGAAGCTGCTGAGTAGTCTCGACAAAGCGTACAAGACAGCAGCTGGCTAATGAAAACTTCCAGACAAAGTATTTCTACTTTGGGTAAAGTTCAGACGACACAGTATGCTGTCCAGTTGACTTTACCATAAAAGGGGAGACAGTCTGCTGAGCTGACCGAGGATAGAAGATACACAATTCTGATTGGCCGAGAGCTCTGAGCAAGTTAGGATGACAACGACAGATAGCCGTTTCCCTCCAACGGTTATTTCGAAATTCGAAATGACCGATGCCCAGACGTCTCTATAAATAGTGCCATCAGAAGCTTCATTCAACACAGAACTTGATCAAGCCATTACGCTGACCAAATTTCTACACAAGTTCTGCAAGCAAAGAAGCAAAGCAAATCTTACACTACAATTCTTATATCTGTGTAAAAGTCTAGAGTGATTATTTCAATCGTCTAAAGTGTCTTAGCAAATCTTTGTATAGGACAAATACTTATCATTTCTAGAAGATAGAAAGGAGAGGCTGAGTACTCGGTTATAGTACTCAGCGAGAGATTAGGATTGAGTAGAGGTATAGAGGAAGGTACTCTTGTTATACTCAGTTGCTAAGATTGTAAAAGGTTTGAGGTTCTACCTTTAAAGAGCTCAGTAGAGGATTCGAAATCTCGGAACGTGTTCCGGGGACAGGACGTAGGCTTAGAAGAAGCCGAACCTGGATAAATCTGCTGAGTAAAGTATTTCTTACCTTTAACTCCTTATATATATTGCTTGCTTGAAATAACCAAAAACTGACCAAGTAAATAGGTCAAGTTGAGTTGTGCGCGTTGAACATCTGAGCTCAGGAATAGACTCTAAGTGCTATCTCCTGACTCAAGCTAAGAAACTGACCTAGTCACCAGTTGACTAAGCCAGTATCTTGCTGTTTACTCAGCGCCGCTGTTAAAACCTTTTTCCTTAGAAAAAGAAGTCTGCCCTAATTGCGAAAAAGTTTAAATAGTTCCTAACCCCCCATCGGAACTATACTTGCAACCTTACAAGGGACCAACAGTCGGATGGGAGTCCCATTAATGAGGTTTCGAAGCACCGAGTGCAAACTTGGCAAGTGAATCAACGGTCTGGTTGTCTTCCTGATAGATATGCGCAAGGTTATCAAACCCGAATTGGACCTGGTAAGTATTCTGGTCCAAAAATGGCTATTTTATTACACTTTATAAAACTATTCGAAAACTGGTGACACGGCCGGTTGAACCGGACACCTAGAAATCCGGTCATAATTTTACAATCCAAATGGTTTAATGTTTGAACTGTAATATTTTTTTAAGAAAAATCAAAATCCAATTAAGAAAAAAATTAATTTGAGTGAATAATTAAGTAAGTATTTTACTATTTTAGTATTTTTATATATTATATTTTTATATTAAAAATTTATTATTATGTTCGTACTTTATTTAATTTATATTTTGATACTAAAAATATTATTACAATTATTAGTATAATTTTTATTGATATTATTAACATTTTAGTTTTATATTTTTTGTTATGTTTAAAGGTTAAATAAAATTTAAATTATTATTTTTCAGGATTATTTAAATCCTGATTCAATCTTGGTGGAACCTTAAACCCTTACCCCTTTGTCTCTTCCGGTTTTTTTGACCGGTTTGGTTTTGATAACCATGTATATGCAAAAAAAAAAAACAAAAAAAAAAAACAAAGGTCATCGAAGAGATAACGACAAACAGAACATCCAATCTTAACAAATAGCCCAAGGGACGTCCACTGAATGACTACGAAATAAGTAAACAACCTAACTCGAGTCGCATTCCAACTATAAAGAATGCCAAATTTTCTCCTATGCGATCCAGATAGTATCAATGACGTTTTTTAGCTCGACCAGATAAGCGAAACTATTGGCAATTGGAAAAGCGAACGCACCATAGGGGAAACCTCGCAGAGTTCTAAAGATGCCACCTGCCCCGGGGCGCCGGATGTTGAGCCATCCATGTTGCACTTAATCTAACCAGCCGGAGGCTGTTGCCAACAGAAGGAGATGGCACGAGGAATTCGAGGAGGGCATCGGGCAATGTTAAGAAAATCTGTAATTTTCTGCTCAATTACATAATTGTACATGAATCCTTTCCCGATGTAATCCGTTTGACAGACACCGTTCCATAGGCATCTCTTCACGAAATTGGAATTAGGAGAAAGAGCCTAAAAAATGGCCTCGTTTCGCACCTTCCAAATCAGCCAGCAACACGTAAGAACCGAGTTAATACTTTTGTTGGATAAAATTACTAATTGTATATTAATTGAGTGAGTGTATAATATTTTATGATAAAATAATTAGAAGTAAGAAATGATTATAACAGTGTGTTATGTATAGCTGTAATTGTTAGGGCCACACAAAACTAACCGAAAACCTGATTTCCAAAATCGAAACCGAATCGAAAAATAGGTTAACCGTAACCGATGGACTAGGTTACAGTTTTTCATTTAAAAAACGGGTTAAATGCACCATTGGTCACTGAACTTACATGGTTGTCTCAAAATGGTCACTCAACTTCAATTTGTCTCAATAAAATCACTCAACTTTGAGTTTTGTCTCAATTAAGCCACTCCGTCGATTTTAGTGGTTAAAACACATCGAAATAATGACATGGATGACACGTTAATATGAGTTAACTCAAATCTCTGACCGGAACGAAATGTGACCGCCGCATGTCAGATATTTTTATGGAAAAAACTAAAATTTAGTTTTTTTTTCATAAAAATAATCGACACGTGATAACCATGTGGCGCATATGTGGATGTCACGTGTCATTTCGGTTAGAAATATGAGTTGTCTCATATTGACGTATCACTTATGTCATCATTCCGATGATTTTTAATCATTAAAATCGTTATAGTGACTTAATTGAGACAAAACTCAAAGTTGAGTGATTTTATTGAAACAAATTGAAGTTGAGTGACCATTTTGAGATAACCATGTAAGTTCAGTGACTAATGGTGCATTTAACTCTTTCAAAAACTGATGGTTAACCGAAACTAAAAAATAAACCGATTATGTATTGATACACATGAAATTAGTAGAAATATATGTAGAAATTTAATTATTAATATATTAATATAAATATACATATTTAAATTTAATTTTTAATTTGAAAATATTAAAATAAATTAAAATTTATCTGTTTTGACGATTTTGTTACTTAAATTTGAATTTCAATATTTTTATTTAATATTTAAATAATTATATATTTATTTTAAAGTGAATAATTATAGATTTAAAATGATTTTTTCTACGAAAAGTTACTAATCGAAATATAAAATAACTGATCAAAATAATAGATTAACCGAATTAAATCAACTGATTAATAGTTTTTATTAATGGACCGATTAACCCAACACATGCACCATTTTTTACTCCAGTAAAGAGCAAAATCCATGCATAAATATATTCTTATCCATTGAATTGATAAGACAATTCTTGATTATTCTTGATTATGATTTGTTAAGACTGATCCAATTCCGAAAGCAAAAAATATAGCAGGTGGATTATACTGTTTACACAGGCTACCACATAGGATATATATCATTACTGAAAGAAAGAAAAAACACAACCAAACTTATTATGGATCAGACAAGTGAGACTTGAATACTAGACAATGTCAGTCCAATTATAACAGTTCATAACATAAAAGATGATAAACATTAATCATTTACATTCTTCCAAACTAACAAAATCCTAGTTGGTGTTAGGGTGAGCAAAATTGATCCATAACTGAACCGAACCGAAACCGAATTGAAAATGTAGTTTGGCTGAATTATTTATTTAGTTTGGTTGGATTTTGAAAATTATTTTATAATTGGTTATCGGTTTGGTTATTTTAAAAGAAAAGTTGGAGTAATCAAATTATGTATATAATATAAAAAAAGTTTTTATGTGTATGTAAAATATATTTATTTATATTTTTATAATTTTACATGGTTACTTAATATATTTACTTTTTTTTTTTGGATAAAAAGCGGAAAGGAAAACACAATAAAAACAAAAGGAAGTTAAGGCGCTACCATCATTGGAAAGCCAGTTCCAACGAGATCACCTAGCAGCAGCCTTCGAATATCATCCGGCGGAGACAAAAGATGAGAAACATCAGTATCAAGAGCATGAGCCTTGCTAGACAAAGCATCTTTAACCCGATTTTGCTCCCGGAACACATGTCGAAGCTGAGCATACTCGAAATTCTTGAGAAGCTGCTTGATACCTTTGAAAAGATTTCGACCAATACACAAATGTCTCTATCCCCATTAATTATCGCCACTATCTTGGCATTATCCGACTCTATCTCATTCCAACGATAGCCCCTGCTCAAAACTAGAGAAATACTAGAAAAAGACCCCAAATTTTGGCCTCATAAGAGAAATAGTATACCGATATTATGACCAAAACCAGCAACCCAATCCATGTGACAATTACAAATAACCCCTCCAGCATAAATCGAATCATCACTTAAATTCGAGCCATCCGTATTAAGTTTATGACATCCCACTAGAAGCTTCCAATGAACGAGAGCTTCCACCTTCATTTTTTAGAGGAAAACCCAGAACCGGTTGGGTTTAAAATCCTTATTGTCGAAAGTCTTATTCTACACAAATGACTTTCGATTTGAAGGTAACTTTGAAATCCACAAAGAATCACCAGTCTTCGTCCTCGTGGAAGGAGTCCATATAACAAAGATTCAGCTAGCTCGTCATCAGCCCAAGCAGGTCCATCCAGCTATTCAGGGAAAGTTGAGCATGACAAATACTGAACTTGTTCATCACATTAATGATGGCAGAGGAAAAATGAAGCCTAACCCTATTCTCCAATAACAAACGGTAAACACTTAGATGGCCTTCTAGAGCCATAGTTATTACTTGATTTGGGATGAGCACAACAAAACCTAGATGCTCAAATTCAGGGTATTTTGAAACCAACTCAGTTAGAAAAAGATCATTTAAGACAAAGAGCTACTCATAGTATTTTGGGTTAGGGACAATGGGATTTTTAGTAGTCTCGGAATAAAAAACCTTCTCAGCTTGTGGCTTCTTACGACCCATAGCAAGCAAACAAAGCACTTAGTAGAAAGGAAGAAGAGAAATGAACTTACTATAAAAAAAGGAACAAGTCAGAGCTTGAAACATAGAAGAAAAGATTGGAGAGGTCTGGGGATTCAAAAGCAACAGAAAAAACTCAGAGCGAACTCAAATCACCTTTACAGGATGGGATAAGAATAAATGCTGATGAAGAAATGATAGAAATAGGCTCAATAAATGCCTATAATCATCAAAACAGTCGTCATTCCAGACCTCCTATCAATCATGGAAAAAGAGAGCAGTGAATACATGCTAGTTGGACAAAACGTGCAAGATTGAAGGACACAAAAATTTCCAAGGAAACATTCACAACACGTGTAAACAAGGAAAGTTGTCATCACACACTAAAAGGATCCGAATAAAAATTGCCGAAGCTAAAAAACACGTGATCACTTTCCATTTTTACCGAATGTTGCAAGAGTTCAAACAGAAGGGGAGATGGGCATATGGTATCGTATAAAAAAGTCAAAACATGTGGCGCTCTATGGGCCATCAGATCTAACACCATGTGTAATAACGTAGGCCTTCATATCCATCGAAAAATCCCATGGAACGTTTCTAATCAAGTGAAACCCTCATGCGGCTAAGACACTGACTTTCCCCAGTAGAAGACTTCTTCTAAAAGAAGATTCCAACAGAATAGAGATTCCTAATACAGATATGACTCCTAGAAGAAGCAGGACTCGACATAAACCTTATAAGTAGACAATATGGACATATTAAAGGGTACATCCATTAATATCATTATCTCAAAAAGTAATTCACAAAAGCAATTGTTCCCACACCTACTAATTTAAGCATCAGAGTAGGTTCACCGAACTTCAATCCTTATCTAACATTTTGTTCTGTCTTACGGATATCTCATTAGAGGGCCCGCGGATACAACAATAACACTTAGAGATAATATACCTTTATAATTTAAAGATAAAGAAAATAAGGGCAGTTTGTATTTGGTTGTAAAGAGAAGAGAGAAGTAAGTAAAAGTAAAAAGAGAAGGGAGCGTGAGGTGTGGTGGCAGTGCATGGGCATGGAATGACATAAGTTAGGAATAAAAGAAACAAAGAGAAAAAAGGCTATTCCGAAAGGGATGTATCTTTATACCTAAGATTCATCTTTTATCCATTCTAGATTGTTTATACTTATCTCTATATAAATTCATTTTTTAATAATTACAAGAACTTATCATCATCATCATCAACATTTTTTACACTAAAAAAATGGTATTTTCTCAAAATTACAAAAATAAATTTTACAGTTTGACCGATTTATAAAAATAGTCTTCGGTAAAAACACATAAAAATAGGTATTTTCTAAACTAACATCTAGATAGAGTTTCATTTGAAGTTCGATTTTAGGAAAACCTTAGGAGTGAAGCTTTTGCGCATGTCTATCGTCAGTAGTCCATCGGGTGCTGACAGTGGCCGATCGACTACTGACAATCTCTCATCGGCTATTGAAAGGTGGCTGATCGGCCACTTGTGAAGCTTAATCACCTTCATCACGACATATTCGATCGACTAATGTACCGTGGCCGATTGGCCAGACTCGTGCTTGCAAGTCGGCTAGTAATATGGCTGTTTGTGCTATGTGGTGGCAGACTATCCCTGAGGCCGTCAAGTTTCGGATGAGGGCCACCGATTTCGAGTCCTTTCTTCTTCAGGTTCATTATGTGAAGACTGATACGTCGCTGAGGATTCTGACGATGTTGATTGACCGATGGATGGACTCCACTCACACTTTCCATCTACTTAAAAGTTTGTAAATAAAGATTTGTATTTTGTTATTTTACACTTAAAGGATATATGAGTCAATGCACGTTTATTTATATATAATGACCCACATGTCAAATGTAAATGACAAGATTCATGAATGAGAAGACAGTTTGATAAATTATTTCTCAAATTGACCAAACTTACAAACATTAAAGATAAAATTGCTCCAGTATATCAATGTTGGAAGTAATTTTAGACGTTATGGATAAAACTGATAGTGACGGTCAATATTCAAGTATTTTTACACCTTATTTCAATAAAATTGGAAAAGAGATAAAAAAAATTCTTCACCCCTAACATTACCATTAACATTAGGACAACTTTAACCCTTATTTCATGAAAAAAGTAATAATAATAATAATAATGATGATAATAATAAAATCATCAAGAACTTCATTATGTTCTTTTATTTTCCTAAAAAGGAAAAATAGAATTTAAGATCTATATATAATGAGTCGGGGCCCTAAAAGATACACTGAATTTTTAGCTCCATGACTAATGACAAATCAAAGGCATGAATTATAGCTATATTAGCTAACATTTATTATTATTATTATTATTATTGGGATAAATAATATATTAGTCTCCACTTTTTTACCTAACATACTGTTTAGTCTACCTAGTTTGAAAAGCATCAATATTAACCCTTTAATTATTCTGTCTATATCTTTTAGACTTTTAATTGTTATATTTGACATAAATAGACAGACAGAAAATAACAGAGTAACATGTTCAATTTGTATCGTACTATAACTGTTCTGAAAGTGAATATATGTTCAGTTAAAAATCTAAAGAAAACAGATAGAATGACCAAAAAGTTAATATTCACGAAAGATAGGGACTTTATACTGTGTTTTTCAAAATAAAGGACTAAACAATGTGTTAGGTAAAAAGAATCGGAAACAATGTGTTAGGTAAAAAGAATCGGACTAATAAATTATTTACCCTTATTATTATTATTATTATTATTATTATTATTATTATTATTATTATTGGAAAAGAAGTGTGAAAGCATGTAGTGGTGTATACGTAATAATAATGCATGGAATGGAATGCTCTCATGATAGCTGATTTCATGCATCACACTCCATTTGAATTTCAATTTAGTAACCCTACAAAGCTAGGGTAGGGAAAAGGGCACCAATATATATATATATATATATATATATATATATATATATATATATATATATATATATATATTATTGGGATAAGGTACCAAAAAAAACACTTCTAATAATGACAGACATGAGCAATTTTACCTCTAACGTCTAAAATTGTGCAATTTTATCCACAATATTGACAGTTAAAATCAATTTTACTTCTAATATTGACAAGTTGGATTAATTTCAGACATAATTATAAAACACAGATGTTTTATTCCTTATTCTGAACTAGTTGCCTATCAGTTGGATCTAAAAAATTTCACAATTTTTGTGATTTAATAATAGAATTAGTGATTGATATATTTAAATTCAACGAAATATTTGGATTTTTTTTGTCCAACTCATATAAAATATCGTATAATTTTTTAAATTTCACGTCTATTTATATGGTTGTAATATGTTACTAATAAGTGATAAAATGACGTACATGTGAAATGTAGATGCCATGATTCACAACTGGGAAGAAAGTTTGATGAGTTATTTCTCAAAATCCAATTTGCCAAGGTTAGGGGTAAATTAAATTTTCTTTACTGCCAACATTATGGGTAAAATTTCACCATTTTATACGTTAGGGGATAAAATTGCTCATGTTATCAATGTTAGGAGTACCTTTTCAACTTATCCTTTTTCTTCTTCTAAACTATCCGGTATTCTAGACCGATAATTCAGACTAATTTAGATTTGAATATATTTAATTGATTTATTGATATGGTGATATGATTGGATATGTACAATAGTGTTTCGACACTCGAAGATTTTTCCGATGCCTAAAGTAAGACAAAATAAAGGATCAAGGCGAGACCCTTTTCGATAACCCCACTCTGATACCTATGCTATGAGAGTATAAGATTAGAGCAGTAAGCAATTGAGAGGGAATTGCATTAGACGTGTGTATCACTAGTACAGAAATGGCCTATGGCCACGGTCGTTTATCGTCATTAGTCACGGTTGTACGACCGTGACCAAAGGAGGCGTGGCAAATGCTTGGCATCTTTAGTCACGGTTGTTCGACCGTGACCAAAGGGGTATTAGAGTCGGTTTTTACGTATAACCGACTCTAATGCTCTATGTTTTGGCCACGGTTGTTACGAAAAACTGTGGCTAAATCTTTAGCCACGGTCTTTCATAACAACCGACCCTAATTGGAGTCGGTTACACAAGAAACCAACACCAATCAGCCTTCAATGGTTTGGATTATTGGTGTCGGTTTTTTTAAAAACCGACCCCAATGATCTTAAAAACGCGGCTTCCCTAAATTTTTGATATTTAGAGTCAGTTTTAACAAATAACCGAGGCTAATAAAACATTATTGGAGTCGGACATTTAAATAACCGACTCAAATGACCTTTAGCCACGGTTCTTATTGACAACCGTGGCTAATAAGGCGTAGCTATAGGTCATTTTTGTACTAGTGTATGTATCTTAACTATGAAGTCACATTCTATTTATAGGGAGCCCAAGGGTAAAGTCATCAGTCGGTGCTCGAAACTTACCGTAGATTCCTTAAACGACATGTGTTAACTTCTGATTGGTTGACATATTTTAGATAATTAGTAATCCATCCGAATTGGGATCCCTTAATACTAAGTATTATTAAAGGATCCTGATCCGAAAATTCAGAATGTATCTCACTGATCTACGTGTCTTGATGGATGTTTTCATTTCCGTTTAGCTTGATCGATAATCTCTCTTGCTCTAAATACCTTTTGTATGTTTTAGATGAGAATACGTGAATCCTAATATTTTTTTTGGACGATATTATTGAGTCTTAACTATCAGATTAAATTTATAATTGGATTGCAATGATGATTCATTAACTTATTTATTTAATTTTTTTCTATTTTTGTATATTATTTTTATTTGTATCTTTTTCAATATGCAATGTTCCCATTAAGAGAAAGTGGGGCTCCTTTCTTTGATTCCTTTTTTCTTTTTCCCCACTAAATAGACCCAAGACACCATTTCAAGATAATCATAATAACTATAATCATAGATAATTAATGAAATTCAATTTAGGGTTTAATCTCGTCATCATTCCATCATCATCATCATCACTCTATGTATAATTTTAGAACAAGTATATTCTACACTAGTGTTGTTGTATTAAAAACTTTTTTTCAAAAAAAAAAGCATATTAAAATTGTTATTTAATATGCTTTACTACTCCCTCCGTTTGATAATATTTGGCTTTCTAAAAAAATTATTTTTCCATGACGTTTTGATTCAATTCACACACATTAATTGACTTTTATTATATATATTTCTATTTAAGTTGTTTTTTTTATTTTGAAAATAGATAAAAATTAATTAATGGATACAATTCATACAAAAATTACAAAGTCTTTTTAGTTAAAATTAATTGCATTTTTTAATTCTTGTGTCTTTTTTTTTTTGATAGAAACGCTTATATCTTTAATAGATGAACAATCAAGTACAACAAGAAAAGCACAAGGAATAAAACCTTACAAGAACCATAAAGGCACTAAAATGACTACAAAGAGCAAAAATAACCATAAAAGGTATTAAAAACATAAAAGAATTAGAAAATATATACTTCTCATAATTCCAAATCCATAGAAAAGCATCTGCAAACCAGTTATCATCATTTAAGCCGATCTGAACATTCGGATGTGAATCCTTTCTTTTGTTGCAACCACGTAGATCCATTGATCTACGAACAAGATAAACCGTTTCCGTTCATGGTAAATTCGAAACAGGTATAAACGAAAGAATAATGGAGAGCCGATACAATTCAGACGAATAAAGAGATTTGAAGTATATAAACACAGACAGAAAAAAAAACAATAAAAAAAACACAGCAAATCTAACTGCTGGAAGGAGGAAGAAGGAAGATAAACTTGACTCTTCCTCTTCAAAGTAGATTCACAAATTAATTCTTGTGTCTTAACCTTAAAAGAAAACATATGGAGTATATATTATTGTTCTTAATTAGTTTTTTTTTTTGTTATTGTTAAAATTTAGGAGTTAAGACACAATCATATATCTTATATTAATTTCTGAAAAGGATTATGTTCGATAATAGACCTAATATTAGAGTCTGCTCGTTAAAGGAGTGAGATCTTTATAAAGAGTGACTAAGGATAAGCTTACAAACTTATTGTTATAACATCATAAGAGAATAATGAATTAAAGTTGTCTCCCTTTCTCTTTGTCTCTTTCTCTCTGTTCGACGTATCTAGCTCATAGATCAATCATTTCTTCTCATATTCATGAGTGTAGTTGAACGTCATTGGTAATCAAGATCGTGGTGATCACATCTTCTGCTGGTCAATCACATTTACGAATATCTGAGCTACATAAAGTAACCCGATAACCCGAATCCGTTATGTTTGTGATTGATTTCGTATAATATAAATCCTTCAAGTAGATATTAACTTAAGTTTCTTTTAAAATAATTATAAACATCAATTTTTTTAAGTTTATCCAAACACTATTTAGAATACAACAATAAAGAAAACACTACAAAAACAACAACGAGATTAAGTATAAATTTACTTAAATTAATATATTAATAATTAAAATGATCTATTAACACCTTAAAGTTATTTAAGATGATACACATTCTAACTTGTTTAAAAAGTTCCCTTATTTTATCAGGTGAACTTAAAAGGTTAATTCGACATATTAAAAGTTCAATAGCTAATAAAACACTTATGTCACGTGAACTTAAAAGGTTCATTGATCTATTAAGCCAAATCTTTTTTCTGTAGCTTAATACATTATTTGCCTTCTGAACTTATTCAAAAAAACGCGATTGGCCCTTTAAACTCTCAAAATGTCTCGATAGATCATTCAACTTGCTTAAAATATTCTGATAGCTCTTTCAACTTGCTTAAAATGCAATCAATTAATCACTGAGTTGCAGAAAAAAAAAGCTGCATGCGAAAAGTGTGTTACACGCGCTCTGGAAAAAGTAAAACGAACAAGGTCGGGGTAATGCGGTTCTATTATCAAAGAGGATAAATTTTACAGCTAACAAGTAAGAACTTCATTTTTTTAATATGCTTTAATCTATTATGTGAATTATGTAGTAACAAGGCGCGTGCAACAAATCATCCGCATGTAGCTTACTTCTTTGCAACCGAGTGATTAATTGACCGTATTTTAAGCAAATCGATAGGGCTATCGAGACACTTTAAGGAAGTCAAGTGAGCTATCATAACAATTTGAAAGTTCAGGAAGCTAATCAATCTTTTTGGACAAGTTCAGAACGCAAATGATGTATTAAGTCTTTTTTTCTTTTTGATAAATTTTCGGATTACTTGGTTCAACACTCTTCAGATACCCTTTAAATAGATCATCTCTTAACTAAAATTTTCTCCGTACACTAAAACTCGAACCCGAAATCACTAGTTTAAGTGACTTTATGCCCTTATTCAAACTTTTTTTTTCTCCTTTCTAATTTGTAGGAGCATAGATGGATATAGAGAGAATATATGTTTGCATGTGCATGTGGAATAATGAGTGGCTATGTCAGTCCATGCATGTGAGAGAGTAGCTAAGGGATAATAAACTTCAAAGTGGAGAGAAAGAGAAAAACAGAAAGAGTTTAAATTTGTTGAAACCAAGAGACAATTGCATGGAGTAAAGAGGGTGTTTTGTCAGAAAAAATTTAAAAATGAAAAAATTAATTAATTATCTTTGGGAATAATGCATGTCCATACTTTCCTATTATATTCTCTGTTATTCTGTTATATTCTTCTACTTCTAGTTTTTTTTTTTAAATATATAGTCAAAAGAACATATCCATGCCTTTCTTCTCCTATAGATGGATATAGATTTGTAATATTATATATCCGAATTTCATTTAAAAAATATGATAATGTTGTGGAAAATTATTACTATTAAGAGTCACTACGCCATTTTTTCTCTCACGTGGCAAAAGATATATGATAGACATTTTTTCGTGACAATATTTTAAAATTCTATCATCTGAAAACGTAAGTGCAAAGAACCTCAAGTTGCATGTGGCTTTACGATGTCACACGTCTGTCATTCTAAGAAAGAGAGTTTTTTTTATTGAAAACGTACATAAATATAAGATGACACTCAGTATATATGATGTTGTACTGAATATGATTTCCAGGATGCTTCCGATGCTTAAGTCAGTAAAGTACTTGAAAGCACAAAGTAACTTGAAAGCGGATGATTGGTAGATAGTGAATAGTAATAACGTACTTGAAGCTCAGAATCTGAGGCTATTTATAGAGAACTGTATACCTGAATAGATTACACACCTTTACACGTGCCAGTCTCCTATTGGTTCAGACTTCCTCTCCTTATATCATTCCGCATTTTGCGGGAACTAGGAGCGTTCCTTTGGGATTCGGGATAACCATTGGTCCACTTGTCCGTTTAGACAGCTTCATGAATAGGATTTCCTATATATGAGCTTTCGTAAACTCATATGTTATGGGATTTTTGGATTAGGTTCACATTCTAGATTCGGCTGTTGGGCATTCACTTGAGCATTTTAGCCCATTTATTTGATACTATATTAGATGTCCCCCGTCTCTTAAACTTAAAAAAAAGTTCTTTAGGACTTACTTTCCCCGTGAAATACCATTCTTGTTGATTGAACACATCTGACAACATGATATCACTTTAACGCATCACGTGAGCCGCCTCTTGAACATCTCATCATGAATACCTCTTTGATTCTCCCAAGAGTCAATAAGGATGACAGAAAACTTTTTGCCATCTCCCTCTTAGCTATAAATTGAAGAAGAAGATTTCCAAATCCTTCATGTTTTTCTTGATTTTGTGTCTACCTTTTTTGGACTAAGCTTGTAAGGCCATGTTCTTTTTTTACTGAAATTAAGTAAGCCAAACTGAATGCTATTGAACTGAAATTATATTATTAGACTTTAAAAATAACAATAATTAAAATAAAAGTCTTATAATAATAATAATAATGTTTGTGATAATAATAAATAATAAAAAAATAAAAAAATAAAAATAAAAATTATAATAAATAATGATAAATTACTGAACGAAACTGAAATTACTGATACTGAAATTAAGTGACAAAGAACAGAGCCTAAGTTTTCCTTCTATCTTGCTCCTTTCTTTTTATTCTTTTCTTTAAATGGTTCCTAAGACTTCAGAAGTTTCGAAAGCTATTTGAAAGAAAATCCGGCGTTTAGCCATGATCACTAATTCTCCTCGTTCCTCTCTTGAGAAAGTTGTAAAAATTTGTAAAGTGAATCTAAGATTTTATGCTCAACCTTCCGCCTTAACTCCTGAATGTCTTAGACTGATTGAAGAACAACATGATTGGCTTCCGAGAATGACAATCTCCCTTCCTCAAAAGAATGAGCGAGCTAACCTACCCCCTCACCAAAATTGGGTGTGTTTACCCAATATTTCGATTGGAAGATGAGGTTTCCTCTACCAGATAGTGTGATGGCGATACTAAATGAATTCTCTTTATGCTCCTATCAAATCTCCCCAAATGTATGGCTCGAGCTCTTGAGTTTTAATAAGGTTTGTGAGGACCTGAGTGTTAATTTGACTGGACCATTGTTTGGGCATTACTGGCATCCTACGAAGAAAGCAGACGAAGATATGATCTACTGTACTTGAGATTCTCATCGACGTCCTTTCCTGAAAAAGAAAGTACAAAGCTTAAAGGATTTCAAGACAAAGTGGTTATGGATAGAACCGATTGGAGCTGACCCGAACAATCATTATGTTTGGGGTTTTCCCTTCACCACCAAGTGGAACGAAAAACCCAATCTTTCATCCTCTTAGAAGCCAATTCAACCATTAGACCCCGAAGAAAAGGAAGGGGCCGAAAGAATCAAAGCTTATAAACTGCAATGGGAATATCAAGATATGATAGAGCTTATCCGAACTGACAGATACTCGTGCTTCTTCAACGAGAAAAGAGGAATTGCATACCCGGATCTAAGAGTTTCGTATCAGTAGAAGGTGAATTCTCCTGCTGCCCAGCTTGTTACCGAAGAAATGAATGTTTCCACCGAAGGCATCCCAAAAGCCATAAATCTTGAAGCAGGAACTTCCTCCAATGCTGCTAATGAAAAAGACAACAACGAAATGCCTATTCAACCAACCCCCTCTTCAGATCCTATAGAAGCTGCTGAGACCCTTCTTTTTACTCCACCAATTCCTATGGACTTTGATAAGAGCAGACGCCTAATGATGATATTTTCAGGTAAAACCGAATCAATCACTAAAAACTCAGCCATTGAATTCTATTTGACTGATCCGTCTCTAATGAAAATCCTCATCTAATGACCTGATATTTCCACCAAAGGTGACAGAGTTGGAACCAATCTTTCATGAATGAGACGTAATGCTTCATATACCTTACGAGTAATAATATTCACAAAGCTGCCAACGGCAATGAAGACTCTACAAACTTTATACAGTTCTAACAGAATCTCAATGACCAAAGCATAATTATATGCTTGTTGAGTAAAATTACCGAAAGAAAACTCAAATTTGGACTCAGTTACTCTTTCTTGATCTTTATGCACCCTTCATCTCTTTACTGAATGATCTTGCCGTCAATGATATTAATGACACCCCTAGCGGCTCTTTCCACATGTTGATTGTCATTGGATTCTCTGGATTTTATGGCATTTTTTAAGAACTTATCTAGTTTTCCTAGTTCGGCCATCTTATTCAATTCGACTGCCAACTGTCTATAATCTTCAGTATCATGACCTTTACTTTTATGAAATTCACAATATAGCCCATATGTCTTCGGATGGATGACTTTGACTTGGGAGAATATTGAATATGTTTCCTGTTAGACTCTACCCAATAAATGATCTCTTTGTAAGAAGAATTTAAACGAGCATAGTTTTGATCTGTGTTTTCTTTAGATCCCTTATGGCCATCCTTGCTCCTATCGTGTTTGGACTCCTTCAGCTGGTGTACTGAACTTAACCTTTCCTTGAGTAAAGGGTTCTATCTATGATCATCCCATTTGACGAAGTCTTTCGCTCTTCTCATCAAATCGGGGAAACGTCTTCGGCCACCTTGTAGTTAATTCCTTGGAGAGATCTTTGCTTCGACAATTGCTTATCATAGCTTCAACCATGTCATTTATGTTGAGATGCTTAATCTGGATCGCGGTTCACTGGAAACGCTCCACCCATTCCTTTAATGACTCACTAGGTTCTTACACCAAGTAATTTAGATCCAGCATTATTTTACTTTTTGGAATTGAAGTGGTGAAATGATCAGTAAATTCCTTTAGACATTTGTTTGCAAGATCTGATGGATCCCAGAAGAAGCTGATCATACCAATAGACAGTCGAATCTCTTAAAGTTTTTGAAAACAATCGGCACATAAGAGCATCCGTCGCTGTAGTGGTCTGAAGAGCTCTGAGAAAGTTTTTCATATGGAGAGGTGCATTTGTCATACTGTTGTAATCTTTTAGAAGATGATATTTGAATCCTCTTGGCATCGGCTGACTAATCATCTCAGCACTTAAATGAGTATCAATATTCGTAGTTTCTGGGATTCTATAGTCTAATTAAAAGTAAACTGACTCTGAATTCTATTAAGGAATAAACTCTAAGAGAGGTAAACATCCTTATTTGGTGGCACTATCTATTCACACTAAGGTCTCCTAAATATAATATAATGAAGTATCCAAATTCAGGAATGAATAAGCTTCTAAAAATAGAGATTGAACATTCGGGTGAAGGAGGAGGATTCGATCATGCCTCTATGGTCGAATCTCCAAAATAACCACATATGTTATCAACCTATAATGTTATAAAATAAGTAGTTTAGGGATTCTATGTTGATTTCTTAGTGAAATCCTCACATTAACTTATAAAAAAACATATAGGGTTAGGGTAGAGTCGGATATATCCAATGCCTTCATATAGTATTATTTGGTGAAGGAAAAAGAAGAGGAAAAGATGAAATTTGAAAAGAGATATAAGCAAGGGATATCAATAAAATTGATTTGTAATCTCAAGAAAATGTTTACTTTGAAGGTTGGGATCAGGGGTCACAGTCTAAACTTGTCGACTATCGGTGAACTGTTCGAGCTATTCCAGTGGCAAGAGTGGGTCGCCATGCGTCGTCCAATGGATATGGGATGAAACAACCCTTTCAGGAGTTTTCCCTGAGCATGAAACTGTCAACTCAAAACTAGTACAAACAAGAGGAAGTGTGTTTTGTGTGCATAGAATATATAATTTTGTTCTCCTTATATAGTGATGTTTTCATCGTTATCTAAATGCTACATGAATTAATCAATCACTGTAAAGCGTATTATCCCAAACCTATGGCATTATCCAATCAAACGCCTGATTTGATGAATAACATAAAATATGGATCTTAATAGAATAATTTGTTCCATATAGAAAGTATGTCATAAGTAGCGCATTTTGTTTGGTATCACTTTACATTTAATTCGGTAAAAAAGGCGCGATATGCATTTAGAGAATTAATCTAGCTAGGATTTCAAGTAATGAAATTAAGATCTCCAATCTAGTTATTTAAAAATATGTCATTTTTCAAATTTTAAGATTAATCTCATTCATTTAAAAAATTTGACATTTATAAATAATTTTTTGATTATACGGGATAGTTCAATATATCCTTACCACGTTTAGAATTTTGAAACATAAAATTCATCGGATTTAGATCCTCTCATATTGAGTTTCAAATTAGTCGATCTAAATTCGACTTTATCATTACAATTTAATTATTTAATAATTAAATAATTAAATTTTAACCATTAATTTTATAATTAATGGTTTAAATTATAACTTAATCTTTTAAATTGATGAGACTCAAGTTGATAGATCTCAATTCGACTTTATCACATTCAAAATTTTAAAACGTGAAGTTTACGAAATTAAATTTTATTGATAACCGATATTCGGGTATCATGACTCAAACTTCATTTTAAAATATATCTAAAAATCAGATTAATCAGCTACTTTATGGTTAATTATAATTAACCAAAAAAGAAATCTTAATATTTAGTTGTGGAAAGTAGAATGATGGTTGGTTATTTGTTTTTCTCTTGCAGGTGGTTAAGGGACAAAAAAAAAAAAAAAATCATGTATAAGAAATTAGCCAATTATCTAAGAGATACTTATATATTGAAAACGTGGAGAATAGTAATTAAAGGCATACTATATAATTAATTAATTTTTTTGGATAAAATAATATATAATTAAGGTTAATTATAAGTCATGTGGTTACACAGAGTTACAGATGGGTATCTGTGGTATTTTTTTACAAACGCAATTCTGTGGTTGCAAAATTTTGCATATTTTTTCACTTTGCCAAATTTGGCCGATAACGACATCAAAAAGTTATTTAGTATCATATTTACTGTGGAACCATATTTTTAATTTTTCAAAATCATCATTTTTCGAGTTTTTTCTCTCTAAACATTAACTTTCTCTCACATAAAAAACAACACCTAAATAACCTCAAACCTAAAAAGTTGAACAATTAAAGTTGCTTAAAAATATTATTTAACGCTTGAAAATTTTCATTTCGTGGTCGTTATCGGTCAAATTCTGACAATGTGAACCCAAATGCAAAGTTTTGCAAACCACATGATTTTGTTTGCAAAATTTTGTAAACCACATGATTGCGTTTGCGAAAAAAATACCACAAGTATCCATCTGCAAATCCGCCAAACCATATAAAATCTATATATATAATAAACCTAATAATTAATTGATGATTAATTTGGTTGCTTTAACCCAATTTTCATGCACTAATTAAATGGTTTTGATGTTAATCATTTTCTGTAGCTTAAAAAGTTGGACAATATTGGAAAATAACATGCACCCTCCTCTCTAAGCAAAGATATCTATCCACTTTGTACTTAGCTTCTAAAATTGGCAAAGAGAAAATGTGGTAAAATTATCATTTATTAATGACCAAATATGTGATAGAATACAAATATAATTTTTTTCTTAGTGAAAAGTTCAAAAAGAAACCCCGTGGTTTCGTAACTTGATACTTTGAGGACTATAATTTTTTTTATGGCAAAATGATACTTGTGGTATATTATGCTTTAGTGGCCATACTGTGAAAATTGATAAAGTTTAGTAGCCATAAGTATAATTTACCGTAAAAAATGACTTTTTAATGACATTGTAAACTGTTAGAGAATATTTTTAGTATTACTATTGAGTTAATAACATGGCAAAAATAACGAAATAGAATATACTTAGATAGAAAAGATAAAACTCATTATCGGTTCTTAGTCGATAATTTTTTCAACAAAATTGATGACTTGAAGTGGTTTGGATTATATGTAGAAATAACGAAATAGAATATACTTAAATAGAGAAAAGTGATTAAAGAAAATCTTCGCCGCTTTAACAATATTACTAAAAAAAATCATTTTTTCGTTAACATTGAAACTTGTAAGTATCATTTTGTCAAAAAAAAAAAAAAATTCGGCAGTCCTCAAAGTATCAAAGCGCGAAACCATAAGGTTTGTTTTTTAACTTTTTCCCTTTTTTTATAGATAATATATTAAAATAATATGGATAAATAATTTATTAGTCTTTACATTTACCTAATACGTTGTTTAATCCTCGTATTTTAATAATACATTGTTTAGTTCTTAACGTTTATTCTATTTAACAAGTTAGTCCCTTATGGACGGACTAAATTGTATAATAATTTAAATATTTGAAAGAGAAAACTGTTAAATAGAACAAATGTTAAAAATTAAATAGTATATTATTAAAATATAAGGCTTAAACAGTGTATTAGATAAAAATGTGTGCCTAATAAATTTTTTACCCAAATAATTTTTGGTTCAACCTATTGTTGAAATTTATAGGTTAGTTTTTTTTTTTTGGTATCATATCAATGCTTTTTTTTTATCAATAAAAGAAATTTTATAGAACATAAACTAAAAGCTACCAAGTATTCCAGGAATACTTATATCTATTCTTCAAAGCAAGACCCCTTAATCTAACATAGAAAACAATACTCCCCACTACATTGTTATAATCAAAACAAACTCCCTGAAAATAAGATTTATTCCTAGCTAACCATATATGGTAAACAGATGCAGTAAAAGCAATTCTTCTAACTCCAGCAAGAACCGATTTTCCAGCAGCCTTTTTTCCCAACCAATTTACAATTCTTCTCCAGCTTAGATTCTCAACCAGCAACATACACCTATCAACAATATTTTTTCACACATCATGAGTGACAGGACATTTGAAAAACAGATGGTCAATAGTTTCAGCATTCTCCTCACACAGATCACAAGTAGAATTCTGAACTATACCCAAATGAAACAACATAGCTTTAACATTGAGTCTCTTATGTATAGCCAACCAAACAATAAAACTACACTTAGGGATATTACCTGGACCCCAAAGTAGCTTAGATTAAGGAACAGTTTCATTTTTAGACCGAATAACATTCCAAGCAGAAGAGACAGAATAAAATCCATTTTTAGAATGAGGCCAGATAATCTCATCTTATAAATTAGGGATAGGCTTGAAACAACGAACAAGGTTCCAAGCATCCTCAGTAATTTTGTTTATAGGACCAGGTAGAACCCAAGACCCTCTCCTCCAAACTTCATCAACTTTAACACCAATAGGAATATCAGCATCAGTAATGTCTAAAGCAGAAAAAACTCATGAAAACTCTTACCATTTAACCAATGATCAAACCAAAAAGAGAAGCAATGACCATTCCCCATATTGTACTGGAATTTTCCTTTGAAGATGTCTCTTAACTGGAGAATCTTCCTCCAACTCCAGTTGGCCTCAAAAGGTTTAGTTAAACCCCAGAAACTCAACTTTTTGAGCTTATTTTCAATTACCTAGCTGGCCCAAAGTGTCTGTTTAGCAGTGATAATCTTCCACAGTAAATGGTCAATAGCAGCTTTATTCCAATGATTAAGATTCAGTATACTCAAACCACCTTCAGATTTTGGTTGACACACTATCTTCCAAGCAACCAGAGCTCCTCTAGAGTTGGAACTAGAACCAGTCCATAAGAAGTTTTTACATTTCTGATCAATTGCACAAATAACAGAGGGAGGCAAAATAAAGATGGAGGCCCAATAAACATGGAGACTCCTAAGAACTGCACTAATCAACTGAAATCTCCCTGCATATATGTCAGATGCATATCAATGCTTCTTATATTTGGTGATTGAGAGTTTAAATACTAAAAGTGCAATTAATTATTAGAATTTGAACCTATGGTAGAATTAATAACATATCATGTTTTGGAAAACATCATTTCCATTCCTTATACAATTTCAGTCATTCCTTTTAATCATTCTTTACATTATATTCAACTTTCGGAGATTAATATAAGATCTATAATTGGATTTTAACTATCAGTTTAACCTTTTAGTTCAAACGGTTTTATGACATGGTATCAAAACTTCTTGGACCAAACGGTTGAAGGTTCGAATCCTGGGCATTTACTGTTGAAACACCTTTCCACATGATTTTGATTTGACAAAATTATTTAAGTAAATCTCTATGATAAAAAATATTCCAACACAATTAAATTTAAGTGCTTTGATTTAATTGTATTAATGAGTTTGTTCAATATTGAGTAAGTTGATTAGTAAGAACATGAATTAATAATCAATAAGAGAAAGTCAAGACAAAGTCAGCAGATGTAGTTCACACAGCCGGAGCTGAGTAAAAAGCAACTCAGCTTTGAGAAAGAAAAATGTCTTCTTCAGAAAAGCTTGAAGGCGAAGCCGCTGTATCAAGCTGAGTGGTCGTCAGGTCAGCATCAATGATCGGTCAACTTGCAAGACAAAGTCTGTCCATTTTCTGAAATATTCAGAAGCCACAGAAATCAATCTGTAAGACTTTTCAAAAATGAGCATGGACCATCTGACATTAACAAGAAGACAAACCTGGTGTCTGATGAAGACAGAAGACAGGATTGACCTGTAGCACTGAGTGCTGACCAAGTGATGACGAAAGGAGAACGTTTCCCCATAATGGCTATGTCAGGACTCAAATTATTGGCACCTCGAAGATTACTATAAAAAGGCCAATTCATTACTGGAATTCATATACAAGACAGACAAGCAAAATCTTCATCAAGTCAATTCATTTGCAAAATCCAAAATAAAAGCTGTCTGAAAAGAAAAAGCAAGCTCTTACACCAACTCCTATTTTTGTGTAAAAGTCTAGATTGATTCATTCATCTAAAGTGTTCTTTATTGTATCAAGAACAATTTCTTATCATTTGTAAAAGGTTAGAAAAGAGAGGCTGAGTACTCGGTTATAATACTCAGTGATAGAGAAAGGCTGAGTACTCGGTTATAGTACTCAGTGGTAGAGATAGGATTGAGTAGATGAATAGAGGACGGTACTCTTGCATACTCAGTTGCTATTATAAACAGTTTGTGCTCTACCTTTAAAGAGCTCAGTAGAGGATTCAAAAAGCTCGGAAGGATTTCCGGGGACTGGACGTAGGCGGAGAGGCCGAACCAGGATAAGTCTGCTGAGTAACTTCTAACCCTTTATCTTTTGATATATATATTTACTGCTTGCTTAATATTACTCAACAAAACAATAATCTGTATATGCTGTGTTGAGTAAATCTGAATGTTGTGCTGTGTAATCTGAGTGTTGAGTTGGAAAATGACTTGAGTGTTACTTCCTAACTCACTATAGAAACAGCTCTAGTCAGCAGCTGACTAAAGCTGTCTCAATTCTACTCAGCGGTGCTGACCTAAAAACCGAGTTAAAAACATAAACATCAAAATAAGTCAGCATTATAGTTTAAAAAGTCATAATAGTTCCTAACCCCCCCTTGGAACTAATACTATCACGTTACACGGGACCAACATTTACGTGTGAGGATATGTCAAAGATTAATATAAGGTCTATGATTGGACTTTAACTATCAGCTTAAACTTTTTGTTCAAATTGTTTCATGACACATCCTTAGTTTTTGGTGGGAGTTAGGCGTCGGAGATTAATATGAGATCAATAATTGGGCCTTAACTATCAGCTTGAGTTTTTAGTTTAATTAGTTCCATGACATGGTGCTGGCAACCTCATTAATTCGTAGAATTTAAAACACATGGTGGGATGGACCTGTATTGTACACGTTGCAAGCCCAACGGGCATTTACGTATGAGGGTGTGTCAGAGGTTAATATAAGATTTGACTGGATGGGAAAGCCAATTGAGGATTTTATCGCGCATGCTCTTTAGATTTGAATTCAATATAATACAAACTCTTACTATGTGTTGTAGGAATTTGAATCTTAGATCATTTGGTATAAGAGACTTTGATATTGTAACGATCCGGTCTGAAGCGTGTGGTGCTGGGATAGAAGGTCTGAGCAAGGAGCGGCCCTAAGAGATGGTGATATGGGTAAGAATGAACTGAATCTCATATCAGAAATGGAAAGGGAGTGACTAGGGATTATTACTAAGGTGGGAATCCAATACATGCAGACACGTTTTAAAACCGTAAGGTCCAATATGTTGGATTTAGGCCAAAGTGGACAATATCTATGTGGTATTAGACCAGGTTGTTATAATTTGTATCAGAGCCGACTCTTTAATATTGTGGTTTCCAAGAAGAACCAGACAAAAGCTAGTGAGCCTGTAACAAGCCGGTCGAGAGTGGGTGGCACCGGGATAGAAGGCCTGAGCAAGGAGCGGCCCTACATGATAACAATGGGGGCAAGAATTAATGAACTGAAGCCCACATCAGAAATGGAGAGGTAGTGACTGAGACTTATTATAGTAAGATGAGAATCCAATATACACAGACATGTTTTAAAGCAGTGAGGCCTAAGGTATTAAATTTGAATCAAACTAGATAATATATACATGATATTGGATCGGGTTGCTACCGATGATACGTCAAAAAAAACAATTTGATCCAAAAGTTGAACTGATATCTTTTTCATTCTCAATAACTTATCTATTAGTTTGAAAATAAAAAACTTATCTATTATTTATTATGTTGATTATTATTATTTTACTATTTATATGAAAACTTTAAATTGCCATTAAGAATCTTGATATAAAAAAATTAAAATTTATTCATAATATTTATTTTAGACAAAAAGTCAAGTTTAAAAATTTAATATAATTCTACTTCTAAAATTATAACTAGTATTTTTCATTATTTTTAATTAAATAAATTCTAAGTAAATTAAATTCATTATTATATAATCAAGATTACATGGAATAAAAATAAAATAGAATATACAATATGTTTTAATGGTAAATAGAAATCTTATTAAATTTTGCTATTTACTTTAATAGAAGAATTAAGGGTTAATACCTTCCCAGCCCCTAAGTTATCCAAATACTACAACTGACCTCCGAACTTAGACTTGTAACAACTATTCCCCTCAACTTGCTTATTTGCAACAACTAACCCCTCAAATAGGTTAATATTTGTGATTTCGAGAGTTTTGTTTGCCCTAATGTATCAGTAGATTAGTTAGATCTAACAACCGATATTTTGGAAGTCTTTTATTTCTAACGTAATATTATGTTGAATGTTTTTTTAGGGGTTATTTGTTCCAAATAAGCAACTTGAGGAGTTATTTATTCCAATTGAGCAACTAGAGGGGTTATAAATAAACAAGTTGAGGGGGTTAGTTGTTACAACTCTAAGATCGGAGGGTCAGATGCAATATTAGGATAACTTAGGAGGCTCGAAAGGTATTAAGCCAAGAATTATAGAATTAAAGAGCTAACATATACAAATTTAAGAATTGTATTATTATTTCTATAAATATATATAAAGGAATAAGGTGCAAAAACACCCCTTAATATTTACAGTCAGGAGCAATTTTACCACTAACATCTAAAATGATGTAATTTTACCCCTAACATTGGCAGTCAAGAACAATTTTACCCCTAACGTTGTCAAGTTGGGTCTATTTGAGAAATAATTCATCAAATTATTTTCTCGGTCATGAATCTTGTCATTTACACTTCCTGTGTACATCATTTTTCCATCACTAATTAGTAACAAATCATAAACATATGATTAGATGTGTAAAAAATTAAAAAAAGTTAAAAAAATTGTATTTTGTATGAGTTAGAAAAAAAATCAAATATTTCACCGAACTTAAAAATATTAATCTCAAATTCTATTATTAAATCACAAAAATATGAATTTTTTTTAAGAAACAATGGTTATGCAATTGTTACAGGCTAAGGAATAAAATATATGTGTTATAATTATGTCTGAAATTGATCCAACTTGCCAACATTAGGGATAAAATTTCTCTTAGCTGCCAATATTAGAAGTAAAATTACACCATTTTAGACGTTAGAAAGTAAAAATTTTCATGAATGTAAACGTTAGGGTATTATTGTAATATGTAGTGTAATTTGTAAATTTCTTGTAGTTATTATTTACCCTAATAAAAGTTGAAATAGTTAGTGGATTATTGGGTGAGAATTCCAAAGTGAAAAGGGATCAAACTTTCCATAAGTTCCCTCCTCTTTAATTGGACATGTCCTCTTTGAATTCAACCCAAGCCATCTCAAGTCTATATTATAGAATATAATATATATTATCCCCTTTTACACATAAAAAAGTCACTTGACTATTTTTTTTTTTTGTTACACTTCCAAGTGCATTGAAAGATATTATTGTATATTTTATACCTAATGGTATTTGATAAAACTAAAATTTAAATGTTTAAAAAATAAGAATGAAATTTGGAATTTGAAATTTGAAATTTTATAAATATTATAAATATTGAATGATGAATATTAGAAACAAATATTGAATTTAGAAATATTAGTTGATATTGTTTAATTTAAAATTTTAAATTAAATACTTTAACTTACGAGAATAAATAAAATTTTAACTTAATCAAATAATTTAAGTGATTAATTAATAAAATATAATTATCAAACATATTTAAAATATATGTTTAATATATGAATTTAAGTGATTTTAACTTAATCGATTAATTTTTTTTTCTTTTATCAAACTGTATACTAATTGTTATTTTTAAAATATGAAGAAAATGAATTAATCTAAACTTTTGTATAACTATTAAGATATAATAATAATAAAATAATCTACTTAGAGAAAACTATAAGATTATAATTAAATTTAATATATTATATTTTTTATTAGTAAAAAAATGAGGAAGTAACACCTTAGTTCCATTGTTACTGTTTTATCATATAAATATATAGATAACTCTATTTTCAGAAATAGGTTATAATTTCTTAATCCTTCATTTAGTTTTTTTTTTTTTTTTTTTGAAACAATCCTAGTTAAGTTTATACAAAACAATAATATCATTAATTTATATATATATATATATATATATATATATATATATACATCCTTTAATCAGTATTTAGATAACTTTTTAATTTTATTACTAAAGTAAGTACACATATGAGAAATTAAAATGCAGGTATTTTACTATAAAAAAATTATCCATTCTTATCATTTCAGAACTTTATGTATAAATAAAATATTTAATTCATAATTAATTATTTATATTTTATAGTATAATGGAATAAGCAGTTCTTAAAATTCAGAGTGCAGCTTTAACTAAATTAATTAAAACCTTTTTAAAAACAATATATTAAAATGGAAAAATGTGTAAATTATAGTAAGTATAGGGTATATATAAGACAGTTGATCTGAAAAGTTGAGTTGATCCATGAAAACAGAAGCACGCTTTCTTGAATTTATCAAAAAACACATGCATTTTATATTTATTAATTTATTTATGAATCCAGAGAGCATCTTATTATAATTAAATTAAATTATATGTATATGTACATATTTTTAATTTGCATGTCACTAAACCCTAAATATTCCTTTCTGCTATTCTTAATATTCTTCTTCTCTGTCTTTTCTCTTTTATTAATGTTTGTTACTATATATGATCCCTGTCCACATAAATTTTATCACTACTATTATATATTTTAAAACATAACATAAATTATTTAAATTTAGAACTAATACATTATCATAAATTGGCTTCCTGAATTTTGTTAGTGTCCTACCAGCTTTCTAAACTTGTTTATTTTATATCACCAGCTCTCTAAACTTGTCCATAAAAATAGATTAGCTCTCATCATCATCGTGACCCGGGCCTGCTGCAAACGACTGCTCGAAAGCATTGGTTGGTTGGTGGGTGGGGACAGTGGTGCACATGTAACTGTGCCTTGAACTTTGCAGGTGCCTCACCAGCTACATAAATTTGCTTATTCCGTAACAACTAAATACAAAAACCATAATACTAACTCTCGATCCTCATCCATTCGATCTCTCAAACCAGCAACACTAACTCTTATAATAGGTTGAAAAGTAGGAGAAAATAAAAAATTACCTCTCGAATAGATGAAGATGTATTTTTAGAATTTAGGTTTAATACGTTTTTATATTTAGTTGTTACAGAATAAGCAAGTCTAAAGAACTGGTTAGATACTTTCAAAGTTTAGAAATCTAATCTACTTTTTTCACAAGTTTAGGGAGCTAGTGATACGAAATAAGTAAGTTTAGGGAGCTGTAAGACACTAGCAAAGTTTAGGGAGCCAATTTAGTTTTATGGACAAGTTCAGGGAGCTGGTGATATATTAGGCCTTAAATTTGTCTTTTTTTACATTATGATAATAAGACTTCAATTAATGTTTCAAAATGATTGTTGATAATCTCAAAATAGAAAATTTAAATTGATGAAATTCTAAACAATTTTAATTTTTCAACTTTTTCGTTTTGAGATCATTTAGTTGTTATTTTGGTTAGGTGAGAGACAGTGAATGTTTAGAGAGAGAAAGCTCCGAAAATTTTGATTTTAGAAAAAAATGTGGTTGAATATAAATGGTTCTAATTAATTTTACCTTTTCAATTTTTTCATTTTGAGATCATCGACCATCATTTTGATAATTGAAGTTTAGTTAATTTTTTCAAATAACTTGTGTCGTTTTGATAATATTTTACATGTTACTAATGATGTTGAATTGGTAATGCAGATTGAGTTTGTGGAAAGAGATCTCGGATTTAGTTTCCATTAAATACATTTGTAATAAGGAGTGAAAAGCCTTAACTATGATGACTAAATCCCGTTCAAGATTATCTCAATAAGCTAATTTTGTTCATTTTTTTATTATAAATTTAGACGATACTAGTTCGATACAGTAGCCAGACTAAGTGGTTATAATCGGGAAAAAACTATAATTACAGAAAAATAATCTAAACATTGACAATAAAAAGCAATTTTACGTATAACGTTTAAAATGATATAATTTTAGTTCTAACGCTAGCAGGTTTAGTCAATTTCAATCATCATTAATGAAATTGTCTTCTCAATCATTAATCATGTAATCTCACTGCACATATGTGTCATGGTATAATTCATTAGTAACATGTGGAAAAAAAACTATATATTATCACTTGTTTTGTACATATTGGACAAAAGAAATTAAAATCTATAAACATTTGATCGAGTTTAAAGATATTTTATCTCATCTTAGATTATAAAAAAGATCTGAAATCTTTTTTTTAAGAACTAACTGATATGTAACTTGTGCTGAGTATGGAAAGAAAATATCTTGTTTCTTTTAACGATGTTTAAATTTGACCTAATTTATCAATGTTAAGAGTAATATTGCACCATTTTAGACGGTGAAGGTAAACTAAATTACTCGTGGCTGCCAACATAATACTAGGGACTACCCTGTATATATTTTCACGGGATAATGTCCACATATGCCCCTTTTATTTTTGGAAAAGAACATATTTACCCGTAACGTATGAAATAATGCAATTTATCCTAACGTTACCAAGCAAGGTTAATTTTACCCCTACCTAGCAGAAAATTTGAACACACTTATTTGACCGTTACTCAATTTTCACATCGAATCTTTTAAATAAGTTTGTCGATAAACTGAAAAAGTTTCATGTATTTTTGCTAATGTTGTTTATAAGTATTTTAATAACATGTTACACATTTTAAGTAGTTTTTCTTTTTATGATTAACTTGCATCTCACATATTTAAATATTAACATTTCAGAAATTATTTGTGACTATGTTAGTAATATAACAAATATTTTAGGCATGATTAATATTGGAAATGTCTAATACGAAAATTAAATAACAACTCAAATAACATTAAACTAACGCATTTAAATTTTAAATTTTATATAGTTAAAATTAATCTTATTTAAAATATTAAAAATAAAATTATATAATTTTATACGTTAAAGCTAAATCTGCATTTTGCCGACAACTATATTTTACTGGGATAGATTTTGTTGGGCGGCTAATTGTAGATATGTTTTTCTTTACCTGTCAACCTACCACTTAGAATTATTTTCTTCCACATTATTATGATTGTTTTGCATTCCATCTTTGATTAATAGTTTTACTACCAAAAATGGTATTTGCAATTACTCATAATTATTTTGACTTTAAGAATTATCATCTGAATTTATTTATTTTTTTCTTTTTGTTTCACTTCTCTCTCCACAATCATCTCACTAATTTGTTTGATACACTTTTACACACAAATGTCTATAAAACCGGAAATTATTAGAAGCACCCGGTTTTTTATATCAAATGGAGAACGTTCTATATATATTTTGTCACGTATAACATGGACTCACACATATTATAAGAGCCCCTACTATTTTAATTATTAAGCGGAATCACAAATGTTCAAATGTGAATAGAGTCCTTCGAAATGACATGAAGACTGAGTACTTAATATAAGAACTCCTATGGAACTTAGAAAATGTATAACATTAGATTCTTCTATTATGTTATTATGTGTTAAGATTCTATTCTTAATAGAGTTGTTACGATTTAGATAATCACCTCTAAATTTAATCAAAAGACTTTAATTTCGATTCAAGTTCCGTATGGTTGATTTGGTTAGTTATTTGTTGACTTGTGTTGAGGTAGGCTTCTGGCTATATTTCAATGCCGAAGTTCATATCCAATCAGAGTATGAAAGTTAAAATATGTAATAATGAAGAGAGAATGTAATGATTACCTATTTATAAGTATGTAATCTAGTTGTTCATCTATGTTCGGGTGGACCCCTTGGCGGTGGGTGATTTTGTTTCTAGGCGTCCTTTCTGAAATGGACTTTTGGAAGTGTGATGGGCCTGCTACCAGGCTCAATCTGAAACAGATGTCTCCCTTTGTCTTAAGTTGAACATGGATGTGAAAGAGTGTTACCCTTTTTTACGTATCCCAAGACTTGGTCGATGTTAATCAAACTATAACCATTGATGTAGAAATTGAAGGTTACCTACAGTTGTAAAAGGTATATAGAATTGTGATGAGTCATAGAAACTACTTCGCATTTAACAAAACTCATATACAAAGCACAAGAAAACCTTTGATTTCTTCTACACTTGATTCAGAATAGAAAGATTTTTATTAAATCTAAGTTAGTCTCATTTCATAAATTTTATTAGTGCTCGTTTGGGCCACTCACCAAGTTTCATATGGAATGGCATTTGGAATTAGCAATTGTTGCTTAAGGATGGGTTTCATTGGAAATTTGCTAGTGGAGAATCTGTCAAAGTGTGGAACGAGCCCTGGCTAAAGGATGCTAATAACCTGAAACTGCTTTCGCTAGTTATCGAGGATTTGAGGGATTTACAAGTTTATGATCTTTTTATTCCTAACTAGTTAGAGTGGGATGTGGAGTTACTAGAGGAGCTCTTCTAGCCATGTGACATCCAAGAAATTCTGAAGTTGCCTCCTAGACGTCCTGGTTGGATAGGCGAAATTATTTGGCATGGAAGAAAATCGAGTTTATACACAGTCAAGAGTGCCTATCGTGTAGCTACAAAGGTGATTGCTCTTAATTTGGATAGCTGAGGTGCCTTATAAGGTACGCTATTTTATCTAGTGGCGTGCTCGGGACTAATTAAATCATTAGATTAACTTACTCAAGAGAGATGTGGTTGTGCTAAATCGTTGTGTTTCTTTTATGTGCACCCGAGCTAGTCACTCGAGGTGTTCACTAAGGGATAAGTGTATCCTGTCATTATCAATTAATACATATGGTTTAAGTCCAGACATCGAATCCACATGATTTATACCGCAAGAATCAAACTATTTGGTTTTATATCGTTATCTAATCGGCAAATAACTTTGGTTTTATTTTTATACCAAGTAACTATCTAACTACACTACAGTTATACGTGAGACAAATTTCAAATTTTATTCCTTATGGAGTGAGATGGGTTATGATGAGTTAGAATAAATAAAGAGCAATATTCCAAATTATAAAACAAGAATTATTTAATCTTGCAAAGAGGGTTATGATGAGTTAGAATAAATAAATGGCAATATTCCAAATTATAAAATAAGAATTACTTAATCTTGCAAAGAAGGTTAAGAGTAAACCAGTCAATCCCGTTAAGTTCTTAGTTTGTGATTCCTTTGGAAAGGCGATACTAACTCTAGCTGGCTCAGAAAATATGGTCCGTAATTTCCGTATCTTGTCAATTCCTATTGTTTTCGGGTTGTAAAACTCGATAATTCAAAACCTATATAAACCTTAGTAGCTTTTGGTATTTGTAATTACCCTATGCATTAACCGATTATAAGAATCAAAGCAAGAGAAAGAGATTAACAAGTGCAATAAAGATGAAATTGAAAATTATATATTAAAACTATGGAGATAATTTGATGGAATACATCCAAACAAACCTAGTACTTTGATAACCCGCGAAGCCCAAAACGGGTTATATTCATTTCGCAAGCCCAGCCCATATTAAAGCCCCATGGGCTAAGATTGGACGGGACCCGAATGAAGGAAGCGGGCACAACGAGTAAACCGCCCCGAATTCCTAAACGGAGTGACAAGACTCCCACTCAGAATCACGTTCGTTGCCATGAAAACCACGAAAGGGACATGGCCTAAAAAGGGGTAACCGCCCTCAGAACGTGGCCCATTAAGGAGTAACCGCCCTCGGCGGTTACCCAAAAAATACCTATAAAAGGCCTTAAGAATAAGGGAGGAGGTACGTTTACATTTTTTCCCACAAAGCTATTGCTAAATTATAGACTCATTCTTACAAAAACTGACTTGATCGTCGGAGAGTTTTCCCGGAGATCCTGTCTCCGGTTTTGTTTTGCAGGTAACTCCGGCAAAGAATATCAAAGCGGATCCAGCAAGTTATCATTGGTGCGGTGAAGGTGGACCTTTTTTACCAACACTTGGTTAAAGGTACACGAAGAACATGTCAGAACCATCACGAACGACCGGTGTTACGACCAGATCCACTAGCATGAACTCACGAGGTTCACGGATTGCAAATTCGCAACCTGCAAGTACACAGCCTGTGGTGCCTAGCTCATCGGGTCCTTCGGGACAATTGAGTCCCTTATTGGAGGTCCAAGTGCAAACTGAGATGGAAATGTCCAATAGTGATTTCGTGCAGATGGCTGGACAAGTCTTGGCTTCGAACATGAGCCAGGCGGCTGGAGATCGAATGATTAATTTACTAACGGCCCTCGCCGAACACAATACCGCCGTGGCGGCTGCTCCTCAAGAACCTGTGGTTATCTCAACACAATCACCGACTATCCCTGCCATATCGGCCCTCCTGCAGCCATCTCAGACGCCGAATCAAGTGGGCCAGAGTAGTCGCACAAACCCACACAGCCACCCGAGCAACTACTCGCATCCAGATCTCATTACGACGATACATCCGACCTGGCAGCCATCCCAACCGTTGCCAGGAGTGCAAGGCACTCTTCCGCTACAGCAAGTGGAACCTTTTCCTCACAGACATTCGGAGTTGATGACTCCTAGACGGGAGCACACATGGAACTTTGATCCTATAACGGGACAGCGGTTAGTCCCCCAACAGGCACACGTCTCAACACCGATGGGCGGGTGGATGCCACCCAGAATTCACCAGCAGCGGATGGAAGAAGTCCGGCGAATACCCGATATTGACTTAGAAGATCAATTACGAAGCATGATGGAGCGAATGGGGTACTCGCCTAGGCCGAGATCAGAGGTCCAGAGCGATTCACCTTTTGCCCCTTCGTTGCGGGAATTCATTCCAGATCACAGAATCAAAGCGCCCGCGATACCTAAATACTATGGGGATCCAAATTCTGATCCTGAGGCTCATGTCAGGAACTACAGAGAACTAATGGATGTTGCAGGAGCGAGTGAAAGCATCATTTGCAGGTTATTCTCGACAACTTTGGGCGGAGCCGCATCTGATTGGTTTCGATCTTTACCCGCAGAATCTATTCACAATTGGCATCAATATAGTCGGGATTTCTGTGCAAAATTTGTGGGCTGTAAAGCGGCGGATGTGACGGATAGGCAGCTGAAGGAGATCAAACAGCGGAACTATAATTCCCTAAGGGAATTTGTTGTCGCGTTCAACGATATTCTGGTGCGATTGCAAAACCCGGATATCGTGAGCATCCGCAACATCATGGCAGATGGAACCACAGATTGGAGTATGCGGGAGGAAATCATCCGCAACAAGCCGCGCACAGTGGCCGAACTCATGAAAATAGCAAAGGAATTCATGGAAGTGGATGATGTCAACAGGGAACATAGGGCTCAAACCCGGCGAGAAAGAGATGCCGCTAGATCCACTTCGGACAATCGGCGCCAGACCCAGTCCAAAAGTAATTTTGTTCGAAGAGGCGATCGCCCCTTTCAAAGTGGCGGATATCAGACACCATTAAACACGACTCGCCAGGAGGTGTTACTTTGGATCGAAAAGAGCCCCCTGAAGAAGGATGTGTGGTTCCCCGAGGTAAAAGGTCGAACCAGTTTGGGGCGACATCCTAACAAATATTGCAGGTTCCACAGGTTGAATGGCCATGACACAGATGATTGCTACGAACTGAAGAAGGAAATAGAAAAACTGATCGAGAGATGCAAGCTGAGTCAATTTGTAAGAAAAGAAACAGCTGATGAGAAAACAACGCTCCCGCATGAGGGAGAAACACGGCCAGAAAAGAAGCAGAAGAAAGGGGTGATAAACGTGATAGCAGGCGGAATCTACGAGCCTCTAACAAAAAGAACTCGCCGTGAACGGCGAAAGAGCAACACACATAGGGGCGATGCCCTCAATTGCTCATTTGTGAGAATCACGGAGCCACATGCGGATGCCCTGGTGATCACGATGGCCGTTGAAGGATGGGACGTCAAGCGGGTCCTTATCGATACAGGCAGTTCTTGCAATGTCATTACCCGGACAGCATTCAACAAGTTGGGAATCAACGACGAGCGGGTGGAACACACCTTCATGGATGTAACTGGTTTTGGGGGTCAATCCTCCCAAACAAGTGGGCAGGTGGTGTTGGAGGCAGAAATGGGCGATAAGAATCTAAAATGGCGAGGTGATTTAGAATTCGCAATTGTTGATCTCCCACTGGCCTACAACATAATTCCTGTCGGAGACGGAGTCGCTCATCTCAATGAAGCATTTAACGTTACATTTGCCAACACACCAAGGGCGAGTCATAGTTGAAGGTGATCAACTTGTATCTCAACAGGCCTATACATTATCACTTGAACCAAAACCGGAAGAGGAGGATAAAGTCGAAGAGAAGCTGCCGGCGGAAGCATTGGGAGAAACGGAACTATTCGCCATCTCGAATGATAAGAACGTGCGAATAGCGGCTGGACTCTCAAAAGAAATAAAGAAGGCCATTACCGAGGTATTGATCCAATGTGAGTCGGCATTTGCCGCCCCAAATGAAGTGTTAAAAGGAATAAGCCCAGACGTAGCAACCCATCGGTTGAATGTAGACAAAG
Organism: Euphorbia lathyris; assembly: GCF_963576675.1. Lineage (NCBI taxonomy): Eukaryota > Viridiplantae > Streptophyta > Magnoliopsida > Malpighiales > Euphorbiaceae > Euphorbia > Euphorbia lathyris. Next base: position 5,465,543 of record NC_088918.1, read on the forward strand.
GGGCAACCCCAGTGCGGCAAAAGAAGAGGGGACATGCTCCTGAGCGGCAAAAGGCGATTGAAAAAGCAGTGGCGGATTTGCTAAAGTCTGATGCAATTCAAGAAGTCACCTATCCGGAGTGGTTAGCCAATGTGGTGCTAGTCAAAAAGCCGAATGGAACGTACAGAATGTGCGTCGACTTCAAAGACTTGAACAAGGCATGTCCGAAAGATATGTATCCACTTCCTAACATTGATATATTGGTAGATGGAACTGCAGGATATGAAGTTTTATCATTCACCGACGTGAAATCCAGTTACCATCAGATACCCATGGAGAAGGCGGATGAAATCAAAACATCATTCATAACTCACCAGGCGACTTATTGCTTCAAGGTGATGCCCTTTGGATTGAAAAACGCGGGAGCAACATACTAGAGGATGATGAACAAGATATTTTCAGACAAATCCGGCGAGAACTTCTCGATCTATGTTGATGACATGATCATCAAAAGCAAGAAAATGCAAGACCACCCACGGGATATCAAAGAAATCCTAGAAGTGTTGATCAAATATGGCCTCAAATTGAACCCAGAGAAATGCACATTCGGAGCAAGAGCGGGAAAGTTCCTGGGTTTCATTGTTAGCGGCAAAGGGGTTGAGGCGAATCCTGAGAAGGTTAAAGCAGTAATGGAGATGAAGACGCCAAGGAACATAAGGGAAGTACAGAGACTGAACGGGCGGTTGGTGGCATTAGGGCGATTCATATCATGCTCAGCTAGGCGATGTCTACCTTTCTACAATGCCATCAAAAAATCCAAGTCCTTTGAATGGACGCCGGATTGTCAAGAAGCATTTGAGGGGATAAAGCGATTACTATGTTATCCGCCTTTAATGAGCAGGCCGGAAGACGGAGAAGATTTGTTTCTTTATGTATCCATCACCAGCATGGCGATATGCACTGTGATGGTGCGAGAAGAAGAAGGGCAACAATATCCAGTGTACTACGTGAGCAAAGTCCTGAAGGATGCAGAACTCCGGTATTCGAAGTTGGACAAAATGGCCCTCGCAGTGATAACCACGGCGGCTAGATTGAAACCATACTTTCAGGCGCATACTATCATTGTGAGAACTGGCATCCCAATGCGAAAGGTACTGCAGAAACCTGACGCATCCGGCCGGTTGATGGAATGGTCAATTCGCCTGGGCGAATTCGATATCCGCTATGAAGGAAGACCAGCGCTAAAGAGCCAAGTGCTCGCCGACTTCGTGAACGAATTCACCTGGGATGATGATGAATGTCCAAAGGCACAAAAAGAAGAGTGGAGCATGTACACAGATGGGGCCTTATCTGCAAACGGATCTGGGCTAGGAGTCGTCATCAAGGGCTCGGAGGTTATTCGCCTGTGCTATGCAGCAAAATTAACTTTCAAAACTACCAATAATGCCGCAGAGTATGAAGCAATGATATGCGGATTGAAGTTGCTCAATGAACTCACCCCAGAAAGAGTGGTAATCTACAGCGATTCCAAACTCATGATAAACCAGATCACAAAAAATTATCTGGTGAAACAGGAGGAGCTCGTAAAATACCATCAGGTAGTCGGCCGATTGACACAAGAGTTAACGCACAAGGGAGTCGTTTGGGAGATGGTGCATGTTCCACGAGGCCAAAATGCAAAAGCTGACGAATTGGCAAAGGCAGCGGCAAGTAGAGAACCATGGAGTCAAAAAGCATGCAGCTTGGAAATAAAATCGGCACCAGCATTCGAGGTTGATCAGATTATGATCATCGAGGAACTGGAAGACGATGAAGATTGGCGGATGCCAATCCGTCAATATCTGGAGCAGGGAGATTTGCCGGTTGATAAGAGCTTGGCCAGAAAAATAATTGGGCAGTCGGCACGATACTCAATACGGGATGGAACTTTGTATCGGAAATCGTACACATGTCCATGGTTGAAATGCGTTAGTCGCAATGAAGGAGACTATGTGCTGCGAGAACTACACGAAGGAATTTGTGGCGCGCACGAAGCTTCGGCGGCATTGGCAAGAAAGGTCAAACTGATGGGATACTACTGGCCCAAGGTGGTGGAAGATTCCCAGAAGATGGTTGCGGAATGTCACAACTGTCAAATCCATGCAAATGAAAAGCATGTTCCCGGAGCTGAACAAATCACTATAATGACGGCGTGGCCATTCACAACATGGGGAATTGATATAGTGGGTCCATTCCCAGAAACAACAAAGAAAAGGAAGTATTTGATAGTCGCAGTGGACCACTTCAGCAAATGGGTAGAAGCGGAGGCAGTAACCGCACAAACACCGGAGCGAATGATCGAGTTCTTACGAGAGAACATTATCATGCGATTTGGGATCCCGCAGAAGCTTATAACCGACAATGGTACCCAGTTCAACTGTGCCAAGTTCAAAACATACTGCGAAAGCATGGGAATCAAGAATCATTTTTCTTCTATAAACCATCCCCAATCAAATGGTATGACGGAGGTTACCAACAGGGCCATGGTTCAAGGCATCAAGAAGCGGCTAGGTGACAAAAAAACAGGTTGGGCGGATGAGATACCCCATATGCTGTGGGCATACAGAACCTCTGTAAAGGCAGCAACAGGCGAAACACCTTTCTCGCTAGTTTATGGAGCCGAAGCAGTCCTACCTGTTGAAATCAAGTCGCCCACAGATCGGACAATTTATTATTGCGACACACAAAATCCTATCAACATCAGAGATGCTTTGGATTCTGTGGAGGAACGAAGAGAAAAAGCTTACATGTGAATGGCAATGTACCGCAATAGAATCAAGAAATACCAGGACAGAAGAATGCGAAAAGTAATGATCAACGAAAACGACTTGGTCTTGAAAAAAGCAGATAAAATACAGTCTAGAGATGGCAAAGGCAAGCTAGGCGTCAACTGGATCGGGCCATACAAAGTATCCAAGAAGATGGGACCGGCCACTTTCGAAATAGAAGAAATGAGTGGAAAGAAGCTCCCGCGCACCTGGAATCTCGAGAATCTACGCCTATATAGAAAGGCCGAGTAGTTCGAGGAAATGACGAGTACTCTTTTTCCTTTTATGATTTTTTCCCACTGGGTTTTCTAATAAAAGGTTTTAATGAGGCTTCGATCCCGCACAATTGGTGTACATATGTAATAAACTTTTTCTCGTCATCAATAAAAGTTATTACATTCCCTCAGTATGTTACAACAAAATGCGGATTCTTTACAAAAACACATAAATGTGTTGCCTCTTAAAAGAAAGGCGGATGCATGATTACGCATCACTCGCAAAAAACCTTAGGGTTAAAATAAAAAACACATAAATGTGTTGCCTCTTAAAGAAAGGCGGATGCTTGATTACGTATCACTCGCAAAAAACCTTAGGGTTCAAATCAAAAACACATAAATGTGTTGCCTGTTAAAGAAAGGCGGATGCATGATTACGCATCACTCGCAAAACCTTATGATCAAAACTTATGATTATTTTCGAAAGAAGAATTATAAGTTAAGGCATAAAATTAAGCGAATAAACGAGTACTCAAAATTGCAAAAAGGGTCTGGCCACCCTAGCTATGAAGAAACACAAATATGGAGTCGGCAAAAGGACAAAGGGCACATATAAAGGGCAAAAAAGTGACAATCACACACATATGAAAAGCAACAACCGAAAGAAAATATATATATCAGAGCGGTTTGTTACATGGTTTTTACATACAAAAGTCCAAATATAAGTTAAGCTATGCTACAGCTTCCTCTCCTTCGCCCCTAATGCCCTCCTGGACTGCGGCGACTCCCTCATCTCCTCCGGTAGGAGGATCTACTTCAAGCGAATCCTCAACCCTTGAATCGGTAACCGCCTCAGTAACCTCTTCGGTGAGAGGTACCTCTTGCACAAGTTGAGAAACGGCTTGGGGTGCCTCTCCTTCCGCGGGCTGAATAGGGATCTCGCAGCTAATCGGAGGATCCTGAAGACTCTTCCAATCTAAGAAGAGTACCTCATCCATATCAGCATCCTCGGCTTCCAGCTTATCCCACTCCCCAGTTAAATCCTTTTCAGGGATGGGAACTTTGGGGCGGTTAAGTACTAGACCCTGATGCCCGTGCTCATAAGCCGCATGAATCCGCTCCCCATACCAGTAGATGCGGGCGCCATCTTCAGCCAAAATCTCCTCAACCCTCTTCTTTTGGGCCTCCTTGAAAGCAGCTAGGTCGTCGAGGGCTTTTTGCAGTTCATCGGACTTGGCCTGAAGGGATTTAAGGGCCTCCTCCTTCTCGCCCACGGCCTTCTGACAGGTGCCCTCTAGGACCTTCACCTTCCCTTGGACATCATCATAAAGCGACTTCTGAGTCGCCAATTCCGTACCAAGACTTTCCAACTCCTTGGCTCGCTCTGCATCCCTTCGGAGAATGCCCTCAGCGAAATTGATAATCTGCATATAACACGTCTCACAAATAAAAATGGGCAAATAGAAATATGCGGTTACAATGAACACAAGATATTTGAAAGCGAAAGGACAAAGCAATAATATACCTCTACAGAACGCTTCTCGATCCCTTCCACAGCAGTAGGGAGCGATACTTGCTCGCGCACACGGGAGGCAGAGGGAAGTCGCCCGAGGACATTGCATATGGAAGATACAATATCCTTGCAAGAGAAGTTCACGGCCAGGCCGAAAGTCCTAGTCCACCATCCGCTAATATCGGGGATTGGCTGCAAAAGCATAAAGAAAAATATCAAGAGAATGGCAGATAGCTCATGAGGAAAAAGTAGCAATACGAGAGGGAGTAGATCAAGATACCTCGTGAATGGGGGTACTGCTCTTTCCTTTAGATGAGGCGGATACAGGTGCGCCGCCAACAGTAAGGGACACAGAAGTGTTCTTCTTTTTAGAACGAGAAGACTCTGTATCCGCACTTATCTTCCGCTTCATGTTTAAAGGAAGATCCTCGGAGGCAGAAGCGGGACCTTGTGAAGCGGAAGCCCTAACCGGGGAAGCCGCCCCAATAGAAGGAATCGTCCCTCCAGAAGGATCCGCCCCTACAACGGAAGCGGTTTCCGTCATCCGCTTCTTTCTTCTCGCCAGGGCTTTGGCCTCCCGATCTGCAGCGATTTGAGATAAAGGATCACCCCTGCAAAGGGTTAAAAGAAACCATCAACTTGGAAATAAAAAGTACCTTGCACAAAAACGCGATAAGGAATATAGACAACGCGATCCCCCTCGTGGTATGCAATCGCTACTCGGCTCCTTAGCATATGAAAGGCCTGATCGTATGTCCATACAAAAGGTGGAGTGCTCTTCAGGAACTTGATAACGGCGGATTCTTCCTGGCTGGGATACCCGAAGTTCAAACTCTTTACGTTGGGTCGGCTCCAGCAACGAAGGAAGTTCAGGTTTTCCTCATTAAACTTGATGAAAAAGTAAGATCGATCCCACTCGCGGATCTTGTTCAGCTTCTCGTCAAAACCATAGTATCCGCTCTGGCGGATGAAAGTGAAATACCCCGCCGAGCTTTTGAAATGGTGGAGCTTGGAGAAGATTTTGGGCGAAAAGGGAACCTCCAAACAATCCGCCAAGAATTTGTCCAGAGTCAAATCGGCCCAGCCGTTAGGATGCAATTGCCCGGGCGCGATTCCGTAACCGCCTAGGACGGAAGCAATCTCATCCGCCAGCGGATAAGTGAAGCCGCAGATAATCTGGGCCACGAAAATAGTGAAGTACCCCTTTGGGTAATCGCCCGGTCCCCTATCCTCCCCAGGAATGATAGTCTCGAGACCTCGGAGCCAGGGATAATGCTCCCGCAAATCATCGATTGTCTCTTGACAAACCAGACTTCCCGACCTGTCCTTCTTTGGTAACAAACGAGGGGTTGGGACAGGTGGCGGAATCAACTTTTTGGGGTCAAAACCTAAACCCTCGTCGGTTGTATTCGCCAGATGAAGGAAGTCGACGGGATGAGAATTACACCCAGGAGAGCTGGTCGAAGCTTCCTCAACCATCTCTTCGACCTCGTTAGAGACCTCGCGGACATAATCATCGTCAAACGGCGCGAAGTCGAGGTCTGACATGATCGATAAAAGGAAAACAGAAGCAAAAAGCCGAACAAGGAGCAAATGTGAAAAGAAAAACTTACATGAAAAAGACAACACAGTGAAGTGACGGGATTAAGAGGTCAACGCCGGAAAAGAAGTAACGGAATTAAAAGGTCGACGCCGGAGAAAACGAAAGAGGGAAAATGCACAAGTTCAAAACTTTGAAATAATCGGACAAAGACGAAGCGTCCCCTATAAAAAGACCCTAAAAGGGCTCTTGCTAGACCAAGGGGGAGGCATGTGATAACCCGCGAAGCCCAAAACGGGTTATATTCATTTCGCAAGCCCAGCCCATATTAAAGCCCCATGGGCTAAGATTGGACGGGACCCGAATGAAGGAAGCGGGCGCAGCGAGTAAACCGCCCCGAATTCCTAAACGGAGCGCCAAGACTCCCACTCAGAACCACGTTCGTTGCCATGAAAACCACGAAAGGGACATGGCCTAAAAAGGGGTAACCGCCCTCAGAACGTGGCCCACTAAGGAGTAACCGCCCTCGGCGGTTACCCAAAAAACACCTATAAAAGGCCTTAAGAGTAAGGGAGGAAGTACGTTTACATTTTTCCCACAAAGCTATTGCTAAATTATAGACTCATTCTTACAAAAACTGACTTGATCGTCGGAGAGTTTTCCCGGAGATCCTGTCTCCGGTTTTGTTTTGCAGGTAACTCCGGCAAAGAATATCAAAGCGGATCCAGCAAGTTATCATACTTAGAAAGAGTAAAAATAAGCTAGGACTTTTTTTTTATCACTCCAACGGGAGTTCTTATATTAAGCACTAGGTTATCCATGTCACTTGGAGGACCTCCAATTCGCATTTGGACACGTGTATTGTGACCCCACGTAATAATTAAAATAGTGAGACTTCTTACAATATGTGTGAGTCCATATTACACGTGTCAAAATATGTATGAAATGTCCTCCATTTGACATGGAAAACCGGATGCTTCTAATAATTTGCCCTTATTGGCTCATTAATATTATTTCTTTTAATTTCTTCAACAAAAAAATATTATTCTTAAAAAAATATCCTATTGGTTAATGTATTAATTATGAATAGTTATTGGTTTAACATCTTTAGTTCTAGAAATCATGTAAATGATTGAGACTTCTCAAGTTGAAGCTCAATTTGAAAATATCCAAATCTCTAATCGAAAAACAATCACCAAGAATTATAATTGACCACACATATAGGACACTTATTTGGATATGATCACAAGCTAGCAATATAGATATAGAGAATGTTGATCCATACAGGGTAATCTAGAAGATATTTTGATTTATATAAATTACAATTATATATTATTGTGTTGATTAATTTAAAATAGGCCCGTATTAGTCATTATACATATCAATACTAACAGCAATATATAATCATAATTTTACTAAACATTAATGACGTGGTTGAATTTTGAGAGTCTGTGGGTCAACTTGCGAATATATAGAAACTAGGTCAAAAGAGGCCGTTGTCCGATTAACCTACTCAGATGCCTAACTCAGTTTATGAAAGACTGGAAGATGATTACAATCAGTAAACAAAAGCTGCAAAGCTTAATAAAATGATATTATGATCGAACTGCAAAGACAGGTATGAGTTGAGAAGCGGGTGTGCAACATGTCTCATGTTGACAGGTGAACGTATGTCCATGTATCAAGGGCTGATATTCTTCAAGCCCAATAGACCCATTATTCTCGGGATCAGACGTGATCATGCTAATGACTGAATTATTGATTGGGTCTAGTGGGACTTTTCGACTCAAGGTTCTAATACGTAGTCGTATTGCTCTACTTTACTGAAAAGACGCCACATGTTCCCTTCCCCCGAGAGTTAGTATTACTCTATTTATGTTGTGATCGAACTACAAAAAACGGTTATGAATTGAGGAGCGGGTATGCTACGCGCCACATGTTGATAGGTGAACGTGTGCGCAGATATCATGACCTAATATTCCTCAACCCACTAGTCCCTTAATTACCGAGATCGAGCACGATCATGCTAACGGCTGGATCATTGACTGAGTCCCGAATCAAAGTTTCTAATACGCAGTCGTACTGCTATACTTCAATGAAGAGAGGTCACATATTCCCTTTCTCCAAGAGTTGATTCAAGTCTTTTAGGTGCCACATAACAGAGTTATATTCCTCTCATATCAATTAATAATCATACATCAAACATTTTCACGATTAATATGAAATAATAGATTATTTTCAAAAAAAAAAAATGAAATAATAGATGTTATGTATTAAGAATTTGATTTGAATATCAATAATTCATCCATTCGTGCATAACAAGTGACCATATAAGAGGTAAAAGTACCCCTTCCTTTCCTTATACTCATACTAAAAAAAAAATTGATGAATTGAATATTAATCTTTGCTTATGAACTTTCTTTGTGTTATGATATGATAATTATACTTAAATTAAATAATTATATTTTATGATTCATAACCAAATTATGAGTTGCAAAGTTTAAACAACATCATTACGCATCTAATCAAGTGATAATTTAAGAAGCAAAAAGAAAGTTCAAAACTTTATAATAATTACCCACACGAGACCACAGCAAATGAATTAATATTTAAGTTAATTAATTTTATTTTCTAGCTCTTCATTTTTTCTGCATAAGTTGTTTTTTTTTTATATATATAGGTCTAATACATAAATAACCCCTGAACTTGTCCAAATATTTCAACTGCCCCCTCGAACTTTCAATTGTAACAACTTACCCCTCAAACTTGTCCAATTGTAAAACATAACCCCTCAAACTTGTCCAATTTTAAACTTAACCCCAAATTGCTGACATGGACTGCAATTGAAGAAACACGTAAAATACAAAAGCTGCAACGCTCGTGGAGTGTAATAATCAGATCTTTGGCGTGATACGAATTCGGAGAAACATTTTTACAGTTGCTTCAAGTACGGAGTAAAAAAAATCCCAATTTAGGGTTATGTTTTACAATTGGATAAGTTTAAGGGGTAAGTTGTTACAATTGAAAGTTGGAGGGGGCAATTGCAATATTTGAACAAGTTTAGGGGGTTATTTGTGTATTAGGCCTTATATATATGGGAAGGGTCAAACCACTTCAGGAAAGCACGAAAAGCAACTAAGAGTGAACCGTGCGGTAGAAGCAAGCGCCACTCATATTAGTATTCTGGATGTCTGTTTTAGGCGGCACACCATATTCATGATGAGTAAAAAAAAATTTGCAAAATTTTCATCCAAACAGCCGTCCTATTCTCCTTATGGAAGGTATGACACACTCTGACATCCGAGTTCTGGTTCAACAAATTTTTACTCCCCTTAATAATCTAGTGGGAAAAGTACAAAAATAAACCTTGTGGTTTGGCCGGTTTGCAAACATAGTCCATGTGGTTTAAAAGTTGGCAAATTTGTATCTTGAGGTTTATTCCGTTAGCAAAAATAGACAAAAACACTAACACCGTCAAAAAATGATGACGTGGCAAAATGGGTTAAAAAGTCAAAGGGTTATTTTAGTCTTTTATTTATTAATTTAGAATTAGTTTTTATTTTTTATTCATCTAACCAATGTATCATTGACACCTCAATCTCACTCTCTTTTCTTCTAATCTTCAGCCTTAATCTCTCTTCTCCCTCCTTCATCGTCCTTCTCTGCTGAACTTAAACTATCTCCTCCAATATATGGAGTTAATAGCCATGAAATTCCATTATTAAGATTATAATATTTGTCGTTTAGTAATTTCTTTGTTTTTTCGATTCATTTATGGAGTTTTGTTTTGGTGAAGATAGATTATGGCTTCAACGTACATGGCCGCCTGCCGGAAATATCCAAGAACCTTCCCTCATAATCCACCCCTGAACTAACAAAGATTCATTTTTCCTGAGTAACTCATTTTTAACCCCAAATTTCCCGAACCCCAAAACGCCACAACAATTGTTGGAGAGAAGCCGGAACATCGACGGTGGTTCCGAACCCAGAAGCCGGAACATCGACGGTAGTATTAGCTAAAAACCCAGAAGCCGGAACATCGACGGTGGTTCTGAAGGTTTCATAGGTAGCAATTCTGATGATATGGACTGGATTTCCATGCTCATCAGCGAGTTGAACTGGGTAGCCATCTTCATCTGTGATGTGAGTTGAAGATTCCCTTAAGCATCAAAATCTGCCATTAAGTTAATTTGAATAAGAGTTAAATACAATATGGTCAAAAAGTTGAATCCATTTTCTTCTTCCTTCTTCATTGATATGGCGCCAACCATCTCTGCTTTGCAGTGTTAATGGAGGAGTTGAGAGAGTGAGGAGAGAGACGGTGAGGCGAGGCCGTGAAACTGTGCGTGTGTGAGTACAAAAAAAAAAAAAAAACATAAACACTTAATTCTAAATTAACAAGTAAAATACTAAAATAACCCTTTGACTTTTTGACCCATTTTGCCACATCATCATTTTTTTTTACGGTATTAGTGTTTTAGCCTGTTTTTGCTAACGGAATGAACCTCAACATACCAATTTGTCAACTTTTAAACTACATAGACTATGTTTACAAACCGGCCAAACCACAAGATTTATTTTTGTACTTTTCCCTAATCTAATAATAACTGTGATGTGTATGCACGTGGTTTAGAATGAACTGAACGAAATAAGTTGTTAATTTGTGTGAAGGAAGAAAAATAAAAATAGGAATTATTTTTGAAACCTATATATTTATTTAAATTTTTAGTGGAATTGATTCACTAATATATGATACTAATTGCTTAAGAAATTGAGAGTTCAAATGCTACTGTATAGATATTACCAATACCATATACCATATAGATATTACCCGTTTCAATCTAAACCTCATTCACGAAGAATAAATTTTTTGTTCCAATTGTAATACCACGTAGATAAATTGAGCGGCACTTATTAGTGGAATTGTAAAAAATTATAGAGTAAGTTGTATTATATATATTTCAAGTTAATATGTGTAACAATTTTATCCAATATCATGTAGATGTTGTTCGCTTTGGCTAAATCCAACGACTTACACCTCACGAGTTTAAAATGCGTCTACACATGTATTAGAAATTCACCTTACTAATAAATCCTAGTCACTCTCTTTCCATTTTTGATGTAGGATTAAGTTCATTCATTCCCTTATCACCATCTCTTAGGGTCGCTCCTTACTTAAATGTTCTATTCCAGTGCCACCACCTCCAGACCAGATTGTTACGAACACACTTTTAACTTACCATTTGTGCTTTCTCTTCTAGTCGTATTAGACATCTTCAGGTGATGGAAACATGACAACTACACAAGCATAGAAGTCTCGGTCACAACAAACAAAAATTCAAACATACTCAGAGGATTATGTCTCAATCGAAGGGATTAGATTGAAATATAAAGATCAACAGAGTTGAGTCAGACAATAGTGTCGAGGATCCAATAGTGGACTTATTAGATCGGCCTTAACATGATGGTCATGTTAGGTCAATAAGGATAAGATCTTGCTTAGTCGATACTACTACATGTGGGAGAATGTTGGATTATGCCCTAGTCTCGAGATATTATATCTGCACAGTGCCCTTAATTGTAAGGCAATAATCAATTCTATTAGTTCATGTGTGTGAACTAACTTAACAGAGTATCATTGATTAGTGATCAACTTACATTTGACGGGTTGATGACCTGCGTATTTGAAATCGTGAGGCAATAAGATACTAATCTATATATCACCGGTCTGTTGTTGTTATAAGAATGATAATGAACAAAAGACTAGTATGTGACTTGGTTGTAATGGTGTTTCACCAGTTACAAACATGGAATGCCAAACTAAGGGCATAAGGGATTATGAAACAGTAAGCTCTGGATGATCCGTCATGAGAACACCACATGATATCAATGTCATATGTGGTTCTTATGTAATACTCATTGATAAGTCCTTAGACCCAATGTCACTATGAGACATATGTGAGATACATCATACTTTATGATCACCTAACGTGTCGGTAAATTGGTGTTAAGAATGGGTTAGCCAGGTATGTTCTGAATCACGCTGAGAGACCATGAGGGAAGTGTGGGGATTACCACTCTCCTAAGGGAGAGTTTATATCATCGACCACTTGATTATTGAAGCTTAGAAGTGTGTGGCCACACCTGAATGAAGCAATAAGATATTGCTTATTTGATCTTATCAGTTCATTAGGAGATCAAGGATGTTTGGGCATCAAATGAGAGTGACACATGATTGTGCCTCATACTTCACTTAATATCACAAAGAAATGATCAATTTGAGATTGCGATTAGGTTCTCAGTATTTAATACACGAGATACTTATCTAAGTTGCGTAGACATAATGTCTTGCTAGAGCGCATCTATTACTTGTGAGATGAAACCCAGTTTCACTCAAACTATCAATATTAGATAGATCTACAAAATCGCACGTTTTAACAGATACTGTTTATAACTAAGCTGCTCGGAATAACTTAAGATACGTATAATGATTGAAATTAGGTTGAACCAAACCCAACAAATATACATGGGCAAAATTGTCTTAACATACAATTATGTTTTAATGGTTAAAATATGCAAATAAGTTTTTATATATATATCAAATTAGGATTTAATTTGACCTATAGTTTTTGGAAGAAAATGAAATTAATTTAGAATTGAATTTTTATTTAATTAAAATTGAATAATCTCCATTAATTTATCTCTAATTGTGCTGCCCCCTGTAGATAAATGGATTTTATTTGTTTTAAAGTCTTATGTAATTAACATAATGTTGGATATTATCTTGTTTAATTAATTAATTAAAATCCTAAATAATAGTAAAATACTTATTTTAATTCTAATGAGGATTATGTAAGAAAAACATATATATAGTTAAAGTTTGGAATTTTAATTAAGGTAAGTATTATTATTATTTTTCTAACCTAGAGACACAAAAGAAAATATTCTCCTCCTATCCCAGCCGAGTCGCCACCCCCTCTCCTATCAGATTTTGTTCGTCGTTGTTCGAGTTCTCGTTTTGCAGTGCTAGCACACGGGGTGAATAAGTAACACGTATCTGTGTGTGTGGTGTATAGGAACTATTATTTGTGGTTTTTAATCTGGTATAAAGGAAATGACTCTCCTTCCTCGGGGAAAGGTTATTAATCCTAATTTAATCTACGAGTTTGATCTTGTGGAAAAAAGGATTTTCTTTAATTAAAAATTATTTTTTGCCTTTTAATTGGTTGTAAAATGTTTTTTTAGTGAGCTGATAGTTAAAACCTATCAATAGTTTATATATATTATCTCTAATACATTTCATACATAAATCCCCATTAAAATTAAAATGTAGACATCACAATATTATCCTGTATTATATGTTGAAATTCTATTAATAAATGAGGTTATTAAAATTTGGATCCCTTGCTTAAAAAAAAAAAATGAACCCTTAACACTTGATCCAGGAGGTTCGAGTCATAAAACCAAATTACCTATATTGGGAGACAATATATAGCAATTTAAAAAGAAATAAAGCATTACAAGGCCCCAAATCAATATGACTTGGAGGCATTAAGTTATCGATCTTTTATTTCAACCCATTAAAATTATGGTCTTTTATTTTTTATTCATATTAAGTTTTCAATGACTAGGAAAAAGTTTATTTGAAACTGTATAGATCTTATTTAAAACTGTAAAAATTAAAATTTAATAATATATAAAAAAAGTAACAATTTTTTTGCTAAGAGCATCTCCAATGGGGGTTAATGAAAAACTTAATAACTCCCACTAGAAAATGATACCATTGAAAGTTTAATAACTCTCCGACAGCCATGCACCACTTGTGTCCGCGTTCCCGATATAGTTGTTGGTTCTCTATTCCCTCAAGCAGAGCGAGCTTGAAGCTCGATCTCTCCCCCGGACGAACCATATAGCCAGGAGAAAGCATGAACCAGAATAGAAGAGCTTGCCAATCACGATCTTATAATAAGAACAGGAGATCTTTCTCGATCAGTATTAGGGGCGGATGTAGCCAAGTGGATCAAGGCAGTGGTGAATCGGGATTTTGAGCATAAAGATTCCATTGACCTGTAAAAAGTGAGAATTTTTATGAAAGCCTTTCATTTGCTTCTCTTCGATGGAAGTTTTATTTTCCCAGAATGTGTCCTAATTTTTGGGAAATTTGGAATAGGTACACTTGACGATATGAATCATTTAAAAAATAAACGTATTCGTTCTGTAGCGACGGATTCCGGAATGCATCGAGGGGTCGTGGACCAACCATCCATCTACCCGTTGGGTAGGTCATTCACTCAAGGTTACCGCTCCTTCCTTTCGCGAAGGGAGGTTTAGGAAAATCCTATTTATTGGTTCCCGGGAGTACCCTAAAAAAAAACATTTCCTCTCCCTAGCCATTTCGGGTTAAGAAGATGCGAAAGAACCTCTCTCTCTATAAGAACTCTATAACCCGAGCTCGGAGAAGGAAGAGATAAGAGAGGCAATTCATCCGGTGACTTCACGGTCGCCAAAGAAGCCCCAAGAAGCATCAAACATTTCTGATGAGATCCATGGAGCAATTCTTAGATAACAAGCACTAGCCCAAGAATTCAAATACAGTTTGGACTGATCCACCAAAAATGAAATATTCTTAGAATTCTCCATTGATGAGCATTTTATTAACACCTTTGCTTTATTTGCCCTCCGTGGAAAGGATGATTCATTCGAATCGACATGAGAGTCCGGAGTAGAGCACAAACCTAAAAGAATTAAAGAAGCCCATTCAGGAACCTTCTCCGACCCTTACTGCCCAACCTGAGAGCGGACAGCTAATGTGTTCCACTTATTGAATAGGGTTCTATATATTTTACATCCCAGAGGGGCTATAATTGGAGGAGATCCGGACCCATTTTTTGTTGATCCTTCGATAAAAAGATTCATTCTCTTCATAAAAAAAGCGCCCGCCAATTAGTTAATCATAGACATATTTTAGTTAATGGTCGTACACAAAGATTTAAGGTCATTTCTTCAAATTGTTCTCCATTTCTAAGTTTGTAGCCTTCGCAGTAGCTTCATCGATATTATCTACCAAATAAAAGGGGTAACAGATGGCTTCTTCCAAAGCGCGTCCCGTTCGTTCTGCGTCATTAAATAAGCAATTCAATAAGAGATCTCGGATCGAATCAGTATATCAATACCGATTCGATCCGAGAGCTTGGAATTGGAATAACGATTGTTAATAGGATATATAAGGACCACTACTAGAAAGAGTACTGGAAGACGACGCGGCTAAAATGGTCGGGATAGCTCAGTTGGTAGAGCAGATGACTGGCTTTTGCACATTTTCGTTAATCCATGAACAGGATCTATATAGACACATAGACTCATGGAACCATACATCTTGATCGGGCGGCAACTGTGTTGAGTATTGTCCAACAAATTGTTTATCAATGATGGAAGAATACGAGCTTTCTAATTTTTGGGCTATCTTTCAAGTTTACAAAAAAAATCCTTTGGGGAAAGAGGGGGAAGCTCTCCGTTCCTGGTTTTCCTGTAGTTGGATCCTCCGAAACCCCAAGAATCCTTAGTTAGAATTAGAATAGGATTCCAACTCAGCACCTTTTGGCCTTTGGTAGAGTTATTACGGGGAAGTGCTAGTGTAGGACAATCCACTTTGACTCGTTTTTAGCGTAAGAACCTGCCCTTGGGAGGGGAACAACAACTGGAAACGCTTTGAAAAGAAGACAAAAACCAAACCAGATAGGCGCTGGGACTATATGCAACTCCATTAACAACCACTTATGAATCTTTTTTTGGATTACACCCATTATCTCAAGTTTTGGATCGAACTAATCCATTGACACAAATAGTTCTCTGATATTCAAATTCGATATAGATGAAATTGAAAGAGTAGCTCTGCTTCGAATTCTAGAGTTTCTTACTTTTGTTATTACAAATATCAACTGTTCGGGGGGGGGTTATTGTCTATCGTTGGCCTCTATGGTAGAATCAGTCGGGGGCCCGAGAGGCGGTGGCATTAGATGTCCGCTCTCAGGTTGGGCAGTAAGGGTCGGAGAAGGGAGAAGACGCCTTTAAGTGAGCATAGGGGGGCATAGAAGAAAGGACGTCCTTTTTGCTTTCAAGCTTGTTGGCTTACTCATTCCGAGTCCCGCGGACTCCTAAAAAATCATTAAAGGGAGCTCAGCGACGAAGTAATAGATAGGGATGACAGGATTTGAACTCGTGACATTTTGAATTTTATTCTTGGATTTGAAACTTGTTCGAATTCGAGCTCGGGTTATAGTAGAAGGAGAAGAAGGAACTGAGAAGAAGGTATCAGCAACAACATGTTTTATTACCCAGAGGAATAATTACCGCAAGGCATAGAGGGGGAGGTCATAAGCATCTATACCGTAAAATCGTGAAGACCAAGAAGTGAGTTATTTATCAACCAAACATTCTTCTTACAGAGGATTGTACCATGAGAGAAGCAATGAGGTCAACCGTGAATTAGTAACTACATCCAATTTCCAAAAAAATCCAACAACCTTCATACTGCTTAGTTTAATGTTATTATTTTTTGTTATTTTTTATATTTTATTAGAAAGTTATATAATATATTATTAAATTAATTAATAGGTCTTACATTATTGAATGATTGTAGCATAATCCATTGAAGGGTATAGTTTAGTAGAATGAAATTGGTCCCACATTGATAATGTATCATCAGTATTAAGTGGTTAGTAATATAATCCAATGGAGATGCTTAGGGATGACACGGGTACTGTACCCACGGGTATCCGATACTATCCGACCCTAATAGGACTATATGTACCCTGTATAAAAGCGTATGAGACGGGTATGAGATCAAAACCATTACCCATTAGGGTAATGTGACGGGTATGGGAATACCCTCTAGGGTACCCGGTATCCGTTACCTATTATAACTCTTCTATATATTAAAGAAGATTATTATTATTTTTACGTAAGATTTGAGATTTGAACCCCAACCTTTTGTTATTCAACTATTGAGTGATACCACTAAATTACTTTATTCTTATTGATTAATGTTCAATTTGTTCAATTTTTAGATGGATGATTTATTAAATTTATACTTTGTTGAATTTGTAATATTTTTTATTTTATTTATTAATTATTAACGGGTAAGGGTACCCGCGAATACCCGTGAATTAAATGAGAAGAGTATATGTAAAAAGTATACCCGTTAGGATAATGGGACAAATACATATAATTAAAAAATAAAAAGATAATGATTTAAAATAGACACTACATGCAGGTATCCTACCTGTTGCCATCCCTATAAATGCTCTAAGTTTTATGTTTATAATTTGATCAACATGAAAATCAGAATCATTAGACCTTATGATGATTTTTGCCATTTAAGAATCATGTAAGAGGAGCCCTCAATTCTTACCAAAAGGTCAAAATAGAGATTTCAGTAAATTTAGTAAAATTCCACGGTTTCTTCTTTTTTGTTTAATAAATAAATAATTATTTATATATTTTGCATGGACGTGCGTGGGCCTATTTGTGGAGCCCATATGCCTGACTGCGCGTGCAAAGCCGGACTTCATGGGGGCTCTCTTTGTGGGTCCGGTTTCCGTATTCGTATCGTATTTCTCTCTTTATTTTTTTCCCTATTTTCTATTATTATCATCATTATAGTATTTTCCTTTATAATAATATAAAAATTCTACTATAGAAAAATAATAAAATTCCTCGTTGAGAAATCCTGATTATAATTTAAAGGTCTATTACATCCCTAGTCCTTCAAGTTATCAAAAAACTGCAACGGATCCTGAAATTTTAAAATGTTACAACTAACTCATCCAAGTTGCTTATTTAAAAGATATCATCCCTAAAATGCCATATGACAACGTGTGATAGTATGAGGTTAGTTGTAGCGTTTTGAAGTTTCAATCACGTGTTGTCATGTGATATTTGATTTCACATATAGTTATTTAATCCAGATTCTGACTAACAGTTACTGAAAAGGACAATTGAACGACATGTAGGTTAGATTTTTGCGGTTAAAATCCTAAAAATGGGCCGTAATAGTAGAAAAGACAAAAACATAGTTGTTTATCTTTTATACAATTACATTGAGCCTATCATCGTAATGTCAAAGTTAAAAACAACATTTCAAGAAAATTATTTTCTTATCATCAGGTTGGAAATAATTCTCTTAAAATGTCTATTTGGGATTTATCCCAGACTTTTGCATGTGGATTAAAAATCATAAAATTTAGTGGGTGTTTGTTTCAGCTTTTCAGATGAGTGTTTAGCGTTTCACTCCAAACCGCATGAAATATATCGTTTGGTTAGGTTTATATAACTTTATTTTCTCTGGAAGCTGCATGGTTTTTTAGCTTTTCACGAAGAACTCATTTTTGGAGCTTTTCATTAACAGCTGTTTGTAGTTATTTGTTATTGATAAAATTATCTTTCTTATTTCCACAAATATGTTTCTTCTTTAACATTATTTCTATTTCTAGAAGATAATTACTGAAAGAGCAAGGTTTTGTTGCGTTACATATTTTTTATTTTTATTTAAATTAATTTATATAATATAGTTTTTATTTTATAATTTATTTGTTAATTAATTTTAAACATGTCCATATTAGAAATTTGAAATACTAGCGGCAACAGTTCAATATAATTTTAGCAAACACTAATAATTAAACAGCTAATTACAAACAGCTAATAGCAACAACAAACAGTTTACTGCAACCGCAAATAGCTAACAACTTACTGCAATCGTAAACAGCTAACATCAACATCATCCGCTATTAGCTAATAGCTGAACCAAACAGACCCTTAAGATCTAGTTTGCTCTTGCTAGGTTTAGTTTATCTTCAGATTTTTGTACGTGGATTAAAAATCATAAAAATTATTTATTCGGTTTTGGTTTTGCTAGGTTTAGTTGATGTGAAAAATGGAAAGGCATGGGATGAATGAAATTGACTGCCGTTGGATTTAGTAAAATATATTTAATTTTTTTTATCCATTAAAAATTTTGTACTTATATCTACATGTCTATTTAACTTTCGTGATTGTTATTATCAGAATCTAAGTGAAAAAACTAAGAAATCAAAATGTAAAATTTGATAATTTTGATATTAAGAAATTAAGTTTAATTTGCAGTATTAATGTTTCATTTCTGATGTAATTAATCCACATGGACTTTTTTTTATAAATATTAAATATTTACCCAAAATAAATTAATTAAGTTCATTTTGATATACTGATGAGCCGAGTCTGAGTAGGTCAAAGCTCGGCTCGACTATAACCCTTTAAAGACACAAATGTATACTACATATGAAATGATAACGCAATGTTAATGGAGGTCATGGGTTCGAATCACATCCGAATCTGGTGGAGATTTTTCTTTCTTTTTTAATGTAAGCGCATTGCGCAAATTTTAAAAAAAATGGAGTTATATGTTCAAAACTAGCTTTATAATCGAGAAGTTCAATATATGCAATTATAATTAATTCAAGATTTAGGTCTCGTTTGGTTCACTTGTTCCTATTTGCTGTTTGTTATTGGTGATAGATAGTAGATATTAGTTGATTTTTCTACTAAAAACAATTATTTCAAAATCTTACCAAACACTTTTTTTTATTATCTCTAGTCAGGGCCGGCTCATAATCGTTTGAGGTCCTAGGCGAGATATAAATTGTAGGCTTTTTATATATAAATAAAATTTTAAAACTACATATATTTATATAAATTTAATTTGATAAAAAAATGTATCTTTTATGGGTTTTTGCTCTTTGTAATCCTTTTATCCTATTCATGGATCTTGTATTCGTTTTAGTCTATACTTGAGTGAAGTTTTATTCCTTACTGTTTTCTTGATATAACTGTACTTTTTTCATCCGATGTGGAATGATATAAACATTTTCATAAAAAATAACGAAAAAATACCTTATAACTTTATAATTTGTAAGAAAGAGAAAAAAATTATTCATATAAATATAAAAATATTATTATTTACAAACTGTTCTGTTTTTTTAGACGTAAAATCACTAATTAAAATTTATATTCAATGTCTTTTTATTTTTTTTTATAACTATTCCAAAAAATATTAATGATATATTAAGGAAAAATTATTATATAAGCATTTATCATTTGACACCCTAAACAGCCGCGTTCTATTGTCTAAGGATAGAACCGGCCCTGTCTCTAGTAGTTCCGAAAAATGGAACGAAAGACACATTTAATATCTGAAATTGAAAGATAAGGGACTTAATAAAAAAATAAAGGCTTAATACATACCCAGCCCCCTAAAGTTGTCCATTTTATTCATTTAACCCCTTCAACTTAAGGGACATCCTTTTAACCCCTTAAACTCCAAAAAAACGCTACTTTTAACCCCATATCATCCGACGTGGCATTGACCTAGTCAACGTTTGTGTCTCAAACACAAGAGGCGCGTGGGAGGATTTTGTTCTTGCCTCCAACGGTAAAAAAAATGCATACAGCCCCCTAAAGTTGTCCATTTTGTTCATTTAACCCCCTCACCTCACGGGACAACCCTTTAATCCCCTAAACTCCAAAAAAATCCTAGTTCCAACTCAAGTACGGGCATTGGAGATAAAGAAGATTTAATTGGTGTCTTTCTAATTTTTAATTGGTGCTTTTTTTGGTCTCAATCCACGTTGGAATTGTAAAAAATGCTTTAACTTTGTATGAATTATGACCACAGTGTATATAGATACAGTGGAAGGCAATACAAAGGAAGAGTTAAAATCTGATTTGATATGAAGTATAGAATACAGTGGAAGAGAAGTGATGACTAAATGATATTTATAGCAATTTTTCAATATTAAGGACTTTCAAAAGAAGAAAGTAGGAAAGAAAAGAGCAAATTATACACACGGACAACATTATATCTCGGCAGTCTAAAATATGGGGTTAAAAGTAGCGTTTTTTTGAAGTTTAGGGGGTTAAAGGGGCGGCCCGTGAGGTGAGGGGGTTAAATGAACAAAATGGACAACTTTAGGGGGCTGGGTAATTCAGGATACACACGTGTCACGCGCGTGATACACACGGACAACATTATATCTCGGCATTCTAAAAAAGGGGGTTAAAAGTAGCGTTTTTTTGGAGTTTAGGGGGTTAAAAGGATGTCCCTTAAGTTGAAGGGGTTAAATGAATAAAATGGACAACTTTAGGGGGCTGGGTATGTATTAAGCCAAAAATAAAAAAGATGAAACACCTCACAATAAATATTTTCCCCTAAACTTTACACTTTGTACAAAATATTGGGAATGTTGCTTGTATGAAACTCTTTCCTAGTTTTGATACATGAAAAAGTAGCACAAATGGAGCCATGAAAATATAATTGATGAAATTGTAAAAGATTGGAGGGACCCATGCATGCATAACATGATTGAAAATAATAAAAATGATGGGTTCATGGGAATATAAATTTGGCTTTATATATTAGGAACATGGGGGGTGGGTTTGTCATGGTTGAGTCACGTCGACGTTTGATTTATCATAATTATTATAATTATTATTGGCTTAATACATCGTCTACATCCGAACTTATCTAAAAAGTTTGATTGATTTTCTAAATTTTTAGAATATGCAATATATCCTTAACTTGCTTAAAATATACCGATAACCAGAACGAACATAAGATAAAGTTAGAGAGGCCCAAGATTTTAGAGGGACTTGCTGGCTGAGCTGGGAGTTAGCTGGAGATTTTGACGGGACTAAAATCCTCATTCACTATACTAAAAGGTATTTTTAGGGGGCCTTCGGTCTACCCATGCCGATAGACCTCTCAATTTGTGTAAAATATAGTCAATTAATTATTCGGTTGCATGAAGTAATCTGCATGCGGAAAATGTGTTACACGCGTTTTGAAAAAGTAAAACGACCAATATCCATCTCTTTTTATGTAACACATTGTTTAATCACCTATTTTGAAAAATACACTATAAGATTCCTATTGTTTATCACTATTAACTTTTTGGTTATTTTATCTAATTTTTTTTTTAGATTTTTAATCGTTATATTCGGCATAAACAGATAGACAGAAAGTAGCTAAGTAATAGGATAATTTTATATCGCACCATGGTTGTCCTGGAAGCTAAGATATGTTTGGTTAAAAATCTTAAAAAAGAAAGACCAACGATGACAAAAGATGGTGACCTTATAATATGTTTTTCAATCCTAAACGAGTTATGAAGGGTCTAACGAACATACCTTGTCTCCACATCGGATCGAAAACGGGTCAGAGGGATTAATAAATTATTTACCTTTATAATAAGGTTTAATACATCATTTGCTCCCTCCTTTTGTCCAAAAAACTTGACCGACCCTCTAAACTTTCAAAATATTCCGATAGTCCTTCCAACTTGCTTAAAATGTCCTGATAGCTCCCACAACTTTTTTAAAATGTAGATAATTACCCGGTTACAAAAAAATAAGTTCCATGCATAATGTGTGTTACAAACGTTTTGGAAAAGTGAAACGACTAAAGTCGGAGTATGAGATTCTAATATCAGAGAGAAAAAGTTTTACAGTTGACAAATAAACATTTCATTTTTAATGTGTGTTAATCAATTCTGTAAATTATGTAAAAACAGCAAGATGAATGTAACTTCCACATGTAACTTACTGTTTTGAAACCGAATAATTGATTCATTATATTTTAAATAAGTTGAGAAAATATCATGACATTTTAAATAAGTTAATCGTGATACTTTAAAGGTCAGGGTTAATCATATCTTATTAGATAAAAAATCATGTATTAAGCTATTTTTTTTAAAGCCCGTAAATTTATTTTAAACCATAAAAAATTATTATTATTATTATTATTTGGCTTAATGCTTCTCCAGTCCGCTTAACTTGTTCAAATTGATCATTTTATCCCTCCAACTCATCGAATATCCTATTTACCCCCTTAACTCCATAAAAATGGTTTCTTACCCCCTTAACTTGTCCAAATTTGTCATTTTACTCATTCTCAACTCATCGAATATCCTATTTACCGTCTTAACTCCATACAAGTGATATTTCTCACCACTTATGATCATATTTACCCTCTTAACACCATAAAAATGGTATTTCTTATCCCTTTATAGTAGTAAAAAAAGTTGAAAAGAGAAAGAACGAATAAAAAATACAAATGACAAGTACATTAATATAAACAAATTAAATACATTATATATAAGGATAATGTACCAAAATAAGCCTATGATTTTTAGGGAAATATCAATTTAGGTTCCACTTACAAAATAGTATAAATATAGGTTTAACGTTTAAAAAAAGTTATCAATTTAGGCTTCGATAACAGATTGTAAGGGGTGAAAAATACCACTTTTATGGAGTTAAGGGGTTAAATAGAACATTCTGAGAAATAGACAAGTTGAGGGGGTGAGAAATACCAGTTTTATGAAGTTAATGGTGGGTAAATAGGACATTCGATGAGTTGAGGAGGTAAAATGATCAATTTGGACAAGTTAAGGGGGCTGTGGAAGTATTAGGCCTTATTATTTTATATAAATATAGGGAACATGACTTGGCATAACGGTAAACGTTGTTGTCGTGTGACCAAAGAGGTCACGGGTTCGAGTCTTAGGAGCGGCCTCCTACCAAATAAATTGACAGGGGAAGGTTTGCCCCCAGTACATCCTTGTGGTGGAATCCCTTCCCGGACCCTCGCGTAGTGCGACCGGGCCGCACTTTTTTTTATAGGGAACGTGAATCTTGCCATTGGATCCATCCACTCCTAATAATAATTATAATATATAGTGTAACTTTTGACAATATTTTTCACCACCATGGCTCCTTTGATGAGATTGCTCATTGCTTTCTTTCTTGTATGTATATATTATGTATTTATTTACATAGTCAACAAACCAATGATGTCCATTATGGATAAAAATCTAGGGAAGAAATTATTACCTTTACTTACGTCCTTTCATTTCTTTCCTTTTTTTTTTTCTGTTTTCCAAAGAATATATAATAAAGTATTTCTATCTTATCTTATTATGTTAAGCGTAATTTTATCTCCAACGTTGTCGTAAATAGTATAATTATAAACGTAAATCTATATTTTACTACTCTAATACTGATTGGAGATGATATATAGATGATTGTCGCTCGATGAGTACAGTGACAGATCCAAGATTTACGGTCTCTCGTGATTTATGGATGCTGAATTGATATTTTTGATGTTTTACATAAAAAAAAAATTAAGGGTAAATAATTATAAGGTCATGTGTTTTTACCTAATACACTACTTAGTCCATTTGTTTTTAGAAATAATTATATAGTCCTTCATTTTTTTTTGTTAACACTTTAGTCCTTATGCTTGGGTCAATAGTCAAACTATACTAAATAAATTTTAATATACCAAAATTACCCTTATTTTATGTTTTAAATAAAACATCTATTTTTTCTATTATATATTTTTCTCTCTTTTTCCACATAATCACAATCTCTCCAATATAAACTCTAACATAAAGTAATTGATTTATTAATTTATATATAATTATAGAACTTTAATTTAATAACGTAAAATTTATTGATTAAAAAATGAATAAAAAATATTTCAAAAATTATTAAAATACAAGTAAGACTATCATTGTAAAAAGTTTTTACAACTCTAATAAATTTTACGAATGAAGAAAAAATATGATTTTTAAAAAATTATAAAGAATTTATAATAATATTTAATGTTAGTTTAAAGATATTATATTAAAAAATAAACAAAAAGTAACTACAATTTAAGAAAGTTAATAATACATTTTTTCAAGTATATTGATTTTGGTGTATATCTAGTTCAAAAACTTTATTAAAATTAATTAGATTAAATTTAAAACTAAAAGATAAATTTTTTTATATATATAATTAGGGGCAATTTTAGACTTTCATTTATAAAAACAAATGAAAAGACTAAAGAATTGATTAAGATAAAACTTAAGGACCTTACAATAATATGATGGACTTACTAGCGTGTCAAATAAAATCATAAGGACCTTATAATTATTTACCCAAAAATTAAAAATCCATACACAAATTCCATAGAATTTTTAGCGTTTTCTGGCGACCAGTGGATGCTCAAAACCCAAGCCCCCTCTGGACCCGTCCTTGGATGAGTGATTATTTTGTTTATCTTAACTATAGTCTGATTTATCGATAGAACTAAATGATATCACATCAAATAAAAGAGTTAAAAGTACACGTGGACCAATGAGAAGTCTTATACAAAAAAGCATAATTGCCACACATGTCCTAATCACAAGAGCATACTAGAAATATACGCTCGTAATCCTCAGAATGTGTCGTAACTTACGGAAAAGAGAGACATGTGCAAAAGTGTATAGATACGTAGAGGTGACAATTTCGTATTTCGTGTCAAAACCGTATTATCTCATATATATACTCCATATGGTTTTATATGTTATAAATGCTAGAAAAATGATTGTCGTGTCAATCGTATGGTGTTAATCGGGTTGTCTATGTAAATCGTGTTTTCGTGTTAGAAATTGTTACCCCTATATATACATGGACCAACCAAACATTGCTATGTGGAAACATACTCAACTGTAGGATATCCTTCTCTCATCTTTATAAATATTCATCTCAAGAAAGCATAATATACACAATTACTACTTCACTCTGTTTTCGAGTGATTCACCTATTCTCAGTAACATTACTGACTTAATTATCGGAGAAGAGATGTCGCAATTTGGCCTCTCTCTGGCAGTTTGTGATCTCATCTTAGGTGTAGTGGAAGCTTTCTACCAAGCGTACATCGTAGATTGGAACACATCACTGAATAACTGCATTTGCTCGTCCTTTAATTGAAAGTAAGTATATAAAGTCGTTGCGTATGCATTAAACAATATAATTACTATGCCTAAAATCTATTTTTATGAAATCAGGCTTTCTATTCTTCGTTCTATTCAATTATGGTGTGATAATGTAGATGCTATTCATTTCACTATTAATAATATTTTTATGTACACACAAAGCACATGGATTAGACTGTTACTTTGTGCATGAACATGTGGTAAAAGGTTTTATTCATGTTTGGTTTATACTAACTAAAAATCACGTTGCATATATTTTAACAAGCCTTTGTGAAACGCACACTTGGACATCCGATAAAATTGGAACGATACAGAGAAGATTATAGTATAGCCCTTGTCCAAGGATGACACTCATAAATCGAGAAATGCTCCAAATTTTTCGACATAAGGCTAGACTCGAATTTAGTTAGAGTGTGATTCTTCTTATGTGGTTACTCTCTCTAATACTCAAACAACTTCAATCCCATGTTGATTCCACGTGATTGGGTTTCTACTCTTCAGCTTTTATCTTCTATGCTAGTTGTAGAGTCTCATATTACAAACAAGTGGCCGATGCTTTGGCCAAATTTAGATTTGGATAGAATGAATTCCATTGGTGGAGCTCCTTCGTGTAGTTTTGTAGCTCTTTAGTTTGTGATGATTTTTAAGAGTTGAACATTGTGTCATGTTAGTCTGGTATTTATGTATGTCGTTATTATCATGTTAGAAATTGTTACCTCTATATAGTTGAATAACTATGGTTTTCATATGGTCAGTGTCTGACTAAATAAATTTGATCAATTACTATTAAATTTAGAGTTATTTAAATTTTAGAGTACATATTAAAATTATTCTAAACCTTATATTTAATTAACCTAAATTTAACATGGTGAAAACCACTAAGAAAACAATACAAGTTAAAATTTAAAATCACTATAATAAAGACTGGGCTTAGAGGATGATATGCGTGGCCCATGAATTATTGGATACTGAGGTCAATTTTTGCTGGGCCACTAAATCTTTAATGTAAAAGCCCATTTAACAATATATCATCTTACCATATTCTATATGTTGTAATATATTTTTTTAAAAGAACATATATTGGAGTAATAATTTTCATTAATTGAAAAAGGGTAAATTTCAAAAAAAAATCCATATGATTTCACTTTTTTTTCAAAAAAAGAACTATGATTTTTTTCATTTCAAATCCGTTACACTATTTACGGATTTGGTGAAGATGCAGTTTATTGCTGACGTGGATGAAGGGCAAATACGAGTTTTTAAAAAAATTGGGGTAAATTTTAAAAAAAACCATGTGGTTTCACTTTTTTTTTTGTAGAAAAAGGACTGTGGTTCTTTTCTTTTCAAATACATGATTGTGGTTTATTCCGTTACACTATTTACAGATTTGGTGAAGATGTCGTTTATTTGCTGACGTGGCTGAAGGGCAAATATGAGTTTTTTTTTTAAAAATTGACAAATGGATTTTTTATAACTATTTTGGATCTACAATATTGACCAATGGATTTTTTATAACTATTTTGTGGCTTACAATATTGACTATAAAATTTCACATGGTTGTTCAAGGCCTTTTATAGTCAATTTTTCAAAAATCCATATTTACCCTTCAGTCATGTCAGCAAATAAACGACATCTTCACCAAATCCGTAAATAGTGTAATGGAATAAATCAAAGTCCTGTATTTGAAAAGAAAAAACCACAGTCATTTTTCTGCAAAAAAAAAAAAAAAAAGTGAAACCATGGGTGAAGTTGAAGAAATGATAACTATCAACTATTTAATGGAAATGGGTGATGAAACGAGTCAACAAATTTTGATAGAAATGCATACGAAATTGATGGATAAGAAATATAAACATAGTTCAGATACATTGGCCCATTATGAATCCATATATGGCCCAAGAAAATCATGTTTAATTAGAATTGAGCCCATAAGACCTGAGCCCATGAATATTGACTCCTTAAGGCCCAAAGAATAAGCCCATCCAGGAAAAGAGGAGGATCCATTTGTTTAGAAAATGAGATAAAAATGTATAAGAAAAATAAGAAATATAAGAACGAGGTGTCAATACCTAAAGAAAAGGTGGTAATAAGATCAACACGTGGCAAGACATGAAGATATGAAGAGACATGTGTCCAAAGAAGAAGCATGAAGTGGAAACATTAGAGATTAGTGGCAAGATGTAAAGCTTGAGGTGGAAGAGCAAAATAAGAAGCATTCGACACGTGTAACCTAAAAGTTTGTACTTTTAACTTTTGTAATGATGTAATCTCCTTTTTGGTAATTTCACCTTTGATCTTCTACCTATATAAGGAGAAGACATATGATATATGAGATATAACTTGCTTTGAGTAATAAACTCTTTCTTTCTCTCCTTCCATGGCTTTCTAAACTCCTCCTTTTAACATTCATAGTTGTTAAATATTTACGTTTAACGTCCGTATAGCATATTAGTTTGAAAAGATTCAGAGTTATACAGCAACAATAGTTATCCTTCAGACGACTCCAAGAGGTGTGTAGAGATGCTGGAACATACCCTAACCCATGATGATGAAGAACGGGTGTCAGGCAGAGTTCAGAAGTCTCCACTGAGGATTGCTTTGAAAGGTATACTGGAGTTCCTCTATAACTCTTGTTCTAATTAAATTAATTTGTTATACTTAGTTAAATATAAAGCTTTAATATATTATGAATGTTAAATTTCATTTAAAAATGTTTACTTCAATGTTCGTTTGTCTTCCTACCATTTTTAGGGTCATAAGAGCGATCCTGCACACAGTAGAAAAATCTTCAGTACATATTCGTTTGTCTTCCTACCCTTTTTAGGGTCATAACTTTCTAATGGCGGTTTACACCGCCCCTATAATCGATTTTCAGGAAAAAAAATTACCGACAGAAATCGGTCGGTAATCCGTCGCCAAAAATTTAGTGCCCAAATTTGAATTGTACAAACAAAATGATTTCTGATTAGTAATACATCTGATTCAAATTTAAATTTAGTGCCCAAATATAAATTGTGTTTCCCATTTATCTGATTCAAAAAATTCGAAGTCTCATACAAACTTGTGTAATACAACAATAATATCAAAATTCGATTAAATACATACCACGACCTAGAGGATTCCCTAACTCAACAACCCAAAGCAACCTCTCTATATCCAAGACAGACCCCCACACCCTGCTCCCATGATCAAAACAGTTGTATCAGGACCACTCTAATCATACAGAGTTAATGAAACAGAGTGAATGAAAGACTCTAAGCATTCTGTTAGCAGAAAACAAACTGTTACTTCCATGTTCCTCTCCTCTTTACCTGAATCTCTGCAATACCTAAAACATTTAGGTTCGATGAAGATCCTTAAGTTGGTACCTAAAGTTCAAGTTAGG
This sequence comes from Euphorbia lathyris, assembly GCF_963576675.1. NCBI lineage: Eukaryota > Viridiplantae > Streptophyta > Magnoliopsida > Malpighiales > Euphorbiaceae > Euphorbia > Euphorbia lathyris. Next base: position 5,494,817 of record NC_088918.1, read on the forward strand.
CTAAATTGAGCTGGACTACCAACTTTAAGGACCATTTTGAACCTTAATTCCCAAAGAGTAAAGAGCATCCGCAAACAAAATGAAACCTCTAAAAAACCCAGTATTCAACAATATTAATAAGAGTCTCACTAGAGAGAGAGAGCAAGAAGGAACATTAATATCACTCTAATCAGATTTCTTGATTGAGAAAACCTTTGACAGGTTAAGTTCGTCCAAGAAGCAATTCTCCAATAAGCTCTTCTCCCTTAAGCTTCAATGAATTCCATAAGGAAATGACGAAAATTTAACGTTTGTCAGATCCCAATTTAACCACATATAGAAGACATCCATTAATGGAAAACACATTATTTCTCAGCATGGTAAAGCATTATGGAAAAAGAAAGGACCATGTTGTAGGGAGATTGAGCAAATTATGATGCATAGTTCAAAATGCAAAGAACTGCACAACAAAGATCAGATACAACAAATTAAGTCAAAATAATAGAATTCAGCAATTGGAGTGATAAAAAATGAACACAGAAAGTCATTTTTGCAGATATAAATAGTCAACCTCATGACCAATGACTCCCAAAATTGCAGCATAATCGCGGTTTCTGGAGATGCCAGAACGAGCTTAGAATTGAAAATCTGTTCACAAGCAATCCCAATACAAATTCAATAAAACAAAAGTTGATAATTCAATATTAATGAGGATAAACCAAGTGCAAGTACTTTAACAACTAAGTAAAAAACCAAGTAAAACCTTGCAAGTGCTTGAACATTTAAGTGTCAGTGCCATTTTTCATACAATTCTGAAGATACTATGTACCACTTTAATCGCATATAAACTTAACCAGATTTAATCTCGTAAAGCCAAATCTAGGCCACCTACTCAACCATTCAAAACTCATGTGAAGAATGTTTCGAAGGCTAAAGAGCCAGGTACAGTAATACTGCTATTATTCCCTTTGTGAATAAACCATGAGTGTTAAACATGTGAATTCAATTCCAATTTCTTAATTTTCATTTGGGAGTAAATTAAAACTAAAGTGAAGTGTCAGACCTAAGATTAAAGTGAAGTAAATAAGATGAGTTGATAACCGTAACTTCTGGACTCAAGTCCAGATCTGAACTAAGAAAACTCTTCTCAACGGATTCTCCCTCTTCTCGATCTTGTCCCTCACTTCACCACCTCTAAGTTTTGATTTGTTAACTGGATTTGATTTCTCAGATGAAAGTAATCGAGATGGCTATTTCATGATATTGAAGAAGAAATCGACCTAATTAGGTTACTGAAGAACAAGAGAAATTGAAGAATAACATTTCCCAAAATCGATGATTGATCGAGATGGTTGGGAATCCATGATCCATATGGCTGAGAAGAAGAGTATGGAGGTGGCTGTGAGAAGAGTTTTAGGTATCGAAGAGTTAGGGTCTGCTTGGATGGGGGTTAGAGGAGGGAGGTTATTTTCCTAACCCTGCTTGGGAAGGAGTTTAAATGGAGTTTATTTTTCTAACCTTGTCTAACCTTGCTTGGCTGAGAGTTTAAGTTTAAATGAAGGTTAAATGAGGATTAAATGGAGGTTCAAAAACCTTAAAATAACCTCAATTTCAGTCCCACCAAATTGGTGGGATCTGGAGGTTCTATAAATAATCTTCCCTCCCCTCCCTTCCCTTCCCTTTCCTGCCCTTCCCTTCCCCTTCCCTCATCTTCCTTTAATGAACCGTGTGAAACCTTCATCCAAGCAGACCCTTAGGTATCGAAGAGTTTAGGTATCGATGGCTGGAATCGATTTTTTTTTTATTTAAGATAATTTTTTCTAAATTCAGTCCATGAGTTAAAATTATACATTAATGGGCTTTTCAGTTGTCAGCCCATGAAACACTTTATAAAAGTGTCACTACAAAAGTGTTGGTAAAAGCCCATTTTTTGTAGTGCTTATAATATAAGAAGGTAATAGAGTGGTTGATGCTTTCGATTAGACTTGGATTGAATGAATGCCATTAATGGAGTTTGTAGCTTTTTAGTTTGTGATGATTTTAATAGACTTGAAAGATTTCGTTTTTCTTGATTTACCTCTTTTCGAGGTTGTATTCTTTTTGCATTTTTTAGTTTGTTTTTAATATAAAATTCGAACCTAGTTCTTCATTGTTGTCTGGAAGTACAAATCTAGTTGGGATATCTACGTGCTTCTAAATTCTAGCTTTCAATCTTCACTGAACATTACACAAACTTCTTACTATTTTGACAATAACTTACCACGTGTCATCACTATCGGTTTGTTGAGAGTACTAGTTATATAAATTAATGAGTTAAGGTGCAAAAATATCCTTAATGTTTTGGATCGGAACAATTTTACCCCTAACGTCTAAAATTGTGCAATTTTACCCTAATGTTGGAAGTCAAGAGCAATTTTACCCCTAACGTTGATAAATTGGATTTGAAATGCACTATTATAAAACATAGATATTTTTGTTCCTTATTCTGCACCAATTGCATATCAATTCGTTTAAAAAAAGATTTCATGTTTTTTATAATTTAATAATAGAATTGGAGATTAATATTTATAAATTCGGTGAATTTTTTAATTTTTTTTGTCTAATTCGTACAAAAAACAGTATATATTTTTTATTTTTTTATGTTTTTTTCGCATCCCAACATATGTTTGTGATTTGTTACTGATAAAATGACACACGTGTGAAGTGTATATGACAATATTCATAACCGAGAAGACAGTTTGATGAATTATTTCTCAAATTGACCCAATTTGTCAACGTTAGGAGTAAAATTGCTCTTGACTTCCAACGTTAGGGATAAAATTGCATCATTTTAAATGTTAGGAGTAAAATTGCTCTTAATCCAAAACGTTAGGGATATTTTTACACCTTAATCCCAAATTAATTATGATAAAAGTTATCTCTACTTCTACAAATGTTCTTTATGTAGGCTTTCGAGTGTTTCATTGCCACGTATTCTATGAGTTTTTAACGTATATTGGTAAGATTTTATTGAAATTTACTGTAATTTTTTTTTGAAAAACATAAAATTTGGCAATCCTTATGAAATGGATCTCAAGTTTTACTATTATGGTGTAATTTATTATAGGATAAACTTCAACTAAAACCCCTATGGTTTTACTAATTTTCAGATAAAGGACTGTAGTTTACTTTTTGTCAAAACGAGGATTGAGGTTTTCAACTTTAGCAAAATAAGGACTTTTTCGATTGATACTATTAAAATCACCATTGACGACTTCAAAAATGACATATTTTAAGAACTACTAATATTCTAAACAACTTTAATTCTTCAACTTTTTTATTTTGAGCTTGTTTAGATGATGTTTGGTAAAGAGAGAGAAAGTTAATGTTTAGAGAGAGAAAGTTCTAAAAAAGATGATTTTCGAAAATCGAAAATGTAGTTCCATAAAAAATATGACATTGAACAAATTTAATTCTTGAAAATTTTCATTTTCAGGTCGTTAAAGATGATTTTAATAGCATTAATCCAAGTGCGAAACCTCAATCCTCGTTTTGACAAAAAGTAAACCACAGTCCTTTATCTGAAAATTAGTGAAACCACAGGGGTTTTATTTGAAATTTACGTTTTATTATAAAATGATGTAATTTTATGCGTAACATTAGTAAATTTGGTCAATTTTAGATTTTATTATAAAACACATTTTTTTTGTTTCTTATTATACACCAGTTACATATCAGTTTGTTTTAAATTTTTTTTTTATATTTTCCGTGATTTAATAACGTAATTAGAGATTAATATTTATAAATTTGGTGAAAATTTTGAATTTTTTTTTGATGAAATCTTACAAAAGATATTATATTTTTTAGTTTTTTTTTATATTTTAATCATAAATATGATCTGTTACTAATGAGTGCTAAAATAACTCACATGTGAAGTGTAGATAACGAGATTCATGACGAGAAGACTGTTGATAAATTATTTCTCAAATTGACCAACTTGACAACGTTAAGAGTAAAATTACTCCTGACTGCCAACATTAAGGATAAAATTGTATAATTTTTAACGTTAAGGGTAAAATTATGTCAGACTGTAAACTTTAGGAGTATTTTTATACATTATCCTTATATATATAGAACTAGGGGTGTTCATCGGTAGGTTCGGTCTGAAAACCGAACCAAACCAAAATAACAAAAAAACCGAATAGCCTCAAAAATAAAAACCGAACCTAACCGAATAATAATAAATAACCGAACCGAACCGACCAAATTATTTCGGTTGGTTCGGTTCGGTTATTCGGTTTCCTTACATTCAAAAGTTTTCATTAATAATTATTTTTATGTAAGAACACCGTTAAAATGATGTTGTTGGGTATTTATTTATATATACAACATTTGTTGGATTGAAAGGAAAAAAGAATAGAAAGGAAAAAAAATAGAAATTTTATATAGAAATAAAATCAATCTTAATTCCAAATATAAATTAGTGTACAATTATACTAAATTGGTAGACAAACATTAAATAGACCAATAACATAATCAGTTACAGGCAATCCAAAAAATATCATGCTTAACAAAGATTCTAATAATATAATTCTAAATCAAATATAACTTAGAACAATAAACGACATACACCAATTATATAATAAATCTAATTTCTAATTATATTTAATTTATTTCGGTCTGTTCGGTTAATTCAGTAATTTTGATTTAAAAACCGAACCGACCAAAATTACCGAAATATTATAAAAAATAAAACCGAAACCGAACCTAATAGACTGAAAACCGAACCAAAAAACCAAAATTCATCGGTTCGGGTGATTATTTCGGACCGGTTTGGTTTTTGAACATCCCTATATAGAACAACAATGATTTTTACGTGATCAGTTACCGTTGAATTTAGACTTGTCAAAATTTTAAGTGAAAATTAAATTCATAATTAAATTCATTTAATAAGTCATTGATCAGGTTTCAATCAAATGGAACAATACACATTAAGACTCAAAATCACAATACGAGAGAGTGGGCTTAAAGGAGGATATGCTCGGCCCATGAATTATTGCATACTTTTTAATTTTGTTTGGGCCTCCAAATCCATTTAATAAAAGTATAAGCCCATTTAATAAGGGTATTGCTATATACCGCCCCTAAATTCCGGTTCACCGCACCCTTTTGACCATTTGTTGGTATGCGCCACCCGCTCCACCCATGGAACGGGTGGTACGCGCCACCCTCTCCACCCGTGGAACGGGCAGTACGCGCTGCCCGTTCAGGCAAAAATGGGCAGAAATTGCCCCCGAACTATTTTTGCACGGGAGAAATAGCCCCGAAGTATTTTTTTTGTAATTTTAATGTCAATTTTTCGTATATTCAGGTACCGATAGAAGATTGGAACCCCGATAACATTGATTATAGTTCGCGTTTCATAACGGATACCGTTTTCCCCTCAAGTCAGGATGCTATTGATTGGGCAAAAAAGATAGCTATTCAGAATGGGTTTGAGATTGTAATATCTTCACACAAACATGGGGGAAAATAGAAGCTGTTGCGATGTTCACGGGGTGAACGATATAGAGGTGTTGTGAAAATTGATGAAGATCCTGCAATTAGAAAAATTGATGAAGATCCTGCAATTAGAAAATTGTGAAAATTGATGAAGATCCTGAAACAAGCTTGTGATCTGGAACAAATGATCAGTACTGAGAGTGTTCACGTGTTTTGGAGAACACTTTTAATCAATCATGGTCACACTGATGAAAATGACGGACGTAATGATCTGAACGAGGAGCAGCGATATTTTCAGTCCTTAGTGGACCAGGTCTCTAAAGGCGACCCATCCTTAATGCGTAATATTTCAATGTTTATCCATGATCAACTACACCCTGATCAAGATCAGTACACCGAACCCGATGTCAAAATTCACGCGCGAGGGCGACCTAAGGTGAGCAAATCCACAAAACGTATGCTGAGTTCTTGGGAATACAATGAAACTCGTCGTGGACGGGCTCGTTCTACTAGTTCATCTAGGAGTCGTGGTAGAAGTGGCAGAATTAGCTCGTCATCCTCTGTGTGGTTCTGTATGGTTATGTGTGGTTCTGTAATGTTACAGGTCAATTCTGTGTTGTTCTGTGTTGTTCTGTAATGTTACAGGTCAATTATGATGAAAACTCTCAACTATAAATGGCTTCATCTGATTTTACCAATGTGTTCCCTAATTTTCCTCCTGAGAAAAGCATAGTGTCAACTTTGAGTAAGTCTGATTGCACGGCGAAGATGCTTGATTACCAATACTATGCAATCCGTGTATATGGAGAGACATTTGTGAGTCCAGCAATGTTCCATCCTGAAACTCCATTTATGTTTTGCTTCAAGCTTCCGTCTGCTGGTGAGTTTCCAATATACTCACTACACATGCTATGGTTCTTATGTTATATGTATTACATGCCTTTTGAATTTGCTCTAGAGGAATGGTTGAACAGTTTGAATGAAGAAAATATTCCTAGTCATATTCAAACATTTCTGAAGTGGTTTATGCCTATTGATGACTGGAAAGCTATGTTCGCCAGACTACTGCGTGATAATCAGAGGGGAATTATCCCTAGAAAAAATTTCAACTCCATCATCTTTTTAAGATGGACAGAGTCTGAAATTTCTCATGAGGTTCATCGAACTTATCCCTACTCGATCGTGCAAAATTGGGATCGTTATAAATTAGAGGTTCGAGTACTACAGAGTATCAGCGCTTCAAAGAACGATTACCTTCCAGGACGAGCTTGGCCAAGAAATAGAGGAAATGCTCCATGGAAAATTTTTCCTGTGGAATATGAGACGAATATTGCAGAGGAGAAAGAGATATACCTTGCAATACAGTCAGGTGTACCAGCGACATCTTCACCAAACATTGACGAGTACGAAGAAGATAGTGACTAATGTATTTTTTTTTTCCGTTTATGTCGTTGTAATGTATTTTTTCCGTTTATGTCGTTGTAATGTATTTTTTCAGTTTATGTCGTTGTAATGTATTTTTTCAGTTTATGTCGTTGTCATGTATTTTTTCAGTTTATGTCGTGGTAATGTATTCTTAAATTTGCAATAATAACAAAGCGTACCACAAAAAAACGATAATATCAAAATACCAAATTCAGTCATAATAGTACTAAAATACTTCGAAATACAGCCATAACTCACTTGGCCAAATGCCAAGCACCCATAATCTGCTCTAACGACTGCCTATATACAATCGCAGCATCCTCGTCCAGATGACTCATGTGATCCAACACAGTTTCACCCCAGCCAGCTAATCGACTAACCCACTGTCAAAAGTAAGGAACAAAAAACAGAGTTAATATCACTTCACACTTCAGTAAATATCATTTCACATTAGTAGATCAGTAAAGAAAAACCAAAAATAACTTACAATCTCACTGTTCGAGCGAGTATAAATAGTCGGTCCGGGTGCAACAATCTCCGGAAGTAGACGAGGGTGTGAGTGACGGGTGTACCAATGCATGTACTGATCCTCACAATCTGATGGAGTATGTGCTGGAGTGAATACAGACAATATAAGGACGGCCGACTAGGGAAAAGAGTCCCAAATACCCTGCACCATCACAACTGGCACCTCTACACGATACTTCAAACTGGTCCACGGACGCACAGCCTTAGAAGGCTGCAATATCGGTCTAGGAATGGTCTGCACATGTCCAAGCTGTCGAAGGCATCTCCCCGACATGTACGGCTCGATCACATCCCGATACCGTATCCATCCAGCGTATAGAGTCCTCGGGGTCTCCGTAATGGCATCAGGGCCATACGGCATCCACATCACCTACAGATGTATAAAATTACATTAACACATACAAGTAATACAAATTTGTTTTAATTGAACAGTATTTATAATTATATAGCAAGTATACCTCATCTGCAGTCAACATATCAAGCCGGGCACGAAATGCTCTCAGTCGCTCATCGCTCTTCTCCATCGATATAGATGGCCACAATGAAGCCCTAGGAAGATCCGGGTCAACTGTAACTGCTTCTCGATGTGGCCTGAAGCAAGGAAAATACTCGTAAATCCAGGACTGGAGCAATGTCATACAACCCGTCATCTGCCCGCAATCTCCTCTGGTAGCAATACCAAGATGACGGTATAGATATGCTAGTGCAGCTGATCCCCAAGAAAGTCCAACGGCTCCAGCTGCCGAGTCCTGCACCTCTAACAAACAAGAAGGTCGGATGCGATCACCACTCTTGTCTACGAACAAGGTGGAACCGAGCATCAGCCACGTCCAAGCTATAGCCTGGGTCTCAGGAATCCGATCACCTCTACAGTGCTCCATGACGGAAGCGGCTCGTATACCACCAGAAGAGTAATGACGGGCATCTAACTCAACCCGAGTCATCCTAAACAAATCCATCACGCACTCCTTAAGCTCATCAATACTCGCATCAGCAGTCACCATGGCACCATCTACGGGGATGCGCAATATCTCCCACACATCATGCATCAAAATGGTCATCTCGCCAAACGGCATGTGAAATGATGACGTGTCTGGCTGCCACCGCTCTACAAATGCCGTGATCAGAGCAGCATCTATGTGACTGTGCATAATACCAGGTAAATGGAACATGCCAGATGACTCGATACGCGACTGAATCGTCCTGTAAGAACCACTGTACCATAATCTCAGCTTCGAGCAATACCCCTGATCTGGTATGACACCTAAGGACGCCCCTATCCTGACCGGCCCAGATAGCGCATGCAACATGTCCCAGAAAGCTCGGGATCATAGCACCATCAAATGGACCCCCGGGTACGGGGTCCTTCACAACCCAGTCATCCTCTATAGCACTCCTCGATCGCTTGCTGGTACCTGAAATTACAGTAAACGGTTTACAATAAATTTTTGGTATATTTTCCAATAATCACGATTAAAACAAATAAAAATAAGCAGATTTTTAAATTTCTCTTACCAGAAGACGATCCTGCGGTAGAAGAAAATCGTCCGTCTCGACCCCTCGTCACGACGCCACGATGTATGGGGATAGTATCAGACCTAGGACGATGCATAGTCATCTCCGTCCATCTCTATATCAGCCGCCTCATCCTGTCCCTCAGCACGCTCCGCCTGTGCTGCATGTGCCCTCCGGGCGTCCGCCATGAACCGCTGCTGCTCCGTCCGCTCCCGCCGAGCAGATGCAGTAACAGGACGTGAAGACGTGTGTCTGGGGTCAGATCCCGACTCATCCTGTAATATTATTTATTTATTATATTCAATTTACCATAAATTTTTTATTTTCTATATGTTCTGGTCTGCCTACGCCCGGTCCGTACTATTTTTTAAAAAAAAAAACAAAATTTGGCCCTTTTTGGCCTGGGCGGGTGGCTTACACCACCTGGCCTAAGGCCCAACCGGGTGCGGCGCACCAGTCGGCCATGGTGCGCCGCAAACGTTTGGCCCTTAGGCCAAACGGGCGCGCGGCTTATATGCGTTCCACCGTCGATGGAACGCATGCGCCGCGCGATCCACCTTACGGTGGAGCGCGCGGCGCATACTTGTTCCACCGTAGGCGGAACAAGTAAATCGCACCCGCCTGGTGCGATTTCTGGGTTTTTTCCCCCGATTTCAGCCCCAAAAATCAATAATTCGTTAATTATTTGAACGGAAAAACTTACCGTAATACCCATGTATCTTTTGCCCTTGCCTACTTTTGGTGCCATGTCGTTTTAGGTCGGTTTTTTTAAAACGGAAAGAAAGTAGAGAGGATTTGGAATTTTCAAATTTCTTGTTTGAAATAATGAGAAGGGCAATATGGTCAAAAGGGTGCGGTGAACCGGAATTTAGGGGTGGTATATAGTTGCCCACTTTAACAATATATCATCTTGTAATATTCTATATGTTTGTAATATTTTTTTGAGTAAATAATTTATTAGTCCCCAATTTTTACGTAACATACTATTTAGTCCCTTTATTCTAAAAAACACATTATAAAGCCCGTATCCTTTATCATTATTAAACCCTTTGGTCATTCTGCCTATTTTTTTAACCATTATATTTTGCATAAACAGACAGATAGAAATAACAGAGTAACATGATCATTTTGTATTGTACTATAGTTGTCTTGAAAGTTAAGATATGTTCGGTTAAATATCTAAAAAATAGATAAAAGTACCAAAGAGTTAATATTAACAAAAGATAGAGACCTTAAAATGTGTTTTCAAAATAAGGAGACTAAACAGTGTGTTACGTATAAAATTGGGGACTAATAAATTATTTACCCTAATTTTTTTTCCCTAAAAGAACATTTGTTGTAATAATTTTCATTAATTAAAAAACATAAGCATAATACCCAATGGTTCCCCAAACTAAAGTTTCAAAGTAAATTAGAACCTTAAATTATAAAAAACATCCATCATATCCCTGAACTAAGCAAATAACATCAATTGAGACCTCATTCTAAGAAAAAATCATCAATTCAGTCTTCATTGAAAATCATTCGGTTGAATAGTTTCAGACTCTATTTCCCAAACCTAATTTGAGCCAACACAGAGATTATTACAATCCATGTAAAATAGTCACAATTGATCATTTTTGGTTAGTTCAGGGATCTGATTGATTATAATTTTTTTTTTTGAGGAAAGATTGATTATAATTTTAATAGTTAAATGTTTTAATTGACTTTGAAGCTTTAGTTTGTGGAACTAAATTTGTGTTATGTTTTTTTCTTTTTGATATTTTATGGTCTAATTGACTTTAAAATTTTAATTTAGGGATCAAATGAGTATTATGCCATTAAAAAAACTAGGCCTAAACCATACCCAACCCCTTAAACTTGTCAATTTTGGTCATTTTGCCCCATGAATTTACGGGACGACCTATTTACCCCATCAACTATTTAAAAGTGGTATTAGTAACCCCCTATTTTCATTATAACGGAAAAAAAATGAAATTCCAACATTAGTACAAGTGTTCATGGAAGTATTGGAACCAGCCTACATATATATAACCTCATTTGCAGTTTGTTTTAGTAGTGCATAATGATATATGCAATTTTTACAAGAGAACTTGTATGGTATCTATACTAACCTCATTTGCAGCTTGTTTTAGTAGTACACAACCCTTTTTATTATGACCTTGGTGCTTGCAATGAGAAATATCATAATTGTTTCCGTTATAGTGAAAATAGGGGATTGTTAATACCACTTTTAAATAGTTGAAGGGGCAAATGGGTCGTTCCGTAAGTTCAAGGGGTAAAATGACTAAAAGAGACAAGTTCAGGGGGCTGAATATGGTTTAGGCCAAAAAACTATTAATTCCGATTATTTTACCCAATATATAGACAAGTATAGCTACGTCATATGGTACGTTAACTCAACAACTCTCACTCAGTCCTTACTCTTCGACTCTTTCTAATCATCTACTGACTTACACATCGGAGCGGGTTCGCCAGACTCCGACTCCTTCTGACTATTGGTTATGTTTTACAGGTTCAATCGGAAAAATTCATCAAGGCAATCGGCCCCTCCATCCCGAGCTCATAAATACAATTATCAATTATTATTACTGAATCTTAATTATCGGTTTAAGATTTGAAATTCAATGATTCATAGAATCAAACTGAATTGTAAAAATTCTAAAGGGTTAAGGTATAAAAATACCCCTAATATTTTGGGTCAGGAGCGATTTTACCCCTAACGTCTAAAATGGTGCAATTTTATCCCTAATGTTGGAAGCCAAGAGCAGTTTTACCCCTAACGTTGATAAATTGGGTCAATTTGAGAAATAATTCATCAAACTGTCTTCTCGGTCATGAATCTTGTCATCTACACTTCATACGTACGTTATTTTATTAGTAACAAATCACAAACATATGTTGGAATGTGAAAAAAATAAGAAAAAAAATATTAAAAATATACTGTCTTTTGTGCGAATTAGACAAAAAAATTCAAAAAATCTACCGAATTTATAAATATTAATCTCCAATTTTATTATTAAATTACAAAAAACATTATATCATTTTTTAGAACAAATTGATATGCAATTGGTGCAAAATAAAGAAAAAAATTACTGTATTTTATAATAGTGTTTGAAATTGATCCAATTTATCAACGTTAGGGGTAAAATTGCTCTTGGCTACAAACATTAGGGGTAAAATTGCACAATTTTAGACGTTAGGGGTAAAATTGCTTCTGACCCAAAACGTTAGGGATATTTTTACACCTTAGCCCAAATCTAAATACATTTAATATGGCTAAATTGGGAAAATGAGAAATGAAACTTTTAAATAAGCAAATTAAGCAAAATAATAACATTTACAGCTGTTGAGAGATTTTATTTTATTTATTCTGAGTTAAATTATTACTTTTATACGATTTCAGAAGTTTTTTTAGACTATATACCTTAAATCTAATATATATATATATATATATATATATATATAATAATAATAATAATAATAATATAAAAAGCTTAATTTATTAGGTCAAATGGTTTATTCATATAGTATTAGAGTCTTTTAGACAAAGTTTACGAGAGTTCAAATCCAACTTTATATTTTAACGAAATTTCTACATATGGCAAGCCAAATGGACGTTTGCATATGCGGAGATATGTCAAAGACAAGAAAAATAAAAGTCTAAACTTTAGAGGTAAATGTTTCATTGATATGGTATCAAGAACATTTTAATTAGACCAATTGGTTGAGGTTCAAATTCTGACAAATCTAATTTTTAATGAAAACCAAAAAGCATTTAATAATAATAACAAAGGATAAGGCAAACTTTTAGTTTTAGTGGGAATGTAGGTTTAATGTTCACGTACAAACAAATGCAACCGTAAACTTCACCAAATGATGCAGTTTCAAGATTCATTAACGGAAGATGACTTTTATTTTCATTAACAAAAGTTATCCAATTTCAGGCCTTATTCAGGGCGAGAATATTGGAGGTTAAAGGATGATAAGAACATGAAATTGCATATGAAAAAAAAATTATGCTTAAAATTGCACCATCTTATAAACATTATGTTTAAGATTGAATTATTTTATAAGTAGAGACTAAATTCGTTCTCTCCCAATAACTATATAGATTAATTTGTACGCTAATCAACATCTTGAGTTAATAATGGAGTTAGGAAGATTAAACTGAAAAAACTAGTGAGGCACAACTCTAAATTTACAATTGCAGGGATTATGGGGTCTAGTAGTTCTCTTATGAAGGCAGTGCGGTTTAAACGACATTGTAATGACATAGAGGAGGAGTGAGACCTGGTTGGCAACTGTAGTAGGAAGAAGACGATGTTGTGCGATGACTAATGGGTGGTGACTAATGATTGGTCCCACCCTATCCAATGAAAATACTGAGTTGGAATGTTGGGATGGATAAATCCTGGATACTCAAAACCCTCAAACGACTTATGAGTGAAAATTTTTCATATGTGTTTTTCTTAATGGAGAAAAACTACTGTAACAACTTGTACTTTTGGTGTCGTGAGCTTCAGTGTATGTGTGCGAGACTTGTGAATAGAGACAAGTGCATCTCGTCAACAAGTAATATATTCCGATTAAGACCGAGTATCCAATCTACGAGATTTATGTATAGTAATTACTAAACTAGTACACTATATTCATTATCTAGATGACTCAAAAAGTAAAGATTCTTTTTTAAATTATTTTACTCCTACTCCTAACTTAGTGAGATATCATTTAATATAATCAATTCAAGCATGAATAAGTTGGAAATGATAAGATTAATTCAAATAAATGTGCTTCTAAAGTTCTAATTACGTTATGCAAGAAATTGGGGTGTGTGCTCGGATGATCGTTGATCCACCAGTGCTTTTTTGTGTTTATCTTGGTCACAGCCTAATATCATGGAACACTAGCAAGCAGCCTAAGATTGACCGCTCTTCCACCGAGAGTGAATACAAAGCCATTACCAATGCCACTAATGAACTTCTTTGGATTTAGTCTTTGCTTCACGAACTTCGGTTCCCTATTATACATCGACCTATTCAGCTTTGGTGTGGCAATATAGCTGTTATTTATCTCACTTACAATCTTGTATTTCATGCATGTATGAAGCACATTGAATTGGACTATCACTTCGTATGTGAACAAGTTTCCAATGATTTTTTGTCTGTTCGGTTCATTCCTACTGATGATCAGGCTACAGATCTCTTAACCAAGCCTCTATCGAGCACACACTTTCTTATACTTCATGATCGTCTTCAGATGCGTTCCCAACATCAGCTTGAGGGGGGCTGTTAGTACACATCTCTTTTGTATTTATTAGAATTATACAATGATAAATACACTTATCGCTTATCCTTTTAGTTAGTCTTTTACCTTCTTTGTAATTCATTCTATTAGGGTTTACTTATATGAGAGTTATACAAGGTCTAGGTTTTATCAAAGAGTATATATTAGCTTTCATATAATTTATCATTTACAGAATATACAAATACAATTTTCCCTAAACACCTAGATTTTACATGGTATCAGAGCTATGATGAATCCAATTTTAGGTTTTAATACACCGGCCTCCTCAAACCCCACCTCTGCGGCGTCAGATTGTGTTTTGAAGGAAATGTGAGAATTCAAAAATAATATTTAGTCGTTTTTTTTCCAAGGTTAATTGCATTAATGCTAATTAGAGTTTAGAGTTTGTTTCAAAAAGATAACCTAATGTCGTTTTGTTTCAATAAAAGTCATTGAACTTTCATTTTCATTTCAATGAAGTAATTTCGGGCATTTCAGACAAAAAAATCACCTAAATATAATAACATGACAACTATATCGAAAATGATGAACTTTTATGAATGACATTGAAAATGATTAACTTTTATGATTCTTTGTGAAATTGATGATGAAGGAGGATAAGAATGCATTTTGAAGGAAATGTGAGACTTCAAAAATGATATTTGGTCGTTTTTTTGCAAGGTTAATTGCAAAATGGTAATTAAAGTTTGGAGTTAGTTCTAAAAAGATTATCCAAGTTCATTTTGTTTCGATAAAAAGTTATTGAACTTTCATTTGTATTTCAATAACGTAATTCCGGTGATTTCAGGAAAAAAAAATCACATGAATAGAGACATGACTACCATATTGAAATCAGGGGCGGAGACAGGGGTCGGGCCCCTCCGACTGCCGGAATCACCATGAACACGAGTAGTTTTGGTCCCTTGTCTCCACGAAATTTGAGGCCGTGGTTGTCTGGCCCCCTTGTTTCCAAGAAATAATGGTCGGGTGCTGAATTAACACTCCAAAATGCCGCCAAGTCCTATTAGGCATTTTCTAAATCCAAAATTCCATTTTTTTTGGCCTGTTAGGTACTCTCTAAATCCAAAATTTTAATTTTTTTTTGGCTTGTTAGACTTTCCTTGAATTCAAATTTCTACATTTTTTGACCTGTTAGGCCATCATTACATCCAAGTTTCCAATTTTTTTTACCTATTAGGATGTCCCGAAATCCGATTTTTTCTATTAGACACAACTTTTTTTAAACCAATATAATCAGAGTGTCATTTCGGGTTAGGGTTGATATGCTAACCCGAAAACGGCACGAAATAACACGAGTATTTAAAATTATTGTTATATTTCTCGTGTTTTTATATATCAGTTTATTAATAAAGATATTAAAATTATTATTATTACTTGCAAATATGATTCAAACCTTCGAAATTGTTATAAACACATTACACAGCCTTGATCACATGCACCTTAATGAGCAAGTGAATTTGCTCATTCACCGTTAGATTTAGGCTTATTAAATCTAAGCCCCAAGATGCTTTGAATCTCCACCTTACGATTCTAATAAGCCTAGATCTAACGGTGAATGAGAAAATTCTACATGCTCATTAAGGTGCATGTGATCAAGACTGACACATTACATTACCATCTAACATGATATTAACGACCTTTTTAATGGTTAGTGTTAACATATTAATCCAAAATTTACATAAATTATTTAAAATAAGTATCATATCCTCTTGTATTTTTAAAAGTTATCGTTAATATATATGCATAACAATATTACATGTAACCCGAAAACACGACACGAAATCGACACTAACCCGAACAGATTAACACGATTACGACATGAAAGTTTTTGGATTGCGTTTGGGTTTACTCTTTTTAATACGAACTCGAAATGACACGAAGCTATTTGTAAATCAATAGAAATCAACATGTTCAATTTATTCTATCTCTATTCAATATCTAACATGCTATCAGATGCCTTTGCTCACAACTTTTGCTTATAATTTCAATCTCCATGGGTCAGTTACACCATGATCACTGATCCCCTTTCTTCTTCTATTCCATCCCACTCGGTCAGTGGCGAATATAGGATTTCTTGGACAGGGACCAATTTTACACATGCGAGTATAAAAAAAATTTGGCCAAATTAATTAAGATCACAATTAGGCCAAATTAACATTAATTAATTGGAGAAGAAAAAAATTTATTGGACAAAAAAATGAAACATTTTTGTCCCTAAAAACAACAATAAATGAGTAATTGTAATTAAGTTGGCATTGCAAAATCTGGCAAAGAAAGCAACTTTGTGAGTGAGCAACAGTAAAATTTGTTAATCGGGTTTTGTGGAGTTTGGCAGGCGTGGTGCCGACCTAGTCGGGATATCTCCTCCCTCTCTCCACATCGGCCCCATTCTTATTCAAAAAAAAAAACAGTAAAATTTGTTAATCATATTGTAATTAAGTTGGGCTTGCAGCGTGTACAACAGAGACCCACCCTGCTATGTTATGATTAGCGTCTTATATTAATCTCTGGCACACCCCACATGCAAATGCCAGGACTCGAACCCTCGACCGTTTGGTCCAAGCAACTCTAATATCATGTCATGGAACCGTTTGAACTAAAAGCTCAAGATGATTAAGGCTTAATCGTATATCTTATATTAATCTCTGACACATTCTAATCCTCAAATAAAAAAACATTTATCAATCTATTATTTATTTTGGTAATTTTTCTTTTGTTACAAAATCAAACATAAATCATATTGTGATAACACTTTTATTATGAGAATATACTAGTCACATTAATTATCTAGTGATAATTACTTGTGACAGCAAAAGTGTGATCAAATCTTTTTGTCATAACAAATATATCAAGCGTGACAAATTCTAATCTGAATTTATGTTACAACATTTTATATATGGTGCTTTCTATGGTTACTTTGTTTTTGATAAAGTACCATTACTTGATTTGTTTTTACCATTGGATAATGGATTAGAGAATTAATCCAATGGTGAAAACACACAAAGTAAGACTTACTTTGTTAAAAACAAAGTAAGCACAACATTTACCTTTTATGGTGCCTTCTATGGTTACTTTGTTTTTGATAAAGTACCATTACTTGATTTGTTTTTACCATTGGATAATGGATTAGAGAATTAATCCAATGGTGAAAACCCACAAAGTAAGACTTACTTTGTTAAAAACAAAGTAAGCACAGCATTTACTAGGCCATGACTTATTGTTACAAAATATTTTGATAAATATTACTGTCATAATTTGGTTTTGTTTTTTCATTTTTTACTAATTGTAATTTTATCATAATAAGTACATTAATTGTGAAAACAGTTATTTTATCGTACGAATGTTTCGTTACATCTTTATATATTTATGACAAAAACGACGTGGTAATTTGTTTTTATCATAATACGTATTAAGTTCTACTTTCTTGTGATAAATATTTCGACAAAATATTTTTGCTCATGATTTATTTTGTTTTTTTTACCTTTTCTTACTAATTATTATTTGATCACAATAAATATATTAATTGTGATAAAAAATTATTTTTACGTATGAATTTTTATCACAGCCTTATGTATTTATGACAAAAATATGTGACAATTTTTTTTGTCATAATATTCATTGACTGGTGCTTTATTGTGATAAATATTTGGACGAAACATTATTTTGTCATAATTTTGTTTGGAATTGTCACATTTTTTTACTAATTATTTTTTTGTCAAAATAAGTACATTAATTGTGACAAAAATTATTTTGTCAGACGAATTTTCGTCACAATATTAGATATTTGTTGTAGTGCATGTATATGAAAATGTCATTCAAAATGCCAACCAAGATTTTCTATAAAAGATTATCCCATTAATCCTATAAATATCAGACCAAAATCAAACTTCCATTACCTGAATTTCACTAAAAAAAACATACTTTCATTTTCTGAAAATGAGAAAGAAGGTGAAACTTTCCTTCATAGAAAATGATTCAGCCAGAAAAACAACATTCAGAAAGAGGAAGAAGGGTTTATTGAAGAAGATCACTGAATTAACTACCCTATGTGACATTCCGGCCTGTGCAATCATTTACAGTCCTTATGATTCTCAGCCGGAGGTTTGGCCATTGGCGGATGGTGTTCAACAAGTTATTTCTCAGTTCAATATGATGTCGGGAATGGTGCAAACTAGGAAAATGGTTAACCAAGAGAGTTTTCTCCGGCAAAGAATCAACAAGGCCATTGAGCAGCTGATGAAGCAGATAAGGGAGAACCAGGAAACGGAGATAAGCTTGATCTATCTGAACATTTTGGATTTGACTGATCTTGGATGGGTTATGTTGGAACAAAGCAGAGAAAAAAGTAAAATAAACTCAGAAAGTGATTGTGAATTGCAGATATTATTCAATCAGTGGAAAGCCCAATTTATAGGCAAACAAGAAACAAATTACAGTAGAAATAACAAACAGAAATACAGATATTTTAGCCACTAAATCAGTCATGATCTTATTTAACTAACTATCAGAAAATCCAGGAACATGTCTTCAACAACCAAAGACTGAGTCCAAGTGCTATCAGTTATGAATCAAATTATTTCAACATCCCCTCTAGATTCATAAGTGCAAACACCAAGTTGATTTCTAAATCTGACATGCTTTTCACTTGAGAGTGATTTGTGAATATGTCTGCCAATTGCTCATGGGTACTGCAGAATTTAAGAGTTATCAATCCATCTGCAATTAAATCTCTTATGAAATGAAACCGAATGTCGATGTGTTTTGTTCTTCCGTGCATTGCTGGGTTCCTGGCAATTGAAATTGTTGATCTATTGTCACAGAAAATCTTAGTTGCCTCCTTTTGTTCTTGTTTCATATCAACAAGTAATCACCTAAGCCAAATTGTTTGACAAGTAGAAGAAGTTGCTGCAACATACTCTGCTTCAGTGGAAGAAAGGGCTGTGATTCCTTGCTTCTTAGAACTCCATGTTATAGCTCCTGAACCCATACTAAATACACAACCTGAGGTGCTTCTTCTATCAATGAGCCAGCCCAATCACTGTCTATAAAGCCAGTCAATTTGAAATCAGGAACATTAGAGTACCAAATCCCATAATTGGTTGTTCCAGCTATGTAACGCAAAATCCTCTTGGCAGCACCAAAATGTTGTTTAGTTGGATTATGCATAAACCTGGAAACCACACCAACAGAAAATGCAATATCGGGCCGAGTGTGAGTCAGATAAATTAAACCACCAACTAAACTTCTGAACTTCTTTGCATTTGCTTTCCCCGAACCATCTTCAAGCTGAAATTTTTCATTAACATTCATTGGTGTAACAACCATATTACAATTTGACATGTTAAACCGTTCGAGAAGATCTTCTGCATATTTTCGTTGAGAGATAAACATTCCATCTTCTCCTTGTTTAATCTCTATTCCAAGAAAATAATGCAGCAAGCCTAAATCTGTCATCTCAAATGTTTTCATCATACTCATTTTGAATTCAGAAATGCTAGACTGAGATGAACTCATGTAAATTATGTCATCAACATAAAGGCAAGCCAGTAAGAAATCATTGCAACCTGACTTCTTACAATATAATGTAGGCTCATTTTCACTCCTTTTAAACCCATTTTGCTGGAAAAATGAGTCAATCTTGCTATACCATGCGCGTGGTGCCTGCTTCAGCCCGTACAATGCTTTTCTCAATTTGTACACCTTGTCTTCTGCTCCTTGAACAATGAAACCTTCAGGCTGCACAACATACACTTCTTCCTCCAATTCCCCATTTAGAAATGCTGACTTAACATCAAATTGATAAACTGGCCCGCGTAATTGAGCAGCTAATGCCAAAAAGGGTCTTACTGTTTCAAAATGAGCAACATGAGAGAAAGTATCTTCGAAGTCAATACTTTGCTTCTGTGAGTATCCCTTCGCTACCAATCGAGCCTTGTGCTTTTGTATACTACCATCTGAATTGTATTTTGTCTTGAACACCCACTTCAATCCGATGGGATTTTTATCTTCAGGCAGGTTAACAAGCTCCCAAGTGTCATTTTTCCTGATTTCCATCAGTTCCTCCTCCATTGCCTTGCGCTATTCATCTCTTTCTGCTGCTTCTTTGTAACTGAGTGGGTCCGACACCATTAAAGCGAATGTGCAGTTCTCATAAATTTTAGTAAGTGGTCTGTATTTTCTAGGAGGTGTTTCATCAGATGAGGAGCTATTTATAAGTGTTGAGGTTCTGGTATTTGGGGAATTTATCGGGCTAGTATTTGATGAAATTGTAGGGCTAGCATTTGCTAAACTTGTGGAATTGTTATTTGTGGAATTTGTGGGGCTAGGATCATTGAAAGTTGGGTTTGTTGGAATTTGAAGTTGTGTTGGAATTTGAATTTGTGAATCATCATGGTTAACTTTCCAATTCCATCTTGCATTTTCATCAAAAATCACATTCCTGCTAATGATCACTTTGGCACTAAAAGGATTATATAACCGATATGCTTTGGATTGAGAAGAGTACCCAATGAAAATGCATTTCTCAGATTTTTCATCAAGTTTAGAGCGAAATTGAGAATTTACCAAAACATAGGCTATACAACCAAAAACTTTTAAGTGGCTCACCGTGGGTTTTGTTCCTCGCCAAACTTCATGTGGAGTGCGATTAAGGACAACCTTGGTTGGGGATATATTTAACAAATACACAGCAGTTGCAATTGCTTCTCCCCAAAAACTATTTGGCAGCTCCTTTGCTTTTAATAGACTTCTTGCCATCTCAACCACCGTGCGATTCTTTCGCTCTGCCACACCATTTTGCTCAGGTGTGTAGGGTGCTGTCAATTCCCTGCGAATTCCACTTTCTTCACAAAATTTGTTAAAAACATCAGAACAGAACTCTCCACCCCTATCTGTACGAAGAATTTTAATGTTGGCATCAATTTACTTTTCAACCATTACCTTGAATTTCCTGAAATTCTCAAACGCTTCTGATTTATATTTCAGAAAATAGATCCAACTCATACGACTATAATCATCTGTAAAC
This sequence comes from Euphorbia lathyris, assembly GCF_963576675.1. NCBI lineage: Eukaryota > Viridiplantae > Streptophyta > Magnoliopsida > Malpighiales > Euphorbiaceae > Euphorbia > Euphorbia lathyris. The sequence goes on from NC_088918.1 coordinate 5,516,076, forward strand.
ATCAGAAAATATCGACTTCCACCGAATGATTCAGTATTCATAGGTCCACATAAATCAGCATGTATTAATTCAAGACATTTTGAGGCCCTCCAAGACATATAAGTAGGAAATGAATGTCTTTGTTGTTTTCCATAGATACAACCCTCACATAAGTCAAAAGGATTTATTTTGGGTAGTCCAAGAACCATACCTTTATGACTTAACACCTTCAAACCTCTGTAATTCAAATGCCCATATCGCAAATGCCATAACTTTGACTCGTCTGTCTCATCTGCAACAAGAGCATAATTCTCCACATTTGAGACTTCAATTGGAAACATTTTATTCTCCGTCATAAGAACTCTTGCAATAATTTGCCTGGATTTCTTATCTTTGATAATACATGACCCATCATCAAATAAAATTGAATGCCCATTACCCATCAATTGTCCGACACTTAACAAATTATGGGCCAAATTTGGAACAAAATAGACATCAGAGATAAGTTTTGTGTTACCATTGCGAGTCTTTACTGCTACAGTGCCTTTCCCTTCAACCTGAATTGCCTTATTGTCACCAAGCCTGACACTTATCTTGTGAGACTCATCAAGTTCCTTGAACTTTTCTTTCATGCCACACATATGATTTGAACAGCCGTTGTCCACAAACCAAACATCATTGGAAATAACAGCTACATCTACTTTGGCCATGAACAAATTACTATCTTCTTCATCTTCTTCTGCAAAATTCATTTGTTTCTCCTTGAACCAACAATCGGCTTAGATGTGTCCGTAGTTCTTGCAATGGTAGCATTGAATATTGCTCTTACTGCCTCTTTGCCAATCAGATCGACCTCGGCCTTGACCTCTGCCACGTCCTTGGCCACGAAATCCTCCTCTCCCTCGGCCTCTACCTGTTGAATGAAAATCTCGACCTGCTGAATGATCACCCTCTTCAAATTTGGTGGCTGCCTCTTTCACCTCAAATGCTTTTTCATCGCTCTTTTCCAGCGATCGATTAATTCTTGCCTCGTGAGCTTGAAGAGACCCCATCAATTCATCAAGCGTAAAGATTGACAAATCCTTAGATTCTTCTATAGTAGCTACCACATGATCAAATTTTTGAGTTAAACTTCTAAGAACTTTTTCAACAATGGTCTGATCTATGATTTGCTCGCCATAGGATCGCATTTGACTGACTATTGCCATTGCTCTTGACAAAAAATCAGTAATTGGTTCTCCGTTCTTCATCATCAAGGTCTCAAAATCACACCTAAGTGATTGCAATTTCACCACAAGGACCTTCGAATCTCCTTGAAACTCCTTTTGCAAAATAGACCAAGCTTGCTTCGAGGTCGTCGCTGATGCGATTCGTGAAAAAAACGCTATCATGGACTGCTTGTTGAATGATTGCTAGTGCCTTTGAATCGTTCTTCCGGGTTTCCCGTATTCTGTCTTCATCATCATAGTCATCAAAGTCGAAGTACTCTTTTTCTACCAAGTCCCAAAGATCTTGAGAGCGAAGTAGAGTTTTCATACGAATACTCCAGAACTCATATCCTTCTCCTTTGAAGATGGGAATGAGTGATTGTGTTACACCCATGGCATTGCTATTACTGCCCATCTCTATTGCTCTTAGTGTTTCACTCAACTCACGTGTTTACTCTCTACTCACTCTCAGCTTGTGCTCTGATACCACAAATGTTGGAACAAAGCAGAGAAAAAAGTAAAATAAACTCAGAAAGTGATTGTGAATTACAGATATTATTCAATCAGTGGAAAGCCCAATTTATAGGCAAACAAGAAACAAATTACAGTAGAAATAACAAACAGAAATACATATATTTTAGCCACTAAATCAGTCATCATCTTATTTAACTAACTATCAGAAAATCCAGGAACATGTCTTCAACAACCAAAGACTGAGTCCAAGTGCTATCAGTTATGAATCAAATTATTTCAACAGGTTATTGATCAAAACTTGAAGAAGATAATCACAAGAATTGAAACCCTAACGGTTAATCATTCTTATGCGGGAGCGGTGGTGGAAACTTCGGTCGCTGAAGGGACGGTGGTGGTGGTGGCTGAGCAGCCAGAGACTGTGGGATTTGATGTGAATGGGGAAAGTGTGCAGCGACCAGACATGTTTATTGATTTGATTAACCCTCCAAATCAATTCCAGTTTGGTGGTGGCGCGGTCCCGTGGTGGTGATGAGATGCTGGTGCCATTTTCTGATTTGAATCAGAAAATCTGTCTAATGATTTTTTTCATGGAATATGAATATGGAGATTTCATAAATGTTTAATTTCTTGTTTGTTTTGTGTGTTGTTTTAGGAAAAAAATGTACACAATGATCAGAAATTTACACAATCATCAGAAATTTACAGAGAAATGTACTCAATGATCAGAAATTTACACAGAAAGATCAACAGAAAAGTAATGGTATTTGGTAGCTATTTTTGAGAGGTTAATTGCTCTAATGTTAATCGAAATTTGGAGTTGGTTTTAAGAAGATGATCTTGGTTTTGTTTCGATCAAAATTATTGAACTTTTTTTTAATTACAGAGGCTGAGTTTTGGTGTAACGGTAAACCTTATTATCGTGTGACAGAGAGGTCACTGGTCTGAGTCTTAGAAGCGGCCTCTTGACCCAAAAAAAAGGCAGCAGAAGGCTTACCCCCAATATACTCTTGTGGTCTCGCTTAACAAAAACGTATAGTGTATCAGGCCGCCTTTTTTTTAAAGTAATTCCGGTAATGTTTTGATTAAGGATGGAGAGGGAGCAGGGAGATTACTAAATTTCGTTCTCTCCCAATAACTATATGGATAAATTTGTATGCTAATCAGCATCTTGAGTTAATAATGGAGTTAGGATGATTAAACTAAAAAAACTGGCGATGCAGAACTCTAAATTTACGATTGCGGGGATTAAGTAGTTCTCTTATGAAGGTAGTGCGGTTTAAACGACATTGTAATGACATAGAGGAGGAGTGAGACCTGGTTGGCAATAGTCGATGACTAGTGGGTGGTGACTGATGATTAGTCCCACCCTATGCAATGGAAATACTGAGTTGGAATGTTGGATGGATAAATCGTGGATACTCAAAACCCTCAACCGACTTATGAGTGAAAATTTTCCGTACATGTTTTTCTTAATGGAGAAAAACTACTGTAACACCTTGTACTTTTAGGTGGCGTGAGCCTCAGTGTATGTGTGCGCGACTTGTGAATAGGGACAAGTGTATCTCGTCAATAAGTAATATATTCCGATTAAGTCCGAGTATCCAATCCACAAGATTTATGTATACTAATTACTAAACTAGTACACTATATTCATTATCTAGATGACTTAAAAGGTAAAGGTTTTTTTCTAAATTATTTTACTCCTACTCCTAACTTAGTGAGACATCATTTAACATACTCAATTCAAACATGAATAAGTTGGAAATGATAAGATTAATTCAAATAAATGTGCTTCTAAAGTTCTAATTGTTATGCAAGAAATTGGGGTGTGTGCCCGGATGATCATCGATCCACCGGTGCCTTTTGTGTTTATCTTGGTCATAGCCTAGTATCATGGAACACTAGCAAGCAGCCTACGATTGATCGATCTTCCACCGAGAGAGAATACAAAGTCCTTACCAATGCCACTAGTGAATTTCTTAGGATTCAGTCTTTGCTTCAGGAACTTCGGTTCCCTATACCTCGACCCGTTCAGCTTTGGTGTGACAATGTAGGTGCTATATATCTCACTGTCAATCTTGTATTTCATGCACATATGAAACACATTGAATTGGAATATCACTTCGTATGTGAACAAGTTGCCAAAGGTTTCTTGTCAGTTCGGATCATTTCTACGGATGACCAGATTGCACAATTCTTAACAAAGCCTCTATCAAGCACACACTTTCTTCTACTTCGTGATCGTCTTTAGAGGGGTTGTTAGTACATATCTCTTTTGTATTTATTAGAATTATACAATGATAAATACACTTCCCGCTTATCCTTTTAGTTAGTCTTTAGCTTCTTTGTAATTCATTCTATTAGGGTTTACTTGTATTGAGAGGCAATCTTCTCGTAGACTGTTGGAGCTTGAAACTAAATCAGAAGCGATACGGTCTAGGTTTTATCAAAGAGTATATATTAGGTTTCATGTAATTTATCATTTACAGAATATACAAATACAATTTCCCCTAAACACCTAGGTTTTACATGGTATTAGAGCTATGATGAATCCAATTTTAGATTTTAATACACCGACCTCCTCAAACCCCACCTCTGCGGCGTTGGGCGCCTTCACTCCTCCTTTTTTAGTTAGTGTGAAAGATTGCGTTTTGAAGGAAATGTGAGACATCAAAAATGATATTTAGATGTTTTTTTTCCAAGTTTAATTGCACTAATGCTAATTGGAGTTTAGAGTTAGTTTTAAAAAGATAATCCAAGGTCGTTTTGTTTTAATAAAAGTCATTGAACTTTCATTTTTCATTTCAATAAAGTAATTTTGGGCATTTCAAATAAAAAAATCACCTAAATATATAATGATATGACGATCCAAAATGATGAACTTTTATGTATAATATTGAAAATGATTAACTTTTATGACTCTTTATGAAACTGGTGATGAAGGAGAATGCATTTTAAAGGAAATGCGAGACTTCAAAAATGATATTTGGTCACTTTTTTGCAAGGTTAATTGCAAAATGGTAATTGAAATTTGGAGTTAGTTCTAAAAAGATCCTCCAAGTTGATTTTGTTTCAATAAAAAGTTATTGAACTTTCATTTTTATTTCAATAAAGTAATTTTGGTCGTTTCAGGAAAAAAAATCACATGAATAATGACAAGACCACCGTATTGAAAATGATTATTTTTATGTATGACTTTACAATTAGATGAGAGATGTTAAGTATAATTACATTAGTAATTATCACTTGTATTTACAATAAGATCATATCTTCCAATCCTATTTCATTGTAATCTTAGGAGTCTTTTTCTCTATTATATTTAACCACTTATTTGCTGTATTTGTAAATAGAAGTGGCAAAAGTACACACGACACGATTATACGATACAAAATCGATACGTAATTTTAGTGCTTAAGCTTAGTAGGTAATGTGTCATTTTGGATTGACACAAAACTGACATGCAAATTTTTGAGTTTGGGTTAGGGTTGATATGCTAACCCGAAAATGACACGAAATGACAAGAATATTTAAAATTATTATTATATTTCTTGTGTTTTTATATATCAATTTATTAATAAGGATATTAAAATTATCATTATTACTTGCAAATATGATTCAAACCTCCGAAATTGTTAAACACATTACATTACCCTCTAACATAATATTAACAGATTAGTGTTAACATATTAATCTAAAAATGACATAAACTGTAACTCCATGGTCCAATACCATGTAGATATTGTCCGCTCTGGTCCAATTCCAACACATTGGGCCTCACGGCTTTAAAACGCGTCTGCATGTATTGGATTCACATCTTACTAATAAGCCCCAATCACTCCCTCTCCATTTCCGATTTGGGATTCAGTTCATTCCTGCCCCATCGCCATCCCTTAGGGCCGCTCCTTGCTCGGGCCTTCTTACCCCGGCACCACCCACTCCGGACCGGGTCGTTACATAAACTATTTCAAATAAGTATCATATCCTCTTATATTTTTAAAAGTTATCGTTAATATATATGCATAATAATATTACATGTAATCCGAAAACACGACACGAAATCGACAGCCCGAACAGGTTAACACGACTATGATACGAAAGTTTTTAGATTGGGTTTGGGTTTACTTTTTTTAATATGAACCCGAAATGGCACGACACGAACACGACTCGAACATGATAATTGCCAGGTAAATCAATCGAAATCAAAATGTTGAATTCATTCTATCTCTATTCAATATCTAACATGGTATCAGATGCCATGCCCACAATTTCGGCAATCATTCACTTACTCAGTGACAAATACAAGATTGTTCGGTTGATGGCCGATTTTACACGCGCGTGTCTAATTTTTTTTTTTTACCAAATTAACATTAATTAGACAAGAAAAACATTAATTGGACAAAAAAAAATGAAATATTTTTGTTCTTAAAAAACAACAAATAGTAATTAAGTTGGTATTGCAAAATCTGGCAAAGAAAGCAAATTTATGATCATATTGATCCTAATTAAATTAATATGATTTATATCAGATAATTTTTTTGAAACCATTTATATCAGATAATTGATTAAAATGAATAAATTGATTTTTTATACAATACTTTATTATTCCAATTTAATTCTAAATGAAAACATGCCAAACAGTCCTCTAAATTGCCAACCAAGATTTCATTATCACATTCATGTATATGAAAATATCAAACCATGTATTAAAAATGCCAACCAAGATTTTCTATAAATGATTATCCCATTAACCCTATAAATATCAGACCAAAAACAAACTTTAATTATCTGAATTTCACTAAATTGCTAACATTTTCTGAAAATGAGAAAGAAGGTGAAACTTTCCTTCATAGAAAATGATTCAGCCAGGCAGAGAACATTCAGAATGAGGAAGAAGGGTTTATTGAAGAAGATCACTGAATTAACTACCCTATGCGACATTCGGGCTTGTGCAATCATTTACAGTCCTTATGATTCTCAGCCCGAGGTTTGGCCATCGTCGGTCGGACGGTGTTCAACAAGTTATTTCTCAGTTCAATATGATGCTGGGAATGGTGCAAACCAGGAAAATGGTTAGCCAAGAGAGTTTTCTCCGGCAAAGAATCAGCAAGGCCATTGAGCAGCTGATGAAGCAGATGAGGGAGAACCAGGAAACGGAGATAACTCAGGTGATGTTCCATACCCTCACCGGACAAAGCTTGATCTATCTGAACATTCCTGATTTGACTGATCTTGGATGGGTTATTGATCAAAACTTGAAGAAGATAATCACAAGAATTGAAACCCTAACGGTTAATCATTCTTATGCCGGAGCTGTGGTGGAAACTTCGGTTGCTGAAGGGACGGTGGTGGTGGCTGAGCAGCCAGAGACAGTGGGATTTGATGTGAATGGGGAAAGTGTGCAGCGACCAGACATGTCTATTGATTTGATTAACCCTCCCAATCAATTCCAGTTTGGTGGTGGCGCCGTCGCAGGTGGTGGAGATGAGATGCTGGTGCCGTTTTCTGATTTGAATCAGAATAATCTCTGGTCTAATGATTTTTTTCAATATCATGGAATACGAATATGGAGATTTCAGTTTCATTTGATCTTTAATTTCTTGTTTGTTTTGTGTATTCTCAATGATCAGAAATTTACACAATGATCAGAAATTTACAGAGAAATGTACTCAATGATCAGAAATTTACACAGAAAGATCAGCAGATAAGTAATGGTATTTGGTAGTTATTTTTGAGAGGTTAATTGCTCTAATGTTAATCGAAATTTGGAGTTAGTTTTAAGAAGATGATCTAGGTTTTGTTTCAATCAAAATTATTGAACTTTTTTTTTTTACAGAGGGTGAGTTTTAGTGCAACCGTAAACCTTATTGTCGTGTGACAGAGAGGTCACTGGTTTGATTATTAGAAGCAGCCTCTTGACCAAAAAAAAAGGCAGGAGAAGGCTTGCCCCCAATATACTCTTGTGGTCTCGCTTAACGAAAAAGTATAGTGTATCAGGCCGCCTTTTTTTTTTAAGTAATTCCGGTAATGTCAAATAAAAACTTCATCTAAATGGTGACATAACAATCATATTTAAAATTATTAACTTTTATCTATATTACAAGTAGATGACAATAATAAAAAAAAGTCTAAAATATCAGTTACGCTCTGTATTTGGCAATTGGACAATAAAGGAGTCAATTGCAACTTTTGAAAGTTCAGAGGACCAATTGACATTGGTCCAAGTATCGGGATTAAATGTATTAAGTCGTAAAAAAAATGAAAACTATATTTATTATTTATTTAACTCACGTGCTTGAAACTTTCACGTGCGAGCTTTATTTCTTTTTAGCTGTCACATGATGTATAAATAGGTTTTACGATAGAATATTTCTTTTCAACGTGGTTGTCATGTTACTATTCCAATCATTTTACCCGTTTGCATTAGTTAGAATGGATTTATTTTAAGAAAAAGTAAAGTTAAACGAATTTATTGAAACAAAATGCAAGTTCATTAATTTTTATAAAATAGATATCAAACACCCAAACTTCAGTGGTTATTAATATAATTTAGTTATTTTTCTCCATTTTTGAGTTTTGAAGCTTTTAGTAATTGGACTATGGATTTTTTAATTTCGAATCTTTTGGTAATTGGACCTAATGAATTTGAACGAAATGGCTCTTAGGTTTCATTTTATAAAATATACTTCATGTTCGGAGCAAACACATTGATACAAGGTATCATTTTATTAAAGAGTGCGTTCAACAAAAGAAGATGATACTGAAATACATGAAGACGGAAGATCAGATTGTAGATATTTTTACGAAGCCGTTAAAATACTATATGTTCAGACAATTGAGAGCTCTATTAGACGTTACGAAAAATTAAGTTTAAGGGAGTATGTTAAAAATTAAACTTAATTTGTTATAATAATAATAAAAAAGTATTCAATTCAATCACGTGAATGTCTGATCAACACAAAGTATAAGTCTAAGACAAGATTCATAAAAAAAGAGTCTAAAATAAGATAAGAATATATAAATGGATATGAATGTGTTTGAATTTTCGTGATTGTACGTATATTTTCTTTTTGTTGTAATATATTCAGAGAAATTGAGTGTCAGAGTGTTAATTTTAATTAACAACTCATTCATTTCAAAAATAGTGCTTCTAAATTACAACTCAGTCATTGTCAAATATTAATTTGGCCTCCCTCTATTTTCAACAAAGAGAGTAAATTACATCTAAGATTAATAAATTTTTGATTCTATTTTTATAAAATATACTTATATTTTGGTTAAATTGATCCTACTATATGGATTGAGTTTAAATGGAGTTAGAAAGTTGTTTACATAAATGACGTGTCAAATAGGATAGGGCTTAATCTTTTAAAAACAATTGATTAATATAGTGTATTACAAAATTAAAATTAATGGTTGAAATTTATTAATTAGGTCAAACAAAAAATAAATCATCGCAAATTATATTAAAAAGTCATGAACATCACAAAATCGGCTTTTGGCTCTATACGACAAAATTCTGTCAAAATATGATGGGGCCGACATTTATTGTGTTGGTTTTGACCGTGTAATACCCGACCCCGAATGCCATACGGTGTTACCAATATATTCTGAAAATAAAAATTCATTCAACAATAATACTAATCTATACTTCTTTCACTTAAATCCCACACTACACGAACAAATAATTTACGAAATTTCTATATGAGCTAAGCTAATCGTCTAATAAACTCTTAACAAATAATTAATCTAACTATTTAATTTAAATTACCTAATTGGCTTGTACTTGATAATATAATCAAGCTTCCTACGTATCCCAGTACTTCCTAATTTGGAATCAAAGCTACGTAGTTCTACTTCCGATCATTGTATTAAGTTTGAATATAATAACACAAATTTAGAGACCTTCAAACTTAACCTTAGGGGTTAATTCAATTCAAAACTTCCTAAAATATAACATAAGTTTTCAGCTGGTCCATTTGAAGTTTCAATTTCAATTACTATCCACATCTCACTCTTTAGTGGACACTAAATTCTAAGAAACTCTGGATGGAACAGTGATTATTATGTATAAAGAGTATAAAATATGAAATATAAGATAATTTTGAGCTGGAACACCTATCAAAGAAAAAAAACTAAAATTTTATAAATGTTTCATCATAATTAATAAAGAAAAATTGATATAATTAAACTGCCTCAATCCCAAATCTAACTACCTTATGTAGAAAACTTAAAGCACATTTATCAATTTTCAATTCAATCAATAGTAATAAAAACAATACGACAATATTAATTCAATCAATAGTCATAACAACAACACGACAATATTAATTCAATCAATAGTCATTATCTCGTTTTGAAAACTGTTTTAAGAATTTTAATTAATAGCCATTGAAGTTGAAAGAATCGCCCATTTTAATTAATGATCGATATGTGCGGAAAGTAGCGCTGTAATTTAAAGTACGGTAAAATAAATTACATCAGTTATGAGATATATACATACATTCACATAATAAAGTAAAAGTAATTCTAATATAATATATTATCTATATATTATTAGTTGTTATATTAAATACCCGGTCTTCCATGTCACTCGAAAGACCCTCAATTCATATTTGGACACGTGTAGTGTGACCCCACATAATAATTAAAATAGTAGGGTCTCTTATAATATATGTGGATCTATGTTACGCGTGTCAAAATATATATACGTGAGATCCTCCATTTGACATGGAGAACCAGGTGCTTCTAATAATTTGTCATGTATCATATACTAGGATAGGCACTAGATTCCCTCCCCCAAAAATCATTTTCTATACACATGCATAAATATAAGAATATTTAAAGCGGATACATACTTTAAAACGTGAGTTTTGAAAACGTTTAGATTAAAATTGATTGTTTGGAAAACAAGCATTAAATATTACATAATCGAATTTAAACCATTATTTGTCCTCTAACCTATTCAAAATTATGTCATTTGGCCATTTACCTATCCCATTTGGTGAAATTTCACCTAATTTGTATGAATACTTAACGGAATCGTTATCTCATTGATAAGTAACGATATTTTGACACTTAAACTTGAAACATGATATTTCTTAAAGTTTTTTTTCCACGTTATGTGGAAATAATTAATTAGATTAAAAAAACAAAAAAACAAAAAACAAATCCTAAACTAAAATCTATTAAGTTCAAGTGTCAAAATATCGTTACTTATGAATGAGATAATAATTCCGTTAAGTTTGAATCCAAATTGGGTGAAAGTTCATCATAAATTAAGGGTCAAATATAACCAAATAATAGGTCAGGTGACCAACAATAAAATTTTGGATAGGGGCTAAATATTACTTTAAGCCTAAAAATATTTAAAATTGGAAAACGCACTGACAGTCTGTTTAATTATAAACATACCACACTTAAATGTAATTAACCGATCCCCTAAATTTCAAAAAATGCCAAACAATCCTCTAACATGCCAACCAAGGTTTCACTGTCATGTTCATGTATATTAAAAATGACAACCAAGATTGTATATTATATAATTTTATATCAAATGATAACTATCCCAATTACCCTATAAGTAGAATGCTCATTTTCTCAATTTCACATTCTTTCATTCATATTCATGGTCTTAGTTCCATTAGCAGAATTCACATAATTTCATTCTAGGAAAAGAAATGAGAAAGAAGAGGAAGAAGGGTCTGATGAAGAAGATCAGTGAATTAAGTACTCTTTGTGAATTAACTTCTCTTTGTGAAATTCTGGCGTGTACAATCATTTACAGCCCTTATGATTGTCGGCCGGAGTCTGTGTACGGTGTTCAACAAGTTGTTCATCGGTTCAAATTATGCTGGAAATGGAGCAGACCAAGAAAATGCTTAACCAAGACAGTTTTCTCCGGCAAAGAATCAGCAAAGCAATTGAGCAGCTGAGGAAGCAGAGAAAGGAGAACCGGGAAGCAGACAGTAACTCAGGTGAGTCTCACCGGAAAAAGCTTGATCTATCTGAACATTCTCGATTTGAATCATCTTCAGTTGCTGAAGGCGGTGCTGAAGGGACGGTGGTGGTGACTCAGCCGCCAGTGACGGTGAGATTTGATGTGAATGGAGAAAGTGTGCGGAGGCAATTCCAGTTTATGGATTTGGTTAACCCTCCAAACCAATTACAGTTTGGTGGTGGCCGGCCACCGGTGGCGGAGAAGATGTTGCTGGCGTTTTCTGATTATTTCTGGTCTAGTAATTTCTAGAACTTGTTTTGATTGGCCCTGAACTTTCATAAAATGTTCAGTTAGTCTCCTAAACTTGCGTAAAATATAATCAATTGATCAAGTAATACAATTGAGCAAGTAATAACTTCATTTTTAATTTATTTTTGAATTATGTAATAACATTCTAAGATGCGTGCAATACAGTTTCCGTATTTAACTTACTTTTTTGCACCCGAGGATCAATTTATTACATTTTACACAAGTTCAGAGAGCTAACTGAACATTTTATGTAAGTTGAGGGGGCTATCAGACCCTTTATAAATTCAGGGGCGAATCAAACTTGGTGGATAAATTCAGGTTGCGTATTAAGCCTAATTTCTTTCAATACGATGGAATATGACATGAATAAATTGATTTCATGCTTGTGTTGTTTTAGCCAATTTGGAATATGATCAGGAATAAATTGATGGAATATGATCATGACTTAATTAATTTCATGATCATGAATAAATTGATTTCATCTTTCAATATTATTTTTGTTGATTTAATTTCATTTTCGGTTTGTGTGTTGTTTTTGCCCATTTGGCATACATCATGAAATAAATTGATTTTTAATTATTTTATTTCGTGACTTTGGAAATCACATTTGAGTTAGTTTTGATTTAATGGGTTCTTAAAATTATTGATATATGTTTTTGATTGAAAATTGACATTCAAAATATTAACTGAATAAATTAAAAGTTGAATTTGATGTATTTCAACTTAATGTTACTATCTAAGTATTTAATTTACGTTAATAGTTTTGATTTAATTGAGCATCATGGATAAAATTTGTTAAAACCACACATTTTTAGCTTTTAAAGGGGCTAAAAAAATATTTATTCAGTTTTTACAGACTAGTTTGAAATTTATATAGACACGCTGCTAAATGCAATTGTAATTAAAATATTTGATGAGAGACTTTTTTTGAGATGAATATATCCAGTTCAAATCTAGATTAGTTTTAACCGTCGGTCTAAAATACCATATGGTTTATAAAAAATTTATTACTATTAATTTTACATATAGAGTCTAAAGATGACAGAAAAACAAAACAAATCCTAACAAGTGTTTTAGTAATTTTACATATGAAATGGGTAGAATAAGTATAAATGAATAGATAGAAAGTATACCCTAGCTAATACTAAACTTCTATATATATTATTTTCATCTTTGGTAACACAACTATTTATGAATAAGCAAACATAAACATATTTAATTTATAAATTTTTTTTCTATCGGCTTGCTCAGCGTAGACACTTTGATGTCTAAATACAATCACTTTTAAGAATAATAAAAACAATAAATTCTAGGATTTTATGCATCTCTCGGAAATTCTCTTAAACCCTATATATATTTACAGAGTTTAACCGTTTTTTTAAAGTTTTAAAATGTCATTTTGTTATCTTTCTAGATCAATCCAATCCAAAATGTAAAACTCATAAATATGGTTTTGTTATTTTTAATTAATGGATTATTTACTCATTCATCCATTTATTTAATTGTAGTTTTAACCAAACCGGGACATATGTTTCTTTGTTACGATTAGAAAATCACTAAGATTTTTCTCTTTCCTAAAAACAAAGATCTGAAAATTAAAATGAGCATTGACGACTTTAAAATTGAATAATTCAAATACTTGATGATATTATAAGCAACTTAAATTTTAAACGTTTTAATTTTGAGGTTATTTAGGTATTGTTTAATGAGGATAGTGAAAGTGAATGTTTAGAGAGAAAGATTCGAAAATGATGATAGTGCAAAATAAAAAAAAATTGGTTAGAGAGTGAATACGGACTAAAAAACTTTAATTCTTAGAAATTTCCTTTTTAAGATTGTTAATTGTCATTTTTAATGTCAAATTAAAAGATCATTTTTGGTAAAGCGAAAACATCAGTCCCTGTTTGGACAAAAGCTATTCCACATATACATATTTGATAAAATATGAAACCACATGGATTTTCTTTGGAGTTTACCAAAAAAAATTATTAGATTTTACAGACTGGTTTGAAATTAATCAATAAATAACCCATCAATTAAAAATAGCAAAAGAAGATTTATGAGTTTTAGGTTATGGACTAAACTGATCTAGAAAAATAAGAAGACGACACTCTAAAAACCAAAAAAAAACCGTGAAAATCTATAAGTATAGGGTTTAAGAGAATCTCCGAGGATTATTCAAAACTCTAATATTGATTGTTTTCACTATTAGAAATCGGAGTGTCTACGTCGGACAACCGGTACCTCCTTATTGTTGGAAAACATTCTAATTATAAGACGCTTCAGATATCGGTATATGGAAAAATTACACAAAATTATAAAAAAACCAATATTAAATATTAAATGACATATATTGATGTTTGGTTATCCATATAGGAAAGATGAAAATGATATGTATGCAAGTTTAGTATTATGGTTTGCTTGCTATCTATCCATCTATCAATTTTAAATTTTCATTGTCTATTCTCCTAGCCGATTCATTCATGAATTCTTCTTCGTGATATAGATTGCGATATTCCGTTTATTCACGTGTTTAACCAAACGGTAAATTTAGTACATTTCGTGGAAACCTCCAGAAAATCCTCTAAGATGATTATATGGCGTAATTAGTACGAGTGATCATAAAAGTTTGGACAATGTTCTCAAAAGGTCACAAAAGTTTAATTTATCTCTATAAAATTACTTAAGTTTGTTTTTATCCCAATAAAGTCACTTTGGATTTTTTTCGATCATCTTTTCATCGAAATTGCTCACGTGGCATTCAACGTCACGTCAGCCCAACCTAGCATATTAAAAAAATTGTAGCTACATATTTTAATTCATTATCGATATGCCATGTAGGATAATTTGTGATTAAAATTTTAATTCATAATTCTTATTTACTTGAGTTAATTTGTGATTAATTTTTTTTTATTATGTCACGTGATGCTGAAACATGTGATTAGATGATACAAGAGCAGTTTCGGCGAAAAAATGATGGAAAAACATGCAAAGTGACTTTATTGGGACAAAATAAATTTAAGTGATTTTATTAAGATAAATTAAAATTTTGTAACCTTTTCGAAGCATTGATAAAGTTTTATGACCACCGGTGTTAATTATCCTAATTATAATAGGGTTCTGTCCTTTGTTGCTTTGGCCTTCTTGCCTGCTTTGATTAACCCAAAAAAATAAAAATAACGTCGTTTGCTTTCTATCTATCCATCAATTCATTTTAAATTTTCTTTTCAAATTAATATATTTTATCATAATGATGATATTATTAGGCTATGCTTACTTTGTTTTTGACAAAGTAAACCTTACTTTGTTTTGCGATTCGATTTTAGGATATGTGTTTTATCAATATATGAATGTAATTTAAAAAAAATGCATTTAATTGTAATCAAAATTTAACCGTGTAATTTTAAATACTTTGGCCTTGTTTGGGAATTAGCTGTTAACTGATTACATTAGCTGTTAGCTGTTAACTGATTACATTAGCTGATTTGATTAGCTGATTTGACTAGCTATTTGTGTAGACCTGTTTGGTAAAAATTAGCTGATTGATAATAGCGGTTTGTACAAAAAGACGAATAAGGGCATTTCTTTTTTTAATACATAAAAATATACATAAAATAATTAGGGTTAAATAAGTCCATTAATTTTAATATTGCAAAACGCTAATTTAGAAAAAGCTCCTTCATCCCAAACCTCTCTCCCAAACCTCTCTCCACCAAACACTCCAATCAGCGGTTTCAGTGGTCAAACCGTTAAAGTTGGTCAAAACCGCTCTTTTTATCCCAAAACGCTTTTTACCAAACAGGGCCTTTATTTTATATAAAAAAAAGTATAACACATACCTCTATTTACAAACATTTAAATCACAAAACTCTATTTGACAATAGGGCAAACCACGTTTTTTTTTCTTTGTCCATATTTTAATACAATAAAAATATAGTTCAACATAAATATGCATTAAACTAAGTCTAGACATAGTCCAAATTGTATTTAGAAAACCATAGTCGATTATTTTTCCCATATTTTTTTTAATAATAGTCGAAAATATTTTTTTTCTAATTATTTCTTTTTGAACAAATAAAAAACCGTGGTAACCAATCCCGGTTGGATCGACATGTCACATATTGACTACGGTTTTTATTGGGTTATTGCATTTTGAAAAGCCCGAAATGACATATCAGAGGCCCGTCTAATTTCCGATCCGACCGGTTCAGGTTTAACAATACCACTTATGCATGACTAACTAATATTTATTTCTATACATGAAATTTTTTTTTTCTGAGGAATCAGTAATGATTTTGAAAATTTATCTTCTAAAATGCCAACCAAGGTTCACTATATCACATTCAATGTATTAAAAATGCCAACCAAGGTCAACCCATGTATTAAAAATGCCAACCAAGATTGTATATTCTATGATTTTGTATTAAATGAATAATTATCCCAATAAGCCTATAAAACACAGACACACAAAAGCTTCCATTTTCTGACTTTCACATAGTTTCATTCCAGTGAAAAAAAATGAGAAAGAAGGTGAAACTTGCTTTCATAGAAAACAATTCAGCCAGAAAAGCAACATTCAAAAAGAGGAAGAAGGGTCTATTGAAGAAGATAAGTGAATTAACTACACTTTGTGATATTCAGGCGTGTGCAATAATATACAGCCCTTATGATTCTCGACCGGAGGTTTGGCCGTCGGAGTACGGCGTTCACCAAGTTGTTTCTCGCCTCACAATGATGCCGGAGATGGAGCAAAGCAAGAAAATGCTTAACCAGCAGAGCTTTCTCCGGCAACGAATCAACAAAGCACTTGAGCAGCTGAGGAAGCAGAAAAAGGATAACCTGGAAATGGAGGTAACTCAGGCGATGTTCCATGGTCTCACCGGACAAAGCTTGATTTATCTGAACATGCTCGATTTGACTGATCTTGGATTGGTAATTGATCGAAAATTGATCGAGATAATCATGAGAATTCAAACCCTAACGGTTAATAATTCTTGTGCCGGAGCCGCTTCTGTAGCGGTGGTGGAAAATTCGGTTGCTGAAGGCGGTGCAGAAGGGACGGTGGTGGTGGCTCAGCCGCCAGTGACGGTGGGATTTGATGTGAATGGAGAAAGTGTGCAGAGGCAACCATGGACGTTTATGGATTTGGACGTTTATGGCCGTCACTGGTGGTGGAGAAGAGATGTTGCCGCCGTTTTCAGATGAGAACGAGGATAATCTCTGGTCCAGTGATTTCTTTCGATATGGTGGAATGTGATCTTTTATTTTGTTGGAGTAATTTCATTTCATGTTTGTCTGGTTTTAGCCACTTTGGCATACAGCCTGAATAAATTGATTTTTAATTATTTTATTTTTGGCTTTGGAAATTACATTTGAGGTATTTTTGGATTTAACGGGTTCTTAAACTTATTCATATATGTTCTTAGATTGAAAATTTGATTGATTGGGATTGATATTCAAAATATTAACCGCTAAATTAAAAATTGAATTTGATGTATTTCAACTTAATATTACTATCTAATTATTTAATTTTTGTTAATTTAGTTTAGCATCATCGGTAAAATTTGGCAAAACCATACATTTTTAGCTTTTAAAAGGGTAAAAAGGTATTTATTCAGAGTTCACAAACTAAATTGAAATTTGCACCCAACACAAGTCTATATCTGATTGTGATTAAAGTATTTGATGTGAGAGTTTGGCTGAGATAGAATCTATTCGACTCAAATTTAATTTTTTTTTAACCGTCAACCTAAAGATGAAAGAAAAACAAAACAAACATAATATATAATTTAGTAATTTTACATATTAAAGGAGTACAGTAATTATAAATGAATAGATAAAATGAATAAACAAACATAAATATATATATATATATATAATTTAAAAATTTAAGGGTAAATCTAAAAAAAAATCATATGTGCTTTCACGTATTATCAAATTGGTATGTGAAAGAAAAATGTCCAAATAGTGACTGAATTTTTTTTGTTTCGGTAAAAACAAGAATCTTTTAATCTGACACTATAAAAATAACTTTAACAACCTCAAATAGAAAAAGTTGAAGACTTGAATTTGTTAGAATATTATCAAGTCTTTAAAGTTTTCAATTTTGAAGTCGTCAACGTTTATTTGAATTTTAAGATATTTGTTAATAGTCTTAATTTAATTTGCTATAATATTATTATCTAATTATTTAATTTGTGTTAATAGTTTTAATTTTGTTTACATCATGGGTAGAATTTGGTAAAAGACACATTTTAAGCTTTTACACGGTAAAAAGTCATTTATTTAGTTTTTACAGACTGATTTGAAATTTTTACCCCAACACAAGTCTAATGGTTAATACAAAATTGTTCGTTTGGTGGACTGATTTTACACGTGTTGTGTAAAAGATTTTTTTTTTTGCTAAATCGAACTTATTCAATTTTTTTTTTTTTCGTATAAGTAGAATTTGGTCAAGAACCAATTTTTAAGTACCAATATAAAATTTTTCAAAATTAAGCTACATTGCATTTAAGATTCTTAACATGTAAAAAAATTATGTCCAATAGAAAAAATCGGATTTAGGGAGAGTCTAATAGGCCAAAAATTTAGAAATTTGGATTTAAGAATGGTCTAACAAGCCAAAGAAATATAGATTTTTGGATTTAAGGATGTCCTAACAAGGAAAAAAAATAGAAATTTGGATTTAGATAGAGCCTAACAGACAGAAAATTTCAATTTTTGATTTAGAGGGGATGACCTGAGCCAATTTTAGGGTGCTAATTCAGCACTCAATTAAATTTCTTGAAGAATGGAGGCCGGAACCACCACAACCTCAGAGTTTGTGAAGACATAGGGCCCGAAACTACTTGTGGTCAAGGTGGTTCCGGCGGCCGAAGGATGCCAGATCCCCTTTTGCATCCGCCCATGCACAAGTCTATATTTGCTACTCAATGTATTTATGATTAAAATATTTGATGTGAGAATTTTACCTTCTGAGATGGAATCTATCCAGCTCGAATCTGAATTTGTTTTAACAGTCGATCTTAAAATGAAAGAAAAACAAAACATAATATGTAATTTAGTAATTTTACATATTAAAGGAGCACAACAAGTATAAATGAATAGAATAGAAAGTACACCCCAATACGGTACTAAACTTCCATATATATCATTTTCATATTTTTCTTAACTCACAACTCTTTATGAATAAGTAAACATAAATATATGCTGTAAAAAAAAAAGTAAACATAAATACATGTTGTCAAAAAAAGTAAAAATAAATATATGTAATTTATTGAAAAATTTAAGGTAAAAACAACTTATGTATTTTCACGTATTGTTAAACTGGTATCTGAAAAAAATTGTCCAAATAATGACCGAGTTTTTTAATTTTGCTAAAAACGATGATCTTTTAGTTTGATACTATAAAAATTATCATTAACGACCTCAAATGGAAAAAATGTTAAAGACTTGATTTTGTTAGAATATTATTAAGTCTTTAATTTTTTCAATTTTGAGATCATCAAATGTTATTTTAATTTTAAGATCATTGTTTTAGTAAAACGAAAAAATTTCAGTCATTTCCTTTAGCAAAACGAAAATGTTGAGTCACTGTTTGGACAATTTTGTTTTCAGGTACCAGTTTGACAATACTCAAAATTTAATATTTATTTTTAGGGTAAATTCCAAAACAAACCCCTGTGGTTTCACCGATTTCTAAATAAACCCTTGTGGTTTGGTTTTACAAAAAAAAAGGAGCGTGGTTTACGCCGTTATCCGAAAAACGGAAAATGGGTTAACAGTGTTAAAAATGAGGGGTAAAATTGGAAATTCCGAATGTTTTAAATTTTTAAAATTTTCTCTTTTTTCTTTCCTTCTTCTTCTTTCTTTCTTTTCTTCTTCTTCTTCTTCCTTCCTTCCTTCCTTCCTTCCTTCCTTCTTCTTCTTCTTCTTCTTCTTCTTCTTCCTCTCTCTCTTCTCCTTCCTCTTTTTCTTCTTTTTTTAATCGAAAATCTCAGATTTCCGATTTCGGAAATCTGGAATTTCCAGAATCTGGAAATTTCCAGATTTCCGATTCTGGAAATCTGGAATTTCCAGAACCCAGAAATCTGGAAATTCCAGATTTCCAGAATCGGAAATCTGGGAATTTCCAGAAATCTGGAATTTTCAGATTTCTGATTTTGGAAATCTGAAATCGAAACAAAAAAAAAAGAAGGGAAGAGAGAGAGGAAGAAAAAGAGAAGAGTGGGAGAGAGGGGAAGAGGAGGAGGAGGAGGAGGAGGAGGAAGAAGAAGAAAGAAGAAGAAGAGGAGGAGGAGGAGGAGGAGGAGGAGGAGGAGGAGGAGGAGGAGGAGAAGAAGAAGAAGAAGAAGACAAATAAAAAAAATAAAAAAAAATCGTTTTTCCAACTTTACCCTTTGCCACGTCAGCATTTTTAACACTGTTAACCCATTTTCCGTTTTTCGGATAACGGCGTAAACCACCCTCCTTTTTTTTGGTAAAAACAAACCACATGGGTTTATTTGGAAATCGGTGAAACCACAGGGGTTTTTTTTTGAAATTTACCCTTATTTTTACAAGTTTGTATAATTTTTGTAATGTAGGGATCTCTAAAAGCACATTGCCATTAAAATGCTTTTCTAGCAGTTGTCCATCGTAGATACTCTGATATCTAATTACTACGAGTTTGAAGAATAATGAAAACAATGAATTCTAGGATTTTGAGCATCTTTCGAAAATTCTCTTAAACCCTATACTTGTACAGTTTTACAGTTTCTTTTAAGGTTTTAAAGTGTCATCTTCTTATCTTTTTAGATCGATCTAATCCAAAACATAAACCCCATAAATATGTTTTTGTTATTTTTAATCAATGGGTTATTACTCATCATTCCATTTATTTAATTGATTAATTTTAAGTTAAACAAATTTGATTGAAATTGGTAAAACGACACATTTTGTTAAACAGTTATTTGATTTTTTTTCCCCCAAATGGGGATTGATGTTCCGTTTTATGACTAGAAGATTACTGAGATTTTTAAAGTTTTAATTTTGAGACCATTTAGGTGTTCTTTGGTGAGTAGAGAAAAAATGAATGGTTAGAGAGAAAAATAAAAAATATGGTTCGATAGTAGATATGAGACTAAACAACTTTAATTCTTAGAAGTTTCCATTTTAAGGTCCTTAATGATCATTCTTAGTGTCAAATTAAAAAATATAATCACTTTTGGCAAAACGAAAACCTCCGTTCCATTTTAGCAAAGAAAAAAAAACTTCTTACTTTTAAGACTCAATTAACTTAATTTCTAAAATTAAATTTTATAAAAAATATACAAAATTTACATTTTTTTTGTTTTATTTCAACTTTATTTTTTCAATTAGACTCTCTATTGTTTTATTTGAACTTATTTTCATTATATGTATGTTTTAAGAATTTATTATTTATAAAATAAATCAACTTCTTACTTTTAAGACTCAATTAACTTAATTTCTAAATTAAATTTTATGAAAAATATAAAAAAATTATAGCCAAAAATAAAAAAAAGTGTGAAAATATTATAATTTTTAGCCAACATACCAAAACAACAAAGTTCAGTGTGCGGGAAGCTTAAAAAAATTTTGCCCAGCCCTGCCGGGCTGGATTTCGAAAAATTACTCCCAATAGTCGGACTAAAATTAGCTTCCCCCAACAACTGTCAATTCCTGGCTCCGCCACTGGCCTCAACTCCATTTTTTTTAGCGGTGATTTTTAAGAATCATTTACAGGTAATTAACTGCTCAAAAGATATAAATAGAACTTGATTCATTCATTCCAAACTACTAATCAACCTAATCAAACACCAACAAAATCAAAAACAATTTTTATCAAATCAATCATATTTCGGATCAAACCAACACATATTATCAAAGTTTAGTCTCTCAAATTGGTCCTCTTAGCTTAAATTTAGTCAATCATATCCTACTTTACAAATCAGATTGTCAAGTTCTTCAATAAAGCTTCTAAATTTTAGAAACTTCAAATTCTAAATTCTTTTAGTTTACTCAACTAAATCTCAATTCGCTTTTTACTACCTCTTAGCTTAATCATTAATGATATTACCCAGTGATCAATTCGAGCTCCTATAGATTAAAGTCCACCATTGTCCTCTTTCTCAAAGCTTCAAGCAATTTTTCATGAAACCGAGATCATTGAATCCTCATTTTCGTGTCATTCTTAGTTCACACATTCGTTCTAAATCATGTTTATAAATTTTTTATTGATCCAATCAATTAAAAATACCCAGAAACAAGCTTTTGAATTTTTCATTCTTGAAAATTGAGCAAACAACTTTTCTGGAGAGCCAATTTCTAAAATTTATTCTGAGCTCGTTCCTTCGTCATTTCATCCCAAACTAATTTAAACCTCTTTAGTTACATCCAATCTCAAAATCCCAATTTTTATTTCGTGAAACACGACCTTCTATAGCCTTCAATATCATCCTCAAAGTAGACTCCATAAAACAGAATCAAGCTTTTGGCTTTACAATCATGAAAAAAACTACTCTTTTAGAGCCATTTCAAAAATTATTCTGAACTCGTTACTTGATATTTTCCTGAGATTCCAATTCCAGACCCTTCTCTACATATGAACTTTAAATTTTAGCTTTTGTTTCGTTCAAATCCGATCTCTACAACCTCCGAAATCGAGTCTGAAAATCCCACGAAATCAATATTTTTCTTCCAGAATTGCAGCTGATTTTTATTTAAATGCCAAATTTCTGTTTAAGTCCCTAAGTTTTTTAAGTCATTTCAAATTCATCCAGAACTACCCGAACAACGTGACGGTCCCCGAGACGAGTTTCCGAAGTTTCAGACCTCATTTTCACGCATCCCAAAAAGCCAAATGATCGGTTAATTTCATTTAACCCCGTACATATTATTTTTATGGCTTGTTTGTATTCCTAGCTTTAACAGTTTTATTTTCGAGTTGTAATTTTCATACTTTATACTCATATTTGTAACACAAAAACATTTATTTTTCATATCTTATCTTAAAAAATTATTTTCCGACCGACCTGTCAAGTAACATCAGGACCCAAGACTGTTGCTTTTATTTTCAGTCGTTGTAACGATCGTCAATCACTTTTCGTTTAGAATTAAAGTCATTTAGGCATAATTATTTATTTATTTTATTCAATTACCATTTCACTACAAAAAAATAGCTACTTAGCTACTGATATTAGCGACCAGATCAAAATCAGTCGCTAAATAGCGACCAATTTTGTCGTTATGATTTTTCCAGTCGGAGAAAGTGAAAAGAAAAACACGCGTCCATTTTAGCAAAATAGAAAATAAAAGAAAAGAAAAAGAAATTAAAAAAGAAATATAAAATATAAAATAAATATAAAAGCACAACAGATAGAGATAAAACCCTAAATCCCCCCTCTCTCTCTCTCCTCTCTTTTCTTCTTCGAGCTCGAGCAGCTCCCCTTTTCTGAAGATCGACGATTTACTCTTCTGTGCTCTCCGATCTAATCCATTCTTCTGCTCCGGTCTATACCTCTCTCTTTAGGCAGTTTCTTGTCCGATCTAAACCCTCAAGCTAACCCTTTCCTCTATTCTTCACCGACCTAAATCCCTCTCCTCTATTCTTCCCCGACCTAATCCATCTCCTTTCAGACCTCTGAACTTCTCCTTTCTTCGGAAGCTCGTCTTCACTCTATCATGTAAGGTTTTAATTTCTATTATTTTGTGTTCTTTGAGATTACTCTGCCATAATATATTAATTTGTGAGTAGGGTGTGAGATATATTGGTGCTTTTCTTTTATATCTTTGTGTGAGATATATTGTGTTCTTTTATATATTTTTCGTGTTCTTTGAGATTCCTCTGCCACACACACACACACACATATATATATATATATATATATATATATATATATATATATATATATATTATCTCATTCTAATGAAATTTTATTTTTAGATTTCTGCTCTGCTTCTGGTTATTATGTTGGTTTATATTGATTTTTCTATATGGATGCTGATGGGAAGTGTTGTGCATTGGTCTGAGTATATCATTTTGGGGAAACATAATAGAAACTACAAAATCAACCCTATACAAATAACTTGCTTCTGCTCATTTAATTGCCTATAAATTTGCTGAAATTGGTGTCTCCTATGGAAAGCTTACAACATTGAGGGATTTAAAACGATTCTGTATTCTGTATTTAATTTGCAGGCTGCTTCATCTCCTCATATACTTGTTCACAATGATCATGTTGTTAATTATTGTCATTAGGATGACAGAGATAAAGAGACAGAGGAGAAAGCAGTCAAACAGAGAATCTTCCTGTCATTCTAGGTTGTGTAAACAGGTAAAAAGTATGCCTTAAGATCTGGTGCAAATAGCTATGTTTCTTTAGATGTTCATCAAGTCATTCTGAATCAGGCTGAATGTGATGAGCTGGCCCAGCATGCTGAAGCCTTGAAAGAAGTTTGAGATCAGAAGTGTACCGCATCAAGACCGAGTTTGAGCAACTTCTCGCAAAAAAGGCCTCTCTCAAGGTGATTATATTTTCCTGCTTTGATCTTTTAACTTTCTGGGCTTTATTTTTCTCAAGTCAATAGTAAGATACATATCTATTGTGAAGACCCTATTTGCTTCCTAAAATAATTCAAGTTGCCCTCATCCTATTGAGTATATTTAAGTCTTATATTATGTCATAGATGACTTTTTAGAAAGCATCTTTCTTTGGGTTTCACTTAAACTTACTAACCCCTGTTTCATGCCATTTTCATATCATATTCATGGAAATGGGAAGTTGACAAAGAAAGTGAACTTCCACACATCATTTCTATCTATCTTATGATAACTATGCAAAAAGCTGCTGGCTTACCTCAAATTTATTTTATCTATACAACTTGTTATACAAGTTATACTCAGAAAGCAATCACTGCAAGTATTTTCTTAAGTCTGCAAGAACATTTGAAAACAGTTGTATGTTACAACTGTTTATTGTTTTTAAATTTTTGTTTTATTGAGTCTAAATGTCAAACTTCATACTCATTTGTAGCACTAGTTTAGCCTTATGATCCTTGAATTTGTATTTTAGTGGAATTGTATTTTAGTGGTACCTTGCCCTTTATGTTTCATTCTTAGCATAGTCATCAAAAGAGAAGGAAGTTGGTCTCACAAACTCTATAATCAAATTTCTTCTTCAGTGGAGCATTTTCACATATTTTTTAAGGTCAATTTCTTCCAATTCCATTTCAACCCCTAAAAAGCTTATAATTAATTAATTATCTTGTCAGCAGGCATGAATTATTGGTGATGATTAATGGAGGCAGCGGTATAACTCCATTTATCTTCATAATCCGGCAAATAATTTTCCAAACCACAAAACCGAACACCCAAGTTCCACGTGTCCTTTTAGTTTGTACATTTAAGAACTCTACTGATCTTGCCATGTTAGACCTCTTGCTTCCCATCAATGTCTCACATATCAACCAGCTTCACCTCCAAATCGAAGCTTATATAACTAGAGATGAAGAGCAAGAGCAGTCTAAAATTGAAACAAAATGGTACAAACCAAACCGGAAAGACTCAACCATAACTGCACCTCTCAGACCCAACAACTGGCTATGGTTACGTGCAATAAGTGCATTATAATTTGCCATGTTCCTCCTATTGTTAGGGATTGTTAATCGGTACTGTATTTAGCCAATTGATAAAAACAGTAATTTGGTATACCATTACTCTTATTGTGTGCTGTGGGATATGTTTCTGGGGTGTACTTGTATTGTGGTTTTGTGTAGTGGAGTTATACTTTGGAGGAAGAAGCAGAATGAGAAGGCAAGTGTGCAATAGATTCAGAACATGGAAATGGAAACCCCTAAATTCAAGTGAGGTTGAAAGCTCTCCTCGGCAGTCCCTTGTTGAAGCTACCAAGGTGTATTTTGGTGCTAGACCTGATCTCAAAAGTAAGTTCTCCCACTTACTCTAATTTTTCCTATATTCTCTAAACTTCAAAATCGGTCATTATATGGCTCTGGATTTTGGCTTTACTAATATAATGACTTATGACTTGTGAAAAAGTAAATGTGTGTCAAGTTTTTCATGTAAAATTGTAAGAAAGAAACCCATTTTATCTTTAATTTTCATTGCCTTTTCACTGGAACTGTTTAATTGATTCTTGGAAACATGTAAACTCTGAGATAAAAAGCTTCAACTAGGACAGTGTGTTCTTCTTTTTGTAGAAAAAAAGTTTGTTTGACACTTTAATTCCGGACGGCTAGAATCTTTTAAACAGTCCAGGCTTTTAACACCCGGACTGTCATTCCAGGACTTGACTCCTGGACGGATCGGTTAACTACCCTAAAATTAGAAATTATTTAAAATATAACATGATTTTGTAAATTTCTTGTTTCTCTACACCAAAGTTATCCTTAACCCCTAATTTAGGCTTTAAGCCTATTGCCTTATATATCTTCTTTGAAGAGTTTTCAGCAAACAATTAAGCTTAAATTTGTCAAAATATGGATCTTAGGTAATTATGTTCCACCTTGATTTTCATTCTAATTATATTTTAAGCATAAGTTACAAGTTCAAGTTCACACAGGAGTTGTGTCTAAACTCTGATGTTATTAAAATAGTTTGGGAGCTATGGTATATCTGGTTATTTCTTTTTTTTCATTCTCTAGTACACATGCATATGTCTATATTAAGGATTTCATATTTTACGTCTTACATGGAGTTTGCAAAGTTATCAAGAAGGGTTCATCTCGTTTTAATACATTTGAGTCTGCGGAACATTACTTTTTTAGTGACTTAAGCTGGGCTTAAGTTGTTCTATGTTCACTAAATCTAGTTTCTGAAAGTTTTGTTTTGTTTTTTTGCCCTGAAGGCATATTTTACATTCTCTGAATTTCATCAACAGCTAGTAGATCATCCCTTTTACAAAATTTCTACCTTTTTTGTACTATGGCGTTTTCTTTCTTCTTAGAAGTTAGAACCCTTATTCCTTTGGGTTTTGTCTGACAGTTTTATATCTTTCTTTATTTCCTTGTCTTTTTCCGAATTTTGTATTGAACCCTTATTTGAATTTTTGTTATCCTTTTTTCAGTTTCTAGGGTGGAATTCAAACCCATTGATCTTCAATTCAATGTTCCATTCGAGTCGAAGCTTCAGGATAGAATGGAGCAGAAAATGAGGGTGAAAATGGCCAAGAAGATTAGGCTTGCGTAGAAAGAGGCTAGTTCCTATAAAAGGAGATTGAGAAAGAAGGGAGCATGGCCTCCTTCAAAGGTGAAGAAGTTATTAGGTTAATCTAGAATCTAGATTAGGAAGGATTCGTGGGAGTGCTTACAACGGGTGACTCAAATGTAGTTCCTATGCATACAGATTTACCGAGAATGCAATAGAGTTGCTGACAAACTTGCTAATGTTTGATCAATGATGTAATGGTTTTTGTAATTATAGGTTTGTGTAGTTAGGCATTTTTTGCCTGTTTGGGCTGAACTTATTGTATTTGTTATTCTTTGTTTTCTTTAATAAATTCAGGGTCGTTGGCTCTGGATGCCAATTTAGTTGGAATTTCTGGCCCCAATTTTCATTCAAACAAATATCAATTATTTCTAAATATATTTCTAGTTTTCATAAATATTGTTTATTGTAAAAGTTTATGAATTGTCCGGTACAATATAAATTGGTAGAAAAAATCTCCAGTAAATTACCGATAGAATTTCCGTCGGAAAATTCGTTGGTAAACTACCAGCTTACGTGTCCATCTAGCCCATTAGCGACTGCTTCTTGTCGCAGAATGTGGTCGGTAAAAATTGCGACCACTCAGCGACTAAATCAAGCAGTCGCTATTATCTGCGACTATAATAAAAAAATAGTCGGTATTTGTCCAGCGACTAAGCACTTACCGACTGAATGCATTTGGTCGGTAAACCATGAAATTCAGTCGGTAAACCACTTTAGCTACCGAATTAGCTACCAGAATTGCAGTAGCTAACTAGCTGTTTTCTTGTAGTGTTTTACCCTTTGAGATCTAGCTTGTCTGGCAGGCCCGTCTTATTTTTACCATTTTTAATCCCCACACTCGCGTATCATGGTTGAAAATTGAAAGATATTTTGAAAATATCACAAAGAGATATGATTTTTTGTAGACTTTAGCCAAAAATATTATTTAGTTTTTAGAGACTGGTTTGAAATTTGCACCCCAACATGAGTCCAAATTTGTTATTGAATGTAGTTGTGATTAAAATATTTGATGGGAGAGTTTTACTTTCTGAGATTCCCCTATCCAACTACAATTTGAATTAGCTTGAATTGTCGGCTTAAGATAGCATATAGTTTATAAAGAAAAAAAAGAAATTACTATTAGTAATTTTATATATAAAGTGTAAAGATGTAAACTATCTTCATCTCCATATCACTTGGTACATACCAAGCCGTATTTGGAACTCAAAAGCTACTAAAAGCAGCTAAAAGCAGTCTATGAGTTTTTTTTTTAATTATTAAAATGTTATAGAATATATTATTAAATTAATTGGTAGTTTCTATATGATTGAGTGGTTGTAGTATAATCCATTAGAGGGGATAGTTTAGTAGAATGTAATTAAATTGGTCTTATATTGATGATGTTTTATAAATATTGAGTGATTAGTTGTGCAATTCATTTGCAGATGCTAAACTGCAAAGAAAAATTCCTAACCATAATAATCACTATATTGATTAGATAACAAAAATTAAAATTCCTAACCCTTAAATGAGTACATTATTAAGCATAAAACTGCAAAGAAAGCACATGACAATACTAAACTTCATTGTACAGGGGCTTAATACATTAGGAGCCGCTCAACGTGATTCAAAAAGATGATGGCCCCTTAAGCTTATAAAGTGTCTCGTTAGCTCCCTGAACTTTCTTAAAATAACATGATTAACTACCTAAATTAACGTGCCAGAACGAGAATGGTTTTAGACAAATTGAAATTTATATTGCTTTAAGCAAGTTCACGAAACAAATTCATACTATAAGCAAGTTCAGTGGGCTAACAGATCACTTTAAACATATTAAAAATGATTAATATGTTATTTTAAACAAGTTGAAGAGGCTAGTGACACACTTTATAAGTTTAAAGGGCCAATTGAATTTTTGAATCTAATTTAGTGGACGAATGATGTATTAACCCTTGTTTAGGCGTTAGAATGTTCATGTTCAGCGACGAACTAATATAGATGCAGATGTGTTTGTTGGAAACAAAGGAGGGTTACAGAAAAAACGGAATTGAAATTAAGAACGAAAATCGGACTGTGCCGTGGCGGAGGCCACTGCCTTGAAAGCGATTTCGGCAGACCGAGGTGCAATCTGTAACTCCGGTCGCTCCCCAAGGTTAACACAGAAAACCTACGGATAAAAAATAAAATAAAATTCGGGCCCAGTCCAGTCGGGCGTCGCGCGAACGAACGAGCGAGCGCGCGCGTGTGGTATATTTGCTAAAAACCACTTAACACAATTTAAAGGCTCCTAAAGCCCAATTCTATATATACCCACTCAAAGGGTTATAAGTTTCCCATGTGGGATTGTAAAAGTGCTCTTGAGAGCAAGGTGGTTAAAGACAAATATACCCCACACTTTCAAAGCCATTTCTCATTCAACATAACAAAGCCATTTTCTAACAATCCCCCACAAATGGCTTTATAAAAACAATTTTAAAATAGCACAAAGAAGATAATTTTCTGGGCAAATAAAAAGAATACGATAAGGTTATGAAGAACTTAAGTATCAATGTCTTTCGATTGAATTGATACGTAGTGAGATGAGGCAACAGGGTGACGTTTTAGAAGTGAATTACTCTTGAACTTCTAAAACTTCATCTGAGACCCCCACAACACGTAAATAACCTTAAAAACTTTTGCTGTTCTGCGATAATACATTACAACGCTTTTGAAGTCCATGCGTACACCTTGGGTCTCATGAGTGCTCTAGAAAGACTGCCCGAGTCTTTCATAGAAGGCGGCCCACCTCCACACTCAAGTAGGTGATCTCAAAATGAGATCATTAAGAGTTTCTCATAACTCAACCTTCAAAACACATCCATCAGATCCATTATCATGAACCACCACTTAATCGGGCTATGGATTACACACGCACTATTATTTGCCATAGGAATGGGAGTAGTATAGTGCATAACAAGGAAAATATGGTTTCGTTTGACCACGAATGGTGTCCACCATATTTCCTTTACTCAACAGGCTTTAGTCCCATTCCCCTCGACGACTCAAGTACAACTCTTCTAGGTAACCCTTTGGTAAAAGGATCTGCTAGATTCTTTTCTGACCTCACATAGTCTAAGGAAATTACTCCATTCTTCAAGAGTTGTTTCAAAATTCCATGTCTAATGCGAATAGGTCTTCTCTTTCCATTGTAGACACTATTCTTTGTTGTACCGATAGCTGCCTGTGAATCACAATGCATTGAAATGGGTGCAGAAGAATTCCCCCACAATGGAACATCTGCTACTAGAGCTCTCAACCATTGTGCTTCTTGACTAGCCAGTTCAAGAGCTATAAATTCAGATTCCATGGTTGATCGAGCAATACAGGTTTGCTTGGATGATTTCCAAGACACTGCACCACCACCTAGAACAAAAACATAGCCACTGGTGGAACTCACCTTATTATTGTTAGATACCCAATTTGCATTACTATATCCTTCTAAAACAGCAGGAAATTTAGTAAAGTGCAAACAATAATTCATGGTACCTCTTAAGTATTTCAATAAGCGATAAAGTGCAGTCCAGTGTTCATTACTTGGACAGTGAGTATATCTACTCAATCTACTAACAGCATAGGCTATGTCAGGTCTAGTATGGTTCATTAGGAATATTACACTACCTATGATCTTAGCGTATTCCTCTTGGGAGACACTATTTCCTCCCTTATTACTTGTTAAATTTACACTAGGATCATAAGGAGTTCTAGCTGGAACTACATCAAAACTGTTAAATTTTTTCAACAGCTTTTCAACATAATGTGACTGTCCTAATGAGAATCCATTTTCTGTCTTAGTAATTTTGATGCCAAGAATTACATCCGCTTCTCCCATGTCTTTCATGTCAAAGTGAGAAGAGAGAAAAGATTTTGTGTTATTAACCATATCTAGGCTTGTCCCTAAGATAAGCATGTCATCCACATATAGGTATATAATCACATAATTCGAATCACAAGACTTAGAATAGACACATGTATCTGATCCATTACCACATACCCATTGGAAAGTAAAACACTGTTAAATTTTTCATACCATTGCTTGGGTGCTTGTTTCAACCCATAAAGTGATTTTTTCAATTTGCACACTTTGTCCTCGTGTCCAGGTATGACGTGTCCTTCTGGTTGCTGTACATAGATCTCCTCTTCTAAATCCCCATTTAGAAAAGCCGTCTTTACATCCATTTGATGTATCACCAAGTTATGAATTGCTGCAATGGCAATCAGAACTCTAATAGTAGAGATTTTAGTAACAGGAGAATAAGTATCAAAATAGTCAATTCCTTTCTTTTGACTATAACCCACTACAACTAATCTAGCTTTAAATTTTTCAATGGATCCGTCAGGCCTCAATTTTCGTTTAAATATCCATTTACACCTTATAGGTCTAGAGCCTTTTGGCAGATCAACTAATTCCCATGTATGGTTGGCCATAATGGAATCTATTTCACTCTTAATAGCTTCTTTCCAAAAATCAGCATCTATAGAAGTGACTGCTTCTTTATATGTTTTTGGGTCTTCTTCTATTAGATAGACAGACATAATCTCATCAGTAATGTTATCTGGATTTTCTAATAGAAAGCCTGAAATGAAATCTGGTCCGAAGCTATTTTCTATTCTTCTTCTTTTGCTTCTCCCAGGTTCAAAAGCAACATCATTTTCATTCTCATCCTGAGGTAGAGATGAAGCAGACACAATTGGAGTAGGAATAGGTAATGAAGTAGAAGCACTAGTTGCATCACACTGTTTGTCTTTCTTTAGGGGAAAGGTGTTTTCAAAAAACACTACATCTCTAGATTCACATATGCTATAGTCGTTTAGATTCATGAACCTATAAGCGGCACTATTTGAGGCATAACCAATGAAAACACAATCAAAGGTCTTGGGTCCTATGTTTGGCTTTCTAAAAGATGGAAATGCAACTTTAGCAAGACAACCCCAAACTCTCAAAAAATTCAAATTGGGTGCAAAACCCTTCCATAGTTCATAGGGAGTTTTATTTCCCCCCACATGTTATCAGATAACCCATAACTAATTAACATGGCATTCATCATCTCTTTGAGAGTTCTATTTTTCCTTTCAGCTATACCGTTTTGTTGAGGTGTATACGGCGCACTAGTCTCATGTACAATGCCATTATTCTCACAAAAGGACTTAAGGAAAAAAGTTCCATACTCTCCTCCCCTATCGGACCTAAGCCTTTTTATTTTCTTGTCTAATTGATTCTCTACCTCTGATTTAAATTTAATAAACATATGCTCAACCTCATCTTTTGATTTTAATAAATATACTTTGGTATATCTATAGAAGTCATCAGCAAAAGTAATGTAATATCTTTTGCCACCTTTGCTAACAGAGTTTTTAAAATCAGCCAAATCAGAGTGAATTAAACCAAGCAGTTCTGTACTTCTATTCTCAACAGGTAAGAAAGGTTTCTTTGCAAATTTTGCTTCCACACATATAGAGCATTTGGAATTAATTTCAGAATTAGTGACATTTATAACATGCATATTTCCCAATTTTTTAATGGAAGCAAACTTTACATTTCCTAATCTACCATGCCACAAATTAATGGATTCACTCAAGTAAACAGAAGCAGATGTAGTTGCATTAATTCCAACAGAATTCACATGGACAGTGTTCAAAATAAAGAGGCCATCAGCTAGGTACCCTTTTCCCACAAAAGTCCCATTCCTAGTGAGAATAACCTTATCAGCCTCAAAAATAATTTTTAAACCAGCCTTATTTAGCAAGCTACCAGAAATAAGATTTCTACGAAGAGCAGGCACATACAACACATTATTTAAAAACAAGCTTTTTCCAGAAGTTAACTTAATTAAAATTGTTCCTTTACCGACAACACCAGCAGTAGTGGTGTTTCCCATGTAGACGCATTCCCCATCGGCAGCGTCCTCAAAGTGATTAAACAGGTCCTTGTTTGAGCATAAGTGCCTTGTAGCTCCAGTATCTAGAACCCAGTCCGTTTTGTTTTCCACCAGATTAGCTTCAACCACAACAGCAGCAATAATTTCTTCATTTTCCACCAGATTGGATTGTGGAGCAGCTCTGTTGTTTGGATTATGATTGGTGTTCTGTTGGTTCTTCCTTTGGTAGCACTGAAATGCCTTGTGGCCAGGTTTACCACACACAAAGCATTCCACTACTTTCCTCTTCTGAATTCTTCCATTCTTCTTGAAAGGCTTGTTCTGGTTTGAGCCTTTTTGGAATTTGGTTGAAGGTCCTTTGTTCCTGTCTTTTGGCACCACATCAGATTCAACAATATTAGCATTAATTGAAACAGACTTAGAGGAAAGTTGCTTATCTTTCATTCGATTTGCTTCTTCAGTTCTCATGTGGCTGACTAGCTCCTGGAGACTGAAGTCTTTTTTCTTATGTTTCAAATGGTTTCTGAAATCACTCCAGGAGGGTGGAAATTTTTCCAGGAGAACATTGGCTTGTAGCAGATCAGACATTGTCATGCCTTCACCCAGAACTTCCGCAACTAGATTCTCATATTCATGAATCTGGTCAATGATTGGTTTTTCATCAACCATTTGATAATTGAGCCATCTTCCAACCACGTGTTTACGTTTACCTGCATCATCAGACCCGTATTTTTCTTTGAAGGTGTCCCAAATTTCTTTGGCAGACCTTTTATTGACAAAAATATCGAACAGTGGGTTCGACATATGATTTAGGAGATGACCCCTGACTGTTTTGTTGTCTTTTTCGTATTTTGCAGAACGAGTGTCGTACTGCTGAACAATCAGGGACATGGCAGTACCATTTGGGTCAGAGGGTGGATCCTGGACAACAACATAGTCCAGTTCGAGCTGTTCAAAGAAAATCAGAATTTTCTGCGACCATCTTTTGTAATTAAGACCGTCTAGAGGTTCAAGTTTGGAGAGGTCAGGAAGGGATTTCGCAATTAAAGCAGACATGATTGCGAAACAGAAACTCGCTTTCAAATTGTTGGAAACAAAGGAGGGTTACAAAAAAAATGGAATTGAAATTAAGAACGAAAATCGGACTGTGCCGTGGCGGAGGCCACTGCCTTGAAAGCGATTTCGGCAGACCGAGGTGCAATCTGTAACTCCGGTCGCTCCCCAAGGTTAACACAGAAAACCTTCGAACCTGTGCACTCAAAGTCGAAGATTGTAGAACAGCAAAAGAGTATTTTAATTGCCCAGGAAAAACGATTGAAAGAAAAACTGTGTTTAGAAAAGCTGGAAACTTACTGTATTTATAGGCCACAGAAATATAGAACGTGGAGTGAGACCAGGAGATAAATAAGGTTCCGCTTTTGATTAATTAAAATGCTGAAGAAAAATTCAAACAAGTTGAAACGGATAAAAAATAAAATAAAATTCGGGCCCAGTCCAGTCGGGCGGGCGTCGCGCGAACGAACGAGCGCGCGCGCGCGTGTGGTATATTTGCTAAAAACCACTTAACACAATTTAAAGGCTTCCCACTCAAAGGGTTATAAGTTTCCCATGTGGGATTGTAAAAGTGCTCTTGAGAGCAAGGTGGTTAAAGACAAATATACCCCACACTTTCAAAGCCATTTTTCATTCAACATAACAAAGCCATTTTCTAACAGTGTTAGCCAAATCCACTTTTTCTTACCGTATTTTTTTATGAACCTGATATATTGTGAGATATGTAGCTAATACTGATATAACTGATTTACCTTATTTAATCTTTGCATTTTGTTCTTTTAAAAAAACTAAACTTTCTATGTATGAGTTATAAATGAGAGACAACTTTGTATATATCTGAACTTAGACTAAGAGTCCAATAAAGGTTAGAGAGGGGCCGGAGTCCGGCGAACCCACTCTGATGCCTAAGTAAGTGGATAATTTAGGAAGGGTTGAAGAGTAAGGACTAGTTGTGAGATAACAGTTGATGCACCATATGAGGTGGATATACATATCTATATGTATGTTAGGTCGAATCCTTTGTCTAACATGAGTCCTTTAAGAGTTAGGATTTCTTCTCCTCTTAGGATTCTAATCCTAGCAGAAGTACTTTTATGATGTGGAACTCTTGACCTAACTACATAGCGGTTTCCCTCGTAGAGAAAACGTTCCATGGAAGTCTCTTACTGATCCCAAATCCTTTATTCGTTACACGTGGCGTCTAATCTGAAGGATTTGATTCTGCCATGTGTATGTAGTGTTTTTATACAATATCATATATCCTCCGTTTAGTACTAAATTCTTCTATGATTCAGCGAACATGATAGAGGCGAAGAAGAATCTCTTCGGCATTGTTCGTTCCTGGTTGCCTTTGCCCTTGATTATACATTTCTTTTCACATGTATGGTTTTGTTCTTTGGGAATTGTTTTTTGTATTAACACACCTTGGCCATGTGTCTCACGTTAAATGGCCTAGGCATCCGTGTGTGTAGTATTTCAAGAAACGATGACATAAGTAATGATTGTGAGTATTAAATTTTCTATCAATTTCTCTTTGAGCGCTTCCACTTCTTCTGCTCTTATAAAGGTGCCATTTTTACCTATCTTCAACTTTTTGCCATTTTTTATTTTTGAGAGCAATGTTTTGTTTTGCATTTCTTTTTTTTTCTATATCTTTTGTAATAAGTCGCAAGAAGACACGAGTTGAAGGAGGTGTTGCTTCTGTGGAACCGAGGAAGCCTATTGTATCCAACCTTCGAAATTTTGAGCAACCTTCTACTTTAGACAATCTTACACTGACGATGCTGGTTTTTATCTTACCTGAATTTTGCATTTAGGATTTTCAGCTCCTACTCCAGACCAGGTGATAACTCAGGCCCCTGAACGTTGTTTGGGCTTTTATAAAACATTTTTAGAAAATGGGGTTCGTCTATGATATGATGATATGACCACCACATTGAAAATGATGAACTTTTATGCATGACATTGAAAATGATTAACTTTTATGATTCTTTATGAAACTCGCAATGAAGGAGAATGAGAATGCATTTTGAAGGAAATGTGAGACTTCAAAAATGATATTTGGTCACTTTTTTGCGAGGTTAATCGAAAAATGGTAATTGAAATTTGGAGTTAGTTCTAAAAAGATCCTCCAAGTTGATTTTGTTTCAATAAAAAGCTATTGAACTTTCATTTTTATTTCAATAAAGTAATTTCGGTCATATTAGGAAAAAAATCACATGAATAGTGACATAACCACCGTATTGAAAATGATTTTATGTATGGCTTTACAATTATATGAGAGATGTTAAGGATAATTACATTAGTAATGATCACTTGTCAATAATAAAATCATATCTTCCAAATCCTATTTCATTGTAATCTCTATAATTAGGAGTCTTTTTCTCTATTCTATTTAACCACTTTTTTTTGCTGTATTTGTAAATAGATGTGGCTAAAGTACACACGACACGAATACACGATACGAAATCGATACACGATTTTAGTGCTTGAGCTGAGTAGGTAATGTATCATTTTGGGTTGACACGGAACTGACACACAAATTTTTGAATTTGGGTTGGGGTTGATATGCTAATCCAAAAACGACGCGAAAGGAAACAAATATTTAAAATTATTGTTATATTTCTCGTGTTTTTATATATCAATTTATTAATAAGGATATTAAAATTATAATTATTACTTGAAAATATAATTCAAACCTCCGAAATTGTTATAAACACATTACATTATCCTCTAACATGATATTAACAGACTTTTCAATGATTAGTGTTAACATATTAATCTAAAAATGATATAAACTATTTAAAATATGTCGTAATGCCTTGAATCATGGGTTTCCTATTCGGAGTAGTATTGGGTTTCGGATTCCTAGTTGGATTGGGATCATGGGTTCCTAGTTGGATTGGGATCATGGGTTCCTAGTGGGATTAGGTTAGATTGGGTATTATAAATACCCCATTATGTAAACCTAATCATTGTAATCTGATTTTCGCCTCCTAATAATACTATTCTCCTTCTGCCCGTGGACTAGCCAACACAATGTTGGTGAACCACGTAAATCTGTGTTTTTCAATTGCTTGTTTATTTATCTTTCATTAATTCAGCACAACAAACTGGTATCAGAGCTTTCGGTTTCCGATCGGGGTTTTGTTTTCTAGAGAGAAAGATGTCTGCAATGAACGTGAAAATCGAAAAATTTACTGGGAGAAATAGTTTCAGTCTATGGCAGATCAAGATGCGAGCTTTGTTAAAACAACAAGGTCTGTGGACGCCGTTGAAGAATGCAACGGGAGAAGTCACTGCTGAGATGACGATTCTAGAAGAAAAGGCACATTCAACAATTATGTTGTGCCTCGCAGATGACGTCATCACTGAGGTATCAGACGAAGAGACTGCTGCCGGTCTGTGGATGAAGTTAGAGAGCTTATACATGACAAAATCTCTAACGAACAAACTTCTTCTGAAACAACGTCTGTTTGGCCTACGAATGCAGGAAGGTACGCAACTCAGGGATCATTTACATCAATTGAACACATTATTATTAGAATTACGTAATATTGATGTGAAAATTGAAGATGAAGATGCTGTTTTGATTCTGTTGGTGTCTTTACCGCTTTCATATGAGAATTTTGTTCAATGATTAGGTTTACATAATGGGGTATTTATAATACCCAATCTAACATAATCCCACTAGGAACCCATGATCCTAATCCCACTAGGAACTCATGATCCCAATCCCACTAGGAACCCATGATCCCAATCCAACTAGGAACCCATGATCCCAATCCAACTAGGAATCCG
Source organism: Euphorbia lathyris (assembly GCF_963576675.1). Taxonomy (NCBI): domain Eukaryota; kingdom Viridiplantae; phylum Streptophyta; class Magnoliopsida; order Malpighiales; family Euphorbiaceae; genus Euphorbia; species Euphorbia lathyris. Next base: position 5,553,957 of record NC_088918.1, read on the forward strand.
AAACCCAATACTACTCCGAATAGGAAACCCATGATTCAAGGCATTACGACAAATCTCCATCTTGACTTGAATCCTCCTGAAAACATAACAGATGCACCCATGACAGTGCCAGATGAACAGACTTCTCCCTCTGCCTCAGAGTTGCCCCCACAGGGCAACTAATAATATCTGACGTTTAGCAAGTCCAAACAGTGTTGAAACTTGCTATGTGGAACAGGCTTGGTAAACATGTCAGCCGGATTGTCAGCAGTGCCTACCTTCTTCACCTTGACCCTCTTCTCAGTTCTCAGAAAATGCTACCTCCATCTACCTGCTTATAAGTTGAAAACCACTCTCTCCTTGGACAAATATGGTACGATGCTCCAGAATCAAGAACCCACACATCAGAGTGATGAGTGTGTCCATCAGCAACTAGAGCAATACCATTTTCAGAACTGCTGTCGCCATCTACTACAGCAGCAGAACCTGGTTGATTTTCTGATTTCTTCTTCTTCTTTGGACAATCAGTTTTCCAATGTCCTTTCTCCTTATAGTAATTACAGGTGTCGTCTGGCTTGGGACCCTTTGAGAATGGCTTCTTAGACTTCTTCTTTCCACCGTTTCCCTTTCCCTTACTGCCGTTGGCAACCAGTCCAGAGGCCTGATTATTTGCACCTGTATTGCTCGCCTTATGGCGCAACTCCCTACTATGAAGAGATGACCTAACTTCTTCCAGAGTCACAGAATCTTTACCAACAATAAATGAAGACACATGATGGCTAATAGTCATGTCTGCAAAGCAGTTGGAATAGGCTCGATCAAATTGAGGACACATGATGGTAAGTTCTGCACGTTGAACGAATTCATGCATGTTCCATTGATGACGAAGAATCTGATATCTCTGAGTCTGTTAGACAGCAGGGGTCTCAGCTGGTCAGGAAAAAATGGAGTTCTACATGTCTATAAAGGTTCTGATGTGATTCTGAAAGGTGTGAAGCATGGTACTTTGTATTTCTTGCAAGGTTCCACTGTTACAGGTTCAGCTAATGCTGCATGGTCAGAGATTGACCAGGAGGATATGACAAAGATATGGCATATGAGACTTGGTCATATGGGCGAAAGAGGGATGCAGATTCTATCAAAGGATGATCTTCTTGATGGTCATAAGGTCAAGAGTCTGGAGCTTTGTGAACACTGTGTCTTTGGGAAACTACATCGCAGCAAGTTTCCCAAAGCTATTCACATAACAAAAGACATACACATCCACTCTGATTATTGGGGTCCATCTCGAGTTGAGTCTTTGGGAGGTCACAGATATTTTATGTCTCTGATTGATGATTATTCAAGGATGACTTGGGTCATCATGATGAAGCATAAAAGTGAAGCTTTCAAGAATTTCAAGCAGTGGGAAGCATTGGTGGAAAACCAAACAGGAAAGAAGATAAAGAGGTTGCGAACTGATAATGGTCTGGAATTTTGTTCGTCTGAGTTTGATCAGTTCTGTAAGGATGAAGGGATTGCTCGGCATCACACAGTCAGGAATACACCGCAACAGAATGGTGTAGCTGAACGAATGAACCAGACATTACTGGAGAGGGTGAGGTGCATGCTCTCTAACGTTGGGTTAGAAAGAAGATTCTAGGCTGAAGCGGTGAACACAGCATGTTATTTGATTAACCGCGGACCACACACCGGCATACAACTCAAGACGCCTACAGAAATGTGGTTAGGAAAGGTTGCTGATTACACAAATTTGAAAGCTTTTGGGTGCACAGTTTACTATCATGTTAATGAGGGTAAGCTAGAGCCAAGAGCCAAGAAGGGAGTGTTCGTAGGCTATGGAGATGGAGTTAAAGGCTTCAAGATCTGGTCTCCATGAGAGAAAAGGGTCATTTTGAGCAGAAATGTAGTCTTTGACGAAAAATCTGTGCTTAGAACCATTGTGAAGCCTACAACTGCAACAGAAACTGATAGCATTGATAAACAGGTGGAGTTTCAGGTCATACAGAGTGAGAGTGGCTTGAAGGAACAAGAGTTAGAAGCAGAAATAGAGCTACCAGAATCTACACCATCAGTTTCTCAACCATCTGAAGCTACACATCGTAGCTTAACTCAAGATCGAGAGAGGAGGGTTGGATTTAGGACACCTAAGAGGTATGAAGACATGGTGGGCTATGCACTACAGGTTGCTGAAGAGGTGGACACTCGTGAACCATCAACTTACCAGGAAGCTGTTTCAGGTGCCGATTCTGAGAAATGGCTTGCTGCTATGGGAGATGAGATGGAGTCCCTTCATAAGAATCAAACATGGGATTTAGTGATACCACCTCCAGGGAGAAAGATTATTACTTGCAAGTGGGTTCTCAAGATGAAGGAAGGGATATCACCAGTAGAGGGAGTCAAGTATAAGGCTAGAGTTATTGCTAGAGGTTTCAATCAAAGAGAGGGAGTGGATTATAATGAGATATTCTCACCAGTAGTCAGACACACCTCTATTAGAGTGTTGCTAGCTATAGTTGCACATCAGGATTTGGAGCTTGAGCAACTTGATGTAAAGACATCCTTTCTACATGGAGATTTGGAGGAAGAGATCTACATTACCCAACCAGATAGTTTCCAGATTCCTGGGAAGGAGAATTATGTTTGCAAGTTGAAGAAGTCCTTGTATGGACTTAAGCAGTCTCCTAGGCAGTGGTATAAGAGGTTTGACAGCTACATGATGCAGCTAGGCTACACCAGGAGCCCATATGATTGTTGTGTCTATTACAATAAATTGGAAGATGAGTCTTTTATCTATCTGGTGTTGTATGTAGATGACATGTTGATAGCTATAAGGAAGAAGCACGACATTCAGAGGTTGAAGGGTCTTCTCAGCGCAGAGTTCGAGATGAAGGATTTGGGTGCATCTCGGAAAATTCTAGGAATAGAGATTTACAGGGACAGAAGCAAAAAGAAACTTTTTCTGTCATAGAAGGGCTATATTCAGAAGATCTTGTCAAGATTTGGCATGTCTACCGCAAAGCCCATAGATACTCCTAGTGCTGCAAGTGCACATCTGTCTATTGCTTTTGCACCTAAGTCTGTTGAAGAGAAGGAGTACATGTCTCGAGTTCCTTATGCTAGTGCAGTAGGAAGCTTGACGTATGTAATGGTCTGCACTAGACCATTTGGCTTAAAGGACTGGTTAGTGATCTTGGTCTGCATCATGATCAGGCTACAGTGTATTGTGACAGCTTGAGTGCAATCTGTTTAGCCAAGGATCAGGTTCATCATGAGAGGACCAAGCATATAGATGTGAGGTATCATTTTCTGAGAAGTGAGAAGAGGGTCAAGGTGAAGAAGGTAGGCACTACTGACAATCCGGGTGACATGTTTACCAAGCATGTTCCACATAGCAAGTTTCAACACTGTTTGGACTTGCTAAATATCAGAGATTATTAGTTGCCCTGTGGGGGCGACTCTGAGGCAGAGGGAGAATTCCGTTCATTTGGCACTGTCATGGGTGCATCTATTATGTTTTCAGGAGGATTCAAGTCAAGGTGGAGATTTGTCGTAATGCCTTGAATCATGAGTTTCCTATTCGGAGTAGTATTGGGTTTCGGATTCTTAGTTGGATTGGGATCATGGGTTCCTAGTTGGATTGGGATCATGGGTTCCTAGTGGGATTGAGATCATGAGTTCCTAGTGGGATTAGGATCATGGGTTCGTAGTGGGATTAGGTTAGATTGGGTATTATAAATACCCCATTATGTAAACCTAATCATTGTAGTCTGATTTTCGCCTCCTAATAATACTATTCTCCTTTTACCCGTGGACTAGCCAACACAACGTTGGTGAACCACGTAAATCTGTGTTTTTCAATTGCTTGTTTATTTATCTTTCATTAATTCAGCACAACAAAATAAGTATAATATCCTCTTATATTTTTAAAAGGTATGGTTAATATATATTACATGTAAAAAACAAAGTAAGCATAGCCTTTACCATATGCATAACAATATTACCTGTAATCCGAAAACACGACACGAAATCGACAACCCGAACATGTTAACACAACTACATGGTATCAGATGCCATGCCCACAATTTCGCAATCATTCGCAGCGACATGATCACTAATCCCCTTTCTTCTTTTATTCCATCAACTTACTCAGTGACGAATACAAGATTGTTCGGTTGAGTGCGGATTTTACACGTGCATGTCTAAATTTTCTTTTTACCAAATTAACATTAATGGGACAAGAAAAACATTAATTGGACAAAAAAATGAAATATTTTTGTTCTTAAAAAACAACAAATAGTAATAGTAATTAAGTTGGTATTGCAAAATCTGGCAAAAGAAAGCAAATTTATGATCATATTGATCCTGCATTAAATAAATTGATTTTTTTATACAATACTTTATTATTCCAATTTAATTATAAATGAAAAAATGCCAAACAGTCCTCTAATTTGCCAACCAAGATTTCAGTATCAGATTCATGTATATGAAAATATCAAACCATGTATTAAAAATGCCAACCAAGATTTTCTATAAATGATTATCCTATTAACCCTATAAATATCAGACCAAAAAACAAACTTTAATTATCTGAATTTCACTAAAAAAAACATACTTTCATTTTCTGAAAATGAGAAAGAAGGTGAAACTTTCCTTCATAGAAAATGATTCAGCCAGAAAAACAACATTCAGAAAGAGGAAGAAGGGTTTATTGAAGAAGATCACTGAATTAACTAACCTGTGTGACGTTCCGGCCTGTGCAATCATTTACAGTCCTTATGATTCTCAGCCCGAGGTTTGGCCATCGGCGGACGGTGTTCAACAAGTTGTTTCTCAGTTCAATATGATGCCGGGAATGGTGCAAACCAGGAAAATGGTTAACCAAGAGACTTTTGTCCGGCAAAGAATCAGCAAGGCCATTGAGCAGCTGATGAAGCAGATAAGGGAGAACCGGGAAACGGAGATAACTCAGGTGATGTTCCATACCCTCACCGGACAAAGCTTGATCTATCTGAACATTTTGGATTTGACTGATCTTGGATGGGTTATTGATCAAAACTTGAAGAAGATAATCATGAGAATTGAAACCCTAACGGTTAATCATTCTTATGCCGGAGCAGTGGCGGAAACTTCAGTTGCTGAAGGGACGGTGGTGGTGGCTGAGCAGCCAGAGACGGTGGGATTTGATGCGAATGGGGAAAGTGTGCAGCGACCAGACATGTTTTCTGATTTGAATCAGAATAATCTCTGGTCTAATGAGTTTTTTCAATATCATGGAATATGAATATGGAGATTTCAGCTTCATTTGATCTTCAATTTCTTGTTTGTTTTAGGAGAAAAATGTACTCATTGATCAGCAATTTACACAGATCAATGTACTTAGATAAGTAATGGTATTTGGTAGCTATTTTTCAGAGGTTAATTGCTCTAATGTTAATCGAAATTTGGAGTTGGTTTTAAGAAGATGATCTTGGTTTTGTTTCTATCAAAATTATTGATTTTTTTTCATTACAGAGGGTGAGTTTTGGTGTAACCGTAAACTTTATTGTCGTGTGACAGAGAGGTCACTGGTTTTTTTAAAGTAATTCCGGTAATTTTTTGATTAAGGATGGAGAGGGAGCAGGGAGATCCCAACTAGGTTGGCACCTCCCTTAAAACTCCGACCCAGATATTATTAAGAAATAAAAAGAAAAAATAATACAAAAATGAAAATAAGCTAAATGAAACAAAACGAAGGTCGCTTCCACATGTTTCTGATCACACCAAAACAGAAGTCTGAGCTGTGTTCCACTACTATCTGGGGTTGCAAAGTAATTACGGTAATGTCAAATAAAAACATTATCTAAATGGTGACATAACGATCATATTGAAAATTATTGACTTTTATCTATATTACAAGTAGATGACAGCAAAAAAAAAAAAAGTCTAAAATATTAGTTGGCAATTGGACAATAAAGGAGTCATTTGTTGCTTTTCAAACTTCAGAGGATCAATTGACATTGGTCCAAGTGTTGGGATTAAATGTATTAAGTCGTAAAAAAAGGGGATAAGTATATAAAAAAAAATGCCTGTGGTATACGCGTTTTGCGAACTCGAACCTGTGGTATTTTTTTTTTTTTTGCAAACAGATGTACGTGTTACACGCCGTTAGCAAACAGAGGCAAAATTGACTAGCGGTGTTAAAATTCAAAGAGAAAAGAGTTAATTTGGTCCTTATATTTATTTATTTTATAAATTAAGCCCCCTAATTATCTAAGTATCACAAATAAACCCCAAAATCAAAAATAAAAATAAAAAATACATTCTTCTTCTTCTTCTTCTTCTTCTCCTTCTCCTTCCTCTCTTTCTTCTATTTTTTTAAGTTCCGAAATCTGGAAATTTCCAGAAATCTGGAATTTCCAGATTTACGTTTTGGGAAATCTCAGATTTCCGATTTCGGAAATCTGGAAATTCCAGATTTCTGGAAATTTCCAGAAATCTGTAATTTCCAGGAAGGAAATCTGGAAATTCCAGATTCCTGGAAATTTCCAGATTTTCGATTTTGGAAATCTGGAATTTTCGAAAAAAAAAAAAATAGAAAAAGAGAAGAGAGAGAGGAAGAAGAAGAAGAAGAAGAACCATGGAAGAAGGAGAGAGAAGAGAAAGAAGAAGAAGAAGAAGAAGAAGGTATTTTTTATTTTTATTTTTGATTTTGAGGTTTATTTGTGATAATTAGATAATTACGGGGGTTAATTTATAAAATAAATAAATATAAGGACCAAATTAACTCTTTTCTCTTTGAATTTTAACACCGTTAGTCAATTTTGCATCTGTTTGCTAATGGCGTGTAACACGTACCTCTGTTTGCAAAAAAAAAAATACCACATGTTCGAGTTCGCAAAACGCGTATACCACACGCATTTTTTTTGTACTTATCCCTAAAAAAATGAAAACTATATTTATTATTTATTTAACTCACGTGTCTGAAACTTTCAAGTGCGAGCTTTATTTCTTTTTAGCTGTCACATGACGTATAAATAGGTTTCACGTAACAGTCATGTTATACATAGAATATTTCTTTTCAACGTGATTACCACATTACTACTCCAATCATTTTACCTGTTTGCATTAGCTGGAATGAATTTATTTTAATAAATAGTAAAGTTAACGAATTTATTGAAACAAAATGAAAGTTCATTAATTTTTATAAAATAGATATTAAACTTCAGTGGTTATTAATATAATTTAGTTATTTTTTCTCTAAGTTTTGAAGTTTTAGTAATTGGACCTAATATGAATTTTGAGTTTCGAAGCTTTTGGTAATTGTTAGAAAATGATTAAACCAAAAAACAAATAAACACAGAAAGAAACATGAACAGTAAATAATTAATTAAAAAGGAAAGAGTTTAGACAAATCTGAGGCCTGTATTAGCAGTTTCCTTAAGACAGATGTTGTCGCTATTGACAATCGTCTCCCAGGATACAACAGATTACACAAGCGAACTCTTACCGAGTGTATAATAGCTATCACCGGAGTAGAACAAAACAATAGGTACAGATAGCAGAAATGTTTCAGAGAATAATATTTCAAAAGTATATCAATCTGACAGTTCCATCATGTATATATAGAACTTGAATGGACATGTCTGTTCCCTAATGAACACGACTATTCATGAACGAACAAGACTGTTCATGAACTGACATGACTAATCATGAACGAATACAACTGTTCATGAACAAGGATGACTATTGGAATTTATACTAATTTCATTTATATATAAATTTTCCAACAATCCCCCACAAAAATGAAATTGGAAACGAGATGATTAGGATGTGGTGATGACTTTCTAAAGCTGATATCTGCATAGGATAGGTAGCTAATGTGCCTTGAACCTTCCCTTGTGAAAGTATATTTACTTTACTGGCTGATTAGTAGACGCGATGCTTTGAACTATTCTGCCGTTTGTGTAAACGATGATATACCCCATGCAGATACCAACATAACCCGGTATAGGTTCTCATGGTTATGTTCGTTATGGTCATGAACATCGCCTTGTTCTGCGAGAGTTTAAGATAAGTAGGCCCTACTAGTCTCCATCGAAGCGACCCCACTTCACTCTAACATAGGTGATTTTATTTGCTCAGAATTTCTGACGCACAATGTATCATTAAAAGCATATAGCTTAACCTTTTTCGTTGGTGTCACTGTTTACATCTAGGAATGGACTAGGGTTTAACCCCTACAGTGAACGCGCAAGGTTTATGCAATTAGGTTGTCCCTTTGAACCTAGATCTTGGGATCTCCAGTCAACTAGGTAGGGTTTTCCTTCACATAACGCCTCTTCTCTATGGGCTTTAGTCCCATTCCTTTTGACGATTTTTCAACTTGATCTCTATTTAACCCTTTGGTTAGCGGATCCGCTATGTTATCCTTTGATCCAATAAAATCAACAGAAATAACACTTGTTGAGATCAGTTGTCTAACGGAGTTAGGTCGACGATGCATGTTTCGAGGTTTACTGTTATATATCCCATTCTGTGCTCTCTTAATCGTTGCTTGATTATCACAATGTATACAAATTGTGGGCACAAGTTTGGGCCACATTGGAACATCCTCCAAGAAGTTTCGTAGCCACTCGGCTTCTTCTCCTGCTTTATCTAAAGCTACAAACTCAGACTCCATAGTGGATCTTGTTATAATTGTTTGCCTTGAGGATTTCTAGGATATTGCTCCTCTTGCTAGAGTAAACACATATCCACTCGTGCCTTTGGAATCTGTTATATCAGATATCCAACTTGCATCAGAGAATCCTTCTAACACAGCAGGTTCTCTCGTATAGTGCAATCCATAATCACGAGTATATCTTAAATACCTAAGTATTCTTACAATGGCTTTCCAGTGGTTTTCTCCTAGATTACTCGTGTATCTACTTAAACTGCTGACAGTAAAAACAATATCAGGCCTTGTACAACTCATGAGATACATTAGACTGCCTATAACTCTTGCAATCCATAATCTATCGTATAGTGCAATCCATAATCACGAGTATATCTTAAATACCGAAGAATTCTTACAATGGCTTTCCAGTGGTTTTCTCCTGGATTACTCGTGTATCTACTTAAACTGCTGACAGTAAAAACAATATCAGGCCTTGTACAACTCATGAGATACATTAGACTGCCTATAACTCTTGCGTATTCTACTTGGTCAACGCTTTCACCTTTATTTTTGCATAAATGTTGGCTAGTGTCGATTGGAGTTCTGGCGATACTAGAATCATTCTTACTAAAATTGCCAAGAATCTTATCCACATAGTGTGACTGAGTCAAGATGATACTGTTAGGTGAACGTTTGATTTGGATGCCCAAAATCACATCTGCGAGCCCCATGTCTTTCATATCAAACCGTCAGTTTAACATGTCCTTGGTACTCTTCACCATCTTGTCATTACTTCCAACAATAAGTATGTCATCAACATACAAACACAAAATGATATATCCTTCATTTGTAGTTTTGACATAAATACATTTGTCACACTCGTTTATTTCACTACAAGAAAAAATGCTATTACCGACGCAATCCACCGACACAATATTTTGTGTCGGAATTACCGACAGAACACCGATGAAAACTCAGTGTCGGTCATCACCTACACTCTCACCTACCCATTCCAAAAATGTGTAGGTGATTATTGGCGGGATTATTCCCGCTCCTATCACCGACCTTTATTGTAGGTATTTCCATATGTCGGTGATGACACCGACAAAACTTACATGTGAACCTACAAAAAAATGTGTAGGTGAACATAATAATAAAAAAAATAAATTATAGCTATTATAATATTTATTAAATTAAAAAATAAAAAATAAATTACTAATATAAAGTGTTAATTTTTAAAAGGTTAATTTTTTTACAATAACAGTATGTGAACCTAAAAAAATGTAGGTGAAGATAATATTAAAAGAGAACTTACAACTATTATAATAAAAAATAAGTTTATTAATATAAAGTGTTTTGTTGTTTTAGTTTCCAAAGCCCTAATTTCCCCCTTCCTACCCGATCAAATTTGGAACCCCACCCTCTCTCCTCTCGAGCTTGCGTTTCTTCCTCGGCTCCACCCAGACGGCGCTGGTTGCCACCAACACTGGCGCCGGTGTTGCTGTTCTTCCTCTCACCGGTCACTGCTCGCTCTTCCTCTTAATGTCGTCGTTGCCCTGGTTCTCTCCACCTTTGCTCGGTCTGATCTCAACGAGTTTTGTCTCGTGCTCGATCTACTCTCTCCAGGTATCCATCTCATCTTTCTCTCCTTTGTGTTTCTTTTTCAGAAGCTGAATTTCATGGAGCTTGCTTCTTTTTTCCCAACTAAGGAGTTTGCTTTTCTAATCCATCTTTAGTTCTAGAAAGTATGAGGCATAAAAATCTTAAATTTCTCTATAATCTTACCTTAGGAAGATAGATTATAGTCAGATGGCCATTATTTGATTACCTACATCTTAGAATACTCATATTGTTGGTACATTAGTGCTCATACCCATTTGCACCTGTTTGGGTTAATAAAATTTAACTTTTTAAATATTAATTAGAAAATTCAATTCTTTACATATTATTTGCTAAGAAACTGAACTTTTAAGCATTCGAGTACAATGTACTACAAAAGATATGCAAAATTCAAAAAGACGATTTTATTAACTACATATAGTTGGAGTAATTGTTGTTTTTTAAGGAAAAATAAAAAAAGGAAAGAAAAAGAAAGAATAATGAAGCAGCTGTAGTTGTTTTTGTTGTGATGATATGGTTAACCACAATGGACATATACAAGTTTTATTTGGTGATGTGGAGTGGACCCTCTATTTTATCACTTTTCAATTGCATATTTGATGCTCTGAATTGCACAGTGACGTGAGAGGCCCATTTCTTATCAATCTGAACTCTTCCGATATCATATTGAATAACTCTATGATCATTTCATTGTTAAGATATTCTAAAGGAAGTAGAAAGGTTGGTTATGTGTCTTAATGTCTTTTATTTTTTTTATCATAAACAGAGCAATGTGTTGAATTATTTATATAGGGCTTTGTTTTTGTTTTTAAGCAGTCATCTGAAACGTTCTCCTGATCGTTTTTCAGAAACGAAGTAAGGAATATTTAATGAGGTTTTGAAGGGATATATTGATTTTGAGTCAGACCTTTGGCCTATAATATCAGACAGTGCAAGGATCTCATCAAGAATGCTATAGACTTTACTCATAGATTTTTCCAAAGAATGTTGTAGACTTGAGTTAAATGGGATAAACTAACTTCTTTGTTCTAATATATTTATATGATGACCTCAAAAGTCAATTTGTATGCATTTGATAACTATAATCGCAAATGCCATGACCTTAGCTGTGTGACTACTATTTTTGATAATTTGACCTTAGCTTTTTTATGTTTAGATCTTTTATTTTGCTCTTTGCATTGTAGAACCTTATAATTAATTTTTAGGTTGGGACTGAAATTGTGAACTGGTCCACTTATCGAACTGGTCATTCGTGTGTTTTGCTCGGTCTCTTCGTGTCTTTTGCTAATGATTTATTTGCTGCTGCAACTTCTAAAAAATGTTAAGTTGTATGCATAGTGGCTAGCTAATTTTGTTCTAGACTATTTATCTTTTAGATAGGACTTTTTTGATAGTTCTTTGTGTCTTTAAAGGTCATGAAATTTGATTTTAGGATTATTAATATATAGGTAGAACATTTTTGCATACACTACAAGAAATTCCGTCTATAACGAGAGTTAATCCCCTCATTAATTATATAAATACCGTCGTTATTAACTTATAACGACCGTATATACCGTCGTCCACCCTCGTTAAAACCTTTGAGGTTAAAGGTATTAACGACGGTATACCGTGTCCTATCGTTAAATCTAAACAACGACCGTATGAAACCTGTCCTTACTATTCAATAATTAGGACAGTAATAACCATCCTTATTAACTGATTTTACTGTCGTTATTAAGACAATTTAATATGTGAATAAACGGTCATTATTTACATAATTTACCGTCATTATTATAATATTTTAATGAGTGAATAAACAGTCGTGTTTCCTGTTTTTTACCGTTGCTATTATTAAATTTTAATGAGCGAATAATCAATCGTTATTTCCATTAATTACTGTCATTATTATTATAAAATTTTCATGAGATAATAGATGATCATTATTTCCATATGTACCATTATTTAGAAATGATATTTACAACTAAGAAATCGTAATTATGTCGTGAATTAATGTGCTAACACTAGAATTATTTAGATATTTAACACAATAAATGCAAATTCAATAATTAAAACATATATTCAATAAAATATAAATCAATTTTTCATTTAATAAAATTGAGAACAAAAGTGCAAAACCATGAACCGAAATGTGTTCGGTTTTTTCTGACATAAGGCATAGACAATCTCCATGACGTCTGGAAAGCTACTTCAACAATTTGTTCCAAATCTCATCTCAGAAGAACACTCCATCTAAACAAAACAATTACTTCACACTGTTACGAACGTAAACATAAAACAATAACGTAAACATAAAACAATAAGGGCAAGGATATAATAGAAAAGAAAAGACTCAGAACTGGTCTATGTTAAGCAAATAAAAACTGAGCCAATTGAATTGCAGTTTCTATCAAATAAGTAGAACTAATATTACTAATTTAGGAACAAAAAATTTTAAATGACAAAAAAAAAAGAATGCAGAGACTTGGGAACTTTATGTCAAGTTGTATGGCACTTATGTTAAAACTAATTCAATCGTTCAACTTACAATTTTCACACTCATCTTTTTGGTGCTCGTGAAGGTTTTCTAGATTGAGCTTTACAGAGTATAAAGAGAGAGATGGAGCCAGTGAAAGTGTAGAGATGGTGAGCGTGGGCGGCGATGCTGTAGGTGGTAAAAGTGTCAAGTATAGAGTATAAAGGATTGTTAGTCAAAACATGGTAATAAGAAAATTCCATAACAGAAGCCACTCACATGTAAGCAATAGAAGCCATGGTAGAAAGAGAATAATGAAGATTCCCACTCAAGTTATTTCTTGTAAGATCCCTTGGATGACCCTGCAAAGGGAAGGCTTCCTCTAAACCCCCACTTAAGCGGCTACATCCTCCAACTCTCGCCAGTGATGCGGTCATGAAGCGTATAAGCCACTAATCCGGCTACACATACATAAGAACAATATTCAATATTCAGTCCAGAGAGGACTTTATTCCCAATTCTTATAGGAAAAGAATTCAAAAAGAAAGACAAAAAGAATATCTAGAGAAATTAGATATAATATGAATTATAACATTAGACATACAACAACCACACCAAGTATAGTTGGGGGAAAAATGCTTTTAGAAGTAGCGGAAAATATACTTCCTGAATAAGAACTTTGAATCTTAGCAAAAATATGAACAATTTCCCTATTAAGTTCAACATATCCTACATTCAATCATGTACTTTCACAATTTAATAACGAAAAACTTCACAAAACTACAGTCATAACAGCTTTTGTCAAATTCAGGATCAAAGTTTCATAGGGATCAGTCATCTCTAAGCCGGCAATTCTAAGGTCATGCTTAAAAATTTCATCATAAGATCCTCTACCACAGTAATCAAAGGTGCTAGGCTCCAGACATGTTACCTCATAACCTAAAAGGCGGACTATGTTCAAGAGGCGGGGCACTGAGTGTATTTGTGCACAATATATGCTTCATGTTCTCGGCAAGTATGTCCTTCCACTGTTAATTTAGGGGAAAAAAGGATGTCAATAAGGTTAGAATCGTTACACAAGTAAACTGATGAATTCAAAAACTATAGATTTGTCAAATATCCACAATCACAACTTGAAGTTGAAGTAGACATGAGGATTCGAAGTGGTTTACACCATAACACTTACCAGGATTAAGTTAGCGGTTCACTAATCTGAAGGAGTTCATTACAGAGACCTATAAAAACAGAGTGGTCAGTTTCAATAGGTCTGAACCTGATGAGAGCTGAAGGAACCAAGTCCTCATCATCTAGCGTAGAGGGCTTCTCCCCTGCATTTGGAAAATGAGGGATTACCCGCCTTTTCACTGGTAATAATGGATGTACTAGATCAAACTCCAAACTCTGCTATTTTAATGCTGCACTCGCAAACTGCAAAACAAACAAAATTTTGGTATCCTATTATGCATTTTCAAGATTTGGTAGTGGACATATATAAATTAACTTCAAAATTCTAATTGATGGAAAAAGACAAGATAGACCGAAGAATTTAGTAGTCTGTCATTTGAGAGATCTATTATCAACGAAAAAAAGGGAAGTTTCAATAGCACAAAACTGAAGTTTATACTCAGAAAAGAAAAACAGATTAACAAATATAGCAGAAAACAAATGAAATTATGAGTAAAAATAAATAATTACACAATGGCCAAGAATCCATATTCTGACCCCTCAGTTTGTCCACATTAATTGCTCAATAGTTTGTTCTGGATCTTAAAAGTTTGGGTCTCTGCTCAACTTTATGTTCATATACTATCAATGGTAAGAATAAATCAAAACAATAAACACTTTTATGGGCCAGCCTTTCAAGGAAACTAGACAATGCTACAAGAAAAGAAAGTAAGAAAATGTGAGCCATTTCAAACTATATGAAAATATCCAATCATCCTAGTATATAAAATGCTAAAATAGCTTGGCAAAACTAAATCATACACTTAAATGATTCTGCACAAGAACACTCCTGCAACCTTCCTCCACAAACCAAGATAACATATACACCTTCCATCCTACATTAAATGACCCGGTATTGACATACTTGAAAACCTTATTGAATTTTCCTTTTGATTCACGATATATTTCAAAGGCAGTGGCTTAAAAAACACAAGGCCTTATCACTTAATCCAACATTAATTGTTAAAATTATCTTTCTTATTAGATGGCAAGAATAATAAGAAAATGTAATCCTAGAATTATACTTCTTAAAAAATGGGAAGAATAATAAGGAAACTTAGAAAATTAAGGAATGAAATTAGGAAATCACCTTGGGGTTACAGAAAATCATGAAGAATCTTGGAGTTCTCCACCAATGATGCTTAGTCCACTAGCATGTAGAACAATCAAGCAAATCAGTAAGATGTACACAAAATTAGAAATTAAGTAAAAGAAAAAGAGTTTGACAAAAAAAATGGTAAAAACAATAATGAGATACAGAGAGTGAAATTGTGTAATTTGGGTTGGTACATGATAATAAACTAAGAATGGACCCTTTAGGTAATATAATAGCAATTAAAACCATAATGTAGCCTTATATAGTTTATACTTTACATGCATGCGGGCTTTTAAGACCTCGTAATTCTCAGAGCAAAAATTAGACAGTAGAAAGGTTGAGAAGTCTGAGCTTGCATTGATCAACAAAATTGATTGTGAATTACTATAATAAGTTTCCACTTTCCATTTATCAAATTGGATTTGAGTGGCTCCTTGGTACGGTTAAATGCTTTAAGTTTGCAGACTGTGTCTATTAAGGCAAACACTGAAAAATGTAAAAATCTACGAATTTAACCAATAAAGCATTTCAATATTTATAATCCCCCAACAAACCTACATGGTTGGCTTAAATAAAATGAATGGAATTTGATTTCAGCCCAGTTTAAAAGAAAAATCTAAGGAAGAAAGAGAAAACCTGATCAACTGTCTGTTGATCTTGAGGAGTGGCCTGAAACTTAATGATTCCATCTCTATTAACATCAGGATGATGGCATAGCACGTAGAGGCATCAGAGAGAAACATAGATCATGTGTACTTTGTAGGCACTGCTCAACTGCAAGTTAAACCTGGTAAACTTCACCTTGCCATAATGCTTCACAATTTGGCTCATAAAAAGGATCAAAAAATTCCATAGATAAAATCCGTAACCAATAGAGAACAATTAAACAAAGAGATAGGAACTGACAACTAACAGGAATGTTATGAATTTCAGAAGTACATGAAGCAGCATTACTAACCCAAGTTCACAAATCTATGATCTCTAATCTAATTTACTAGGTAATATTTGGAAAAATAAAAAGTGACACAAACCTTTTTTCAATTTAGTTTTTCTATCAAATAAAACTCAGAACTTGAAAACAAGCAGGGCAGAAAACACAACACATGCTTGAATTGTGAGTGAACCATAATAATTGCTCTCATCTCTATTAAAAATCTTGAAATTAAGGATGGAATTGCTTCACATTCATAACCACAGTGGAAAAACATTAAATTGAAATGGAGAAAAGGGAAATAGATATGTAAAGAATACTCTCACATACTTCGCCTCGGAAAACAGTTTTGAGCACAGCTGTCGATCAACACATAGTACGGTGTAAGCAGAGGAAGTGGAAAGGTAAATTTTCTCTCCCAATTTCTCTGTGCAATTAATTGTAAAATTGGACTTCAAATGAGAAGTAGAACACTTCAAATTTGCAATATGGTTTTGAAATCGACGAAATTAAGGGATGTAAATGAGTAAACACAAGGCCTCCATACCTCTTCCGTTTGAGGAATTAGCGATTACAGACTAACTTAGAAAGGCAATAGAGGAGAGTCTTGGAGGCGTTGAGCTTGTTGCGGCTCTAAATCTTTATCAACAGTGAGGAAACATCGACAATAGAGAAAGGGTTGTTAGAGTTAGGGTTAGGGTAAAGCGGCTTGACGGAGATGGAGTAAAAGGATTTGATGAGAGTTTTGCAGGGCTTAGTAGAGGCGGATATAGAACAGAGTGATGTTGATAAAATTGAGAGAGAAACTTTGAAGAAGACGCCATTGCAATTGCAAGAGGATTCTTCCTAATTTTTTTCCCTAATTGTGAAGCCAAATATTTGGGGGGAAACAAATGGCGGTAATATTTTGTGTTAGAGGGAAATATCAGAGCCAAAACTCCATTTAACGTGGGGAGTTTAATCATAATTATCGTATTTTTTTTAATGGTGAGTAAGGCAATATTAATAACGAGGGTAATATATATTAACACCAACAGGTTCTATTTACGGTCGTTAGTAATGTATTTTTTAGTGAGAGTAATTTTTTGCTCTTGTAGAAAAGCATTTTCAACGAGGGTATCAGATATACTGTCATTAAGTTTGGTCGTTATAAAACGAATTTCTTGTAGTGATAATGAGATAGTGACCTATTTATTGACTATGGCCTTTTAATTAGTAATAACAATTCTACTTCTCGAGCTATTTGTGAAAATAATCTTTATATTAACACAAACTTACATGTGTAGTGGAGTTGAGTATGTTTTAAGGTAGTGGAGTTGAGTACTATTTCATCCTATTTGGAAAGTAAAAATATTTGTTTGATTTTGGGAAAATTTACAGGCACTGTATATGTCTCCAATTATAAGCTATAGGACTGTCCAAGGTCATTATATAAAAATAGGAGAGACCATTTTTTTTGCTGGGCTGATTCAAAGGTTTTTGCATGGTTTCTTACATGGGGAAAGAAAGTGAACCAGCTGAAGCTACGCACACAAGTGGATCGATATCTCATGGGGAAACTTTTGAGCGACTTGTAAGTATACAACCTTTTATTCTACATTTTTTGTTCATCGTAAATACTCATATGTGAAACAAATTGTTGATTATGAGTTTTCTTTTGATTCACATACTATATTTAATTACTCCTTGAAATAAATTCATTTCAAAACTTTTATTTGTAGACCGCACACCTTGGTCGAGCACCGGATCCACATGAACTGTTTATGTATACGCACACACGTCAACATGATGGCAATTCTTGGATTGATCAGCATGCTAAAGATGTTGAGGTAATCAAATAATACTTGCTTTGTTATTAGACTCAAAGAGGAAACTTGAAACTCTTATGATCGTATGAATGCGTTAAAATATTTCTTATGCAATACTAAACAGCAGAATGGGAAAAGAATTTGGTAGATGTGCATGAATGTTGTATGTGCTAGGAGTAGCAAATGCTAGAGATTAATTTTTTTAGTCATTTCACATGGGAAAAGTATCTATAGATGTTCTGTAGAACAATTGAATCAAAATACAAGTCCCATTTCACAAAAGAAAAAAAGAACTAGCAAGAGATTCAAACTGAATGATGGGACCAATCAGATTGATTGATTTTTTTACTTAAATGATCTACCTTCCTGATCATTTTGGACCCACTTAAATAGAGGACCCATTTGACACCTGGAAAAGGAAGCATATGTTAAATTGTCTTCTATGTGATGTTCTTTGTCTTCTTTTACAATTATGTTGTAGCTGTAATTTTCAAAAAATTCTACCAATCAAAGGATAAATATGAAAATGTGGAATATTGGGTATGGAATTTGTATACTGAAGGATAATGGTAGATCTGAATTGGAAAACATTTAGCTTCGAGTGTCAAAACAGGTTATTATATTATAATCGCCTTACGTGACCTATATTCCACATGAAATGTCATTAAAATTATAATCATGTTAAATATGGGTTGTTGTGTCAAGCCGTTAGGATACCAAATCTTTCAATGATAACTAAGTGAGAAGTATTTTCTATGGTAATGTTTTATGATATCTGATGAGAGATAACAACTTTTGAATAAAAAAGAATGGTTAATCTTGAATAAAATTCAGAATTAAGGAGTTACCCAAAGATGGGTCCTTGCTATAACAGTCTTGAAATTGAAATTGACTCCTTTGTAGAACATGTCTTGCTTTTAGTAATCAATACATGCAGTCCTGTATTTGTTGATATTTGTTAAAAAAATTCCAGGTCAAGTTTGGCTTTTAGTCATTGAAATAACAAGTTTTTTATTCTTGCTTGTTGGGTTTATTGTCAAGCATGCATGAAATGAAATATATGTTTACTTGTTGTTTCTTGATATGCTAATTGCAGGAGGAATATGCACGCATAGTTGCTGAGATAGAAAGCCAGCAAAACCGTGCAGATGAATTGCAAGCCTTTTTTCAGGCTGTTGGAGGTGCAAATAACACAAATAGGATTTATGGGATTGGGTGCTGCAGGAGCTCGATATTTCAATGCAGCCTCTTCATCTTCTTCAGGAACACATGGAGCATCTTCATCAACAACATCATCTGATCCACGTTTGTATATGCAGTCTCAGCTTGATCAACTGCAATCAACAGTTGATTGCCTTATAGCTGATTTGCAGCAACGATATGGACAAGAGGAGGGGCATAATCATACTGACAGGCTGAATCTTAGCACCTCTACATCTCAAGTTCATTTTGAGTGCTTAAAAACTCATATTTTTGCTTACAAACTCATTAAGTGAATGAGATGTGGAAGGTTAGAATATTTTGGTGGCAAATGTAGGGTGGAAGCTGACAGTTTATTGGTTAAATAGGGCAAAGATCTTTTTATTTATGCCCTATTAGTAGGTTGCAGTTAGGGTGATGTTCTTTTTGTGTATACCCTATTAGGAGATAGCATTTTGTATCTAAAGGGTAGGTTACAGTTAGGGTGATGTTCATTTTGTTTATACCCTATTAGGAGATAACTTTTTGTATCTAAGGGATCAATGACTTTAGCTTTAATATAAATTAGTTTTTATGTGTTTGTTTGATATATGTATATATACACAAATGGATGAATTCAATAATATATATATATATATATATATATATATAATTGTAATATATAAATACCGACGCCATTTCCTACACACTACTGGTCGGTAAAATAAGTTATTTTATTATATGTAAATTGCAATACCGACACATTATAGTAGGTGTTTGGGTCGGTATGTCCTACACATAGTGTGTCGGTGATTGTGTAGGTATGACCTACACATTTCACCAACACAGAAAAGTGTAGGACATACCTACACTTCCCCTCCGACACTTTATGTGTCGGTGATATCTCCAACATCGAAAAAGCGTGTCGCAGCGGCCTCCCTACAAGGCGTATGCCGACACATAACTTTTTGTCGGTGTTCTGTCGGTGATGTCATATACCGACACAAATTAGCGATTTACCGACAGAAACGTGTGTAGGAGATATGGTTTTTTCTTGTAGTGTTTGATAGCCGTTTGTCATCATGACATCATCAAACTTCTTATGCCATTGTTTTGGTGCTTGCTTTAATCCATATAAAGACTTCACCAATTTACAGACTCTTCTTTCTTGGCCTGGAGCTACACAACCTTCAGGTTGTTCCATGTAGATCTCTTCATCAAGATCTCCATTCAAAAAAGCTGTCTTAATATCCATCTGATGTATTTCAAGGTTCCGCAAAGCGGCGATTGAAAGTATCATCCTAATAGACGTTATCCTAGACACGGGAGAGTACGTGTCAAAGTAGTCAAGACCTTCCTTTTGTCTATAACCTTTTATAACCAATCTGGCCTTATACTTATCAATTGTTCCATCTGTTTTCATTTTCCATTTGAAAATCCATCTAGAGCTTATTGGTTTCGTTCCCAGAGGGAGGTCTACTAATTCCTATGTATGGTTTTGCAAGATGGAGTCAATTTCACTCCTTATAGCCTCTTTCCATAAAGGGCTTTCCGTTGAGCTTACAGCTGTCTTGTAGGTCTGAGGCTCCGCCTCTACCATATAGGTTAGAAAATCTGGACCAAATGATTTTTCTACCCTAGCTCTCTTACTACTTCTAGGCTCAGCCTCTTCCTCAATTTCAACATTAGTTTCTTGTTGAGGGTCCTGACTGTTACCATCAACAGTTTCTAAAGACCGTTTGGATCTCGAACCATATTCTTTTTCCTTACAAGGAAATATATTTCAAAGAATGATGCATTCTTTTGATATCATGATGGTGTTCTTATGAATCTCAGGACTTTTAGATTCATGCACAAGAAATTTATATGCGTTACTGTGAAGCGCATAGCCAATGAAAATACAATCCACCGTCTTTGGACCTATTTCCATTCTTTTTGGCAATGGAGCCATTACCTTAGCAAGACACCCCCACACTTTCAAGTAATTATAGGTAGATTTTCTTCCTTTCCATAATTCATATGGGATCTTGTCTAATTTCTTACGGGGCACTTTATTTAAAAGGTGATTTGCCGATAAAATAGCTTCCCCCACATGTTCTGTGGCAACCCAGAACAGTTTAGCATTGCATTCATCATTTCCTTTAAGGTACGATTTTTACGCTCCGCCACTCCATTAGACTGAGGAGAGTATGGTGGTGTTACCTTGTGAATAATACCATGTTGCGAGCAAAATTCCCCAAATGGTTCAACATATTCACCACCACGATCACTTCTAACCACTTTAATCTTTTTATTAAGTTGGTTTTCCACCTCTTGTTTATAGAGAATAAATTTCTCTATAGCCTCGCCTTTGCTTTTAAGCAAATATACATAGCAATATTTGGTACTGTCATCAATGAAAGTAATAAAGTATTTATTACCTCCTCTAGTTTGAATAAACTTTAAGTCACAAATATCACTATGTATTATATCAAGTGGTTCTGTTTTTCTTTCCACGGAATGGAATGAACATTTTGTTAATTTTGACTCTACACAAATTTCAGATTTATGTTTATAATCAATTGGGAATGAAGGGATATGATCTAAATTAATTAATCTACGCATCGTATTAGAATTAACATGTCCAAGTCTACCATGCCATAAATCAAATGACTCAATGATATAAACGGAAGAAACGTCATTCTTATTAAATTTCCACATCCCATTGGATACATATCCTTTTCCCACATACATTCCCCCTTTAGTCAAAATAAACTTTTCGGCTTCGAAGACCATCCTAAAACCATGTGTACTAAGGATGCTTCCTGAAACCAAGTTCTTCCGAATTTCTGGAACATACAAAACATTCTGCAATTTCACTTCCTTTCCAGAAGTCATCTTTAGAATTACAGTCCCAATCCCCTTGATCTTAGAGGTAGCAGAATTTCCCATAAAGAGCTTTTCTCCAGTTTGAGGAGTTAGTTTCACAAAGGAATCCTTATCACAACAAACGTGACGTGTGGCACCAGTATCTAGCCACCATTCCCTTGGGTTTGAATCAATCATGTTGACTTCCGACACCACATCACATAAATTAATGTCTGATACATCTTGTTCTATGGTTTCCATTACATGTGCTTTATTTGGCCTAACCCTCTTTGGTCTCTTGCAATTAGATGACATGTGACCCTTTCTATTACAATTGTAGCATTTTCCACTGAATTTGGTATTTTTGGATATGCCACCTTTAGGACCCCATATCGGCTTCTTGCCTTTGCCTTTCTTAGAGTTCTCATTCGTCTCCACCATATTTGCCTTAGCCACAGACTGACTAGCCATATTGGAGACTTTCCGCTTATGCTTAAGGTAATTTTTGAAATCTTTCCATCCAGTCGGCAATTTTTCTATTATTGCTACCACTTAGAATGATTTAGAAATTGACATTCGTTCGGCATGGATTTCATGGATAATTAGTTGTAAATCTTGCACTTGACTTACAACTTTCTTAGAATCTACCATATTATAATTCAGAAATTGCCCAACTAAGAATTTTTTAGCCCCATCATCCTCTGATTTATATTTATGGTCCAGAGATTCCCATAATTCCTTTGTCGTTTGCTTGACTTGGTAAACATTGTAAAGTGCATCAGTCAAGCCGTTTAAAATATAATTACGGCAGCAAAGGAAGTCAGAATACTTCCATGCTTCCATTGCATTAAAGGCACTAGCAGCATCTACCTCATCCTCTCTGATTACAGGAGGATCATCTTTAAGCATTTAGCCAAATTAAGCATAGTAAGGTAAAATAATATTTTTTGTTGCCACGTTTTAAAATTCACACCTGTGAATTTTTCAGGACGTTCACCGTGATTGACAGAAGTTGGCACAGATACTGGCAGACGAGTAGGCTGTGGAATCTCCATGTTCTGATTCACATTAGAACTAGATACATTTGTGTTATCGATCTCAACCATTTGTTTTCTCTGAAATTTCAAACAGATTAAGTTAGAAACAAAAAACAATAATCTGTTTCAAACAAACTGTCACTTTTTTTTTCCAATCTGTAGTTTTAGTTTTTGTTTTAAAAAACTGCACTAAAAAAACAGAATAGTAAACCAATAATCATAACACCAAATTATAATCTAATTTTCACAACTATATCATGAATATCAATAAAAGTTTCAACGGGTTAATTACAAACCATAATTTCTTATGTACTGATTGTAAAAACACTTTGAATAACATGTATCAAGCAAAAAAAAAAAAAAAACAGGTCATGTATCAAAAAGAGACCAATATACCATAAAGCTTTATACTTCTGAAACTAAAAAAAATGCTACTGACATATAAAATATCACCATAGAGCATTGTTCCAGTTAAACTATAAATGAAAAAAAAATGCTGCTAAGATAAAGTGCATCTGACTAAGTTTCTGTTTTTTTATTCAAATAAAAAATTTTTTGAAACAAAACCTTGTATAAAAATTTCTGTGTATTTTTAGAAATCATAAAACAAAATAGTAATCTGTCTTAAGAATATTAGAAAATGATTAAACCAAAAAACAAATAAACACAGAAAGAAACATGAACAGTAAATAATTAATTAAAAAGGAAAGAGTTTAGACAAATCTGAGGCCTGTATTAGCAGTTTCCTTAAGACAGATATTGTCGCTATTGACAATCGTCTCCCAGGAGACAACAGATTACGCAAGCGAACTCTTACCGAGTGTATAATAGCTATCACCGGAGTAGAACAAAACAACAGGTATAGATAGCAGAAATATTTCAGATAATAATATATCAATCTGACAGTTCCATCATGTATATATAGAACTTGAATGGACATGTCTGTTCTCTAATGAACACGACTATTCATGAACGAACAAGACTGTTCATGAACTGACACGACTAATCATGAACGAACACAACTGTTCATGAACGAGGATGACTATTGGAATTTATACTAATTTCATTTATATATAAATTTTCCAACAGTAATTGGACCTAATGAATTTGAACGAAAGGGCTCTTAGGTTTCATTTTCATTGATTTTATGTCTAAAAAGGTAAATTTAATTTTTTAATCTATTTTTATAAAATATACTGAAATTTATTTTTTACAATAAAATTGCAATGGATTCGGAAAATTGGGTACGACATACAAGGCTAGCTAGCTCCTTTCTAGAGAAAGGCTACTAGGCATCCCATAATCGTCTCGTTTGAACCGCCGGCCTCATACTGAACACTACTAGACGTTAACGGTCTAATTGCATATCCTTTTAAGTTTCAAATACATTTGAAAACCGTTTATTTCTCGTTTTGAAAACCGTTTTAAGAATTTTAATTAATAGCCATTGAAGTTTAAGGAATCACTCATTTTAATTAATGATCGATATGTGCGGAAAGTAGTGTGGGAATTTAAAGTACGATAAAGTAAATTACAACAGTTATGATATATATATATATATATATATATATATACATTCGCATAATAATGTAAAATTAATTCTAATATAATATATTATCTATATATCATTAATTGTTATATTAAGTATCCGGTCTTCTATGTCACTTGGAAGACCCTCAATTCACATTTGGACACGTGTAGTGTGACCCCACATAATAATTAAAATAGTAGGGTCTCTTATAATATATGTGGATCCGTGTTACACGTGTCAAAATATATATAGGAGATCTTCTATTTGACATGGAGAACCGGATGCTTCTAATAATTTGTCATATATCATATACTAAGATAGGGACTAGATTCCCTCCCCCAAAAATCATTTTCTGTACACATGCATATATATAAGAATATTTAAAGCATATACGTACTTTGAAACGTGAGTTTTGAAAACGTTTAGATTAAGATTGATTGTTTGGAAAACAAGCATTAATTATTACATAATCGAATTTAAAGCATTATTTATCCTCTAACCTATTCAAAATTGTGTCATTTGACCATTGCCCTATCCCATTTGGTGAAATTTCACCTAATTTATATGAATATTTAACGAAATCGTTATCTCATTGATAAGTAACGATATTTTAACACTTAAACTTGAAACATGATATTTCTTAAATTAAAAAACAAATCATAAACTAAAAAATAACGTTACTTATGAATGAGATAATAATTCGGTTAAGTTTGAATCCAAATTCTGTACTTCGCAATTGGACAATAATAGTCATTTAGAAGTTTTGAAATTTATTAGCTTTATGTATATTACGGTAAGATGACAAAAAAAAAGGTCCACTATATATATGTTGCATTCTATACTTGGCAATTGGACAATAATAATAGTCATTTGTAAGTTTTGAAATTTATTAACTTTTATGTATATTACAGAAAGATGATAGCAAAAAAAAAAAGTCTAATATATATGTGTTGCGCTCTATACTTGGCAATTGTGCAATAATAGAAATCATTTAGAACTTTGGAAAATTCAGAGTTTTAAATAGTTATCAAAATCATATTGACTTGGGGCTTTGTAATGCTTTAATTCTTTTTAAATTGCTATATATTATCTCCCACTATAGGTAATTTGGTTTTATGACTCCAAACCTTGTAGATCAAGTGTTCGAGATTCAAATTCTAATAACCTCATTTGTTAATAGATTTTCAATATATGATAGGATAATATTGTGATGTGTATATTTTAATTTTAATGGAGATTTATGTATGAAGTGTATTAGAGATAATATATAAACTTATAATAGGTCTTATCTATCAACTTATTGAAGGAATTTCTACGACCAAATAAAAGACAGAAACAACTCTTTTATCGAAGCTTCAAAAGATTCCTTAGAAAGATGATTTATATGTTAAGCACGTAATGATAAGAGTGATATATATGTGAGATAAATATTGAAAGAATGCAATATCAGAAGAGGTAAAAGGGAGATAAAGGAAAGAAGTTACTTGGCAGATTTATATTGGTTCGGCCTTCTGCCTACGTCTAGTCCTCATATTACCTTCTTCTGAGTTTTAATCCACTAAAGAAATCTGTCAAAGGTAAAGCACAAAACTTTTTACATAGACTAAGGTTGAGTAAAGTACCATTCTTTACTACAACACTCAACTATCACACTCTTTCATGCCTATAACCGAAGCAACAACATAGCTTCTGATTTTACAATAGAAAGCATTCTGATTGAAAATTAATATGAAATAATCTCTCTATGATGTTTACACGAATAGAAAATTGATTGTGTATTTGCTCTTTGCTATTGTTTTTCACTTTTCGAATATATATCTCATTTTCACTTTATGATAGTTGTGAAAAAGGAGTTTGGACTTGGCTTTTATAGGACGAGCAGTCAAACTAGTCGTTTGAATCAAAAGATAGCCGTTGTGCAGAAACATCTTATGTTATTCTCTAGAGCTTCTGATTTATTGCATCTGTTTTGCCAATTAAGGAAATAATTGTTCCACAATTCAGAGGCCAGTTGTCCCTTGAGACTCGTGTCCAATGATCAGCTTCTGAATCCTGAACTAGCAGATATACAGACTGTCGATTTCCTGATTTGTGATTGTCGAGAGAGATGGATGACTCACAGAGTCTTATGTCTTCTGATTTTATGGCAGAAAGGGAAAGTCTTTGTTTAACTTTAGTGCGAGCTTATGCTTTTCGGTTCTGGGCTTCTTTTGGCTTGGGCTTTTAATTCATTTAAGGCCATTGTTCATACTTGTGTATATTGCTACTAAATGGTTTACACACTTAAACAATTGTTAGCAATATAAAACATTAATTTAACTATGAATTTTAATACCTTGAGGGATCTAATTCCTTAATTATTATTTTTGTCATAGTTAAAACTTCATCAAAATTAGGTTTTAATACAAAGCTTTTCACTTCTTGTCTAATGCTACTAATTTCTCTATCCAAATATTCCATGGATGTTCTTCAAATAAGATTGGTTATTTATACACCATAAACCGTAATATTAAAACTACATAAAACCTAATAAACTGACTAGCTAAAGAAAAAGTTAAAGGGCTAAAATGGAATAAGGATAAATGGATGACAAGCTTGTAAATAAACTAATGGCAATAGTTGTCATAAAGTAGTGGCATTATTATAAATAGTACGAAGTTAGAGAGAAAGTGGGCATTCTCACTTTAAAAATGCACACAATATGTGAGAATAGCTATACGACGCGTGAAAATAATTTCCTAGAACAACAAAATTGACCCTGCTGAATTTGACAGCTCATACGATGTATACCAACATGTCATATGGATTACAATAGAGAAGCAGAATCTTCCAATTTGGAACGACACGACTTGTGGATTCTTGACGTGGGATCCTTACACGATATGTGGGTAATTCCACACACCATGTGAACTCTATGTTCTTTACAGTTTTCATCTCTTTCGCTCGACATGTCAGCCCTTTGACCCGAATTCTCTCAACTATCCATTTTCACACATTCAGTAAACTTGATAACCTCATTAGCGTAATTAACTAGCACATTAAGTTTGTATTTAATTGTAAAATCTAGCTTGATTAATATGTCATATTGGATAAAATTCTCTAAATTTGTTCAAAAGGACTCAATTTTACTTTTGTAGTTCAAATTTAGCAAACATATAAATAAATAAATTTACACATGGATGTGCAAAATAGCCCCCTTAGCAGACCAATGATGTATTTGACGCGTGGGTCACTTAGTTCAACCAAGTAACTAGAGTAGGTCGGACCAGATAATGTAATAAATAAAAATTAATAAAAATATATATTAATATATATATAATTAGTTTAAAGTTATTTTATAAATTTTATATATATGTGTATATATCATTGTAATAAAATAAAATAAAATTAATTATAAAAATAGAATTAATATTTAAATTTTTTTATCACAAAATAAAATATCAAATCACAATAAAATATATAAAATAATTAAATTACAATTAAAAATTTAAAAATAAGATACGTCTAATATTTTAAGGGGAAAGTAAGAAAAAATATATGTGGTTTATCCAATTTGCAAACAGAACCATGTCGTTCAAAAGTTTATAAATAAAGGTACGTGGTATGCATGGTTAGATGAACCGGACCAAACCGGTCAAGATAACGGTTCAGATAAAGCTATTTTCACTATTTTCTGATATAACTGAAAACCGAATAGAACTGCTCAAAACCGGTCGGATTAACCGCAAACCGTTTGACCCAATGCCGGTTGAGCGATTTGATTCGGTTCGATTTTACTTATGTTTAAGTAAAACATAATTCTATTCTGCTGAAGAAAAAATATGTGGTTTTTCCAATTTACAAACATAACCATGTGGTTTAAAAGTTTATAAATAGATGTATTTGGTATGTATGGTTATATGAACCGGACCTAACCGGTCAAGATAGCAGTTCGAGTAAAGCTATTTTCACAATTTTGTGATATAACTGAAAACCGAATAGTACCGCTCAAAACCGGCCAGATTAACCGCAAACCGTTTGACCCAATTCCGATTGAACGGTCTGATTCGGGTTGATTTTACTTATATTTAAGTAAAACATAATTCAATTCTACTAAAGATGTGCCTCAGACCCTACTCTCTTCTTATAAGGAGGAGGTAATTACTACCCTGTTAGCTTCAATAATTAAAATTCATTTACTAACTTAATATATATATGTTAATTAATTAACTGGTTGAACCTGTAATATATTAGTTTTTTTTTAATTTTTATTTACTATATTTATTTCATACTTTTAATATATTGAATTTTATATTTTATTTAAACTTTAAATATATATAAAATAAAATTTAAAACAATTTAAATTATATTATAAAATCTACATTCTACTGTTTTACTTTTTTTGTTATATTTAAATTTTAATAATTAATAGTAATATTCTTTCAAAAAAAATTAATTAATAATAATAACTATTAAAATAACATATATATATATATATATATATATTTCAGTGCCTTCTATAGTTATTTTGTTTTGATTGAGTAAGCATTACATAGTTTCATTCCAGTGAAAAAAAAAATGAGAAAGAAGGTGGAACTTGCTTTCTGGCAAAAAATAATTCAGCCAGAAAAGCAACATTCAAGAAGAGGAAGAATGGCCTATTGAAGAAGATAAGTGAATTAACTACACTTTGTGATATTCAGGCGTGTGCAATAATATACAGCCCTTATGATTCTCGGCTGGAGGTTTGGCCGTCGGAGTACCGTGTTCACCAAACTGTTTCTCGCCTCACAATGATGCCGGAGATGGAGCAAAGCAAGAAAATGCTTAACCAGCAGAGCTTTCTCCGGCAACGAATCAACAAAGCACTTGAGCAGCTGAGGAAGCTGAAAAAGGATAACCTGGAAATGGAGGTAACTCAGGCGATGTTCCATGGTCTCACCGGACAAAGCTTGATTTATCTGAACTTTTTCGATTTGCAAATGAGTATCTTTTAGTTTGACACTATAAAAATAACCGTTAACGAACTCAAATAGAAAAAGTTGAACACGTGAATTTGTTAGAATATCATCAAGTTTTTGAATTTTTTAATTTTGAAGTCGTTAATGTTTATTTTAATTTTAAGATCTTTAGTTTTAATAAAGTGAAAACCCTCCGTGATCTCTATTAGCAAAATAAAAAAGTTCAGTCACCGTTTGAATAAATTTTTTTTCAGCTACCAGTTTGACAATACGTGAAAGTACATGAGTTTTTTTTTGGCTTTTATCCAAAATTTAATAGTGTTTTTGTTATTTACAATTTTGTGTAATTTTTGTAATGTAGGGATCTTTAACGTGACAGTCATATTATCGAATATCCAATTTAGACACTCAGATATCTAAATACTATCAATTTTAAAAATAATAAAAACAATGAATTCTAGAATTTTAAACATATCTCGAAAATTCTTTTAAACCCTATGTTTATAGTTTTACAGCTTCTTTTAAAGTTTTAAAATATCATCTTCTTATCTTGCTAAATCAATTATTTACTCATTCATTCCATTTACTTGATCCATTAATTTTAAATTCAACAATTTTGTTTGAAATTTGATAAAATGACACATGTTTTTACCTTTTAAAGGGATACATAAATTTGGAAAAAGTAAAAAACGCCTCATGTGTTGACGTTTTGTTAAACAGTTATTTTGTGAATTGTTTTGTCCAAATGGGAATGATGTTTCTTTTTTGCGACTAGAAGATTACTGAGATTTTTCGTTTTTCTAAAAATAAAGATCTCCAAATTACAATGAGCATTGACGACCTCAAAATTAAAAAATTCAAAACTTTAATCTTTAATGTTTTAATTTTGAGGTCATTTAGGTGTTGTTTGGTGAGAGAGAAAAAGTGAATGTCTGGAGAGGAAGATCTGAAAATGACGATTTTGAAAAATAAAAAATTTGGTTCGATAGTAAATATGAGACTAAACAATTTTAATTTCTGAAATTTTACATTTTAAGGTCGTTAATAGCCATTTTTAGTGTCAAATTAAAATATCATTGTCTTTGGTAAAATGAAAACCTCGGTCCCCGTTTGGAAAAAAATTCCACAGATACTTGTTTGACAAAATATTAAAACACATGGCTTTTCTTCGGACTTTACCCAAAAAAAATTATTTAGTTTTTACAAACTGATTTCAAATTTGCAGCCCAACACAAGTCTTAGTCTAAAATCTGAATTAGTCTTAATTGTCGGTATGAAATAACATGTAGTTTATAAAGAAAAAAATAAATTAATATTATTAGGGTTAATTATAAAATACAACCTTATGGTTTGTCCGATTTACAGACCGGTACCTGTGGTATTGTTTTTACAAACACAACTAGGTGGTTCTCGCCGTTAACGAAATCGCGGTAAATAATTTCATAGTGTTAAATGACAGGGGCAATTTCAGAAAACCAAATTTTTTGATTTTTTTTTTTTTTACTTTTTATTCATCTTATAAAGTTTCATTTTAAGAAAAAAAAAATCATACTATATAAACTTTGAAGAAAAAATGCGACTCTTCCCATATCATTTGCCAAAAAAATCGTACCTGTAAACTTTGAAGCTAAAAAATCGTCATTTCCCTCTAGTTAAATGAATAAATATTTCGAATACAAATAAACACCTAAAGAGATTGAAATACAAATTCAATTTTCATTTGAAACCTAATTCACTGTAAGAGTTTTTTTAGTCGGAAGAAAATTTCCATGATCAAAATACTCCTGCATATGATGAAAATATCAATATTGCGCCAAGAAAATTTGTTTTTTCTATAATTTACCAAACTAATATAATCATTATTTCATTTAATTTAAAGTAAAAAAAATGTTGAAACACACGTCATGCTAATGCTAAGGCCACAATTAGGTCAAATTAAATATTAGTTTTAATACATCATTTTGCATCCTGAATTTATCCAAAAAGATTGGTTGGTTCTTTAAATTTTTAAAGTGTCTCGATAGCCCCTCAACTTGCATAAATATTCTGATAGTCCTCTCCACTTGGATAAAACGTAATTAATCACTCGGTTGTAAAAAAAATAAATTATATGCGGAAGGTATGTTGCACGCATTTTAGAAAAGTAAAACAATAAAAGTCGGGGTATCCGGTTTTAATATTAGAGAAGCTAAATTTTAGAGTTGATCAAGTAAGCACTTCCTTTTTTTAATGTGTTTTAATCCCTCTCTGAACTATGTAATAACATTTTAAGGTGCGTGCAATACATCTTTGGCATACTGCATACTTTTTTATAAGCGAGTTATTAATTGATTATATTTTACGCA
This sequence comes from Euphorbia lathyris, assembly GCF_963576675.1. Taxonomy (NCBI): domain Eukaryota; kingdom Viridiplantae; phylum Streptophyta; class Magnoliopsida; order Malpighiales; family Euphorbiaceae; genus Euphorbia; species Euphorbia lathyris. The sequence continues at coordinate 5,585,587 of NC_088918.1, forward strand.
AGTTGATGGAGCTATCTAAATATTTTATACAAGTTTATGAGACTATTGAGACATTTTGAAAGTTCATAGGCCCAATTAAGTTTTTTTTTTCTTTTTTTTGGATAAGTTCAAATCCAAATGATGTATTAAACCCACTGGATAAAATAAAAAAAGAATGATATCCATAAATATTAAAGTGACAACCAAGATTGCACTATCATATATATTCATGTATATGATAAAAGTCAAACAAAATATAATTTTTTTTGTCAAACAATGCTCATCAAGATTGTATAAATAATCACTCAAAAAAACTTTTCTGAATTTCACATAGTTTCATTCTAGTAAAAAAAATGAGAAAGAAACTGAAACATGCCTTCCTAGAAAACGATTCAGCCAGAAAAACAACATTTAAGAAGAGGAAGAGAGGTTTATTGAAGAAGATCACTGAATTAACTATCCTCTGTAACATTCGGGCCTTATGATTCTCGGCCGGAGGTTTGGCCGTGGAATATGGAGTTAAACAAGTTGTTTCTCACTTAAGAATGATACCGGAAATAGAGAAAACCAAGAAAATGGTTAACCAAGAGAGTTTTCTCCGTCAAAGAATAAGCAAGGCCATTGAGCACCTGATGAAGCAGAGAAGGGAGAACTCAGGTGATGGGTAACTTGAAGGAGATAATTACAAGAATTGAAACCCTAACTGTTAATCATTCTTATGCCGGAGAGGCTTCTGTTGCGGTGGCGGAAACCGGGAGGGTGGTGGTGGTGGCTGAGCCGCGAGAGAGTGGGATTTGATGTGAATGGTTTGTGGATTTGATTAATCCTCCAAATCAATTCCGGTTTGGTGGTGGCGCCGTCGTCGGAGGTGGAGAAGAGATGCTGGTGCCATTTTCTGATGAAAATGAGAATAATCTCTGGTTTTGAATATGAATGAGAATTTCAGAATTTCTTAGTGTCACAACTGTTCCCTGTACAATTCTAGTTAGTAGAGTATCTGGGGTTTGTATCTGTATCAGTGTTCATTTCGTGTCCGTGTCCATTTTCGTTTGTATGCTATTTTATGAAGTTTATGCTTTAGAATCGTGTCAGTGTCCATGTAACATAGCTTATTCAATTCAAAGACTATTTTATCTAAGATGCAGCAACTGCTTCCTTGATTTAGTATTACTATTTAATTATAGACCAAAAAAAAAAAAAGTATAATTTAACCTGTGAATTTTACCTGTTTTAAGGATCTGAGGCAATTATTTTTCAAATTGAGTCTCTTGATCATTAATTTTGTTATAGATCAGACCTTTATAATTTTTTAGTTGAGTTTGAACGACAAGCATCGTTAATGGATTCAGCCTGCTGATGTAGAAATTTGTACTTCCACATAAACAAATAAAAAAATAAGTTTCTTTCCTAGTAAAGTAAAAAGTAAAAAGAAATTACAAAAATCAATTATTAGTAGATTTTTCTAAACTGGAGATTGATTTGACAATTTTGATTTTGGAAATCATAAAATTTGAGATAAGAAAATCGAGTTTGAAATCTACATAGTATACTCTATAATTTCTTTTTACTTTTTAATTTTTATTTTTATCTCTCATTAAGAAATTCTTATTTTTATTTGTCCATGTCAACAAGTCGAATCGCCCTAACGATGTATGCAGTCCAAACTCAAATAAAGGTTAAATAAGTGTCTGATCCATAACAGAATTAATGATCAAGGCCTTAATCCTTAAAAGAGATAAAGTTCAGAGGTTTAATTATGTTTTTTGTCTTAATTATATAATTTATGTTAATGACACATTTTTAGCTTTTAAAGGGAAAAAAACGTTTATTCAATTTTTACAAACTTGTTTTGCACACACAACACGAGTCTAGATGCTCTATTGAATGAAATTATGGTTTCTGAAATAGATATATCTTAATTGAATCTGAATTAGTCTGAACAGTTGGTTTAAAATATAATATGGTTTATAAAAAAAGAATTATTATTATTATTATTATTGAGAAAAATCTTCTAATATATCATGTTTGGTTCGTAAAACATGTTTACAAGTCACTTGCAAAACTATGGAAAGTTCGAGTTTTGTTTATAATTAATAATTATAGTTTGATTACCTTTATTAATAAAGCGGACACGTTAATACATGAGAGAATATGATAATAATTTTAAATATTCGTATCATTTCGTTTTATTTTCGAGTTAGTAGGTTAACCCTAATCCAACTAAAAAATTTAAATGTCAATTGTTTTGCAACCAAAAATGATCAATTACCTAAAATGCTATAACCCGAACTCTATTTTTACATGTAGTGTGTAAATTTTCCATTCTTATGCTCCGAACTGAAAAGTGAATATGAACCATATGTAATAGTTTTTAGGGTTTAAAGATGATGTTTTAATACGTTAGTTGCTTAACAAATTAAAATTTTTACTTAGAAGTTTAGAATTGATTCTACTAAAGAGTAATCAACGTATTTCATTAAAAAGTATATAATACGTTGAATATGACTAAAGAGAAATGAAAAGTTATGGACAATTTAACTAAGTTTCATATTAGAGCCAATGATCTTATTATATTAGTAGTTCAATATATCCAATTACAATTATTAAATAGACTGAATACATCTTTAGCCATATAGTAGCTATATACTTAGGGGAGGAGACAAGGGGCGTGGAGCCTAGGCCCCTCCGGCCCTCTCTCTTCAATAAGAAGAAAAATTCATGAGGGTGTTGAATTAACACCCCCAAGAGAGAGGTAACCCGGTTTGAATGGTCTTCTTCAATTCAAATTTGGCCCAGGAAAAGGATCAATAATTAGGTCCATTCCTGGCTTATTTACAAACTAGTAAAATTACAATTTGATACCTTTAATTTGATTAATTAGTTTGATATTTTTAATTTGATTGAGGTTTGACAAACTAGGAATCGTTATATTGTAATTGTTATAAATTGGTGATTTGGTTAAACAAAATTTTTGTTGTTGTATAAACGGTTAAAATTTGGGCGGTTAATTAACTCATTAAGTTTTTGTAGTTAATTACAAAATTCAACTTGATTATACATGATAAATGGTAAAATTTCCTAAGTTTGTGCAAAATTACTAATTTTACTTTTATAATCTAAATCTATCTTAATATTGAGATGTTTTACAATGGTACGTAAAAATTGGATTTCTCCTACCATCGCGGACCGGATGCTTATCCCTGCCCCGGAGCAGCGCCGCCTCTACGAACGTGTATGTGATTTCAGAAATGGGGACCTTTGGTGTAACCTTGATCACTTGCCAGTCGACCTTAGAAACTCTATCTTTGCTCTTCAGAGAGGTTTGGATGTGGATGACTTCTGTATTTGGAAGCCGGATCAAAAAGGATCCTTTACTGTGAAGCAATTTTATTCTTATCTTGTGTCTTCCTCTGCTCCTGTTATCTGGCACCGTTTTATTTGGGGAAGCCACATTCCGCCCTCTCGCTCGACAATTTGTTGGAGGCTTATCCTTAATCGCATCCCAACTCAAGATGCTATTCAACATAGAGGGATGGCGCTAGCTTCGCGCTGTGAACTGTGTTTGGCTGCTGGTGAATCTGCTGCTCATGTCTTTCTCGAGTGCTCGTTTGCTACGTCCCTTTGGCGAGAGATCGGCTATATCTTTGAAGAGGAAATGCTCCCTCTTTCTAATTTTGACCTCTTTTTTGATAGGCTTATCTCCCGTTTCTTCGGTGGACAGGTTTCCAAGCTCTGGAGCTCGGCCATTACTAACTGTATTTGGCTCATTTGGAAAGCTAGGAACGCTGCTGTTTTTAATTCAGATCGGCCTTCAATCCAAAATTCTTTATCTTCCCTTCGGTCGCTTATTCAGGAAAGCAGCTTTTCAAGGCATGGCTATTGCTCCTCCCGTCGTAATCAGAGGATTTTATCTCGCATCAGGGTTGTTGCCCGACCTCCTCCTGCACCGAATATCAAATTAATCCGTTGGGTTCGTCCTGCTACGGGTTGGATTAAAGCCAATGTCGACGACTCCGAGTTGGGAGCTCCGGGTTTAGCAGGTGCTGGTGGAATTTTTAGAACTCACCGGGGGTTCCCTAGAGGCTGTTTTGCTTTCTCGATTCCTCCTACTTTTTCTTATCTCGCGGAGCTAAAAGCGGTTATTTTTGCGGTTGATATGGCTTGGGAAAAAAACTGGCATCTCTTATGGATTGAATCAGACTCCTTATACACGGTAAACATGCTCAAATCAAAGTCAACTTTGGTGCCTTGGTCGGTTTGGCAATCTTGGCTCCGTTGTCTAGATCAATGCTCTAGGATGCAAATCTGCGTTACTCATATTTATAGAGAGGGAAACAGAGTTGCTGATGTCCTGGCTCGTCACGGTGTCTCTTCTACGGATATCACTTGGTGGCCTTCGGCTCCCGCGTTCTGCCACTCGTTGATATCTGATGATTTGTGTAACATTAGCCATGCTCGTGTTGTTTGATGCTTTGTTTTTATTCTCCTTCCCCCATCTTTTGTTTCTCTCTGACACTATTTTTTCCTTTTTTAAATAATATATTCGGGTTTTTCTGTCCTTGTGTCGGGGTTCCAGCATAGCTGGGATGTCGATTTCAAGTGGCTGAATCGTCCCAATCTTTAAAAAAAAAACAATGGTACGTAAAAATTAATGTATCTAGCTATTAGCCTCCCTGAACTTTATTAAAGTGACATTTTGACTCTCTAAAATTGCTTAAAGTGTACATATTTCAACTTTTTTAGAATTTCTCATTACTATAGCCACATGGATTTTAGAGGATTAATATGTATTAAGCTCATTTAATAATTATAATCAGATATATTGAGCTCCTAACTAACGAGATAATCAGCTCTAATATGAAAGTTAAATTGTCACTATGAAAGTTAATTGTCCAGGTGTTTTAGTCACATTAAATGTATAAAAGAATTTTACTTAAAAGAATTTTTTTTTTGTCCAGGTAATTCTGAAGGGTATGCACCACCCAAATGGCATCTCTAAATCATATGTCCACATCCAGACAAATCCTCATTTGCTGACAGGGCCGTCTTAAACATTTTTTGGGCATGTGCTAAATGAAAATAAATTAGGCTCTATTCATTAAAAAAAATAATACTTTTATATAATAATAATGTTTCTACAAAATGAAACACCAAAATATTTTTAACTTAATTTTTAGCATTATAAATATAATAAAATAATTAAATTAGATATTTTATAATAACAATAAAAAATTGGGCACCTTAAGACTCTTAGAGCGTTAATTTTCTTGATAAATTAACATTCACTTAATTTTTTTACGTAATAATTAATAACAATACTTGATTTAAATTTGTATAATAAAAAAATTGAGCCCTTTTAAATTTGGGGCCCTGTGCGGAAGAACTTTTTGTACAACCTTCTTCGAACCCTCTGTTTGCTGGTTCGTAGGCACTACAAATGGATGAGACAGTTAGTCCAATGATTTAAGATTGCTCCATGCCGATAGTAAGATTCGAACCCTATACATTTCAAAAATATATTATTTATACATTTAATGTTACTAAAGATAAATGAAAAGAACTCGACAATTTAACTAAATTTCATATTAGAACTGATTATCTTGTTAATTAGAAGCTCAATATAAGCAATTATAGTTATTAAATAGACTTAATGCATCTTTACCTGACTAAAAAAGTTAATTGTCCTTTAATTGCAATAGTATACTTTCTAGAGGTAATACATGTCATGATTCTCTCTACTCAGTCTTATACTAAAACCCGAATTTATAAAGTATGTAATGAATAAAGCTCCATTCGAGGTGGTCATATGGCTTTCTCATATCAACCTTTAAAATTGCTATCCCATAAACTCCTTGTGATTTCTGATTCAAATTGTGAATAGTTTGGAAGCAATCAGAAAATTATATGTAATCAGTTTATTTGTAATAAAGTCACTTTTAGATTTCGATATCCAATCGCCTTGGAGAGGCTTCAATCTCTTGGAAATCACCTTTGGAATGACCTTGTAAACCAAACTACATAGATAAATTGGTCGAAAGTCAGCCATATGCTCCGGTTCATCTTTTTTTGGAATAAGGACGATATTTGAGTCATTGAGACCTCTTGAGAAAAACACTGTTATTGAAAAACTCCCTGCAAATTTTCACATCTACTCCCACTAAAGACTAGAAAGTAGGAAAAAAGAAGGATCCATACCATCTGGACCGGGAGCTTTATCAGGGTGCATATTGAAAGTCGTTGTCTTAACCTCCTATGTTGCCACTTCTCTTAGTAAATCTGCATTCTGATCTTCAGTAACAACTACGTGGTGCTATCATCAAGAACCTCAATGGAGAAGTAATTATTCATTTATCATAACATCCCCCAATTCACTATTCCAACCTGGCCAATCTCCATCACATCACAAAGCTTTTCAATTTTATTTCTCGTCTCCTTACAGGAAGCATAAACATGAAAATATTTTGTGTTTGCATCTCCCGCTTTAAGTGAGTGAGCCTTAGCCCGTTGCTTCCAATATAATTCCAAAGCCCCCAAAAATTCAAAATATTATGAAAATCTTCAAGACCAGGTAGGGGCAGAGTTCGAGGGGTCCAGCCCTTCCAGCCGCCCGAACCACCATGACCACGAGTAGTTTCGGTCCCCTAATCTCCACGAAATTTGAACCTTAATCCATAAACTAAGAATACACATGATATTATATAGAGAAAAAAAGTATATCAACCTCTTAACCTTTTCAATTTTTATTGATTAAACACGTGACCTTTCAATAGGACGCTGGTCATGACATTTTATAGCTCCTCGATGAAATAAGAACATAGTTTCTTAACAAATTAAATTTTTTACTTAGAAATTTAGAATTGATTCTACTAAAGAGTAAACAAAGTATTTCATTAAAAAGTATATAATATGTTGAATGTAACTAACGAGAAATCAAAAGTCGTGGACAATTTAACTAAGTTTCATATTAAATTTGATTATCTTATTAATTAGTAGCTCAATATATCCAATTATAATTATTAAATAAATCTTTAGCCATATAATACCTATATACTCAAGGGCGGAGATAGGGGGCCTGGGGGCCAGACCCCTCCGACCCCTGTCTCCAAGAAGAAGAAAAATTCCTCTAAGTATTGAATTAACATCTCCAAGATGGATTCAACCCAACTTGGCTGGGCTACCTCAATTCAAACTTAGCCTAGGAAAAGAGTGAATAATTAGGTCAATCATGGGCCAAATTTAGTTATTTACAAACTAGGAAAATTACAATTTGATACCTTTAATTTGATAAATTAGTTTTATACTTTTAATTTGTGCGAAGATTTGATAAATTAGGAATTGCTATATTATATAATTGTTATAAATTGGTGATTTGATTAAGCATAATTTTTTTTGGTTGTAGTATAAACGGTTAAGGTTTAGGTGATTAATTAACTCATTAAGTTTGTAATTAATTACAAAATTCAACTTGATTATATATATATATGATAAACGATAAATGTTTCTAAATTTGTACAAAATAACTAATTTTACTTTTATAATCTAAATGTAGCTTAATATTGAGAACTTTTACTCTAGTACATAAAAATTAATGTACATAGCTATTAGCCTCCCCGAACTTTATTCAAATGACATATTGGCCTTCTGAACTTACTTAAAGTATACCTATTTCAACTGTTTCAAAATTTCTCATTTCTTCATCATATGAAAGCTAAATTGTCGAGTCTTTTCATTTCTCTTTAGTCACATTAAATGTACAAAAAAATTTACTTAAAAGTTTAGGACTGTTTTTTTTCAAACCATGAGGTAATATTGGTGGGTCCGCACCATCCATAATGGAACCTTTAAATCATGTTCACATCCAGACTAATCCTTGTTGGATGGTTCGTAGGCACCTCAAATGGATGGAACAACTGATCCAAGGATTTAAGATTGCTCCATACCCTAACAAAGGTTCAAACCCTCACTCTTGGTTAAGGGTGAAAACACTAGCCCCTACCAGTTTAGAACTGATTTTAGTAAATTTCATTAAAATATATGATAGATATATTATTACATTCAACAAATAACACAGTTTAGAGTAATAGTGAAAAATACTTCATAATTTTTGTCTATTAAAATAAATCTTTCTTATATTATCGTCTATAAAAAATATTTTATTTTCGCTATTCTTTTTTGTACCGCCAATTTGTTTTTTTTGTTTTTTTTGTCAATTGGCCATCCTTTCAGGTTTACGACTTGGACGGTCGCAATGTCTGCCTAGCGTCACAATCGGCTTTACCTTTCAATCTAACACGTTAAATTTTTTTGTCAATTATAATTGCATATATTAAGTTCTTAGTTTTTAGGGACGATGTGTAACTAGACCGTAGACATCCCGACTAGGTTGTCACCCCTCAGACCTGGCCCCACAAAACCCAAAGAATCAATAAATAAATTGAAAAAGTATTACAGAAGGAGGGAAAAAGAAAACAAGAAAGAAAAAGAGAGCTAAGAAAAGCGTAAATGAGCAACGTTACATAAGTCATCGAAAATAAAGGAGCTGCAAAACGGGGGTCATGTATGCCACCATCGAAGACCCTCCGTAGATAGCCCGAAACAAGCAAGCGCGTCCGCGGTTTGGTTGCCCTCCCTGTAGATGTGTGTGACCATAAGCTCCATCCCATCACATTGGAGAAGATAGCGGTCCCAATCCTTTCTGAGCCGCCAAGGAACAGACGAAGAGCGACGATTGAGAAGAGTAACCATAAAAAGTGAATCTGCTGCGACCCAAAGCTGAGTCCAGCCTTTGTCCCAAGCCATGTCGATAGCGAACATGACCGCCCTTAGTTCCGCAATGTGAGCTGCTGCAGCAGCGATTGAGAAAGCAAAACTTCCACGGGCGAACCCTCGACTGTTCCTGAAAATGCCACCCGCTCCAACAGGTCCGTTGGGCCCCTGTGATGAGCCGTCGGTATTTACTTTAAGCTAGTTTGCTAGTGGTGGAACCCAGCGCACGGTGATAATATTCCGGGCCGGTGGTGGGTGGGCCTATATGTGCAGCTTCTGCTGCAGAGTGGACGTTTCACTGGTACTGCTGTAGAATCCGCGACACAGGTGATCCAATTCCTTGGTTAATGCCTAAAGACGAGAGATTGCGATTTGGATTGAAGGGAGTTCCGATTCAAAGACCGCGAGGTTACATGATCGGCAAATAAGCCACACACAATTGAGTACAACCGTGTTCCAAAGAGTTGCAACCTGTTTACCAAAATGGTAAAGCCGTAAGGTGTCAAAGAGTTTAAGAAAAGTACCTGGCATAGAATACTGAACCGAAAATAGGTTTTGGAGAGAGCTCCAAAGCGCAGCAGTGAAGGCCCAATGGAAGCCCCGATCTATGAGGTTATCGTGACTTGTCAGCCCCCTGTTTATGAATTTCCAACATACAACGGACCGAGACGTGTGGACATGGTTGCCCCAAACAAACCTATGCCAACTCGTATATTAGACCTGATTATACTAATTACACGTATATTTAAATTTACAATTTTTTTAAATTTCAAAAATATATTATTTATAGATTTAATATGACTAAGGAGAAATGAGAAGACATAGATAATTTAACTAAATTTCATATTAGAACTGATTATCTTGTTAATTAGAAGCTCAACATATGCAATTATAGCATATTTTCTAGAGGTAATACATGTCATGATTCTCTCTACCTAGTCTTAACAAAACCGGAATTTACAAAGTATGTAACGAATAAAGCTCCACTCGAGACGGTCATATGCCTTGCTCATATCAACCTTTAAAGTTCTTATCCCATAAGCTCCTTGTGAATTCCGATTCAGATGGTGAATAGTTTCGAAGCGATCATGAAATTATATGCAATCAGTCTATTTGGGATAAAGTCACTTTGATTTTCTGATATCCAATCGCCTTGGAGAGGCTTCAATCCGTTGGCAATCACCTTTGGAATGATCTTGTAAACCACATTACATAGATAAATTGGTCAAAAGTCAGCCATATGCTCCGGTTGATCATTTTTTAGAATAAGGACCATATTTGTGTCATCGAGACCACCAGGGTATAACACCCGTTCTCGAAAAACTCCCTGCAAATTTTCACAACATCTACTCCTAATAAAGACCCGAAAGTAGGAAAAAAAAGGATTCATACCAGCTGGGTCAGGAGCTTTATCAGGGTGCATATTGAAAATCGTTGTCTTAACCTCTTATGTTGTCACTTCTCTTAGTAAATGTGCATTCTGATCTTCGGTAGTCACAACATCATGCTATCAAAGACCTAAATGGAGAAGTAATTATTCATCGATCATAAGCATGGAAATGTTTCGTGTTTGCATCTCCCGCTTTATGCCAGCGATATAATTCTAAACCCCCCGAAAATTTGAAATATTATGAAAATCTTCGAGACCAGGCAGGGGCGGAGACCCGGGGGTCTGGGCCCGTCCGGCCACCCGAACCACCATAACCACGAGTAGTTTCGACCCCTCTGTCTCTACGAAATTTGAGGATGCCGTGGTTTCGGCCGTCCTATTTCCAAGAAATAATGATCAGGTGTTGAATTAGCACCCCAAAATTGGTCCAGATCTTGTTAAGCCCTTTTCAAATCCAAAATTCCAATTTTTTTGGCGTGTTAAACCTTCATTGAATCCAAATTTCGTTTTTTTTTTGCCTATTAGGCCTTCCCTCCCTAAATCCGATTTTTTCAATTAAACACAATTTTTTTATATGTTAATAATCTTACACACAATATAGCTTAATTTTGAAAAGTTTTATGTTTGTACTTAAAAATTGGTTCTTGACGACTCTGATTATAACACGTATATATACGAAAAAAAATTAAACGAGTTCAATTTAGCAAAAAAATTTTACACACCACGTGTAAAATCGGCCCCCAACCAAACAATCTTGTATTCACCACTGAGACCAATCTCATGTGCACGACTTCTTAAGATGCTTAACTCTTGTTTCACCATTTTAATTGAGAAATGCAACTATGGTCCCGGTTCATTGGACCTTGCCAATAAAAACATGACAATTGTGCATTTTTTTCCTTACACCAATCATCTCCTAATAAAGTAGCATGATTTTCTTTTTTCATTGGTTAGGTCCATTGCACCATAGAAGTTCTCATTTTAATCTCCCCAATCTGTCAAAGCAACTCCACATTCTCTGATTTTTGTCTCTAAATCATAAGAATTAGGGATTACGAGTAAGCAAAAGGGGTTATTGCTTTATAATTTACCAAATTAAATTCACTTATTTATAAAAATCATTACTTCTGTTAATTTAAAGTTAACAAAAAAAAATTGTTCAAATACATATGTCATGCTAACGTCACAATTGCGCCAAATTACCATTAATTGAAAACAAAACCTTTAATTCCCTGAAAAAACAACAATAAATGAGTAATTGTAATTAACTTGAACTACAAGAAAAACACAAGTTAGGGACTGAAAATTCAGTCGCAATTCAGTCCCTAACTCGTATTACTGACTGAATTTTAATGTTTACCGACGGAATTTATTCAGTCCGTAACTCCCTAGTCGGTAACATTTTAGCGACCATTATTCTTAGACAGTCGCAAACTTAACTACTTCCTTTTTGGTGGCAAATTCAGTCGTAATGTTAGGGACTGAATATTTTCAGTCGCTAACACATAAATGCAGTCACTAACTGTTGTTTTGAGATATCTCTGATCCTGTTGCATTACGACAGAATTTTGTTTGTGACGATCTATTCCGTCGAAACTCAATCTCTTCTTATTTTATAAATAATTTACACAAAAACAATAAATTAAATTTGGATTGAAGAGAGCCCTTTTCACTAAACAAAATAACTATAACATACACAATAATAACTAAATATTAAAATTAACATCGTATGATCTTGAAGAAGAGGAGATAGAATCTAATAGAGAAAGAAACAATTTCCCTCTTAATTCGGCAAAGTTGCAAACCATATGCAACAACCAAGAAGTATATTACCTGTAGAAAATGCTAAACAAGCAGCTGAATAAGACTTGTGTTAAGACTAATATCAAACACCTTATTAAGTCCAAAAAACTATTTAGCACTGCATAATCAAGTAAAAAAAAACCTGATTAAGCATAATAAGGGTCACAAGTTATAAACTTCATACCCAGATCCACATAGTACAAGCAATAGATTGAGACTTTGAATACTGAAATCATAGATTCAGATATTAGATGAAATGGAGCCAGACAAGTCAGGGGGGATAGTGAACAAGGGTATTAAAATACTGCCATTGCCTCCTTACTCCATAGGGTTTTTAATTATAGTGCTTTTGTCAACATTGACTATAATAGCAATTTGAAAACAAATCTTTACAAGTGCCCCAAATAATTCAACATCCACCAGCTTCAATTTGTAAAATTCTAAAATTACAGAGATAAAATCATGAGACATAAAATCAAGTGGCTTAATAATTAAAATATGTTAGACACAAACCTATTATAACAGCTTTAGTAAAAGAGAAAAGCAAGAACCATGCTAGAAAAAAAGGTTTCAAGCTTCTACAATTTTAAATTGGTATAAAGGCAACCAAATTCAATCTCAAAAAGGAGGAGGATGACAGCACAAGTATGAAATTGAAATGAATACCATATTGAGGGGAAGAATCGAAGCTTGTAGTGAGCAATGAAGATGGTGAACGCAACCACGAATCGGTAGTTGTCGGAGTGGCCACATGAGTGTTCCTTGGTGATTAACAGAAGCCCTTGTTAAGTCAGAGATTCGCAATAGAAATAGAAAGGAAAACACAGAACCAAAGTATTTACCCAACTAATTGAACCGAGAATCAAAAGGGAAAGAAAGGACATTCATATACCTAATTTTCCTCCATCCATGTCCAGCCATACATGAACAACATATAAGAGTCACATTAAGACTAATATCATTTTTAGAGAGATACAAAGCATAAAAAACCATCCTTTTCAAGTAATATCTCTAAGAATCAATAAAATACTAATATCATATTGTCACCAAGATATGGCAGAAAGCCTTCTAAAAGCCAATGAAAGGTGGTACTTACTATCCACTATCAAATAAGAGGAGCCAACAAAATATATATAGATGATTCCTTCATTCCAGTCAAGTGGTTATGGTAATAAAGTGCAACATGAAAGCTCGGCTCTGTATACGTGAACCCAAAAAACACTTTTCTATCTCTATCTATCACACCCCCACAAACAAAATAGTATTGAGGATTTGAGCTTGAAGTGAAGGAGAGGCAAATGTCATCTTACATAGTGCTAAAATATTTAAATAACTAAATGGTAATAAATGATTAAGCATAATAACTTGATAACTGGAAAAGAAATCACATTTAAAATGATGAAGAAAAGCATCAACAAGACAATGATAGCATGTTACCTTAACAGCCAAAAGTACAGCTGCAGATTTCACATGTTGTAGTCGTGAAGTAACTCGTTCCACTATATTTTCAGCCTCCCGATCATCAGCCGTCTGGTACCTAGAAAGCGCATCCTATATAAAAACATGGCATCATCTGAAAAAAAAAAGCACGGGAAATTACATCGAGAAATTAAACTACATCCATGTGAAGCAAGTATCATTTTGCAAGTGTCATTTTGCAAATCAACATGATCTATAGTATCAGTGAACTATCATGTGAAGCAAGTGTCATTTTGGCAAATCAACATGAAAAGCAACAAAAGTAATATTACATTTGATATTCTAGGAGTTTTATTCAATTGCTAGTTCATTAACTAAAAATTAACAAACAAAGTATCAAACAATGCACAAAACAGGAAAGAGTCAACAACTTACATGGTTCACTAAGAAGACATTGAGTTTCCTATTAGATCACATCCAAAGAAAGTGTTAAATAGAAAATAATGGAATAAATCACAAAATCAAAACCCTATCGAACCAAAATACACACAAAATATCAAGTAATAGGCCAATAAAGTCATACTCATCCCTCATACTTAGGATTCCATACTTTCCAGGAAATGAAAGAACAGAGTGAGGGAAAAGGGGGTTTCCTCTGATTTGAAGGTTTGGAATAGAACCACCGCTCTTAAGCTCTCCTATCTCAAGATGTAGCGGTGCTTCAAAAGGTAGGAACGAATTCGATCCAAGCCCTTATGCGAGAAGAATGAATCTCGAAAGTGAGCTGTCGTATCTGGGTGGATATAAATCTACTTTTGGAGTTCATTTCATTTCATGATGAAACATATCAGAACACAATATGCAACATCTTAAAAATGAGAGATAGCTAACACAACAAGAAAGGTACCTTGAGATATTCGATCATCAATTCAGGCTTAAATTTTAAGGTAAGTTCAACTTCCATTTCTCTAGTACCCAGGTTAATATTGATGTTACCATGCCCCTAGGCAACCAAAGTAAGCACAAGTTGTTAAGACCTGAAGCTATAGCAATGCACAAATACATGCAAAAAAATTGAATCAAGTTTTATAGAGTCAAATGTTTAAGAGTCCTGATAGCTTAATTGGATAAAAAAAAACATTAAGGTTCAACAGTTATTGCTAGTAATAACTTAGTTGTTTATGGAGGGGTAAGACTTTTAAAAATATTATTTACTTGCTGGCTGTCTTAAAAATAAAGACCTGATTTATAATGCTCATTAATTTCAGGACTACAAATCAATAAAGTGGGGAGTTAGTTTCGAGCTAAGCACACCAATCAGACGCCATTCCTACAATATGTTAGGCATTTAGAAAGAGGAGAAACTGGAATTACTAATTATAAAACTAAATTTAGTGTAGAACCAAATAAAAAACTGTAGATGCAAGCACATTTCACATTTTATCAAAATTTAGCATAAATTGAATTAATTTAACCACAGTTATGTTAATTAACACATACATTTACTAATTATAAAACTAAATTTATAATAGCACCAAGATTAAACAAAACCCCCAAATTTTATCAAATACCTAAACCCCAAACCAAATGGTGCTGAACTCTAATTTAACAGCAATAAAATCACAATTTTAATGTATTATACAAATACTCATATGATTAATTTGACAAAAAAAAAAAAAAAAAAAAAACAAATAAGTTATCAAAATTACCTAAACTTGCCCAGAAAAATCAAATTCCTTAGAACTGCGGGAATAAGAGCATCCATCAAGCCCAAACATCGAAGCAAGGCAACAGTGGTGAAATTGGAATTCGGGACTTTGGGCTTTGTTCCATCGACTTGTCAACACAATATATGGTGGAGATCTGGGCAAATAACTAATCTGCAACAAGGGTTTCGAGGAATTTTATTTGCCAGCTGAAGCAACTCATAAGTTAGAAAGTCGTCCACTAGAAGAGGAACAACCACCATTGGTACCGAATAATGGAGGATAAAACAGCAAAAGGTCACCACCATACTAAATCTCTGATCTAAGCTTCTCTACTGCTAACAGCGCCAAGAATAAACCGAAAAAGACGAGATTGTAGGCAAAGGTAGTGTGGTGGTTCATGGTAATTAGATCTGGCAATGAGTGGTGGCGGTGATACAAAATGCCACCCAATGTATATTAAAAAAGTGCCAACCAAGATTTCACTATCAAATTCATGTATATTAAAATGTCAAACCATGTATTAAAAATGCCAACTAAGATTTATTTTGAATGATTATTCCATTATCCTTATAAATACAATGGTAATTATCCAAACCAAAAACACAGACACAAAAAACCAAAAAAAACTTTCCTGAATTTTCAGAATTTCTCTTAGGAAAAGAAATGAGAAAAAAGGTGAAACTTGCCTTCATAGAAAATGATTCAGCCAGAAAATCAACATTCAACAAGAGGAAGAAGGGTTTACTGAAGAAGATCACTGAATTAACTACTCTCTGCGACATTCCCGCCTGTGCAATTATTTTCAGCCCTTATGATTCTCGACCTGAGGTTTGGCCTTCGGCCCACGGTGTTCAACGAGTTGTTTCTCACTACAGAATAATGCCGGGAATGGAGCAAACAAAGAAAATGGTTAACCAAGATATTTTTCTCCGGCAAAGAATCAGCAAGGCAAATGAGAAGCTGATGAAGCTGAGACATGAGAACCGGGAAAGGGAGATAACTCAGGTGATGTTCCCTACCCTCACCGGACAAAGCTTGATCTATTTAAACATTCTGGATTTGATTGATCTTGGATGGGTAATTGATCAAAACTTGAAGGAGATAATTAAAAAAATTGAAACCCTAACGGTTCATCCTCATGCGAATGTTAGTAATAATAATTCTCACACCCAAGTGATTTCTGTTCCGGTGGAAGTGGCTGCGGCCGCTGTGGTTGAAGGCGGTGCTGGAGAGATGGTAGTGGTGGCAGAGCCCCTACAGACGGTGGGATTTGGGGAAAGTATGCAGAGGCAGCAAGGGTTCATGGATTTGATAAACCCCTCCAAATCAATTCCAGTTTGGTGGCGGAGCGGGTGGTGGAGATGACATGTCGCTACCATTTTCTACTAAGGATCAGAATTATAATCTCTGGGTTAATGCTTTGTTTCAATATGAAGATTTGAACATTATTTGATCTTTACTTTTATTGGATTTACTGTTTAGGTGTGTGTTGTTTTAGCCATTTTGGCACACATCAAATAAATTAATTATTCAATAAAAAGAAATTAATATTAATCATTCTATTTTTGACTTTGGGAAATTACATTTAAAAGAATGTTTGGTATTTGATGGGATAGTGATAAAGATAAATATTGGGATAGAGTTAAAAATAAAAGATGGTGATGAAGTAAAAATAAGATAGTTAAAAATTATTATTTCATATTTGTTTTGTTGGAAATGAAGAAGGATAAAATAATATATTTTACTATATTTCCTTTACTTAAACTACATAATATTGATTTGAGGGTTAAAATAGACTTTTCCATCTCATTAAAATTCTATGAGCTTATCTCACCTCTTAGGGTAAATAATTTATTAGTCCCCTAGTTTTTACCTAACACACTGTTTAGCCCCCTATTTTGAAAAACACAATTTAAGGTCCCTATCTTTTACCAATATTAACCCTGTGGTCCTTTTATCTATTTTTTCATATTTTTAACTGAATATATCTTAGCTTTTAGGACAACCACAGTATAATACAAGTTGACCATGTTACTCTGTTATTTTATATATGGCTATTTATGCTAAAATATAACGGTTACAAGTCTAAAAAAACTAGACAAAAGGACCAAAAGATTAATATTGGTAAAAGATAGGGACCTTATAAAATGTGTTTTTCAAAATAGAAGAACTAAATAGTGTGTTAGGTAGTAACTAATGGACTAATAAATTATTTACCTCACCTCTTATACCTCCCCCTCGTAGGTGTAAGATTTGAAGGATAAGAAGTTGCTGGACGAGGCGTTGAAGAGATGGTGGTGGTGGTAGAGTCGCCAAAGATTGTGGGATTTGGGGGGAGTATACAAACGCAACAAGAGTTTATGGATTTGATGAACCCTCCAAATGAATTATAGTTGGTGGCGGAGCTGCCGTTGGTAGTGGAGAAGACATGTTGCTACCATTTTCTAATGAGAATCAGAATTATAATCTCTGGTCTAATTCTTTATTTCAATATGGAGATTTGAGCTTCATTTGAACTGTGATTTTGTTGGATTAATTCAATTTACTTTTTATGTTTTGTTTTATCCATTTTGGCACACATCAAATAAATTAATTATTCAACCAAAAAAATTAATTATTAATCATTTTATTTTTGGCTTTGAGAGATTACAATTAAGGTAGTTTTGGATAATAATGGATATGCACATATGCCATGTTAATATTATCTTCCTGACAAAAATAATATTAGGCTCAATACATCATATGTTCGCTGAACTTGTCCAAAAAAAATTGATTGATTCCCTAAACTTTCAAAGTATCCCGATAGCCTCCTAAACTTGCATAAAATGTGCAGTTAGCTCCCGAACTTCCATAAAATGTAATAAATTAATCACTCGGTTGTAAAAAACTAAGTTAAATACGGATGATATGTTGGACGCATCTGAAAAAAGTAAAACAACCAAGGTCAGGGTATGCGATTCTAATATTAGAGAAGAACAGGTTTTATAGTTGAATATGTAAGAAATTGTTTTTTAATATGTTTTAAATGTATTATGAATTATGTAATAACATTCTAAGGCACGTACTATATATCTTTTGCATTTAACTTACTTTTTTACAACCAGGTGATTAATTGATTACATTTTACGTAAGTTTAGAGGGCTATCAGGACACTTTGAAAGTTCAAGGGACCAATCAATCTTTTTGGACAAGTTCATGGAACAAATGATGTATTAAGCTATAATATTAATTAGAAAAGGAACGAAAGTTCTTATATATATATATATATATATATATATATATATATATATATATATATATATATATCATTCTCATTTACATGTCAAACATATAATTAGAATGCTTTTTAGTAATAAGGGAAGTATTAGTTACCCGACGTAATTTTTAGATATACGAATCTCAGAAAGCGTGATTGCCTTATCATTAGAATGCTTTTTAGTAATAAGGGAAGTATTAGTTACCCGACGTAAAGACTCCGATATCTAAGTTAGTATTACTTTTAAGAATAGTAAAAACAATGAAAGTTAGGGTTTTGAGCGTCCATCAGAGATTTTTTTAAACCATATATATTGATAGGTTTTCATGGTTTTTTTTAGGGTTCTAGACTGTTGTATTCTGATTTTTCTAGATCAATCCATTCCAAAACCTAAAACTTAGAAATCTGCCTTTGTTGTTTTTAATTGATGAGTATTTATTGATCAATTATATTTACTTAACTGATTAATTTTAAATTAAATCAATTTTTTAAAATTTGATTGATTAGGATTGATATTGGAAATAAATAAATTAAAAATTCAATTTGATGTATTTCATTGATTATATTTGTGTTAATAGTTTGAATTTAGTTTATAGAATCATACGTAAAATTTAGTAAAACGACATATTTGTATTTGCAACACGAGTTTAGATCTGCTATTGAATGTAGTTGTGATTAAAATATTTGATGGAAGAGTATTTCTTTCTGAGATGGATTTATCCAGCTCGAATTTGGATTAGTCTTAAAATATAATATTTCTAATTAGTGTCAAAGTGATGCACATGTAAAATGTAAATGACGAAATTCATGACTGAAAAGATAATTTGATTAGTTATTTCTCAAATTGACCTAACTTGTCAATATAAAGGGTAAATTTGCTTCTTGTTACCAATTTTAGGAGTAAAATTGCAACATTTAATATGTTAAGAGTAAAATTGATATTGATCGTCAATATTGAGGGTATTTTTACACCTTATCTATGTAATTATAAGAAAGTAAAATTAATTATAAATAGAATTAATATTTTAAAAGAATATCACAAAATAAAATATCAAATCACAATAAAAATATATAAATTAATTAAAATACACATTAACAAAAAATACAACACTAAATTAAAAATTTAGAAATAAGACAAAGACAATATTTTATACAATAAAAATATAATTCTACATAAATAATGTATTAAACTAAAGTCTAGAATATAATCCAAATTTGTACTCAGAAAATCATAATCAGTTATTATTATCGTGTTTTCTGTAAATGTTTTTTTAATTAATCTTTAAAAAAAAAAGAAAAATGATAGTAACTTCGTCATGGTTAGACCGTCAGGACACATGTTGACCCTGGTTTTTATTCGGTTATTGCATTTTGAAAAATACAAGATGCATATGTCTAGTTCTCGCCCGATCCGTCCAGGTCTTATGTATTTATATGTATTTATATAATATGTACTTATATAGGCCTAATAAATTTGTTGCCCTCTTTGCTGATCTAAAATTTCAATTGCACCCTTGAACTTCGTTGAATTCAATAACCCCTATTTTTATTTAATTGCATGCAATAACCCCTATTTTCTTAATAGAATTGGTTGAATGCAAAGAATGTGAGACGCACTCATCCAAATGTCAAAGTGCTCATTGTGTTTAAAAAAATGCCAAATAAACAATTAATTAGGAACATTTGAAAATTCACGGGGCAATTGAAGTTTTGAGATTATTAAATGCAATAGGACAATAAGATAAGGTTATTCAATACAATTGGACAAAAATATGAGTTATTAGAAATTTATTGGTCAATAATAGGGGTTACTAAACCCATTTATTTACATGACAACTTATTTCTCAATAGTCGTTAACCACACATAATACATAACAACATTAAAAAAACGAGTAAATTATATTAATTGTACCTGAATTTTATTTTAGTTCAACTTTGATATCTAGATTGTATTTTGTCTTAAAAATATATTTGAAGTGAGATGAACGGACAATTTAGTATATTTTACTGGTCAACGCGAGTTTTACGAGTTAATTATATCAATGGTACCTCAACTTTACCATCATTCATATTTTGGTACGTGGATTTTATTTTATCCTAAAAATATAATTTTACTTCAATTTAGTACATTTGATCGATTAGTGACCGATCAACTTAAGTTTAACCATTTTGAAATAAAAATTGAGACTCTTCATATACTCAATTAACATAAAATTATAACACTGTCATTTTGCGCTCTCTCTCTCTCTCTACGCGCGCGCGCGCGCGCACACACACATATATATATATATATATATATATATATATATATATATAACGAAATGGTAGTTGTCACGTCCGTGTCTAAAATTTTTGATTTTTATTTTTCAATATATATTTTGGAGTGTTAATTATTTACAATTTTAAATATATTATTTGATTTAATTAATTGAGTTTAATTTAACATTTTAAGGGGTAAATTAAAAGTTTTGTGTAAGTTTTAAAAGAAATTATAATCAAGAAGGACCTTTGTTATAATTAATATATTAAATATTGATTAAAAAAAACGAATTTGTATTTCATGTTTACCATAAAAAAAATAATTAATTAAAAACTTCATTTTAGGTAAACTTAACATGTGTTGAACACATGTCATTTTAAGGTTATAAAAAGAGGATATATGTCTTTATAATAACACAAAAATGGAACATGTGTCTTATATTAGACAAAAGAATAGCATGTGTCTTACGTAAGGTAATTAGTGATCTTATTTGTCAAAATATATATATATATATATATATATATATATATATATATATATATATATTATTTAAAAAAGGGGATACATACTTGATTTTGGGGGCTTTTGGAGGAAAATCCTAGAAAAAGAAATTCTGATTAACAAGAAAATAAAGGTAGGAAAAACGTTTTTAACTGTCAATGGATCAAATCGATAAATTTTCGGTAATCAACGATGACGTTTCGGATTAACTAGCAAACGGATCACACTGTCACATTTTCGGTGACCGACGACGATATTTCGGTAACGAAATTTTATACTTAAATTATTGTTAAATATTATAGGTATGATTTTAAGTACGTTTAGTTTCGATATTTTCGTCAAATTTTAATAGATTTATGATTAATGATTTAGCGTCTATTAATTACTAATAAAATATAAATTTTAGACTAGTTCTCCTTTAGATTTATCGACGTGAAATTTCGTATTAAGACTTTTAGCCGTGTAACGAGTTTAAAAGTATACGGTCCAAAATAATTAAGTCGGTTTAGAATTAATATCTCAGCGACCGAAAATACTCCAATAAGAATATTTTGAGTATTCTAAAGTGTATTTATAAAATATTTTAAATAACTTTAATAGTTAGAACTAAAATACCTTCAAAATAGAAGGACTAATACCGATATTTTTCAAGTAGAGTCGGTATAGAGTCGATTATGAAATTTGTACAAGAATTTGAATTTAAAATTAGTCCAAGTAGACTTATGACCCGTAACGAGTCTAACTGAACCTTCGGTCGGAACTGACGGTACCGGGTTAGTATTACACGCAAATATTCCAGATAAAAATAAGTCATAAAAGTATTTGATTTAAAACTTTATTTAAGTTTATTTATATAATATTTGAGTGACTTTACTTGTTGGAGTTTGGTGAAATTATTAAACTATGTAATCTTTATGGATTTTGAACACTATATATATATATTTAAAATATTTGAATATTTTGTAAAATAAACAGTTGAATGATTTATGATTTCGATACTTTCGAATTGAGGTCGAGGAAAATGAATTTGAGAATATTATGCGAATTGTTTTTGGATTGAGAAAGCTGATTTGGTTGTTGTTAGTATTTATGTGATTTGGATCGAAATCCAAATGTGATTTTCATGTTGTGATATTTATTTTGAACGATTGATAAAAATGGTTTTGTCCATCTAGGATTGCCCGGGGTAGGAGTTGTAGTTGTAAGACCATACCTAAGGGCGGTATGGCCAGAGTGCACGGCTGGTAGTCCTAACATTAGGCAAGGCGATATATAAATGAGATATCTCGATTATTGATATGATTGATGTTATGATAAGCTACACGGGTGGAATTCGATGATGGACACACACGCAAAAGTTTTGTATTACGTTTTGACAATGCTTGATGATTTGAAATATAATGTTTTTACGTTTGATTGATTACGAGTTTGATTGATAAAGCATATATTTGATTACGAATATGGTTTGATAAAGTCTCGTTTTGATGAAACGTTGTTCGATTTAATTCGTTTTGATGAAACGTTGTTCGAGTCTATTCGTTTTGATGAAACGTTGTTCGAGTTTATTCGTTTTGATAAAACGTTGTTCGATTTGATTCGTTTTGATAAAGCGTTGTTCGATTTGAATTGTTTCGATAAAACGTTATACGATTTAATTCGTTTTGATAAAATGATTTATACATATTAAATTATATAGTAATAAATTGAAATATATAATTAAACTATTAGCGTGTCATGCAACGTGTCAATATGTTAAAACGGGTTAAAAAGTTAAGAGAACTACCGATGTTAAGAGAAGTTAAGAGAACTACCTAAAATAGGTAGAACTACGTGGCTTTGTGTTAAGCCCAAAATATACCTAAAATATCATATATAAATACGTTAAATTTACATTGAAATCGTGCTAATTATATTCATTTGGAATACTTTTACGTCTTTATTTACTTCTTTGATGCAAGGTACTTAATTATTTGGTTAAATCCAAATAGGAGCAAAAACGGAGCTAAAACGGAGCTAAAATGGAGGAAGAACCTAAAAAACGTACCGAGAACGCATAACAGCCAGAAGAACGCTCAAGAAGGACGAAAAGCAGTCGAGAGACAGGGAAAATTCTCTCTGTCACGACTGAGATTTTGAGAATCTCAGTCGCGACCTACGGAAGCCAGCTCGGGAGAAAAATGAAGTTTTCACTCGTCCCTATACCCCCTGTCACGACTGAGATTTTCAGAATCTCAGTCGCGACAGCGAACCATTCTGCACACAAAACACATGTTTTAAATCGGAAAAACGCGTCTGTTCGTTCGGATAAAAGCAACCCTTCACCAGCGGACACGACCCATCATTTACAACCCTTCAACAACTATAAATAAGTGATCCATTTCAGAAATCAAGGTTGGAAAAAAGTTAGAGAAATTAGAGAAGAAAGTTATTATGTTGAGTTTCTGATTCAGAAACGAATCAGAAAGTTAGATTTCATTTCTGTGTAAACAATCGTGCTGTACACGAATTGTTATTAGATTAGTTATAAAAACAGTATTAGTTTAGTTTTCATTCTGATAGTGGACGAGATCAGTCTCTATTCCGAAGATCCAGCGAGAAGAATTGACGGCTGAAGCGTATGAGGTTTGACGCACCTACGGAGTTTGAGAGAAAGATTGACGACCCGGATCTCAAAGTTTTCGTTATAATGCTATCCAAGTTTCTACTTCTCTGTTAACTTGTGAAAATTCACATTTCATTAATGATATACCTATTTATTCAGTATATTCTTACTGTTGTTATTTTGATATTGTTCTGACAAAATAATTTTCAAAATGATAAACTGGTGTTTTTATTAAAACGTTCTATCCCATCTTATTCATATAAGAACTTTGTTGAACACTTGACAGATTCAGTTTTTATGGATGACATGATCGCTGATCGCGGCTTATCAGACATAAAATACTAGTTTGACTAAGGTAGGAATCACCTCAACATCAGGGGGATTTCTACGGTTCAAAGCCTTTTAATTGAATAAATCGCTATATTGTTACATGTCCATAATCTTACAAAGTTAAAGTTGTTTTCTTTGCTTTATGAAAATAAGTTTTATACCTATTATTTATTCCAATTACGGAAGTATCTGTTTTGTAATCAAAATTCCAAAACAGAATTGTTCTCTAAACTCGATATAATACTTCTATCTAATCCTAATTTACCAAAACCAATTCCATCAATTAAACATATTTCTTTTATTAAACCTAAACACGTGATTAAACCGAATTAAATAAAGTTTTAGTTAAAAAACGTTCCCTGTGGGTTCGATATCTTTTATTACTACAAGCGTATACCGTGCACTTGCGGAAATCGCTCAACAAGTTTTTGGCGCCGTTGCCGGAGAACGCCAAATTTTTAACAAAAATTTATATTTTTCGTGTTTTATTCCGAACCTTGGTTAACAAGGTATTTATTTATTTTATAGTTTTTTTATTTATTGAGGATGGTCACTAGGACTAAATCCTCGTTGTTATTTAACGTTTGCAATTAGATGTTTGCAGATAAAAAAAATTCAAGTTTTTTTTTCAAAGATAGACTGGAGATTTGATCATCAATATAAATTCCCAAAAGAAGTCTACAGAAAAGAAATCCAGTATAGATACATCAGAAGGAAAAGAAAATTTTATGAAACAGGATGTCAGACGTGACAGATGATTCTTCCAGAAAATTTACCTCTTCCCAAACACATTTACCTCTTTTCTATACACTAACCCTTCACCAAAACATCATTTCTCTTTGTACAAAAATTTTTCAATTCCTACATTACATCCAAATAATTTCTTCTTTTATCATACCATTTCCTTAAACACCTACATTTATCTCTCTAAGAAATCACCATGGAAATTTTTCTCAGACAGATACATCAGAACGTGGAGTGAGGAATACATTCCTTGAAATTATCTTATCCCCCATGAAGGAATTGTTGATTTTTACAATAGTTTTGAAAGTTTCAGTTCATGTGCGAGTTTTTTGTTCGAGGCCAGAACTAGAAGTTCGGACATTATATCGAAATCATTAGATCCTTAACTTGAGAAAACGCTAAAAAAAAGCGCTTAAAAAATGCTAAAAAAAGAAAAAAAATATAATAATAATTTCAAGTTGGGGGTACATTTCTACTTTCTTTTATTCCCACTGGAAATTATTCCCATGTAAGTAAACAGAACCATTATTTAGAACCGGTCTAGGTAATTGACTCTGTCCATAATTTTGATTCTCCTTGAGAATTCTTAAGGATTGTCACATTTTTAGTTTTTAATATTTCATATTTTAATTTTTACATTTCATTTTAGTTTAATTTTTATATTCATCTTTAGTTTAGCAATAATGATTAGATTAGAAAAAAAAATTCATTGAAAGATATTGAAAATATGCTATGTATCTTAAATATTTGTACTTAAGGAGGAAAATGTCTTTAGATTTAAAGAAATCTCAATTGAATTAAAATCACATGTAATTTAAGTTTCTGATTGTATAAAGATTTTTAAACAAATCTCTACAGTGATTTTTATTTATTTGACGTTTTATAAATTTCCGAACTTACTGAGAATTTTTAATTCCCAACTAAGATTTTACAATTCTCTATAGAACTAGGGAGGACCAATGCAAAGCATTCCTTGCGAACGGGCAAGATTTGTCGCGATCGATATTCCAATTTCTCGACCATGACACGCATAATTTTCAATAAGATATCTTTTGTTCTATGAACATTAATTTATTTCGTTTTCATATTTTTAATTTTTAGTTTTTCTTATCTTTCGTTCATAATTTTTATTTTTATTTATTTTTAGTTTAATTTATTTTTATTTTTATTTTTCATTTTTTAATTTTTATTTCTGGTTTTTGTGTACAAATAAGTTTTGTAAAATAAAAATCAAATTTAGTCATGTTTTGAAATCTATTTTCATAAAGTGTTAAGTGTTTTTGAGAAAAATATATATCTAGAAATCTCAGTTGAGATTCTCCATGTTTTAGGATTTGGGAATTCTCAGTTGAGATTCCGGAAATCTCAGTTGAGATTTTCTGTCTTTTTCAATTTGAAATAACTGTAAGGGATTACAGACATCTGATTTCAAAAATTCTGTCAGTTAAATCATAGAGGTATCATTTTGACATCTTTTATTTTTAACAGACACAACCTTTCACTTATGTATCTTTTATATTCCTGTAGGTTCAGAATTCTTTCATATCATTTCATCTCTTTCAGATTTCTGAATTTCTTTCTTCAATTTTAAAATCCTACAGACACAATCTTATTTCACAAACATGACCAAATCTCTAAAAAATGCTAGGAAAACACACTTCTGCTCATAGCAAGCGTGTTGACATTTCTTCACGCCATGGAGCATGGTTTCCAATCTACAATCATGATGAGGGGAAACGTTATTTATAGTTTAGATATGCATAGTTTTGTGGCATGATGTATCTGGATGAGTTCTTGAACGAAGAACTCAGGATAAGCGATGACATGAATCGCTATCTGACAAATTTGGGATGGACCAAGTTTGCATCAGTAAAGTTTCCTATTATTGGAAACTGGGTATTAGAGTTTCTGTCTACTGTTCGTTTCGTCAATAAGAGGCGTGTTCGTCTTAGTTTTCATTGTGAGGGTAAGATATTCACTTTTGGATATCCTGAACTTCATAATTGGTTTTGTTTTCCGCCACGGGATACCACTCCGCATCATCCTGGCAGAGATATGACTTCTACAGATATATGGAGAATGTTGACAGGATTTTGGAGATTTAATCCACGTCTTGCCTACAACAAATCAATAAATTCTAACTCCATGCTGTTTTTGTAGAAATTTCTCTGTCATATTCTATTTGGTCGAGTCAGAAGCAGTGTTGTCCAGGATACCGATTTATATGTGCTAGGTGATATTTTCCAAGGTAACTCAGTGAACTCCTCGAAGATTCTTATGGAGGGGTTAGTTGCCGCTTCCCGTTCGAAGAACCGGAAGATTGGGTTCGCCAACATCATTTGTGGAATCATACTAGGAGCCAAGGGAACCATTTCTGTCCCTTGGATTGATACGGAACCATTCCCTATTCTAGACTACGAGTTCTTGGAGAACGAGGGGCTTGTTAACCGAGTTTTTCGTTCTGGTCCAACATTCCTTTCTGCACCAGAAAGGCAAGTCTTCATTCAAACGAAGATTAATAGGGCCAATGCACGTCGTTTGTCAACTACTTAGGGATATAATTTGAGTTTCTATTTTGTTTTATTATATATATGAGTGTTTATATTTTGTGTTTATATGAGTAAGATGTTTTTATGTAATATATATAATAAGGTATTGTTTATATTTTTGCTAATAATAAATAAAAGTGCATTAATTCCTTAGTTTAATTCTTTTATTTAAGGAACAACCCTTGGTTTTCCTTTAATTTAATGTTTCAGTTTTGTTTATCTCAGTTTCAGGAATTAAAATTTACATTAATGTCACTTAATTACAAGAGGAATTGAATTAGTCATGTTCAAATTGTAAAAAATAGTCCAATTTTTACCCAGAAATTTCAGAATCTTAGTTGAGATTCTGAAATCTCAGTTGAGACAGCAAAGGAGCAATTTTTCAGCACAAATCCGCCCCCCTGCGTACTTGCTGTCGCGACTGAGATTTTGAAAATCTCAGTCGCGACTTGCGGCTGCTGTGACGGGATTTGGATGGTTTTTTGCATTTAATCCTATTCCTACTCTAATTCACTACCTATTACTCTATCCTAATCAATACCTATTACTTACACCTATTTATACCACCTCTATTTACACCAATCACTCATCTTTTACTCTTCCCAACACAAAGATTCACTCACATTTCCCATAAATCCTTACCCTATTCATCTTCTTCTTCCCTAAATCACCACCATTATCTTTTACTTTTCCTTTCATCCTTTCATATTTTCTTCATCTCTTTCACCCAAATTTCACAAACAAAAATGCCTAGACAAAAGACCATTGCTAACAAAACTAAAGCCACTGAAGTCAATAGATTACGGGTTCAATATGGAGCACCGTTCGACATTGCGACGGAAGCCGAAGGACGCAAATATCGCCGATTTTCTAATATCCAAATAGAGTTCGTCGACATGCTTTTTCTTGACACCGACACGGTATGCAGCCATGAACCGTTGGTTTGGCTTTCCTACTCGGAATTTTTATTCCAAACCAAAGCCTTTTAATTCAAACACAGTTTGGCAATCTTTAACCGACATCTAGTAAGCTACTTAAGGATGATTGTATCTTCTTCTTTCATAAGTTTTTATCATTCTCCTTATTTGGTCGGGTTGAAAGTTCCAAAGTGCAAGTTCGTGATTTGGTTGTGTTAGATGCTATTTTTAAGGGTTTGACCATTGATAGTATTGAGATGATATTTACTAATTTAGTTCGAGCTTCCAAGTCCGGCAATAAGCAAGTGCCTATGGGTAATTTAATTCCCGGCATTGTTTTGGGTGCTCGGGGTGAATTAGTGGATTATCAAAATATGCCCCATGTTGGTTTACCTTCCTTGGATCTCACGGCACTACAAAGGGCCAATTTATTGAAGAAAATGGGACCGCCCGCCTTTATATCTTATGCGGATCTCACAAGACGTGTTTTTGCTACCATTGGTAGTGAAGCCTCGGGTTCTCAAGGTTTAGGTGCCCAAGATGATGATGAGGATGCTGAAAAGGAATTTGATGAAGAAGAAGAGGAGGAAGAGAATGTTGATGTTAATGCCACCGAGCAAGCTAATGTGGAACCAAATGAAGAAGAACAAGTTGGATGGCAACGTGTTTTGACACAAATGAACGAGCATAACCATCACATGAATTTACGGTTAGATGAAGTCATTGCCAACAATGCCGAAATGAGTTCAAGGATCACTACGTTGAGACGTGAGCACAAATCTACTCGTCGCCGGTTGCTATCTTTATTCGGCCGCCAAGGAGTTGAGACTACGCCTTCTCCACCACCTTCACCTTGATAGGTTTTATCCTTTCTCTCTACCACCTCATTTTCGTTATTATGTTTTATTCGGTTTGGTACAATATTTTTCATTATGTTTGGTACCATTATTTTTATTATTATGTTTGAATGTTATCGTACCATCTTTTTAATTCCCATTCGTATGATTTAATTTCGTACTATTTTTCGTGTTTTATCAATTTTTGCACCAATGAGGACATGGTCCAAATTAAGTGTGGGAGGAGATATTTCATATTCATTTTTAATTTTAAGTACGAATGAATGCAACGAATCAAAATGAATGCATTTATTTAAAGTATAAATGCATGGTGTTATTCAATTTTAAGTAAAATATAATATGCAACATTTTGCCAAATCAATTGCAACATTTTTATTATATGTGCAACATTTTTCAAAAATAATGGCAATTTTTCATAAACGTAAAATTTTTTGTTAACTATATTTTTTATATGTTTCAAACAAGTCAACTCTCCAAATAATGTTAAGCATATTTTAAGGTTATCATTATTGATAGAAATAATATTTCTATACTGGCAATATTTTTACAAATATTTTGACAAATCTCCGATACGACTTTATCAAAAACGTCTCGAGTAAATGTATATAAGTAAATTTCTTTAGTTTCAAATCTCTATTTTATATCATGAATTCATGATAAATATAAATCTTATTTTCAATTTTCAATTAGGTTTATAGGCATAAATCGAACTAACAACTTTAGCTTTTTTAGCTCGATATTATTTTTCGTCTTACATTAAAAACCAATTGAAGTTTTTAAGGAAACTTTAGCCATAATACATGTTGAATTTAAAGTCAATATAGGATGAATGTGCTATTTTTCTTTCCCAATTTTATTTTCGTGTTAATTTAATCAAGTAGTCGTATTCTTAACTTTTGGCCACGATTGAGACCAACCTTATCACAATCGAGGTATGAAAGGGAAGAACATTAAGTATCGTTTACTTTTGGCCACGATTGCGACCACCCTTATCACGGTCGAGGTATGAAAGGAACGTTAGAAATAAAAGCAAAATTAAACGTGTTTAAAGTTTTAAGTAACGATTGCGTCCACCCATGGCATGGTCGGTACCTCTTAAACGAACACAAAAGAAAATTAATTCATATAAAGTCACGGACGAGACCACCCTTATCACGGGCGTGACTAAGCAAATATATTAAACCTAAGTCCTTAATAAATCTATATTTGAAATAGTTTAGGTTTGGGAAAGGAAATTTTGTGCTTTTAATTGCCTTGAGACGAAAGATTCGAAAACATGCGTGCTTACACCGTCCCGAATACTTCAATATAAAAATTGAGATACAAGACGAATGATATATCTCTTTTATACTAGCTAGTTTGATACCTTGCGTATAAATTTACCATGAAAAGTTTATCTTTCGGTTTAACTAATTTAAAGAGGAATATATGGATATATGTTCTACTTATAAAGAGATTGATTAAAGAATAAATTCAGTGAAATTTTGCTCGGGACTAGCAAAAGCTTAAGTGTGGGAGTTTGTTAAGCCCAAAATATACCTAAAATATCATATATAAATACGTTAAATTTACATTGAAATCGTGCTAATTATATTCATTTGGAATACTTTTACGTCTTTATTTACTTCTTTGATGCATGGTACTTAATTATTTGGTTAAATCCAAATAGGAGCAAAAACGGAGCTAAAACGTAGCTAAAATGGAGGAAAAACCTAAAAAACGTACCGAGAATGCATAACAGCCAGAAGAACGCTCAAGAAGGACGAAAAGCAGTCGAGAGACAGGGAAAATTCTCTCTGTCGCGACTGAGATTTTGAGAATCTCAGTCGCGACCTACGGAAGCCAGCTCGGGAGAAAAACGAAGTTTTCACTCGTCCTTATACCCCCTGTCGCGACTGAGATTTTCAGAATCTCAGTCGCGACAGCGAACCATTCTGCACACAAAACACATGTTTTAAATCGGAAAAACGCGTCTGTTCGTTCGGATATAAGCAACCCTTCACCAGCGGACACGACCCATCATTTACAACCCTTCAACAACTATAAATAAGTGATCCATTTCAGAAATCAAGGTTGGAAAAAAGTTAGAGAAATTAGAGAAGAAAGTTATTATGTTGAGTTTCTGATTCAGAAACGAGTCAGAAAGTTAGATTTCATTTCTGTGTAAACAATCGTGCTGTACACGAATTGTTATTAGATTAGTTATAAAATCAGTATTAGTTTAGTTTTCATTCTGATAGTGGACGAGATCAGTCTCTATTCTGAAGATCCAGCGAGAAGAATTGACGGCTGAAGCGTATGAGGTTTGACGCACCTACGGAGTTTGAGAGAAAGATTGACGACCCGGATCTCAAAGTTTTCGTTACAATGCTATCCAAGTTTCTACTTCTCTGTTAACTTGTGAAAATTCACATTTCATTAATGATATACCTATTTATTCAGTATATTCTTACTGTTGTTATTTTGATATTGTTCTGACAAAATGATTTTCAAAATGTTAAACTGGTGTTTTTATTAAAACGTTCTATTCCATCTTATTCATATAAGAACTTTGTTGAACACTTGACAGATTCAGTTTTTATGGATGACATGATCGCTGATCGCGGCTTATCAGACATAAAATACTAGTTTGACTAAGGTAGGAATCACCTCAACATCAGGGGGATTTCTACGGTTCAAAGCCTTTTAATTGAATAAATCGCTATATTGTTACATGTCCATAATCTTACAAAGTTAAAGTTGTTTTCTTTGCTTTATGAAACTAAGTTTTATACCTATTATTTATTCCAATTACGGAAGTATCTGTTTTGTAATCAAAATTCCAAAACAGAGCTGTTCTTTAAACTCGATATAATACTTCTATCTAATCCTAATTTACCAAAACCAATTCCATCAATTAAACATATTTCTTTTATTAAACCTAAACACGTGATTAAACCGAATTAAATAAAGTTTTAGTTAAAAAGCGTTTCCTGTGGATTCGATATCTTTTATTACTACAAGCGTATACCGTGCACTTCCGGTGGAGGAGACTTCGGTGGCTGGAGATTCTGATGAAGAGTCGGTGGGACTTGGGGGAAGAATGCTGAGGCAACAATTGATGGATTTTTGGCGCCGCTGCCGGTGCTGAAGATGAGATGTTCCAGTGGTTTAATGCTTATTTGATTTTTAATTTTGTTGGATTGAATTAATTTTCTATTTTTATTAAAAAAATTAATTTTCTGTTTTGATTCAAAAAATAATAATTTAATTTTATGTTTCTTTCTGTGTTGTGTTAGCCAATTTGGCACAGATCAATAAATTAGTAATTATTAATAATAATTTTATTATTTACTTTGGGAAATTATATTTAAGGTAGGTTTGGATAATAATAGCTGGTCCTTGCTATATATTCAGCAATTTTCCTATTACTCAAATATAATTGTGTGGTATGTATATGGGCAAATGTGATCAAAACGCATTTGATGTTAATGTCAAAAATATATTAATTGACTTAATACATGAATAGTCCTTGAACTTATTTCAAAACCGTGATTGGTAAATCTATAAAGTGTCTCATTAGGTTTTTAAACTTATTTAAAATATCAATTGGTCATCTAAATTTGTTTAAAGTGACGTATTGACACTTTGAACTTCCTTATATTGATCAAATTTTAGTCATCTAAACTTGTTCAAAGTGATATATATTTCGATTTGTCAAAACCTGTAAAAAAAATCAAATTTAAAAAATAAAGGTTTAATTCGTGATTCTAAATCTTTAAATAAATTAACTTTCTTTTTTCATGTCTTTAGAATTTTTTTTTATGGATTTAGAGACTTAATTATAATAATTTAAGAAAATTTAGGATCTAATGAGATACTAAATAAGTTTAAGGATCCAATCAAACTTTTTAAACAAGAGCAACTAATATATTAAACCTATATCAATTAAAAAAGAAAATTTAAAATAGATAAATAAAAAGCAAACAATAATACTAAACTTCCATATATATCATTTTCATGTTTCCTAACTCAAAAACCGTGTTAAATATATCATTTAAAATTTAATGTTGTTTTCTTTTTTACAATTTTATGTAGATCTCTCAAAGCGTCTTCTCATTAGAATGTTTTCCAACAATAAGAGAGATATCAGTTGCTCGACATAGATACTCTGATGTCTAAGTTACTACATATACTATTACATTCGCCAAATAATCTAATTTTATACAATAGTAAAAAGATACTTCACGATTTTTCTCTATTCAAATAAATCACTCTTATGCCATCGTCTATCATAAAAATAAAAAATTCCTCTATTTTTTGTATCACCAATATTTTTGAATAATTGGCTTTTCTTTCAGGTTTTAACCAGTTTGCCACTACTTTAGCAATAATTTTGTACATAACATTGTATAAAGATAATCTTTCAAATTATGAGGTTTATCACATTTGGGCATAAAGACAACCACATTATCATTTAGATTTCCCGGGAACTCACCCTTGTTTAACCATTCTAAACAAGCCAAAAACACCTCCATCCTAATTGTACTCTAGAATTTTTTATAAAATCTCGGGTTTAGTCCATCCTGTCCTGGCGATTTATTGGGAAACATTTGGAAAATAGTTATTGTAAACTCATTGTAACCAAATGGAGCCACTAGCCCATCATTTAACTCCCCAGGTAGTATCAGAGTCATCATGTCAACTATATCATAATTATTCCCAATTGGAGCAACAAAAAAATTATGAAAATAACAACTTACAAGTTCATCCTATGGCTCAGAGTCCACAATGGGCAGGCCTTCGTCAGTGGTGAGAAAATCAATGTGATTCTGTTTCCTCATAGCCTTCACACATGAATGGAAAAACCTTATGTTTTGATCACCCCCTGAAGCCAATAAACCTTTGCACATTGTTTCCAAAACATATCTTCCTATTCCAACAAGTTAGTCAGTTTTCTACTTGCCGCTAAAAAACACTCCATTACCCCTCCATCAGTTCGATCCTTAAACTTCTCCATCAACGCCTTAGTTTGCCGCTAAATTAGAAACAAAACTTTTTTTAGGAGGGGTTCCATAGCCATACCACACGCCGCTAGTTTTCGAGTTAAAGACATCCTCCTGTTACACTCCGAGTTCGTGTGAACATAGTCAATGAAGCTAGCTTTTTTGTTCTATGCCATTTTAAACCTGAATCTACCATTCTTATGATGCTCACGACGGTAACACAGTTCCAACATGATGGGGGAAGTGATTCGAATATACCGCCACACCATTCTTCAATCGGTAGTATGAGAACATATTGTGCCAACTAGGACTCACGAAACCCTGGTCTAATTTCTTTCTAACCCAAGACGAAGTACCTCTCCCCCACCCCCACGTGAATGGACTCCCTTTTAGAACCAGTTCCACTAAGCTGAATTTTGTAATACAATTTTGGAAACCCGTAATGAGGTGTTACAGATAAACTACCCCTCCTAGTTTTTCAGTACTATCCAAAATACAGTTAAAATCACCAAAGGTCATGCACGGCAAGTCAGAACCCTCCACAATTATGCGTAGCAATGGCCAAGATTTTAATTTTCTGTTCCTTTCCGCTTATCCACAAAATCCCAAACACCTCCTTTTTCCCAGCACCCCATATGTAACCACCAGTTCAATGTGTTGATCACAAAATGATGCAATCGCCACATCCACACCATCTTTCCACATCACTGCTGATCCTCCACTCCGACCCCTTCTATCCATCGAAAAACAACGATCAAACCTAAATTTTCTACTCAAAACATTAATACGATTTGTGTTAGCCAAAGTCTCAATCAGGAAAAGAATATCAGGTTTGGCATTAGAGATATATAACCTCCCGAATGATTGA
This sequence comes from Euphorbia lathyris, assembly GCF_963576675.1. NCBI lineage: Eukaryota > Viridiplantae > Streptophyta > Magnoliopsida > Malpighiales > Euphorbiaceae > Euphorbia > Euphorbia lathyris. The sequence goes on from NC_088918.1 coordinate 5,620,522, forward strand.
ACTGTTCGGGTATTTTCCAACTCCCACAGTTCCAACTTAAGCATCTCATAACTCCCGATGGACCTGAGTGTTAGGTCTCATAGAAATATGTTCTAAAGAAAACTCCTTCTCTCTCCGAGAAGAAGAATTTTCATTACTTGGATCAAATGTTTTCCCTACAGTATTGGTTATATCAACAAATACAGTATCTGACAAGTTCGAGCCCATCACACCATCCACTCTTGGTCGCCTCTGTTTTTCATCCTCTAATAACAGCATGCCTTTAGCCTCAACATGCTTGAACTCATCCTCATCATCTATCATTATTATTAAGTGACTAACTGACCCTTCTGCTTACATCTTCCCTCATAACTGCCAATATTTCGATTAGGTGTCCACTACTCACTTGATTCCCATCCACTACCCACTGCCTCTCTTAGAAACTTCGAACCACTTTGATCACACCCTCCCCTTATTGGCGCCTTAATCCAAGTACCCCACTCCAGACTGACCTCCGGTGTTCTTTTCTCAAAATGCTTCTCACAAAACTGGTCGGAATGACCAAGTCTCCCACACAAATAGTAGAAAATCCTCTACCTCTTGTACTTAAAATGGGTAAAAGACTAGTCACCCTGAGATTGCAGAATCTTTTTACATATCTTCAAAGGTTTAGTGACAACCACCAGGACCTAAAGCCTCATAAACAGTTTCCGAGTGCCAATATTATTGTTATCATCATATTCTAGAAATTGACCAATGATGTCTCCTAATCGCCTCCTTACAGATATAGACATTGTCCCAATTGGTAAATTGTATATTTGGACCCAAATTTGCATCCCTTAAAGCTCCACATCTTCCAAATTAATTCCCATCTTCCAAACTCCCAAGGTCAATGCAAAGTTATCAAAGGACTAAGGTCTTCCTACAAGCACCCTACTTTTTTCTACCTCATGAAAGAATTTAAAAAAGTAAAGGTTGGATGCTAACTCATTGATTGCAACTCCTCTTCCTGGTCTCCATAAGCTGGCTAGCTTATTCCGCATTGTTTGAAAATTAATCACTTTTCCGTAACAAACCTTCCGATCAAGCATAACACTTTATCTGCCACCTCCATCACACCTTCTGCCGCCCCCAATTCAATCCCCTCATTTTCCTCCTCATCAATACACAACCTGAGTGATCCCACCTCCATTGCTCTGACAAGACAGTAGGCAACACCAATGAACCAGTAAACCAAAGAATTTCACGAAGAAAAGAAACCATCGCGAACGGCAGAAGAAAAATAAACAGTCGCAATCCACGCCCGTACCACACTAGAGAACCACACATTAATAGAATATCTGAAGCGAAGGAAAAGATTGTGGAACGACACTACAACTCAACAAAAACGTGATGACAAAAACTCTCTCACGGTTGGCTGGAGAGACAAAAACCCTAATGAAAGCAGCTGCACTTCGAAGGGACATAACTTAATCTAATTTAATTTAAACTACGTAATCAAATGTAATTTAAAATACTTAATCAACTAAACTCTTACTCGTTAACATTCCCCTTCTCATGAAATATTCACTTCTTATTATTCTCAGACATAATCATATCAATCTTGCATTAAATTAATATAATTTATCGTATAATAAATTGATTTTGATTAGAGCACTCCAATATAATTTAATAATTCAGATTTTATCATAGTATTATATTAATCTCAATTGTTCAATAATACAAAAGAAAATGTATTAATAATTTTTAAAAATATATCTCAATTTAATTTTAAGTATTAATTACAATAAATTAGAAAAGACATTTCGTATATAAAGAGTAATTTATAGACATATTGCAGTAACATAATAATTTAAATAGCTGATTTTCTCTTTGACAGAAGTTTTATAGTGATTTTAGTTTTATAAAATAAATTACTAACATGATTAGCATATTCACAAGTATTTCTTATACATTCAACTAGATGGTGTAATAAATAAAAAATAATAATTTTTTTTAATTATATATAGGATTAATTAGAATATATACAGCCATAAGCAATTTCACATCTAACATTGACAAGTTGGATTAATGGTAGACATCATTATAAAATACGAATAATTTATTTTTTGTTCTATAGTAATTGCATATGAATCGATTCTAAAAAATTATTTCACATTTTTTTATTTAATCATATACTTGAAGATTAATCTTTTTAAATTCGATAAAATGTTTCCAGGTCTATTCATATATTAATGATATGTGACTAATTAATGTCAAAATGAAGTACACGTGAAATGTAGATGATGAAATTCATGATGGAGAAGATAATTTATATATTATTTCTCAAATTGACACAACTTGCCAATATGAGGGTAAATTTTCGGTTTAATGTCAACATTAGAAATAAAATTGCACAATTTTAGACGTTAAAATTAAGATTACTCTTAACTGTGAAAGTTGAAGCTATTTTTACACCTTATCTCTGTCATTATAAAAAAAGTAAAATTCATTCTAAAATAGAATTAATATTTAATATATTGAAAATTTAGAAATATATAAAGATACTATTTTAATACAATAAAAATATAGTTCAACATAAATAATGCATTTAACTTAAAATCTAGAATATAGGCCAAATTATACTTAGAGAACCACAATCGGTAATTTCTCTCATGTTTATTTTTTTTTTAATACGAGTTGAAAATGTTTTTTTAATTAATTTTTTTAAACGAAAAATTGTGGTAACCCTGTCTCGGTTGGATAGTCGGGACACAAATTGACCATTGTTTGTGTTGGGTTATTTCATTTTTAAAATGCCAACATGACACATACCGGATGCCTGTATGGTTTTCGGTCCGACCAGCTTAGATCTGACTTTAATATGTATTTATATAAGCCGAATAGATTTGTTGCCCCCGTACTTGGTCTAAAACTTCACTGTCCCATGAACTTTCAAAGAAAAGGAGACACACTCCTCTACATGTCAAAGTGCTCACCGCTTTCCTATAAGTAGAATGCTGTCCTGACCAAAAACACAGGAAAAAAAAAACACTTCCATTTTCTAAATTTAATTCTAGGAAAAGAAATGAGAAAGAAGGTGAAACTTGCTTTCATAGAAAAAGATTCAGCAAGGAAAACAACATTCAGAAAGAGGCAGAAGGGTTTATGGAAGAAAATGACTGAATTAACAACTCTCTGCGAAATCGAAGCCGGTGCCATAATTTACAACCCTTATGATTCTCAGCCGGAGATTTGGCCGTCACCACCGGGAGTTCAACGAGTTATTTCTCAGTTCAAAACGGTGCCCGAAACGGAGCAAAGCAAGAGAATGCTTAATCAAGAGAGCTTTCTCCAGCAAAGAATCAGCAAAGTGAATGAGCAGCTGAAGAATCAAATAAAGGAGAACCGGGAAGAGGAGGTAACTCAGGTGATGTTCCAAAGCCTCGCCGGAAAAAGTATGAACAAGCTGAACCATCTCGATTTGAATGATCTTCAGTCGTTAATTGATCAAAACGTGATGGAGATAATTAATAAAATTGAAACCCTAAGGGTTAATCCTCATGCCGGAGTTTCTGTTGGGGTGGCGGTTCCAGGGGCGGAGTCTTCGGTGGCTGGAGATTCTGATGAAGAGTCGGTGGGACTTGGAGGAAGAATGCTGAGGGGGCACTGCCGGCGGTGAAGATGAGATGTTGCTGCCAAAAAATTAATGTTCTGTTTCTGTTTTTATCAAAGAAAAAATAAAGAATGGTTATTTGATCTTTAATTTTGTTGGAGTGAATTAATTTTCTGTTTTTTTATAAAAAAATAAAAAATAATAATTTTCTGTTTCCGTGTTGTGTTAGCCAATTTGGCTAATATGAATAAATTAATAATTAATAGTTTTGGATATAATTTCTGGCTCCTTACTATAATTTGGACGTATGTGTTGTTAATCTCAAAAATATATTAATTGGTTTAATACATTAAGAGTTCTTGAATTTGTTCTAACAATTTTATTGGCCCCTCAATTTATAAAGTGTCACGTTAGTCTCTTTAAATTTATTTAAAATAATTAATTGGTCATCTCAATTTATTTAACGGGACATATTGATCTATTAAAATTGCTTATTGTGATCAATTAGTTCCATAAACTTATTTAGAAAGAATAACGTTTCAATTAAATCTGTTAAAAAATAAAAATATTAAAAAAATGAACTTTCTATATTTCAGTCCTTTAGAATATTTTTTATTATATAGATTTAGAGATTTAAGCATTAAGTAACTTACTACATATACTATTACATTCACCAAATAACCTAGTTTTACACAATAGAAAAAAGATGTTTTACAATTTTTCTTTATTCAAATAAATCATTCTTATGCCATCCAGGGGCGAATTCAGGATTTCTTCTCCATGGGGGCAAACAATACAACTAAAATAATTTTTATCCAAAAAATAATAATAATAACAATACAAATAAATTATGTCAATTAAAATATATTAAAATAATACAGAACTTAATATCCTTCATGACTGTCCTCTACGTTTCTTAATATCCCATGGGGCCTCCGGTCGCTAGAACCACCATGATCAGAGGTTTGACCCCTCTGTCTCCATAAAATTTAAGGTTATTGTGGTTTCGGTCCCTTTATCTCCAAGAAATTTTGATCGGGTGATGAATTAGAACCCCAAAATTGGCCATATCCTATTAGGTCCTCCCTAAATCCAAAATTCTAATTATTTTTGGGCTTATTAGGTCATCTCTAAATCCAAAATTCTAATTTTTTTAGGGAAAATTACACAGAAATTCATTTTTCAAAAACTATTTACAACTATGTCAAGTTATAAGTTTGGATTATATCAAACTAGTAAAATCAGTACTTTTAATATATTTTAAGAATTAGAATTTATAAATTAGAAGTCTAGAATAAATTTTCTAGGGTTTATGATTTATGAATTGGAGTCTAGACTTTTTAAATTATGATGTAAAATCATAATTTATAGAGAATAATGACATATTAAAAAATAAGTTTGGTGATATGACTTAGTTGTAATTTTGTACTTAATTATGATATTCATGTTTTACCTGTTAAGCTCTCCTTAAATCCAAATTTTTAATTTTTGTGCCTGTTAAACCATTGTTAAATCCAATATTCTAAATTTTTTAGCCTAAGCTCATTTCTAAATCTGATTTTTTCTATTAGTCACAATTTTTTTTACATGTTAAGAATCTTAAACACAGTGTTGCTTTATTTTAAGAAGTTTTATTTTGGTACTTAAAAATTGGTTCTTGACCACTCAGATTATAACACGTATATATACGGAAAAAAATTTGAACAAGTTCGATTTAGCAAATTTTTTTTACACACGTACGTGTAAAATCGGCCCCCAATTGACCAATCTTGTATTCGCCACTAAATTCTATATTAAAATTGATTATCTTGTTAATTAACAGCCAATTGTATCCGATTATAACTATTAAATAGACTTAATATACTTTTAGCCTATGTATTTATCTTAAAAAAAGTTAAATGTTCATGTACTTTGAAAAGACCTGCTAACTCTTTGAACCGGTGATTTTCACCTAGTTAATGACTAGCCGAGTAACTTTGATCAGTCATCATTAGATTAGATTTATTAGACAATATAAAAAATATAATCAATTAAACTCTTAGTTCGTTTTTATCTAATATAGATTATACATCAATTAATATAATTTATCTTATATTTGATTAGAGCACTCCAATATAATTTGGATTTCGATTTGATCATAGTATATAATTATATTAATCTCAATTTTACAGTAATACGAAAAAATGTAATAATTATTTTTAAAAATATATCTCACGATTTAACTTTAAATAATTACAATTAGAAAAGATATTTCCTATATAAAGAGTATTATAGTAATTTAAAAACATATTATAGTAGGATAATAATTTAAACATTTTAGCATTTTCTCTTTTTCGAAATTTTATATAATGTTAGTTTTATAAAGTAAATGACTTACACGATTAGCATATTAACAAGTAATTTTTCTATACAATATGGGTGAAACCGGACCGAATATAAAACAAGATTTATAATTAAATCATGTTTTCAAGGTCGGAGACAGGGGTTAGAGGGCGACGGGATCCTCCCGATCGTCAGAACCACCCCATACGATGGACGTTTTCGGCTTTCTATTTATGATAAAGTAAGCTTGAGGGGTTTATAATTATAATTTTAATAGTAAACTATCAAAGAAATTCTCAAACTAAATTTTAAGGAGTTGGAAAACCCCCAAAATTCACAAGCTGGACTTATAGAAATTAGAAATCGCTATTTGATAAAAGATTAACAGTAAAATCTCAAAAAAAATTGTATTTTAAATGTATAATACATACAACTTAATAAAATGGTTGTTTATATTCCATAAACCCTAATATTAAAATTACATAAAAGCCTATAAATTAACTAGCTAAGGAAAACTTAAAGGGCTAAAATGGAATAAGGAAAAATGGATGCCAAACTTGTAAATAGGTTAATCGCGAGAGTTGTATCAAAACAGTTTTAATAATCCTAATATTAAATTAATTTTCTGTTTTTATAAAAAAATAAAATTAATAATAATTTTCTGTATCTATGTTGTTTTAGTTTTAGCCAATTTGGCATACATGACTAAATTAATCATTAATAATTTTATTGTTGACTTTTTGGGAAATTACATTTAAGGTAGTTTGGATATAATTAGATATAATGGCTGGCTCATTGCTATATTCACCATTTTTTCCTGTTACAGATATATACTTGTATGGTATGTATATGGGCGCATGTGGTAAAAAACGTGTGATGTTAATGTTCAAACTATATTAATTGCCTTAATACATGAATAGTCTAATAAGGATTAACAAAGCCATAATTGGTAAATTTATAAGCTGTCTAATAAACTTAATTAAAATATCTATTTCATCTCAATTTGTTTAAAGTGACTTCTTGGTCCTTTTAACTTATTACTTACAATTATCAGTTAGCCCTCTGAACTTGTTTAAAGTGATATGCATTTTGATTTATTTAAATCTGTACAAAAATTCCAAACTTAAAAAATAAAAGTCTAATTCACGATTTTAAATCTTTAAATAAATTAACTTTCTATTTTTCAGACCTTTAGAGAATTTTTATGGATTTAGAGAATCAATAATGACAACTTAAGGAAGTTTAGGGGTTAATGAGATACTAAATGAGTTTAGAGATCCAATCAAACTTTTTAAAAAAGTTTTGGGGCAATTAATATATTAAACCTATATTAATTAAAAAAAATGAAAATTTAAAATAGATAGATAAAAAGCAAACAATAATACTAAACTTCCATATATATATATATCGTTTTCATTTTTCGTAACTCATAAACCGTGTTGGGATGTCTTGCAGTCGCCAGGGGTGCCAACATAGTTGGGATGTCTGGTTCTGCTTTGATCTCGTCCGTATCTTTATTTAAAAAAAACTCATAAACCGTGTTAAATATATGTCATTTAAAATTTAATGTTGTTTTCTTTTTACAATTTTCTATAGATCTCTGAAAGCCTCTTCTCATTAGAATGTTTCCCACAATAAAGGAGATATCGGTTGCTCGACATAGATACTCTGATGTCTAAGTTACTACATATACTATTTCATTTAACAAATATCCCAGTTTTACACAATAAAAAAAAGATGCTTCACAATTTTTCTCTATTCAAATAAATCATCTTATGCCATCGTCTATCATAAAAAAAAAAGAATTCCAATATTTTTTTTACCATCAATATTTTTGAATAATTGGTTTTTCTTTCAGGTCCAACCCTTAGGCAGTCGCAATCTCTGTCTAGCCTCTTGGTCAGCTTTGTTTTTGAATCTAACATATTAATTTTTTGACCAATTTTGCATATATTAAATTATTGGTTAGTTAAAAAACTTACTATAAATATTAAACCCGATTAAAAATATATTACTAATTCTATTTACCTTTAAAATTACAATTTTGTATAGGTAAAAAATATGAGACTCAAAGGTCATAAGTGATGGTCAATGGTCACAGTGGCCCCCGGTGTAACAAAGTGTAAAGTTCAATAATCATACCGAGAAGAATTGAAGTTAAGTGGCCACAATTTAAAAATGGATATAATTAGTGGCCATGCGTGTAATTTACCCCTTGTTAACTAGGAGCTAAATGTATCCGATTATAATTATTAAATAAACTTAGAGGGTGTTTTGGTGCTCCTTTTTGTGCTCCTGTTTGTGTTTTCAGTTCGAAATGGAGAGTTTTAGGTGTTTGGTTAGTGACATTCCTGTTTGCATTTTACACTTGAAAAGCAGCATTAGGTGTTTGGTTAGTGACCTCCTGTTTGCTTTTTACACCTGAAAAGCAGTCTTTTACAAAAGCAGAGAATCTCTGCTTTTTGAAAAAAACAGCTTTTTCCAACAGCAAACAACAAATTATAATAGCAAACAGCAATTAGCAACAGCAAACAGCAAATCGTAACAGCAAACAGTATGTAAAACAAACGGGCCCTTAATATATTTATAGCCTATGTATTTATTAAAAAAAAAAGTTAAATGTACATGTACTTTGAAAAGATCTGGTAACTCTTTGAACTGATGATTTTCACTTTGATAATTGGCTGAGTAAATTTGAGCATTTATCATTAGATCTAGATTTATTATTAGATAGGCCTAATACATCACCAGTTCCCTGAACTAATCCAAAATAGTAGATTGTCTCTTTGAACTTTGTAAATGTCTCATCAGCTTCCTAAACTTGCTTATTTCGTATCACCAGCTCCTTAAACTTATTCATAGAAGTATATTAACTCCCCGAACTTTGCAAATGTCTCACCAACTCCCTAAACTTGCTCATTTTGTAACAACTAAATACAAAAACTTATTAAACCTAAATTCTAAAAATATGTCTTCATCTATTCGAGAGGTAATTTTTTCGCTTCTCCTATCTTTCAACCTATTATAGAAGTTAACGTTCCAGGTTTGAGAGATTGAATGGATGAGGATCGAGAGGTAGTATTATGGTTTTTGTATTTAGTTGTTACCGAATAAGAAAGTTTGGGGAGTTGGTGCAGTTGCAAAGTTCAGGGAGCTAATCTATTTTTATGAACAAGTTTAGGGAGCTGGTGATACGAAATAAGCAAGTTTAGAAAGCTGGTGAGACACTTGCAAAGTTCAAGTAGCCAATCTAATATTTTGACAAGTTCAGAGAGCTGGTAACGTATTAGGCCTATTATATAATATGAAAAATATAATCAACTAAACTCTTAGTCATTTTTCTCTAATATGGATTATAATTAAATGAATATCATTTATCTTACAATAAATTGATTTTAATGAGAGCACTCCAATATAATTTGGATTTGATCATAGTATTATATTAATCTCAATTTTACTATAATACGGACAAAAGTGTAATAATTATTTAAAAAATATATCTCACAATTTAATTTTAAATAATTACAATTAGAAAACATATTTCCTATATAAAGAGTCATTTAAAGACATATTGCAGTAGGATAATAATTTAAATATTTTAGCACATTTTCTCTTTGGCAGAAATTTTAAATAATTTTAATTTTATAAAATAAATTACTTACACAATTAGTATATTAACAAGTATTTCTTCTATACAATAGTGTTGAAACTGGACCGGATATAAAATAAGATTTATAATTGAATCATGGATTCAAGGTCGGAGACATGGGTCTAGAGGGATACAGGCTCCTCCCGATTGTCGGAACCACCATCTACTATGGATGGTTTCTGCTTCTTATTTCCGACAAAGTAAGCTTGAGGGTCTGGTGCAAATCGGGTTTATAATGATAATTTTAATCATAAACTATCAAAGAGATTCTCAAACTAAATTTAGTAATTTTTAGCTTTTAAAGGGGCAAAAAGACATTTATTCTATTTTTACATCCAATACAAGTCTATATCTACTATTGAATGTAATTGTGATTAAAGTCTTTGATGTGAGAGTTTTGTTGAGACAGAATTTATCCGGACTCGAATTTGAATTTGATTTAACCGTCGACCTAATAAAGAAGAAAAAACAAGCAAACATAATATATAATTTAGTAATTTACCATATTAAAGGAGCACATCAAGTATAAATGAATAGATAGAATGAATAAGCAAATATATTTATGAAAAAATTTAAGGATAAATCTAAAAAAATATCATGTTCTTTCACGTATTACTAAACTAGTATCTGAAAAAAGGAATTGTCCAAACAACTGAACTTTTTCGTTTTGCTAACGATTATCTTTTAGTTTGAAACTATAAAAATAATCGTTAACGAACTCAAATAGAAAAAGTTGAACACTTGAATTTGTTAGAACATCATCAAGTTTTTGAATTTTTTAATTTTTTAATTTTAAAGTCGTCAACGTTTATTTTAATTTTAGGATCTTTGGTTTTAGTAAAATGAAAACCCTCAGTCATCTCCATTAGCTACTCGTTTGACAATACGTGTTTTTTAGCTTTATCCAAAATTTAATAGTGTTTTTGTTATTTACGATTTTGTGTAAGTTTTGTAATGTAGGGATCTTTAAAATCATATTATCATCAGAATGTTTATCTATCGATTGTCCAACGTAGACACTCTGATATCTAAATACTATCAGTTTTAAGAATAATGAAAACAATGAATTCTAGGATTTTGAACATCTGTCGAATTTTTTTTAAACCCTATGTTTATAGGGTTTTACAGTTTCTTTTAAGGTTTTAAAATATCATCTTCTTATCTTGCTAAATCAATCTAGTCCAAAAGGAAAACTCATAAATATGTTTTTGTTATTTTTAATTTTTGGGTTATTTACTTATTCATTCCATTTACTTAATTCATTAATTTTAAATTCAACAATTTTGTTTGAAATTTTGGTTAAATGACACATGTTTTACCTTTTAAAGGGGTAAATAAATTTGGAAAAAGTAAAAAAAAAAACCTCATGTGTCGACGTTTTGTTAAACAGTTATTTTGAAAATTGTTTTGTCCAAACGGAAACTGATGTTTCTTTTTTGCAACTAGAAGATTATTGGTATTTTCGCTTTACTAAAAATAAGGACCTCAAAATTAAAATGAGCATTGACGATCTCAAAATTGAAAAATTCAAAACTTTAATTTTTTAACGTTTTAATTTTATGGTCATTTAGGTGTTGTTTGGTGAGGAAAGAGAAAGTGAATGTCTAGAGAGGAAGATCTGAAAATGATGATTTTGAAAAAAAAAAAAATTTGGTTCGATAGTAAATATTAGACTACACAACTTTAATTTCTGGAATTTTCCATTTTAAGGTCGTTAACAATCATTTTTAGTACCAAATTAAAAGATCATTGTCTTTGGTAAAACGAAAACCTCAGTCCCCGTTTGGAAAAAAATTCCACAAATACGTGTTTGACAAAACGTTAAAGCACATGGCTTTTCTTTGGACTTTATCCAAAAAAATAAAATTATTTAGTTTTTACAAACTGGTTTGAAATTTGCAGCCTAACACGAGTCTTGGTCTAAAATCTGAATTAGTGTGAACGGTCGGCTTAAAATAACATATAGTTTATAAAGAAAAAAATAAATTAGTAACGAGGTTAATTACCAAAAACAACCTCGTGGTTTGGCCGATTTGCAGCGCGGTACTGTGGTATTTTTTTTACAAACACAACTCTGTGGTTGTCACCGTTAATAAAATCGCACTAAATAATTTAACAGTGTTAAATGATAGGGTAATTTTGGAAAACCAAAATCTTTGATTTTTTTTACTTTTTATTTATCTTATAAAATTTCAAGAATTCTGGAATTTCCAGACGTTCTTCAACATCTAGAAATTCTAGAATTCTGGAGTTTTTCCAGAGTTCTCGAAATTTTCTGAAATTTTGGGAAATTTTAGAATTAAAAAAAATAAGAAGTGAACGAGAAGAAGAAAAAAGACGAAGAAGAAAAGAGGGGGAGGAAGAAGAAAATGAGAAGAAATGAAGAGGAGGATGAGGAGTACCAAGAAGAATGAGAGAAGAAGAAGGAGAGAGAAAATAAAAAAAAATCGTTTTTCCCAAAATGTCGACATGTCATGTCATCAACTTAACAAAATCCATTTATTTGCCTTGATTTTATTAACGATGTCAACCACATGATTGTGTTTGAAAAAAAAAACCACAGGCAAGGGTCTGCGAATTGGACAAACCAGAGGGTTGTTTTTTTTTTGTAATTAACCCTTATTATTAATAAGCTTAGTTGAGGTTGGTGAGATTTGAACTTATGACCTCTCATCTTTAAACAAAAGCCTTAAACCAATTCAGTCACCGCAAATTATTGAAATCATATTATATATGTTAAATATAAACCAACATGAGGAGGGAAAAAAAGTATAAAACTATCGATACTCAATAGTGGAGCCGGTGACCGGGGCTTTAGCCCTAGACCCTGGACTAGCTGCGACACTAAGTATAACGATAGAAAGAAAAATAAGAAAGAAAAACTAGGGTAAATTTCATCAATGGTGTATAACTTTTACCCAATTTCACACTTTGGGGTACAACCTTCAATTTGTCTCACTAATATGTACGAACTTATAGGTGACCTCCCACTTTGGTGTATAACCGGTTAAAATGACCAGTCAACTCAAAAGTCAACGAGCCAGCACATTATTTTTTTATCTTACCCAGTACCCACACATAAAATAATTACAAAAATAGCCTCCTTTTTAAATTAAAAAACTCAATCTCCCCTATATTTTGCTGGGTAAATTGCATCAATGGTGCACAAACTTTACCTCATTTCACACTTTGGTATACAACCTTCAATTTGTCTCATTAATATGTACGAACTTATAGATGACCTCTCACTATGGTGTATGGCCGGTAAAAATGATCGGTCAACCCAAAGTCAACGTGCCAACTCATCAATTTTTACTTTATTCATTTAAAAAATGGGACCCACTTATAATGTAATTACAAAAATACCCTCTTCCTAAATAAAAAAAAACAATATCTTCATCTTTTCATTTCTCTTTCAATCTTTCATAATTTTTTTCTGCAAATCTTTCTTTCTTCTCCATTTCCTTCTCTCTCTATACCTTATTTCTTCACTTAATCTTGCCAAACCCCAAATCTAAAAGAGCTACAATCAAATCATAATTTAGAAACTTATCCAAGTTAAAATTAAAAAAGGAAATACCTAGATTGCGACTTCAATTTTTTGCCATTCTTAGCAGCCATCATTTGCTTAAAATCTGGAAAATTAACACAACCATCGCTTGTTCTTCCTTGACTGGCCACGTTTTCTTCATAACATTTATAGTCTATCACATGTTCTTCCATGGCTGACAATATTTTCATATTAAATATGCGAGTGATGGAAAGCTTCTGCCCCGATGTTGGATATTTTCTACAAATGAAGAATTTGAAGAAAGCAGATGTGGTGATTTTTAGTATCTCAACATCTATAAAGGCCTCAAGTGGTAAATTAGCAAGAAGATTAAGGCCAGTTCTTGGCCTGTGTGTGTCAGGGTCAATACCCAACTGCAGAAGTTTCTTCTTCAAATGTGTATTCCACAAGTTTTAAATTTGGTTGATGGTCCTTCTAGGTAGACTTTGTGCTATGGCTAACCATCTCTAAAACCTATTTCTTAAAGCAAAGGGTGAAGTCGAAAATTGGTTTTGGAGAGAGAGGTTTTAGAGAGAGAAATTAGGAGAGAGAGAGGAGTTAATTCTAAGATAGTGAATGAATTAAAAAAATAAAAATTAGAAGAAAGAATCAAGGAAAATAATATTGTGATTTGATTATAGCTCTTTTAGATTTGGGGTTTAGCAAAATTAAATGAAGAAATAAGGTAGAGAGAGAAGGAAAGGGAGAACGAGGAAGGATTTGCACGAAAAAATATGAAAGATGGAGACATATTGTTTTTTTTTTATTTAGGAAGAGGTTATTTTTGTAATTGCATTATATGTGGGTCCCATTTTTTAAATAAATAAAGTAAAAATTGATGAGTTGGCACGTTGACTTTGGGTTGACCGGTCATTTTTACCGGCCATACACCATAGTGGGAGGTCACCTATAAGTTCGTACATATTAGTGAGACAAATTGAAGGTTGTACACTAAAGTGTGAAATGGGATAAAGGTTGTACACCATTGATGAAATTTACCCATATTTTGCTTTGTCTCTATTTCTCTCTTTCCTTTTTTCTGGATATACTTTCTCTCTCTCTTCCCCCTTTTTGCTACCAAACAAAAACATATCCCATTTTTTATTTCCTCACCCCACCAAGTTCAGGCACCTCTCTCTTTCTCACATATATATTCCCCTTCTCTTCTTCCTCATTCATTAATCTCTATCTTCTATTTACATCTTATCATCAATAGAAGGATTCAACAACATCTGCTCCGCTTCCTCCTCCGATTTTTTATCTTCCGAGTCTTCTTTTAACAGCAATAACACTACTTCGAAAAATTCAAGTAGTCCTCAAAGGATCAAAGGTCCATGGAGCACCGAGGAAGACATGATTCTCACCCGTCTCGTGGACTGGTATGGAGCTCGGAATTGGACCTTGCTAAGTCGCTACATTAATTGCTGATCACGGAAATCGTGTAGTCTTATATGGTGCAATCAACTTAGTCCAAATGTGGAGCATCGTCCTTTTTCTTCCTGGTCGGACTGATAATGCTGTTAAAAACCATTGGAATTCCACATTGAAGAGAAGAGCGAAATAGGAACATCCGAATGTTGATGATAATAATGATAATGGGAAGAATTTTAATGAATTAGGTTCTCTTGATAATAAATTAGATGATAATAATGATAAAAGGGAGAAGAGAGAGACGAGTTTGAGAGAGAGAAAGTATATCCAGAAAGAAAAAAGGAAAGAGAAACAAAAGGAAATATGGAAAAATTGAGTTTTTTTATTTAAAATGGAGGGTATTTTTATAATTATTCTATGTGTGGGTCATGGATAAGATAAAAAAAAAATAATGTGCTAGCACGTTGACTTTTGAATTGACCGGTCATTTTAACCGGCCATACACTAAAGTGGGAGGTCACTTATAAGTTCGTATATATTAATGAGACAAATTGAAGATTATACACCAAAGTGTGAAACTGGGTAAATGTTGTACACCATTAATGAAATTTACTCAGAAAAACTAAGATAAAATCACTTTATGATGACAATAATCACTATGCCAACATGTCATGCTAATTTCATCATATACAAAATATATTAATTAGATAACAAAAATTACAATTTCATCATAAGCTGCAAATAAAGCACGTGACAATACTTAATTTCATTGTCCAGGGGTTTAATACATTAGGAGGTTGTTCAACTTGATTCAAAAAGATGATTGGCTTCTTATTAGCTCTCTAAACTTTCATAAAGTAACATGATTAACTACCTAAATCAACATGGCGGAACAATATTGATTTTGGACAAATTGAAATGTAGATAGATATAAGCAAGTTCATGGAGAAATTCATCATTGTAAGCAAATTCAGTGGGCTAATAGGTCACTTTAAACAAATTAAAAATGACGAATAAGTTAGTTTAAATAAGTTCAAGGGCTAACGACGCACTTTGTAAGTTTAAAAGGCCAATTGAATTTTTGAATCAAATTTAGCGAGCGAATGATGTATTAAACTTGATGCTCTCATCAAGCTGATTAACTAGCATATTGAGTTTCTAACTTGATTAATATGTGGATAAATTTTCCTAAACTTGTTCTAGACAATCCAATTTTACTAAACTTGTTCTAGACAAATTAAAAAATAATAATTACGCATGTATCTGCAAAACTGCCCCCTTAATGGACGTGGGTCACTTGATTCAACCAAGTGACTAGGGTAGGTCGAACCAGATAATGTCAAAAGTATAAATTAATATGACATTTATTTGTGAATCGACTTGGTGGGATGTTGTCTCGGATTTTTTTGGATCGGTCTTTTTTCATGATCGTGTAGGACGTTGCGTTTATCGTTTTTCCTAATTCTTTGGCTTCATTTTATTCTTTATTCTTTTTGTATTATGACATTTATTTACTCTTTTAATAAATTTGGTTCGGGGCTTTTTTGGGTCTGTGGTGGGGGTCCAGCATAGCTGGGATGTTCGCCGCTTACCCTTCCTCGCTAACCAATCTTTAATAAAAATAAAAAAAATAAAAAAATATAAATATTATATATATAATTAATTCAAATTAGTTTTTATCAATTATATATATATATATATATATATATATATATATATATATATATATATATATAATCGGGCCGGAGCTTGCCTCACTTCCAATCGAAAATTATATATATATATATATATATATATATATATATAGTTATAATTATAATAAACTAAAATTAATTAAAAACTAGAATTAATATTCAAACTTTTTTATCAAAAAAATAAAATATCAAATCACATTAAATTAAGTAAATTATAATTAAAATTTGAGAAATAAAATACGTATAATATTTTAAGGGGAAAGTACGAAAAGAGATATGTGGTTTGTCCAATTTACAAACAGTAAGGATGTGGTTTAAAAGTTTTCAAATAGAGGTACATAATATATTTCACTTATAGAACAAAGTTCTGAAATCTACAGTATTAAAATCAAGCTATGTTGTTAATTTGTTAAAATCAAGATCCAAGACTGTTCCTTGGCGTTTCCGACAAGAGTGGATGCTTTGCCTTTCCCTTGTGTCCCAAATGACAATTTTTGTTTCGCATATTTTTAGAGAAGGAAATAGGGTGGCGGATTCCTTAGCTAACCATGGTTGATCTGCTTTTTCGTTGATTTCATGGAACTCCTCGCCTTCTTTCAGCTCTCATCTTGTGTCTGATGACTTGGCGGGACTGTCCCAGTTTCGATTCCGCTAGTTTGTTTGTATTTTATTTCGCTTTTTTGTTTGTTCTTTTTTTTATTTATTTATTTTTTTTTTTGTACGGATCTTCTCTTCTCTTTTAATAATATTTTGGGCTCGGCTCCATTTGATTCGAAGTGTGCTAACTTTGTTAGTGTTGAAACACCTTTCCACATGATTTTGATTTGACAAAATTATTTAAATAAATCTATGATTAAGGGACAATTAAATTTAAGTGCTTTGATTTAATTGTACTAATATGTTTGTTCAATGATGAGTATAAATATAAATACAAATAGAAATAAAAAGTAAGACAGGACGAAGTCAGCATAAGATCACAGCACAAGCTGAGTATAGTGGAACTCAACGTGAGAGAAGATAAGTCATCTTCAGAACAGAAGCTTAAAGATCAAGAAGCTGAGTGGAACAAAACTCAGTAGAAAAGTCTTCCGAGAACTATGTCTTGCAGAACGAAGCTGACCATGGAAGCTGAGTAAAAGAGAACTCAGTATATGCATTAGCAAACAATCACAAACAACGACTATCAAAGACAAGCTGAGTGATCTTCAGGACAGCATGAATGATCCGTTTGCTAAAAGACAAGCTCCGACAACTGTCTGCACCAATAATAGAAACCTTGGAATTACGCAAAAGCCAATTTCGAGATGCATGGGTCAACTGTTCGTTAGCTAAAAGACGAACCGGCACAAGAAGACGAAACCTGCAAGAAGAAAACAAACCTGACGCCTGCGGAATTCAGACGACAGGATTGGCCTGCAAAACTGAAGCTGACCAGAACTTGTCTCAAAAAGGAGCCGTTTGGATTAACGGACAAATCCAAAGATTCAAATCATTTCTGCTTCAGACCTCAACTATATAAGGACATGATCATTCTTGGATCATTAGCCGATCACAACAAGAACAAAAAAAAGCATACATACAAAGCACACAAAAACCAAAAAGATCTTACACCAAATTTCTATTCTTGTGTAAAAGCTAGATTGATTTTCTGTAATCATCTAAAGTGTTCTTCATTCAAACAGAACAATTTGTATCAATTGTAAAATTGAGAGTGTTGTTCTGAGTACTCGGTGTTGAGTGCTTAGTGGTAGAGAAATCTAGGTGTTCGGTTATAGCACTTAGTAGGAGTTGAGTAGACGAATAGAGGACGGTACTCTTGCATATTCATGTTAGGGATTATAGCCAGTTAATCAACTGTAGCGCAGCGGAATTGCGGTTTAAAATTTATTTCTAATCCCTTTTAGTTTGATCTTTGTCCGCTAACCATTGATTGAATAAAACCTTTCGATCCGTTTAAGGATATAAACATACCCGGACTGTCTCTTCTAGAGACGGCTGAAGAATCCACAAGGTAGTAAGATCTCCGTAGTCAGGTGCACGAACAGCTATTGAGCTAGAACCGGTGCTAGCCGAAGAACGAAGAAGAACCGGAGAGATAAGGTAATTAGCCAAGAACAAACCCACTTTTTCAATTAGAATTGATGTGTCTGCGTATTCACTTTTTGTGAATTAATGTGGCTGGCGGAAATTCATTCTGTGGTGGTTAATTAGGTTTAGGTTTTATATATAGTGTATTTATTTCTAAACCTAATTGGTTTAGGGTTAATTGGTTAATTACAAAACTAATCCAATCCTAATCTAATTATATAAATAAATACCAATAGTATTTATTCTATACAATTAATTACGATTAGATTAAATTTAATTACTGCAATTAAATAAATAACACTAATTAATAAATTGACGTATTAATTTAATTAATTAGTTACCGAATGCAATTTCATTAATTTACAAATTAATTAATTACATCTCGCAAACTAATTAATCAATTAAATACTCAACACTTCAGACCATTAATCAATTACCTTAATACAAAGTATCAATTAATCAATTAATTAACCACCAATTAATTATCTTGACATTTTACTGTCAATCAATTAATTAATTTCATCTCTCCAATGTATCGTTCTATAAGTTCTAACTCAGATGTTCGATGTGCACGATCCTATGGGACTGTCCTTAGCTAGCAGTGGGCTTATAGCCCACAGACAGTAAGTGGGTTCTAGCAAACCATTACTGCCCCTAACTAAGACAGAGTTTCAGCAGTCTAAAGATGCAGAGACCCTGTAGTTATCTCTTAACGTCTTTTACCATTTGATATCGATATTATAAACTAGAGGCATGGCGGTTGTCATCCTCTCTGCTGTTTATGGATCTTAAGTAGATTAATGAATCAGATAAGTAAACTACTTATTAGGGTGTGGCCACACACTTATCAATCTCACTTATCAAGTGGCCTGTGATATCATCTCACTGTTATGTGAGTGGTAATTCCATCACTTCACTATCAATACCAACGTGTTCACATGTTCACCCAATCATACCCGTATTTGGCATCCTGTTACAGACCTGTTAGGCGTATGTCAAAGTGAACCGGATCCCACATTGATATTATAATGAAATCTGGTCTGAAGACAGTTAGAGACCTACTTAAGAAAACTAATGACACAACCACCATGTAGTTTTCTCGGGCGGGTTGATCCAGTCACATGTATACAACATGTACCCATATTCACAACTGACTTATCAAGTGTTATGGCTAGTATCAATTACTACCATACAGTCGTCGAATATACAAGTCTGTGGTCCTAATCATTCCCATGATAGAACAGACTTGGGATATGGTTTTACGATTGTCAATCAATGGATTCTCTATTCATATTATAGCACAAGATATAAATGAACTAGATTAATGCCTTTATTAATGTAACACAAATAGTGTATCTATGCAAGAATAATCAAAAGCATAATACAATATACATGAACCAATGCCTAAGAACTAGGGCACACCAACAGTCTCCCACTTGGACTAGTTCCAAGCAGGCATTGCCCTAATCCCTATAGATCTAGTATGACCATCATGTAGGCGCTGTGCAAGTGCCTTGGTAAACGGATCTGCGACATTGTTCTCGGTGTCAACTCTCTGTAATGTAATGTCACCTCTCGCCTGGATCTCCCGGATGAGGTGAAACTTTCTAAGTACATGTTTGGATCTTTTGTGTGATCGGGGCTCCAGTGCTTGTGCTATGGCACCGTTGTTATCACAGAAAACATCAACTGCACCTAGGATAGTAGGAACTACACCTAAGTCAGTTATGAACTTCTTGATCCAAACTGCTTCCTTTGCAGCGTCGCATGCAGCTATGTACTCAGCTTCCGTTGTAGAATCGGCAATGGTAGGCTGCTTTGAGGATCTCCAACTAATGGCACCGCCATTCAGGAGAAAAACATAACCAGACTGTGATTGTTTCTGGTCCTCATTAGTCTCGAAACTTGCATCAGTGTAACCTGATACTGCCAGCTCCTCTTGCCCACCAAAAACTAAAAAGAGATCCTTGGTACGCTTAAGGTACTTTAGGATAGCCTTAACTGCCTTCCAGTGCTCCTCGCCGAGATCTGACTGGTACCGACTAGTCATGCTAAGTGCAAATGCAGCATCTGGCCTTGTACATAACATAGAGTACATGATAGATCCTATAGCTGACGCATATGGGACCTTTTCCATGTTCTCTCTGTCCTGCTTTGTCTGAGGACAATCTTTCTTACCAAGTTTCAACCCATGGCGCATAGGCATGAATCCTTTCTTAGCCTGGTCCATGCTGAATCTTCTAAGAACTTTGTCTATGTATGTTGCCTGACTCAAGCCTAGAAGTCTGTTGGATCTATCTCTGTAGATCCAGATCCCTAAGATCGTTTCGGCTTCTCCTAAGTCTTTCATTGCAAAGCATTTACTCAACCACTGCTTCACGCCTTGCAGTGTTGGTATATCGCCTCCAATGAGTAGTATGTCATCGACATACAATATTAGGAAAGTGGATATGCTCCCACTGAATTTCATATACACACAGGGTTCATCAGGATTCTGCACGAAACCATATTCAGTTATGGCTTCATTGAATCTCTGATTCCAAGACCTAGATGCTTGCTTCAATCCATAAATGGATCTTTGAAGCTTACATACTCGGTTAGGATACTTCGGATCGATAAAATCCTCTGGTTGTGTCATGTAGACATCCTCCAGTAACTTCCCGTTCAGGAAAGCGGTTTTAACATCCATCTGCCATATCTCATAGTTATACCATGCAGTTATGGCCAGTACTATCCTAATGGATTTGAACATAGCAACTGGTGAAAAGGTTTCATCATAGTCAATTCCTTGGATTTGTCTATAACCTTTTGCCACCAGTCGCCCCTTGAAGGTGTTATCGACTTTTAATTTGAAACACCACTTGCAGCCAATCGTTTTAACACCCGGAGGTGGATCCACCAAGTTCCACACTTGGTTATCACGCATAGACTGCATTTCAGCCTCCATAGCTTTACGCCATTGATCTGATTGTGGGCTTTCAATAGCCTCTTGATAAGTCTTGGGCTCATCCTGGCCATCGACCATTATGTCCCCATCATCAGTCACGACAAAGCCGTACCTTTCGGGTTGATGACGTGTCCTATCAGACCTTCTAGGTTCCTGTGTAACTGGTTCAGCCCCCTCAATTTCTTGAGGACCTAAATCAGTTACCTGAGCATCCTCAGCATCTGCTGCAGGAGCCGATGAGTCTTGAATCTCAGCGAGATCAATATTGCTCCCACTGTCTACTTTGGAAAGGAATTCCTTTTCCAAAAAGACTGCAAACCTGGCCACGAATGTTTTATTCTCGGCTGGGTTGTAGAAGTAATAACCCTTAGTTTCCTTAGGGTAACCCACGAACTGGCATTTGACAGATTTGGACTCTAGTTTGCCACTCATCAATTTCTTGACATGTGCATCACAACCCTAAATCTTCATGAAGGAAACGTTGGGCTTTCGGCCTGTCCATAATTCATATGGTGTTCCTTCAACTGCCTTGCTCGGTGTATTGTTAATTATATGAGCAGCAGTTTCCAAAGCAAATCCCTAAAAGGAGATAGGGAGAGAAGCTTGACTCATCATTGAGCGGACCATGTCGAGTAGGGTCATATTCCTCCTTTCTGACACTCCATTCCATTGGGGTGTACCAGGAGGAGTGAGTTGGGATACAATCCCACACTCTCTCAAGAATGAGACAAAATCTTGGCTCAAGTATTCGCCCCCTCTATCAGACCGGAGCGCTTTTACTTTCTTGCCAAGTTGATTTTCTACTTCATTTTTAAAATCTTTGAATCTCAGAAGAGTTTCAGATTTATGTTTCATCAGATACACATACCCATACCGGCTATAGTCATCTGTGAAGGTAACAAAGTACAAAAAACCAGATCTAGCACTAGTGCTCATTGGACCGCATACATCTGAGTGTATCAGTTCCAATAGCTCTGTGGCCCTTACACCAGTTTTGGTGAAAGGTGCCTTTGTCATCTTCCCTCTTAAACAAGATTCACACGTGTCATAAGACTGCATGTCGAATGACCCTAGCGCTCCACTAGAGTAAAGCCTAGTTATGCGTTTCTCATTTATGTGGCCAAGACGGCAGTGCTAGATATATGTAGGATTTAGTTCATTAGTCTTAATCCTTTTAGCATTTATGTTATAGATTGATTCACTACGTTTTAGATCAATGATATACAAACCATTTTCTAGAAACGCGGTTCCATAAACAATATTGCCACGATGTATAGAAATCCTACCACGTCCAATATTAAAATTAAAACCGGAAATATCCAACATAGAAACTGAGATAATATTCCTGCGCATTGCAGGTACAAAACAACAATCTCTAAGTTCTAAAACTAAACCAGTAGGCATCTCTAAAGTGTAATCTCCGATCTCCAAGGCCTCTACACGAGCACTATTGCCGACTCGAAGATCCACTTCACCAGATCCTAACAACCTCTTATTTCTCAGTCCATGCACATTTGAACAAATGTGAGTACCACATCCAGTGTCTAAAACCCAAGATGTAGAAATAGCCAGATTTATCTCAACAACATAAATGCCAGAACCAGAAGCTTTAGCCTTCTGTTTCTCCCTTAGCTTTGGACACGTGTTCTTCCAGTGTCCCTT
The DNA here is from genome assembly GCF_963576675.1 of Euphorbia lathyris. NCBI lineage: Eukaryota > Viridiplantae > Streptophyta > Magnoliopsida > Malpighiales > Euphorbiaceae > Euphorbia > Euphorbia lathyris. Next base: position 5,643,379 of record NC_088918.1, read on the forward strand.
CTCATTACACTCATGACAGATATCATCTGCCAAGGCCAACCTACCTTTAGGAGCTGCCGCCTTCCTTGTCTTTGACTTGGCCTTTTGGGCGTTCGCCTTGGACTTGGACTTGGCCTTTCCCTTAGGTGTGTTCCCTTTGTTGGCTGGTAAGGTAGCAATCAGTACAGATTCCTTCCACTCGTGTCTACAAACCTTTTGTGAGTTTATAAGACAGTTAAGGAAATCAGTCCCTGAAAGTTTTTCCTTTTCCAGGAGTGGTCTGAGTGAGTTGTTGCTTGTTGCATTCATTATTTCTTTTATGTAACTTGGTGATTTTTATCTACGTGGAAAAATTACATTAGAGTTAGAATAAAGGGCTTAAGCCAAAGATCAAATTAATAATCCATTTTAATTTGTTATTGGTGATATTTATTTGGCTGTCTTGACCAAGATCCACAATCCATCAATAATAGACCGAGCTAGAGCTCCGCCGTCGATCATTGACGATTTGGTAGGATAAACTATCCAATCCTCCGCAAGGACTCTTGGTTTGATGGGCTTTGTGACACTTAGCCCATCTGTGCTTAGGGCCCGCTCTGAGCTAATGCTATCCACGTTGAGTCCAACCACCATACACGCGTTAGCCATACCGAAGTATCCTAACCCTCAACGGCCCACTAATTACTACAGCATACCTGCTAGGGCACGTCATACACTGTAGCACTACCTAGGAGGAAGAGGTGTGAATCTGGAAAGCACTTTTAAGCGACTCAATATTTCATTATCCGGATTAATTAAGTGATACGGCTTTAACATATAATTATCGCGGGTGATGATCTGGTGATCGTTGCTACTTATATTTCATGTTATACTAAGCAATTGTATAATAAAATAAACATAGAGACTCTATGGGCCTTATAATACATCCTAGTGAAACTAGATAAACTATCTAATCTTCACGGGCTTGCTTCAAGTCTCATTGGGCTCCCACCATGGGCTTGGACCATCTAGGCTTCTTCAAGAATGGCACGCAGGCCATATTTCCCAAAATAATTAAATTACAAACCGACTTTAATTTAGGGCCCATAGAACTCTATAACATGTTGCTGCACGGTAAGACATACAAATATAATGCATAATCATGGCATTCCAAAATCATCTAATAAAGTTAAGCCGAGTTACTTAGGTTGAAATCGCTAATTTTACCATATGTGACTAAGGCCCATAAAGGCCCAAACGGTTAACATCCATTTGTATGCAAAACTACAATTTCGCTCCCACTTAATTTTTAGGGTCGTCACATATCTAAAATTTAGCCCTCCCAATTTAAACCGGTGTCACGGTCTATTGGGCCAATTTCACAAATTAACCTGATAACTTGCCGGATCCGATTTGATATTCTCTGCCAGAGTTACCTGCAAAACAGAACCGGAGACAGGATCTCCGGGAAAACTCTCCGACGATCAAGTCAGTTTTTGTAAGAAGGTTGGTAATTTGACAATAGTGTTGCGGGGAAAATTGTGAGCGTACCTTTTTCCCTCGTTCTTAAGGCCTTTTATAGGTGTTTTTTAGGTAACCGCCGAGGGCGGTTACTCCTTAGTGGGCCACGTTCTGAGGGCGGTTCCCCCTTTTTAGGCCATGTCCCTTTCGTGGCTTTCATGGCAACGAACGTGGTTCTGAGTGGGAGTCTTGATGCTCCGTTTAGGAATTCGGGGCGATTACTCGCTTCACCCGTTTCCGCTTATTCGGGTCCCATTCGGGGCGGTTACTCGCTGCGCCCGCTTCCTTTATTCGGGTCTCATCCGATCTTAGACCATAGGTCTAAGTATGGGCTGGGCCTGCGAAATGAGTATGACCCGGTTTAGCCTCACGGGTCATCACATGCCTCCCCTTTAGTTTGATACAAGAGCCCTTTAGGGTCTGTTCATAGGGGACGCTTCGTTTTCGCTTGTCTATTCAAAATTCAAAAACTTGTGAATTTTTCCTCTTTCGTTATTTCTTTTCCGGCGTCATCTTTTTCGGCGTTGACCTCTTATTTCCGTCATTTCTCTATGTTGTCTTTCCCATGTAAGTTTTCCTCTTCATAATTTGTACTTCGTTCGACTTTTTACTTCTGTTTATTTCTTTTCCTCAACATGTCGAACCCCGACCTTGACTTTGCACCGTTCGATGAGAGCTACGTCCGCGAGGTTTCTCATGAAGTTGATGAGATGGTTGATGAAGTTTCAACCAGTTCTCATGGGTCTGATTCCCACCCCGCTGACTTCCTCCACCTGGCGAATACAACCGACGAGGGTCTAGGTTTTGACCCTAAGAAGTTGATTCCGCCACCTGTCCCAACCCCCCGTTTGTTACCAAAGAGGGATAGGTCGGGAAGCCTAGTTTGTCGCGAGACCATTGAGGATTTGCGGGTGCAATATCCTTGGCTCCAAGGTCTCGAGACCATCATTCCCGGGGAGGATAGAGGACCGGGCGATTACCCAAAGGGGTATTTCACCATTTTCGTCGCCCAAATTATCTGCGGCTTCACTTATCCGCTGGTGGATGAGATTGCTTCCATCCTCGGCGGTTACGGAATCGCACCCAGGCAGTTACATCCAAATGGATGGGCCGACTTGACCCTGGATAAATTTCTGGCGGATTGTTTGGAGGTTCCTTTTTCGCTTAAAATTTTCTCCAAGCTTCATCATTTCAAGAGTTCGGCGGGGTATTTCACTTTCATCCGCCAGAGCGGATACTATGGTTTTGACGAGAAACTGAACAAGATCCGCGAGTGGGATCGCTCTTACTTTTTTATCAAGTTTAATGAGGGAAATCTGAACTTCCTTCGCCATTGGGGCCGGCCCAATGTGAAGAGTTTGAACTTCGGTTATCCCAGCGAGGAAGAATCCGCCGTCATCAAGTTCCTGAAGAGTACCCCTCCTTTTGTATGGACATATGATCAGGCCTTCCATATGCTAAGGAGCCGAGTAGCGATTGCCTACCGCGAGGGGGATCGCGTGGTCTATATCCCTTATCGCGTTTTTGTACAAGGTACTTTTTATTTCCAAGTTGATGATTTCTTTTAACCCTTTGCAGGGGTGATCCTTTATCTCAAATCGCTGCAGATCGGGAGGCTAAAGCCTTAGCGAGAAGGAAGAAGCGGATGGCGGGAACCGCCTCCGTTGTAGGGGCGGATTCTTCTGGAGGAACGATTCCTTCCATTGAGGCGGCTTCTCCTGTAAGGGCCTCCGTTTCACAAGGTCCTGCTTCTGCCTCCGAGGATCTTCCTTTGATGAGGAAGCGGAAGATAAGTGCGGATACAGAGTCTTCTCGTCCCAAGAAGAAGAACACCTCCGTGTCCCTTACTGTTGGCGGTACACCCGTATCCGCCTCATCCAAAGAAAAGAGCAGTACCCCAATTCATGAGGTATCCTGATCTATTCCCTCTTTCTATATTGCTACTTTTTTCCTCATGAGCTATCTACTGTTCTCTTGATATTTTTCTTTACGCCTTTGCAGCCAATTCCCGACATCAGCGGATGGTGGACTAGGACCTTTGGCATGGCCGTGAGTTTTTCTTGCAAGGACATTGTCTCTTCCATATGCAATGTCCTCGGGCGGCTTCCCTCTGCTTCCCATGTGCGCAAACAAGTACCGCTCCCTACCGCTGTGGAGGGGATCGAGAAGCGTTCTGTAGAGGTATATTGTTGCTTGTCATTCTCTTTCAAGGATCTTGCGTCCATTATAACCGCCTATTTCTATTCGCCCTTTTTTATTCGTGAGCCGTCTTATATGCAGATTATCAATTTTGCTGAGGGCATTCTCCGAAGGGATGCCGAGCGAGCCAAGGAGTTGGAAGGTCTTGGTACTGAATTGGCGACTCAGAAGTCGCTTTATGATGATGTCCAAGGGAAGGTGAAATTCCTAGAAGGCGCCCTTCAGAAGGCTGTGAGCGAGAAGGAGGAGGCTCTTAAATCTCTTCAGGCTAAGTTCGATGAGCTGCGAAAGGCCCTCGATGATCTAGCTGATTCCAAGGAGACACAAAAGAAGAGGGCTGAGGAAATTCTGGCTGAAGACGGTGCCCGCATCTACTGGTATGGAGAGCGGATTCATGCCGCTTATGAGCATGGACATCAGTGTCTCGTACTTAACCGCCCCAAGGTTCCCATCCCTGAAAAGGATTTAACTGAGAAGTGGGACAAGCTGGAAGCCGAGGATGCTGATATGGATGAGGTACTCCTCTTAGATTGGAAGAGTTTTCATGAATCTCCAATTATCGGCGAGATCCCTACCCAGAATGCGGAAGAAGGGGCACCGCAGGACATCTCTCAGCCTGAGCAAGAGGTACCGCCCTCTGAAGCAGTTATTGATTCGAGGGTTGAGGATTCGCTTGAAGTAGATCCGCCCACTGGAGGAGATGAGGGAGTCGCTGGAGGCGAGGAAAGCAATAGGGGTGAAGGAGAGGAAGCCGTAGCATAGTTTAATTTATATTTGGACTTTTTGTATGTAACAAACTGCCCGTATATATTAATTTTCTTTCACTTGCCGCTTTGCCTTGCCTATACGTGCGATTATTATCACTTTATTTTCATGTATGATCCTTGCCTTTTGCCGACTTCATACTTGTAATTCTTCATAGTAATTTTTGCTTTCGCTAGGGTGGCCAAACCCTTTTTGCAATTTTTGAGTACTTGTTTATTCGCTTAATTTTATGCCTTACTCTATTATTTTTCTTTCGAAAATAATATAATCATAAGGTTAATCATAAGGTTTTGCGAGTAATGCGTAATCATGCATCCGCCTTTCTTTAATAGGCAACACATTTATGTGTTTTTTGAGTTTAACCCTAAGGGTTTTGCGAGTGATGCGTAATCATGCATCCGCCTTTCTTTAATAGGCAACACATTTATGTGTTTTTAAGAACAATCCGCATTCGGGCGTAACATATTGAATAAATGTAATAATTGAATACCTTTATTGATAAAGAGAAAAGGTTTATTACATAGGTACACCAACTGTGTGGGATCAAAGCCTCATTAAAACCTTTTATCAGAAAACCCAATGGGAAAAACTCATAAAAGGAAAAAGAGTACTCGTCATTTCCTCGAACTACTCGGCCCTTTTATATAGGCGTAGATTCTCTAGATTCCAGGTGCGCGGGAGCTTCTTTCCGCTCATTTCTTCTATTTCAAAAGTGGCTGGTCCCAGCTTCTTGGATACTTTGTATGGTCCGATCCAGTTGACGCCCAGCTTGCCTTTGCCATCTCTGGATTGTATTTTATCCGCTTTTTTCAAGACCAAGTCGTTCTCGTTGATTATTACTTTTCGCATTCTTCTGTCATGATATTTCTTGATTCTATTGCGGTATACTGCCATTCGCATGTAAGCTTTTTCTCTTCGTTCCTCCACAGAATCCAAAGCATCTCTAATGTTGATAGGATTTTGTGTGTCACAATAATAAATTATCCGATCTGTGGGCGACTTGATTTCAACAGGTAGGACTGCTTCGGCTCCATAAACTAGCGAGAAAGGTGTTTCGCCTGTTGCTGCCTTTACAGAGGTTCTGTATGCCCACAACATATGGGGTATCTCATCCGCCCAACCTGTTTTTTTGTCTCCTAGCCGCTTCTTGATGCCTTGAATCATGGCCCTGTTGGTAACCTCCGTCATACCATTCGATTGGGGATGGTTTACGGAAGAAAAATGATTTTTAATCCCCATGCTTTCGCAGTATGCTTTGAACTTGGCACAGTTGAACTGGGTGCCATTGTCGGTTATAAGCTTTTGCGGGATTCCAAATCGCATGATAATGTTCTCTCGTAAGAACTCGATCATTCGCTCAGGTGTTTGTACGGTTACTGCCTCCGCTTCTACCCATTTGCTGAAGTGGTCAACTGCGACTATCAAGTACTTCCTTTTCTTTGTCGTTTCTGGGAATGGACCCACTATATCGATTCCCCATGTTGCGAATGGCCACGCCATCATTATAGCGATTTGTTCGGCTCCGGGAACATGCTTTTCATTCGCATGTATTTGACAATTGTGACATTCCGCAACCATCTTCTGGGAATCTTCCACCACCTTGGGCCAGTAGTATCCCATCAGTTTGACCTTTCTTGCCAACACCGCCGAAGCTTCGTGTGCGCCACAAATTCCTTCATGTAATTCTCGCAGCACGTAGTCTCCTTCGTTGCGACTAATGCATTTCAACCATGGACATGTGTACGATTTCCGATACAAAGTTCCATCCCGAATTGAGTATCAAGCTGACTGCCCAATTAGCTTTCTGGCTAAGCTCTTATCAACCGATAAATCTCCCTGCTCCAGATATTGGCGAATGGGCATCCGCCAATCTTCATCGTCTTCCAGTTCTTCGATGACCATAATCTGATCGACCTCGAATGCTGGTGCCGATTTTATTTCCAAATTGCATGCCTTTTGACTCCATGGTTCTCTACTTGCCGCTGCTTTTGCCAATTCGTCAGCATTTGCATTTTGGCCTCGCGGAACATGCACCATCTCCCAAACGACTCCCTTGTGCGTTAACTCTTGTGTCAATCTGCCGACTACCTGATGGTATTTTACTAGCTCCTCCTGTTTCACCAGATAATTTTTTGTGATCTGGTTTATCATGAGTTTGGAATCGCTGTAGATTACCACTCTTTCTGGGGTGAGTTCATTGAGCAACTTCAATCCGCATATCATTGCTTCATACTCTGCGGCATTATTGGTAGTTTTGAAAGTTAATTTTGCTGCATAGCACAGGCGAATAACCTCCGGGCCCTTGATGACGACTCCCAATCCAGCTCCATCTGTAGATAATGCCCCATCTGTGTACATGCTCCACTCTTCTTTTTGTGCCTTCGGACATTCATCGTCATCCCAGGTGAATTCGTTCACAAAATCGGCGAGTACTTGGCTCTTTAGCGCTGGTCTCCCTTCATAGCGAATATCGAATTCTCCCAGGCGAATTGACCATTCCATCAACCGGCCGGATGCGTCAGGTTTCTGTAATACCTTTCGCATTGGGATGCCAGTTCTCACAATGATAGTATGCGCCTGAAAGTATGGTTTCAATCTAGCCGCCGTGGTTATCACTGCGAGGGCCATTTTGTCCAACTTCGAATACCGGAGTTCTGCATCCTTCAGGACTTTGCTCACGTAGTACACTGGATATTGTTGCCCTTCTTCTTCTCGCACCATCACAGTGCATATCGCCATATTGGTGACGGATACGTAGAAAAATAAATCTTCTCCATCCTCCGGCCTACTCATTAAGGGCGGATAACACAGTAATCGTTTTATCCCCTCGAATGCTTCTTGACAATCCGGCGTCCATTCAAAGGACTTGGATTTTTTGATGGCATTGTAGAAAGGTAGACATCTCCTAGCTGAGCATGATATGAATCGCCCTAATGCCACCAACCGCCCATTTAGTCTCTGTACTTCTCTTATGCTCCTCGGCGTTTTCATCTCCATTACTGCTTTAACCTTCTCGGGATTCGACTCAACTCCCTTGCCGCTAACAATGGAACCCAGGAACTTTCCCGCTCTTGCTCCGAATGTGCATTTCTCTGGGTTCAATTTGAGGCCATATTTGATTAGCACTTCCAGGATTTCTTTGATATCCTGCGGGTGGTCTTGCATTTTCTTGCTTTTGATGATCATGTCATCAACGTAGATCGAGAAGTTCTCGCCGGATTTGTCTGAAAATATCTTGTTCATCATCCTCTGGTATGTTGCTCCCGCGTTTTTCAATCCAAAGGGCATCACCTTGAAGCAATAAGTCGCCTGGTGAGTTATGAACGATGTTTTGATTTCATCCGCCATCTCCATGGGTATCTGATGGTAACTGGATTTCACGTCGGTGAATGATAAAGCTTCATATCCTGCAGTTCCATCTACCAATATATCAATGTTAGGAAGCGGATACATATCCTTCGGACATGCCTTGTTCAGATCTTTGAAGTCGACGCACATTCTGTACGTTCCATTTGGCTTTTTGACTAGCACCACATTGGCTAACCACTCCGGATAGGTGACTTCTCGAATTGCATCTGACTTTAGCAAATCCGCCACTGCTTTTTCAATCGCCTTTTGCCGCTCAGGAGCATGTCCTCTCTTTTTCTGTCGCACTGGGGTTGCACCTTTGTCTACATTCAAACGATGGGTTGCTACGTCTGGACTTATTCCTTTCAGTATTTCATTTGGGGCGGCAAATGCTGACTCACATTGGACCAGCACCTCGGCAATGGCTTTCTTCGTTTCTTCGGGGAGGCCCATCGCTATTCGCACATTTTTGTCGCTTGAGATGGCGAATAGTTCCGTTTCTCCCAATGCTTCCGCTGGCAACTTCTCCTCTACCCTATCTTCCTCGTCTGGCTTTGGTTCAAGTGACAATTTATAGGCCTGTTGAGATACAAGTTGATCACCTTCAACTATGACTCGCCCTTGGTGTGTTGGTAAATGTAATGTTAAATGCTTCATTGAGATGAGCGACTCCGTTTCTGACAGGAATGGGCATCCCAGAATTATGTTGTAGGCCAATGGGAGATCAACAATTGCGAATTCTAAATCACCTCGCCATTTTAGCTTTTTATCGCCCATTTCTGCCTCCAACACCACCTGTCCACTTGTTTGAGAGGATTGACCCCCAAAACCTGTTACATCCATGAATGTATGTTCCACTCGCTCGTCATTAATTCCCAACTTGTTGAATGCAGTCCGAGTAATAACATTACAAGAACTGCCAGTATCAATAAGGACCCGCTTGACGTCCCATCCCTCTACAGCCATTGTAATCACCAAAGCATCTGCATGCGGCTCCGTGATTCGCGCGAATGAGTAATTGAGGGCATCCCCCCTATGAGTGTTGCTTTTTCGCTGTTCACGGCGAGCTCTTTTTGTTGGAGGCTCATAGATCCCGCCGGCTATCACGTTTATCACTCCTTTTTTCTGCTTCTTTTCGGGCCTTGCCTCTTCTTGATGTGGTAACGTTGCTTTCTCATCACTAGTCTCCTTTCGTACAAATTGATTCAGCTTGCCCCTTTCGATCAGCCTTTCAATCTCCTTCTTCAATTCATAGCAATCGTTCGTGTCGTGGCCGTTCAGTCTGTGGAACCTGCAATATTTGTTAGGATGTCGCCCTAAACTGGTTCGACCTTTTACCTCGGGGAACCGTACATCCTTCTTCAGGGGGCTCTTTTCGATCCAAAGTAACACCTCCTGGCGAGTCGTGTTTAATGGTGTCTGATATCCGCCACTTTGAAAGGGGCGATCGCCTCTTCGAACAAAATTACTTTTGGACTGGGTCTGGCGCCGATTGTCCGAAGTGGATCTAGCGGCATCTCTTTCTCACCGGGTTTGAGCCCTATGTTCCCTGTTGACATCATCCACTTCCATGAATTCCTTTGCTATTTTTATGAGTTCGGCCACTGTGCGCGGCTTGTTGCGGATGATTTCCTCCCGCATACTCCAATCTGTGGTTCCATCTGCCATGATGTTGCGGATGCTCACGATATCCGGGTTTTGCAATCGCACCAGAATATCGTTGAATGCGACAACAAATTCCCTTAGGGAATTATAGTTCCTCTGTTTGATCTCCTTCAGCTGCCTATCCGTCACATCCGCTGCTTTACAGCCCACAAATTTCGCACAGAAATCCCGACTATATTGATGCCAATTGTGAATAGATTCTGCGGGTAAAGATCGAAACCAATCAGATGCGGCTCCGCCCAAAGTTGTCGAGAATAACCTGCAAATGATGCTTTCAATCGCTCATGCAACATCCATTAGTTCTCTGTAGTTCCTGACATGAACCTCAGGATCAGAATTTGGATCCCCATAGTATTTAGGTATCGCGGGCGCTTTGATTCTGTGATCTGGAATGAATTCCCGCAACGAAGGGGCAAAAGGTGAATCGCTCTGGACCTCTGCTCTCGGCCTAGGCGAGTACCCCATTCGCTCCATCATGCTTCGTAACTGATCTTCTAAGTCAATATCAGGTATTCGCCGGACTTCTTCCATCCGCTGCTGGTGAATTCTGGGTGGCATCCATCCGCCCATCGGTGTTGAGACGTGTGCCTGTTGGGGGACTAACCGCTGTCCCGTTATAGGATCAAAGTTCCATGTGTGCTCTCGTCCAGGAGTCATCAACTCCGAATGTCTGTGAGGAAAAGGTTCCACTTGCTGTAGCGGAAGAGTGCCTTGCACTCCTGGCAACGGTTGGGATGGCTGCCAGGTCGGATGTATCGTCGTAATGAGATCTGGGTGCGAGTAGTTGCTCGGGTGGCTGTGTGGGTTTGTGCGACTACTCTGGCCCACTTGATTTGGCGCCTGAGATGGCTGCGGGAGGGCCGATATGACAGGGATAGTCGGTGATTGTGTTGAGATAACCACAGGTTCTTGAGGAGCAGCCGCCACAGCGGTATTGTGTTCGGCGAGGGCAGTTAGTAAATTAATCATTCGATCTCCAGCCGCCTGGCTCATGTTCGAAGCCAAGACTTGTCCTGCCATCTGCACGAAATCACTATTGGACATTTCCATCTCAGTTTGCACTTGGACTTCCAACAAGGGACTCAATTGTCCCGAAGGACCCGATGAGCTAGGCACCACAGGCTGTGTACTTGCAGGTTGCGAATTCGCAATCCGTGGTCCCCTGGAGTTCATACTGGTTAATCTAGTGGTAACGCCGGTCGTTCGTGATGGTTCTGACATGTTCTTCGCGTACCTTTAACCAAATGTTGGTAAAAAAGGTCCACGCTCACCGCACCAATGATAACTTGCCGGATCCGATTTGATATTCTCTGCCAGAGTTACCTGCAAAACAGAACCGGAGACAGGATCTCCGGGAAAACTCTCCGACGATCAAGTCAGTTTTTGTAAGAAGGTTGGTAATTTGACAATAGTGTTGCGGGGAAAATTGTGAGCGTACCTTTTTCCCTCGTTCTTAAGGCCTTTTATAGGTGTTTTTTAGGTAACCGCCGAGGGCGGTTACTCCTTAGTGGGCCACGTTCTGAGGGCGGTTCCCCCTTTTTAGGCCATGTCCCTTTCGTGGCTTTCATGGCAACGAACGTGGTTCTGAGTGGGAGTCTTGATGCTCCGTTTAGGAATTCGGGGCGGTTACTCGCTTCACCCGTTTCCGCTTATTCGGGTCCCATTCGGGGCGGTTACTCGCTACGCCCGCTTCCTTTATTCGGGTCTCATCCGATCTTAGAACATAGGTCTAAGTATGGGCTGGGCCTGCGAAATGAGTATGACCCGATTTAGCCTCGCGGGTCATCATAATCATATTAAATTTTATACAAATTATCAATTCGATTAAAATTAAATGTGCATGCCAAACAAAACATTTTAATACCAATTAATTTTTATTCAAAACACGTTTAATAAATTAAACGGTATTAGGGCCCTGATTTTATTAAAAATACCCGTGAAATTTTTTAAAGATTAAAATCAGTCCCGTTAAATCCAAAATTAGACTAATTCTGAATTTTTAACGGACCCGGGACAGCGACGGGGCTGCTATCCGCGGACAGCAGCCCCGTGGCTACTGTCTGGCGGACAGCAATAGTGCTGCTGTCCGCCCAACAGCAGCCGCAGGGCTGCTGTTCGCGGACAGCAGTCCCGCGACTGCTATTCCGTGTCCGAAACTATTTTTTTTATACTGTATAAATAAAACTGCTGCTGTATTTTTTTTTTCAAAATTTATTATTCTAAAAAATAATTTCAGAACCAAACACAACAAAATACAGACAGAAATAAAATTGAAAACTTCCTAGAACAATTTCTACACAAGGAATTAATAGGAAATTTCAAAAACTTGATTTGGAAAAATAATAAAACCAAATCATATTAATTTTTCAATCAATCAAAACGGACTAAACCATGGCTCTGATACCACTGTTAGGGATTATAGCCAGTTAATCAACTGTAGCGCAGCGGAATTGTGGTTTAAAATTTATTTCTAATCCCTTTTAGTTTGATCTTTGTCCACTAACCATTGATTGAATAAAACCTTTTGATCCGTTTAAGGATATAAACACACTCGGACTGTCTCTTCTAGAGACGGCTGAAGAATCCACAAGGTAGTAAGATCTCCGTAGTTAGGTGCACGAACAGCTATTGAGCTAGAACCGGTGCTAGCCGAAGAACGAAGAAGAACTGGAGAGATAAGGTAATTAGCCAAGAACAAACCCACTTTTTCAATTAGAATTGATGTGTCTGCGTATTCACTTTTTGTGAATTAATGTGGCTGGCGGAAATTCATTCTGTGGTGGTTAATTTGGTTTAGGTTTTATATATAGTGTATTTATTTCTAAATCTAATTGGTTTAGGGTTAATTGGTTAATTACAAAACTAATCCAATCATAATCTAATTATATAAATAAATACCAATAGTATTTATTCTATACAATTAATTACGATTAGATTAAATTTAATTACTCCAATTAAATAAATAACACTAATTAATAAATTGACGTATTAATTTAATTAATTAGTTACCGAATGCAATTTCATTAATTTACAAATTAATTAATTACATCTCGCAAACTAATTAATCAATTAAATACTCAACACTTCAGACCATTAATCAATTACCTTAATACAAAGTATCAATTAATCAATTAATTAACCACCAATTAATTACCTTGACATTTTACTGTCAATCAATTAATTAATTTCATCTCTCCAATGTACCATTCTATAAGTTCTAACTCAGATGTTCGATGTGCACGATCCTATGGGACTGTCCTTAGCTAGCAGTGGGCTTATAGCCCACAGACAGTAAGTGGGTTCTAGCAAACCATTACTGCCCCTAACTAAGACAGAGTTTCAGCAGTCTAAAGATGCAGAGACCCTGTAGTTATCTCTTAACGTCTTTTACCATTTGATATCGATATTATAAACTAGAGGCATGACGGTTGTCATCCTCTCTGCTATTTATGATATTTCTTGATCTTAAGTAGATTAATGAATCAGATAAGTAAACTACTTATTAGGGTGTGGCCACACACTTATCAATCTCACTTATCAAGTGGCCTGTGATATCATCTCACTGTTATGTGAGTGGTAATTCCATCACTTCACTATCAATACCAACGTGTTCACATGTTCACCCAATCATACCCGTATTTGGCATCCTGTTACAGACCTGTTAGGCGTATGTCAAAGTGAACCGGATCCCACATTGATATTATAATGAAATCTGGTCTGAAGACAGTTAGAGACCTACTTAAGAAAACTAATGACACAACCACCATGTAGTTTTCTCGGGCGGATCGATCCAGTCACATGTATACAACATGTACCCATATTCACAACTGACTTATCAAGTGTTATGGCTAGTATCAATTACTACCATACAGTCGTCGAATATACAAGTCTGTGGTCCTAATCATTCCCATGATAGAACAGACTTGGGATATGGTTTTACGATTGTCAATCAATGGATTCTCTATTCATATTATAGCACAAGATATAAATGAACTAGATTAATGCCTTTATTAATGTAACATAAATAGTGTATCTATGCAAGAATAATCAAAAGCATAATACAATATACATGAACCAATGCCTAAGAACTAGGGCACACCAACAATTCAACTGCCTTGTAAACGGTTTGTGCTCTACCTTTAAAGAGCTCAGTATTGGATTTAAAAAGCCCGGAGGGACTCTGGGGACTGGACGTAGGCGGAGAGGCCGAACTAGGATAAGTCGTACTGAGTAATTTCTAACTCTCTCTCAATATATATATCTATATGTGTTGCTTGTCATATTTACTCAGCATATAAATTGTTTAAACTGACACTGAGTAAATAGGAGTGCTGAGTTGGAAGCTGACCACAAAAGTGTCAATTCCCAACTCATATATAAAATAGCTCTAGTCAGCTTCTGACTAAAGCTGCCTTACGCTACAATCGACCGTGCTGACCTAAGCTGAGTTAACAAACTCAAGAAACTATATTAAGTCAGCTTAATTAAAACGAAAAAGTTATATTATTTCCTAACCCCCCCCTTGTAACTAATCACACGGGACCAACAAGTGGTATTAGAGCTTAATAGCTCACTATTCAAAGATTTAACAATCTTGAGCTGATCCCGATAAATGGCTGAGAACAGCACTCGTTTCCTTCCAGGGAACCAAACAACACAGATACTCCCAGAGGGATTATCAATTAGTCGGCCTCCCCTATTCTTCGGATCTAATTATACGTTCTGGAAGAACAGGATGAAGAACTTTATTCAAGCCACAAACATGAGTGCATGGCTTGCAATAGTTCAAGGCCCATATGTGCCTTATAAAACTGTTGACAATGAGAAAGTTGTTAAGAGTGAAACTGAGTGGTCAGAAGATGACCTTAAAAAATTACAAAACAATGCTTCGGCTATCAATATGCTTCACTGTGCGTTAGATGCTGCAGAATATAATAAGATTTCAGGTTGCGAGTCAGCACAAGAGATTTGGAAGAAGCTTGAAGTAGCCTACGAAGGTACAAGCAAGGTCAAGGAATCAAAGGTGAACCAACATATGAGATTATACGAGCTGTTTGAGATGAACGACAATGAGGACATCTCAAGAATGAACGCTAGATTCACCAACATCATAAATGAGCTAAAGAGGCTCGACAAGAACTTCACTGAAGAAGAGCAGGTGAAGAAAATCCTGAGAAGCTTACCCAAGAGCTGGTAAGCTAAGAAAACTGCCGTGGAGGAAGCTCAAGACCTGACCATATATAAATACGACGAGCTGATCGGATCTCTGATGACTCATGAGAACTCTATGAAAAATTTTGAAGCAAAAGAAAAGCCAGAAGACAAGAAACAAAAATCACTTGTCATGAAAGCTGACTCAACTGAAGCTGACTCATCAGATGATGAGGAAATGGCCATGTTCACAAGGAAGATGAAGAAGCTGTTCAGAAAGAATGAAAAGAACAGCAAGAGGCCATCCAGAAGAGGTGATAGGTACAAAGCTGAGTCCAGTGACAAATACAAAAAGGACAACTCTAAGCCTGTCACGTGCTTTGAGTGCCATCAAACTGGGCACATTAAGTCAAGCTGCCCTAATCTAAAGAAAGACAAGAAGGGAAGCAAAAAGGCAATGGTGGCCACATGGAGTGACATCGATGACTCAACATCATCTGAAGCTGATGCCACCGAGTCAGCAAACATATGCTTCATGGCCGATGACGCTGCTGACCACACTCGATCTGAGCAAGCTGACCTCTCTGAAGAATCTGAACAGGAGGAATACTCAAATGAGGTAACATCCTTACACTTGCTTAGAAATGAAATGATTAACGCCCTGAGTGACTTATATACACTAACTAAAAAGTGTAATAAGAAAATAAAAGCACTCAGCAGGCGGTGTGACGAGATTGAAGAGGTCAAGCTCAGTGACCTTCGATATCTTCTCCAAGACAACTCAACATTGCATAGTAACATGGAAATTATGCATAAGTTTGTCTCGGAAGTCCAGTCAGATTCAAAGAAACTGAAAAAGGATGTCACATACCTACAGAGCCAAACTAAAGGCTCAAACAAAAATAAATCTCATGCTGAGTACTCAGGTACTAGTCAGCATAGACAGTTCACTCAATGTGACTGTTGTGGAAAAAGGGGACACACAAGAGATGTGTGTTGGTATAACAAGCGGATTGTCCAATGTGACTTCTGTAGAAAGAAAGGGCATACCACTAAGGTATGTTGGCATGCTCAGCACAATGGTGCTGACCAAAAAAAGAGTCACCCAAAAAGGGTAACTCATTGTGACTTCTGTGGTAAACAAGGCCACACCATAAATATATGTAGTCACAAGTTAAAACATGACATAGCACCTGCTTATGCTAACAAACGAGGACCCAAAAAGAATTGGGTACCTAAATTTGAATGATTTAAAATACAGATGAGCCTGAGATGCGTGGAGAAGTCAAAGCTTTGGTATATTGATAGCGCATGCTCGAGGCATATGACTGGTGATGAAACTCAGTTCATCACACTTGAGCTTAAACAAGGTGGCAACGTAAGCTTTGGAGACAATAAGAAGGGTAAGATAGTAGGATCAGGTACTATCGGAGATAACCCCACCATTGAGTCAGTCTCCTTAGTTAAGGGTCTCAAATATAACCTATTGAGCGTAGCTCAGCTTTGTGATAGCGGTAGACATGTTATATTTGATGCTACTCAGTGTCGGATACTCGAGGGAAAAACAAACAATTTAATTTTAACTGCCCTCGTGTTGACAATGTATATATGTAGAGTTTAGAAAAACAGTTTTCAAGAAATATATGCTTAGTATCTAAAGAGGATAACTCCTGGCTATGGCATATGAGACTTGGTCATGTAAGCATGGACCTCCTTGCCAAATTGGCTAGAAAGCAACTAGTTGAGGGATTGCCCAAATTGAAATTTGAAAAAGATCAATTATGTAATGCTTGTCAGCAAGGTAAACAAACGAAAAAGTCTTTTCAAAGTAAAAACATTGTCTCAACCAAGAGACCATTGGAATTACTACATTTGGACCTTTTCGGACCTGTCCAGCCACTCAGCTTGGGTGGTAAGAAATTCTCCTTAGTCATTATAGATGATTTCTCTCGGTATACTTGGATCATCTTGCTGAGTAGCAAGGATGAAACTTTTGAGATGTTCACAACATTGATTAAAAAGCTTGAAAATGACAAAGACCTAAAAGTAGCTCATATTAGAAGCGACAATGGTGGAGAATTCAAAAACCAACAGTTTGACGAATTCTGTGAAACCAGTGGTATTGACCACAATTTCTCTGCTCCTAGAACTCCTCAACAAAATGGGGTTGTTGAAAGAAAGAACAGAACAATTGTCGAAATTGCTAGGACAATGCTGAGCAAAAATAGGCTTCCAAAGTATTTCTGGGGTGAATCTGTCCACACAGCATGCTACATACTGAATAGGGCTTTAGTTAGACCTATACTCAAGAAAACCCCTTATGAACTTTGGAAAGGACGAAAGCCCAACATCGGCTACTTTCGTGCCTTTGGGTGTAAATGTTTCATACTCAATACAAAAGATAACCTTGCAAAATTTGATGCTAAAGCTGACGAAGCGATCTTTTTAGGGTACTCAACTAACAGTAAAGCATATAGGGTGTATAATAAACGAACTCAAGTTGTTGAAGAGTCTGTCCATATAGAGTTCGATGAAACTGACCCTGCAGGAAAGACAACTCAGTCCGTCGAAGATGAACCAAGCTCAGCTTCCGCTGACCAAACTGGAGCCACTGAGTCATCAGTACAAGGACTGACCAAAGGTAAACACGAACCCGAAATTACCTTTGCTAACCAATCTATTCCTGCAGATATTGTAGAAACACCTATTCCAGACAAGTCAACATTACCTAAAGAAATAAAAATTCCAAGAGGACATTCGGAGAAGTCCATTCTTGATGCCGCTGACAACAAGCTGATGACAAGAGATCAGCTTAGAAAGTATCTCGGGAATGTTGCATTTGTCTCAGTAAATGAGCCAAAGAACTTTGCCGATGCTGAGCACGATGAATATTGGATCAATGCTATGCAAGAAGAGCTTGATCAATTCACAAGAAATGAAGTATGGGATTTAGTACCAAAACCTAGGAATCGAAAGACCATAGGAACTAAGTGGGTCTTTAGAAATAAACTAGATGAGAAAGGCAATGTGGTTAGAAACAAAGCCCGACTTGTAGCCCAAGGCTATAGTCAGCAAGAGGGCATTGACTATGGTGAGAACTTTGCTCTCGTTGCTAGTTTAAAGGCTATACGTATATTGTGTGCATATGCTAGCTATATGAACTTTAAATTATATCAAATGGATGTTAAAAGTGTTTTTCTTAATGGCTTTATAAACGAGGAGGTATATGTTAGTCAGCCTCCAGGGTTTGAAGATCCAAAACTTCCAAACCACGTTTATAAACTCAAGAAGGCCTTATATGACCTGAAGCAAGCTCCGAGAGCTTGGTATGAGAGGTTGACCAACTTCCTGCTGACCAGGAATTATGTCAGAGGCAAAGCTGACACAACCTTGTTCATTAAAAAAAAGGGTAAACATACCCTGCTGGCACAAATTTACGTAGACGATATAATCTTTGGTGCTACTGACGAATCCTTGTGCAAAGAGTTTAATAAACAGATGCAAACTGAGTTCGAGATGTCTATGATGGGTGAACTCAACTTCTTCCTTGGACTTCAAATCAAGCAAGGTAAGAACGACATCTTCATTAGTCAATCTAAATACGCCAAAGAAATGCTAAAGAAATTTGATATGGAAGATTGTAAACCTATATCAACCCCAATGGGTACTGACACTGTCCTATGCAAAGATGAGAAAGGTAAATATGTAGATAGCAAGCTATATCGAGATATGATTGGCTCTCTACTTTACCCTACCGCTAGTAGACCTGATATTCAGTACTCAGTATGTTATTGTGCAAGATATCAAGCTGACCCCAGGGAATCTCACCTTATAGCTGTAAAAAGAATCTTTAGATATTTGCAGAGCTCAGTTAATGCAGGTTTATGGTATCCAACCTCAAATGACTTCACACTCATTGGATACACTGATGCTGACTATGGACGAGATAAGCTAGAGCGTAAAAGTACTTTAGGAGGATGTCACTTCCTTAGAAGCTGTGTGGTATCTTGGTTCATTAAGAAGCAGTCATCAGTTGCCCTGTCTACAACTGAAGCTGAGTACGTAGCTGCTGGAAGCTGTGTTGCACAAGTCCTATGGATTAAGCAACGGCTTGAGGATTACGGAGTTAAAACAGAAACAATTGAAGTCAAATGCGACAACAAAAGCGCGATTGACCTATCTAAAAATCCAATCCAACACAGCAGGATGAAGCATGTCAGCATAAGGCATCACTTCATTAGGGATCATGTACTTAAGGGTGAGATCAAGCTGACCTATGTACCAATAGATGAGCAGCTCGCATATATCTTCACAAAGCCTTTGGCTCGTGAACAATTCAACATACTAAGGGAAGCTATCGGTATGTCTAATCCTCTTCAATAATACTATGTGCTTGATTGAATACTGAGTGATTACCATGCTGAGCGACTTGTGCTAATTTAGTAACTTCCACATGCTGAGCTTAAAATGTGTTATAGAAAATCACCCTATGCTGAGTAAGACATACATGTTGAGTGATTATCTTAGGCTGAGTTACTAAAGCAGTATGAAAACCCTCTATGTAAAACTGTGCACTCAGTACCACAAAACGTTCAGTATTCTAACAAACTGAGTAAAATTCACTTGCCCAATTAATGCTAGCACACGTGCCATAAATAGCCACCTAGGGTGACGTAATCGCAATAATGAAGAAAATGAACGCGCCGAACATGTCATAAATGCCAGGATCTTTGTCGATTGATCATCTCGAGGTAAAATGGCTAGTTCAAACGTTTAGGATCAATTTGAACTTCTATAAATAGTGGAAGAATTCCCACTTATCACTCTTTACACTCAAAATCCTTGGCAAAAATATTTTCATCTCTTTCACTCTCCAAATCCCAAAACCTCTCAAAAATCTCTGAGAAAATCATATCGGACTCTCAGAATATCTCCGGTGGTGATTACGACAAGAATCACTCCGATGAAAATCCTAAGTCTCCTCCTCAGCAGGAATATAGTGAGACTCCCACCAAAGGACAAGGTCAGCATGACCAAACTCCAAGCAAGAACCCTCAAGCTGACCTCGCAACCTCTTCGAAAAAGAAGAAGAAAAAGAAGGACAAGCAGCCAAATGAAAAGATTTTCCTCAAAGTCTATAAAAGCGTTAAGAACCATGAGGTACTTCGCTGTCGGTGGTTCTCTCCGAGCTTCGTAACGGCTGAGCAACCGTTCTGTGAGTGGATCTCGAAGAATGGATGGGCTGGACTCTTCTCCCTTCTCGGTAAAACCTACCCTAGGTTAGTAAGAGAATTCTACTCCAACCTCTGCGTTGACAAAGAAGATGCTGACCATCTGGTAACCCATGTCAAAAGCCAGAAAATAATGATTACCCCATCTTATCTAGCAACCCTTCTAAAACTACCAGCCAAAGGGAAAGAATTCAGAACCACAAAGGAGAAACTTGACCACATCGTGACGTTCTGTAAGCCGGAAGATCACAAAGGGGAAATAGCTAGTACATGCATGGGTCAGAATCAAAAGATGGCTCACTACCTGCTAACTAACTTTATCTTCCCTAAAATCAACTCAGCATCATCAGCTTCAAACTTCGAGCAGTGCTTCATCTGGCACATGCTGACCTATCAACCACTCAACATGCCCGTGTTTCTTGTCGGTGCACTTCAATGAAGTACGGGGAAACTCAGGATGGGGTCCTTCATTACCAGAATCCTTGAAGATCATCAAATAGACCTGATTAATGAAACTGAGACTTTGGGAACTGAAATCACAGCGGCTCTGCTGTTTGGGTTAGTATATAACCAACCCCTCAAGTCTAAGAAGGGAAAAGGGGTCATTGAGGAAAATGAGGAAGAAGTTGATGATGTATAGGATGTGCAACCCAAGGAAGGGAAGAATGCCATGGCTGAACCTGCTGACCAAGCTAAGCAAGAGAAGAAGAGGAAAGTTATCCAAACCTCTTCCAAAGATGTTCATGCTACCCCAAAGAAAATCCGGTTTGTATCAAAGGGGAAGAAAGTTGATGCTGAGCAAACTCAGGACACACCTAAGTCAGCAGAGAAACGAAAAAGGCAAGTTGAGCCTGAAGAAGAGAGTGAGGAAACTCCAGAGCAACCATTGCAGAAAAAGAAAAAGAAATCTTCGGAGTTAAGTCCTATTGATGCTGCCCCTCTGGGTTTCGTGATCTCCGATGATTCACATTTCGCCAAAAGTTAAGAAATTGATCTTGAGAAAATCCCTGCTGACCAAGATGAAGAAGAGTTGGGTAATCTCGGAAGTCAGCTTGATGCTGAGGAGACAGCAAATGTTGAGCAACATGAGACAGTGGATGTTGAGCCAACAATGGCTGCTGAGCATGAACATGCAGTCAGCACTGAGCAAGTTGAAGAACAAGCTGAGCCAACAGCAAAGGAACATGCTGACCTTGGGGTAAATTCACCTTCTGAATCTCTTGATTCTATTCAAGCTGACCTTTCTCCTCCAAAGGCTAAGAAATTAAGGCGCCTCAAGAAAAAGGCTCACAAATCCCCAGTTATTGACCTTCTGGGTGATTCTCCTCTCCGGGATCCCATCACCGATCTCTCGGACATGCAGTTCCAATTCTTCTCCAATCCCACTGAGCCTTCTCCAACAGAACTTCAGAAAAAGCAAGCCTCTGTTACTCATCCTGAGGAACAAGCCAAGTCTCCGGAAAATCCAATCCCTGCCGAGCAAGAGCTCGAAGTCCAAGCTGCACAAAGTGAAAAGCATGCAAAGGAAAATCCTATTCAAACTGAGTTGACTCCTCCTGGACCAACTCAAACCAACATTGAGCAGGTCAACATCTCTGCTGATCCACCTCCTTCCACTCCAATATCACAGAATGTTGAGAAGTCAGTTCCTGCAGCTGACCTAAATAAAAGCCCAGCTGTTAACCAAGCTGGCCCCTCTGGTTCCACTCGAATTCCGGCAACTGGGCACATTCCTGAAGCAACATATGCCTATCTTCATGCTACTGAGTCCGGGCGTCGCATTATTGACTCCGCTCAAACTATTCTTCAAGACTTGAACACTTCTCATGCCGATGCTGCTGGGTCTGCAAATATTGAGTCACCACAAATCTCGTCTGTCACTCAGCTCCTAAATGAGATCAAGGGTCTCAAAGATCTAATAAGTGTCATGACAACGGTCCAAACACAACAACCCAAGCAAGAATCCATCGTCAAGCTGGCCGAACTGCAGTTAATGATGGTGAATCACATGGATTCTCTTCAAGGCCAAATTAATGCTCTTTCAGCAGTCAACACGGGCTATGCTACCTCTGCTGAGTTGAATCAACATTTTACCAAGTTGAACTCTGAGCTAACCGGCACTCGCGAGCTAATCTCCTCAACTTCTCAATGTTCGGTCGAACAAATTAGCGAAGCTGTCCGTCTACTCAACTTGAGTAAGGAAGAAATGGAAACTGATCAACTTAAGACAAATGAACTGTTGCAATACTCCAGAGCCACCTACAAACATGTGCGCCACACAAATGCTCAACGTCAGTTTTATGATTCGGCTTTGCTTAAGATGTACCATCAAGCTTATGCCATGCTAACTGACACTATTACATGGGTAGGAAAATCTCAAGAATATATATTGAGTATGCTTAGTGCCTCTATCTGAATTCCCCGTGATACCTTGGACGATGGTATTCCAGTTTTTGATGGTCTAAGGGAAAGCACGAAAAGGCTTAAGGCTTATTCCGTGAGATTAACTCGTGCTGCTCTCAACGACACCTTCGTTCCTCCTCCGCCCGATGGTGGCAAAACGGGGGAGAAAGAACAAGCTGATAGAACTCAGCACACAGGAGAAGCATCTGGTAGTCAGCAGCAACAAAAGGGAAAAGGCAAAGTCAATCCTGCCCAAGTCCAAGTCAATAGAAAGATAGTCTGGCTAGATTTGCTAGGGTTTATTCTTGACTTGTATTTTTTATGCGTATTTTGTCTTGCTGACTATCTATAGAATTATGCATCTCTTATTCCAAATTGATTAATCTTATGCGATGCTTACTTACGTATTGTGCTTTATGCTAATCTGTCTTAGTTGAACAAACAAATAAAAGAAAAAGGAATATACTTAGTACACACTAAGACTTGATACATCTGCTCTGATAATGTTTTCCATAACTCTGATATCAAACTAACCATGTATCAAAACTGAGTCAAAACATATTCTGAAAGCTGACTTAGGCTCATCTGAATTAGATCTTGGAAGGTCTAGAACTGTACTAAGTCAGCATAAGCATGTCTTAACTTTACTCAATTAAATCTTAGAAGGTTTAGAGTTAAGTCAAGTCAATGGATGCAACCCTTACGGGGGAATAATTTCAGAAGCATAAAAAGAATTTCAATCATGGGGAATCTCAATGCTGAGTTCCATCAATTAAATATTTTGCCAACATCAAAATGGGGGAGTTGTTGAAACACCTTTCCACATGATTTTGATTTGACAAAATTATTTAAATAAATCCATGATTAAGGGACAATTAAATTTAAGTGCTTTGATTTAATTGTACTAATATGTTTGTTCAACGATGAGTATAAATATAAATACAAATAGAAATAAAAAGTAAGACAGGACGAAGTCAGCATAAGATCACAACACAAGCTGAGTAGAGTGGAACTCAACGTGAGAGAAGATAAGTCATCTTCAGAACAGAAGCTTAAAGATCAAGAAGCTGAGTGGAACGAAACTCAGTAGAAAAGTCTTCCGATAACTATGTCTTGCAGAACGAAGCTGACCATGGAAGCTGAGTAAAAGAGAACTCAGTATATGCATTAGCAAACAATCACAAACAACGGCTATCAAAGACAAGTTGAGTGATCTTCAGGACAGCATGAATGATCCGTTTGCTAAAAGACAAGCTCCGACAACTGTCTGCTTCAATAATAGAAACCTTGGAATTACGCAAAAGCCAATTTCGAGATGCATAGGTCAACTGTTCGTTAGCTAAAAGACGAACTGGCACAAGATGACGAAACCTGCAAGAAGAAGACAAACCTGACGCCTGCGGAATTCAGACGACAGGATTGGCCTGCAAAACTGAAGCTGACCAGAACTTGTCTAAAAAAGGAGCCGTTTGGATCAACGGACAAATCCAAATATTCAAATCATTTCTTCTTCAGACCTCAACTATATAAGGACATGATCATTCTTGGATCATTAACCGATCACAACAAGAACAAAAAAAAAGCATACATACAAAGCACATAAAAACCAAAAGAGATCTTACATCAAATTTCTATTCTTGTGTAAAAGCTAAATTGATTTTCTGTAGTCATTTAAAGTGTTCTTCATTCAAAAAGAACAATTTGTATCAATTGTAAAATTGAGAGTGTTGTGCTGAGTACTCGGTGTTGAGTGCTTAGTGGTAGAGAAATCTAGGTGTTCGGTTATAGCACTTAGTAGGAGTTGAGTAGACGAATAGAGGACGACACTCTTGCATATTCAACTGCCTTATAAACGGTCTGTGCTCTACCTTTAAAGAGCTTAGTATTGGATTTAAAAAGCCCGGAGGGACTCTGGGACTGGACGTAGGTGGAGAGGCCGAACCAGGATAAGTCGTACTGAGTAATTTCTAACTCTCTCTCAATATAAATATATATCTATATGTGTTGCTTGTCATATTTACTCAGCATATAAATTGTTTAAACTGACACTGAGTAAATAGGAGTGCTGAGTTGGAAGCTGACCACAAAAGTGTCAATTCCCAACTCATATATAAAATAGCTCTAGTCAGCTTCTGACTAAAGCTGTCTTACGCTACAATCGGCCGTGCTGACCTAAGCTGAGTTAACAAACTCAAGAAACTATATTAAGTCAGCTTAATTAAAACGAAAAAGTTATATTAGTTCCTAACCCCCCCTTGGAACTAATCACACGGGACCAACAGTTAGGATGCGTTGGTTCTTTTGGATTGACCTCCAAGCTTTCAATTAAAAAAATTTTGATTGCAACCAATCACTTTTTATCTTAAAAAAAAAAAATTACATATCGACAAAATACAACTCCTTAAATCGAAACCATAAATCATATGGTTAACATTTTTTGTTTTTTTTTTTTACCAATTTGACATATTTATGAACTAAATTGATATTTGAATTCATATTACATAACTACAATTCGATTTTACGATATGCGTTTTATCAATATATAAATGTAATTTGAAAAAAAAATGCTTTTAATTATAATCAAAATTTAACCGTGTAATTTTAAATTCTTTATTTTGTAAAAAAAGTCTAACACGTACCTCTATTTATAAACTTTTAGCACAAAACTCTATTTGACAATAGGGCAAACCACATTTTTTTTCTTTGTCCATATTTTAATACAATAAAAATATAGTTCAACATACATAATGCATTAAACTAAGTCTAGAACATAGTAGCCGCTCATGAGTTAGCTCGGACTGTTGTTTCTCATTCTGTTCTTAGAGAGTGACAGAGTCCGGACATAGTCCATATTGGATCCACCTCCTTTTTTTTTTTGTAGCTATTCTTTCAATTTATCTTCAATAATAGTGATTCTTTTATTAAAAAAAAAAGTCTAGCACATAGTCCATATTGTATTTAGAAAACCATAATCGATTATTTTTCCCATATTTTTTAATAATAGTCGAAAATATATTTTTCTAATTATTTTTTTGCACAAATCAAAAACCGTGGTAATCCATCCCGGTTGGACCGACATGTCACATATGAAAAGGCCGAAATGACACATATCGAATGCCTGTCCGGTTCAAATTTCACAACACCAGTTATGCATAACTTAACTAATATGTATTTATATACATAGAATTAGTAATGATTTTGAAAATTTATCCTCTAAAATGCCAACCAAGGTTGGCTATCACATTCATGTATATTAAAAAGGTCAACACATGTATTAAAAATGCCAACCAAGATTGTATATTCTATGATTCTGTATTAAATGAATAATTATCCTAATAACCCTATAAAACACAGACACACAAAAGCTTCCATTTTCTGACTTTCACATAGTTTCATTCCACTGAAAAGAATGAGAAAGAAGGTGAAACTTGCTTTCATAGAAAACAATTCAGCCAGAAAAGCAACATTCAAGAAGAGGAAGAAGGGTCTATTGAAGAAGTTAAGTGAATTAAAAACACTTTGTGATATTCCGGCGTATGCAATAATATACAGCCCTTATGATTCTCGGCCGGAGGTTTGGCCGTCGGAGTACGGTGTTCACGAAGTTGTTTCTCACCTCAGAAGGATGCCGGAGATGGAGCAAAGCAAGAAAATGCTTAACCAGCAGAGCTTTCTCCGGCAACGAATCAACAAAGCACTTGAGCAGCTGAGGAAGCAGAAAAAGGATAACCGGGAAATGGAGGTAACTCAGGCGATGTTCCATAGTCTCACCGGACAAAGCTTGATTTATCTGAACATGCTCGATTTGACTGATCTTCGATGGATAATTGATCAAAACTTGATCAAGATAATCATGAGAATTGAAAACCTAACGGTTAATAATTCTTATGCGGGAGCTGCATCTGTTGCGGTGGTGGAAACTTCGGTGGCTGAAGGCGGTGCAGAAGGGACGGTGGTGGTGGCTGAGCCGCCAGAGACGGTGGGATTTGATGTGAATGGGGAGAGTGTGCAGAGGCAACCATGGACGTTTACGGATTTGGTTAACCCTCCAAACCAATTCCAGTTTGGTGGTGGCGCCATCACGGGTGGTGGAGAAGAGATGTTGCCGCCGTTTTCTGATCAGAACGAGGATCATCTCTGGTCCAGTGATTTCTTTCGATATGGTGGAATGTGATCTTTGATTTTGTTGGAGTAATTTCATTTCATGTTTGTCTGGTTTCAGCGAGTTACATCCTGAATAAATTGATTTTTAATTATTTTATTTTTGCCTTTCGTAAATTACATTTGAGGTTGTTTTGGATTATATGTGTTCTTAAAATTATTCATATATGTTTTTGATGATTGAAAATTTGATTGATGTTTAAAATATTAACTGACGTTGTGCTTGGAGATGATGTTGTCATCACCGATGCCAGGGTGCTAAGGAATACAGGAGCATTAGGATTAATTAGGGGTAAAGATATCTATACCTAAATCCTTAATTTCTCATAATGGATCCTTGGAATTCGCTAAGCGGTTCTTAGTTGACAATGGTCAAGTAGATTTGTCACAAGTTTCTGTAAACAACTTACTGAACTATTTCCATTCGAATGGTCTAGCTGCAGTTCATCTGAAATATGATGTCAAGCGGTTTTCCACCTTTTGTTATATTAGAAATACCGGCTATAGAACCCTTTCATATTTGAACACAAAACCCTCCGCTACGTCGAAACAACGCTGGGCAATGTGGACCAATATGAGCTTACCACTTAAGTTATTGTTAGGCGGCGGACTTCCTCTCAATCTTTATCTTAGGGGCAATTTATTGTAGTTTTGCAACGCGAGATCTTCAAGCCATTCCTGATAAATATTTTAGTCAAATTGGAATGAAAGAATTTATTGAGTTTTCCCTTCTTCGATCTTGGGTTGAGTCCTAGTTGTCCCTGGTTCGATGGTAAGCGGAAAGCGCGCTGGCCGAATGGGTAGAATTTGGTAAAACCACACATTTTTAGCATTTAAAGAGGGCAAAAAAAAGATTTATTCAGTTTTTACATACTAGTTTGAAATTGGCATAGATCCATTTTGAATGTAATTGTAATTAAAGAATTTTAATTTTTGTACATGTATATACTTAGCTGGGTGGGGTAAATTTAATGGTAATCCTTATACTTTCAGAGTTTTTTCTTAAAAAACCTCTATACTTTTAAATTTTTTTTTAAAAAAAACCTAAAGTATCCCAAGAGTATCCCCGTATCCCCTAATTAAAAAAAGAAAAAGAAAAAAGGGGATACTTTCCAGCCGTATCTCATACATATCCCGCCATGTCCCCGTACTCGGATATGCAAACGTTGACCTCCAAAAAGTACCAATGCTTCATAGCTGATCATGCATTCATATAGAAGGTAAAGTGGATGATACTAACAAGGATGATACAAAAAGTTCTACAACAACACTCAACCAAGTGAACTAAAAAATCTACTATAGCAACAATTTCAGATTTTTAATATCTGCAAATTTTAATTTTTTTTTAGTTTTTACACATTTTCTTAGTTCTAAAGTTTCCTTTCAGTTCCAAGTCCTGCAATTTGAATTCATAAGTTTATAATCTTTCAATTTTAGAGTCGTTTACAATTCTTCAAGCTTTTATTTTAAATTCGGCATCATTTATTCCCTCTATTTTACGCTTTTAATTATCAATTTGGCTTTTCGACCTCTTAAGTTTTCTCAATCATTTAATTAGAAGTTAGTTTCTACATAGTTTGGAAATTTTTGTTAAACTTTATGACACGTTCGCACAAGTCTGAACAAGCAAGAGAAAATTATATATATCAAAGATTAATTAAAGTAAAATCAATTACATTAGACTCGGCTACATATCTCACAATATGAGAAGCTCAAGTTCATAAAAAATAGACCAAAAAAAAGAAGATTTCTCTAACACCTATGCAACTATATTAGTTTGTCGTTAAACATGAGACATAACACCCATAGAATGAAGGTTAATATTGTCACGTGCTTTATTTGTTGTTTAAGCTTATTAGTTTTCCCATCAATTAAAAATAACAAAAGCATACATCTGAGTTTTATGTTTTGGAGTTGATTTTTCTAGAAAGATAAGAATATGACCGTCTAAAAACCTAAAAGAAACCCTTTTATTATTCTTAAAACCAATAATATTTAAACATTCGAATATCTACATCGGGTAATATTTATGAAAACATTTTTATACCAAGACATTTTCAAAGATCCATGCATTAAAAAAATTACACAAAATTCTAGAAAAAAAATATTAATTTTTTTTCATAAATTACATAATTTATGGTAGCTTATTCATACGTCACGTGACTTAGAAAAGATGAAAGTAGTATATGGAAATTTAGTACTCTGTGTTGTGCTTACTTTACTATCCATTTATATTGTTTAGTCATTTAATGCTTTTTTTTTTTTTTGAGAAAATTGTACTCAATTAATGTTAGTTTTGAAGGTTAAGAATTTTAAATTTCTTTTTATCCAATTAATATATTTCTGGCATAATAATGATATTGGTATGACATGTGTATATACACATACAATTGTGGGTTAATATATCATTTGCTTATGAACTTGTCCAAAAAGTTTGGTAGACTCTCTAAACTTTTAAAATGTTCTGATAGTCTATTGAACTTGCATAAAATATTCAGTTAGCTCCCTGAACTTACATAAAATGTAATCAATTAATCACTCGGCTGTAAAAAAAGTAAGTTAAATGCGGAAAATATGTTGGACAGATCTTACAAAAAGTAAAACAACCAAGGTCAGAGTATGCGATTTTAATATTAGAGAAGACAAAGTTTTATAGTTCAACAAGTAAAAACTTATTTTTTAATATGTTTTAATCAATTTTGTGAATTTTATAATAATATTCTAACGTACGTGCAATATATCTTCCGCATTTCAACTTACTTTTTTTTCAACCACCGAATGATTAATTAGTTACATTTTAAGTAAATTCAAGAGGCTAACTGAACATTTTATATAAGTTTTAGAGGCTATAAAAAAGCTTTGAAATTTTAGACATCAATCAATCAAGCTTTTTAGACAATTTGAAGGGGCAAATGACGATTAAACCTACAATTGTATATGAATAATAGGAAAACAAATCCAGAATATTTTATTCATGATGTGTGCCAAATTGGCTAAAACAACACACAAACATAAAATTAAATTATTCCAACAAAATTAAAGATCAAAATGAGGAACATCATCCTCAATGAAATCACCCGGGTTGATTTGATTCTGTTCCGAAAACCGCAGCAACATCTCATCTTCACCACCGCTATTGATTTGATTCTGACCAGAAAATGGCAGCAACATCTCATCTCCGGCTGCTGCGTGGCCACTAAACTGCAATTGATTTGGAGAGTTAATCAAATCCATAAACCATTGTTGCCTCTGCACACTTTCCCCATACATATCAAATCCCAACGTCTCTAGCGGCTCAGCCACCACCACCGTCTCTGGCGGCTCAGACACCACCAGCGTCCCTTCAGCATAGCCTCCAGCAACCGAACTTTCCCCCACCGCAATAGAAGTGGCTCCGCCATAAGAAGGATTAATGGTTAGGGTTTCACTTTTTTGAGTTATCTCCTTCAAGTTTTTATCAATTATCCAACGCATATCATTCAAATCAAGAATGTTCAGAGAGGTCAAGCTTTTTCCGGCGAGGCTTTGGAACATCACCTGAGTTACCTCGTCTTCCCGGTTCTTCTCTCTCTGCTTCCCCAGCTGCTCATTTGCCTTGCTGATTCTTTGCCTGAGAAAACTCTCTTGGTTAAACAGTTTCTTGGTTTGCTCCATTTCCGGAATCATTTTGAACTGAGAAACAACTTGTTGAACTCCCTCATGTGACGGCCAAGCCTCTGGCTGAGAATCATAAGGGCTGTAAATTACTGCACAGGCCGGGATTTCGCAAAGAGTGCTTATTTCAGCCAGTTTCTTCAATAAACCCTTCTGCCTCTTTCTGAATGTTGTTCTTCTTGCTGAATCATTTTCTATGAAAGCAAGTTTCACCTTTTTTCTCATTTCTTTTCCAAGAATGAAACTATGTAAAATTTAGAAAATGGAAGTCTGTGTATTTTTGATCTGGAGAGAATTCTACTTATTGGGTGGATAATTATCGTTTCATATACAATCCTGCCTCGCATTTTTAATATATGGGCTGTACATGAATATGATAGTGAAATCTTGGTTGTCATTTTGGAGGACTTTTTTGGCATTATTACATTTAGAGATAAGGGTATTGGTTAATTACAATTTAAGTGGAATTACGTTTATATTTAAACAAATACTCTATGCGGTTCCAAGTATTCAATATTAGTCTTCGAACGTTTTGGTATATAGATTACGAATTGAGATTATTTGTGGTCATTATAATTGAATGTACTTATATAAGCATAGATCATTACGATAAGTTCCTACGTGCTTATGACTATAATTAGATAGATGGTCTGTACGGTTATATATTCGTGATATTAGCTTTTTAATGTGGTTATATTTATTATTAAATAGGTATTATGTGTAGTTACCTATTTTGGAGAAATAAGTTGTCACGTGTATAAATATATATGGCTATGTATAAGTAGCATTGTCAAAGACAGGCTCCTTACGAATGCGGATAGGCACAGAAGGCACTTGACTGAGTCTAGTGCCTGTAGTAGATGCAGAGGCAATGTGGAAACCTTGTGCCATGCCTTGAGGGATTGCCCAAATAGTAAGAAGATCTGGGAAGGGATCCTCCCTCATCACATCCTCCCTTCCTTCATGGCCTTTTCTGAAGGGGACTGGTTCTCTCAAGGAGCCAAGGGGAACTTGCTGGCCAACATGGAGCACGGTGCCATCCTCTTTGCTATTACTTGTCACCAAATCTGGAAGTGGAGGAATGAAGAATTATTTGCGGGTAAGGCTGTCCTTATTCCTGATTTACTGTTTTTCTTCTCGAAGAAGCTCTTTGTTATTACTAAAAGCTTTGAAAGAGATTCCCTTGTTCGCCCCTCCCCGGATAAAGAGATCCTGCTAGTTGGCTGGAGTAAGCCTAGAGAAGGGTTTGCTAAGTTGAATACTGATGGCTCCTGCCTTAGCAATGGCAGAATTGCTGCTGGAGGAGTTCTTCGGGATGCTGGTGGCAATTGGATGGCGGGGTTTACCCATAACTTGGGGACGGGCTCCTCCTTTTCTGCGGAGCTCTGGGGTATCTTGTCAGGTATTAAACTCGCCATTCGCATGGGTGTTAAAAAGCTCTCGGTGGAATCTGATAATCTGGAGGCTATTAACAGGATTTCAGATAGCCAGGCTGTTTGTCTGAAGAGCCAGAATCTCATCAAAGCTATTTTGAGGCTTCGTCATGCCTTTGAGTATCTTAATTTCTCCCATATTTTTAGGGAGCAAAACCGCGTGGCGGATCGCTTAGCAGCTGCTGGGCATGGGAGAATGTTAGGTGTTTCTACCCTATCTGTTCCTCCTTCTTTTCTTTTGCCTTCTCTCCTAGAGGATAGGATTGGAGTCAGCCTTCCTAGACTGATCCCGGTGTAGGTTTTTTGTTGGTTTTGTTTTTTTCCTTTCCTTTCTTACCAAAAAAAAAAGTAGCATTGTCAAACTCAGACTGGGAACTGCAAATGTGTCGGGTACGTGCAATGTTCGCCTTTTCGGGATGGGGTTACCACGGTTTTTATTTATTTTTTAAATAATTAAAAAAAAAATTCAACTATTATTAAAAAAATAAGAGAGGAATAATTCATTGTGGTTTTTTAAGTAAAATTCGGACTATGTTCTAGACTTTAGTTTAATACATTATTTACATTCGATGATATTTCTATTGTATTAAATTATTGTATTTATCTCCAATATTCCTTCAACTTATTTTTATAGGGAATCCATAATTGCAGGAATCGTTCTCTTCTCTCCCTCTCCAAACAAATTTCTCTAACTGCTCCTTCCCGTTCTCTTCCATTTTCATCAATTCTTCACCAATTTCATCCATTAATCTTCCTATTGATTGGATTTTTCTTCTTTTTCAAATTGTAGTCTTCTATTTAAGGAGGAAGAAGGAAGAGTGTCTTCCTTTTTCCTCCTTGCACCGTTCTGTTATTATATTTTTCTTCTTTTCTGTTCAATAAATTATAGCTGAATTACATATATTTCACCAAATCCATTGTTCCGCTTGAAATTGCATCTGTTGTTTGTTATCTTTTCATTGGTAACTTTTTTATGTTTTAGCAAGAACAGAAATGGTAGATCTTATACGTAGATCACTACATCTACGTGATTGAAAAAGAAAGGACTTAGATCCGAAGATTCAGAAGAGTTTAAATGCTGAAGATGGGAATACATGTGTTTTTGTCACACCCGACCCAAAACGGCATCAGATATGAATGGAAAACTAGGTAACGAACTTTTAACAGTCTAAAAGCCCAACATAATTTCTAATATATAAAAATTTATTTGGCCTACCTAAAAGTTTTATTTAATTATTTGGCTTGGACTCGATAATTCTATCGAGCTTCCTACGTATCCCGAACATCTTTTAATCTTTTAAATCGGAAATCAAAGCCATGTAGTTCTACCTATTTTAGGTAGTTCTCTTAACTTAGGAACTCATTTTAACTTATTGACACGTTGATTTATTCGCTAATAACTTAATTGTATATTTCACTTTATTACTATATAATTTAATATATATAAATCACTTTATCAAAACGAATCAAATCAAACAACGTTTTATCAAAACGAATCAAATCGAACAACATTTTATCAAAACGACACAAATCGAATAAACCGCTTTAACAAACCAACTCATAATCAAATAAATCGCTTACAAACCAACTCGTAATCAAATAAATTGCTTTAATAAATCAACTCGTAATCAAACAAACGTAAAACATTATAATTCAAATCATCAAATATTATCAAAACGTAATACAAAATTTGTGTGTGTCCATCCTCGAATTCCACCCGTGTAGCTTATCATAACATCAATCATATCAATAATCGAGATATCTCATTTATATCTCGCCTTGCCTAACGTTAGGACTACCAGCCGTGCACTCTGGCCATACCGCCCTTAGGTATGGTCTTACAACTTACAACTCCTACTCCGGGCAATACTAGATGGACAAAACCATTTTTATTTATCGTTCAAAACATCGCAACATAAAATCATATTTGGACTTCAATCCAAATCACAGAAATAATAACAATAACCACCGTAACAGATTTCTCAATCCAAATCCAAAAACAATTCGCAAAAAATAGTCAAATTCATTTTCTAACCCAATTTTCAAAATTCCACGATAATAAATAATTGTTCGTTAAATAATCAAAATCAAAAGTATATAAATATTTTAAACAACTTAATAAAACGTATTCAAAGCCACATAAATAATTTAAAACTGAAACTTATTTTTATCTATAACCGGAATAACTATTTTAGACCGAATATATCGTTAGACTCGTTATATTGGTAATAAGTCTACTTGTACTAATTCTATATTTACAATTTTATATTTGACTCTACGCTGACTCTAATGGACCAATATCGGTATTAGTCCTTCTAATTTATAACTTATTTTAATTCGATATTTTAACGTCACTTAATTATTATATAAAACTAAATTTAAACCAATATTTTTATTTGACTATTTATGTTCGTTACGGAAATTGTAAACTGTAACACTAAACTGATAACGTTTATTCCGACCGAAGGTTCAGTTAGACTCGTGGCACTGCTAGGAGTCTATCAGTACATATTTTATTTTCAATTTCTTTATATTATATTATTATTATTGTTCAATATATAAAAATCTAAACGGTAATAATTTAATAATTAAATAGCGTCAAATCTTTTCCGTACCTGAAACCTCTAATTGATCGTCTATTAAATTCTTCCCGTGACCGTAATCGAAACCTCTAGTTGAACATATATTTTAATATGAAACTGTCTAACTAGAATCCTATATAAACAAATATTAATATTACCCCAATTAACCATGTTAATAATATATAAACATATATAGTTGGTATTTCAAAACATAATTAAGAGATTAGTTCATTCAACACCCATTTAACAATGGGATTTGTAAAATGTAGAATTTAATTAAATAATCAAGTTTATATAAAATTCATTTGATATATATAGAAGTTCATAGTTTACTTACCTAGCAATTTAAAGAATGAAATATGTACCATTCACTTCCATAAACTTTGTACTCTCTCTCCTTCCTTCCTTTTCTTCCATTCTCTTTAGGTAAAAAGGACATTCCTTTTTGTATCTTTCCCTATGATAACTTTCCATCTTTTCATCTATTTATAACACATGTTACTTTCTCTTTCTTTTTAATAATAATTTGACACATCCATGACGCATGTCATTTTTCTTCATTTTTGTTAATAAGAATTTGACACATCTATCATACATGTCACTTTTTTTTTTATTATTAATAGTAATATTAGATAATTACTTACATTTTTTTAAATAAAAAAATTTACTTAAAATCATGACCATCAAATATTATGTTTTATTCTTATTTTAATTACAAATTTGCATACTTACATGTATGT
This sequence comes from Euphorbia lathyris, assembly GCF_963576675.1. Classification (NCBI taxonomy): domain Eukaryota; kingdom Viridiplantae; phylum Streptophyta; class Magnoliopsida; order Malpighiales; family Euphorbiaceae; genus Euphorbia; species Euphorbia lathyris. The sequence goes on from NC_088918.1 coordinate 5,678,190, forward strand.
AGTTTGGTAATTGGTAAAATATTGATTTTGGTCCTTAAATTTATAAATATGTATAAAACTTACCCAAAACTTTTAATTTACATCTAAAAATATTAAATTGAACCCTATAATATATTTGAATTCATAAATAATTAACGCTATCTATTTCGAAAAATAAAATTTTAATAGTCTCCACACCATGAAAAGAACATCCAATATCCTATCAATTGCAATCCAAACAAACAGAATTTCAATGACTAAATATAGTTAAATGCATATAAACTATATAAGTAACTCTTGCCCATAAATCAATCATTAAAAAACCATATTCACCCTTAAAATTGTTAATAAAAGCATGAAATAACTTGTATTCAATATTGAGTTTTTGGACTCAATACTAAAAGTATTGATAAAAAAATAGCAGCAATTTGATTGAAAGAATGGAAATGACTGCAATCCTATTCTCCTATTCGACCATTAAACCTGGCACCATGAGAAGTGACTCCCCATATAAGCCATCAGTATGGACTTTTTGCTCACTCAACTCTGAATGTTCCACATCAATAAGAATAAAGGACGGCCCGATGCACTACACTTTCCCGCTAAGCGGGGGTCCCACCGCAAATCCCAAAAGACATAACACAACAAACATAAAGGGGTAAATCATAAGTGGAGGCGAACTCAGATGCTAGAAAAAAATTAAAACCAGTTGATATATGCAGTTTAAGAATGGTCTTGGGAGCTAAAAAAAAAAAAAAAAGGCGGCCCGGTCGCATTACGCGTCCCCGCTGAGCGAGGGTCCGGGGAGGGGTCCCACCACAAGGGTGTATTGGGGGCAAGCCTTCCCTTGCCAATTTAATTGGCAAGAGGCCGCTCCTAAGACTCGAACCCGTGACCTCTGGTCACACGGCAACAACGTTTTACCGTTGCGCCAAGGCTCGCCCTCTCTTGGGAGCTACATTGAAAAAAAAAAACTATAATTTAAAATTATAAAAAACCATAGAAGCAACTCTAATATTTTGATATAGAATCTTTATTACAACTTACTTTGTCAAGCAGATTGAGGAATCTATCAGTAATTGCAAAATATAATTAACCTGAAAAGAACTGTGATCCCTTCTGGATATAGAGATGTTGAATGTTTTTTCAGACTACTATACATAGATTAAATTATGAAAATGGTGGACGTTGTAAATAACAAGGATCAAAGGTCAAATCTAACCATAAAATATCAAAATTCATAAACAAAGCAAACTGAAAATCGAGAAAATTAACTCAGATACCCAAATTATATATAACTAAATTTCCAACTAATTTAACTCAAGTTAGTTAATATAACTAATACAATAAACAAATCCAACCTTTTAAACCATAATAAATATGCTAAATTGTTCAATTTCGTGTAAAAATTGAACAATAAAATTTAAAATTATAAAAAACCATAGAAGCAACTCTAATATTTTGATATAGAATCTTTGTTACAACTTACTTTGTCAAGCAGATTGAGGAATCTATCAGTAATTGCAAAATATAAGTAAACACTTCCTGCAATCTGAAAAGAACTGTGATCCCTTCTGGATATAGAGATGTTGAATGTTTTTTCAGACTACTATATATGGATTAAATTATGAAAATGGTGGACGTGTAAATTCCTAGGATCAAAGGTCAAATCTAACCATAAAATATCAAAATTCATAAACAAAAGCAAACTGAAAATCGAGAAAATTAACTCAGATACCCAAATTATATATAACTAAATTTCCAACTAATTTAACTCAAGTTAGTTGATATAACTAATACAATAAACAAATCCAACCTTTTTTTTTGTTTTGAGAAAAATGCTTTGTTTTGAGAAAAATGCTTGTAATTTCATTAGATAAAAAATGAAGGAGTACAACAAGCAAAATGTAAGGAATAAAACCTCACATGATTACAGACTAAAACAAATACAACATCCACAAAGGGATTAAAATGACTACAAAGAGCAAAAAGATCCCATAAAAGACACAAAAAACACAAAACAACAATATATTCTTCGTTAATCCAAATCTGTAGAAACACATCTGCAATCCAAACTTCATCTTTTAGGTCATTCCGAATATTCGGATCTGAGACCTTTTTTTTTTTGCAACCACGTAGATTTATTGATCTACGGATAAGATAAACCATTTCCGCTCTTGCTAAATCCGAAAAAAGTACAATCAGACGGATAAAGAGTTTTGAAGAAATATATGAACACAGACTAAAAAATCAATAAAAAATTACAGAAATCTAACCCGTTGTGAAGAGGAAGAAGGAAGATCCTTCGTCCTCCTCGAAGTAGATCAACAAAATAGGAAGATTGATAGAAAAAAAGGCAATGAGAAAGGAAGAAGAAGAAGTTTTTTTTCCAGTTTCTGGAGAGGATTTGAGCAGTTGGCTACTCCTGGTTTCACGAAAATTTCAACAAGTTTTAGTTTAGTAACAAATCCAACCTTTTAAACCATAATAAATATGCTAAATTGTTCAATTTCGTGTAAAAATTGAAAAATAAAAATAAAAGATAAACCTCAATGTCTGATACAATTCCAGATCTCTAATTGTCTCTGACGAAGTTATTTTCTTCCTACATCCTTACCAACCTTCTAATGTCGCCTGAGTTGCAATCATCTTTACTGTAACAACAACAACAACAAAAAAGTAGAAAAAAGGGAAGAATATAGAGCACTGGCAGGAATTGGGAAAAATCATCGGAGTTGATTAAGAAAAAGAGGAAAGAAAGGTTGAACCGGAATGTGCAAATTGTTATGGGAAAATTAGAAAAGAAACTAATTTAATGAAGAGGAGTTAGAGTTTCTTAGAAAAGAAATTATATAAATTAAATAATATAAATTGTTAGTGTTATTGGATTAGTTACAACTTATTCATACGGTAAGCAAAAGGATAGAAAGTAGAAAAACCGAAAATCAATATCACGTTAAACCAAAATTTGGATTAGATATTGTATGGACTTATCACATTGTATAAAAAAACTGAAAATATTCAATAATAATATCACATTATTTTTTTTATGGACTTATCACATTAAAAATTTGATTCACCCACAAAAAAAAGGATTAGATATTTTATAGACTTATCACATTATATTGAAAATATTTAATGATAATTAATAAATATTATTTTAATCAATAAAAATCGAGGAGTCGACATCTCAGCTCCATCGTTATTGTTTTATAGTATATATAGATTTGCTATACCAAGTTAGTTGCACTTATTCATTTAATATTGTTTATTTTTTTTATCAGAATTTAATATTATTTATTAGGGACAGAAAAATTTAAAATTTTTTATTTATCCAATTAAGGTTTAATTCGGCCTAATTTTTAAATTAACATAAACAATGATTTTGTATATACTGGATTTAATTCGGTTAATTATAAAACAAATACGGTGTTTTCTATGCTTACTTTGTTTTTGACAAAGTAAACCTTACTTTGTTTTTTCTACCATTGGATGAGTTACTTTGTCAAAATCCATCATCATCCAATGGTGCAAAAAACAAAATAAGGCTTAACAATAAAGCTTCTTTGCAGTTCATCTTACGACTGCTGCTAGATGATGCAATTGGTGTTTGCTTTCCCAGACTTGTTCCCGGTTAAGGATGTTGGTTTTGTGTTCTGTTTTGTTTTTTTCTTTTCTTTCCCCACAAAAAAAAATAAAGCTTATTTTTAACAAGTTGAGCCACAATAAATTGGTGTAATATGGGTATTTTCGTCTTATGCAATGTTATTTATATCGTGAAAATTTTGGCTAGACTAAAAAAGCCTTGCAATAAATTAGCATTTTCATCATGGAATGGTATTTTCAATGAAAATAGGATAAATTACATCAATAGTACCTGAACTTTACCTATTTTACACTTTGATACCTAGATTACATTTTGTCTCAAAAAAATACCCAAAGTAATGATGACCGGACAATTTAGTAAATTTTACCAGTAAATGACCGGTCAATGCAAGTTTATCTGAGTAAATTACATCAATAGTACCTGAACTTTTCTTAATTCACACTTTGGTACCTGGATAATTTAGTACATCTGATCGGTTATTGACCAATTGATAAGTGCACAATTCAACAATAAATAACCCCGCTTTTGTGCTTTATAGTTGTCATGTTTTGTTATTTTTGCGGGTTTTATTGCTTGTTTTTGGTATTTTCGTCTCTACAGGCCAATGATGACTAAAGGGAGATAAATTGGGCTTAATTTGGGCCGAGCTGATGTCGGATCGTGATTCGGAGCTGATTGGGCAGATATTGGTCTGAGTTAGAGTTAGTCTTGCACAAGACTAAGGCAGTTACGGGCTGACAGTTTCCTACTTCAAATAAGATTGCTTTCCTGATCCGGATTGGAAGATTTGAGAACAAGATTTTCAGCTAGAGCACGAATTTGGAGGAGACAAATGAGGAGGCAATTAATTTCAAAATTTGAAAGGAGATTCTAAAGCGAATTGAAGGGATTTAGTTCCCTATTTTGAGGAGCCGTAATAGACTTAAGAACGACAGATTTTCCAAGTCGGAGATATCAGTTTTTTTACATTTTATTTTCCAGGAGAAAAACATATACGTTCATGGCTATTGATAGCTAACTTTTTAATTTCGGTTAAGGGATAGTTCAAGGGATTCTTCTCCGTTATCGTGAGATCGTTGTATTTCACTTTTCTCCATTTATTAAGTCGTTTATTTGTTCATTGTGTTCAGGGAATTATCCTCAATTGATTATTTGTTCCATGAATGATTACTGTAGGTTGTTTGTCGAATTGAATAATCATAAAGCTGATTCGGTTTATTAGAGTTTCACCTAAGACAACCGAACTAAGTAGCTATTGACTGTTTGAACCAAGCTAGTTTCGTGTTTGGAAGAACGGATCCAAGTTTGACAAACCTGAGTTCGTATTCCGCGTGACATTAACATGAATCAAGCTAGGTTTATCTAAGTCAAATGAACAGATAAGTTAGTTTATAATCGCCGATGCTGAGAGATGATTAACTAAGATCAGGTTCTTCTATTTCTTAAGCTGTTAGTAAATTAAATCTTAGGCGCTGAGATAGGATTGTCTATTGATTAGGAACAAGGTATTTGCCGTGCTTAGCTAGTTCATTATTAAGGAAGAACATTCAAACTGACCCGGCAGAAACATGAGAATATAACCTTATCTGTCAATGATTGTTAACGAATGAATCATCCTGCGATTCCCCTTGACTGAACTTTTCCAAATATTATTCACAAACCATTTTCAATTTCTGTTCTGTTTTTGCCATATCTTTTACTTGCTACCTTTAATTTAATAAGCTTCACAATTTCAAACCCCCATTTAATTATTTTGTTAGGTCATTAGAAGTTTTAAATCAATATTATTCCCTTGGGTTCGACCTCTACTTGCTCTATTACAAATTATTTGTTTAGGGAAAGTTGGGATTATTTTTGGTGGATTCGGCACCCATCAAATTTTGGCGCCGCTGCCGGGGAATAATCTAATTTGATTTGATTGCTTTTTATGACCAGGTCTAACAATTCAGAACAACTTCTTTTTGAATCAGAAATTGAATTACTGGCTCGGAGGTTTCGCAAGGAAGTAAGGTTACAGAAATTACAAAGTGCCAAGAATTCGAGTTCTAGTGAAGAAAAAGAAATCTCCAGTGACGAAAGTGAACAGTCCGAAGAAGAGACAATGGCAGACAGAACTCTAAGACAACTTCAAGCGCAGGAAGTCAATAATCAGCCCCTCTGCATCACATATCCCAACTTGGATGTGTCGTTTGAGCTGAAATCTGGGTTGATCCATTTGTTGCCCAAGTTTCACGGCATGGAGAGTGAAAGTCCTCACAAGCATCTTAAGCAATTTCATGTGGTGTGCTCAAGTATGAGACCACAAGGAGTAACGGAAGAACAAGTAAAGTTGAGAGCGTTCACATTCTCATTAGAAGATGCAGCCAAGGATTGGCTTTTAAATTTGCCATCAGGAACCATTACTACATGGAATCAGATGGTACAATCCTTCCTGGACAAATATTTTCCAGCCTCCCGAGCAGCATTAATTCGAAGGGAAATCAGTGGAATCAAGCAAAAAGATGTGGAGTCGCTTCATGAGTATTGGGAGAGGTTCAAAAATCTATGTGAAAATTGCCCTCAACACGGGATTGCTGAAAATTCTCTAATTCAATATTTCTATGAAGGAATGCTTAGCATGGAAAGAAAAATGGTGGACGCGGCAAGTGGGGGATGTTTCCTCGACAAAATGCCAACCGCGGCTAAGGAATTGATCAGAGTAATTGCAGCAACTTCTCAACAGTTTGGGAAATCTCAAGAAGGTCCCAAGAAGGCGTATGAGGCAAGCAGTTCTAACATCGAAGAAAAATTGAATAAACTGACTAGTCTTGTGTAGAACTTAGCTATGGGAAAGGCGGCTCGGGTGAAAAAGTGTGGGATCTGTACTGCCACTGATGAATGCCCTATTTTGTATGAAGATAATGCTGAACAAGCCAATGCACTTAATGGGTACCAAGGGCAGAATCAAAGGAAGTACGATCCATACTCTAATACGTACAACCCAGGGTGGCGTGATAATCCAAACCTCAGCTACGGACAAAGACAGTAAAATTATCAGTCACAGCAAAACTATCAGCCACGGCCTCACCAATCCACCCAAAACTCAGGTATGCCTTTAACTGATGTTGTCCATAATCTCGCAACTAACGTGCAGGAACTTCAGAAACAGATGACTCAAATAGCTACTACTCTGAGTGAAATTCAGTCTCAAGGTAAGATGCCCTCTCAACCGGTGGACAACCCAAAGCCAAGCGTGAGCGCAATCACCCTTCATAATGGAAGAGAAATAGAGCAGCCCGTTTTAAACAAACCGGCCAGCAAGAAGAACGTCGTCGAAGAGGATCAAATTCTTGAAGAAGAAGCGCAAAAGCGAGATAGAGTCCCTCCTTTAGTTACTCCAGCACCTTACCCAAATCAGTTTGACAAATCAAAGAAGGAAAAGGAAGAGAAGGACATCTTCGAGGTATTTCGCAAGGTCGAGGTAAATATTCCATTAATTGATATTGTTAAACAAGTTCCTCGATATGTTAAGTTCCTTAAAGATTTGTGCATTAATAAAACTAAAAGGGTTGGGTATGAAAAAATTACCATAGGTGCCAATGTATCAGCTGTACTTCAAAGAAAAATGCCCCAAAAAAGTAAGGATAGAGGTATGTTTGTTGTTCCATGTCAGATTGGGAATACTAGTATTAAAAGGGCGATGTGTGATTTAGGAGCGTCTATAAATGTCATGCCTAAGTCTGTTTATTCTTCTTTAAATGCTGGTCCTCTTGAAAAAACTGGAGTCGTTATTCAACTTGCTAACAGATCTGTTGTTTACCCTGAGGGGCTGTTAGAGGATGTTTTGGTGCAGGTTAACGGGTTAATTTTCCCAGCTGCTTTCTTTGTTCTCGATATGGAAGATGAGGGCTGTACATCGGAATCGTTAGAGATCCTATTGGGAAGACCATTCCTGCAGACATCTAACACGAAGATTGATGTTAAGAAAGGGACCCTTACTATGGAATTCGATGGTAAGGTTGTTCAATTCAATGTTTATGATGCTATGAGATTTCCTAGTGAAGTATCTTCAGTTTGTGGCATAGATATCCTCGAACCAATAACCCAACGAGCTTTTGAGCTTTTTAGTAAAGATGAGTTGCAGGTGGTCGTCGAAGAAAGCATTGGAATCGAGAGTGAAATCAACTTTGAGATGGGAGAAGATATATGCGATGTTATGCATGAATTGGCAGCCTTGAAACAAGATGGTAAGATTTATGAAGTTAATAAATTAACAGCCTCTAACGAGAAACCTTTACGCTCTATTTTGCAGGCGCCAAAGCTGGAATTAAAGTTGCTGCCCAGCCATCTAAAATACGCATTTTTGGGCAGCGAGAACACTCTTCCAGTCATCATCTCCAACAAACTAGAGCCAAATAAAGAGGAGCGGCTGGTTGAAGTTTTGAAAGAGTACAAGGAGGCTATAGGGTGGACCATAGCGGATATTAAAGGAATCAGCCCCGCTATGTGCATGCACAAAATTCACATCGAAGACGATGCAAAGCCTAAACGGGAAGCACAAAGAATATTGAATCCGCCTATGATGGAAGTTGTTAAGAAGGAAGTTCAGAAGATGTACGATGCCGGTGTAATTTTTTCGATATCCGACAGTAAGTGGGTGAGGGTTTGTATCGATTACAAGAAGTTAAATACTTCAACTAGAAAAGACCATTTCCCGCTTCCATTTATCGATCAAATGTTAGAACGTTTAGCCGAAAAATGTTTTTATTGTTGTCTTGACGGTTATTCGGGTTTTTACCAGATTCCAGTGGCACCGGAAGATCAGGAGAAAACCACTTTTACCTGCCCCGTTGGCACTTTCGCGTATCGGAGGATGTCATTCGGACTTTGCAATGCACCAGCGACGTTCCAGCGAGGCATGGTAAGTATTTTCTCTGAGTATGTTGAACAAATAATTGAAGTGTTCATGGATGATTTCACAGTATATGGAGACTCATTTAATCACTGTTTGTCTAACCTCGTTAAAATTTTAAAAAGATGCCTAGAGTCTAATCTGGTTTTGAACTATGAGAAATGCCATTTTATGGTCGATCAGGGAATAATTTTAGGCCATATTGTTTCAGCAAGAGGAATTGAGGTAGATAAGGCAAAGATAGATGTTATCCAAACTTTACCTTACCCCGTTAGTATTCAGGAAGTTCGTTCTTTTCTTGGCCATACAGGTTTTTACTGGCGGTTTATAAAAGACTTCTCGAAGATCACTCAATCGATGTGTAAGTTGCTTCAAACGACGTACCATTCGATTTCAACCAGGAATGTAAGGATTCTTTTGATTTGTTGAAAGACAAGTTGGTTTCAGCACCGATTATCCAACCACCCGACTGGAATCATCCTTTTGAGATCATGTGCGACACAAGTAATTACGCGGTGGGAGCCGTGCTAGGACAGCGAATTGACAAGAGTCCACACGTGATTTACTATGCTTCGAGGACCTTGGATCATGCTCAATGCAATTATTCAACAATAAAGAAAGAACACTTAGCCGTGGTTTTTGCTTTAGAAAAATTTCGTTCATATTTATTGGGTACTAAAGTCATAATTTATTCTGATCATGCAGCACTTAGGTACCTAATGCAGAAAAAAGAGTCCAAACCTCGGCTAATACGGTGGATTTTACTCCTCCAGGAATTCGACATCGAGATTAGAGACAAAAAGGGGTCCGAGAATCTTGTGGCGGACCACCTAAGTCATTTACCCAATAACGAAGAAGCACCATCGATGAGTGAAGAATTTCTGGATGAGACTTTATTTAGCGTAAGTGAAATAACCCCATGGTATGCTGATTTAGTGAATTATTTGGCCACAGGTGCTGTACCGGACGATCTCAGCAGGCACGCAAAAGATAAACTCAGAACTGAAGCCAAATATTACATTTGGGATGACCCATACCTGTGGAAACACTGCTCGGATCAGTTGTTAAGACGGTGCATTCCTGAAAGCGAGGTGGAATCAGTGTTGAAATTTTGTCATACAGGGGCTTGTGGAGGCCATTTTGGCCCAAAGAGAACGGCTCACAAAGTACTAGATAATGGTTTGTTTTGGCCTAATTTATTCCGCGATGCTTATATATTTTGCAAATCTTGTTTTCGTTGTCAAAAAACAGGAAATATAGGACGGCGGGATCAAATGCCACTTACACCAGTTTACTCTTGTAAAAATTTTGACGTTTGGGGAATAGACTTCATGGGTCCATTCCCCATTTCGTTTGGTAATCTTTACATATTGCTTGATGTGGATTACGTGTCTAAGTGGGTCGAGGCCAAGGCCACCAGAGCCGATGATGCTCAAACAGTGATTCAATTTGTTCAGGCTAACATTTTTTGTAGGTTTGGTACGCCTCGAGTACTCATAAGCGATAGAGGAACTCATTTCTGTAACCGGATTATGACAACCCTCTTGAAGAAATATGGTATACAACACAGGACGTCAACAGCTTACCATCCCCAAGCAAATGGCCAAGCAGAAGTGTCAAACAGAGAATTGAAGTCCATCCTGGAAAAGACAGTGAATTTCACAAGGAAGGATTGGAGTACCAGACTAAAAGCAGCTTTATGGGCTTATCGGATGGCGTACAAAACGCCCATCGGAACCACTCCGTTTCGACTAGTATATAGGAAGGCTTGTCATCTCCCAGTTGAGCTCGAACACAAGGCATTCTTGGCAATAAAGAGCTGTAATATGAACCTTGATGAAGCAGGGGAAGCCCGGAAACTTCAGATTCAGGAGCTCGAAGAGTTGAGGAATGATGCTTATGAGAGCTCAAGGATATACAAGACGAAGACTAAAAAATTCCATGATGACATGATTGTCCGGAAACAATTTCAGGTAGGACAGAAGGTATTACTATACCATTCTCGATTGAGACTGTTTCCCGGGAAATTAAAATCAAAGTGGATATGGCCTTTCATAGTTGTCCAAGTTTATTCATATGGAGCTGTGGAAATTCAGAGTTTGGAGAATGGGAAAGTGCAGAAAGTGAATGGTCAATGACTCAAATTATTTTATGAGAACATCACCGTTGGAGTCCCTGAAACAGTGCAGTACCTTGACCCAGGAGATGAGCCTTAGTGCTCGGATGTGTCTAGCCGAAGACATTAACTAAAGGCGCTACTGGGAGGCAGCCTAGAGTTAGTCTTGCTCAAGACTAACACGTATCCTTTGTTCTTGTTTCTTTTGTTACTTTTACTTTTATTTTTTTTATTTTGGACCAACTAACTTAACTGACATCTTCTTCTTCAGTGGGCTCTGTCTTTCCTTTGATAATTTCTTTTTGCAGGTTAAAAATGGTGATTTCAATATATGGGCTAGGAGGTGGTTCAAGTGTTAATAAGGAAGAAGAGGCCCAACATTGAGAAAATGAGGGTCAAAAGGGTCAATGGGTCCCTTAACCCTTATGACTTAACCAAACTAAAAAGGAGACCCCACTACCTTCATTCACCGCCCATTTCTCTTCCATCTCCCACTTTCACCAGGTTACGCCACTCATCTTCCTTCACCACTTCCACTTCCCATTTCCTTAATTTCCCAAATTTAATATCCTACAAGTCTACCTACACCAACCCTTTGATTTAATTTAATTTCTTTTTGATTCTTTCAATTTAACCCACCACCATCACTCCTTTCCCTTCAAATTATTTCCTGCAGATTCCCTTTCGTCTCCCACTCTTAATTTCTTCTAGCTTCTTTCTTTTTGATTCTTCAAAAAACACCACTGCCATCTTCCTTTCGTTTCCTCCACTCAATAAAAAAATTACCGCCATCTCCACTTCACTCCTCCAATCAATACCATCGACGTCAAATGGAGGAGCAGCCGCCGCCTCTGTCTATAGTGCCACCGTCACCTGAACACCTATCACCGGCGAACTTGAGCATGGTAGCTTTTAGCGAACCTGCTCCGACCGTTGGCGCTTCTCCAATGCCGACCACTCTACCAACTCAAACGGAGAAAGCTGAAATGCAGAGAAAACCTCCTGCTCAAGTCGCAACAACTTCGAAGAAGCGGAAGCCAAATCCTTCTCCAATGCCGACCACTCTACCAACTCAAACAGAGAAGGCGAAAACGCAAAGAAAACCTCCTGCTCAAACCACGACAACCTCAAGATAGCAGAAGTCGAACCCCATCCCTTCCACAACAACTAGGAGGTCTACTAGATCTCGGTCTGGCAAAGAGACGACAACACACAAGCCAAAGCCACTAAAGGTGAAAACTCCAGCTCCAGCCTCCAGTTCAGACATCGAAACCACAGAAGTTTCGATTACTTCAGACAGTTCGAACAGTTCGATTGGTTCGGACAAGGCTGACAGTTCGGACAACTCGAGTCCAAAACCGAAAGCTCCATCAAAGAAACGTGCTCGGCTGGGACACGGGAAGAGCAAATACGGTTCACTCACCACTCCGTATGTAAGTGACTTGAAGTTCTCCAACTCCGAACACACTGCGAGGTATAAATTTCTAAAATCCCTACAAATTGTCCATGCTTACAGTGTTGATGAAGATGCTTTGACTCATTTAAAAATGCATGCTAATTTTTATGGATTAATGGATGGGATTGGTTGGAGAGAATTGTTTGCCATGACATTTCCTGTGTTTGATGATTTGGTTCACGAGTTCTAAAGCACATATGCATTTCATTGTGATACGAGGAAGTTAGATATACACTCTAAATGCATTCATTTTAGGCTCTTAGATAAAGAACATCACTTGTCTATAACCGAGTTCAATGTTGCATTAGGACTTATGGATGCCACTTATGCTGCCACCGATGATTACCTTGATTTGCTATGTGATTATCCCTCGAACTTTGATGACGCACATATTTTTAATGAGTACACGATTGAGTATGCACCAGAGTTTGTCCCTTCTAAAACATCGGCCCACTATTTTCGCAACCCCGTTGTTAGAGTGATGCATAGGTTTTTGGCAGTCAATTACTCGGCCAGGAATAGGGATTCAACCAAAATTTCAAAAGCTGAGATGTTTTTCTTGTGGTGTATGGTTACAGGTCAAAATCTAGTCCAAAAACCCAAGTGCATTATCTAGGACACTTGATAACATCGTTGGCAGTGCACCTATGTGAATTTGATGTTGCACATACTGATAAACACGTTTCATGCCTTACACCGCCTCTTAGCTTGAAAGTTTTACAGAACATGCAGTTGTTACGCCAAGAAGGGAAAATTTTTGTGTTTGTGGATGCAGGGAAATTGGCAACAGATAAGGAGCTACTGCCAGATGATGGTACTGACGGGACAGCAAGCCAACGTCCTCGTTTCACTAAGGCAGCAGCGACAAGGAAAGCCCCAACTGAGTCGCCCGTTTCGGATTTTTGGGTTGTGCAAGGGCAACTACAAACCTTGGGAGCACTCGTTCAAGATACTACGACCACCGTGGAAGCCTCTCAACGCACCCAAGAGCGCATATTACAAGAAATCCGAGAGATGCGTGCTAACCAAGAGGCCTATTTCAAGACGGTCAATTTTGACCCACCTTTCCCTCGAAAGGATTGAGGCTCGAGGTCCCCTCCCCTTAAAAAGGGCAGTAAGCTTCTCAATCACTTGTTTAAATTTTATCTTTTCATTTAATTGGTTATTGAGGTTGCTGCCCTTGCCCCTAATTGATTAATTCCGCACCGAGGACGGTGCGAGGAGAAAAGAGGGGGAGGGATGAGATGTTAGAAGTGCTTTCATGTGAATATGGTTATTGCTTTCTGTAGATGTTTTGCTGTCCATTTCCATTTTTTTAGTAGTTGTGTGCATGTTTAACACACATTCTTTAAGCTGAAAATTTGTGCAACTGTTGGTATAAGTCTAGGATAGTGTGAGGTGGCTGCCCTTTGCCTTGTCTCTTCGAGATTTTACCATTGCTAGCTCATTATCTTCCAAATGCTTGACAAAGTTACTTGTTGTTTTAGTACTGAGTCCCCTAAGTGTTATCAAGTCTTGCGAGTACCTTTCTGAATAGTCAGAGTCAAGTAAATGCTTTGCTTACACGCTGACAAACTGAATTGTTTCCAACATTGCATGAAAACCGTTTTAGTAAGTTGACTTAGAAGCAGCAGCACCACTTTACACCCTATTTCTGATAAGCATTTGAGCCTAATGGAAAGAGCAAACACATTACGCATTTGCTCTATTTTCTTTTCTGAGTGCGTTTGCATAGTATGTTAGTTCTAGAACTTGCCATGATATACGTTTCAAGACCCGATTGATGAATTCGAACTGTTAAAATGATAAGGGCATTATGTTTCTTTTGATGTCAACCTTTCCACACTTTTGAACCCCGAAAAAAAAAACTTACCAAAAATTTAACCAGCCTTTAGACTGCCAATTTGAGCCTTTTTCCCATTACTTTTTTGATACCTTGTTTATTCCTTTGGCCAAAGATAAGTTTTAAGCCTTCAGAGTCCAGTTGGTGTTTGTACAAAAATGTTGGGTCTGTGTTTCGTGTCATATTTTGAACCACAAGTTCTTTAAAAAAGAGACAACAAAAACTGTTGTGCTCCGTAATTACTTGTTGTGGTTATTTGTTCAAAAAAGAGAGAAGAAAATAGAGGCAGAAAAAAAAAGAGAAAAGAAAAAGCCTCAAAGAAAAAAGAAAAAAAAAAGAGAAAAGAAAAAGCCTCAAAGAAAAAAAAGAGGAAAGAAAAAAAAAGATAAATAGGTTACAGTCATTTGTATGTCCTAGTTCGTTTACTGTTTTAGTTTCTTTTGTTTATGTTCTCGTTAGTTTCCATGATTATCTCGAGTTGTTTTCTAGATATTCATGTGAGATTATGAGTTTGTCGTCTTGTAAATATGCAGCTTTACTTTTGTTTTGGCCTAGTTTGGAGTAGTTTGCACTATTTTACTACTCTCGGACCCCCTAAAGTTTTTTCCCCTCTCTCTTTTCCAACCCATGAGCCTAACCTACGTTACACCCTTGTTAAGTCCCTTTGATTTTCTGTTTGAATTCATACTATGTAGTGGAGGTTCGATTGATTGGCAAGCCTATGGTAACTACATTCTATGATTGTGACTTGACTGAATCCTCTAAAATGAATTATAAGCCTAAACACAAGAGTGCATAGAGTGATCACGTGAGGGCATTGTTGCTTCTAGTTTCTTGTTTTACACATTACGTGCAGTGTTGTTGAGACGTTTTTGGGAGTTAGAAGTATTCTAAAATTAGAAAGATTCTTGACTTGGATGATTGGTGGTTGATAGCGCGCGAGTCTAGCGCGTCGTATTCTCTTACGACGGATAAATGTGTATTATGATGAGTGCTTTAACTGTGCATGTGGTCTTTCTAAATGCTCTAAATTCACTAGACGTCACTACTTAGGGGCAAGTGTACCCCGTCGTATCAAGTAATAATCCGGTTAAGACCGGGTATCGAATCCGCGGGATTTATAACTGCAAGTATTAAACTACTCGGTTTTATGCGTTATTTAAGTGGTGAATACTTTGAGGTTGATGGGGGAACCAACTACAAACTACTCCTAACTAAGGTGAGGCAAATTTATATAACGAAACTCTAAGGAATGATATGGATGGCGATAAGTTATAACTATGACAAATAACGACTCCTAATGCATATACGGCTAATATTTTGCTCTTGCAAAGACGACTACGTGTAGAGTAACCGACCCGTGAAGTACTTAGACTACGTGGTTCCTAGTCAAGGTGTGTCTAATGCTTGGGACCAGAAATTAGGGCCCATAAGTTCCGTGGCTTGTCAATTCCTACGGTTTCCGGAGCGTCACTTCCCGTAAGGCAACACCTATATGAATCCCTAAAGATAGCCCGAATGGCGTCAGATATCGCGTTCTCCTACACAATAATCAATTACGAGTATCAAAACAAGTAACAAACATCAACACGTATATAGAAAAGAAGATTATGAATCATAAATTATAAATATGGAGAATGTAAATATGAAATACAACCAAGCCTAGTACATAGGAAGAGTGCAAGCTAATTAGCAAGTGAAAAGGGAAGAATCCACCCTCGGAACTAGCTAACCGGACTCAAGGCCGTCTCTTAGGACTTAGAGGTGGAGCTTTCGAGCTTGGTGAACAGAGAAGGAACGGAACTTTGACGGAATGCCGGAATAAACGAACAAGCCCGAAAGGTGATAGAGTTTTGCTAAAATAAAATGAAATCTCAAACTATATAACAAGAACTTAATTTATACAAAAAGTTGTATATCAAAAGAGGTGTGTGAAATGAGTGCTAGTCACTCCTATTTATACACATCAAGCTAGGGTAGATTTGTAATTTTACAAAGTACAAGCATGGAGCAAAGCATGGAGCAACATGATTTTGTGCATATTTCCCATTCCTACAAGCATGGAGCAAAGCATGGAGCAACATGATCATAATGACCCATTCCTTCAATAATTTCCTGCATGTGGACTTAATTCGGGTCGTGTTGTCTCGACCACGCCCCGCGTATAGTGATATACGCCGCGCGTGTTTGAGCTCCTGGCGTTTTATTGCTTGAAATACACCATTTACGCCTTGCGTATCCTAAAACACGCCTCGCGTACCGATGGTTGGATCCCACGTGGAGTCTGCGGATAAGGCAATTATTTCTGACTAAGAGAGTGTTTGGTTAGCTAAAATTAAACTATGGAATGGGAATGAGAATATATTATTCCCATTGTTAATGTTTGATGAAGCAAATATAACTTGAGAATGATAATCTCATTCCCAAATTATAGGAGTTATTGATTCCACTCTCTCCCCACATCAATCACATTCCATTCCCATTGATATTGATTTATTAAAAAGCAAAAAAAACCAAATATATCCATGTCTTTTAATTGAAAAAAACCCACGTTTTTTTTATGAAGAAACCCACGATTTTTAACCATTTGCATCATGGTTATATTTTTGTTTTTTAAATATATTTTTTTTATTGGTAAATATATGATGGTTACATTATACTATATTATGTTTTATATGTTAATTAATATATCTTATATATTATATATCAATGTTTGTTTTTTAAATAATTTTTTTTTTTCAATTTATAATACCATTTTTTTATTTACAATAAAAAAACATCAATAAAAAACCATTAATTTTATTTTAATATACTATTTTTTTACACTATTTTTTTATATTAGAATATCCATATTTTTAGGATGATTTACTATTTTTTTATATCTATTTTTTTGGACCATTTTATATTTATTTTTTTATTGATGTTATAATAATAATTTTTTTTTATTAGAATGGAGAGGGGCCAGGGACATCCCAACTAGGTTGGCACCTCCCTGAAACACCGACTCAAATATTATTAAAAGGAAAAATCAGAAAAACGAACAAACAGACAAAAGAACAAGGAAACTAAACGAACCGAAACGTAGGCCGGTTCCAAAGATTGTCCCTAATCAAATCAATACAAAAATCTGGCGTGGAGCTCCACCATTGAATCGAAGAAAGAAGACGACCGTAATTGGCAAGTTTATCAGCCACCTGATTACCTTCACGGTATATGTGAGACACCACAAAACGGATGTGAGAGATCAAGCCAAGGCATTCCACCCAATCTTCTCTCAAACACCAAGGGACCTGCAAAGATCGACTGCGGAACATGGAAACCACATAAGTGGAATCACATTCAAGCCAGAGGTTACTGTAATTTTTTTCGGCTGCGAAACGGACACAACAAATAGCTGCTTCAAGCTCAGCCATATGAGCGATTTTGTGGACGGAAGGCTTAGCGAAAGCACTGAGCACCATCCCTTGACTATTCCTGTAGATGCCGCCAATGCCTGCGGAGCTATTGGTGACCGAAGCATCAGAGTTACCTTTCACCCAGCCACCAGAAGGCGTAATCCAGCTAACGGGAATGATCATCGGCGCAGCCTGAAGACGCGGACTAATTGCCAGAGAACTTAGAATCATGCGCTCGACCTCCGAGTTCCAAACAGAGCCATGACCTAAAGTATCCGATACACGAATACGTATCCATAACAAACGAAGGGAATTATGAATATTCGGAGCGATATCCTCAAACAGACACTCATTTCGTGATTTCCAATGATCAAAACCACAGAAACCACAGCACTCCGCCACATCGCTTGTATCTGAGAACTGAAGCGGAATTCAATTAAATCTTTAATTCTGCACTGCAACTGAGTATCCGATCTAATTCTTCGACCAAAAAGTGAGGAAATAGCCTCCCATAGCTACATAGAGAAGCTACAGCTTAAGAACAAGTGTGCGACTGATTCCTCACTCCTCTGATAGAGGCAACATCTAGAGACGATTAGGAATCCCCTTCGTTTCAGAAGGTCGTGTGTTGGCATATGACCCTTCGCGGCTCTCCAGACAATTAAGGAATAAGACGGCGGGATATACGGCTGCCATAGATGGCGAAGGGGGTCCAGGGGACCCTTCCCTAAGAGCCAAGAATAGAATAAACGGACAGTAAACAGACCATCAGAACTCGGCTTCCAAATACAAGTGTCTGCAGCGCCCCCAATAGCCCTGACCTCCCAAATGGCTGTGATAATATCCTCGTTAAGGTTCGGAAGGTTGAACCAGCTTTCGTTTAGCCTAAAGTAGGAAACCCGATCTCGACAATTCGCCATATCAGAACTACTCAAGCCCGCTCTGTCCACCACCGTGGGAATCAACCACTCATCATTCCAAAAATTCAAATCATCACCACTACCAATGAACCATTTACAGTTATTTCTCAGAA
Organism: Euphorbia lathyris; assembly: GCF_963576675.1. NCBI lineage: Eukaryota > Viridiplantae > Streptophyta > Magnoliopsida > Malpighiales > Euphorbiaceae > Euphorbia > Euphorbia lathyris. The sequence goes on from NC_088918.1 coordinate 5,696,510, forward strand.
GCCTGTAAGCCGATTTAATGGAAGTCCAAATGGTAGAGTAAGCAATTGGGCGAGTCAGGCCACCCCTGTTCAGGAAGCGAGAGCGTAAAAGCTTAAAGCAGAAAGAGGAATCCGCCAAAACTCCCCAAGCGAGCTTCCCTGATAAAGCCAAATTCCAAAGATCCAACCTCTTAATGCCCAAACCACCTTCTTTAAAGGATGGAAAACAGATGTCCCACCGCGGAGTTACAAGTTTCTTCCTGGAAATTGAGCCAGACCAAACGAAGTTTCTCATGTGCGATGTAACCCTCTTGATTAATTTCTGAGGCCATTTATAGACAAGGAAAGAGTGAGTTAATGAACCACAAATAACTGCTTTCACAAGCGTCAATCTCCCGGCCATTGACAAAGCAGAGCCCTTCCATTTTGAGAATTTCCCAGTGATTTTGTCAGCCAGCGGGGTGAGAAAAGAGGAGCGGGGGGCACCAACGAACAGCGGAACGCCCAGGTACCGAAAAGGAAGCTCCCCGATGCGGATCCTAGTGATATCTGCCAACTTAGTCCGACGCCTTGTAATTACTGAATCCCCAAAGAACACTTCAGATTTTAGCCAGTTCACCCATTGACCAGAAATTGAACCGTAATAGTCAAAGGCAGAAGCCAAGGTTCGAACGTTACCAAGAGAGGCGCGACAAAAAAGCAAAATGTCATCCGCATATAACAGATGAGTGGGGAAATTCTGCGAGTTCGAATACTGAGAAGGAATAAGACTGCCTTCCGCAACCAATCTATCCAACCAACGACTAAGAAACTCTTCTGCCAGACTAAACAAGATGGGGGACAGGGGGTCTCCCTGTCGAACACCTCTTGAACAAGCAAAGTAGCCATGTAACCCAGTCTGAGTCATAATTGATATTCTTACAGAGGAGAGCAGGTTAAGGATCCAATCCTGAAATTGTAGAGAGAAACCGAACGCTTCCAAGACCGCAAGGAGGAAGTTCCAGTCTAAAGTATCGAAGGCCTTAGCAATATCAATCTTTAAGCTCATATTTCCTCCAAAGCATTTTTTCCGCATGGAGTTGATACCCTCCGAGGCCAGGGCAATGCATTGATGGATATTTCTACCTCTAATAAACCCGAATTGGTTGGGTGAAACAATGACGTTAGCAATTTCTGCTAATCTGTCAGCTAGAATTTTAGACAGAATCTTGAAGCTGAAGTTGCTCATCACAATCGGTCTATACTGATCAATTCGAAGGGCTCCGTCAACCTTTGGGATAAGAGAGAGAACATTGGAATTTAAGCCCGTACTAATATCACCATGAGTGAAGAACCAGCGAATCATGCTGCAGACATCAGGGCCAACAACATCCCAGAAACTCTGATAAAATTGCCCAGTGAAGCCATCAGGACCTGGTGCACTAGAAGGATTCATTGACATGACTGATTGATGAATTTCCGACTCAGACGGACAGCGCAGCAAATTCTCGTTCATATCCACCGTAACCAGATCCGGAATAACCGACTCCACCAAAGATAGATCTTGCCGATTAGTAACCTCATTTTTAAACAGATTACCATAATAATCTGAGATATGATCTGCAATACGGGCCTGGTCCGTGGTAATAATTCCCTCAATCTGCAGTGTTGCAATACCATTGGACGACTTCCTCTGGTTAGCCATTCTATGAAAGAATTTGCTGTTACGGTCCCCCACGGCCAGCCAATTCGCTTTACTTTTGTCCCTCAAATAGGTTTCTTTTTGTAACAAATGGAGGTCTAGCTGAGAATGGGCTTGAATTTCTCTCTCGTGCAGAACCTCCGAGAACCCGTTTTCAAGTTGAAGTTGGATCTCTTTTAAAGCCGCCTCGCTTGATTCTATGTTCCTGTCCAGCTGACCGAAACAATTCTTATTCCAAGTCCTCAGAATGCTCCTTAACCCCCTAAGCTTATAACATAATAATTGCATAGGACCCAAATTTGGGTGATCAGCATCCCAGAAATTCTTTACGATTTCCTTGAGGCCCGGATGAGATAGCCACATCGATTGAAATCTGAAGCGGCTAACCCTTGGAGAGTCATTGTAGAAACGGAAAAGCAAGGGGTGGTGATCAGAACGGTGTCTGGCCAAAGAGGTACAGTTAAAGGACCATGTTGAAGAGAAGTCTTCAGACACCAACACTCTATCTAGCCTGCTCTCAACGCGGGCTTGACCATGTCTGCCATTAGTCCAGGTGTAAAATGAGCCCACCGTAGGGACATTTCGCCATTCCCCATCATCAACAAATTCACGAAATTCCCGAGTTGGCCTAGGCGCAGGAGGACCTCTGGACTTCTCATGAGCCCCTAGAACCCCATTAAAGTCGCCTATCCATAACCAGATTCCAGGGTTAGCACTCTGACTCCTAGCAATCTCATTGTACATATTTATCCTGCGATTCGCCCAAATACTCCAATACACGAAGCAAAGATAATGAGTTTTCTCATTTAACACGCATCTGATTAAAATATGCTGATCACCTCTATGCATCACCCTGCACTGAACCCCTAAACTGACAGCTTGAAATAACCAAAGTGATGGCCTATCTCTATCATTCTGAGCAACTAGCTTCATGCCCAATTGATCCCAAAATCTCTGCTGAATGGATGAAAAATCCCCCATAGGTTCCGCAATACACAACCAATCCAGCTTATGAGAAGTACAAATATTGAATAAATAACGCTGCGTACCTGCATTCATCAAACCTCTGCAATTCTAGTAGATGATCGTCATCTGAGATATACTGGCGGTTTGCGAATCCGTCCTGCTTGGGATATGTTTTTGTCTGTTTTCTGTTTCGAACTAGATTTCTTACTAGTAACTGTTTCCCAGTCCTGCTGCTCATCCTCCATGTCATCAGTCCAACGGGGTCCCAAGGCATCCTTTGACTTCGAGCTAGCTTCCAGCGTGCAGGCATTAGAAATCCCAGGGGGTTTCGAACTCGCTTCTGGCGTGCAAATGTTAGAAGCCCCAGGGGATGAGCCTCTTTCACATAATTCCTCCCAGAATTCCACTTCTGGTTCCGAATTTTGCTGTTGATCAGGATCCAACTCGGCATCTTCGTGTTCAGGTTCCGAAGAAGTGTTATCATCTTCCTTATCAAGCGGATTCTCCAAGGCCTCGAGAATTTGGTTGTTTATTTTGGAGACCGGGACCAATGCGTTGCTGTCATTCTGCTGTGGCTTTTCCAGCCACACTTGTTTCTTGGGCTCTGGTCTAACCAACTGCTCCGGCCGTCGGCTAGGCTGAGGCACTAGTTTCAAATTTTTGCGGCATTCATATGCTAAATGCCCAACGTTACTGCAGACCTTGCAAAAATTGGGAAGATTTTCATAAGATAATTCAATCCAAAACTGTTTTCCCTCTCTTTCCACTCCAAGTTGGGTGGGGATTTCCCCTGCTAAATCCACATCAATAAGTAGTCTAGCAAAATGACCTACCTCCCCTTCAATGGTTCTCCTGTCAAAGCGAATTAAACCCCCTATCCCTCTTGCTATGTCTGAGAGGATTTGAGGATCCCAATATTCCCAAGATAAGCCATATAAACGAACCCATACCTGCGTGTGTGTGGATTTTTCCGCAAAAGGGTCAAAGTCCGCTCGCCATGGCTGTAGCTGAAAAACCCCCGGCTTCAAGTTCAGAACTCCTTTGCCCACAGCCATATCCTTTGCTTTGCTATTCGGGAGAAAAACCTGATAATACCCGCGGCCAATAGAAATTAGTTTCCAGTTATCCGAGAGGCCCCATTCTCTCTCAAGCTTTGATTTAAGCTCCATTGTTTTCCATGGTGTATCCCCCTTGGATAGGATTAGTCGACCGATTAGAGAGTGCTCACGTAAAGCAATTCTTTTATCGTAAGCAGTCTGTGAAATCTTCACTGATCGAATCCCCCCAATTTCTGAGACTGTGGCCGTCGAATGAGGGGTTATCGGGATGTTACGCTGCAAAACTGAAGCAAAAGACGGCGCCGATTTGTTGGGAGGAGAAGAAACTCCAAAACGGAGATTTGGATTGAAGAGAACTCTAATTCCGACATGATCCTCCATGGTGGAAACCATGCCGATCAGCAGGGAAAGAGAAGAATCGAGAAAAGTGCAGAACAGGAGAGATCAGGATTCTAGGTTACGGAGGAGGCGACGGCGGCGTCCATCCACTATCAATTAATTCTCAGTCATGTTATAATAATAATAATTATTTACTAAATTACTTTAAGAAAATATTATATTCATTCTGATTCCGATCATTAAAGAACCAAACAGTTTCAAAGAGAATCTTATTCCGATTCCAGATTGAACCAAACATAATAAATAAATAACCATTCCGATTCTGATTCCGGCGCATTCCGATTCCGATTCCGTTTCCGATTCCGAAGTTCAAACCAAACGCTTCCTAAGTGTTCCACGCCCCGCGTGAGGAGTGATACGCCCCACGTATTTTGGTAGATTTCCACTCCTTGCTCGTACCTGAAATACAATTCTCGAGAGCCGAGTTAGCTTGACGTTTTATTTTCTAATATTAATCAAACATAAGGAAAATTAACCGAAAGTACGAAATTTATTTTTATTTTGTTATTTTATTAAAACACTCTATTTTTGTAATTAAACTTATTTATTTCATCCAAAATTAACCCGTAAATCACGCTAAAAGATAGGGGTAAAATACCCCTATCAAACCTCCTCAGACTTTAAAGTTTTACTTGTCCTCAAGTAAAAGAAATCGAAAGACAAGGGATTGAGATTATTAAGAAACAAACCGTCGGTTGGTTTTACCAAGTGCGTGATTTCAAAGTTAAAGTTTTATGCAAAGTTTTCGATAAGTACCTACGCAAACAAACGAGTGACCAAAACTTGTTTGAAATCTCCATGATCAAAGTTAATAGGCAATATTAACGGGGGTCGATTATCTTTTGAGAACCCGATAGTACCTCACAAAGGGATTTCACTCTTTCGCTCAAATTTTGGTGGGTCGGTGTTTTAGCACTCTTCTTTGCACTTACTCGAAGTCACTTTGAGTTTGCATTTTCATCCGGGTTTTTCCTCCTATGTTATGGTCTCGGCAATATTAAAAATGAACCCGGAGGGGGTTGTAATGTGGGTGGCTTTTTAGTGGTTAATTTTTGGAAACTCGCGTTTAAATACCATTTTGATGATCGCACCGTATTTTTATTTTGGCCTTGGCGAGTTCATAAGATATAACTCGAAATTGCTCGGGTAGAGCTTGAGAATGCCTTTTTGCTCTTTATTGTATTTTTCTTTTTCGTTTGAGAGCGGCACAAAAACGATTTCGAAAGCTTTTGGTGCTTATTTGTCAAGGCCTTTGGCTTATTTTGGGTAATTTTGGTGCGATTTGATCTTGTTGATATTTAAACAAGAGGAAAAAGGGTTAAATGTTAAAAAGGGTATTAACAACAAAAAGTCAGTTAATAGGCTCGAGGGGGTTTCCTAGAGGTTAATGAAAACGAGAAAAATAATTTAAGAAAAGAATTAGACTAAGTGAGTTCGTTTCATCATCTATTGCCATTTTAACCAAAATAAGTGTACTAATCCCGGCATTAGGTGCAAACTCTATGAGTCGAGAGAAGTCAAAGCTCTCGAAAAGATGTGAAAGAAATAGAGTTCTCGTACGAACTCTTTTAGGCTCAAAAATACCTCACAAAAATTCGGGTTTAAATTGTGTACTATCGAGTCTTCACTAAATTCTCAAACATCCCGTTTTTATTGCCTTTTCAAGTTTCATTATGTAGATGACATGTGGGTTAGGACTCAGTGCTTTTGTTTGGTACGAATCTAGGCTTTGCATAAATTCTAAAACTTCAAAATTAAGACTAAAATTTCTTATTAAAACCGATCCTTTGTGTCGACGTCTTTTTATTTAATGACAAATAATGGAACATTTAATTGATTTCCGATGGGGGTAGTGTGTCGGAAGAATTTTAGGGATCAATAAATTAGTTTAATTATTTTGTTGTTTATTTGATTTTTATTTATTTTTGTTTTTGTTAGTGCAAAACAAACGATGAGTGCGGGGTTGCACGTCCCTCCGCGTTATTAAAATGACGTCTATTCCAAGGACGTCGCAAAAGAAAAGAAAACAAAAGCAAAAAGAAAGATAGAATTTAAATTGAAAGATAGAGGGGTATCTACCCTATCCCTCCTCACACTTAAAAACGCAATAAGTTCCAACATTGAGAAATAAATTTGAAGCACAAAGTGTAAAGAAAAAGAGTAAGGTAGAGAAGACTCCCTTAAACATCTTCCGATGGTGGTGGATATGACATGTTCCGCTCCCGATAGTAATGACTTGTGGAGTGTTCGAGGCATCAACTCTCGAACTCGGTTGGCATTTATTTAAAATATAAAATTTAAAACTTAAATTGGATTGAAAGATTATTAATGTAAATATATATATATATATATATTTATTATTTTTATTTTTATTTTTTATATATATTTTTTTATTATATAAAAACAAAATTAGAGAAGAAAGAAAAAATAAAAACAAAATTTCAACTCGTTGCGGCCGGCGGGCGTCGCACAGCGGCGGTGCCCAGCGAAGCCTGCCAGCGCTGGACAGCGCTGCGCGCCCCGCGTGCCGTAGTTCCTGGAGCTGCGACAGCGCTGGCGCGCGGAGCGTGCTGCCGCGCGCGCCCCGCGTGCCGCAGCTCCTCGAACTGCGGCACCGCTGGCGCGCGCCCCACGTGCCGCAGCTCCTGGAGCTGCGGCAGCGCCTTCGCGCGGGGCGTGCTGCCGCGCGCCCCGCGTGCCGCAGTGGCCAGCAGCATTTTTTTGTTTTTGTTTTTTTTTTAATTTTATAAAATCAACATAAATATATTATATATAAAAAAAATAAAAATAAAATAAGATAAAAATAAAATAAAATAATTTTTTCATTTTTTCCATTTTTTTCTTTTTTGTTTTATTTTTGCCAACATCAATACTTACAATTCTCTTCCAACTCGTCCCATCGAAACGACAAAATTACACGAACACCTAATAAAATGTAAGAAAAAATAATTAATCACACAATAATAACTTAAATGCAAAAACTTAAAAGGTAAATTAAAGACAAAATTAAACTTTATTCGAGCTTGGGTTGCCTCCCAAGAAGCGCTACATTATAGTCGGTGAGCTCGACTTAGCATTTCATCCTAGGTGTATGCTTCCACTCGCGTTAGCTTCAAAAAATATTTAACAAAAACCAAAAACTATATTTACAGAAATTATTGAAGAGTTTCGTTTGCTCCCTTTTTGACTCTTTTGGTAGTTCAAAAAGAGTGAAATATTCCGAGTTAGAATAACCCTCAAACTCTTCTAGCTTTGGATACTTTTCCATGGGTTCACACACAACCGGCGCATCGATTAGGATTTCCGGTTCCTCGCAACTGAGGCGGCCTTCGAAATTTGGGGGGCTCTCTTGAGAAGGCTCAATTAACTCGAGCACCACATTTTGATCACCCGGATTAGCATCTCTAATTGATTCGTCCGCGGTTGAATCGATACAAGACTTCAATCTAGCGATCTGATTTCCCAAATCCCTACAAAATACCTCAGTGTTAGATAACCTCACATGAATATCTTTAAGCATAGAGATTACCACATCGAGTTGCGAGGGTGATTGTTGGTGCGAACATCCGTCATCCTTGTGGTCATCCCACAGATGATGACTATAAGGCATCATACCATGAAAAACATCATTAATAACAACAAAATAAATTATTTACAAAAAGAGAAAAAGAAGTTGATATAAACAATTTGTACAAAAGGAATGCTTAAACTAACAATAAAACGTTTTTGTCTAATATTGCAAGAAATTATAAATCCCCGGCAACGGCGCCAAAAACTTGATAGCGCGCGAGTCTAGCACGTCGTATTCTCTTACGACGGATAAATGTGTATTATGATGAGTGCTTTAACTGTGGATGTGGTCTTTCTAAATGCTCTAAATTCACTAGACGTCACTACTTAGGGGCAAGTGTACCCCATCGTATCAAGTAATAATCCGGTTAAGACCGGGTATCGAATCCGCGGGATTTATAACTGCAAGTATTAAACTACTCGGTTTTATGCGTTATTTAAGCGGTGAATACTTTGAGGTTGACGGGGGAACCAACTACAAACTACTCCTAACTAAGGTGAGGCAAATTTATATAACGAAACTCTAAGGAATGATATGGATGGCGATAAGTTATAACTATGACAAATAACGACTCCTAATGCATATACGGCTAATATTTTGCTCTTGCAAAGACGACTACGTGTAGAGTAACCAACCCGTGAAGTACTTAGACTACGTGGTTCCTAGTCAAGGCGTGTCTAATGCTTGGGACCAGAAATTAGGGGCCATAAGTTCCATGGCTTGTCAATTCCTATGGTTTCCGGAGCGTCACTTCCCGTAAGGCAACACCTATATGAATCCCTAAAGATAGCCCAAATGGCGTCGGAAATCGCGTTCTCCTACACAATAATCAATTACGAGTATCAAAACAAGTAACAAACATCAACACGTATATAGAAAAGAAGATTATGAATCATAAATTATAAATATGGAGAATGTAAATATGAAATACAACCAAGCCTAGTACATAGGAAGAGTGCAAGCTAATTAGCAAGTGAAAATGGAAGAATCCACCCTCGGAACTAGCTAACCGGACTCAAGGCCGTCTCTTAGGACTTGGAGGTGGAGCTTTCGAGCTTGGTGAACGGAGAAGGAACGGAACTTTGACGGAATGCTGGAATCAACGAACAAGCCCGAAAGGTGATAGAGTTTTGCTAAAATAAAATGAAATCTCAAACTATATAACAAGAACTTAATTTATACAAAAAGTTGTATATCAAAAGAGGTGTGTGAAATGAGTGCTAGTCACTCCTATTTATACACATCAAGCTAGGGTAGATTTGTAATTTTACAAAGTACAAGCATGGAGCAACATGATTTTGTGCATATTTCCCATTCCTACAAGCATGGAGCAACATGATCATAATGACCCATTCCTTCAATAATTTCCTGCATCTGGACTTAATTCGGGTCTTGTTGTCTCGACCACGCCCCGCGTATAGTGATATACGTCGCGCGTGTTTGAGCTCCTGGCGTTTTATTGCTTGAAATACACCATTTACGCCATGCGTATCCTAAAACACGCCTCGCGTATCGATGGTTGGATCCCACGTGGAGTCTGCGGATAAGGCAATTATTTCTGACTAAGTGTTCCACGCCCCGCGTGAGGAGTGATATGCCCCGCGTATTTTGGTAGATTTCCACTCCTTGCTCGTACCTGAAATACAATTCTCGAGAGCCAAGTTAGCTTGACGTTTTATTTTCTAATATTAATCAAACATAAGGAAAATGAACCGAAAGCACGAAATTTATTTTTATTTTATTATTTTATTAAAACACTCTATTTTTGTAATTAAACTTATTTATTTCATCCAAAATTAACCCGTAAATCATGCTAAAAGATAGGGGTAAAATATCCCTATCAGTGGTCAATGTCTTTATAACGCTTTGGGGAATTAGGAACGAATGGAAAGACAACCAAAGAGTAAGCGGAGCTAATGCCATGATCTGGTATGCTTGAGGGCAAGCATTGGGCAAGTGTGAGGTGTTTGATAAGTGCACAATTCAACAATAAATAACCCCGCTTTTATGCTTTATAGTTGTCATGTTTTGTTATTTTTGCGGGTTTTATTGCTTGTTTTTGGTATTTTCGTCTCTACATGCCAATGATGACTAAAGGGAGATAAATTGGGATTAATTTGGGCCGAGCTGATGTCGGGTCGTGATCCGGAGCTGATTGGGCAGATATTGGTCTGAGTCAGAGTTAGTCTTGCACAAGACTAAGGCAGTTACGGGCTGACAGTTTCCTACTTCAAATAGGATTGCTTTCCTGATCCAGATTAGAAGATTTGAGAATAAGATTTTCAGCTAGAGCACGAATTTGGAGGAGACAAATGAGGAGGCAATTAATTTCAAAATTTGAAAGGAGATTCTAAAGCCAATTGAAGGGATTTAGTTCCCTATTTTGAGGAGTCGTAATAGACTTAAGAACGACAGATTTTCCAAGTCGGAGATATCAGTTTTTTTACATTTTATTTTCCAGGAGAAAAACATATACGTTCATGGCTATTGATAGCTAACTTTTTAATTTCGGTTAAGGGATAGTTCAAGGGATTCTTCTCCGTTATCGTGAGATCGTTGTATTTCACTTTTCTCCATTTATTAAGTCGTTTATTTGTTCATTGTGTTCAGGGAATTATCCTCAATTGATTATTTGTTCCATGAATGATTACTGCAGGTTGTTTGTCGAATTGAATAATCATAAAGCTGATTCGATTTATTAGAGTTTCACCTAAGACAACCGAACTAAGTAGCTATTGACTGTTTGAACCAAGCTAGTTTCGTGTTTGGAAGAACGGATCCAAGTTTGACAAACCTGAGTTCGTATTCCGCGTGAGATTAACACGAATCAAGCTAGGTTTATCTAAGTCAAATGAACAGATAAGTTAGTTTATAATCGCCGACGCTGAGAGACGATTAACTAAGATCAGGTTCTTCTATTTCTTAAGCTGTCAGTAAATTAAATCTTAGGCGCTGAGATAGGATTGTCTATTGATTAGGAACAAGCTATTTGTCGTGCTTAGCTAGTTCATTATTAAGGAAGAACATTCAAACTGACCCGGCAGAAACATGAGAATATAACCTTATCTGTCAATGATTGTTAACGAATGAATCATCCTGCGATTCCCCTTGACTGAACTTTTCCAAATATTATTCACAAACCATCTTCAATTTCTGTTCTGTTTTTGCCATATCTTTTACTTGCTACCTTTAATTTAATAAGCTTCACAATTTCAAACCCCCATTTAATTATTTTGTTAGGTCATTAGAAGTTTTAAATCAATATTATTCCCTTAGGTTCGACCTCTACTTGCTCTATTACAAATTATTCGTTTAGGGAAAGTTGGGATTATTTTTGGTGGATTCGACACCCATCACCAATCAACGAGAGTTTGACCATTTTGAATTAAAAATTAGGACTTACAATATACTCAATTAATATAAAATTATAATACTACCCTTTAATATATATGTAGAGCTAAATGGTAGTATTGTATATGTTAATTGAGTGTATGATGGGTCTAAATTTCTAATTTAAAATGTTCAAACTCACGTTGACTGGTCAAATATACTAAATTATCGATTCATCTTTACTTGAAGTGTATTTTTTGGACAAAATGAAATTTAGGTACCAAAGTGTGAATTAGGGTAAAGTTTAGGTACCAATGGTGTAATTTACTCATCAAACCCGTATTGACCGGTTATTGATCGGTAAAATGTACTAAATTGTCCGGTCATCGTTAGTTCAGGTATATTTTCGAGACAAAATGTAATATAGGTACTATTGGTGTAATTTACTCAATGAAAATATAGAAAACATTTACTTATTCAACTAAAGGAGGGACTTCAAAGTTTTTTAAGGAAATTAGACCTATGCTAAATAATCTACTTGTAACGGAAATGAACGGAATAGTAAGAATGAGTTTATATAAACAAACTGTTGGGGGCTAATTAATTTTTTTTGTGTTTTAGCATAGGTTATAATTTTTACTCTATAGTTATTTTATTTTAATTAAATTCATTTTGCAATAAAATAAAAATGTGACAAAAATAGAAAATAATATCAAAAGTTTATTATAAAAAGAAAAGAAAAATAAATAATAAAAATCAGGGGCAAATTTGTACCATTTTTCAGTAACCCGTCCAGCAACTTCGATAACAAAAACGGACCCCGAAACAGCAAGATATCAGACACTTATAAAATGTTTTCAGAAAGTTCGGGATGTTAGCTTTCCAGAATGTCAAAAACAGAGCAAAAAAGAGCTAAAATGAAGCCGGTAGAATTTTTCAAAGAGAAGCAGTGCTGAAAAACGGGTTTGAATATGTCTACCTATTTGAGGAACGTGTTTCACGGCATTTCCTCCATTTTTCCAACTCCCAACTCAGCCATTTTCTTTCTTCAACTTATGGGAAGGTAATGGGATCATGGATGAGAAGTTTAAGGGCCACTAACATGGGATTTGTTACTCAAAATCCTATAAATTGAGCTCAAATCCTTCATTCCAATCCCCCACTCAAAAATCAATCAAACACAGACAACTCAAATTTTCTCTCAAATTTTCTGCCAAAATCGGCCCTTTTATCAATCCTTAGGTTCGTAGAAATCATTCTGTAGCATCTAATTAGTCTAAATAAGGTCTCAATTCCCAGAATTAGTTCTTCAATCTTGAGTTCTTCAGAAAAGCTTCCAATTGTCAGAAACTTCAAATCCGAAATTCTCTTTGTTTAATCAACCAATTCTCAAATCGTTTTTTGCAATCTCTTAGTTAAGTCAGTAAAATAGTTACCCAATCATCGGTTCAAGCTTTATTAGTCTAAATTAAATTCCACCATTGTTATATTCTTCAAAGCTTCAAGCATTTTCCGTGAAACCAAGATCACCGAAACCCCATTTTCGAGTCATTCTTAGTTTACACACTTATTCCAAATCATATTTAGAAACTTTTTATTGATCTCAATCAATTAAAAAGACCCAGAAACAAGCTTTTGAGTTTTTCATCATTGAAAAACAAACAACTTTTCTGGTGAGCCGTTTTTCCAAATTTTATTTAGAGTTCGTTAGCTGATCATTTTAGCCCAAATTAATTTTAATATCTTTATTGACATCAATTCTCGAATTCTCAATTTTTATTTCGTAAAAAACGACACACTATAGCCTTCTTAATCGCCCCTAAAGTACCCTCTACGAAACAGAATCAAGCTTTTGGTTTTTAAAACATCAAACAATTATTCTGTCACCCAATTTTCAATAATTTATTCCGACTCATTTACTCGATCTTTTTCTGAAATTCCAGTTCTAAACCCTTCCTTTGCACACTAACTTTAAATACTAGTCTTCGTTTCGCTATAATCCGACCTCTATAGCTCCCGAAATTGAGCCCGAAAGTCCCACGAAATCACTGTTTTTGTTCCACAAAGTGCTGATGATTTATTAGCTTCGTGGTAAATTTCTGCTTAAGTCCCTGAACTCTCCGAACTGCTCCGAATTCAGCTAGAATTATCCGGACAACGCAACAGCCCCCGAGCCGATTTTCTGGAGTTCCAGTCCTTAATTTCACACATCCCAACGACATCAAAGAGATCGGTTTAATTTTATTTCATCCCGTACATATTTGTTTTTATGACTTATTTACATTTCTAGCTTTAAAGTTATTATTTCTTTTTAAGTTTGATAACAACCCAAATTATTCTTGAATAAGGAATAAGGGAAAATTAATAGAAATAATGGCAAACCATTATTCCTTCTAAAAGAGATATTTATACATGATTAATGTGGAATTAATGATAATTAATGCAGGGGAGAATATGCAAATAATGAGGAAAAGGAAGGAGTCTCTAGCATTATGCCACGCCATGTGGACCATGGCGAGATACGCCCGATGAGAGCGAGTAGCGGAGACCCGCCATAGCTCTCAAGGAGAGCGTACATACGCCTTGACGGATCAAAGAATACGAAAAGGGATATTCATCTTACTGACAGAATATTATCCCAAGGACCAAAAAGGATATTCACCTTGAGAAACGCCGCAAGAAGAACCGGATGGCGGGTCTCCACGGTTTAGCTCAGTGAGATCCGATGGTGAACCTATGAGGCGAATCTCCTTTTTCACCTGATTCATCACAGTAACGGCTAACCACCGACTCAGCCATAAAGACCATTAATGAGCTATCAATTAGCTAACCGCTAGGTTAAAGGTAACCAGTAACCGCCAGCTTAAAGGTAACCAGTAACCGCCATTAATGGAGCATTAATGGAGACCTTCTAGTTGCTGAAGGTTGCGACTCCCTAGGCTATCAAGGTACACTTTTACTTACCCTTTGTCAATTCAGTTTGCTCTCTTGTTCTTCCTTACTGACTTTGGCATCGGAGCTTCCCCCGTCGAACCCAACGACGCCCCCACAGGGACGGAAGACAATCGGAAATTCTCCACTAGTTATCAATTGGTGTGGTGAATGTGGATCTCTAACAAACAGAAGATCACAAAATCTTGATTGTATAGAGTTTCACAAAGAACAAAACAATGGAGTCAACGGAATAGAAATCACAATCTCAAACTTTGGCTCAATCAGTACAACAAATCTATCCAAATATACAGTTCTCCATATATTGGTGGGAAAGAGTTTTCTACATTGAATCTGGAATTTTATGATGAAAAAGATAAGTTTCCTCCCCTTTCTTATTCCATTTTTAATTAAAGAAAATTGAGATCCCTCACTCTTATAAATCTAATAAACTGTGAAAGATGAAGTCATAAACACAAATCTTTCATTAAATCTTGCATGCTTACTATGCCCTCATATTTTTATTCATGACAAGTGTAATATGATATTATCATTGAATTAGTACAAACGCATGTATAAGACCCGTAATCTTGGGATTTACAAAAAAAATCATCCATTCAATGTGATTTTGTCATTTGATATTAAAATATCATAAAAGGGCTCATGTAATTACAAATTATTTAGATCTGGTCGGTCTTTTGGATGAACATGCATATAACTATTAGAAGAAATTACAAAAAAATCATATTTGGTTTTTTGTACAATTCACCATCTATATATGGCTTTTCTCCTATATAGTACTTTTAATATCAAAAATTCATATTATTGAATATTGTTTTGTCAAACAGTTATTTCATGTCCTGAGCTAACTACAAAATAGTGCAAGTGTCGGTTTCGGATCAGAACATTAATTTATGCGAAATTCTTAAGATATACATGAGAATTCCTTAAAAATTGGAGGATTGTATGTGAAGGTAGGTGAGAGTGGATTTTGAGTAATTTTCCTTACATTCCAAATTGGAGGAGAATCATGGTACATGTATTTTTCTTCCAAAATTACCCTTTCTCTTTTATTTTATTCGTACAAATGAAATAATATAAGAGTAATTTTATATATAACTATATTATTAAATCATCACTTACCTTTCTTTAATTACACCTCATTCAAATGAGGCTTTAATGATCTCTTAATGCCATTAATGTATGGATGCACAATATTAATTGCAAGTAAATAGCAACTATGTAAGATATCTTACCCAATATAGAATGTCATAACTTTTATGACGTTTAAAATAAATATGCTATCTTGGATATTAATGCACATTGGAATACAAAAGGACATTATTCTTAAACCATTCTCATTATGGTTATTTATTAAGAATTCATTATGATATTCATGTGCAGTAGCAATCTTTATGGTTATGACCGTTATACGTGATATTATTATTAAAACAAGCACGATTAAAATTCTATTATGAATTTGTTTGACATATAATATTTACTCGGCTCTATCCTTTGACTAAGTTCATTCTAGAGTCAGGGACCAACGCGAAGGAATTATTAAGTTGATTCCAAGATGAATTAAAAATTCCATAAAGAGAATTGCATCATACATGATATTTGCCAATAAGGCAAATGCAAACATTCTTTTGCTATGAAGTATGTTCCATGGATCAAACCATTGATCCCCAAGGTAAGTGAATATAGCTTTTATGACTTACCACAATCTTTTAATAATGGACATAGTATGCCCCACTTCTGGAGTTCTTTCAGTGCTAACCCACAGGTACAAGGGAGTTGCTAATACTACAACCAGTGCAAACACTGATATGAAAAATAAAGCTCAATCCAAAGAAGTGTATATGCAGAGTCACTTCAGAAAATTCCTTGACTATGTCATTGGCCAAAAAGGAGTTAGAGCAAATCCAGATAAAATAAAAACCTTGCGAGAAAAAAGGTGAAAAGAGCGCCTAAATAAAAGCCATACGAGGAAAAAGGTGAAAAGAGCGCCTAAATGAAAACCCCACAATGGGTGAGAAAGATCCAAAGGTTGAACGGGCGGATCATCATACTAGAAAGATTGTCAACAAGCATATCAAGGTATAAAACAATTCCTAGCAGAACCACCCTTGATGAGCAGACCAATCTGAAGGGGAGACCTGCATTTGTATCAATCTGTCATGGATAAAGATATGTGCACCGTGGTTATTTAAAAGAAGGTCAGCAGTTCTCCATCTATTATGTTAGCAAAATGTTGAAGGATGCGGAGACAAGATATCAGAAGTTAGATAAAATGGCTCCCACGGTTGTGACAACATCCATCCGCGTTAAACCATATCTCCAAGCATAACCTCAACATGATCGAGATCAAGATCAAGAACCGGCTTCACCATCATGATTCAACATTGAACACACGAATGATGAGATTGAAAGGCGAGTGCATGCCGCTCTATATAGACAAGAGAACAATGCTGAAAGGTACGCCATCAAGTTAACATGAATTCGCCATTCACAGCACGGATCCTGGGGTACGAAGCGGACAGAATGTTTAAAGCTTCCAACTTGCCACAATATAAAAGAAAAGATTCAATATAAGCGGGACATTACATATCCCGAACCCAAAGGAGGGGAGCATGTAACCGTTGGAAGAAACGCCAAAGCGTACTACAGGTTGGCCACCACATTGGTTGGCCACCACACTGAAGCTTGCTGGGAGCTGGCAAACTAGATAGCTTTGTCCAGAATAACAAATAACAAGATGACAAGCACAAGACAGATCCCAAAAATAAATTCAAAAGTGTCATTAATGTCATAGCAGATGGACCATTGTATCAGCCACCCGTGGAAAAAGCAAAAATATCCGCCCTGGATAAAACATCCCTCCATTGCTCCTTTTGCAGAAACAGGTCCAGTAATCTCTCCACATGCAGATGCATTGGTAGTAATAATGGCGATTCAAGGATGGGAGATAAAATAAAGCGAGTAAAGACACGGGCAGTTCTCGCAATGTCATCACCAAAGGTGCATTCGCCAAACTAAAGGTTGATCTGATCCAAATAGAAACAACCATTGTTGACATCATTGGAGTGACGGGTCACACTATCCAGACCAAGGGCCAGAGGTTGCAGCCCTAATTTCCATCTGTCGTCTGACAATGTACATTCCCACCAGCAAAGGAGGAGTAATGATTAGCGGGAACCAAAAGGTGGCTAAAGAGACTTATACTCGGCGTCACTATCAATCCGCCCACAATCCAAAGAGGACGAAGGTGAGAAATATTAACTTGTCACTACAGCTTTGGGCGACACAGAAACGCTCCTTATTGCTGATGGAAAGCGGGTGCGGATCGCCAAAGGATTAAAACTTGAGATCAAAGAGGATGTTAAAAAAGTTCTCATTGAGTCTGAAAGCGTATTTACATAGGAGAATGAGATCCCCACAGGAGTAAGCCCAGATGTGATTACTCATAAGTTAAACATCATTGAGGATGCGGTTCTAGTTGCTCAGAAAAGACGAAACCATGGGCCTAAAAATCATTATTTTTACATATTCTTATATGTGCATTAAACTGTTATAGTATCCTATATTTTATAATTTATTCTTTCTCGCCATACTTTTTATATTTGATCCCATCACGGGCGGATCCCCTTTCTATAAAGATAAGAAGCACAGACCCTCAGGAGCTTTCAAATGAGCTCAACTCTCTCCTCAAAGACAGGAAAAGGATTGACCACCATCAAAAGCGGGTTAAAATCGTCTCAAACATGAGATCATTACACCCTCAACTTTCTCCTCAAAGACAGGAGAACACTCTCATGGGCGGATCCAGCTTTAGATGATCACCATTCGAGAAAGAGTTAAAACATTCCTTGGACGCAAGGACTTTACACTCTCTCACTCCCTTCCCAAAGGAGGGTTCACAAGTCCTACGGGCGGATCGCTTCACCTCAAAGATAGGTAGCAAGTTGATCCCCTAGGCAGCTTTACTTCCTCTAGAAGGAATAGAACAGCTTCTAAACCTTCACAAAGGTTCATACATTGGGGTACGGCTGGCCACCTACCCTAAACAATCGGAGAAATCCTAAACCAGATTCTAGAAAATTAGTTGCTAAAAGATATAATGCATTAGTAAAAATAGTTCTGGTAAGCAAAGGGTTCATCCAACTAATGAAGCCTCGTCTTCATCTCCAAGTAATGAAGCCTCGTCTTCATCTCCAAATAATGAAGCCTCGTCTTCATCTCCAAATAATGAAGCCTCGTCTTCATCTCCAAATAATGAAGCCTCGTCTTCATCTCCAAGTAATGAAGCCTCGTCTTCATCTCCAAATAATGAAGCCTCGTCTTCATCTCCAAGTAATGAAGCCTCGTCTTCATCTCCAAATAATGAAGCCTCGTCTTCATCTCCAAGTAATGAAGCCTCGTCTTCATCTCCAAACAATGAAGCCTCGTCTTCATCCAATCAATGAAGCCTCGTCTTCATCCAATCAATGAAGCCTCGTCTTCATCCAATCAATCAAGCCTCATCTTCATCCAATCAATGAAGCCTCGTCTTCATCCAATCAATGAAGTCTCGCCTCCACAAAATGCACAAAAGTCCCTAAATGGCTGATCATTCTTACTGATCCCTAAGGGCGGGTCATTCTCCTCAATATGGCAGAACTAAAGAAAATAAGTGCCTAAAGGCGAATCATAATCTTATGCGGTAGGAACAAATGGTCCCATAAAGGGCAGGTTATTCCTTTCTAAAGGAAATATAACTCTCAAGAAGCCCCTAGAGGCTAATAATGGATACGATTGGCCACCTATCCACGAAGAAGCAAAATCCCCTAAAAGCGTATCATATCCATATATGATCCCACATAGGGCGGATCTTGTTCATAAGATCCCGCATAAGGAAGCCCCAAAAGGCGCATCATTTCCATATATGATCCCCCATCTAGGGCGGGTCCACTTTCCACCAAGATAGAAAAATAAAACACCATTTAGACAGACCTAAAGAGCTTTTTATACCTTTAGGGGGGGCTTCTGATAACAACCCAAATTATTCTTGAATAATGAATAAGGGAAAATTAATAGAAATAATGGCAAACCATTATTCCTTCTAAAAGAGATATTTATACATGATTAATGTGGAATTAATGATAATTAATGCATGGGAGAATATGCAAATAATGAGGAAAAGGAAGGAGTCTCTAGCATTCTGCCACGCCACGTGGACCATGGCGAGATACGCCATAACGAGATACGCCCGATGAGAGCGAGTAGCGGAGACCCGCCATAGCTTTCAAGGAGAGCGTACATACGCCTTGACGGATCAAAGAATACGAAAAGGGATATTCATCTTACTGACAGAATATTATCCCAAGGACCAAAAGGGATATTCACCTTGAGAAACGCCGCAAGAAGAACCGGATGGCGGGTCTCCACGGTTCAGCTCAGTGAGATCCGATGGTGAACCTATGAGGCGAATCTCCTTTTTCACCTGATTCATCACAGTAACGGCTAACCGCCGACTCGGCCATAAAGACCATTAATGAGCTATCAATTAGCTAACCGCCAGGTTAAAGGTAACCAGTAACCGCCAGCTTAAAGGTAACCAGTAACCGCCATTAAAGGAGCATTAATGGAGACCTTCTAGTTGCTGAAGGTTACGACTCCCTAGGCTATCAAGGTACACTTTTACTTACCCTTTGTCAATTCAGTTTGCTCTCTTGTTCTTCCTTACTGACTTTGGCATCGGAGCTTCCCCCCATCGAACCCAACGACGCCCCCACAGGGACGGAAGACAATCGGAAATTCTCCACTAGTTATCAAAGTTGTAATTTTCATGCTTTACTATTATTTGTAATACAAAAACGTTGAAAAATATTTACAAAATCAATAAAAATATAAAAGAAAATAAAAAAAGTTATATTTTTGTGTCGTTTTATTACTTTATTTTTGGTACTTATATTTAAAAATTGTTTTTCCGACCGACCTATCAAGTAACGTCGGGGTCCAAGACCGTTGTTTTTATTTTCAGTCCTTGTAACGATCGTCAATCGCTTTTCGTTTAGAATTCAAGTAATTTAGGCGCATTTTATTTATTTACTGTATTCAATTACCATTTTACCCTTTGAGAACTAGCTTCTCTGGCACGCCCGCATTATTTTTACCATTTTTAATCCCCGCAAACGCGTATCAAGGTTGAAAATTGGGATATTTCGAAAGTATCGCCAACAATTTTTGGCACGCCCAGTGGGACCTAAAAAACATTTTTTTTATTAGTACCAAAACTACAGTTTCTTAAGTTTTACCAAAATTTTAATAACTTTTTGTGAATACCGATTTTATTTACTAAGTGTTTTTTTGTGATGTATTTTTGCTTTGATATTCTGTTTTGGCAATTTATTTCCAAACTTTTCTAATACATTTGTTGTTTAAGATGCCACCAAGAAAAAATACAGGTCAAGAACTACCCATTCCGGAGTCTGATGAAAATCAGAATAGGGGTCAAGATGAAAACGTTGACGCAAATGCACCCGAGGGTTATGTTGCCGAGACCGTGAGCCACTTGGAAGATGTTCATCGGACGTCAATGCCACAACCGGACTTCAACGCATTTTTTGCAAGACAAGAGGCCCATATGCGCAACATGGAAAGGCTTGTAGCCGAGATGTCGCAAAATGTTAAACCTCAAACTGAGATGATGCAAGCTTGGAGACAACCCAATTTGGAAAATAGGATTAGTAATCTCACTAATGAGATGAATAGAATCCCAGATAGGTGTGCTGAAATTTATGCTAAAAATTTGAATTCTCACAATGTTTCAGATAACACAAAAGAAGGCACTCCCCAAGGCGACCGTTATAGGCCACTGTCTAGTCGGGAGGAAAACATGAGATTCAATGAGCGAGGAGATCGAAGAACCTCGGAACAATTTTCAATACCGCCAAATGCGCCTCATTTCAAGTCAAACACCGGACCTAATACCCACTCGGAGCAATATGGTGGCATCAACGCCCGTGGTTCAGGGGGCACGTGGAGAAATCAAGACCGTGATCATACCCGCGAATACACTCGTGAAAATATTCGTGATAATAACAACGTATCTCATGTTTCAGGTGTGAGGAGCGAACTGTGTGATGAAGCAGAGGATAGGCAACGTATTCGGAACATCGTGCAAGAAATTTATGGACCTAGAGTCCGTGAAGTATACCGTCCAGAGTTTCAGAAAGCCTACCCTAGGGAATACGACCAGTGATACCCATATCCTCACAATTTTAGAATTTCGGATTTTTCTTTATTTTCAGGTGAAAGTGGACAATCTACCATCGAACACGTTGCTCGATTTTCATTCCAATGTAGCGGGATTAGTGTGGAGCAAGACTTTGATATGCTTCGTTTGCGTTTATTCCCTGGATCACTAACTGGACCGGCTTTCACATGGTATACGACATTACAACCTGAATCTATCAGAAGTTGGGGTCGTATGGAACAATTATTTCATGCTTAGTTCTATCGAACTGAGCCCGAGGTATGTGTCGCCGAACTATCTCGTATGGTTCAGCGCTCAGGTGAGTCCGTTGAAAGTTTTATTAATCGTTTCAAGAAAATGAGGCATAGATGTCGAGTTAATATTCCTGAAATCGAGTTCGTTAAAATTGCTCAACATGGCTTAGAGTTTGAAAATAGGAAGAAATTCCAAGGCATTGCTTTTTGTGATTATTACGAACTTGTTGCTAAAGTGTCAGAATATGAAGAATTAATGCGTGAGGATAATCGTAGGAAGAAAAACTCTGTAGGTAGTTACCATCAGGATATAGAAACCAATGAGGCACATGAGGTAGCTATAGCCGAACAAACTAGAACAGGATCTCGCATTTGTCCAATGCTAGCAAAAGGTCCAAAAGCTCCTGAGGTGGTTAGATGAAATACAAATGTGCAATACACATTTTACGTTTCTAAAACCGAGGAACTTTTTGATTATTTGTTAAAGGAAGGTTTTCTCACCTTACCTCATGGGCACATTATTCCGTCTAGAGATGACACCCATGGAAAGACTTATTGTAAATATCATGATAGTTGGAGCCACAATATGTAATCTTGTGTTGTCTTTAAGAATGCTGTGCAGGACAGAATAAACAAAGGCGTGCTTAAATTTCCCGAAAAGAAAGAAAGCATGTTGATTGATGAAGATCCATTTCCAGCCTCCACCATGATAAATGTGACTTCCATCAAGATACCACCTCCTAGGCGTGATGTCCATAGCAACACCTCAAACCTGAAGGAAGTCACTTCGGTCACCCAAAAACAAGGCGAATTTGGGTACCAAAAGGCACCTTTCAACCCGTCGAGGAGAAGGAAGAAACACCCCACAGAAAACAAAAGCCGAAGAATAAAAATGGCACAAACCAAGGCCAGCCGCGTTTCGTCACTCCATCGTCACAAGTTCCTACCGATAAATGGTTCGTCAACCGACATAAAAAATTCCCACAACCTCTCTCAAAAAATGCAAAAAGAAGAATAAGAAAAAGAGAGGCAGAAAAAAGAAGGAAAAACGAAACAGATTTGAAGTCCAAGAAGAACGACAAGGTAGTGTTACAACACAAGCTTCATCGGAAGATCGGATGAAGCGAGTTTATTTTGATAAACCCACTTCAAAGATGACACAGCACATCAAGCCTTTGTATGTCAAAGCACATATTGATGGCAAGCCATTGTCGAGGGTTCTAGTTGATAATGGATCAGCCGTTAACATCATGCCATTAAAGATGGCACTAGCTCTCAGAAAATCCGTAAGCGACATAATGACGACAGAAATTTCTGTTTCAGCTTTTACTGGTGAAGTCGCTAAAACCTATGGGGTTTTACCTGTGCAACTTACTGTTGAGCGATTTCCGTAAGTGCACGGTATACGCTTGTAGTAATAAAAGATATCGATCCCACAGGGAACGTTTTTTAACAAAAACTTATTTTGAATTGGTTAAATTTGCTTTTAAGGTTTATAATAATAAAATCGTTTAATCGGATTTGGTTTTGAAATTGCTAGAATAAGAAATAGAATAGAGTATAACAAATGTTGGAAAATACTTCTGACTTAGGGATAAATTTACAAAACAGGATTGTTTAGTTCTTAGAAAAGTAAACAAGTGTATTCGTTTGCATTAAGCAAAGAAAACAACTTTAAACTTTGTATAAATCATAACGATGAAATAAATGACGGAACCTCTAATTTTTAGGCTTTGAACTGTAGTCAATCCTCCTACGATCGGGTTAGATCGCTACCTTAACCAAATTAAAACTCTACCGAGATATCAATTTGTCTAACTGTTCAACAAAGTTTCCTTGTAAAGATTTTGAATTAAACTACGTTTTAATGAAAACACCAGCATCCACTTCGGATCCTTTACCAAAGTGCTGCATGAAAGTCTATCGAATAGAACAGACTTTATTAGATGAAATATAAATTTGATAGAAGTTTACAGAGAACAAGAAGCATGAAAAAATTTGTCGACTTGTAGGTGAACGGGTTGTCAATCCTTTCCTTGGGTTTCGTTAGAGTTTGTCAGACTCAGGGCGGATTCTCTACTCAATCTTCTCGCTGTAACTTCGTAATAGGGATGCGGTCGGCCTCTACCAAAATGTAAACTAATATGAACAAATCTAAACGCTACTATGTTTGTAATTATTGAATAAACAATGTGTGTACACCATAATGCTTTTTACAGAATCGAACTTCTAATCTCTGACTCATTTCTGAGTCAGAGTTTCTGCATAACTCTTGCACTAATCTTAAAATCTAACTCTCTCATCATTCATTTCAACTCTCAAATCAATACTTTATTATAGATGTTGAAGAGTCGTGATTGAAGTGTCATGTCCGTTGTGAAGGGTCGTATCCGTTGCGAATAGACATTTCTATCCACCCGAACGAACGCGTTTCTTGGATTTTAAACATGTGTTTGTTGTGCTGCAAAGGCTGCTGATCTTACCGAGAATAATTAATTCTCGGCCGAGAATGGGGAAGTGATTTTTTTGGTCTTCGAAACAAAGGAAGAAGATGACTGGCGACGCGTGTCGCGACCGAGAATTTCGGATTCTCGATCGCGGCCCACAAATTCTCTACCGAAAATTTGGATTCTCAACCGAGAATCGGAATTTTTCTCCCGTTTCTGACTTCGTCTTGTCTTCCTTATATCGGTGTGCTGATTTCTTTGTCTTTTGGCTCCTAACTTAGGGTTTTTCCTTCGTTTTTTACCTCTTTTCGCTCCTATTTGGATTTTACCAAATATTTAGGTACCTTACAAGAAAGAAACATATTCGAAATTAAAAGTATTCTAAACAGGTATAAATAGCATGAATTCGTAGCAAAACTGATGTAAATACTAATGATATTTTAGGTATATTTTGGACTTAACAAATCTCCACACTTAATCTTTTGCTAGTCCCGAGCAAAATTTCACTGAATTTATTCTTTAACTAATCTCTTTATGAAAATAAAACATATATCTCTGTATTACTTTTTCAATTAGTTAAGCCGAAAAGACTAACTTCACATGGCAAATTTATACGCAAAATATCAAACTAACTAGTACAAATACGATATATCATTCGTCTTGTATCTTTATTTTAAAACTGAAGTATTCGGGACGATATGAGCACGCATGTTATTGAGTCTTTCGTCTCAAGGCATTTCAAAGCACAAAATTTCCTTTCCCAAACCTAAACTAATATATGAGATATATTAAATTTAAATAAGTACTTAGGTTAATTTGTTTTGCTTAGTTACGCCCGAGATAAGGGTGGTCTTGATCGTAACCTTATACATATTTTATTGCTTAGTGTTTGCTTAAGAGGTACCGACCATGTCATGGGTGGACTCAATCGTTACTTTAAACTTAAACACGCTTACTATTATTTTTAAACGTTCCTTCCATACCTCGATTATGATAAGGGTGGTCGCAACCGTGGCCAAAAGTAAACGGTACTTAATTTTCTTCCCTTTCATACCTCGATTGTGATAAGGTTGGTCTCAATCGTGGCCAAAAGTTAAGAATTCAACTAATTGATTAATTAATATGAAATATAAAATTAGAATTGTAAATTGGGAAAAAGAAAGATAGCACATTCATCCTATATTGACTTAAAATTCAACATGTATTATGGCTAAAGTTTCCTTAAAAACTTCAATTGGTGTTAATGTAAGACGAAATCAAAACGAGCTAAAAATTGTTAGTTCAATTTAATGCCTATAAACCTAATTGAAAATTTAAAATAAGATTTATTATATCATGAATTGCATGATATAAAATAGAGATTGAAATAAAAAAATTTATTACTTAAATACATTCACTCGAGACAATTTTATTTAAAATCGTATCGGAGATTTGTGAAAAATTTTAGAAAAATATTGCCCGTATAGAAATATTATTTCTAACAATAATGATAACCTAAGAATAATCATGAGTTAAATATATTTTTAAACATATGAAAATATAAAGTTTATGCTAAATAAATTGTGTTTCAATATATGTTGCATTTTGCATAAAACAAGTGTTGCATTTGTAAATATTGCTTAAAAATTTATTCATTGCATTTATTATTCGTACTAAAAATTAAAATGATATATGTATATCTCCTCCCACACTTAAATTGGACCATGTCCTCATTGGTGCAAAAATCGATAAAACACGAAAAATTGTACGAAATAAAGCAAAATTGTACGAAATATATAAATATGAAATGGATTGTATCCAACATAAATAGAAATCGAAATTGTACCAAACGTAATAAAAAACATAACAAAAGAGATAAATGAGTGGAGAAAAGATAAGATAAAACATATTCTTGTGAAAGGGAACCCGGTGGAGAAGGTGTGGTCACTATGCCTCGACGACGGAAATAATGAGAACAACTGGCGTCAGGTTGACCTATGATCTCTCCTCAAAGTATGGATATTGGCATCCACCGCGTTTAATCGTGAACTCATCTCTTGATTATTCTCCATAATAGCTTCTAACTGCAAATTCATTTGACGGTTGTGTGTATTCATATGGTTCCAAATTTCTTGGTCAAATTAACTTGATCATTGTGCTCGTTACCAACATGTCCTTGTGCTTGTGTGTAGGCATCAACATGCTCCTCCTCCCTACCATAATCATCATCATGATCATCATGCATATCGTCATCCTCACCAAAATGTGTCTACTCATTACCATCCTCTTTAATACCATTACCATGTGAACTTGGAATTCCAACATCGAACGTGCAAACTTAACCAACATTAGCTAACCACTAAATGAATGTTGAAAAGTTGTGGCATAATCCAACATCGTAAAATAATTAGGAGTAGGTGATTGAAAACTACGCCATAATACTCGTAGCATCCAAAACAAAAACCCGTAATCAAAGTACGTATAGTAACTTTCTAATGTGGTTGAAACGGAAACATGGACTCAATTGGAAAAAGGTAATCCAATTTAATCGACCACGAAAACCAACGATCTTTAATGAGCATGCTAGTAGCATTCTTGGGATTAAATCCATCCAAACTAGGCAAATTATGTCCAAACCGGATTGCTTTGAAAATTGATGGGCTTAACAATAAATTATTTTGTATGATACCCAAACCATATACTCATCTCGTCATCCCCAACGTCATAAATTTAACTTAAATCCCTAAATGTAATCCGCTCATTCTTTTTAGCATAGGAATGAGTAACCAATACAATAATGTCTGTTTCACTATGCGTTATGTCCATAAAAGTGCTTGTACCACTATCCGTCCCCATCGGAAATAATGTTGAATGGATCCATATTCAACATGCAAACAATTTACTAGAGGTAGATGAAACCTTGTGAGTAACCTTCGTATGTTGAGGCATGGTGTATAAAATTTTGAATAAAATAGAAAATTGGTGTAAAAGATAGAGAAAATAAAGGGATAGGTTATGGAATTTGTGGAATGTGGGTAAAATGGAGGGTGATGTTAGGTTTATGTAAAGGATAGGTATATATAGGTATGAATATAGGTGTTAGGAATTAATGTAGAAATAGGAAAAGGTTGCAAAATTGGATAAATTTGTGCCTACAGGTCGCGTGTCGCGAATAAAAACTCCGTTTTGATAAAATTCATGTGCAAATATGTCCTATAAATTAAAACATGTATACCTGAAACTTAAAAACACAAAATAAAACATTAAATGCAAGGAAAACCAAAGATTTAGCCTTGATAAATACTGAATTAATGAATCAATTAATGACCGAACTGAATTAAATGAATCATAAATGATCATTAACACTGTTAGTTAATTGAATTTAAACATGAATGTTCATTAATTCACATAAGTTTAAATGAAGAAGCAGTGAATGGAAATTAATCTTCTAAGAGATAATGAACGTAAGTTCATATAGGTTTTTATTCATGCTTAAAACTTAAACATGAACCTTATTCAAAGTAAAGCAGCATTCAAATAAAGAAACATTTAACCTTAAACATTAACCTTATTCTAATTGATACAGATTCATATGAAAAATTGTATGTTTTATTTTAATAAGTTCTTACTGATAAATGTAATAAGCAACATGATATAAGTTCATGATTTCATAATTAAAATTAAACTCAATGATTGCATGAAAATGAAAATTTATTATCATGTTCAATAATTAATAATGATCATAACTTATTAGCATTGAAGATATATATGAACAGATTCATTTGCTAATAGTGTATAAATTTTAACAGACATAAACCAAAACATAAGATTAAAGTATGAAAATGAAACAAAGTTTTATTGCATAACACATATTTGCATAAATGAATATTAACATATGTACTAGAAAAATTAAAAATGATCCTATATACAAAAACAAACAAATGAAAATTAAACAAATCAAATTATTAATCACTTATTCACAAATGAAAAATAACATAAATGAACAAGGAAGGTATAGGCAAATCTGAATGCTTCAGATTAATGAAATGATAGACAGATTTATTTTAACATCATATACACATTCATGTTTGAAGGTTATACTGTTTCATTTTAATATTATATACAGATTCATTCTAATAACTTGCATGGTTAACATATATTAATCAAAGAATCAAACTCGATTTTTATTAAAAATGAAAACATATATACATAATAACAGAAAGAACATACATATATAAAAATGAAAACAAACCTATGTACAAACTATACACACAGAAAGTAAAATTAAACAGAACAAAACAAAGTAAACTAATTTCTCATCCCGTTGAATTGGAATTCACATAGCCCGATAACGAGCAATCTTCGCTTGCACGAAGATCTGTCTTTCTTCCGCAGAAAGAAATCGTGGGCCAACTCGGAAATTTCTCTTGGACAAATTCCTTAGGAATTCATAGTCAAGGATAGGAATGGTTCTTTATCAGTCCATGGAACCGAAATAATGTGTTTGGTTCCTAAAATAATTTCACATATTATATTTCCGTATCCAATTTTTCTTTCCATGGAACATGAAGAGGCAACTAATCCCTCCAGTAAGATTTTTGAGGAATGAATGGTGTTGTCTTGAAATATGTCTCCTAACATATACATTCTTTCATCATGATTAGAAATAGGAAATGGTTCTCCAAACTCAAAAGTTATACATTCCTTCATCATGTTTGGTGAATAAAGAAAAAAAATGTGTCTGTAACTTTTTGGAAAAGGTTTGAATAATTGAGAAGAAATCAGAATGGTCTGATAGAGATGAAAAGAAATGGGAAGTGAAAGAGTTCTGATCCTCTCTAATTCTTTATAATTAATCTAGGACAAATCAATGTGTCCGTTGGGATTAAAAAAGTGTAAATTCACACCATTTGAACATGAAGGATCTTAATTTTTCGTAATATTCAGCAATGGTGCATGAACTGAAGAAGAAAGAAAGAATAATGGTATGATACCGCCCGTGTCGCGACTGTGAATGGCGATTCTTGGTCGCGACAAGTCAAAATTTTTTTTTTTCCGCTGAAGTTACCGAGAATTTCGATTCTCAGTAAGTTCAGAAATGTTTTTTTTTCTCTTCCTTTCCTTTGAAATTTTGAAATCCTGAATTCTCAACTGAGAATTCATATTCTCGGTAAGTTCAGAAATTTTCAAGGCTTTGAAAGTGAAATTATCAGTTGAGAATTAAAAATTCTCAGTAAGTTCAGAAATTTTCCTATTCTATTCCTGAAAACCTAAACTTAAAATCTCTACTGAGATTTCTGGATTCTCAACTGAGATTCCTAAAATTTCACTAAACACAATAAAATTTTCTGCAAAATATTTAGAAACATGTACACAAATCAAACTTATGAAATAAAAATAAAACAAAAATAAACTAAACTAAAAACAAATAAACATAAAAATAAAATATTTTTATCAACTAAATATGGCCTTGTTCATTTTAACTTACCTGGAAATAATTTCAATTTGGAATCAAAAAGTAGAACTGTATCCCAAACTTTGAAATTATATATTTTTTTCTTTTTTTAGCATTTTTTAAGCACTTTCTTTTTTTAGCGTTTTCTCAATTTAAGGATCTAGTGATTTCGGTTGAATGTCCGAACTTCTGGTTCAGGCCTCGAACAAAAACTACGCACATGAACCGAAACTTTCAAAACTATATTAAAAGTATACAACTCCTTCCTGGCGGATAAAATAATTTCATCCTACTTGTTCATTTGTCTGAGAAGATTTTTCATGGTGATTTCTTAGAGAGATAGATGTAGGTGTTTTAAGGATGTGATGAATAGGGAAATTATTTGGTTTTAGTGTAGGAATTGATATCTTCTTAACAAAGAGATATGATGTTTTGGTGAAGGATTAAGTGTATAGAAAAGAGGTAAATGTGTTTGGGAAAAGGTAAATTTTCTGGAA
Organism: Euphorbia lathyris; assembly: GCF_963576675.1. Classification (NCBI taxonomy): domain Eukaryota; kingdom Viridiplantae; phylum Streptophyta; class Magnoliopsida; order Malpighiales; family Euphorbiaceae; genus Euphorbia; species Euphorbia lathyris. The sequence goes on from NC_088918.1 coordinate 5,726,294, forward strand.
AAAATTATATCTGTCACGTCTGACATCCTGTTTCAAAAATTTCTTTTCCTTTCTGATGTATCTGTATACTGGATTTCTTTTCTGTAGACTCCTTCTGTGCATTTATACTGATGATCAAATCTCCAGGTTATCTGTGAAAAAAATTGAATTTTTTATCTGCAAACATCTAATTGCAAACGTTAAATAACAACGAGGATTTAGTCCTAGTGACCATCCTCAATAAATAAAATAAAACTAGAAAATAAATAAATACATATATTATAAACCAAGGTTCGAAATAAAACAAGAAAAACATAAATTTTTGTTAAAATTTTTGGCGTTCCCCGGCAATGGCGCCAAAAACTTGTTGAGCGATTTCCGTAAGTGCACGGTATACGCTTGTAGTAATAAAAGATATCGATCCCACAGGGAACGTTTTTTAACAAAAACTTATTTTGAATTGGTTAAATTTGCTTTTAAGGTTTATAATAATAAAATCGTTTAATCGGATTTGGTTTTGAAATTGCTAGAATAAGAAATAGAATAGAGTATAACAAATGTTGGAAAATACTTCTGACTTAGGGATAAATTTACAAAACATGATTGTTTAGTTCTTAGAAAAGTAAACAAGTGTATTCGTTTGCATTAAGCAAAGAAAGCAACTTTAAACTTTGTATAAATTATAACGATGAAATAAATGACGGAACCTCTAATTTTTAGGCTTTGAACTTTAGTCAATCCTCCTACGGTCAGGTTAGATCGCTACCTTAACCAAATTAAAACTCTACCGAGATATCAATTTGTCTAAGTGTTCAACAAAGTTTCTTTGTAAAGATTTTGAATTAAACTACGTTTTAATGAAAACACCAACATCCACTTCGGATCCTTTACCAAAGTGTTGTATGAAAGTCTATCGAATAAAACAGACTTTATTAGATGAAATATAAATTTGATACAAGTTTACAGAGAACAAGAAGCATGAAAACATTTGACGACTTGCAAGTGAACGGGTTGTCAATCCTTTCCTTGGGTGTTAGAGTTTGTCAGACTCAGGGCAGATTCTCTACTCAATCTTCTCGCTGTAACTTCGTAATAGGGATGCGGTCGGCCTCTATCAAAATGTAAACTAATATGAACAAATCCAAACGCTACTGTGTTTGTAATTATTGAATAAACAATATGTGTACACCCTAATGCTTTTTACAGAATCGAACTTCTAATCCCTGACTCATTTCTGAGTCAGAGTTTCTGCATAACTCTTGCACTAATCTTAAAATCTAACTCTCTCATCATTCATTTCAACTCTCAAATCAATACTTTATTTATAGATGTTGAAGAGTCGTGATTGAAGTGTCGTGTCCGTTGTGAAGGGTCGTATCCGTTGCGAAGAGACGTTTCTATCCACCCAAACGAACGCTAAACATGTGTTTGTTGTGCTACAAAGGCTGCTGATCTTACCGAGAATAATTAATTCTCGACCGAGAATGGGGAAGTGATTTTTTTGGTCTTCAGAACAAAGGAAGAAGATGACTGGCGACGCGTGTCGCGGCCGAGAATTTGGGATTCTCGGTCGCGGCCCACAAATTCTCTACCGAGAATTTGGATTCTCAACCGAGAATCGGAATTTTTCTCCCGTTTCTGACTTCGTTCTTGTCTTCCTTATATCGGTGTGCTGATTTCTTTGTCTTTTGGCTCCTAACTTATGGTTTTTCCTTCGTTTTTTACCTCTTTTCGCTCCTATTTGGATTTTACCAAATATTTAGGTACCTTACAAGAAAGAAACATATTCGAAAGTAAAAGTATTCTAAACAGGTATAAATAGCATGAATTCGTAGCAAAACTGATGTAAATACTAATGATATTTTAGGTATATTTTGGGCTTAACACTTACCGTTGGTAATCAAACCACAAGTTCGGCGTTCTTTGTAGTCAATTCAACGGCGAGTTACTAAGCATTGCTTGGACGAGATTGGATCCACTCCAACTCGTGCATTATGTCATCCTTGCACCAACTTTTATTACGTTGGAAAGGAAACGACATCGAGGTGATTAAGGCAAGCGAAAAACCATTTGAGACACATTCAGATATGGTGGAGTCTCGATTATACGAAGATAGCATTGGTCCAATCAAGATCAAGACCAAAGGCAAGAAAAAGTCAAACACCATTGTGCCTTACCGTAGGCCGATTGGCAATGAGCCTCTCATCGAAGAGGTTCAATGATTCTGTCACATCCGAAGGACAAAGCGGTGGCATCAGCTGCTATAGAAAAAATAAGGATGTGATAAGGTACGAGTTGCCTTTTATTTTTTGTTTTGTTTCATTTTTGCATCATTTTACATTTTTGTTTCTCTTTTAACCTGTTAATTAGCATCATTGATATTTTTTAGCATGCTTAGAGATAATAAAGTATTCATAAAAAAAAATTGAAGCGTAAAAAAATGAAATGACAAAAGACATAAATGAAAAGAAAAATAAAAATAAAGAAAAACAATAAAAGTCCATTTACATGTCCCAAAAAATTAAAAAAGAATAAAAAAGTTGTGAGAGATAAAAAAAAAGCAATCGCTACAAAGACGCTCAGTGTAACCTTTTTCACCTGATCCGTCGTCCAATTTTCGGCATCAACAAGCATGGCGTGAGTGATGCAAATTTCATCAGCAGCGAAGCATATCAGTCAAAGCCGAAGCAAGCAAAAATTGAGATTGCAATTTCAGAAAATGCAGCAGCAGATGAGCATGTCTCGTAATTCAAAGAAAAATCCAGCAAGTTATTTGGCAATTCCATCACACACCGTCAATTTTCATACAAAATTTACATCGATAATCTTTACTTTCTTTCTGAGCCATGAACCAGCAGAAATCATGTGTGAAAATGACGAGGAAGATGCAAAGAACACAATTTCAGATTCAACAAAATCGGTACTGACGGGTAAAAAAAAATTAATAAAAGACTCATTTTATATGTAAAATTCATTTTCAAATCTTTTACACATAAAATAGGGGGCATTTGTTGGGGGCTAATTAAATTTTTTGTGTTTTAGCATAGGTTATAATTTTTACTCTATAGTTATTTTATTTTAATTAAATTCATTTTGCAATAAAATAAAAATGTGACAAAAATAGAAAACCATATCAAAAGATTATTATAAAAAGAAAAGAAAAATAAATAATAAAAATCAGAGGCAAATTTGCACCATTTTTCAGTAACCCGTCCAGCAACTTCGACAACAAAAACTGACCCAGAAATAGCAAGATATTAGACAGTTATAATTTTTTTCAGAAAGTTCGGGATGTTAGCTTTCCGGAATATAAAAAACGGAGCAAAACAGAGCTAAAATGAAGCCGGTAGAATTTTTCAAAGAGAAGCAGTGCTGAAAAACGGGTTTGAATATGTCTACCTATTTGAGGAACGTATTTCACGGTATTTCCTCCATTTTTCCAACTCCCAACTCAGCCATTTTCTTTCTTCAACCTATGGGAAGGTAATGGGATCATGGGTGAGAAGTTTGAGGGCCACTAACATGGGATTTGTTACTCAAAATCCTATAAATTGAGCTCAAATCCTTCATTCCAATCCCCCACTCAAAAATCAATCAAACACAGACAACTCAAATTTTCTCTCAAATTCTCTGCCAAAATCGGCCTTTTTATCAATCCTTAGGTTCGTAGAAATCATTCTGTAGCATGTAATTAGTCTAAATAAGTTCTCAATTCCCAGAATTAGTTCTTTGTTAAGCCCAAAATATACATAAAATATCACTAGTATTTACATCAGTTTTGCTTCGAATTCATACTATTTATACCTGTTTAGAATACTTTTACTTTCGAATATGTTTCTTTCTTGTAAGGTACCTAAATATTTGGTAAAATCCAAATAGGAACGAAAAGATGTTAAAAACAGAATAAAACCCTACAAAAGGAGTAAAAAATGACGAAGATCAAACACGCCAAAACGAGGACGAGGACGAAGTCAAAGAAACGGAAAATACTCTGTGTCGTGATCGAGAATCCTCCATTCTCGGTCGCGACATGCGTCGCCAGCTTCCTCCATTGACATTTTCGAAGACCAAATATTTGCTCCCCCATTCTCGGCTGAGAATTTGCATTCTCGGCAAGTTTAGAAATTCCTGGAGAGCCATTCATACACATTCGTTTTCGACGAAACTCGTTCGTTCGGGTGGATAGAAACGTCCCTTCGCAGAGGATACGACCCTTCACAACGGACATGACACTTCAATCACGACTCTTCAACATCTATAAATAAAGAGTTGATGGAGAATTGTGATAGATAGAAAAAAGAGAAGATTAGTATAGAATTTATGCAGAAATTCTGAGTCAAGCGATTCAGAGTTAGAAGTTCGATTCTGTAAAAAGCAATATGATGTACACAAATTGTTTATTAAATAATTACAAACACAGTAGCGTTTAGATTTGTTCATATTAGTTTACATTTTGGTAGTAGCCGACCGTATCTCTATTACGAAGTTACAGTGAGAAGATTTAGTAGAGGATCTGCCCCTGAGCCTGACAAACTCTAACGAAACCCAAGGAAAGGATTGACAACCCGTTCACTTGAAAGTCGTCGAAAGTTTCCATGCTTCTTGTTCTCTGTAAACTTGTATCAAATTCATATTTCATCTAATAAAGTTCATTTTATTCGATAGATTTTTATGTAGCACTTTGGTAAATGATCCGAAGTGAGTTATGGTGTTTTCATTAAAACGTAGTTAAATTCAAAATCTTTACAAGGAAACTTTGTTGAACACTTAGGCAAATTGATATCATCAGTAGAGTGTCAATTTGGTTAAGGTAGCGATCTAACCCGACCGTAGGAGGATTGACTGCAGTTCAAAGCCCTAAAATTAGAGGAATCGACGTTTATTTCATTGTTATAATTTATACAAAGTTTAAAGTTATTTTGTTTGCTTAATGCAAACGAATACATTTGTTTACTTTTCTAAAAAGAACTAAACGTTTCTGTTTTGTAAATTTATCCTTAAATCAGAAGTGATTTCTAACATTTGTTATACTCTAGTCTAATTCTTATTCTATCAATTTCAAAACCAAATCCAATTAAACGATTTTCCATATTATAAACCTTAAAAGTAAATTTAACCGATTCAAAATAAGTTTTTGTTAAAAAGCGTTTCCTGTGGGATCGATATATTTTATTACTACAAGCGTAGACCGTGTACTTGCGAAAATCGCTCAACATTCTTCAATGTTCAGTTCTTCAAAAAAGCTTCCAATTGTCAGAAACTTCAAATCCGAAATTCTCTTTGTTTAATCAACCAATTCTCAAATCGTTTTTTGCAATCTCTTAGTTAAGTCAGTAAAATCGTTACCCAATCCTCGGTTCAAGCTTTCTTAGTCTAAATTAAATTCCACCATTGTTATATTCTTCAAAGCTTCAAGCATTTTCCGTGAAACCAAGATCACGGAAACCCCATTTTCGAGTCATTCTTAGTTTACACACTTATTCCAAATCATGTTTAGAAACTTTTTATTGATCTCAATCAATTAAAAAGACCCAGAAACAAGCTTTTGAGTTTTTCATCATTGAAAAATTCATCAAACAACTTTTCTGGTGAGCCGTTTTTTCAAATTTTATTTAGAGTTCGTTAACTGATCATTTTAGCCCAAATTAATTTTAATCTCTTTATTGACATCAATTCTCGAATTCTCAATTTTTATTTCGTAAAAAATGACACACTATAGCCTTCTTAATCGCCCCTAAAGTACCCTCCACGAAACAGAATCAAGCTTTTGGTTTTTCAACCATCAAACAATTATTCTGTCACCCAATGTTCAATAATTTATTCCGACTCATTTACTCGATCTTTTTCTGAAATTCCAGTTCTAAACCCTTCCTTTGCACACTAACTTTAAATACTAGCCTTCGTTTCGCTATAATCCGACCTCTACAGCTCCCGAAATTGAGCCCGAAAGTCCCACGAAATCACTGTTTTTGTTCCACAAAGTGCTGATGATTTATTAGCTTGGTGGTAAATTTCTGCTTAAGTCCCTGAACTCTCCGAACTGCTCCGAATTCACCTAGAATTATCCGGACAACGCAACAGCCCCCTAGCCGATTTTCCGGAGTTGCAGTCCTTAATTTCGCACATCCCAACGACATCAAAGAGATCAGTTTAATTTTATTTCATCCCGTACATATTTGTTTTTATGACTTATTTACATTTCTAGCTTTAAAGTTATTATTTCTTTTTAAGTTGTAATTTTCATGCTTTATTATTATTTGTAATACAAAAACGTTGAAAAATATTTACAAAATCAATAAAAATATAAAAGAAAATTAAAAAAGTTATATTTTTGTGTCGTTTTATTACTTTATTTTTGGTACTTATATTTAAAAATTGGTTTTTCGACCGACCTGTCAAGTAATGTCGGGATCCAAGACCGTTGTTTTTATTTTCAGTCCTTGTAACGGTCGTCAATCGCTTTTTGTTTAGAATTCAAGTAATTTAGGTGCATTTTATTTATTTACTGTATTCAATTACCATTTTACCCTTTGAGAACTAGCTTCTCTGGCACGCCCGCATTATTTTTACCATTTTTAATCCCCGCAAACGCGTATCAAGGTTGAAAATTGGGATATTTCAAAAATATCGCCAACACAAACTATATCCTAACCTTAAAAGGGACTTTTAACCCTAAGATGGACTTAAAGTTAACATTCAGAGAAAGCAAAAGTTGTTCTCATCTGCCTCCGTATACGCCGGTCACCGCCTCCCTCACTCTTTCTCTCTCTCTCTACGTCTAAAACGTTTGTTCTTGGTTCGTGAATTATTGTGTGCTTTTTTCCTAATTAACTTCAGTGTAGTTGATTCATGTCTTGTGATATGCGATCGTGGTTTCGTTCTTCTGTTATAATATATTCAAGAGTTTTATGTGCTACATGAGGTAACCCGAAAACCTGTTTGTATTCAGTTTATATTTGTTATAATCTCCACACTATATACTAGATTAAAATATTAAGTAATTGTAAGTGAAACATAACAATCCATTTGGTTAAAGTTTTATATTAAACCGAATTACTAGAAGCTTCAAAAACCAGAAAATTGAGAAAAAAGAGTAAATTATATTAATGGTCACTGAAGTTTGATATCAATTTCAAAAATTCAAAATTCAAAAAATTGAGAAAAAAGAGTAAATTATATTAATGGTCACTGAAGTTTGATATCAATTTTAAAAAAATTTACTAAGATTAAAAAAATAAATTTAAGTATATTTTAAAAAATAGATTTAAAAAATTAAACCACCATTGATGTAATTTATGAGTTCAGATAATACCATCAATGGAAAATGAAATATAACGTTTCAAATTTTATATTAGATCCAATTAATAAAAGCTTCAAAAACCCAATATTGAAGAAAAAATGAGTAAATTATATCAATCATCATTAAAGCTTTAGATCAATTTCAAAAAAATTACTAAATTTAAAAAATAAAATTGAAGTAATTTAAAAAGAAATAGATTCAAAAATTTACCATAGATGTAATTCCTTATAGATGTAATATAGGATCAATGAAAATAGAACATGACAGCTTATTTTCTTCAAATTGCATACTAGGCCTAATTATTAAAAGCACTGGGAACTGAAAACTCGAAAATGGAGAAAAAATTAGTAACTTGTATCAATGGCCACTCAACTTTGAGATCAGTGGTGGAACCAGGACCCTGGATGACCTGGAGCTCAAACATATGAGCAAAAAAAATTCAAAACGTCAAAAAAAAATTTTGAAACGTCAGTAACTATTATTGCATGTCTATTTTTGATAACCGAATCCTACGTTTGTACAATGTTTGATAACGTTGCAGAATAGGTTCATTTTCTATGCTTACAAACATATCATTTGTCGATGTCCTTGGTCTTTTAGTTACGAATTTGTCCATTCTGAAAAGACCAATATGATTTTATTCTCCCCATTATATTTCTAATTTATAATCATGCGTTTCCTATATGATTGTATTATGCACATCATTTTTCTGATTTCTTGTACTTGAATTTCAAGTGCCAAATTGGCATTGATTCAACTCGAGACCAAGGACTAAATCCTAGAAAAATGAGAAGGGACACTAGAAAAATGCGTGTCCAAAGCTAAGGGAGAAACAGAAGGACGAAGCTTCTGGTTCAGGTATTTATGTTGTTGAATTTAATCTGGCTATTTCTACATCTTGGGTTGTAAACACTAGATGTGGTACTCACATTTGTTCAAATGTGTAGGGACAAAGAAATAGGAGATTGATGGGATCTGGTGAAGTGGATCTTCGAGTCGACAATGGTGCTCATGTAGAGGCCTTAAAGATCGAAGATTATTCTTAGAGATATACCTAGTGGATTAGCTTTAGAAATTTAAAATTTCTATCTTGTACCTGCAATGCGCAGGAATATTATTTCAGTTTCTATGTTGGATATTTATGGCTTTAATTTTAATATTGGACGTGGTATGATTTCTATACATCGTGGCAATATTGTTTATGGAACCGCATTTCTAGAAAATGGTTTGTATATCCTTGATCTAAAACGTAGTGAATCAATCTATAACATAAACGCTAAAAGGATTAAGACTAATGAACTAAATCCTACATATATCTGGCACTGACGTCTTGGCCACATAAATGAGAAACGCATAACTAGGCTTTACTCTAGTGGAGCGCTAGGGTCATTCGACATGCAGTCTTATGACACGTGTGAATCTTGTTTAAGAGGGAAGATGATAAAGGCGCCTTTCACCAAGACTGGTGTAAGGGCCATAGAGCTGTTGGAGCTGATACACTCAGATGTATGAGGTCCAATGAGTACAAGTGCTAGATCTGGTTTTCTGTACTTTGTTACCTTCACAGATGACTATAGCCGGTATGGGTATGTGTATCTGATGAAACATAAATCTGAAACTCTTCTGAGATTCAAAGATTTTAAAAATGAAGTAGAAAATCAACTTGGCAAGAAAGCAAAAGCGCTCCGGTCTGATAGAGGGGTGAATACTTGAGCCAAGAGTTTGTCTCATTCTTGAGAGAGTGTGGGATTGTATTCCAACTCACTCCTTATGGTACGCCCTAATGGAATGGAGTGTCAGAAAGGAGGAATAGGACCCTGCTCGACATGGTCTGCTCAATGATGAGTCAAGCTTCTCTCCCTATCTCCTTTTGGGGATTTGCTTTGGAAACTGCTACTCATATAATTAACAATACACCGAGCAAGGTAGTTGAAGGAACACCATGTCAAGAAATTGATAAGTGGCAAACTAGAGTCCAGATCTGTTAAATGTCGGTTCGTGGGTTACCCTAAGGAAACTAAGGGTTATTACTTCTACAACCCAGCTGAGAATAAAACATTCGTGGCTAGGTTTGTAATCCTTTTGGAAAAGGAATTCCTTTCCAAAGTAGACAGTGGGAGTGATATTGATCTTGTTGAGATTCAAGACTCACAAACTCCTGCAGCTTATGTTGAGGATGCTTTGGGAATCGATATAGATCCTCAAAACATTGAGGAGGCTAAACCGGTAATATAGGTGGTGTTTCAAGTAGATTCGTACAGAATTCTGATGAACCCTGTGTGTATATGAAATTCAATGGGAGCATATCCTTTTTCCTAATATTGTATGTCGATGACATACTGCTCATTGGAGGCAATATATTAACACTGCAAGATCAAGCAGTGGTTGAGTAAATGCTTCACAATGAAAGACTTAGGAGAAGCCGATCAAGATCTACAAGGTTAGATCCAACCGACTTCTAGGCTTGAGTCAGGCATCGTACATAGACAAGAATCCATCATGTACTCTATATTATATACAAGGCCAGATGTTGTGTGTTGCACCAAACATGACTAGTCGGTGCCAGTCACATCCCGATAAGGAACACTGGAAGATAGTCAAGGCAATCCTGAAGTACCTCAACCGTACCAAGGATGTTTTTCTTAGTATTTGATGGATAGGAGGAATGGCAATATCAGGTTACACTGACCGAGGTTTTAAGGATGATAACCAGTCATATACTGGGTATAGATTTCTCCTGAATGGCGATGCCATTAGTTGGAGATCCTTAAAGTAGCCAACCATTATCGATTCTATGACGGAAGCTAAGTACATCATTGCATGCGATGATGCAGATGAAGAAGTTTGGATTAAGAAGTTTATAACTGATTTAGGAGTAGGTCAAACTCTCCTAAGATCAGTTGATGTTTTCTGTGACAATAATGGGGCCATAGCACAAGCACCGGATCCCATGTCACACAAGAGATCCAAACACATACGTAGATACTAACACCTTACCCGGTGACATTACATTGTAGAGGGTTGACACTAAGAACAATGTCGCTGGTCAGTTTACCAAGGCAATTGGTAGCACTAGATCTATAGTGTTTAGGGCAATACCCGCTTGGAACTAGTTCAAGTGGGAGACTATTGGTGTGCCCTAGTTCATAAGCATTGGTTCTTATAAAATATATTTGTGTCACATTAATAAAGGCATTAATCTAGTTCATTTATATCTTGTGCTATAATATGAATAGAGAATCCATTGATTGATAATCGTAAAACCATATCCTAAGTCTATTCTATCATAGGAATGATTAGGACCACAGACTTGTATATTCGACGACTGTATGGTAGTACTTGATACTAGCCATAGCACTTGATAAGTCAGTTGTGAATATGGGTACATGTTGTATACATGTGACTGGATCGATCCGCCCAAGAAAACTACATGGTGGTTGTGTCATTAGTTTTCTTAAGTAGTTCTCTAACTGTCTTCAGACTAGATTTCATTATAATATCAATGTGGGATCCGGTTCACTTTGACATACGCCTAACAGGTCTGTAACAGGATTCCAAATACGGGTATGATTGGGTGAACAGGTGAACACATTAGTATTGATAGTGAAGTGATGGAATTACCACTCACATAACAGTGAGATGATATCACAGGCCACTTGATAAGTGAGATTGATAAGTGTGTGGCCACACCCTGATAAGTAGTTTACTTATCTGTTTCATCAATCTACTTAAGATCAAGAAATATCATAAACATCAGAGAGGATGACAGCCGCCATGCCTCTAGTTTATAATATCAATATCAAATGGTAAAAGACGTTAAGAGATAACTACAGGGTCTCTGCATCTTTAGACTGCTGAAACTCTGTCTTAGTTCGGGGCAGTAATGGTTTGCTAGAACCCACTTACTGTATGTGAGCCATAAGCCCAATGCTAGCTAAGGACAGACCCATAGGATCGTGCACATCGAACATCTGAGTTAGAACTTATAGAACGGTACATTGGAGAGATACAATTTATTAATTGATTGACAATAAAATGTCAAGGTAATTAATTAGTGGTTAATTAATTGATTAATTGATACTTTGTATCAATGTAATTAATTAATGGTTTTAGGAGTTGAGTATTTAATTGATTAATTAATTTGCGGAATGTAATTAATTAATTTGTAAATTAATAATATTGCATTCGATGAATAATTAATTAAACTAATACGTTAATTTATTAATTAGTGTTGTTTGTTTAATTATGGTAATTAAATTTAATCTAATTACAACTAATTGCATAAAATAAATACTATTAGTATTTATTTAAGTAATTAGATTAGAATTAGATTAGTTTTGTAATTAACCAACTAACCCTAAACCAATTAGGTTTAGGAATACACTATATATATATATAAATTAAAACACTCTAAAACCCTAATTAACTACAACACATCATATATGATTTCAACCACTACACAGATCCACTAACAAGTGAATTCGGCAGAAACATGTTTTGAGAAAGTGGGATTTGTTTGGCTAATATCACAATCTCTCCAATTCTTCTTCGTTCTTCGGCTAGCACCGGTTTTGGCTCGATAGCTGTTCGTGCACCTGACTACGGAGATCATACTACTTTGTGGATTCTTCAGCCGTCTCTAGAAGAGACAATCCGGGTAAGTTTTTACTCTTAAACGGATCCAAAAGGTTTTATTCAATCAATGGTTAACGGACAAAGATCAAGCTATAAGGGATTAGAAATAAATTTTAAACCGCAATTCCGCTGCGCTACAGTTGATTAACTGGCAATAATCCCTAACATCCTTGTCCGACTTTGTGAGGAGGTGGAGAGCGAAAGCGGCAGTTATGAAGCAGAAGTCGCTCGAGCAGGATCAGATCCGAATGGTAATTGGCAACACATTGCCGTATATTAAGAATAAGCTGCGGTATATGCCTTTCACCGATTTCAATCAGATGTATAGCTGCGCCTTGACAGTTGAGGGGGACGGTGAGCCGAAGAAAGCTTATACTAAGTGGACAAAGTCTGGATATAGTGACGAAGGGCCCAGTGTGAGTATAGAACCTGCCGTAGTGAAAGTGCTTGAACTTAACGCTATCGAGAAGAGGCAGTTCGCCAAGTTTGATCAAACCTACGCAAAAGTTTTCGAACGATTGCAGAAAAAGGGATTGTTGAAAGCCCTCACTTCTTATAACAAGGCGCATCCTACTCCGCAGATGCAAGCTAGAGGGTACTGCAAGTTCCACAGTAATTACGGGGACACTATTGAGAACTGTGAGAGGTTGAAGCACGAGATCCAGGATTTGATTGAGGAGAAGAAGATAGCTGATCCATCGTCAGCGAACCCTTCCACTAGGCGTAATCCATTGCCTAATCATAGGGTAAGCATGATTGGATCTGGGCTTGAAGAGAGTATGGTGGTAGAATCCTTCGGGGAGGACGAAGAGGAGTTGTTGGACTCCGATGAAAAGGTAAATGTGGGAAGTGGGTTGTATGTATCCGTCTTAGGAGAAGGACTAATAGAGGAAGTGATAAATTGCAAAGAAGAATCCGAAGGGGTGTCATCACAGAGGGTCGGACCCGTGTTAAGTTTATTCAGTGGGGCTGAAGACCCTGAAGCCCATTTGTTCGGGTATGTGGGCACTATGTTTAGAGAGCCATATGAGGTGGAAAATGTCGCTCCACGATTCTATCTGTCGCTAGTGGGCGAACCTTTGAGGTGGTTTCAGTTGCTACCTGAATCGACTAAGCATGATTGGTCACTGATGTCAAGCTTGTTATTGATGAAGTATAGGAAATCCAAAACACGTGTGGTGAAACATAGCGCAATGCAAATTGGGCCTATCAAACGCCCGTTTCTGACTGTCAGGAAGTATAACGACAACAAAGACCCTATGGAGCATCTGCATTTTTATCTGTCCACTATAGGTCCCCTATGCTTTAAAGAGGAGGAGATCACGAGTTTGTTTTGCAATTCGTTAGCAGGAGAATCGCTGGTGTGTTATATGTCTCTTCTGATGAATGTTAAGGTGAATTGGGCCGAAATGACTAAGAGATTCATCAAGAAATACACCGTGTGGGGACATCTGGAGGAAATGTCTGAGTCACCCGATGAGGAGACACCTTATATTCACTCTTTATTTATTATTTTATTATTAAATTATTGTTTATTGTTATATTTACCAATAGTGTGAGGAGAGAGATTGCTTAATAATAAATTATAAATAAAAAATGAAGTTAGGAGGCACTAAGAGGTGGAGAGAGGCTCTCTATTAATAGAGAGGATGGAGAAGCTCTTAGTGATTTGAGGAGCCACTAAGAGACTGTTGGAACTCATTTTTTATTCTCCCTCCTCAAATTTTAACTTAAGAGCGAACTTAAGAGGCTGTTGGAGGTGCTCTAAGTTAGCTAAATTTAAAGAGAGAGAATGAAAAATCAGCTCCAAACGGGTAGGGTATCTGCGGGTAGTGCCAATCCCAAACCCTTACCCGTTTATTTTTTAATTACCCGTACCCATTCCATTACCCTAACGGGTATGTTTTTGCATCCCATACCCTTCCCATTTAATTCGCGGGTACCCACGGATACCCTTACCCGTTAAAAATCAATAAATAAAATAAAAAATATTACAAATTTAACAAAGTATAAATTTAATAAATCATTTATCTAAAAATTGAACAAATTGAACCTTAATCAATAAGAATAAGTAGCTTAGTGGTATCACTCAATGGTTGAAAAACAAAAGGTTGGAGTTTAAAATCTCAAATATTAAATCTAAAAAACAATAATTTTTTTAATATATAAAAGAATTATGACGGGTAATGGGTACCGAGTACCCTGGGGGGTATTCCCATACCCGTCCCATTACCCTAACGGGTAATTATTTTGATCCCATACCCTTCTCATACCCTTTTATACAGGGTACGGGTAGTCCCATTAGGGTCAGGTAGTGCCGGGTACCCGCGGGTACACTACCCGTATTGTTGGAGATGATATGTCTTAGTCACTCTTAAATCACTAAGAGTCAATTATTTATATTATTTTTAGAGAGTTCACTGAGAGTCTCTTGGAGATGCTCTAATGTCTAAAATGGTGCAATTTTACTCTTAACGTTAGAAGCCAAGAGCAATTTTTACCTTAACGTTGATAAATTGGGTCAATTTCAGACACTATTATAAAACACAGATATTGTTGTTCCTTATTCAGCACCAATTACATAACAATTCGTTCTAAAAAATGATTTCATATTTTTAATAATTTAGTAATAGAATTGGTGATTAATATTTATAAATTGTGAATTTTTTTTGTCTAATTTGTACAAAAAGACGGTATTTTTTTTATAACCCAATATATGTTTGTGATTTGTTACTGATAAAATGACGTGTGTATAAAGTATAGATGAAAAGATTCAGGACCGAGAAGACAGTCTGATGAATTATTTCTCAAATTGACCCAATTTATCAATGTTAGGGGTAAAATTGCTATTGGCTTCCAATGCTAGGGATAAAATTACATCATTTTAGACGTTAGAGGTAAAATTACTTCTGACCCAAAACATTAGAGGTATTTTTACACTTTAACCTTAATTAAAAAGAATATAATTATAAATATTCAAAGTAAATGCTTTTATTGTTAGGCATTTTATGATTTTAATTAATCAAAGACAATTTGTATTAAAGGTTGCAAATTCCGTTTTTTATAACAATAAAAATTAAAGAAAAAGAAAAATCTATGTAGAACTACTTAAGGTCAGCATAGTCTTTTCAACTAATAAAAAAAATTTCTATCCATTATATCCTTTAAATTTCTATCCAAATAGCAGTATCCAGGTGGAAAAGGTGGTTGAAAAGGGGAAAAGTTGTATTGGATAGTGGGGGTTGAAATAAGAAACTTATAATTAATAGTCTTTAATTTGGTTTCTTGTATTGTCCAAGAGTCATGTCTGTATTTATTAAGAGTTGTACTGTTTCTTAAAGGATCATATGTATTTACAGAGAGTTATGTTGTTTACCAATAGTCATGTCTATAATTTATAAATACATGTGAATAGAAATAGTTAGGCAAGAGAATTTTCTTCCAGCAATTATACTCTTCCTCTATACCTACGAAAGTTTATTTCTTTGATCCAACAAATTGGTATCAGAGCAGACAAAAATACTCCTAAAAATTGATAATCGTGATGAAAAGAGTAATCGCCATTAATTCGTGGGAGATTAAGTCACAGATTTGGAAAGTTATGTGCTCCTGCATCAATCATATCAAAGAACAAGCCGATTCTTTGACATTTGAGGGGGTCAGGATGTTGTTGGAGAAGGGTTTGGGATCGTAGAACTATGCTTTGGATGTACATATAAGAGATTTGTCATGCAATGCCTGGTGATAGGGGTGCACTCGAGCCGAACCGAGACCGAACAGGGGCAGGCTCGGCTCAGCTTGAGAAGTGTTAAAATCGGGCTCGGCTCGAGCTCGAAGCTCATCGAGTGGCTCATTTTGATTTTTTAAAAATATATATTTTTGAATAATTATACTTAATTAACAATTTATTATCTAAAATCAGTCTTCTAACTAAAAAATACTAGACCGGCCGGTTCAATTGAACCAGAAACCAGTCAAATCTTCAGTCCCAGTTAAACTGAATTTAACTGATTTGTTGCAACTGCAACAAACAGAATAGAATCAGAATCATATCGGAAACCAACGGTACAGCTGGTAACTAGCGTGATCCTTGTTTGATAGTAAGTGCTCATACAAATGTATTAGCGCCTACTTTGACTTATCCGTTTAAGCCAATTTTCTTTTGTTGCTGCTATGACTTTATTTATATCATCTTCCTTTAGTTAGTTTCCTCATCTTTCTGATGTGGGATATCATTTTAATCTCAAATTCTCATAGTTATTGATTGCCCTTTGGTTGTGAGTGTCGCTATAGATTCTTGTAATAGAAAATGAATTATCAATAATGATGCTCATATAGAACAGGCGTCAATAGCCACGTATGTGATGAACATGCATTGCTATTGACTCTTTCTACATGTCGTGTCACAATTTCCACATTGCGTGTGGAAGCCTCGATTAACGGTTATGTCTTCCCAAAAGATATAAAATCTGCAAAATCCCACTTCCCAATACGTTTTCACTTCCCAAGACAATTATTTTTTATTTAATACTTATCTATCACCCCTAACCCACTCATTTTCTTTCATCTCTTATAAAATCCTTTCCACTTAGCCTCCATTATACCTTCAAGCTTGATATTTATACATATACTTTTTTCTGAGTTTTTTTTCTAATTCCATTTAGAAGTGCAAAATGAGTGACAAAGAAAAATGAGTTAAGACAACCATTAAGGACATCGAAAGATATAAAAAAAAGGCTCCTCAGAATCCACCAGCACCACCACCGCAGACTGAATTGGCAACTCTATCAATTACTTATAGTTACCCCTTGCCGATTCTACAGTGCACACCGTTTCATGTATTTGATTTTGAATTTCTGGAGCAACAGGGATGACGGGTAGATTTTGAGGAAAAATTGGAAGTTATGGGTTGGGTTATTTTCCAAAATCCAAATTTGAAGTTTACCCGTCCACAGTGACCAACTATTATACCACCATGCATAATGTACTAAAAGACGAAGAGAATATTCTTCGATTTCTACTATTTGGAAAAACATTTTAAGCAAATAGAAAGTGGCTTGAAAGTAAGTTAGTTTGTACTCAATAACAGATTGGCCTAAAGGGCTGAATACAGAAATATACTGAAAAAAGATAACAGGGGAAACTAAGTTCAATATTTCAAATTTATAATCCAAACTCATAAAAAAAACCTATTATGAACCTTTTGCATAAATTCATGCTTTTACCTTTTTGGGCAAAGCAGAGAGCAATCAGGTGAATGAGCCAGAACTTTTTGCCTTTTACTATTATGAGATATCTATGGTTGTGATATCACTAAACTCGCGGAGGACTCACTGAGTGCCACGAATAAAAAAACAAAGAGTTATCAGCCTCGAGCATGTGATTATATATTCCGCTGTTATCTTTTTCTAGTATATTTCTATATTCAGATTTGCAATCCAAACTCATAAAATCCCAATTCTGAACATTTTGCATAAATTCATCGCTTTTACCTTTACGGGCAAATCCGAGAGCAATCAGGTGAACGAGCTAGAACTTTTTACGCTTTACTATTACGAGAATATCTATGCATATGACATCACTAGACTCGTGTAAGACTCACTGAGGGCCATGAATCAAAAAAGCAAAGAGTTTTCGACCTTGGGTATGTGATTACCATATTTGCTAAGGAGTTTGTTCGACTTGATTGTTTTGCATATTTGGGATCGATGAACCTGAATACATTAGGGGATGCCTACCTTAAAAACATCGATACAAGCACGAGGATGGTCCATTATGTAAGCGGGAATTATCTTTGTAATCACAGGGGAGAGAGTGACTCTAGTATACCCTATGGAACATTGTAATAGCCATTGGTCGTAGACTTTGACATGGTATAAGAAACACTATAGGGGGATTGACCTGTCACATTGGACTAGTCACTTCGTTGTCGGCCTTCTACCATCTCTAGTAGTTGTCCACCTACTACTACGGGATGGGACCTCTGATGTAACACTGGTACTTATTTATGAATGAGATCATTCGTCTATTGTCCACTCTAATGTGCCTTATATGCTACTTGTGATTGTGCATGAATGTATTGGTTGCATATGCTCTTATCATGTATGTGTTGCTATATCGCCTATATAGGGCTTATGTCTAACCATTATGTGTACCTATTACAGATAGGTTGACTTAACTCTCTTAGCTGGCTTACTTTGGGGAGCACAATAAGCGCCACATGGGCTCCCTCGATGGCCCCGTGATATTTGGTATCAGAGCCTGGTTCATGATACGAGAAAAAAAAATCATGCTAGTCACAAATGCAAAGTGAATAGAAAGCCTGAAGAGGCGGTTCGAGGATCTTGAGCTCGAAAATTTGACTACAGCAGTAGTAGAAGATGATAGTCGAATTGATAACCTCGAAGAGGCGATGGGAGACCTACAAAGGAAGGTTGGAGATGGGCATCCAACCAATGTTGAAGTTAATCTACGCATGGATAACCTCGAGGAGGAAATGTCAAAACTCCAAAATGGAGATGAAAAATCAGACTTGATGATGCGCCTTCAGAGAAGACTCACTAAGGGATAAGTGTACCCGTCGTTATCAAGTAATAAAATTCTGGATAAGTCCAGGTATCGTCCACAGGATTTATTTCTGTAAGTATCAAGCTACTTGGTTTCAGGTGTTATCTAGGCTTTGGGGGTTTTGAGTTTGGTTTTGCTTAAGTTAATCTACTCCTAGGTTGAATTATACTACTCCTAGCTAAGTTATCTAATTCTAACTAAGTTATTCTACGCCTAATTAAGTTACTCTACCCCTAATTAAGTTAAACTACTCCTAGGTGATCTTTTACCAATGTAATTATCCGAAGGAACATGAAGGGATACGATGATAATGAAAATAGATTGTTTAGACAACGGAATTAAAACCTAATCAAAGTCACTTGTGTCCGAGGCAATTAACCCTACCTATCCTCCTGAGGTCCCTAGTTCGTGATTCCCTTGTAAGGCCGAAACTAGCTCTAAGGCTCAGCAATTTGGGCTTAATCTTCTATAGGGTCGTCAATCCTATAGGCACTGACTAGGTCAGATTCAGCTCGCAATATGTGCCAACTTAATTTTGGGATTATCGAATGAGTTAAACCAATCAGACAAAGCGTAAGACAAAGATTAAAGCAATAAAACAATTGAATAAACAAAACTATAATATATATCAAAGATGAAAAGTATTGTCACGAAGATACAATGAGCCTAGGATTCATAACATGGATCAGAGGCTAGACAGAGTATAAAAGAAGAAAAATCCCTTTTAGGGAACCTGTCTACCAATGCAGGCGTCTTCCTAGGACTTAAGGATGGAGCTTGAGCAATCCTCGGTGAGCGGAGCTTCGGAGGTGTCTTCAATGGAGGTTTGAAGGATATGGAGGAGGTGGAGAGGATTTCTCAAGGTGAAAGCTAAGAAAATTACAAAGATAAAAGATATCTAATTTACAATGGAAAAGTTCTATTTATAGATGTAGCTCGGGCCCTGTTTTTGACCTATTTCATGTCCTTATGCAGGTGGGAACTCGTGGGACCCGTCGTGGAGTCGTGGGGGCAAAACTGATATTTTTGACCAATTCCCGCAGGTCAGCTCGCCGAGCAGGGCGCGCTGCTCGGCGAGCTGGCCCTGCATGGCTAGCTCGCCCGAGCAGGATCTTGGTGCCAGCTCGCCCGAGCAGGCCCCTGGAGGCCTGCTCGGCGAGCTGGCATAGCCAGCTCGGTGAGCTGGCCTAAAAAGGCCAGTTCGACGAGCGGTTTTGCCCTGCACGCTTCCGCACTGTTGCTCGATGTCCCATGATGTAACTTTCGCCCGAACTTATCCCTACGCATGCACGAAAACTCCAAATAGCATTAGTCTCAATGCTAAATTGACCCGCCAATCGCGCATTTTGAGCAAACGCTCCGTTTGGTGCGACTTTTGGCGGATCAATTCGCTATAAAAGATAACGGAATTATAACATGCATGCCATTTTGGCCATAATTGCCTAAAATGATCAGAAAACGAGCCCAAACAACGAAAAGTTAATAAAACATTTCCAATTCCTAACTAACTCACACAAAAGCATATAAATGCGAGAATTGCTCGCTTATTCATGAAATAACACTAAAAACCGGCCTAAAACCATACCCAAAGATAGGGGTTTTTGACCCCTATCAAACCTCCTCGCACTTAAAACTTTACTTGTCCCCAAGTAAACTAAAAAACTAAACCCGCAATCACAAACAAGCTAGAAAACCTCCCGGTTTGACTAGGTGCTTGACACAATTTCGAGCATCTGTAATTACATGCATTCGGAAATACAAAGTAGAGACACGATATCCAAAAGCCGCATTTCAATTATCACAGGTCATATGTTTAAGAAAAAGGACACATGTTCAATTAAACGAGCTTAAGGGGATAGCTAAGTAAAACACCTCACCATAGGTAGTTCACTCGATTCAGACAATTTTGGTGGCTGAAGTGTTTACTCTCGGCTTATGTTCTTGCTTAGGATTACGTTGATTTTGCACGTTCATCCGAGTTCCTCTACTATGCTATATGACTCCGATGATATCAAAAACAGCCTCGAATTAGGGTTGTAATGTGGTTAGAGGGTTAAAGGTACAACAAGGGTTAGGAGTTCTAGCGCTAGAAAAACAAAGTTTAAAATGGCTTTAGCAAATTGTGAAGTGATTCAGCTTTTTATTTACATATATTTTTTCTGAGACGTTCCAATTTTAAGAACTGGGAGATAGAGTTCTCCTTCTTTTGTTCGTCTCTTTTCTTTTCTTTTTCTGTTTTTCTTTTTTTGTTTTTTTTTTGGATAGTAATGCTCATTCACTTCTTAGCCTTTTGGCTTGCTACTATGATGCCATAAACAAAGATAAAGCGCTAGAAGAAAACAAAGGCTCAATGTGAGCTTTGCAAAAACTCGGGTGAAGTAACAAAGCAAGTGATGGTTTGCAAAAATTGGGTTAGAACGAAAGAAAAATCTACAAACTACAAAAATACAGGCTCAAAGGGGCTTCCTAGAGTGGATGAAAAAGAGAAAATAAGGTAAAGAAAAGGGTTAATTCTAATGAGGCTGATTTCATCGCTTACCATCTCAAATCATTGCATGCAGGTTCAACTCAGTATTAGGTGCAAAATCTGTAATCTTTCCACAAGTCAAAGCATTCACACAAAAATGTCAAGAAAAAGAGCTTTTTGATGTTCGCTCTTGGGCTCAAATTCAACTCACAGTTCTTGGGTTTCAATTTTGTGCTTACTGGTTCTCCCCAAACTCAAGTTTAACATCACATGCCTTCAATTCTTAAGTTATCTACCTAAGTAAATGATTTTAGCATTTCTTCAAAAGTAGGGTCTAAATGCAAACTTTAGCTCATGCTTTTACAGATATAAGGATTGTGTCCTACACCTAAACTAGTTGTCATGCAATCTTAGATTCGGTTCTCAGCCCTTAAAGGACAAATAACGAAGTTTAGATTTGAAGGAGGTTCACGGTTTTAGGTCCTAAGCATGCAGAAACATAAATAAAACTCAAAAGCGTTTAACTAAGCTAGACACGACGCAACAAAAATTTAAAAATTATACAAAATTTTGTAAGTTTGTCTACCCCTCCTCCTCACACTTAAATCATGCAATAAGTTCCAACAGTGCATCTAAAACCATCAAACGCATGTGCAAAAAGTTAGGGTGGAGAAGACAACTTACTGATTTTATCGCAATCGCCAAAAACTTGATGATTTACGGTGCCATTTTTTTTTTTTATTTATTTATCTAATTATTTTTTTTCCCAGCTCCGTTCGGGAAAAAAAATCCCGAACTGTTGCTTATGTCGCCCGAGATGGGGTGCCCGGCGGGCTGCGCGGCAGTGCCCAGCGGGCTGCTGGGCGGCAGTGCCCAGCTTGCCCGAGCTGGGGTGCCCAGCTCGGCGAGCTGGGCCTCCCGGGGCGAAATTACGATTTTTTTTTAACCCGAGCACTTAAAGAAAACGTAAAAGAAAACTAAACAAACCTAAAAGTATATCTATAAAATTTATTAAAAAGTAAAAACCTGAAAGTTGTATTCAAACTTGGGTTGCCTCCCAAGAAGCGCTACTTTTATAGTCGGTTAGCTCGACGTAGAGTTCCTTCCTAAGTATAAGCTTCTATCCGCGTTAGGAACTCGAATTCCTTAACAAATAATCCGTACATACAAAACGGATTAGGAGCCTCAAATGAGTTAAATAAAAACAAGAGGCCAAATTTAAACAGATTATGAAAACGTTTGGTTTGCTCCCTTTTGGATTCTCTTGGTAGGTCGAAGAGAATGAAAACTTCTGAACAAGGAGTAAATCCAAACTTTTCTAACTTTTGAGGAAAAGGTAGTTCATATACACAAGCTTCGATCTGATCATTTATTTCTATCACATGATTTAGGATTTTTGGTTTTGAACCGGGGTTGCTTACTGCTTCCGGTTCCTCACTTACCTTGAGTGATGCATGTGACAGTGGGCTTGGTTCTACCTTTTTGTCGTTCCTCAAGGAGATGGCTTGAGCTGATTCCCTTTGTGGGATTTCTATGTTTTCCTTTATACATGAGAGAGCATCTCGGGATTGCTCTTGCATCTCATGGTTTATTTGAGCCAATTGGTTGCTCAAGTCCTTGCAAACCTCCTCATTGATTGTAAGTCGGGCTGATATTTCTTTCAAAAGGGACAACACCTCATCTTGTGAGTTAGAGGGTTGTGGAGGAACTTGACTTGCTTGTTCATAAGGAAACATCCCCAATTCGTTTTCCCTGTGCTCATTAACAAACCTATTTGGAGACCTCAATATGTTAGGGTTCCCGTAGGATCGATTTGAGTGTTGAGGTCTCTTCCAATCACTATCATAAAAGCTGTAAGAATTGGGGTTAGAATTATACCTTTGGTGATTACCCACAAAACTTACACTTTCATTTGTGTTGATGCTCAGTTTCGCCATCAAGATATCCATTTTCTTATTTAAGTCGGCCATGGAGGGATTGGGAGCCTCATTCTCCAAGGTACGAATGTATTGTCTTGATGGTATAGTAAACTTTTGAGCTTGCCACTCGACTCTTTCTTGCCAATTCATTGATAAGAGAATGCTGAGAAAAAGTAAAGTTCTAGCACAAAAGTTGATAAGCCAGTTTTTACAGCTATGAATACAAAATTTTAACAAGTATAAAAGAGTATAAAGAATTATGTATAAACAAGTATAAATGATATAGACAAAGGATATTCACAAACGAATGCCTAAACTAAAAAATCGACCTTTGGTTCGATATTGCAGAAGAAATAAATCCCCGGCAACGGCGCCAAAAACTTGATGCGCCTTCAGAGAAGACTCACTAAGGGATAAGTGTACCCCGTCGTTATCAAGTAATAAAATTCTGGATAAGTCCAGGTATCGTCCACAGGATTTATTTCTGCAAGTATCAAGCTACTTGGTTTCAGGTGTTATCTAGGCTTTGGGGGTTTTGAGTTTGCTTTTGCTTAAGTTAATCTACTCCTAGGTTGAATTATACTACTCCTAGCTAAGTTATCTAATTCTAACTAAGTTATTCTACGCCTAATTAAGTTACTCTACCCCTAATTAAGTTAAACTACTCCTAGGTGATCTTTTACCAATTTAATTTCCGAAGGAACATGAAGGGATACGATGATAATGAAAATAGATTGCTTAGACAACGGAATTAAAACCTAATCGAAGTCACTTGTGTCCGAGGCGATTAACCCTACCTATCCTCCTGAGGTCCCTAGTTCATGATTCCCTTGTAAGGCCGAAACTAGCTCTAAGGCTCAGCAATTTGGTCTTAATCTTCTATAGGGTCGTCAATCCTATAGGCACTGACTAGGTCAGATTCAGCTCGCAATATGTGCCAACTTAATTTTGGGATTATCGAATGAGTTAAACCAATCAGACAAAGCGTAAGACAAAGATTAAAGCAATAAAACAATAGAATAAACAAAACTATAATATATATCAAAGATGAAAAGTATTGTCACGAAGATACAATGAGCCTAGGATTCATAACATGGATCATAGGCTAGACAGAGTATAAAAGAAGAAAAATCCCTTTCAGGGAACCTGTCTACCAATGCAGGCGTCTTCCTAGGACTTAAGGATGGAGCTTGAGTAATCTTCGGTGAGCGGAGCTTCGGAGGTGTCTTCAATGGAGGTTTGAAGGATATGGAGGAGGTGGAGAGGATTTCTCAAGGTGAAAGCTAAGAAAATTACAAAGATAAAAGATATCTAATTTACAATGGAAAAGTTCTATTTATAGATGTAGCTCGGGCCCTCTTTTTGACCTATTTCGTGTCCTTATGCAGGTGGGAACTCGTGGGACCGGTCGTGGAGTCGTGGGGGAAAAACTGATATTTTTGACTAATTCCCGCAGGTCAGCTCGCCGAGCAGGGCCCGCTGCTCGGTGTGCTGGCCCTGCATGGCCAGCTCGCGGCGAGCTGGCCCCCAGCTCACCCGAGCAGGCTCCTGGAGGCCTCCTCGGTGAGGTGGCCTGGCCAGCTCGCCGCAAGCTGGCATGGCCTGCTCGACGAGCTGGCATAGCCAGCTCGCTCGAGCTGGCATGTCCAGCTCGCCCGAGCAGGCCCCTGGAGGCCTGCTCGGCGAGCTGGCCTAAAAAGGCCAGTCCGACAAGCTGTTTTGCCCTGCACGCTTCCGCACTGTTGCTCGATGTCCCATGATGTAACTTTCGCCCGAACTTATCCATGCGCATGCACGAAAACTCCAAATAGCATTACTCTCAAGGCTAAATTGACCCGCCAATCGCTCATTTTGAGCAAACGCTCCGTTTGGTGCGACTTTTGGCGGATCAATTCAAAATAATTACAGCAGCTGAAATCATAGATGACTTTGGGAATAACATAAAGAGGGAGTTCCCTTTTGGAGTAGACTCAGATTCTAAGACTAATAAATGGAACAGACCATGGAGTGGGGAGGTGATCGTAACTACTCCTCATTCGAAAATGAAAGGCGACCGTGGAAAGTCAGTAACTCTGAGCGATCATGGAATGCCAATAATTCTAAGCGTTGACCCTACCTAGGAAACAACTCAGAAAGGAGAAATCTCCCACCAAGGATGACAAGTACCAACACACAAACCCAAAAAAGCTTTACACAAAGAAGTCAGTCATACACACTGAAGCTGATGACATGCTTCCTTTGTATAGGATCGTGCAAGGCAGCGGATTGCCCAAAGAGATCAGCTCTGGCCACACTACATACGACTGAGGAAGAAGCGAGTGTCGTAAGAGAAAGTGAACGTGAACATTCAGAACCCTCGATAATGGGATCCATTCAGTTCATTGGAGCTCTAGCGAAACAAATAAAGGAGACAGGAGACAGTTTAGAGAATGGACTCATGTACGTAGAAATGGTAATCAATGGCAAGAACATGAGAGCCTTGCTAACTTCATAACAGACAACGAATCCTCCCTCTTAGGACTCCATGTGTTGAGGGAGATAGGGAAGATCAAGGCTGTGAACTCCCCAGCTCAGTCGATTAGTGGAACGGCCCAACATATACCTTGCAAATTGGGACCCTAGATAGGCACGATAGGGTTCACAATAACACCAATGGATGACTTTGATGTAGTGTTGGGGTTGGAGTTTCTGAAACAAAGCTTCACAGTACCCATGGTGTCAGCAAGTTGCCTTCTTTTCATGAACCAGGATCTGTGCATCATACCGGTAACGATGAGCACAATCCGAGAGAAGAAGTGCATCTCAGCAATATAGTTCAAGAAGGGAATAAAGAGGGGGGGGGGGATGTTATATCTAATTGTCCCTAACGGTGACGATTGAGAAGGTAGTGTCATCATCCCTCGAGTACTCGAAGGAGTGATGAAGGAGTTCCAAGACGTCATGCCAGAGACGTTACCACAAACATTACCTCCACAATGAGATGTTGATCATGCCGTAGATCTACTCCCAGGTACGAAGGCCCCAACAAAAGCCCCGTATTGAAGATGAATTATTGAAGACATGTTTCATCCGACCATCAAAGGCCCCATACGGTGCCAAAGTACTGTTCTAGAAGAAAATAGATGGAAGTTTGTGTTGATTATCGAGCACTCGATAAGATTATTGTGCCTTACAAATATCCAATTCCTGTAATATCTGACTTGTTCGATCAGCTCGGTGGAGCCAAATGCTTCACTAAGTTGGACCTATGTTTCGGGTATTACCAACTCCGGGTAAAGGATGAGGACGTACCAAAAACTGCTTATGTAACTCGGTATGAATCCTTCGAATATCTTGTTATGCCTTTTGGACTAACAAATGCTCCAACAACTTTTGTACTTTAATGAATCAGGTATTCAGGGACTATCTTGACAAGTTTGTGGTGATCTACCCGGATTACATCATCATATACAATTCTACCCTCAATGAACATTAGGAACACTTGAGACTAGTTTTCCAAAAATTACGGGAGAATCAACTCTTCATCAAGTTATCTAAATGTGCATTTGGTCAGACGAGTATCAAGTTCCTTAGTCACATCATAGAGGAAGGGCAAATATGCATGGACAAGGGAAAAGTACGAGCCATAATTAACTGGAAAACTCCTACGAACGCAACAAAATTGAGATCCTTCTTGGGACTGGCTAACTATTATCGGAAGTTCATTAAAAATTACTCAGAGACAGTTGTTGACCTTACTGACCTGCTAAAGAAAGATAAGCAATGGAAGTGGACGCACCAGTGTCAAAAGGCCTTCGAAAAATTAAAACAAGCCGTCACTACAGACCCTGTGTTAGCCATCCCGGACATTGGCAAGTCATTCGAAGTTCACACTGATGCATCAGATTTTGCACAATAATTCAAGAGGGTCGAGCAATAGCTTTTGAAAGTAGGAAGCTCAATAATGCAGAACGACGATATTCTACATATGAGAAAGAGCTACTAGCAGTCGTGCATTATCTGCGAGTTTGGTGCCACTATTTGTTGGGATCCAGGTTCATGGTGAAGACAGACAACTCAGTGATTAGTCATTTTCTGACCCAATAGGGATTGACATCCAAAAAGGCATGATGGCAAAGCTTGTGAGCAGAATTCAACTTTGTACTGGAGTATCACTCAGGGAAAATAAACTAAGGTGCAGTTGGATTAAGTCAGAAGTTAGAGTTGACAATAATAGCCTCTCTATCCAGTAGTCAACTATCATCCCCACTACGATAACAAACCCGAGAAAACCTACAGAAAGATCTTCAGGCAACTGCTATCATCAATCTATCAAAGTAAGGGATAACCAGACAGTTCTGGATGAGCGACGACTTGTTAATAACAATCAAGGAAAGGGTTTATGTACCAACTACTACTAATCTGAGGAAGACATTTAAGGAATGTCATGACACACTATGGGCAGGCCATCCAGGTGGCATCACATGCTAGCTTTCCTCCAACGAAATTATTACTGGCCAAGGATGGAAGATGATGTGAGAGAATATACAAAAACCTGCCTAATTTGCCAACAAGATAAGGCTGAAAGAAAGAAACCTGCAAGACTGTTGCAACCTCTACCAGTACCAGGCCGACCGTGGCAAAGTGTCTCCCTCGACTTCATCTCTAGCCTCCCTCGAGTGGGCGACTTTGACTCCATCTTGATGGTGGTTGACAGGTTTTCCAAATATGGAACCTTCATTTTGATGCCAAAGTACTTGACCGTAGAAGTGACTGCACAGGCTTTCTTCAAGTAGGTAGTCAAATATTGGGGAATCCCAAAGAGTATTGTCAATGACAGAGATGGCTGGTTTATGGGAAGTTTTTGGGCTAAATTATTTGGACTCTTAGGGTCGAGCCTCGACATGTCCACTAGTTATCACCCTCAGACTGATGGTCAAACAGAACGATTTAACAGCATACTGGAAGAGTACCTTCACCACTTTGTCAATGCCAGTCAATGAAATTGCCCTTCCTTGATGGATGTGGCGCAATTCTACTTTAATAGCTAGAAAAGTTCTGCAACTAATAAATCGCCTTTTGAAATTGGTACAGGTCAATAGCCGTTGGTGCCTCATTCAGTTGACATACCATATACATGCAAGATTCCAAAAGCATACGTATTCACCAAGGAGTGGAAACAGAATGAGGATATTGCTAAAGCGCATTTGACGAAAGCATCAAGAAGGATGGAGAAATGGGCGGATACAAGCCGACATCCATAAGAGTTCCAAGTGGAAGACATGGTCCTGCTCAAACTTCGACTTGAACAACTTCGCTGCCTACGTAACAGAGATAGAAGACTTATCAGAAAGTATGAGGTGTTGGTGTGCCCTAGTTCTTAGGCATTGGTTCATGTATATTGTATTATGCTTTTTGATTATTCTTGCATAGATACACTATTTGTGTTACATTAATAAAGGCATTAATCTAGTTCATTTATATCTTGTGCTATAATATGAATAGAGAATCCATTGATTGATAATCGTAAAACCATATCCCAAGTCTATTCTATCATGGGAATGATTAGGACCACAGACTTGTATATTCAACGACTGTATGGTAGTAATTGATACTAGCCATAGCACTTGATAAGTCAGTTGTGAATATGGGTACATGTTGTATACATGTGACTGGATCGATCCGCCTGAGAAAACTACATGGTGGTTGTGTCATTAGTTTTCTTAAGTAGGTCTCTAACTGTCTTCAGACCAGATTTCATTATAATATCAATGTGGGATCCGGTTCACTTTGACATATGCCCAACAGGTCTGTAACAGGATGCCAAATACGGGTATGATTGGGTGAACAGGTGAACACATTGGCATTGATAGTGAAGTGATGGAATTACCACTCACGTAATAGTGAGATGATATCACAGGCCACTTGATAAGTGAGATTGATAAGTGTGTGGCCATACCCTGATAAGTAGTTTACTTATCTCATTCATTAATCTACTTAAGATCAAGAAATATCATAAACAACAGAGAGGATGACAGCCGCCATGCCTCTAGTTTATAATATCGATATCAAATGGTAAAAGAAGTTAAGAGATAACTACAGGGTCTCTGCATCTTTAGACTGCTAAAACTTTGTCTTGGTTAGGGACAGTAATGGTTTGCTAGAACCCACTT
Source organism: Euphorbia lathyris (assembly GCF_963576675.1). NCBI lineage: Eukaryota > Viridiplantae > Streptophyta > Magnoliopsida > Malpighiales > Euphorbiaceae > Euphorbia > Euphorbia lathyris. The sequence continues at coordinate 5,755,313 of NC_088918.1, forward strand.
ACTGTCTGTGGGCCGTGAGCCCACTGCTAACTAAGGACAGTCCCATAGGATCGTGCACATCGAACATCTGAGTTAGAACTTATAGAACGGTACATTGGAGAGATGAAATTAATTAATTGATTGACAGTAAAATGTCAAGGTAATTAATTGGTGGTTAATTAATTGATTAATTGGTACTTTGTATCAAGGTAATTGATTAATGGTTTTAAGTGTTGGGTATTTAATTGATTAATTAGTTTACGAGATGTAATTAATTAATTTGTAAATTAATGAAATTGCATTCAGTGAATAATTAATTAGATTAATACGTCAATTTATTAATTAGTGTTATTCATTTAATTGGAGTAATTAAATTTAATCTAATCACAACTAATTGCATAGAATAAATATTATTGGTATTTATTTATATAATTAGATTAGGATTGGATTAGTTTTATAATTAACCAATTAACCCTAAACCAATTAGGTTTAGAAATACACTATATATATAAATTAAAACACTCTAAAACCCTAATTAATATACACATATTTGACCAACATTGTTTATTGCTTTGGAAAGCAATCAATTTCAGCAGCCACTAATTCAAGGTGGAGAAGCTTTATTGGCGAATTACATAATCTCTCCAGTTCTTCTTCGTTCTTCGGCTAGCACCGGTTTTGGCTCGATAGCTATTTGTGCATCTGACTACGGAGATCATACTACTTTGTGGATTCTTCAGCCGTCTCTAGAAGAGACAATCCGGGTAAGTTTTTACCCTTAAATGGATCCAAAAGGTTTTATTCAATCAATGGTTAACGAACAAAGATCAAACTAAAAGGGATTAGAAATAAATTTTAAACCGCAATTCCGCTGCGCTACAGTTGATTAACTGGCTATAATCCCTAACAGTGGTATCAGAGCCATGGTTTAGCCCGTTTTGATTGATTGAAAATTAATAAGATTTGGTTTTTATTATTTTTCCAAATCAGTTTTGAAAATTCCTATGTTTAGTAATTAGTTTAGGAAGTTTTGGAATATATATTTTCTGTTTATTTTGTGTTTAGTTGTGCTGAAATTTAGTTTTAAAACAGTAAATAAAATTATAGATTATATATATGAAAAAAAAATACTTAACGGACACGGAACAACAGTCGCGGGACTGCTGTCCGCGAACAGCAGCCCCGCGGCTGCTGTTGGGCGGACAGCAGCACTGATGCTGTCTGCGGACAGCAGCCCCGTCGCTGTCCCGAGTCCGTTGAAAATTTAAAATTATGTTTTAATTTTGGATTAGACGGGACTGATTTTTGTTTTAAATTTTTCTCGGGTAATTTTAATAAAATCAGGGTCCTAATACCGTTTAATTTATTAAACGTGTTTTGAATAAAAAGTAATTCGTATTAAAACATTTTTGATTGGCATGCATATTTAATTTTTGATCGAATTGGTAATTTGTATAAAATTGAATATGGTTAATTTGTGAAATTGGCCCAATAGACCGTGACACCGGTTTAAATTGGGAGAGCTAAATTTTAGATATGTGACGACCCTAAAATTCAGTGGGAGCAAAATTGTAATTTTGTATTTAAATAGATGTTAACCGTTTGGGCCTTTATGGGCCTTAGTCACATATGGTAAAAATTGGCGATTTCACCCTAAGTAACTCGGCTTAACTTTATTAGATGATTTTGGAATGCCATGATCATGCATTATATTTGTATGTCTTACTGTGCAGCAACGTGTTATAGAGTTCTATGGGCCCTAAATTAAAGTCAGTTTGTAATTTAATTTATTTTGGGAAATATGGCTTGCGTGCCATTCTTTCATTAATGTAATTTTAGAATAGGTTCTATTTTATAAAATTGTAATTGGTCGTGAAGAAGCCCAGATGGTCCAAGCCTATGGTGGGAGCCCAATGAGACTTGAAGCAAGCCCGTGAAGATTAGATAGTGTATCTAGTTTCACTAGGATGTATTATAAGGCCCATAGAGTCTCTATGTTTATTTTGATTATACAATTGCTTAGTATAACAATGAAATATAAGTAGCAACGATCACCAGATCATCACCCGCGATAATTATATGTTAAAGTCGTATCACTTAATTAATCCGGATAATGAAATATTGAGTCGCTTAAAAGTGCTTTCCAGATTCACACCTCTTCCTCCCAGGTAGTGCTACAGTGTATGACGTGCCCTAGCAGGTATGCTGTAGTAATTAGTGGGCCGTCGAGGGTTAGGATACTTCGGTATGGATAACACGTGTATGGTGGTTGGACTCAACGTGGGTAGCATTAGCTCAGAGCGGGCCCTAAGCACAGATGGGCTAAGTGTCACAAAGCCCATCAAACCAAGAGTCCTTGCGGAGGATTGGATAGTTTATCCTACCAAATCGTCAATGGTCGACGGCGGAGCCCTAGCTCGGTCTATTATTGATGGATTGTGGATCTTGGTCAAGACAGCCAAATAAATATCACCAATAACAAATTAAAATGGATTATTAATTTGATCTTTGGCTGAAGCCCTTTATTCTAACTCTAATGTAATTTTTCCACGTAGATAAAAATCACCAAGTTACATAAAAGAAATAATGAATGCAACAAGCAACAACTCACTCAGACCACTCCTGGAAAAGGAAAAACTTTCAGGGACTGATTTCCTTGACTGTCCTATGAACTCACAAAAGGTTTGTAGACATGAGTGGAAGGGATCTGTACTGATTGCTACCTTACCAGCCAACAAAGGGAACACACCTAAGGGAAATGCCAAGTCCAAGTCCAAGGCGAACGCCCAAAAGGCCAAGTCAAAGACAAGGAAGGCGGCAGCTCCTAAAGGTAGGTTGGCCTTGGCAGATGATATCTGTCACGAGTGTAATGAGAAGGGACATTGGAAGAACACGTGTCCGAAGCTAAGGGAGAAACAGAAGGCTAAAGCTTCTGGTTCTGGCATTTATATTGTTGAGATAAATCTGGCTATTTCTACATCTTGGGTTTTAGACACTGGATGTGGTACTCACATTTGTTCAAATGTGCAGGGACTGAGAAATAGGAGGTTGTTAGGATCTGGTGAAGTGGATCTTCGATTCGGCAATGGTGCTCGTGTAGAGGCCTTGGAGATCGGAGATTACACTTTAGAGATGCCTACTGGTTTAGTTTTAGAACTTAGAGATTGTTGTTTTGTACCTGCAATGCGCAGGAACATTATCTCAGTTTCTATGTTGGATATTTCCGGTTTTAATTTTAATATTGGACGTGGTAGGATTTCTATACATCGTGGCAATATTGTTTATGGAACCGCATTTCTAGAAAATGGTTTGTATATCCTTGATCTAAAACGTAGTGAATCAATCTATAACATAAACGCTAAAAGGATTAAGACTAATGAACTGAATCCTACATATATCTGGCACTGTCGTCTTGGCCACATAAATGAGAAACGCATAACTAGGCTTCACTCTAGTGGAGCGCTAGGGTCATTTGACATGCAGTCTTATGACACGTGTGAATCTTGTTTAAGAGGGAAGATGACAAAGGCGCCTTTCACCAAAACTGGTGTAAGGGCCACGGAGCTATTGGAACTGATACACTCAGATGTATGCGGTCCAATGAGCACTAGTGCTAGATCTGGTTTTCTGTACTTTGTTACCTTCACATATGACTATAGCCGGTATGGGTATGTGTATCTGATGAAACATAAATCTGAAACTCTTCTGAGATTCAAAGATTTTAAAAATGAAGTAGAAAATCAACTTGGTAAGAAAGTAAAAGCGCTTCGGTCTGATAGAGGGGGCGAATACTTGAGCCAAGAGTTTGTCTCATTCTTGAGAGAGTGTGGGATTGTATCCCAACTCACTCCTCCTGGTACACCCCAATGGAATGGAGTGTTAGAAAGGAGGAACAGGACCCTGCTTGACATGGTCCGCTCAATGATGAGTCAAGCTTCTCTCCCTATCTCCTTTTGGGGATTTGCTTTGGAAACTGCTGCTCATATAATTAATAATACACCGAGCAAGGCAGTTGAAGGAACACCATATGAATTATGGACGGGCCGAAAGCCCAACGTTTCCTTCATGAAGATTTGGGGCTGTGATGCACATGTCAAGAAATTGATGAGTGGCAAACTGGAGTCCAAATCTGTCAAATGCCAGTTCGTGGGTTACCCTAAGGAAACTAAGGGTTATTACTTCTACAACCCAGCCGAGAATAAAACATTCGTGGCTAGGTTTGCAGTCTTTTTGGAAAAGGAATTCCTTTCCAAAGTAGACAGTGGGAGCAATATTGATCTCGCTGAGATTCAAGACTCACCGACTCTTACAGCAGATGCTGAGGATGCTCAGGTAACTGATTTAGGTCCTCAAGAAATTGAGGAGGCTGAACCAGTTACACAGCAACCTAGAAGGTCTGATAGGACACGTCATCAACCCGAAAGGTACGGTTTTGTCATGACTGATGATGGGGACATAATGGTCGATGACCAGGATGAGCCCAAGACTTATCAAGAGGCTATTGAAAGCCCACAATCAGATCAATGGCGTAAAGCTATGGAGGCTGAAATGCAGTCTATGCGTGATAACCAAGTGTGGAACTTGGTGGATCCACCTCCGGGTGTTAAAACAATTGGCTGCAAGTGGTGTTTCAAATTAAAAGCCGATAACACCTTCAAGGGGCGACTGATGGCAAAAGGTTATAGACAAATCCAAGGAATTGACTATGATGAAACCTTTTCACCAGTTGCTATGTTCAAATCCATTAGGATAGTACTGGCCATAGCTGCATGGTATAACTATGAGATATGGCAGATGGATGTTAAAATTGCTTTCCTGAATGGGAAGTTACTGGAGGATGTCTACATGACACAACCAGAGGGTTTTATCGATCCGAAGTATCCTAACCGAGTATGTAGCTTCAAAGATCCATTTATGGATTGAAGCAAGCATCTAGGTCTTGGAATCAGAGATTCAATGAAGCCATAACTGAATATGGTTTCGTGCAGAATCCTGATGAACCTTGTGTGTATATAAAATTCAGTGGGAGCATATCCACTTTCCTGATATTGTATGTCGATGACATACTGCTCATTGGAGGCGATATACCAACACTGCAAGGCGTGAAGCAGTGGTTGAGTAAATGCTTCGCAATGAAAGACTTAGGAGAAGCCGAAACGATCTTAGGGATCAGGATCTACAGAGATAGATCCAACGGACTTTTAGGCTTGAGTCAGGCAACGTACATAGACAAAGTTCTTAGAAGATTCAGCATGGACCAGGCTAAGAAAGGATTCATGCCTATGCGCCATGGGTTTAAACTTGGTAAGAAAGATTGTCCTCAGACAAAACAGGACAGAGAGAACATGGAAAAGGTCACATATGCGTCAGCTATAGGATCTATCATGTACTCTATGTTATGTACAAGGCCAGATGTTGCATTTGTACTTAGCATGACTAGCCGGTACCAGTCAGATCCCAGTGAGGAGCACTGGAAGGCAGTTAAGGCTATCCTAAAGTACCTTAAGCGTACCAAGGATCTCTTTTTAGTTTTTGGTGGGCAAGAGGAGCTGGCAGTATCAGGTTACACTGATGCAAGTTTCGAGACTGATGAGGACCAGAAACAATCACAGTCTGGTTATGTTTTTCTCCTGAATGGCGGTGCCATTAGTTGGAGATCCTCAAAGCAGCCTACCATTGCCGATTCTACAACGGAAGCTGAGTACATAGCTGCATGCGACGCTGCAAAGGAAGCAGTTTGGATCAAGAAGTTCATAACTGACTTAGGTGTAGTTCCTACTATCCTAGGTGCAGTTGATGTTTTCTGTGATAACAACGGCGCCATAGCACAAGCACTCGAGCCCCGATCACACAAGAGATCCAAACATGTACTTAGAAAGTTTCACCTCATCCGGGAGATCCAGGCGAGAGGTGACATTACATTACAGAGAGTTGACACCGAGAACAATGTCGCAGATCCGTTTACCAAGGCACTTGCACAGCGCCTACATGATGGTCATACTAGATCTATAGGGATCAGGGCAATGCCTGCTTGGAACTAGTCCAAGTGGGAGACTGTTGGTGTGCCCTAGTTCTTAGGCATTGGTTCATGTATATTGTATTATGCTTTTTGATTATTCTTGCATAGATACACTATTTGTGTTACATTAATAAAGGCATTAATCTAGTTCATTTATATCTTGTTCTATAATATGAATAGAGAATCCATTGATTGATAATCGTAAAACCATATCCCAAGTCTATTCTATCATGGGAATGATTAGGACCACAGACTTGTATATTCGACGACTGTATGGTAGTAATTGATACTACCCATAGCACTTGATAAGTCAGTTGTGAATATGGGTACATGTTGTATACATGTGACTGGATCGATCCGCCTGAGAAAACTACATGGTGGTTGTGTCATTAGTTTTCTTAAGTAGGTCTCTAACTGTCTTCAGACCAGATTTCATTATAATATCAATGTGGGATCCGGTTCACTTTGACATACGCCCAACAGGTCTGTAACAGGATGCCAAATACGGGTATGATTGGGTGAACAGGTGAACACATTGGCATTGATAGTGAAGTGATGGAATTACCACTCACGTAATAGTGAGATGATATCACAGGCCACTTGATAAGTGAGTGGCCACACCCTGATAAGTAGTTTACTTATCTGATTCATTAATCTACTTAAGATCAAGAAATATCATAAACAACAGAGAGGATGACAGCCGCCATGCCTCTAGTTTATAATATCGATATCAAATGGTAAAAGAAGTTAAGAGATAACTACAGGGTCTCTTCATCTTTAGACTGCTGAAACTCTGTCTTGGTTAGGGACAGTAATGGTTTGCTAGAACCCACTTACTGTCTGTGGGCCGTGAGCCCACTGCTAACTAAGGACAGTCCCATAGGATCGTGCACATCGAACATCTAAGTTAGAACTTATAGAACGGTACATTGGAGAGATGAAATTAATTAATTGATTGACAGTAAAATGTCAAGGTAATTAATTGGTGGTTAATTAATTGATTAATTGGTACTTTGTATCAAGGTAATTGATTAATGGTTTTAAGTGTTGGGTATTTAATTGATTAATTAGTTTACGGGATGTAATTAATTAATTTGTAAATTAATGAAATTGCATTCAGTGAATAATTAATTAGATTAATACGTCAATTTATTAATTAGTGTTATTCATTTAATTGGGGTAATTAAATTTAATCTAATCACAACTAATTGCATAGAATAAATATTATTGGTATTTATTTATGTAATTAGATTAGGATTGGATTAGTTTTATAATTAACCAATTAACCCTAAACCAATTAGGTTTAGAAATACACTATATATATAAATTAAAACACTTTAAAACCCTAATTAATATACACATATTCGACCAACATTGTTTATTGCTTTGGAAAGCAATCAATTTCCGCAGCCACTAATTCAAGGTGGAGAAGCTTTATTGGCGAATTACATAATCTCTCCAGTTCTTCTTCGTTCTTCGGCTAGCACCGGTTTTGGCTCGATAGCTGTTCGTGCACCTGACTACGGAGATCATACTACGGAGCTTTTTCAATCCAATACCGAGCTCTTTAAAGGTAGAGCACAAACCGTTTACAAGGCAGTTGAATATGCAAGAGTACTTTCCTCTATTCGTCTACTCAACTCCTACTGAGCGCTATAACCAAACACTCAGATTCTGTACCGTTGAGTACTTAAAACCGAGTACTCAGCACAACTCTCTCAATTTTTACAATTGATACAAACTTGTTCTTTCTAAATGAAGAACACTTTAGATGAATACAAATTCAATCTAGCTTTTACACAGAAATGGAAATTTGGTATAAGATCCTTTTCTTGTTTGAATGTGCTTTGTATGTATGCTCTTTTTCTCTTGTATTTTTCGGCAATTAGTCCAAGTGATGGACTTGTCCTTTTATAGTTGATTCTGAAGCTCTAATGATTTGAATCTGAAAGTATTCGTTGGATTCAAACGGATCTATTGCGTCATTCTCTTGGTCAGCATTCAGAATTGCAGGCCAATCCTGTCATTTGAATTTCGCAGGCGTCAGTCTTGTCTTCTTCCGGTAGGTTCATCTTCTAGCGCCAGTTCGTCTTTTAGCTAACGAACAGTTGACCAATGCATCTCGAAATTGACTCTGTGCGTAATTCCAAGGTTTCTATTATTGGTGCAGACAGATGTCGGATCTTGTCTTTTAGCAAACGGATCATTCGTGATATCCTGACGAGTACTCAGCTTGACTTTATTGACGTTGCTTTTGTTCTTTGTTTCTGAGTCATATTCTTACTCAGCTTCCGTGGTCAGCTTCGTCTGCAAGCTTTAGTTTAGAGGAAGACTTCTCTTCTTTGATACTGAGTTGCGTTCCACTCAGCTTCTTTGGTCAGCTTCATCTTTAAGCATTTGTTCTGAAGATGACTTTTCTTCTATTATGCTGAGTTGCACTCCACTCAGCTTGTGCTGTGTTCTCATGCTGACTTCGTCCTGTCTTACTTTTTATTTCTGTTTTCATTTATACTTATACTCAACATTGAACAAACATATTAGTACAATTAAATCAAAGCACTTAAATTTATTGCCCCTTAATCATGGATTAACTTAAATAATTTTGTCAAATCAAAATCATGTGGAAAGGTGTTTCAACAAACTCCCCCATTTTGATGTTGGCAAAATATTTAATTGTGGAACTCAGTATTGAGATTCCCCATGATTGAAATTCTTTTTATACTTCTGAAGTTACTCCCCCGTAAGGGTTGCATCTATTGACTTAACTTAACTCTAAACCTTCTAAGATTTAATCGAGTAAAATTAAGACATGCCTATACTGACTTAGTTCAATTCTAGACCTTCCAAGATCTAATTCAGATGAGCCTAGGTCAGCTTTCAGAAGAGTTCAATGCTTGACACATATGTTTACTCAGTTTGATACACAGTCAGTTTAGGTATCAGAGTTATGAAAGGATGTATTAGAGCTAATGTGTACTGAGTATGTTCCTTTTAATTTTGTTTGTTTGTTCATTTAAGACAGATCAGCACAAAGCACAATAAGTAAGTAAGCATCACATAAGATTTGTCAATTCGAATAAAGGATGCATAAATATATATAGATGGTCAGCATTAACAAAATAGAACACGCCAGATAAAACTACAAGTCAAAAACTAAGACTAGCCAATCTATTTCTTTCTGTTGACTTGAGCTTGGTTAGCAATTCCTTTGCCTTTGGCGTTTCTTTGTTGCTGACTCTGAGTTCCGGAACCAGATGCTCCACCCATTGTCTGCTGAGTTGCAGCAGCTCGCATTTCTTTCTCCCCCATTTTGCCAGCATCAGATGAAGGGGGAATAAATGTCTCACGAAGAACAACACGAGTTAGTTTTGATGAGTATGCTTGGAGTTGACTCGTACTCTCCCGAAGACCGTCAAAGACTACCATGCCATCATCTAGAGTGGAAGCGGGTATTCGAATGGTGGCACTGAGCATGCTGAGAAGATACTCCTGTGATTTCCCGATCCAAGTAATAGATTCAGTCAGCTTGGCATATGATTGATGGTACATTTTGAGCAATGCGGCATCATAGAACCGACGTTGAGCATTGGTATGCCGGACATGTTTAAGTGTGGCTTGAGAGTACTGCAGAATCTCATTTGTCTTTACTTGGTCAGTATCTATTTCTTCTTTACTCAAGTTGATTAGGCGAACGGCTTCACTAATTTGCTCAATGGAACACTGGGAGGAGGAGGAGATTAAATCACGAGTCCCGGTCAGCTCAGTACTTAGCTGGGTGAAGAGTTGATTAACCTCAGCAGAGGTTGCATAGATTGAGTTCGCAGCTGACAAATTATTGAGTTGGCCCTGGATAGAATTCATATGGTTGACCATTGTCAGCTGGAGTTCAGCCAGCTTCACTATTGAATCTTGCTTGGGTTGTTGAGATGCGAAGGATGTCATGACACTCATCAAGTCTTTGAGACCCTTGATTTCAGTTAAAAGTTGAGTGACAGAGGAAAGTTGTGTTGGCTCAACATGGGCAGACCCAGCAGCATCGGCATGAGGCTGATTAATATCCTAAAGTAGGGCCTGAGCTGAGTCGATGATTCTTCGTCCAGACTCAGTGGCATGCAAGAAAGCATAGGATTCATCAGTTTGTGGTTCAGAGGCCGGAATTGGAATGGTACCGAATGGAGGAGGTGGTTAATGTAGTCCAGAGTTAGATGTGCCAGCGTGGTCAGCAGCTGGTCTTTTGTTCAGGTCAGCAGCAGGAACTGACTGATTTGCATTCTACATTGAAGGATGTGGAAGAGGTGGATCGGCAGAGATATTGACTTGTTCAGAGTCAGCCTGAAGCTGATTAGTTTCAGAAGGTTGAGGTAGGTCAGTGCTGACTTGACACTAGTGGAAAAATGACCATTTGCATCGACGCATTTGCATCGGCCCTTACAAAACGCGATGCAAAAGGTTCATTTGCATCGGCCTTTTATTTGGGGCCGATGCAAAAGGTTCATTTGCATCGGCCTTTTATTTAGGGCCGATGCAAAAGGTTCATTTGCATCGGCCCTTATTAAGGACCGATGCAAATAAACGTATTATTTTTATCGGTCCTTTTCAAAGGACCGATGCAAATAGTAATTGAACTATTTGCATCGGCCCCTTAAGAAGTAACGATTTATTTGCATCGGCCGTTTATAAAAGGCGATGCAAATAGTGTTAGTATAAAATTTGGATTTTAGGGTTAATGTACTTATTTGCAGCCGCCTCCTATCTCCCTCCTCTCCTTTTCACAAGATGGAAACTCAGCTCCCTTCCATGGCGGGATCTGTACTTAACTAACAAATCTAATCCAACACTCCAAATGGTGGATTCCGTTCCAACTCCACCGCCGAGATCCGCCACGGATTTCTTCTCCGACCCTCTCGACTCCCACCCTCTTTGGTTCAAACCTAACCTCTTACTTTCCCCAACTTTCGACTCTGAATCCTACATCTCTGAGCTGTGTACCTTTGTCCCCTTCGACATTCTTCAATCGTGACTATGCTGATTTCGTCAATCTCAGTACCAAGCTTGTCGATGTCGACGTTGCCGTGGTGCGCATGCGAGCCCTGTTACTGGAGCTCCGGGAGAAGATTGAGGGATTTCGAGGAAGCGTGGATTCGTCGCTTGTAGCTTTGAGGAATGGATTGCAGCAGAGATTGGAAGCGGCTGCTGCTAGAGAGGTTCTAGAGCTGTTACTGGATACATTTCATGTTGTCTCGAAGGTATGCATTATGGATCAAAACCAAATTTGAATTCCTCCTTTGAAATGAGCAGTTCTTATGAAATGTGAATTTTGTATTCCACGAACCTACTATACATCTATGGCTTTTTCATTGTACACTGAATTTTTGTAAGTTGAATTGGTGGGATTTGACTATGATTTTGGAAGACTAGATTTATTAGTATTGTTTAGCAGCTGATAATGAGCTTAATTTGTGTCAGGTGGTATCTTCTCTTGGTTTAGTTGAATATTAAATTAGTTTAACATTATGTTATGTTATGTTTAAATTGACTGGATTAATGGCAAGGAGTTCCTGTTTTAGAGCATTAATAAGTGAGTAATAACAACATAGGTGTTGGTTGGGGTTTTTCATTTTAGGAGCCTAGCTGAGGCTTTGTTGATAAAAATTGGATGTGTTAAAGTTTTTCTTAAGAGCTCAGGATCAGAATAGAGACTAGTGTGATGAACATGAATTAGTTCCTTGTTATGGGCAATGATGAAAACATCATCATAAAGAGTAGTTGCCAATCCAAATTCCAGGTCAAGTGGAATTTATCTTTAAAATGGGAATGCTCTTATCTTTAAGTTATGTTATGGATCCTATCCTATCCTAATTTAATGTATTTATGATTACAGTCTTGCTAATTATCATCTTCATTTGTATGACCTTAATTCATTTCTTCCTTAATTTTCTAATAATTAGTAGTGTAGTTACTGATTTAACTCAATTGTTTGTGTATGCAGTTATGTCAACAAAGGCTTTCTTGAGAGCTATTAAAACTTGGAACAAAGAAACTGTAACAAAAAAAAATGGTCTCAAACTTGTCTTTTAATCTTGAATTTCTTTACTTTTTAGTGTCTGTTTGATTATCTTTTTGTATAAGTGTTTGATTAGAATCGAAAAATCAGCTAACTTCTATGATTAGAACCTAAATTTTTTGTTTCCAATATCTCAGGAGGATGCTGCTAGATGCTTGGAATCCAAATTTGAAGTGGTGGTTTCGAAATCTTCCCCAGAAACACTAAGAAATAATTCAAAGGTAAGACATAAAATCAGAAAATTAATTGAAATTGATTGAAAGTGATTGAAATTGTTGTATGCAACGCAGATATCAGTAATTGAAAATGTTTACTGGAAGGGAGTTGGGCTTCTGTTTGGTGTCTGGTTTATCATACTTGGGCTGCAGATTACAAAGGTTTTTCCTATTTTATTTTATTAATTTTAAGCATTCAATTAAATTAAATTGGTCCACATATTAAAACGAAAATCTATTTTGTAGTGTTGTGAGAGCATGATTGAACTTTTTATTTTAATTTGGTTATCCAGAAAGTAGTGGGAAGACCACTATAGCACTTCATGCGATTGCAGAAGTTCAGGTTCTCTTCGTTTTCTTGTTTTTTCTTGTTACTTCTAAGTTCTGGTATTTTATTACATGACTTTTATTGATGGTCATTCCTATTAAGGCGAGATGGCACTTGAAAGTAATATAATGTTCTGGATTATGACATTGTATCAGTTCACATTAAATCTGGTGTCTGAATCATTGGCTTTTATTAAATGTCCAGGCCTTGACTGAGTTTTGCACCGTTTCTGATCATGTCTGTGGTTTTTAATTTTTGATCGTTTTCAGGTCATGCTATTGGGAAGGTTGCATCATAGGAACCTGGTGAATTTGGTTGGATATTGTGCAGAAAAAGGGCAGCACATGCTTATATATGTCTATATGAGTAAAGGCAGTTTAGCTTCTCATTTGTACAGTAAGTGAGCATTCAACTTTCTGTATCATAACAATTTTATTTTATTCAGTAATCAAAGAACCTTATTTTTGTAGAGTTAGAGGTCGCAACGAATATGAAACTTTTGTTATGTTCATTCACGCACTGTCTCATTTTATGGAGTTTTTTTAGCTTCAATTTATATGTTGAGATTGTCATTGATGTATGCGTTTAGACCACGGTTTGAAAATTCAAACTCAGAATAAACATATCTAACTTTTTTTTAGAAGGGTGTCGGTGACGCATTTGGCCCCCTTGTGTTTTGGTTGTTGAAAAGTGACATTATTTTTCTGGTTCTTGCAGGTAATGAAAAAATCCAGTAAGCTGGGATTTAAGAGTTCATATTGCATTAGATGTAGCAAGGGGTTTGGAGTATCTTCATGATGGGGTATAATTTCGTTTTAGATACACAATTGCAAAATGTGTTTCTGCGCACTTCTATTACCTACTACCGATCGATTCACTGAATTTGCTAATGCTTTTTGGTTCAGGAAGTTCCTCCTGTTATTCATAGGGATATCAAATCATCTAACATTTTGTTAGATCAGTCTATGAAAGTCAGGGTATGTCTTGTAAAATGTCAAATTCTTGCTGATAAACCAAAAAATGCTTATCCTTATTGTGATAATCTTCAATTAGGTAGCTGATTTTGGGCTATCAAGAGAAGAGATGGTTGATGGACATGCTGCTAACATAAGGGGGACTTTCGGATATCTTGATGACAATTCGGTCTTTCAGAAAGCAGCAAATGTTCTCTCAGGAGAATGTTAACAGAGTTAATGGCAACTTACGTATGGATTTTCACAAGAATGGATCAAATGAGTGGTTAGGTTTCCGTTTGGAGCTGCTTGGGAGCATCATCCTGTGCATGTCTGCTATGTTCTTGCATCTAGGCTTGATTTCAATTTTTGTTGACTGCACTAATGTGTAATATAGAGCTCCATTCAATCCAAATATTTTTATTTTATTTTTTTTTAATAAAAAATGCATCATTTGCGTCGGCCCCTTAAATATGGCCGATGCAAATAATATGATCATTTGCATCGGCCCCTGTAAGGACCGATGCAAATAAAGAATCATTTGCATCGGCCGTTAAAAGGGGCCGATGCAAATGATTGTACCATTTCACGTGCTTGCACATCATTTGCATCGGCCCTTTACAAAGGGCCGATGCAATAGAGGTGCCCATTTGCATCGGTGTCTTTAAGGGGTCGACGCAAATGATCACCTCATTTTCATCGGCCAGCAGCCGATGCAATTGCATTTGCGTCGAGGGCTTTTGCATCGCGCTATGGCCGATGCAAAAGGCCCTAAACGGCCGATGCAAATGGCCTTTTTTCCACTAGTGTGAGCAGGATTTTCCTGTGCTAACTCTTTGTCTTGAGTAGCAGGAACTTCGAGCACTTTCTCGGCAGAAACATGACCTTGAGGAGCTTTGGGGTCGGTTTGTTCCTCAGCTTGAGAAATAGAGGCTTGCTTTTCCGTAGGTTGATCCGGAGTTGGTTCAGTGAAGAATTGAAACTGGAGTTTTGTGAGGGCAGTAATCGGACCTCTTAGTGGAGAATCATCCAGAATGTCAATGACTGGAGATTTTTGAGCCTTTTGTTTGAGTCGTTTGCCGTTGATATTCTTATGAGTTGGAGGAGAGGGATCAGCAGCAATAGAGTCAAGGGACTCAGAAGAGGAGTTCAGCCCAAGGTCAGCATTGAGATCTCTCACAGCTTTGTCTTTTGCTGTGGACTCAGCATCAACTGTCTTACTTGGCATAGTTAGATTCACAGTGTGCTCAGCATCAACTGTTTGATTTTGCTAAGCATTAACTTCCTCACATGGCTCAACATCATCTGTCCTTTCAACATCAAACTGACCTCCAATATTACCCAGTTCTTCTTCTTGATCAGTAGGTGTTTTCTCAAGATCAATTTCTTGACTTCTCACAAAGTGTGAGTCTTCAGAGATTAAAAAGTCAAGAGGAGGTGCATCAATTGGCATTAACCCTGAAATCTTCTTCTTCTTTTTCAAAGGTTGCTCAGGTGTTTCCTCACTTTCTTCTTCAGGCACAACTGGCCTTTTCTATTTTTCTGCTGACTTAGGTTCCTCCTGACCTTGCTCAGCATCAGCTTTCTTCGCACTGGATACAAACCGAATCTTCTTTGGAGCTAAATTAATATCTTTGGGAGAGGTTTGGTCAGCTTTCCTCTTCTTATCCTCTCTTGTGCGATCAGCAGGTTCCTTGCTTACCACCACTTTCTTTCCTTTCTTGGTCGGCATAGCTTGTGCTCCTTCCTCAGCATTAACTTCTTCCTCATTTTCTTCAATAACCCCCTTTCCTTTCTTAGTGTTAAGCCCAAAATATACCTAAAATATCATATATAAATACGTTAAATTTACATTGAAATCGTGCTAATTATGTTCATTTGGAATACTTTTACGTCTTTATTTACTTCTTTGATGCAAGGTACTTAATTATTTGGTTAAATCCAAATAGGAGCGAAAACGGAGCGAAAAAGGAGCTAAAATGGAGGAAAAACCTAAAAAACGTACCGAGAACGCATATCAGCCAGAAGAACGCTCAAGGAGGACGAAAAGCAGTCGAGAGACAGGGAAAATATCTCTCTATCGCGACTGAGATTTTCATAATCTTAGTCGCGACTTACGGAAGCCAGCTCGGGAGAAAAACGAAGTTTTCACTCATCCCTATATCCCCTGTCGCGACTGAGATTTTCAGAATCTCAGTCGCGACAGCGAACCATTCTGCACACAAAACACATGTTTTAAATCGGAAAAACGCGTCTGTTCGTTCGGATAAAAGCAACCCTTCACCAGCGGACACGACCCATCATTTACAACCCTTCAACAACTATAAATAAGTGATCCATTTCAGAAATCAAAGTTGGAAAAAAGTTAGAGAAATTAGAGAAGAAAGTTATTATGTTGAGTTTCTGATTCAGAAAAGAATCAGAAAGTTAGATTTCATTTCTGTGTAAACAATCGTGTCGTACACGAATTGTTATTAGATTAATTATAAAAACAGTATTAGTTTAGTTTTCATTCTGGTAGTGGACCTAGCAATCTCTATTCCGAAGATCCAGCGAGAAGAATTGACGGCTGAAGCGCATGAGGTTTGACGCACCTACGGAGTTTGAGAGAAAGATTGACAACCCGGATCTCAAAGTTTTCGTTACAATGCTATCCAAGTTTCTACTTCTCTGTTAACTTGTGAAGATTCACATTTCATTAATGATATACTTATTTATTCAATACATTCTTACTGTTGTTATTTTGATATTGTTCTGACAAAATGATTTTCAAAATGATAAACTGGTGTTTTTATTAAAACGTTCTATTCCATCTTATTCATATAAGAACTTTGTTGAACACTTGACAGATTTAGTTTTTATGGATGACATGATCGCTGATCACGGCTTATCAGACATAAAATACTAGTTTGATTAAGGTAGGAATCACCTCAACATCAGGGGGATTTCTACGGTTCAAAGCCATTTAATTGAATAAATCGCTATATTATTACATGTCTATAATCTTTACAAAGTTAAAGTTGCTTTCTTTGCTTTATGAAAATAAGTTTTATACCTTCTATTTATTCCAATTACGGTAGTATCTGTCTTGTAATCAAAATCCCAAGACAGAACTGTTCTCTAAACTCAATATAATCCTTCTATCTAATCCTAATTTACCAAAACCAATTCAATCAATTAAACGATATTCTTTTGTTAAACCTAAACACGTGACTAAACCGAATTAAATAAAGTTTTAGTTAAAAAGCGTTCCCTGTGGGTTCGATATCTTTTATTACTACAAGCGTATACCGTGCACTTGCGGAAATCGCTCAACAAGTTTTTGGCGCCGTTGCCGGGGAACGCCAAATTTTTTAACAAAACTTTATATTTTTCGTGTTTTATTCCGAACCTTGGTTTACAATATATTTAGTTATTTATTTTCTAGTTTTTTTTTTATTGAGGATGGTCACTAGGACTAAATCCTCGTTGTTATTTAACGTTTGCATTTAGATGTTTGCAGATAAAAAAAATTCAAGTTTTTTTCAAAGATAGACTGGAGATTTGATCATCAATATAAATTTTCAGAAGGAGTCTACAGAAAAGAAATCCAGTACAGATACATCAGAAGGAAAAGAAAATTTTATGAAACAGGATGTCAGACGTGACAGATGATTCTTCCAGAAAATTTACCTCTTCCCAAACACATTTACCTCTTTTCTATACACTAACCTTTCACTAAAACATCATTTCTCTTTGTACAAAAATTATTCAATTCCTACATTACACCCACATAATTTCTTCTTTTATCATATAATTTCCTTAAACACCTACATTTATCTCTCCAAGAAATAGCCGATCAACTTTTATCAGACAGATATATTAGGAAGTAGGAATGGGGAATACAGTCCTTGAAATTATCTTATCCCCCAGGAAGGAATTGTTGATTTTTACCATAGTTTCAACAGTTTCAGTTAATGTGCGTAGTTTTTGTTCGAGGCCAGAACCAGAAGTTCGGACATTCAACCGAAATCAGTAGATCCTTAAATTGAGAAAACGTAGAAAACATAAAAAAAAATTCTTATTCCAGGTAAGTTAGAATGGACATGACCATTATTTTAAATCGGTCCAGGTAATTAATTTTGTCCATAATTTTGATTCTCCTTGCGAATTCTTAAGGTTTATCATATTTTTTTTAGTTGTTTTTAATTTTTGTATTTTAATCTTTACATTTTCATTTTTAATTAAAGTTATATATTCATCTTTAGTTTAGCAATAATGATTAGATTAGAAATAAAAAAAAATTCATTGAAAGATATTGAAAATATGCTTTGTATCTTCAATTTTTATAATTTATGAGGAAAGTGTTTTTAGATTTCAAGAAATCTCAATTGAATTAAAATCACACATAATTTAAGTTTCTGATTGTATAGAGATTTTTTAAACAAATCTCTACAGTGATCTTTATTTGAAGTTTTATAAATTTCTGAACTTACTGAGAATTTTTAATTCTCAACTGAGATTTTACAATTCTCTATAAAACTAGGGAGGACCAATGCAAAGCATTCCTTGCCAATGGGCAAGATGTGTCGCGATTGATATTCCAATTTCTCGACCATGACACGCATAATTTTCAATAAGATATCTTTTGTTCTATGAACATTAATTTATTTCGTTTTCATATTTTTAATTTTTAGTTTTTCTTATCTTTCGTTCATAATTTTTATTTTTATTTTTAGTTTAATTTATTTTTATTTTTATTTTTCATTTTTTAATTTTTATTTCTGGTTTTTTTGTACAAATAAGTTTTGTAAAATAAAAATCAAATTTAGTCATGTTTTGAAATCTATTTTCATAAAGTGTTAAGTGTTTTTGAGAAAAATATATATCTAGAAATCTCAGTTGAGATTCTCCATGTTTCAGGATTTGGAAATCTCAGTTGAGATTCCGAAAATCTCAGTTGATATTTTCTGTCTTTTTTGCATCTGAAATAACTGTAAGGGATTACATTCTTCTTTCTTTAAAATTTCAGTCAGTTAAATCCAAGAGGTATCACTTGGATATCTTTTATTTTTAACAAACACAACCTTTCACTTATATATCTTTTATATTCCTGTAGGTTCTGAATTCTTTCATTTTATTTAATCTCTTTCAGAATTCTGAATTTCTTTCATCAATTCTTAAATCCTACAGACACCATCTTATCTCACAAACATGACCAAATCTCTAGAAAATGTTAGGAAGAACACTTCTGCTCGAAGCAAGAGAGTTGATATCTCTTCTCGCTATGGAGCATGGTTTCCAATCTACAATCATGATGAGGGGAAACGTTATTTATAGTTTAGATATGCACAATTTTGTGGCATGATGTATCTGGATGAGTTCCTGAATGAAGAACTCGGGATAAGCGATGACATGAATCACTATCTGACAAATTTGGGATGGACCAAGTTTGCATCAGTAAAGTTTCCTATTATTGGAAACTGGGTATTAGAGTTTCTGTCTACTGTTCGTTTCGTCAATAAGAGGCCTGTTCATCTTAGTTTTCATTGTGAGGGTAAGATATTCACTTTTAGATATCCTGAACTTCATAATTGGTTTTGTTTTCCGCCACGGGACACCACTCCACATCATCCTGGTAGAGATATGACTTATACTGATATTTGGAGAATGTTGACAGGATTTTGGAGATTCAATCCACGTCTTGCCTACAACAAATTAATAAATTCTAACTGCATTCTGTTTTTGCACAAATTTCTCTATCATAGTTTATTTGGTCGAGTCAGAAGCAGTATTGTCCAGAATACTGATTTATATGTGCTAGGTGATATTTTCCAAGGCAACATAGTTAATTCCTCAAAGATTTTGATGGAGGGATTAGTTGCCGCTTCCCGTTCGAAGAATCGGACAATAGGGTTTGGGAATATTATATGTGGAATAATCCTAGGAACCAAAGGATCAGTTTCTATTCCTTGGACTAATAAAGAGACTTTTCCCATACTTGATTACGAATTCTCGAAAAGTGAGGGAATCGTAAAACGAGTTTTTCGTGTCGGTCCACAGTTTCTTTCTCTCACATAAAGAGAAGTTTTTGTTCAATAACAATTAGAAAGGGCAGCATAAAACATATTCTAATTCATAGGGATACTGTTTAAATTTATAATGTTTGATTGTAATTCTGTACATATGTTTGATGTTCATGTATATAGATTTATTTCTGTTTTTGTGTACATATGTTTGATAAGTAATTAATAGGTGATTATGATTAATAAAAATGCATTAATTCTTTCCTTAATTTCTTTTCTTTAAGGAACAACCTTTGGTTTTCCTTTAATTTAATGTTTCAGTTTTGTTTATCTCAGTTTCAGGGATTAATATTCAAGTTAATGTCACTTAATTCTAAGAGGAATTGGTTAGAAGTGCTAAAATCATCAAAAACAGTCCCAATTTTACCCAGAATTTCCAAAATCTCAGTTGAGTTTTCGAATTCTCAGTTGAGACAGCAAGAGGACAACTTTCAGTGAAATTTCGACCCCTCTACATACTTGCTGTCGCGACTGAGATTTTGAAAATCTCAGTCGCGACTTACGACTTCCATTCACGGGATTTGGGCGAAATTTTACTTCTTTTCCTATTCCTACTCTAAATTAATTACCCATCCACCTATCCTAATCAATACCTATTACTTACACCTATTTAAATCACCTCTTTTTACACCAATCAATCATCTTTTCTCTTCCCAATACCAAGATTCACTCATCTTCCCCATAAATCTTTACCCTATTCATCTTCTTCTTCCCTAAATCACCACCATTATCTTTTACTTTTCCTTTCATCCTTTCATATTTTCTTCATCTCATTCACCAAATTTCACAAACAAAATGCCTAGACAAAAGACCGTTGCTAACAAAACTAAAGCCATCGAAGTCAATAGATTACGGGTTCAATATGGAGCACCATTCGATATTACGACGGAAGCCGAAGGACGCAAATATCGCCGATTTTCTACTAGCCAAATAGAGTTCGTCGACATGCTTTTTCTTGACACCGACACGGAGTTATCTCTTTTCGGAATGATGGAGTTCGTTATGATGTTGGGTATGCGGCCATGAACCGTTGGTTTGGTTTTCCTACTCGGAATTTTTATTCCAAACCAAAGCCTTTTAATTCAAACACGGTTTGGAAATCTTTAACCGGTTTAGATGTTTTTAATCCAAAGAATACATCTAGTAAGCTACTTAAGGATGATTGTATTTTCTTCTTTCACAAGTTTTTATCATTTTCCTTATTTGGTCGGGTTGAAAGTTCAAAGGTGCAAGTTCGTGATTTGTTTGTGTTGGATAGTATTTTTAAGAGTTTGACCATTGATAGTATTGAGATGATATTTACTAATTCAGTTCGAGCTTCCAAGTCCCGCAATAAGCAAGTGCCTATGGGTAATTTAATTACCGGCATTGTTTTGGGTGCTCGGGGTGAATTAGTAGATTATCAAAATATGCCCCATGTTGGTTTACCTTTCTTGGATCTCACGGCACTTCAAAGGGCCAATTTATTGAAGAAAATGGGACCACCCGCCTTTATCTCTTATGAAGCTCGTACAAGACGTGTTTTTGCTACCATGAGTAGTGAAGCCTCGGGTTCTCAAGGTTTAGGTGCCCAAGATGATGATGAGGAAGATGAAGAGGAATTTGATGAAGAGGAATTTGATGAAGAGGAAGAGGAAGAGGAGGAGGAGAATGTTGATGTTAATGCCACCAAGCAAGCTAATGTGGAACCAAATGAAGAAGAACAAGTTGGATGGCAACGTGTTTTGACACAAATGAACGAGCATAACCGTCACATGAATTTACGGTTAGATGAAGTCGTTGCCAACAATGCCGAAATGCGTTCAAGGATCACTACATTGAGTCGTGAGCACAAATCTACTCGTCGCCGGTTGCTCTCTTTCTTCCGACGCCAAGGAGTTGAGACTACGCCTTCTCCACCACCTTCACCTTGATAGGTTTTATCCTTTCTATCTTTAACTCATTTCCGTTATTATTATTATTATGTCTTGTTCAATTTGGTACAATATTTAAAATTATGTTTGGTACAATTTTCTTTATTATTATGTTTGACTGTTATGGTACTCTATTATCTTCAAATTCTAATTCGTATGGTTTATTTCGTACTATTTTTCGTGTTTTATCACTTTTTGCACCAATGAGGACATGGTCCAAATTAAGTGTGGGAGGAGATATTTCATATTCATTTTATTTTTAAGTACGAATGAATGCAGCGAATGAGAATGAATGCTATTTATTTAAGTATAAATGCATGTTGTTACTCAAGTTTAAGTAAAATATAATATGCAACATTTTCAAACAAGAAATGCAACATTTTCGTATAATGTGCAACACTTTTCAAAACTAATAGCTATTTTTCATAAACATATATTTTTTGATTTCATATGTTTCAAACAATTTAACTTTCAAAATAATGTTAAGCATATTTTAAGGTTATCATTATTGTTAGAAATAATATTTCTATACGCATATTTTAAGGTTATCATTATTGTTAGAAATAATATTTCTATACGGGCTATATTTTTACAAATCTCCGATACGATTTTATCAAAAAACGTCTCGAGTAAATGTATATAAGTAAAATTTCTTTAGTTTCAAATCTCTACTTTATATCATGAATTCATGATAAATATAAATCTTATTTTCAATTTTCAATTAGGTTTATAGGCATAAATCAAACTAACAACTTTAGCTTTTTAGCTCGGTATGATTTTCGTCTTACATTAAAAACCAATTGAAGTTTTTAAGGAAACTTTAGCCATAATACATATTGAATTTCAAGTCAATATAGGATGAATGTGCTATTTTTCTTTTCCCAATTTATAATTTTCATTTTTATAACTCGTGTTAATTTAATCAAGTAGTCATATTCTTAACTTTTGGCCACGATTGAGACCAACCTTATCACAATCGAGGTATGAAAGGGAAGAACATTAAGTACCGTTTACTTTTGGCCACGATTGCGACCACCCTTATCACGGTCGAGGTATGAAAGGAACGTTCAAAATTAAAGCAAAATTAAACGTGTTTAAAGTTTTAAGTAATGATTGCGTCCACCCATGGCATGGTCGGTACCTCTTAAACGAACACGAAAGCAAATAAAATGCGTATAAAGTTACGATCGAGACCACCCTTATCTTGGGCGTAACTAAGCAAATATATTAAACCTAAGTCCTTAATAAATCCATATTTGTAATAGTTTAGGTTTGGGAAAGGAAATTTTATGCTTAGAAATGCCTTGAGACGAAAGATTCAAAAACATGCGTGCTTACACCGTCCCGAATACTTCAATATAAAAATTGAAATACAATACGAATGATATATCTCTTTTACACTAGCTAGTTTGATACTTTGCGTATAAATTTACCATGAAAAGTTTATCTTTCGGTTTAGCTAATTTAAAGAGGAATATATGGATATATGTTCTATTTATAAAGAGATTGATTAAAAGATAAATTCAGTGAAATTTTGCTCGGGACTAGCAAAAGCTTAAGTGTGGGAGTTTGTTAAGCCCAAAATATACCTAAAATATCATATATAAATACGTTAAATTTACATTGAAATCGTGCTAATTATGTTCATTTGGAATACTTTTACGTCTTTATTTACTTCTTTGATGCAAGGTACTTAATTATTTGGTTAAATCCAAATAGGAGCGAAAACGGAGCGAAAAAGGAGCTAAAATGGAGGAAAAACCTAAAAAACGTACCGAGAACGCATATCAGCCAGAAGAACGCTCAAGGAGGACGAAAAGCAGTCGAGAGACAGGGAAAATATCTCTCTGTCGCGACTGAGATTTTCATAATCTCAGTCGCGACTTACGGAAGCTAACTCGGGAGAAAAACGAAGTTTTCACTCGTCCCTATACCCCCTGTCGTGACTGAGATTTTCAGAATCTCAGTCGCGACAGCGAACCATTCTGCACACAAAACACATGTTTTAAATCGGAAAAACGCGTCTGTTCGTTCGGATAAAAGCAACCCTTCACCAGCGGACATGACCCATCATTTACAACCCTTCAACAACTATAAATAAGTGATCCATTTCAGAAATCAAAGTTGGAAAAAGTTAGAGAAATTAGAGAAGAAAGTTATTATGTTGAGTTTCTGATTCAGAAAAGAATCAGAAAGTTAGATTTCATTTCTTTGTAAACAATCGTGCCGTACACGAATTGTTATTAGATTAATTATAAAACAGTATTAGTTTAGTTTTCATTCTGGTAGTGGACCTAGCAGTCTCTATTTCAAAGATCCAGCGAGAAGAATTGATGGCTGAAGCGCATGAGGTTTGACGCACCTACGGAGTTTGAGAGAAAGATTGACAACCCGGATCTCAAAGTTTTCGTTACAATGCTATCCAAG
The DNA here is from genome assembly GCF_963576675.1 of Euphorbia lathyris. Classification (NCBI taxonomy): domain Eukaryota; kingdom Viridiplantae; phylum Streptophyta; class Magnoliopsida; order Malpighiales; family Euphorbiaceae; genus Euphorbia; species Euphorbia lathyris. Next base: position 5,779,276 of record NC_088918.1, read on the forward strand.
TTTCTACTTCTCTGTTAACTTGTGAAGATTCACATTTCATTAATGATATACTTATTTATTCAATACATTCTTACTATTGTTATGTTGATATTGTTCTAATAAAATGATTTTCAAAATGATAAACTGGTGTTTTTATTAAAACATTCTATTCCATCTTATTCATATAAGAACTTTGTTGAACACTTGACAGATTTAGTTTTTATGGATGACATGATCGCTGATCGCGGCTTATCAGACATAAAATACTAGTTTGATTAAGGTAGGAATCACCTCAACATCAGGGGGATTTCTACGGTTCAAAGCCATTTAATTGAATAAATCGCTATATTATTACATGTCTATAATCTTTACAAAGTTAAAGTTGCTTTCTTTGCTTTATGAAAATAAGTTTAATACCTTCTATTTATTCCAATTACGGTAGTATCTGTCTTGTAATCAAAATCCCAAGACAGAACTGTTCTCTAAAATCAATATAATCCTTCTATCTAATCCTAATTTACCAAAACCAATTCAATCAATTAAACGATATTCTTTTGTTAAACCTAAACACGTGACTAAACCGAATTAAATAAAGTTTTAGTTAAAAAGTGTTCCCTGTGGGTTCGATATCTTTTATTACTACAAGCGTATACCGTGCACTTACGGAAATCGCTCAACACTTAGACTTGAGGGGTTGATTGTATGCTAATCCGAACAGCAGGGCCGCTGTTATTTCTGTACCCCATATTTCTATTTCCCCGACAGTGCTCACCTGGTGGTCCTAGAGAATTTTCGTGATGAGGGAGCCCATCCTGAGTTTCCCTGTGCTCCGTTGGAATGCACCGACAAGAAATACGGGCATGTTGAGTGGTTTGTAGGTCAGCATGTGCCAGATGAAGTTTTGCTCGAAATTGGAGGCTGATCAGGAGGAGTTGACCTTAGGGAATATGAAGTTGGTCAGGATGTAATGAGCCATTTTTTGATTCTGACCCATACACGTGCTAGCTATTTCTCCTTTGTGGTCCTTCGATTTACAGAACTCAACCGGATAGTCAAGTTTAGCGTTTGTGGACCTGAGTTCTTTACCTTTGGCTGGCAGCTTTAGCAAAGTTGCAAGATAGGACGGAGTAATCGTTATTTTCTTGCCTTTGACACTGGTTACCAGATGGTCAACATTGTCCTTGTTAACCCTGAGGTTTGAGTAAAATTCCCTTACTAGCTGTGGGAAGGTATTTCCGGGGAGAGAGAAGTATTCAGACCAGCCATTTTTAGAGATCCACTCACAGAAGGGTTGCTCAGCCTCTACGAATCCCTTAGAGAACCAGCAGCACCGGAGTACCTCATAATTCTATACGCTGTTGTAAACTTGAAGAAATACCTTTTCCTTAGGTTGTTTCTTTTTCTTTTGTTTCTTCGACGGAGTGGCCTGGTCAGCTTGGGGGTTCTTGCTTGGAGTTGAACCCTTAGTTTGGTCATGCTGACCATGTCCATAAGACTCAGTAGAAGTCTCGTCATAGTCCTGCTGAGCAGGTGACAGAGGGTTTTCATCAGAGCGATTTTGGTCGTAATCGGCACCGGAGATATTCTGGGAATCGCCAGACATGATTTTTGTTGAGAGACTTTGAGAGGATTTTGGGATTTAAAAGAGAGAGAGAGATTTTGAATGCTAGAAATTTCAGATGTAAAGAGAGACAAGTGGGAATTCGCCCACTATTTATAGAAATGTCGAGTTGATATGATACGTTGATCCTAGGTGGCTATTAATGCGCGTGCTAGCATTTATTGTACATGAGAGTTTTACTCAGTTTCAAGAATCCTAATCGTTTGAGATTCTAGGAAGTCAGTTTTTCGTAGAAGGAATGTTCGTGTGCTTAGTAACTCAGTTTATGATAATCACTCAATATGTATGTCTACTCAGCATAGGGTGATATAGTTCATATTTAGTTCAGCAAACAATAGTTACTAATTTAGCACATATCACTCAGCATAGTAATCACTCAACATTCAATTTAAACATAGAATTTTATTGAAGAGGATTAGACATACCGATAGCTTCCCTTAGTATGTTGAATTGCTCACGAGCCAGATGCTTCGAAAAGATATCCGCAAGATGTTCATCTGTTGGTACATAGGTCAGCTTTATCTCCCCTTTGAGTACATGATCTCTAATGAAGTGATGTCGAATGCTGATATGCTTCATCCTGCTGTGTTGGATTGGATTTTTGGACAAGTCAATAGCACTCTTATTGTCGCATTTGACTTCAATTGTGTCAGTTTGTATTCCATAATCCTCCAGCTGTTGCTTAATCCATAGGACCTGGGCCACACAGCTTCCAGCAGCAATGTACTCAGCTTCAGTTGTTGACAGGGCCACTGATGATTACTTCTTGCTGAACCAAGATACTAGACAGCTTCCAAGGAAGTGACACCCTCTTGAAGTACTCTTACGCTCTAGCTTATCTCATCCATAGTCAGCATTAGTGTATCCAATGAGTGTGAAGTCATTTGTATTTGGATACCATAAACCTGCATTAACTGAGCTCTGCAAATATCTAAAAATTCTTTTTACAGCTATAAGGTGAGATTCCCTGGGGTCAGCTTGATATCTTGCGCAATAACATACTGAGTACTGAATGGCAGGCCTACTAGCAGTAAGATAAAGTAGGGAGCCAATCATACCTCGATATAACTTACTATCTACTGACTTACCTTTTTCGTCAGCACACATGACAATGTCAGTACCCATTGGGGTAGATATGGGCTTACATTCTTCCATATTGAATTTCTTTAACATTTCTTTGGCATACTTAGACTGACTGATGAAGATGTCGTTCTTCCCTTGCTTTATTTGTAGTCCAAGGAAGAAGTTGAGTTCCCCTATCATTGACATTTCGAACTCAGTTTGCATCTGTTTACTAAATTTTTTGCACATAGATTCATCAGCAGCACCAAAGATTATATCATCTACGTAAATTTGTGCCAGCAGGGTATTTTTACCCTTTTTCTTAATGAATAAGGTTGTGTCAGCTCTGCCTCTGACATAGTTCCTGGTCAGCAGGAAACTGGTCAACCTCTCGTACCAAGCACGTGGTGCTTGTTTCAGGCCGTATAGGGCCTTCTTGAGTTTATAAACGTGGTTTGGAAATTTTGGATCTTCAAACCCTGGAGGCTGACTAACATATACCTCTTCATTTATAAATCCATTAAGAAAAGCACTTTTGACATCCATTTGATATAGTTTGAAGTTCATGAAACTAGCATATGCACATAATATACATATAGCCTCTAACCTGGCAACGGGAGCAAAGGTCTCACCATAGCCAATGCCCTCTTGCTGACTATAGCCTTGGGCTACAAGTCGGGCTTTGTTCCTAACTACATTGCCATGCTCATCTAGTTTGTTTCTAAAGACCCACTTAGTTCCTATGGTATTTTGATTCCTAGGTTTTGGTACTAAATCCCATACCTCATTTCTCTTGAATTGATCAAGCTCTTCTTGCATAGCATTGATCCAGTGTTCGTCGTGCTCAGCTTCTGAGAAGTTCTTTGGCTCATGTACTGAGACGAATGCAACATTACTGAGATACTTTCTAAGCTGATCTCTCGTCATCAGCTTGTTTTCAGCAGCATCAAGAATGGACTTCTCCGAATGTCCTCTTGGAATTTTGATTTCTTTAGGTAATGTTGAGTTGTCAGGATAAGGTGTTTCTACAATATCTGCAGGAGTAGATTGGTCAGCAAAGGTAATTTCGGGTTCGTGTTTACCTTTGGTCATCCTTTGTGGTGACGACTCAGCAGCTCCATTTTGGTCAGCGGAAGCTGAGCCTGGGTCATCTTCGACGGACTGAGTTGTCTTTCCTGCAGGGTCAGTTTCGTTGAACTCAACATGTATAGACTCTTCTACAACCTGAGATCCTTTCTTATACACCCTATATGCTTTACTGTTAGTTGAGTACCCTAGAAAGATCGCTTCGTCAGCTTTAGCGTCAAATTTAGTAAGGTTTTCTTTTGTGTTGAGTATAAAACATTTACACCCAAAGGCACGAAAGTAGTCAATGTTGGGCTTTCGTCCTTTCCAAAGTTCATAAGGGGTTTTCTTGAGTATAGGTCTTACTAAAGCCCTATTGAGTATATAGCATGCTGTGTGGACAGCTTCACCCCAGAAATACTTTGGAAGCCTATTTTCGCTCAACATTGTCCTAGCAATTTCAACTATTGTTCTGTTCTTCCTTTCAACAACCCCATTTTGTTGAGGAGTCCTAGGAGTAGAAAAATTATGGTCAATGCCACTGACTTCACAGAATTCGTCAAATTGTTGGTTTTTGAATTCTCCGCCATTATCGCTTCTAATATGAGCTACTTTTAGGTCTTTGTCAGTTTCAAGCCTTTTGACTAATGTGGAAAACATCTCAAATGTTTCATCCTTGCTATTCAGCAAGATGATCCAAGTATACCGAGAGAAATCGTCTACAATGACTAAGGAAAATTTCTTACCGTCCAAGCTGAGTGGCTGGACAGGTCCGAAAAGGTCCAAATGTAGTAATTCCAATTGACGCTTGGTTGAGACAATATTTTTATTTTGAAAAGACTCTTTAGTTTGTTTACCTTGCTGACAAGCATTACATAATTGATCTTTCTCAAATCTAAGTTTGGGTAATCCCTCAACTAATTGTTTTCTTGCTAGTTTGGCAAGGAGGTCCATGCTTACATGAACAAGTCTCATATGCCATAGCCAGGAGTTGTCCTCCTTTGACACTAAGCATATATTTTTTGAAAAATTCTTTTCTAAACTCAACATGTAGACATTGTCAACATGAGGGGCAGTTAAAATCAAATTGTTTGTTTTTCTCTCGAGTATATGACACTCAGTGGCATCAAATACAACCTTTCTACCACTGTCACACAGCTGAGCCACGCTCAATAGGTTATATTTGAGACCCCTGACTAAGGAGACTGACTCAATAGTAGGGTTACCTCCGATAGTACCTGAACCGATTATCTTACCCTTCTTATTGTCTCCGAAGCTTACACTTCCACCTCGTTTATGCTCAAGTGTGATGAATTGGGTTTCATCATCGGTCATATGCCTCGAGCATGCACTGTCAATATACCAAAGCTTTGACTTCTCCACGCACCTCAGGCTCACCTGCAATTTGGACTATTCATCTTTAGGTACCCAATTATTTTTGGGTCCTCGTTGGTTAGCATGAACAGGTGAAACATCATATTTTAATTTGTGATGACATATGTTTATGGTGTGGCCAGCTTTACCACAGAAGTCACAATAGGTTACCCTTTTAGGGTGATTTTGTTTCTGGTCAGCACGATTGTGCTGAGCATGCCAACATACCTTAGTGGTATGGCCTTTCTTTCCGCAGAAGTCGCATTGGACATTCCGCCGAGTATACCAACACACATCTATGGTGTGTCCTCTTTTCCCACAACAGTCACACTAAGTGAACCGTTTATGCTGACCAGTACCTTGATACTCAGCATTGGGATAGAACCCTTTCTTAGCCGATTTACTCAGCTGGTTCTGTATGGTTGTGATATCCTTTCTCAGCTTCTATGACTCAGTTTGGACTTCCGAGACAAAACCATGCATGACTTTTAGATTTTCATCTTGCCTGGTGTTGTCTTGGAGAAGATATCGGAGGTCACTCAGTTTGACCTCTTCAATCTCATCACATCGCCTGCTGAGTGCCTTTATTTTCTTGTTACATTTTTTAGTCAGTGTGTATAAATCACTCATGGCGTTAACCATTTCATTTCTGAGTAAGAGAAGAGATGTTACCTCATTGGAGTGGTCCTCTTGGTCAGTATCATCTGAGAGGTCAGATTGCTCAGATTGGCATTGGTCAGCAACGTCATCGGCCATGAAGCATATATTTGCTATCTCATTTGCATCAGCTTCTGATGAGGTTGACTCATCACTGTCACTCCATATGGCCACCATAGCTTTTCTGCTACCTTTCTTTTCTTTCTTCAGATTTGGACATCTTGATTTAATGTGCCTAGTTTGGTGGCACTCAAAGCACGTGACAGGCTTGGAGCTGTCCTTTTTGTATTTGTCGCTGGACTCAGCTTTGTACCTATCACTTCGTCTGAATGGCCTTTTGCTGTTCTTTATCATTCTTTCTGAACAGCTTCTTCATTTTCCTGGTAAACATGGCCATCTCCTCATCATCTGATGAGTCAGCTTCGGTTGAGTCAGCTTTCATGACAAATGATTTTTGTTTCTTGTCTTCTGACTTTTCTTTAGCTTCAAAGTTCTTCATTGAGATCTCATGGGTCAGCAGAGATCTGATCAGCTCATCATATTTGTACGTGGTCAAGTCTTGAGCTTCCTCCACAGCTGTTTTCTTAGATTGCCAGCTCTTGGGTAGACTTCTCAAGATCTTCTTCATTTGCTCTTCTTTTGTGAAGTTCTTGCCGAGTCTTTTCAGCTCATTTATGATGTTGGTGAATCTAGCATTCATTTCCGAGATGTCTTCATTGTCATTCATCTCGAACAGCTCATATAGTCTCATATGTTGGTTCACCTTTGATTCCTTGACATTGCTGGTACCTTCATAGGTCACTTCTAGCTTCTTCCATATTTCCTGTGCTGACTCGCAACCTGAAATCTTATTGTACTCTGCAGCATCTAAAGCACAGTGAAGCATATTGATAGCCGAAGCATTATTTTGTAATTTTCTAAGGTCATCTTCTGACCATTCAGTTTCACTTTTGACAACTTTTTCGTTGTCTACTGTTTTGTAAGGCACATATGGGCCTTGAACTATTGCAAGCCACGCACTCATGTTTGTAGCTTGAATAAAGTTCTTCATCCTGTTTTTCCAAAATGTATAATTTGATCCGAAAAACAAGGGTGGCCGACTAATTGATAATCCCTCAGCGAGTATCTGTGTTGTTTGATTTCCTGGAAGGAAACGAGTGCTGTTCTCAGCCATTTATCGAGATCAGCTCAAGATAGTTATATCTTTGAGTAGTGAGCTACTGAGCTCTGATACCACTTGTTGGTCCCGTGTGATTAGTTCCAGGGGGGTTAGGAACTAATGTAACTTTTTCACTTAATTATGTTGACTTAATTGATTCTTTAAGTTACTTAACTTAGGTTAGGTCAGCACGGCCGAGAGATGTAAGACAGCTTTAGTCAGATGCTGACTAGAACTGTTTTACTTGTGAGTTGGGAATTAACACTTGAGGTCAGCTTCCAACTCAGCACCAAGATTACTCAGTGTTAGCTTTTACAATTTATATCCTAAGCAATTTAATCAAGCAACACATACAAATATATTGAGAAGGAGGGTTTGAAATTACTCAGTAAGATTTATCCTAGTTCGGCCTCTCCGCCTACGTCTAGTCCCCAGAATCCCTTCGGGCTTTTTCAATCCAATACTGAGCTCTTTAAAGGTAGAGCACAAATCGTTTACAAGGCAGTTGAATATGAAAGAGTACCTTCCTCTATTCGTCTACTCAACTCCTACTAAGCGCTATAACCAAACCCTCAGATTCTCTACCGCTGAGTACTTAAAACCGAGTACTCAGCACAACTCTCTCAATTTTTACAATTGATACAAACTTGTTCTTTCTAAATGAAGAACACTTTAGATGAATACAAATTCAATCTAGCTTTTACACAGAAATGGAAATTTGGTGTAAGATCTTTTTCTTGTTTGAATGTGCTTTGTATGTATGCTTTTTTTCTCTTGTATTTTTCGGCAATTAGTCCAAGTGATGGACTTGTCCTTTTATAGTTGATTCTGAAGCTCTAATGATTTGAATCTGAAAGTATCCGTTGGATTCAATGTTGGAAATTAGGCTAAGGTATAGAAGCGGAAATATAAATTTTTTAACCTATTTCCATTTAACAACAAGATCCGTTAACCGTTATTTCATATAAAGAAGGATAAGAAGAAATATCTTTTAGAAGTTCTATCTACCGTTGCAAACGAAGTGCCCACAACTTTAAAAGAGATAGAAACTGTCTACCAATCTGCCCCTATACGAAACAGACCTTCCAGACCTCCGAACGACAATCCCTTCGGTGGAAACGTGGAAGAACATGTCTAGAAGCTCATGTCCAAAAATCGCGACAATTTGACGGTTCAATCTCCGGGAATCCGCGAAATCGTGAACTGGCCTGATGTAGGAGTAGTAAAACGAATTTCTCCCCTTTTGTTTGTTTTTCTTCTTCGAGTTCCCAAACACGAAATAAAACACGGGAAGATTAATTTAGTATCAACCGTTGAATAGCAACCAAAGTAGATTGCCTCTAACTAATCAACACAAGATCAAGGATAAAAGAAATAGATGAAAATCAATTGATCAAACGAAGCCGTAGAGAAATCTCGTCCTCGAACTAGGGGTGTCGAATTTTCTCTCTCTTGGACTAGGTGAATTTCGAAAATCACAAGTAGGGTATGGCTTGCTTGGATTTCGAAAATCTCAAGGGAAGGGGTATTTATAATCTCTTGTATCTAATCCCTAGTTAGATAGAATTAGGTTACTGAATAGGAATTCCATTCGGAATCGAATTCCTAATTATTATCTCACTGTATATCTAATATATTAAGGATAATAATAATAACCTTATTGGATAATAATAGGAGTATATTAATCTAATTAAAACTCCTAACTTAATTATCTCTTAATTAATTTAATTCATATTCCTAATCTAATTAGGATTAACAAAATCAAATTAATTATTCATGTATATTACTACATGAATTTCGACCCCCTTATATCCATGGGCCTTATTGGGCTCAATTGGGCTTCTATCAATTAATTAACATCTATCTCTCTTTTAGGTTCCAAGTCTTATGTGTGATCCATTAGGTTCTTATTGCTTCTAGCCGTATGCAACGTTATTAAATTAATTTTCAAAGAATTATATTTAATCTTTGCATAACGGAATGATGTACAGAGTATGTGATTAGCAAGTCCGTAATCATTCCCCCAGAGCTATAAGAAGACAGGTTGATTCTGTCGTTAACCTTTCCGTATTAGTTACAGTATAATTCGATCCTTTATCAACTACATCCTTGAACTGAATCTTATGACTATGGGTGATGTCAAGTCATATATAGTGAGACGTTCGTTTTACTTGTACAGGCCGAGTCAGCTCAAAAAGATAGGTTAAGTGAAATCTGTATTTCTTACTCTTAAGCTATCACCTTGCAAGGATTTAGAGTCGAGTCTTCCACAAGCGATCCATGGATGTATCTCCCATTTATCGGGAGTGATAAATGCTCAATCCAATATATAACGACTCCACAATTACTTCCTGTGATACCCAACGTCTACTGTTCACACCCTAGAGTCATCTCTATTAAGGATCGTGTTACACCAGAGTCAAAGCATCACATTCCGTAATCCAGAATACCAATTAATATTCCTTTGAGTCTGAGGATTAGTTATACCTATTAATACCAATGAGATGAACAGGTGACAAGGATGAATCTACCCATCCTGTTATCTCAAATTGGATCCCCAATCCTAATGAACAACGTTTCATCGGATCTATGTAACTGTCCAGATATCTGTATATATGAAGCTTGTGAGATCAGCTTTCTGTCGGACAGAAGACATTGTTACATACAAGTCTCAACAGTGATATGTCAATCCCAAACATATCACTTGACTTGGGGTGGTTTTAAGTTTATCAGTTTACTATAAAGTTTTGTCTCACTTCATGCTTGTATGAACACTTTATAATCACTTTAAATAAACTTACGGATTTCCTTTTATTAGACTTTATTTAGTGCTTAAAATGGATTGCCTTTATATAGTTATAAAACATATATCTCATTAAACAAATGATATAAAGAACAATTCATTTAAATTAAGTTTGTATCCTAGAACAATTGTCTATAAGACACTAAACCCCAACATACTCCCACTTGGACTAAAGCCAATTGTTTCTAAAACTTATCCCAGTAGAAGTTAAATGACGATCATGTATTCTCTGGGTTAAAGGCTTTGTCAACGGATCTGCAACGTTGTCCTTTGTAGGTACTCTTTCTATTCTCACATCTCCTCTAGCCACAATCTCTCTAATGATGTGGTATCGCTTAAGGTAATGCTTGGATGCATTATGAGACCGTGGTTCCTTTGCTTGCGCAATGGCTCCATTGTTATCACAGTATAGTGTAATGGGATTGACAATGTCAGGCACCACACCTAGTTCTGTAATGAACTTTCTAATCCAAACCGCTTCCTTTGCTGCTTCCGTAGCTGCGATATACTCTGACTCGGTCGTAGAGAAAGCTACGCTTCCCTTCTTGGAACTCTTCCAACTGACCGCGCCCCCATTCAAGATAAACAGGTATCCTGATTGGGATTTATAATATTCTCATTTGTGAGATGACTTGCGTCTGAAAATCCTTCTATTTTCAGATCACCTTCTCCGTACACTAGGAACATATCTTTAGTTCTTCTCAAGTACTTAAGAATGTTCTTGACGGCAATCCAATGCTCGTCTCCCGGATTCCCTTGGTAACGACTCGTTACAGATAACGCGAACGCTACGTCAGGTCTAGTGCATAGCATAGCATACATAATCGAACCGATTGTGCTGGCGTACGAGACTACAGCCATGCGTCGTTTATCATCATCGGTTTTAGGACATTGATGATTGTTTAACTTTACTCCATGTAACAGGGGTAAGTTACCTCGTTTCGATTCAAGCATGCTAAACCGATTTAGCACCTTTTCAATGTATGTAGCCTGTGAAAGACCAAGCAGTCTTTTCGATCTATCTCTATAGATCTTTATACCAAGTATATAAGCTGCTTCACCAAGGTCTTTCATTGAGAAGTTATCAAATAACCATACTTTCACTGACTGTAAGAGAGCAACGTCATTTCCCATTAATAATATATCGTCCACATATAGTATGAGAAATGCTATAGAGCTCCCACTTGCTTTCTTGTAAATGCATGCTTCTTCGCAATTTTGTTCGAAACTAAATTGTTTTATGGTTTCATCAAAACGCTTATTCCAGCTTCTAGATGCTTGCTTGAGTCCATAAATGGATCTCTGAAGTTTGCAAACTTTATTTGCATCCTTCGATATGAAACCTTCAGGCTGCATCATATATACATCCTCAAGCAGGTTTCCGTTTAGGAAAGCTGTTTTCACATCCATTTGCCAAATCTCATAATCGTAGTGAGCGGTAATTGCAAGCATGATTCTGATTGATTTGGACATAGCCACAGGAGAGAAAGTTTCATCATAATCAATTCCTTGCTTCTAACGATATCCTTTCGCTACTAACCTAGCTTTGTAGGTGCTAACCTTTCCATCCATGTCTGTCTTCTTTTTAAAGATCCACCTGCACCCAATAGGTATTATCCCTTCGGGTGGATCAACCAAAGTCCACACTTGGTTAGTATACATGGAATCCATTTCAGAATCCATGGCCTCAAGCCATGCTTTAGAATCTAGACTAGTAAGAGCATCTTCGTAGTTTTCGGGTTCGTCGTCTAACACGGGAACCTCATCATCTTCTCCCACTAGAAAACCATATCTAACTGGGAGTTCACGAACTCTTTGTGATCTACAAATAGGTGGCACTAGAGTCTCATCTAATGGGACTCCTTCGGGTACCTCAACCGCCTCTGTTGTTTCAGTCGGTGTTTCTTCTTCTTGAACTTCGTCAAGTTCAATCATGCTTCCCTTTTGTGTTTCTTCGAGAAACTCTTTCTCTAAGAAGGTTGCGGCTTGGATACGATTACTTTCTGATCATCTGGATGATAGAAGTAATATCCCATAGTTTCCTTAGGGTATCCAATGAAGAAACATTTATCAGATTTCGAATCTAGTTTGTCGGACGCAATGCGTTTGACAAAGGCTGAACAACCCCATATTCTCATAAATGAAAACACGGGTTTCCTACCAACGAACAATTCATATGGTGTGGAACTAGTGGATTTAGTTGGTACTCGATTTAGGGTGAAGAGGGCAGTTTATAAGGCATAGCCCCAGAACGTCTTTGGAAGTAAGGCCATGCTCATAATGGATCGTACCATATCTAATAGGGTACGGTTTCTCCTCTCGGACACACCATTGTGTTGTGGTGTATAGGGAGGTGTCCATTATGAGCATATCCCACATTCAGTTAGATAATTCAGAAAATCATCTGAAAGATATTCGCCACCTCGATCAGATCGAAGCGTCTTTATTTTCTTTCCTAATTGATTTTCTACTTCATTCTTGAAGCATTTGAATTTCTCAAAAGCTTATGACTTGTACTTCATCAAGTAGATGTAACCATATCGGGTATGGTCATCTATGAAGCTTATGAAGAATCTGAATCCTCCTCTTGCTTGGACTGACATAGGACCACATACATCTGAATGAATGAGTCCTAGGGTGTCTGATACACGCTCACCTTTATTGCTAAAAGGTGTCTTTGTCATTTTACCTTTTAAACATGATTCGCATGTTTCCAATGATTCGGGATCGATTGGATCTATAAGCCCATCTGAATGTAGCTTTACCATGCGTCTCTTGTTTATGTGGCCTAAACAACAATGCCACAAGTAAGTTGAATTATCTAGCTTATGTCTTTTGGTATCAATTGCAAAAGCATGAATTTTGTAATCTAACACATAAATCACATTTTGTGAAATTCCTGAAAGATAAAAGATCGAATCTTTATAAAAATTGCAACTCTTGTCTTTTATTGAAATATGAAAACCGTCGTCAACAAGACGGCTAATAGAAATAATGTTGCGAGACATTTGAGGAACGTATAAACAATTCCTTAATTCTATTACAAGCCCAGAGGGCAAATTTAAAACATAATCTCCAATTGCGAGGGCGACAACTCTTGCTCCAATTCCTACTCGCAAGCTTATGCTTTCTTTCTTTAGTTCCCTAGTCTGATTTAGCTCCTGCATATTTGTACAAATATGAGATCCACATCCGGTATCTAATACCCAAGATTCAAACAGTGAAACTGTATTTATTTCAATATAAAACATACCAGATGTTGAAGCACCGCCATTTCCCTTCTTGAGGGAGGCTAGGTACTCCTTGCAGTTCCTCTTCCAACGCCCGTCTTTACCACAGAAGTGGCACTCTCCTTTGGGCTTCTTCACTTCCTTTCCCTTAGCTTTGTAGGGCACGGCTTTCTTACCTTTCTTGGGATAATTAGGATTGGGATAGCTCCCTTTCCTTTTCTTTGATCCCTCAATGACAAGAGCCGGTATGGCTTTGTCTTTCTTCATATTGGGCTCAACTGACTTGAGCATATTTGCAAGCTCTTCAAGAGAGGTTTGCAAGTCATTCATATGATAGTTCATAATGAACTGTGAATAACTTTCTGGGAGGGATTGAAGAATTAAGTCTATACTTAATTCGTTATCCATCGCAAATCCAATACTAGAAAGTTTGGTAATGTAGCCAATCATTTTGACACAATGTGTCATGACAGATGTGCCCTCTTGCATCCTACTACAATATAGCAACTTGGATATCTCGTAGCGTTCGCACCTGGTTTGTTTCCCAAACAATTCCTTTAGGTGCATGATGAGGGAATAGGCATCCATTTCCTCATGTTGCCTTTGTAATTCCGGTGTCATCGATGCAAGTATGATGCATCCGACATGATCATCATCAGCCTTATGCTTCTGGTAAGCATCAATTTCCTCAATGGGAGCATCATCAGCAGGGAGAGGGGGTATCGATGTATCAAGTACATACCCTATTTTATCGAACTTCAAAACAATTTTGAGGTTACGAAACCAGTCGGTGAAGTTTGAACCATTCAATTTGTTATCGGTAAGAATGTTTTGCAGATTGGTTTTAGTCATGATTATAAGAGTGGGTTTAATTAAACCTGAGAGTGAGAAAGAGTAAACGTATGTCATTCATTTGCTTAAAGTATATCAATCTAAAATTATAGGCCTTTTAGTCTATTTTAGATTGCTCCCACTATTTTGCCAAATTAATAGCCCTCCATATTAATTCGAAGAATTTCACAAATCCTTTAGTGAGCTAGGATCCTAACTCCTGAGATTTCGCCTTGAGTTTACTCAACAAGCTAGTCTCATTCATTAGGTAGATTCATGTAATCAATCACATCTTTAATGTGATTCCTAGGTTATTGGGTTACTAACCACATTAGTAACTAATATGCTATTCATATTAATCCCAACCGTCTTGCCCATTAGTTTATGATAACATGAGTTTACTCATCCAATTATCATAATCTAATTTAAGTATTACCTCATATTCATGAAAAATGATTTTCGATAATTCAGGTGTTACCGAAAGGACCCCGAGCTTGAGTTTACTCAACAACCCAAAGGCCCTCAGCACTGCCGGCTGAATTATAATATTAGGGAGGGGCAACCGATTTTAATAACTTGTTTATTTACTTAACTTTTTAATGAGGGATTTTATTTTAGGTCTCATAATCTAACTTAGTTTTGATTTGCTTTAGCATACATCAGACACATACATTCACATACATTGGCGTTATGGACATATCATCTAAATTATTCCGTCGAGCCAGAGATGGAATAAAAGGGCAAACCTAAGGAAATACTAACTATTACATATTTCTCTTTAGGTCCTCCGTCTTCTCCATGGCGCCTTGAAATTACATATTAATTTCTATACTACTAAAGAAAACTTCAATTGAATTGAAGGGAATCAGATGAGAGGAGAAATTACAATAGATAGTAGAAAGGCAGGACTCGCAGGCCCTATTTCAAAAATACCAAAAGACTAAAGAGGGTTCAAATATGTCCATAACTCCAAACATGCATAGACTCAATTAAATAAATTTAATTGGTTGATTACATAACTATCTTATGTAATATTTATGTTAATCACATTAACATATCAAATTAACTTTCATCTAATTTTACTTCTAATAGTTTCGTATCTTTTATATTAATCTTTAGATTAATATAACTATACAAAACTTTAATTATGCACGTCCCAATTATTTTGATTTTAATTCATTTAACCTTTTGATTTACAAATTGGTAAAACAAACTTTTAAACAAATTTTCATTCGATAATCAAAACAGAAAACTATCAATTTCTGAAACATATATATTTAAATATAAAAACGATTTTAAATATATATATATATATATATATATATATATATATATATATATATATCAGTTCTAAAACGGTTTTAAAACGATTTTCAGAAAATAGGAAAAACTACTATAGATTTCCGTTTTATCTTTAGAATTAATAAAACTGATTTTATCAATCTAACTATAAAACTAATAGATTTCGTTATCATGATTATCAACCAAAATAATTAGGAACATACGCATAATCTATTTTAATTAACAATTAATTAAAACTTATTTATCCTTAGAATTAATTAATCAAAACAATTTGTTAATTAATCCTAACTATAAATATTTATTCAATCCTATTGAAAAACTTCTAAATTTTCATATATGAAATAACGGATTTAACGATGTCTCTGATACCACTGTTGGAAATTAGGCTAAGGTATAGCAGCGGAAATATAAATTTTTTAACCTATTTCCATTTAACCACAAGATCCGTTAACCGTTATTTCATATAAAGAAGGATAAGAAGAAATACCTTTTAGAAGTTCTATCTACCGTTGCAAACGAAGTGCCCACAACTTCAAAAGAGATAGAAACTGTCTACCAATCTGCCCCTATCCGAAACAGACCTTCCAGACCTCCGAACGACAATCCCTTCGGTGGAAACGTGGAAGAATATGTCTAGAAGATCTTGTCCAAAAATCGCGACGATCCAACGGTTCAATCTCCGAAAATCCGCGCAATCGTGAACTGACCTGATGTAGGAGTAGTAAAACGAATTTCTCCCCTTTTGTTTGTTTTTCTTCTTCGAGTTCCCGAACATGAAATAAAACACGGGAAGATTAATTTAGTATCAACCGTTGAATAGCAACCAAAGTAGATTGCCTCTAACTAATCAACACAAGATCAAGGATAAAAGAAATAGATGAAAATCAATTGATCAAACGAAGCCGTAGAGAAATCTCGTCCTCGAACTAGGGGTGTCGAATTTTCTCTCTCTTAGACTAGGTGAATTTCGAAAATCACAAGTAGGGTATGGCTTGCTTGGATTTCGAAAATCTCAAGGGAAGGGGTATTTATAATCTCTTGTATCTAATCCCTAGTTAGATAGAATTAGGTTACTGAATAGGAATTCCATTCGGAATAGAATTCCTAATTATTATCTCACTGTATATCTAATATATTAAGGATAATAATAATAACCTTATTGGATAATAATAGGAGTATATTAATCTAATTAAAACTCCTAACTTAATTATCTCTTAATTAATTTAATTCATAGTCCTAATCTAATTATGATTAACAAAATCAAATTAATTATTCATGTATATTACTACATGAATTTCGACCCTCTTATGTCCATGGGCCTTATTGGGCTCAATTGGGCTTCTATCAATTAATTAACATCTATCTCTCTTTTAGGTTCCAAGTCTTATGTGTGATCCATTAGGTTCTTATTGCTTCTAGTCGTATGCAACGTTATTAAATTAATTTTGAAAGAATTATATGATTAGCATAACGGAATGATGTACAGAGTATGTGATTAGCAAGTCCGTAATCATTCCCCTAGAGCTATAAGAAGACAGGTTGATTCTGTCGTTAACCTTTCCGTATTAGTTACAATATAATTCGATCCTTTATCAACTACATCCTTGAACTGAATCTTATGACTATGGGTGATGTCAAGTCACATATAGCGAGACGTTCGTTTTACTTGTACAGGCCGAGTCAACTCAAAAAGATAGGTTAAGTGAAATCTGTATTTCTTACTCTTAAGCTATCACCTTGCAAGGATTTAGAGTCGAGTCTTCCACAAGCGATCCAAGGATGTATCTCCCATTTATCGGGAGTGATAAATGCTCAATCCAATATATAACGACTCTACAATTACTTCCTGTGATACCCAACGTCTAATGTTCACACCCCAGAGTCATCTCTGTTAAGGATCGTGTTACACCAGAGTCAAAGCATCACATTCCGTAATCCAGAATACCAATTAATATTCCTTTGAGTCTGAGGATTAGTTATACCTATTAATACCAATGAGATGAACAGGTGACAAGGATGAATCTACCCATCCTGTTATCTCAAATCAGATCCCCAATCCTAATGAACAACGTTTCATCGGATCTATGTAACTGTCCAGATATCTGTATATATGAAGCTTGTGAGATCAGCTTTCTATCGGACAGAAGACATTGTTACATACAAGTCTCAACAGTGATATGTCAATCCCAAACATATCACTTGACTTGGGGTGGTTTTAAGTTTATCAGTTTACTATAAAGTTTTGTCTCACGTCATGCTTATATGAACACTTTATAATCACTTTAAATAAACTTACGGATTTCCTTTTATTAGACTTTATTTAGTGCTTAAAAGGGATTGCCTTTATATAGTTATAAAACATATATCTCATTAAACAAATGATATAAAGAACAATTCATTTACATTAAGTTTGTATCCTAGAACAATTGTCTATAGGACACTAAACCCCAACATTCAAACGGATCTATTGCGTCATTCTCTTGGTCAGCATTCAGAATTGCAGGCCAATCCTGTCGTCTGAATTTCGCAGGCGTCAGGCTTGTCTTCTTCTGGCAGGTTCGTCTTCTAGCGCCAGTTCGTCTTTTAGCTAATGAACAGTTGACCCATGCATCTCGAAATTGACTCTATGCGTAATTCTAAGGTTTCTATTATTGGTGCAGACAGATGTCGGATCTTGTCTTTTAGCAAACGGATCATTCGCGATGTCCTGACGAGTACTCAGCTTGATTTTATTGACGTTGCTTTTGTTCTTTGTTTCTGAGTCATATTCTTACTCAGCTTCCTTATTCAGCTTCGTCTGCAAGCTTTAGTTTAGAGGAAGACTTCTTTTCTTTGATACTGAGTTGCGTTCCACTCAGCTTCTTTGGCCAGCTTCATCTTTAAGCATTTGTTCTGAAGATGACTTTTCTTCTATTATGCTGAGTTGCACTCCACTCAGCTTGTGATGTGTTCTCATGCTGACTTCGTCCTGTCTTACTTTTTATTTCTGTTTTCATTTATACTTATACTCAACATTGAACAAACATAGTAGTACAATTAAATCAAAACACTTAAATTTAATTGCCCCTTAATCATGGATTAACTTAAATAATTTTGTCAAATCAAAATCATGTGGAAAAGTGTTTCAACAGATACAGTAGATGATCAGCGCAACAAATCAAAGTGACCTCCAATCACAAAGAAAGCACCTGCCAGCAAAGAAGTGCAAGAGATCCTTGCAGAACGCACATCAACAACATCATCTCGATGCCCTCACACAGAGTACCTTGTCAAGTGGAGATCTCAAGGAGTAGAAGAGATAAGTTGGGAGAAAGCCACTGTCCTCCAACCTTTCTAGCACAACATTGAAGACTTCATCAAAACCCGTTCGATAGGGACGTCGAAACTCTGAGTGGGGGATAGTGTAAGGGGGGACTGTCTTTGTAATCACACTATGTAATAATGGGGAGAGAGTGACTCTAGTATACCCTATGGAACATTGTAATGGCCATTGGCCATAGACCTTGACATGGTATAAGAAACACTATAGGAGGGAGTGACATGTCATATCGGACTAGTCACTTGGTTGTCGGCCTTCTACCATCTCTAGTAGTTGCCCCCCTACTACTACGGGATGGGACCTCTGATGTAACATTGTTGCTTATTTATGAATGAGATCGTCCGTGTATTGTTCACTCTGATGTGCCTTATATGCTACTGTGATTGTGCGTGAATGTACTGGTTGCCTATGCTCTTATCGTGTATGTATTGCTATATCGCCTCTATAGGGCTTATGTCTAACCATTATGTGTGCCTATTGCAGATAGGTTGACTTAACTCTCTTGGATAACTTACTTCAGGGAGCACAAGTAAGCGCCACATGGGCTCCCTCGGCAGGCCCCATAACACATTGGACACTGTACTAGAATAAGGGCAAGGATTCAGTGGAGGCCAAAAAGAGAACGAAGAGATGGGTGATGACGAGGGACATGACGAGAGACAATATATGGCCCATACTTCGACATTCTCACGGGGTCATGCAAGTTACCGACCGCCTCAACATGCTAGAAATTTTCAATGTCAAAACACCGTCTGTCATCAAAGAGAAAAATAACAACTTCAACTATTTTTCCCAGATGTATTGCTGAGACCGTGACTACTCTTGGTCGCTGTTGAAACACAAGTCCCATTGAGTTTTTTTATTATGATAAAAATAACTATTAAGGAATTAGATCCCCAAACTATTTAATTTCAGAATTGAATTAACTTGTTTTTAAGTTAATGTGTTTGTTAAGTGTTTATTTTAACTTAAGCATAAATTGAAGACAACTTAAAAGGCCTTAAAAGAATTAAAGTCCCAATGTTTAAGTCTAGCCCAATAACTCAAAAGCCAAAACCGAAACCAAAAGCTCATTGAATGCAAGTTGACAAGAACATGAGCGTGTTGAATATAATTGGATAATAATAATATGGGTTAATATAAATTTATTGGACAAAAATAAAGGGTTACTGAATGCCATTGGATAAGAATAGGGAGTCATTTGAAACTTTTAAAAGTTTAGGAGAAAATTGAAGTTTTGGACCAAATATAGTGAGCAACAAATTTATTAAGTCATTTAGGTCCCGTTTGTTTGGGGCAAATATTGTGTTCTGGAAAAATTTATGCAGGGAAAATATTCTGCAGGAAAATAAAATATTTTCCTGTATTTGGCAACAACACAGGAAAATATTTTCCGGTGTTTGGCTACAACACTGGGAATTATTTTCCAACCACTAAAAACGTGAAAAAACACAAAAAAAAATTGGAAATTTGTTCAAAACACAAAAATTGAAAAAATGCGAAAATCACGAAAAGTAAAAAAATATTAAAAACATGGAAACATGGAAAAAAATGGAAAACACGAAAATGTGAAACAAAATTAATGTTAAAAATACGAAAAACGTTTTTTTCACATTTTCATATTTTTGGCATTTTTTGTACGTTTTCTCGTGTTATTATTATTATTATTATTGAGTAAAATTTTCTCGTGTTATTAATGTTATTATGTTTTTTTTTTGCATTTTTTTCTTCATTTTTTCGTGTTTTCACGTTTAGTTTTTCGGTTTTTCCCTTTTTCACGCTTTCTTTTTTTTGTGTGTTTTTTATTTTTCGCGTTTTGTTACTTTTTCATGTTATTCATGTTTTTTTTCATGTTTTTCGTATTTTTCACAGTTTCGTGTTTTTTACATTTTCGTGTTTTGTTTGCATTTTTTTGTCTTTTCATGTTTATCGCATTTTTCACTTATTGTCACGTTTTTATGTTTTAGCATTTTTCGCGTTATCGTATTTTTTCACGTTTTTTGTATATTTCGTGTTTTCTCACTTTTTCGTATTGTTCATGTTTTGTGCTTTTTCAAGTGTTTACGTTTTTTGCACTTTTTATGTTTTTCACGTTTGTTCACTTTTTCATATTTTTTGCGGGTTTTTTTTATATTCTCGTGTTTTGTAACGTTTTCACGTTATTCATATTATTTTGTTTTTCATATTTTTGTATTTTTACATTTTTTAACGTTTTCCCTATTTTTCTCTAAACGAATATGTTTTGAAAAGGGTAAAACATTTTTCCTTATTTCTTCCTTCTTTTTCCATTGACTTACCACTTATTTTCCTTTGACTTATTTGCCTGCCCAAACAAACACCGAAAGATTGGAAAACTATTTTCCTGCATAATATTTTTTTCCAAACAAACAGGACCTTATATAGATGATAATTATTTCTCTGAAATCCGTAATCACGCATAATACATGTTTAAATATAAACATAACAACATTAAAGGACTAATATCAAAAGCAATATTCAACCACATGGCAATTGTATGTACATAAGTACATTCAATTATAATCACTGCAAATAATTACATACAAAAATGTTCAAAGAAAAATATTTAAAATTGACCATTGCACTAAGTATCTGATACAGTGGCATTTTATGATTTTGGACAAGTTGTGGAATTTTAGATGTTGGGGTCAAATTCAGAAATTTACAATTCATTGCAATTAATTTAATTAGTAGTAATTGCAACTGAAGTTTACAAATTAGTTGTAATTAGTTTAGAATTAATTTAGTACTAATTGCAATTGCATTTGGAATTAATTGTAATTAATTTAGAATTAAATTAGTATTAAGTGCAGTTGTAATTCACAATTAATTGTAATTAATTTAAAATGGGAGAATGTGCAAAAATACCCCTAACATTTACAGCCATTAGCAATTTTACCCCTAATGTCGGTAGCCAAGAGCAATTTTACCCATAACATTGGCAGATATATTGTTCCTTATGCATCAATTGCATATTTGTTTGTTTAAAAAAACATTTTATATTTTCTGTAATTTAATAATGGAATTGGAGATTAATATTTATAAATTCGGTGAAAATTTTTAATTTTTTTTGTCCAACTTGTACAAAAGACAGTATATTTTTTAAAAATTTCACGTCTAATTATAAGTCTATGACTTGTTACTAATGAATGATAAAATGACTCACATGTGAAGTGAAGTGCAGATAACAAGATTCATGACCGAGAAGAAAGCTTATTTCTCCAATTAACTCAACTTGACAACATTAGGGGGATAAAATTGCTCTTGACTGTCGACGTTATGAGTAAAATTGCACCATTATGACCGACAGAGGTAAAATTACTCCTGGCTGATAAACGCCCGGGATATTTTTACGCCTTATCAATTTAGAATTAATTTAGTATTAATTGGAATTTACTGTTTTTTAGGTTTTTAAGTTTTTGGCTATTTAAAGGATGTTTTTACTGTAAGAATGACATATTTTAATTAATAAAACTTTCATTTTCTGAATTTCATTCTAGCAAAAAAAAAAAATGAGAAATAGGCTGAACCATGCCTTCATAGCAAATGATTCAGCAAGAAAAACAACATTCATTAAGAGGCAGAAGGGTTTATTGAAGAAGATGAATGAATTAACTGTTCTCTGTGAAATTCCGGGTTGTGCAATCATTTACAGCCCTTATGATTCTCAGCCGGAGGTTTGGCCGTCACCAGAGGGAGTTCAACAACTTGTTTCTCAGTTCAAAACGATGCCGGAAATGAAGCAAAGCAAGAATATTCTCAACCAAGAGAGTTTTCTCCCGCAAAGAATCAGCAAAGTGAATGAGCAGCTGGAGAAGCAGAGAAAGGAGAACCGAGAAGACGAGGTAACTCGGGTGATGTTCCAAAGCCTAGGCGGAAAAAGTATGATCAATCTGAACAGTCTGGATTTGAATGATCTTGGATCGTTAATTGATCAAAACTTGAAGGAGATAGTTGAAAAAATTGAAACCCTAACATATGATTCTGATGAAGATTCTCATAATAATTCTGATGAAGATTCTGTTCCGGTGGCGGAGGCTTCGGTGGCTGGAGATTCTGATGAAGAGTCGGTGGGACTTGGGGGAAGAATGCTGAGGCAACAATTGAGGGATTTTCGGCGCGGCTGCGGGTGGTGAAGATGAGGTGTTGCTGGAATTTTCTGATGAGAATTAGAAAAACCAATATGATGGAGTATGAACATGGAGATTTCAGATTCATTTGATCTTAAATTTTGTTGGATTAAATTAATTTTCTGTTTCTCTATTGTTTTAGCCAATTTGGCACCTATGAATAAATTAATTATTAATTATTTTATGGCTTAATACATCATTTTCCCTTCAACTTGTCCTAAAAATTTGATTCGCCCTCTAAACTTTCAAAGTGTCCTGATAGCTCCTGAACTTGTAAAAAACGTTCGATTATCCCTCTGAACACGTAAAATGTAATCAATTGATTATTCCGTTGAAAAAAATAAGTTAAATGCGAAAAATATATTGCAGGCGTCTTAAAACAAGTAAAACAATCAAGATCGGGGTGTGCGGTTGTAATACTAGAGAATACAATGTTTATAGTTGAGCAAATAATAAATTTATTTTTAATCTATTCTTGAATTATATAATAACATTCTAAGACACGTGGAATACAAGTTCGGCATTTAACTTATATTTTTCCAGTGGAGTGAATTGCATACTATTTTAAGTTCACATTTGAAAACGTTTTATTTCTCGTTTTGAAAACCATTTTAAGAATTTTAATTAATAGCCATTTAAGTTTAAAGAATCACCCATTTTAATTAATGATCGATATGTGTGGAAAGTAGCGTGGGAATTTAAAGTACGGTAAAGTAAATTACAACAGTTATGAGATATATAAATACATTCGCATAATGTAAAAGTAATTCTAATATAATATAACTATCATCAATGCCAGGGAGGTGTAGTGAGAGAAGCTCTGCCTTCTTACTAGGCTTCTCTCCCTAATCCCCGCCGCCCACCGCCCACATTTGCCTTCCCCCCTTTCCCTTCTTCTTTCCTTCTTCACTTTTTCTTGTTCTCCTCTTTCTTCTTTTTTTCTTTTCCTTTCTTTACTTTTACGCACCAGAGATCCAGAGGCACTCCTTTGTTCTTCAAAGTCTTAGATCCACAACAGAGCTTGGTGAAATCGGTGATATTTTGTAAATCTTTTGTTCCTAAACCTTTGAGGAGGATTCCTTCTTCCTCCTCCCACATTTATGTTTTTCTAGTTTTTGGTTATTTAGTTTTAGTCTAGGTTTGGATTTCATATATTTTACCGGATCTCCTAACCCGTTTGAACTGCATTTGCTACTCTTAATCCTTTCATTTGTAACCTTTTCTGATTTAGCAAGAGCGGAAAGGGTAGATCTTATCCGTAGAACACTAGATCTATGGGATTGTAAAAGAAATGACGCAGATCCGAAGGTTCAGAATGGTTCTAATGTTGGAGATTGGACTACAATTGCTTTTCCGCGAGCTTGGAGTTTCGAGGAATATATGATTTACTTGTTGTTGGTTGTTTTTGTTGCACCTTTAATGGCTCTTTTTGCTGTTTTTAGTCTTTTCATTATCCTAGTGGATCATGTATTAGGCCTAGCCTATACGTATGTGAGGTTTTATTCCTTGCTATTGTCTGTTTGTACTTGCAATTTTATTATCTAATGAAATATTAGCATTCCTATAAAAAAAAAATTCTAATATAATATATTATCTATATATCATATACTAAGATAAGCACTAGATTCTCTCCGCAAAAATCATTTTTTTATAGACATGCATATATATATATATATATATATATATATATATATATATATATATATATATATATATATATATATATATATATATATATATAAAAGAATATTTAAAGTGGAAGCATACTTTAAAACGTGAGTTTTGAAAACGTTTAAGATTAAGATTGATTGTTCGGAAAACAAGCATTAATTATTACATAATCTAATTTAATCTTTTTATTTAAAAACATTTTACTCCTAAAATGAATTAAAGCATGTCATACTCCCCATTCATATATACAAATGAATTAATTAATCAGCAACTGCATCATAGAAATAAAATAATTATAATAATAACATCCACATTTTATATATATATATATATATATATATATATATGTGGTCCGACCAGTTCAGATTTCACTAGAATCAGTAACCACGTATAATACTTATCTAATTGTAAACATAACCACATTAAAAGAAAAATATATGAAATAGGTAACTCGTTTACATATTTAACCCATTTACTCAACCTACTACATATCTAGACTGATTTTGTGTGACTTTCCTATAATACCCCTAACCCGTTTACACGAGAACGGCCGCTCCCCCTATCTCTTTGTTTTCGTAAAAAGTTGGCTCTTCCATTAATGATTTCAAGACTTTTGATCTTCATTTCTTCCTTTAAATAGCACGAAATCTGTGTTGAAACACCTTTCCACATGATTTTGATTTGACAAAATTATTTAAGTGATGATAAAAATATTCTAACACATTATATTTAAATGCTTTGATTTATTACACTAATATGTTTGTTCAATGTTGAGTTTAATTGTTTATAAGACATTGAGATTAAAAAGCCCAAAGGCCCATAAAGTGGAAGTCAAGCCCAAATCAACACATCAAGACCATTCGGCTCAAGAGTTCAAAACGAAGCCGTATCAAGCAAAACGACGACTCAGCAAGAGAAGGATCGAGAAGCCTTCGAGGCAAAAGCTTCAAGTGGAAGCTGCTGAGTTGGACGACAATGCAGTCTGGACAGCGGCAGACAATGTTCAACTTCTAGACAAAGTATTTCTACTTTGGGAAAAGTTCAGAAGGCGCAGGAAGCTGTCTCGTGGACTTTTCCTTAAATGTCGAAACATTCTGCCGAAGACTGACGAAGACAGAAGATGCAAGAATCCTATTGGCCAACAACGCTGAGCACGCCCAAAGTGACAACCACAGGAAGCCGTTTCCCTCCAACGGTTATTTCGAAATTCGAAATAACCAGGTGCCTCAAGTGTCACTATATAAAGGCCATCCATTTGCTTCAATCGATGCAGATCTTCAACTAGTCGAAACGCTGACCAAATTCATACTTGAAGTTTCTGTGAGAAAAGCAAAGCAAATACCTTACACCAATTCTTAATCTTTGTGTAAAAGTCTAGAGTGATTTTCAATCATCTAAAGTGTCTTAGCAATCGTTGTTTAGGACAAACACTTTATCATTTCTAGAAGAATAGAAAGGAGAGGCTGAGTACTCGGTTATAGTACTCAGCGTAGATATAGGAGTGAGTAGAGGTATAGAGGAAGGTACTTTTGTTATACTCAACTTCTATCTGTAAAAGGTTTTGTGCTCTACCTTTAAAGAGCTCAGTAGAGAATTCAAAAAGCTCGGAACAAGTTCCGGGGACTGGACGTAGGCGGAGAGGCCGAACCAGGATAAGTCTGCTGAGTAACATCTTTCTAACCCTTAAACTCCTTTAATATATATTGCTTGCTATAAAACTGACTAAGTAAAGAACTCACGCTGAGTTAAGTTTACTAAGAAGCTGAGCTCAGGAATAGACTCTAAGTGTTATTTCCTGACTCAAGTAAAGAAGCAGACTTAGTCACAAGTTGACTAAGCTTGTGTCTTGAATCTACTTAGTGACGCTGTGTAAACCTTTTCATAAGAAAAGAAGTCAGCCTCAACGGACAAATTTTTAAATAGTTCCTATCCCCCCCTTGGAACTAACTTGTCACGTTATAAGGGACCAACAAGTGGTATCAGAGCTTAAAAGCTCACTGTGCAAGGTTTAACTACCTTGAGCTGATCCCCACTATGGCTGAGAACATCACTCGGTTTCTCCTAGGAAATCTGACAACTCAGATTTTGCCTGAGGGTCTGTCCATAACTCGGCCTCCTCTATTCTTCGGGTCTAACTATACCTTTTGGAAGAATAGAATGAAAAATTTCATTCAGGCAACAAATATGAGTGCATGGCTATCTATAGTCCAAGGCCCATTTGTTCCTGTTGAAACTATTGATGGCCAAACGGTTGTCAAAGCTGAGACTAAATGGACAGAGGATGATCTCAAGAAGCTAAAAAATCATGCTTCGGCTATAAACATGCTTCAATGTGCTTTAGATGCTGCAGAATACAACAAGATTTCAGGTTGTGAGTTAGCGCAGGAGATTTGGAAGAAGCTGGAGGTCACCTATGAAGGAACCAACAAGGTGAAGGAATCCAAGGTCAACCAGCACATGAGGTTGTACGAGCTGCTTGAAATGAATGATGATGAATGAATCTCTGACATGAACGCAAGGTTCACAAACATCATCAACGAGCTCAATAGACTTGGAAAGATCTTCACTGAGGAAGAGCAAGTCAAGAAGATTCTTAGGAGTCTTCCTAAAAGCTGGCAAGCAAAGAAAACTGCTGTTGAGGAAGCTCAAGACTTAACCACCTACAAGTATGATGAACTCATTGGCTCGCTACTGACCCATGAGATATCAATGAAGAACTTCGAGGTGAAGGAGAAGTCTGAAGACAAGAAGCAAAAGTCTCTTGTCATGAAAGCTGACTCCACTGATGGGAGCTCAACAAACGATGAAGAAATGGCTATGTTCACTAGAAAGATGAAGAGGCTGTTCAGAAAGAATGACAAATATTCTAAGAAGCCTTAAGAAGTTTGATAAGTACAAAGCTGAGTCCAGCGACAACAAGTACAAGAAGGACAACTCAAAGCCCATTACATGCTTTTAATGTCATCAAACTGGCCATATCAAGTCAAGCTTTCCCACGCTGAGGAAAGAAAGAAAGAACAGCAAGAAGGCAATGGTGGCAACTTGAAGCGATAGTGATGAGTCTTCATCATCAGAAGCTGATGCCACTGAGTCAGCAAAGATTTGTTTCATGGCTGACGAACTTGCTGAGCCATGTGTTTCTGAGCATGCTGACCCCTCCATTGCATCTGACGATGAGGAACACTCAACTGAGGTAATGTCATTACCCTTGCTCAGAAATGAAATGGTTAATGCCCTGAGTGACCTCTACACACTTGTCAAAAAGTGCAATAAAAAGGTTAGAGCACTCAGCAGGCGATGTGACGAGGTTGAGGAGGTCAAACTGAGTGACCTTCAATATATTCTCCAGGACACTTCAAGTTTGCATAGTAATGTAGAAATTATGCAAAAGTTTGTCTCTGAGGTCCAATCAGATTCTAAGAAACTGAGAAAGGATGTCACATCAATTCAGAACCAACTTAAGGTTCCGAATAAAAGAAATATTCCTCTTAACACTGAGTACCGAAGTACTAGTCAGCAAAGATGGAATCCTCAACGGAATGTCCAGTGTGACTTCTGTGGGAAGAAAGGACACACCACAAAGGTGTGCTGGCACGCTCAGCACTGGGGTGCTGACCAGTCAGTGAGACATCCTAAACGGAAGGTCAGCTGTGACTTCTGTGGAAAGAATGGACACACTGTCCAACTATGTCGTCATAAAATGAAATATGATGCTTTACCTGTTGAACCTAACAAGCAAGGACCCAAAAAGAATTGGGTACCTAAAAGCAACTAGCTATATTGCAGGTAAGCCTGAGGTGTGCTGAGAAGTCAAAGATGTGGTACATTGACAACGCATGCTCGAGGCATATGACTGGTGATGAAACTCAGTTCATCACGTTTGTGTGTAAACGAGGAGGAAGTGTAAGTTTTGGAGACAACAAAAAGGGTAAGACAAATGAGTTAATTTTAACTGCCCCTCGTATTGATAATGTCTTTATGCTGAACTTAGAAAAAAAGTTTTCAAAAACTGTATGCTTAGTGTCAAAGGAAGAAAATTCCTAGCTATGGCACAGGAGACTTGGTCATGTAAGCATGGACCTCCTGGCCAAATTAGCAAGAAAGCAATTGGTTGAGGGACTGCTGATAGGGGCCAAAAACCCCTATCTTTGGGTACGGTTTTAGAACGGTTTTTAGCGTTATTTAGTTAATAAGCGAGCAATTCTCGCATTTAAATGCTTTTTGTGTGAGTTAGTTAGAAATTGGAAATGTTTTATTTACTTTTCATTGTTTAGGCACCGCCCAGGCACCGTTCAGGCACCGCCCAGGCATTGCCCAGTCGCTCGGTGAATTGAGCATCGGTGAGCAGCCCAGGCGCTGCTCGGCGAGCTGCCCAGGCACCGCCCAGGCACTGCCCAGGCACTGCCCAGGCACTGCTTAGGCACTGTGCCTGCTCGCCGAGCAGGCCCTCTGGTGGCCTGCTCGCCGAGCAGGCCCTCTGGTGGCCTGCTCGCGACGAGCAGCGCCTGCTCGCCGAGCAGCAGTGCCTGCTCGGCGAGCAGACCTGCGGGAATTGGTCAAAAAGACCAATTCCGCCCCCACGACGCCACGATGGACCCCACGACTTCCTACCTGCATAAGGACACGAAATAGGTGAAGAAAAGGGGCCGAGCCACGCCTATAAATAGAGTTTTTCCAATGTAAATTAGTATCTTTTATCTTTGTAATTTTCTTAGCTTTTCATCTTGAGAAATCCTCTCCACCTCCTCCATATCCTTCAAACCTCCATTGAAGACACCTCCGAAGCTCCGTTCATCGAGGATTGCTCAAGCTCCACCCTTAAGTCCTAGGAAGATGCCTGCATTGGTAGACAGGTTCCCTGAAATGGATTTTTCTTCTTTTATATTCTGTCTAGCCTCTGATACATGTTATGAATCCTAGGCTCATTGTAACTTCGTGACAATACTTTCATCTTTGATATATATTATAGTTCTTGTTCATTCAATTGTTTTAATGCTTTAATCTTTGTCTTACGCTTTGTCTGATTGGTTTAACTCATTCGATAATCCCAAAATCAAGTTGGCATATATTGCGAGCTGAATCTGACCTAGTCAGTGCCTATAGGATTGACGACCCTATAGAAGATTAAGCCCAAATTGTTGAGCCTTAGAGCTAGTTTCGGCCTTACAAGGGAATCACGAACTAGGGACTTTAGGAGGATAGGTCGGGTTAATCGCCTCGGACACAAGTGACTTAGGTTTTAATTAAATTGCTTAGACAATCTATTTTCATTATCATCGTATCTGATAACATTGGGATATTATCCTAAGGACCAAAAGGGATATTCACCTATGGAATGCCGCGTATTAATCCCCAAAAGAGATCCGGATGGCAGATCTCCACGATCCCACTCAAAGAGGTCCGCTGGCGAACCTATAAGGCGGATCTCCTCATCAACTTGATTCGTCACTGTAACAGCTGAAGCCGAGTCGGCCATAAAGGCCATTAATGAGCTATCAATTAGCTAAACCGCCAGTTTAAGGATAACTCATAACCACCATTAATGGAGCATTAATGGAGACCTTCTGGTTCCCAAAGGTTACGACTTCCAAGCTATATATAGCCTACATCCTTAGGCAATCAAGGTACACTTACAGATTCTCTACTTTCGTGCTTACAGTTTATTCTCAGAAATATTACTGACTTTGGCATCGGAGTGTCCCTAGCCGATCCCAACGGTGCCTCCCAAGGAAGTGCTCCGATCAAGGTTTTTCCCCGTTTTTCCCCAAGTCATCAATTGGTGCGGTGAGCGTGGAATCCTTTAACAAATAAAGGGTTTTCATTCACGGTTATAGGAAATATGACAAATGGAGATCATAACCCCTCCTCAGGGATTGAAACACCGCCAATAATGAGTGCTGGCCGCACTGATTCGAATGTTCCCACAACACAAGCTGAAAGTAGTATGCCCCCAGACGCATTCATCAACATGTGTGCGGAAGCCATAAGGGAAAGATTTGGCTCTGAAATGGGCGATCGCCTAAGGTCGTTCATGATCATTCCTCCGATTTGGAGCCTAGCGCCTTCATCTACGATATCTTCTTGGCCTCAGATGAATCTGGGACCAAACGCCCACAATTCT
Organism: Euphorbia lathyris; assembly: GCF_963576675.1. Classification (NCBI taxonomy): domain Eukaryota; kingdom Viridiplantae; phylum Streptophyta; class Magnoliopsida; order Malpighiales; family Euphorbiaceae; genus Euphorbia; species Euphorbia lathyris. Next base: position 5,809,618 of record NC_088918.1, read on the forward strand.
TCGTTTCTCCAAGCCCATAATACGGAATCCATGGTAACCACCACGACGACGTTAGGAGAACGACCGATCAATCAAGAGTTATTTCCTGCTGGCGCGGGAGGGAGTCAAAGAACCACTCAAACTTTGGCGGGCGGATCCACTAGCCAGAGGATTAATCTAGGCGGGTCAGATATCCCAAGGCGACCACGGACAAACCCCTCCATAGGTGCATCAGAAGGGCGGAAGCATAAGAAGCATAGAAAGGAGAAAAGTAGACGGTTTGAATCACCTTCGCCCCGAAAACCGAGATCTTCTCGTAGAGGTAGGTCACCCCCATCTACTGGACGTAGGCAGAGTAAAAGGCCAGTAGTCACACCGCATCCAAGTGGGCTGCCACCACCACCACCACACCAGGGAAATAATGAGCATATTCCTTCAGGAGGCGCTGGAGGAGATAACGGTCAAGCTCCCCCAGGCGAAAGAGGTGGGGGCGGCGGTGGAGGCGGGCATGGAGGCGGAGGCGGACATGACAGACAATCACCCTCGGATCCGTCTTCGGGATCCAGTTCGTCATCTTCCCCAAGCAGATCTCCACGGAGGGGTCGCCCAAGGGCGGACCCGGAGAATTTTGATGACAGAGTTCGAGCAGCGGTGCTCCGCATGAATGAGGAGAATGCCAGGCATAACCCATTCGCCAATCGTGATTCACCCTTCACGGCTTGGATTGAAGCGGAGGAGACGGATAAGCATTTTAAAATACCTAATCTCGCTATATAAACAGGTGCTGACAACCCGGAGGCACATGTTAGAAAATACCGAATATTGCTTCGCCTCAATCGTGCAACCGAGCCAGTGCTATGCAAAATGTTTGTCACCACGTTAGGAGGTCCCGCTTATGGATGGTTCCAATCATTGCCTCCTGGCTCGATTGATAGTTGGGACCAACTAAGCAGAGAATTTTGCGCTAAATTCGCTGGCTGTATCCCTCCAGTGGTCAAATCCAGGAAGCTCTTTGAATTAAAGTAGAAGGCGAATGAATCCCTTCGAGATTATATAAACTCCTTCAACAAATTGTGTATACAAATTGTGGATGTAGATATCTCCATGGCAGTGGAATCTCTGGTAAAAAATACCACTTGTAAGAGTTTGCAGGAGGATCTAATTCGCAAAAAGCCTACCAGCATGGCAGAACTAATGGAGCGCTGCAAGGACTTTATGGAGGTGGATGACATTCTCCGCGAATCTCTATCTCCTCATAGAAGGGACAGAGGCGATTCTCGCCATCGAGATAGAGAAAAGGACAAGCACCAGGATTCCTCCTCTAGAGGTCGGCGAAAAAGTTCTAAGAACAAATCGGCATTTGTCACCTCTTTCACGCCTCTCAATGCTTCTAAAAGTGAAGTACTTATGTGGATCGAGAACAGTCAACACAAACGGAGCATTTCATACCCCGAACCAAAAGGGGGGGAGTACACTAATACTGGTAAAAATCCTAAAAATTATTGTAAATATCACAGGAAAAATGGCCATGACACCGATGCGTGTTGGGAGTTGGCTCGGGAAATCGAGCGTCTCATTGAGAGAAGCAAATTGGATCGGTTCATCCAAAATGATGGCAAGAAGGGAGATGGTGATAGATCCCGAGAGGACCCAAAGAAGAAAGGAAAGGGTACCATTAATGTCATAGCAGGCGGACCTGGATATCAACCAATGCTAAAGAAGGCAAAGACCACCGCTCTTGACAGGACATAGTTAAATCGCCCCTTTGCTGATGTAGGTCCTGAGATCTGTCCTCATGCGGACGCATTGGTCGTCACTATGATGGTGGAAGGCTGGGAGATGAAAAGAGTGATGATTGATACTGGAAGTTCGTGCAATGTCATCACTAGAGGAGATTTTGCCAAACTCATGATTGATCCGATCCAAGTGGAGCCAACTGTGGTAGATATCCTAGGAGTGACAGGACACACCATCCAGACAAAAGGCCAGGTCACTCTGGATTGCGAGCTTGCAGACGATGATCAGGTTGGGAAAGGTGAACTGGAATTTTCTGTCTTGGATGGTCAGTTAGCCTACAATATCATCCTTGGACGGCCCTTTATCTCCGAAACAGCAGCCCTTATCTCCATATGCCACTTAACGCTTTACATCCCCACGGCCAAAGGAGGTGTAATGATCAGAGGGAGCCAAAAGGTGGCTCAGGAGACGTATTCAGCCTCACTAAGGATTCGCCTTCAATCTAAGGAGGCGGATGAGGAGGAGCTCGTCACAATGGCCTTGGGCGAGACAGAAATGTACCTCGTGGCGGATGAAAAACAGGTGCGAATGGCCAAGGGGCTCAAGGGCGAAATTAAAGACGCAATCACCAAGGTACTCCATGAGTCGGAAGATGTCTTTGCTTGGAAGGATGAGATCCTCCCTGGGATCAGTCCAGACGTGATCACTCACAAGCTTAACATTGATAAAGATGCAATTCCCGTAGCTCAGAAGCGAAGAACCATGGGCTTGAAAGACAGACGATGATAGAAGAAGAGATCACCAAGCTCCAACGGGCGGATGCCATTGAGGAGGTACTTTATACTCAATGGTTGGTGAACGTCGTTCTGGTGAAGAAAGCAGGTGGATCCTACCGCATGTGTATCGACTTTACAGATCTTAACAAGGCTTGTCCCAAGGACAACTACCCTTTGCCATGTATTGACATACTCGTGGATGGAACTGCCGGGCATGCAATGTATTCCTTTACAGACGTGAAGTCAAGTTACCATCAAATTCCCATGGAGCCTTCGGATAGAATTAAAACCTCGTTCGTGACTCATCAAGCCACTTATTGCTTCAAAGTCATACCCTTTGGGCTTAAGAACCCAGGAGCTACCTATCAGCGGATGATGAACAAAATATTCGCGGAAAGCAAGGGTGATAACTACTCAGTCTATGTGGATGACATGATCATTAAAAGCACAACCGTCGAAAAGCACGTGGATGATGTGAATGAGGTGCTGGACGTACTCCGACGCCACAATATTAAGTTGAACCCAGAGAAGTGTACTTTTGGTGCGACGTATGGAAAATTCTTAGGGTTCATGATCAAACAAAAAGGAGTTAGCCCAAATCCTGATAAGGTTAAGGCTGTCCTAGAAATGCAAGCACCACGGAACATCAGAGAAGTGCAACGCCTTAATGGGCGGATCATAGCCTTGGGCAGGTTTATCTCTTGTTCAGCATGCAGATGTCAGCCCTTTTACGAGGTCATCAAAAAGCAAAAGGCGTTCGAATGGAGCGAAGATTGTGAAAAGGCCTTTGAAGGGATCAAACGGTTTCTCACGGAGCCGCCCATGATGAGTCGGCCGATGAAAGGTGAGGACCTCTACATGTACGTATCGGTTACGGATAAAGCTGTGTGCACGGTCATGATTGATGCGCCCTCACCTAAGTTGGGATGAAGACTCACTAAGGGATAAGTGTACCTCATCGTTATCAAGTAATAAATTTCTGGTTAAGTCCAGGTTATCGTCCACAGGATTTATTTCTGCAAGTATCGAGCTACTTGGTTTCAGGAGTTATCTAGGCTTAGGGGGTTTTGAGTTTGTTTGATTAAGTTAATCTACTCCTAGGTTGAATTATACTAATCCTAACTAAGTTATCTGATTCTAACTAAGTTATTCTATGCCTAATTAAGCTACTCTACCCCTAATTAAGTTAAACTACTCCTAATTGATCTTTCACTAGATGCAATTATCCGAAGGAACATGGTATGAACGATAATAATGAAGATAGAATATTAGGTCTATTGAATAAAAACCTAATCTGAGTCACTTGTATTCAAGGCGATTAACCCTACTTACCCTCCTGTTAGACAAGGTGCCGAACGGCCTCGCCCGGGCGGACCGGGGGGTGGACACCTCATGGCGACGTAAGCGATGATTGGCACCGAAAGCAACCAATCGTGGCATCAAGCTGCTCGGCAGGACCGGAGCTCGGAGTATGGAAGAGTCGCCACCCACGAATGGGAAAATGAACACCGATCCCTTGCGGGAGACCGGTGAGGGTTCGAGAAACTTAGGTACGAGCCGAGAAGGCTAGCTCCTTTCCGGAGAAAGGCTACTAGGCACCCCGACATCGCCCGGTTATGAACCACCAGCCTCCTACTCAACGTGTTAGGCGATAACGGACTAATCGCATATTTCTTTAAGTTTAAAATTCATTTGAAACCTTTTCTTTCTCGCTTTGAAAACCATTTTGAGCATGTTATTCGAAAGCCATTTTAGTAAAGAATCACCCATTTTGCATAAATTTAAAGTATATAGGAGAGAGGGGGAGAAGAAAGAATTGATTTATTCACAGTGTGATTTTATGCTTTAGACTATACACTAACTCTACGCTAATCTCATTCCCCAAAAACGAGTTTATTTACATGGTTCGTACCTTAATCGCCGTTGGAACGATTTAGGCACGTTTCAAAACCCCGTTAATGACGTTCACTCGAATAGCCGTTGGAACGACTCGAGCGTTTGAAAACGTTGAGAAAACGTTTTTAATCTAAAAGCGTGGTGAAGCATACAAGTCAATTTATTTTGTACAAAAACCATTTAGTTAGGAAAACAATTCAAAACTTCATTATTCACAAAAGCAATTTTAATTACAAGGTTCGCTTAATCCGTCGTTGGAACGAATTAAGGTTTCAACACGTGATATTTTAGAAACGATTTAAAAACAACAAGAAAACATTATTTACACTTTGGGAATATCTAGAAAAGCTTTAATTTACACAAATAAGTTAAACTCCTTTTTGTCTTTTATTTTTCCTTTTTCACTTAATTATCCTTCATTTGAATATAATGACAACCATTAATAAATTAAATCCAAATTCATCCAACCCAAAACATTTGAAATATATACATATAGATGTCAAAAGGAAAAGAATGAATATATACATATATATACATTTTTAGCAAAAATGGTAATTATACCTATAGATTAAGAATGAGGTAAAGAGAAGATATATATATTATGATTATTAATAGGTAAAAATAGTAATGAAAATAATACTAGATATACAGTAAAACCTCTATATAGGAATACGTTTGGGACCGGACAATTTGTATAACAATTGGGAGGTTATTCTTATATAGAGTTTGGTACCCAAAAAAAAAATCAACACTTAAAGTTTATAAATTTAACAACAATAAGAACTCTCTAATTTTTATTATTCAAAAAGTAATTATGCAACGTTGTTTAACAACAATAAAGAATTGGAAGAGTTTTGAGTTTAGTTTCCAATACATAAAGAAAAGAGTTTTATGGGAAAATGGTAAGAATTTATAGTTAAAGTTGGAATTTGTGTGCCAACTCATATTTAATCTCAATAATTTTTAAATTTTTTAATAAATTTTGTTTAAATCCTTAATACATATATACATTATTTACATAATTATTCCTATATAGAGGTATAGTTTCTAAAGGTGGGACTTGGATTATGTATACAATTAACATTTGGGAGGTTATTCTTATTTATAACCGGCCCAAGTTGGGACCGAATTTTTTTATAACAAATTGGAGGTTATTCTTATATAGAGTATTCCTATATAGAGGTTTTACTGTAATACACTTTTATTTTAATAAAACAAATGTAAAAAAAAGAATGAACAAGGTTCATAAATAAGAAAATAGCATTTAACCCCAAAATAATTTTTTACATAATAACTATATGGAAATTAACCCACCCAAATGTACATCCCAATATCAATACCCAAAATAATATCTAATAACCCAAAAGCATTTATTAATTATCCCAAATGGGCCAAGCAAATAATCCACAAAAATACTAATTAGATATAGCTTAAATGAGTTTAAAGAAAACCTATATATACATATATATATATATATATATATATTTTTTTTTACAAAGTTAGAATAATATAAATAATACCCAAACACAAAATGAGTAAATATATAATAAATAATTATTAGTTATATACCTCCAAAATAATTTTAATAAAATAATTACATAATTATATATACATATATCAGGGACCAAATATCAAAAAGGTTAAGAAAATGGGGTTAAAAGGCATTTTTTTCGAATTCCAGCAGCTTTACCGACGGAAAATCCGTCGCTAAACTGCCTTTACCGACAGAAACGGAAGAATTACAGAAACAGCTCCTATATTTTCCAGATTTGATGAAAAACCTTAGATCTACTCTATTTCATCATTTTAGCCCCCAAACTATCCCAAATCGGGTCATTGTTTGTAACGGGGGATTCTAAAACGACGTTTTCTTGAAAATAACGGTTCAAAATGTTTATAGAACAACGGATCTACGACGTTTGGATCCCGAACTACCCTTGAATCGGGTCACGGTTCGTATTGGGATCCGAACGAAGTTTTTATTTCAAAACCAAAACTAAATACTTGTTCAAATGCAAAATGAAAAATTAACTTAACAAATCTAAACAATAAAAGTGTAAAAAACAAGTAAATAACTAGATCTAAACAACAAAAATGCAATAAATAATTAAATGGGTCTAGTTCCTCAGATTATTACCTCTTCAATCGGTAATGGGGATCCAAATCAAGTCGATTGATTGTGTTTTGAGTCGGTTTTTTATGTTTTTTGGAGAATTCGGGTCTCGTTGAATTTTTCCAGGGGTTCGGGTCCAATTTTCTTCTCCCAAAATGCATTGGGCTCCATCCTATTTATAGGCAAATGGAGCCCCAAAATTAAGGTTTTTTTTTTACTTGGAGCCTAAGGGTAGGCTCCAAGCAAAGCTAAATTAACTTACTCTTGACTTGGAACCAAGGGTAAGCTAATTTGGCTTAATGACTCATTATTATAATTATTATACTTATTATAATTATTTGATTTTAATTTTTTTTTTTTTTTTATAAATTGTAAACTAAAATTGCACTTGGCATTTGGCCAAGTGCAGCAAAATGCACTTGGCCGAATGCCAAGTGCAGGGGGCTGGGCCTGGGCGGCCCAGCCCCGTCACGGGCCGTCCAACGGCCCGTGACGTAAATACCGGCCCCCGACGGGGCCGCGTTTATATATACTAAAAAAATAAAAAAGTTTAACTAAATAAAATACACCTAAAAATAACCAAAACTAAAAAATGATTTTTATCGAAAATGATTTTCGTCAAAACCGATTTTATAAAATTAGCTTTTATAAAATCGATCTTTTTACAAAACCATATATATTTTTTGGATTGCTCGGATACCAAAATAAAACGCTCAATCGTCCCGAGATTTTATTAGTAATGAAATTAATAAGAAAAGGGCGTGAAATACCCCGAACTCGGCGAGACAATTTAAGATTTCACTCGCGGAACCGATTCATCCGTCATCTCGATTCGATTTCCGAATTCGATCAAACCGGTCTCCACGGTTCCTTCGAACAACGTTTTTTTTTATTTGTTATTTTTTATTGACTCATCATTTATTTCAATCGACTGATTTGGATCCCTTTTTATAATTTTTCTTCATCGGTCCTCCGACCCCGGTGTCTACAGTTGCCCCTACTTTCTATTTTTGGCAGTGACATGTGTGCTTTTTCGAAAACCTCTTTTCGTGAATTCAACACATGCAATGCGAAATATATTAAAGTAAAAGACACCTATAGAGTGGGAGGAGAAATACCTGATCTCCATGACGCAAGTTCCTATCTTGTCTTCAATCTTCACTTTGGCTGTCCCGTCCTTGCCTCTGAATCGGCTGCCGGCGAACGCTCCTTTTGGGGCCCCTAGTCTCTAAATCGACCGCAAGTAAAATGGCTCTTTCTAGTGACCCTAGTCTAAATCGACCGCAGGTAAATGGCTTTTTCTAGCGACCCTAGTCTAAATCGACTGCAGGTAAATAGCTTTTTCTAGCGACCCTAGTCTAAATCGACCGCAAGTAAATGGCTTTTTCTAGCGACCCTAGTCTTCACATCGACCGCAGGTAAAGTTGCTTTTTCTAGCGACCCTAGTCTTTATCTCGACCGCAGGTAAAGTTGCTTTTTCTAACGACCCTAGTCTTTATCTCGACCGCAGGTAAAGTTGCTTTTTCTAGCGACCCTAGTCTTTATCTCGACCGCAGGTAAAGTTGCTTTTTCTAGCGACCATAGTCTTTATCTCGACCGCAGGTAAAGTTGCTTTTTCTAGCGACCCTAGTCTTTATCTCGACCGCAGGTAAAGTTGCTTTTTCTAGCGACCCTAGTCTTTATCTCGACCGCAGGTAAAGTTGCTTTTTCTAGCGACCCTAGTCTTTATCTCGACCGCATGTAAAGTTGCTTTTTCTAGTTACCCTAGTCTTTATCTCGACCGCATGTAAAGTTGCTTTTTCTAGTGACCCTAGTCTTTATCTCGACCGCAGGTACTCTTTCATTTGCGTATCTCCACATCCATCGTTCGACCCTAATCTCTACATCGATCGCAGGCGTTTTCATGTATTGAAGACCTCCAAATCGAACATCCGACCCTAATCTATACATCGATCACAGGCGTCCTTTCGTTTGCATATCTCCAAATCCATCGTTCGACCCTAATCTCTACATCGATCGCAGGCGTTTCCTTGTATTGCAGATCTCCAAATCGAACATCTGACCCTAATCTATACATCGATCGCAGGCGTTTGCTTGTTTCGCATATCTCTAAATTAACCGTTCGACCTTAATCTCTACATCGATCGCAGGTGCTCTTCGTTGATGATAGCTGGGCTTTATCACTCGTCCAAGAGTTGGAATTGAGACCTCGTCCAAGAGGTTTTGACCGCAGTCGCTTTGATATTTGGGCTTTATCACTCGTCCGAGAGTTTGTGACTGCAGTCGCTTCATGCCGTGGACTGGATTCCGTAGCGGGCCTGTGCCCATTGATAATGCCGTAGACCGCATTCCGTAGCGGGGCCTGTGCCCATTGATAATGTCATAGACCGCAGTTTGTAGCGGGGCTTGTGCCCATTGATAATGCCATAGACCGCAGTCCGTAGCAAGGCATGTGCCCATTGATGATCCCATAGACCGCAGTCCGTAGCGGGGCCTGTGCCCATTGATAATGCCGTAGACCGCAGTCCGTAGCGGGGCATGTGCCCATAGATCAAATCCTAATTTGCCTATCGAAGCCTGCCTAGACTTGCACAAATTTCGTGGAGCTATCCAAGTATTTCTGCGTGCGGCTTGACTTAAGTCACGCCCATCATCTGGTGAGTATTGTATAACCTAGTGTAGTGATATGTATGCACATGATTATGAATGAATGTATATATATTTTCTCTTTTTTTTTCTTTCTCCTTTTTTATATTGCTTCCCTCCTATTTTTCTTTACAGGGAGGCCTCCATTCTATGGGCCGAATAGTACAGGAGGGCGTGGTGGCCGGGCGAGGAGAGTCACTACGGAATGATGACGCTCAGATCATACATCGTTATTGATGCATCAGAAATAAACAGGCTTTCGTTCTAAACACTTGCTCGCGCACGAACAAAGCTTAAAACCGTCAACTATCGTTGAATCGCGCGCGACTAACGAAAATTGGAAAAAAAGAGAATAAACTCTGCAATTCTTATTAATCAATAACTCCTTACATAAGGTGGAGGTCGAGCCTTTATATAGGCTGACAAAATAAAACCTAATCCGAAACCTAAAAGGAAAAGGAAAACAATAAAATAAGAAAAGTGCGCTAAAACACAAAAAGGCCGATTTGAGGCCCTAAACGACCTCGGGTGGCTAAAAAACACGTCCACCGAATCCAACAAAATTAGGGTCCGAAATCGCTAAATTCCAACAACCCGTTTTATCTTCAAAATTTCAGTTTCGGGTCCGTTTTCTCCAAATAGTTTAAGGCCCGCTCCACTTCATCAGTTATCGAGAGATGGAGGATGAGTGCTCCAGCTGGGAGGAGCGAGGCCGGGCAACCGAGGAGAGGAGCCGTGTGGATATAGAGGTCCAGCGAGCTACTGAGGAGAGTTTGCGGATTGCGGTAAAGGGTCATCGGATTGCCGAGGAGGCCTTAGCCGAGGAGTGGGCACCTTACTTCAGAGGCTTTGATTCGCTTGAGGGCTTTTGGGACTTTGGGGTTCCTCCTCCTTGATAGTCCCGTCATTATTTTGGTTTACGACTTTATTAGTACTACCGTGATGTATAGTGGGTATATGTGAAAAAGATGTTTGTGTAGGCTTTTTATTTGGTGGTGGGGAAAAGAAATGTATAACTCATGACTTGTAATACCATGCATTCAGTCGATCATAATCATTTCAAACATTCTCTTCGAATACATTCATGCCTTTATTTATTTACAAGCAACAGAAATACTTAGCCACTTACACATTATTTCCATAATTGCTCAAGATATAACTACTGTTACCAGGACCCGCCTTTTTTCGGTTTTCAGGTCCCAGCGATTTTTCAACTCTCCTTTTATTATCCCGAAATTTTCAAATGAGCGCCCTCTTGGGTTTTCACTCATTGGGATGTCCCTTATTGTTGCATAGATCGCCCTTTGCGGGTTTTCAATCTATCGGGAATTTTTATTTCTTTTTTTTTTTACGAAAAGTATTTCTTGAGCCTATCCAGATTGGTAGGTTCGGAGAACTCCATGCCGTCCATAGTACCAAGCTTCACCGCCCCCTTGCTCAGGATCTTCTTCACGAAGAACGGTCCTTCCCAGTTTGGCCTAAACTTGCCCCTAGGGTTAGTGTGCGTCATTCGGATCTGTTTCAGCACCATATCCCCTTCTTTGATAGGGCTGGCCTTGACCTTTTTGTTGAAGGCCCGGGCCATCCTTCTTTGATATAACTGCACATGGTAAAGAGCCTCCATCCTTTTCTCATCCACCAACGCCAACTGTTCATATCGCTTCTTCACCCATTCCGTCTCGGGAATCTCTGCTTCTACTGCGATTCTCAACGATCTCTTTTCAACCTCAATTGGGAGAACGGCCTCTGCCCCATATACCAAAGAGAACGGTGTTGCCCCAGTAGACGTTCTAACCGTCGTGCGATAAGCCCATAAAGCGAGCGGAAGTTGCTCGTTCCAATTCTGATGCGACTCCACTGTCTTTACGAGAATCCTCTTAAGGTTCTTATTTGCGGCTTCTACTGCCCAATTAGCTTGCAGACAGTATGGAGAAGATCTATGATGCTCGATATTGTACTCCTGGGAAAGACTTTTTACTTCTCCTTGAAACTGGACCTCATTGCCCGTGATCATGTGATGAGGCACCCCGAACCTGGTGATTAGATGCTTTTCAATAAACTTCCTCATCTGCTTTGATCCCAGCTTACTAAACGATTCTGCCTCTACCCACTTGGTGCGGTAATTAATGGCAACTGCGATGAACTTGTGTCCATTAGATGCATTAAGCATCACCTCGCTGACGATATCGATGCCCCAAGCTGTAAATGGCCAAACGGGTGCCAACATGTGTAGTTCCATAGCTGGCAGGTGGTTATAATCCCCGTTGATTTGACAACCATGGCATTTCTTCATATATTCGTTTCAATCTCTTTCCATGGTGAGCCAATAGAAGCATTGCCTTACGATTTTCTTTGCTAATACTGCTCCTCCCATATTGGCTCCACAAATTCCTGAGTGTACCGACTCTATTGCCTCACGGGCTTCTCCCTCGTCCAAGCATCTCAATTGTAATCCATCGATGTGCCTTTTGTAAAGCAAATCATTGTGGATGACGAACTGATGAGCTAACCTCCTGATCACAGCCTGATCCCTAAGTTCTGATTCTGCTGGATAAGTCCCGTTTTTCATGAAATTCACAATGTCAAAGTACCAAGGCTTCTCGTCTACTCCTAACAACATTACATCTTCATAGCACGGTTTGTGGGACCTTTTTAGCACCAAAGGCTTTGAGGCAAGATTCCGTGGATTATCCCACACCGACACCAAGGTGGCCAAAGCATCCGCTGCTTGGTTCTGTGCTCGGGGAATGTGATAAAAGCGGCACTCGCTGAACCTCTGTGCCAACCCCTCCAGCTGGTCTAGGTATGGGCGCAACCTTTCTTCCCTTACTTCCCAGTTTCCTTGTGCTTGTTTGATAATCAGCTTTGAGTCGCCCCAGATTTCAACGTACGATGCTCCCAATGCTGCTAAAGACTCTAACCCGTAGACGCATGCTTCATACTCGGCCGTATTATTAGTGAGAGGGAACGATAAATTCTTTGCCATTGGGATCCTTTCTCCTTCTGGAGAAATAAGTAACACTCCTACCCTTGCTCCACTTAGGCCTTGTTTGGATGGGGGTTTTTTAAAGTAAGTGAGGGTAGGTAGTCTTGTTTGTTTTGAGGTGTAATTGAAGGTAAGAGTAAGTGAGGGTAGGTGAGGTGAAATTTGGCTGATTTTCTTTACACTCCAATTTGGGGGGTAGACAAGTGACAGATCTTTCCTTTTCCAAAATTACCCTCTTTGTTTTATTTTATTTACAGGGTCGATTTTGCCCTATTTCAAAGGAAAGAAGATACGTGAAAGCCGCACATCACCTTTTCTTTGTCGTCTTCAATCCAGCCTCCAGGTAACATTTTTCCTTCATTTTCTTCGATTTTGCTCTCTTTCTTCTTCTTTTGTTGTGATTTTTTACTGTATTTTCTCTATTTCTTATTCTTTTCCTGTGATTGTACGTGACTTTAAACGAAGATATATGAATATAAGATTTGTGATTATTCGTGCACGATGATTTTTTTTCCTGATTGAAAACATGTCTATCTGTCTGAAAATATTTCTCATTGTTTACCAAGTATTTCTCTCTCGTTGAAATGTGAATGTGGCTGTGAAGAGTGGAAAAAACACCACCTGGATATGAAATTATTCTGCTGCAAATAAATTAGTGAAGAAGCCCTTTTTTTTTACATGTATTGTAGAGAAGGGATAGATTAGTGAAGTGCAGGGACCAAACAAACCAATAATATATTAGTGAAGTGCAGGGATAGATTAGATTCACTAATTTATTTGATATTGGTTTATTTGATATTGGTTGGAAGGGATAGATGATAGTGCTGAACCTTTATTTGCTTTCGATTTTGTCCTTCCTCCTGCATATTCATTCAACATTCCTTCCAAAAAAAATATCCACTTTTAGCAGATGTTGAATTCCTTGTTAAACTCATTTCATAAATTTAATTACATTCAACACTACACCTAAAAAAATGAGGGAAACAAAGACAAAGAGATAAAGTACCAAAATAGGAGAAGCATCAATTTAGGCTAACATACAAAACAGTACAAATATTAGGCTAACATACAAAACAGTACAAATATATGTTTAACGTTTAAAAAAAGAGTATCAATTTAGGCCTCGATCAATGACGTGCCTTGTTCCGTTATCGAGGCCTAAATTGGTACACGTTAAACCTATATTAGTACTATATATGTTAAGTCTAAATTGATACTTTTCTAAAAACTATACACCTATACTCTCCCAAAAACAAAATTATAAAAGAGATGAACTTTGAAACTGATCAATTGAGACTGGTTTAGTGGTTTGTAGAGTAATGGGAGGAAATTGAGAATGTAGAAAAGTTAGAGCAATGGATTATATATATAATATACGGGACATAAAGAAATAATAGAAGTGTTAACAAACAGATAACATAAGTTTAACCACTTGCTCACATGGTTTTGTAATAATAAAGAATGCTTAAATTGTGAAGTGGGAAATTTTCCAGGATTGCATTTTTGGCACTATGCCTTACTACTTTATATTTTATTTTCTCACTAATTCATGTTATATTTTTCTTCGAATCTGGCTTGTTAGCTGTACTTATTAGTGCTGAAATTAAAGTTTGCAAGTTTTAGTCAATATTCATCTTTACATCATTTTGAATTAATTCAATTCATTTAATAATTTAACATTCATTTCTTATGTTTAGATGAATCAAAATAGTGATGATGAAGACTTTGAGAATTTACAACATATACACCATTTAGCATGTGCACAAGTAATTTCTATAGCGGCATGTTGGTTTGTGAGATATATGCGCCGAACTAGGAGTCGTAGTAGTCAAATTACACATGAATTAAGACTTGGAGGAGAAAAAATTAGAGATGATTTGCTCTCAAGATTATTTTCAAGTGCACATTGCCATAGTATTATAAGAATGGGTCCACAAGCTTTTATTAGATTATGTGATATGCTAGTAATTGATGGGGGTCTTAGACCAACAATGCGTGCAACTATTCAAGAACAAGTTGCAAAAACACTTTACGTGTTAGGACATGGTACTACTAATAGGATATTGTCTTTCCTCTTTCGTCGTTCCGGTGAAACAACAAGTCGCCATTTTTACAATGTCTTAAAAGCTATAGCAGAGTTGAAAGACAAGTTTCTAAAACAACCAGATGGAAGTCAAATTCCTTCGGAAATAGTGAACAACAACAAATTCTACCCTTTTTTTAAGGTCATAAAAAGTTTAGTAAATTTTTTAAGTTTTAGTTTGCTAAACTTTATATATTGATTTAACATTTAATATCAGGATTGCATTGGTGCTATTGACAGAACACATATTCGTGTTAAAGTATCTAACAAAGATGCACCTAGATATCGTGGTAGGAAAGAATATCCGACACAAAATGTGTTAGCTGCATGCACATTTGATCTAAAATTCACATACGTGCTATGCGGGTGGGAAGGAACAGCCTCAGATTCGAGAATTATAAAAAATGCGTTAATTAGAGAATGCCCTCTAAAAATTCCTCAAGGTAAGACGAATATATAAATTATTTAGGTTAAAATACATAAATGTTTCACTTGTAATAATAACTTTATTGCACCTTATAGGAAAATATTACCTTGTTGATGTTGGATTCATGTTGAGAAGTGGACTTATTACACCTTATAGGGGAGAGAGATATCATTTGAAAGAATATTCAAGAAATTCACCACGAAATGCACGCGAGTTATTTAATCTTCGACATACATCTTTGCGTAATGCAATTGAACGAGCATTTGGAGTACTTAAGAAGAGATTTCCTATTATAGGTAGCTCAACAGAGCCTCATTTTGGTGTTCCCACGCAAAACAATATCATTTTTGCATGTTGTATTATACATAATTATTTGATGGGTGTAGATCCAAGTGAAGAAATTATTGCAGAAGTTGATGAAGAGCTTCTCAATGTTAACCATGCGCAAGAAGAGCATAATAACAATATGGAACGTAATGAGGAGACTGTTAGGGGAGAGATGTTGAGGGATGTCATTGCAAATGATATATGGAATGCCTACAATGCATGAACTATTTGTTTTATTTCACTTTGTTTGTTGATTTGCTTTATTTAAATTATTTAATAACTATTTGTAAGCAATACTTTATTTATTTATGAAATTGATTGTGTTTTGTTTATTGTGTTTTGTTTAATAGCAACTTTATCATTTTTTATGTAGCTATCAATATGTCGAAATCAATATTGAAAAAATCTGATGCAAGTAGCCTATGCATATGGACACCTCTTATGGACGATGCTTTGATTGATGCATATTTGCATCAACACGTGCTAGGAAATAGGGTTGGTGGAACTTTTACTAGTCATGCTATTTGTAACATTGTGAATGAATTGAAGGAGAAATTTAAGGATAAGCCTCTCAACAAAGAAAGAATTCAAAATCGTTTGAAACATTTAAAGAGACAATTTGTTTGTTGCTATGATATTTTTAAGAATGGGATGAGTGGATTTGGATGGTGTCCAACAACCGAAATGTGGAATGCCGAGCCCGAAGTATGGGAAAAGTTAATAGAGGTTAGTTTAATTACATTGCAAAATATTGATTTTTTTTTTATGTGCATATAGTGAACATGTTATTAATATTAGGATATAACATTGATTTTTTATTTAATGTATAGGCCAATCCAGCAGCTGTTGAATGGATGAACAAACCTATAAGGAATCATGAAAAGTTGGTGCAACTTTTTGGACAGGATAGGGCTACCGGTCATCAATCTGAGACTGTTTTAGAACTCCGAAAAAAAAGATCCCGCAATGCATTTTCTAGTGGTTCAGTTTCAGCAACCGCAACTTCTAATTGTCCAGATTCAGACACAATTGATGGAATCAATTTTATGGTTAATGAAAATGTGGTCACTTTGGAAAGTTTTAATGTGCATGGAGATACTCATGATGATGAATATATTGGAGCAACTAATGTGGATCCAATATATGAAGAAGGTCCTAGTCCATCTAATGTGAAGAAAGCAAAAAAAATGGTTACTGAAGATGAAATTGGAATCATGAAAGAGGGATTTCAGATGGTTGCAAATGCTATCAAGGATTCTACTGCTGAGATGGTGAAAGCAAAAACTCAAGATCCAATTTCTGATGGAAGTATATGGAATGAATTGAAAAATTTATCCATTGAGCCACATTTGATGCAAAGTTCCTATCTCTTCCTTGTCAAGAATCCGGATATGCTAAAAACTTTGCTTGGATGTCCAATTGAAGATCGCAAAAGCTTGTTGATGCTTATGATGCCTCGTATTTGATAGTTTTTATTATGACTAACTTATTTTGTTCTCTCAATGACACGTATATGGTCATATTTTCTTTCCATGGAAACAATATAGATATATGATCATATTTTGACAAACTGAGATGTTTTTGCATATAATGTGGACGTGCTAAATTATGATTTTGAATTATCACTTTTTTTGCTTGGAGTTTGCTGCTTCTGTTGATATTAAAATAGATGTTTAGAATAATTGGCACTAGTTTGAGACCATGTTTAGAATCTTGGAGTTTGCTGCTTCCATAGAAAAATATATATCTCCAAAAGATGAGCCACATGTAAATCCATTTTCCAGAAAATGAGTGATGCTTATCATTTGCACGAGCTTGATTATAAAATGGGTTATTTGGACCTTTATATCATTTAATTTTTTATTGTGACACAAGTAAATAGTGGGTCTTGTTTTGTGTATTTTTTTAATCGTAGCATGATGTATAATAATATAAAAATTGAATGTTAAAATTCAACAGGTCCACCGTTGATCCGCCAGAAAAATATTTGGTACAATATGAGAATTGCTAATAAATAGAAATTATAAAAGTAAGGATATAAAAGTAATTTTATATATAACCTTACCTTACTTTACTTTACCTTGCCATCAAACTAAACACAATTACATTATTTAACCATCACTTACCTTACTTTCTATCCAAACACAACAAGTTATTTTATACACTTCACTTACCTTACCTTACTTTAATTACCCTCCATCCAAACAAGGCCTTAAATTAACTGCGACGTCGAAGAACATTTTCCACGGTATAACCTCTATGGCGCTCAAATGCTCATCGGGGAAATCATAGTTTATCTCTTCCTCTTCCGCATTTAGAGGCTGATTGGCCAGAAATTCCGCTACGGCTCTTCCCTTAATAACCTTTTTCGTTACATATTCGATGTCAAATTCGGACAAGAGCAACAACCATCGGGCTAGCTTCCCTGTTAGAGACGGAGTTCGGTACAGATACTTCACGGGATCCATCCGAGAAATAATGATCACTTTGTAAGATTGAAAATAGTGTCGTAGTTTCTTTGTTAGCTATACTACTGCCACGCACATCTTTTCGATCATGTTATACTTAAGCTCGTATTCCAGGAACTTCTTACTCAGATAATACACTGCGTGCTCCACACCAGTGTCCCCTTCCTGGGCCAGCATTGCCCCAATAGATCGCTCCTCGATCGCTACATAGAGGAGAAGCGGTTTTCCAAGTTTAGGCGGTCTCAGAACCGGTGGATTAGACAAATAGTTCCGGATACTCTCTAATGCTTGCTGGCACTTATCATTCCAAACCGTGGGTTGATCTTTCCATAGCAGCTTAAAGATCGGCTTGCAGATCGCAGTGAGTCGTGCTATGAACCGACTGATATACTGAACCTGCCCTAGAAATCCTCTCACTTCTTTCTCATTCTTGGGTGCTGGCATTTCCTGTATGGCCTTTACCTTGTCGGGATCCACCTCAATCCCCTTGTTGCTGATCACATAGCCTAAGATCTTCCCCGATGAAACGCCAAAGAAGCACTTCTTCGGGTTCAACCTTAGCTTGAACTCTGCAATTCGGGCCAAAAACTTTTCAAGTGCCATGAAATGCCCCTCTCTTGTCTCCGACTTGACCATCATGTCGTCCACATAAACTTCTACCTCTTTGTGTATCATATCATGGAACAGTGTCGTAGCCATTCGTTGATAAGTTGCCCCGGCATTTTTCAAACCAAACGGCATTACCCTATAGTAGTACGTTCCCCACTCAGTTGTGAACGAGGTCTTTGCCTTGTGCTTTTCTGCAATTTGAACCTGTATGTAGCCCATGAAGCCGTCCACATTTGTGTGCAAGACGCTCGATGCTGCACTGTCGATTAATACGTCGATGTGAGGCAATGCGAATTCATCTTTGGGGCACGCCTTGTTAAGATTTCTATAATCGACGCACATTCTCACTTTGTCGTCCTTCTTCGCGATGGGCACTACATTTGCGACCCAAGGGGGATAGTCGATTACTTCGATGAACCCCGCTTCTAACTGTTTCTTCACTTCTTCCTTGATCTTATCTGCCCATTCCGGCCTCATGCGTCGGAGTTTCTGTTTTACGGGCTTAGCATCGGGGTATGTTGGAATACGGTGAGTTACGATTGATTGATCGATTCCTAGCATGTCTTCGTACGTCCAAGCAAACACTGTTTCGTATTTTTTTTAATTATTCTCTCAAATTCTTCTCTCTCTTCAATAGTTAATTCTTGAGCAATTTGTATAAGTTTAGGATTTTCATCCGTGCCAAGATTTAAAGTTGACATTTCTATTGCATTGATTTCAAATGTAGGCATGTTATATGAATGAGAATGCATGGAATGATCAGAATCAACATTAAGAAAGTAAGCAAAATCAGAATTCATTTCATTGATAGTATTGGTGAGTACATCATCAGATTCAAACAAAGCGGTAATCTAGTTGTCATCAATAGGGTTCTCGGGTTTCTCATAAGTCTTGGAGGTGCTGGGCTCATCCACCGCTCCCACAGTGGTCTCAATAGTGATCACCTGCTCCTCGGCATTAAGATCTAACATCATGATCTCCTCGATGAAACAACTTGCTTCTCCTTTGCCCCAGTCGGTAACATCATTGAAGATCTCAAAACCTGGCAGAATCTTTCCTTCGGTGCTAGCAGCCATTTCCAGCTCATCATCAGACTCATCCCAGATGTTGATCGGAACTCTCTGATTGATACCCTCTTCATCGGAGGAACTTCCCCAAATATCCACGACCATCAGATCCATTACGTGAGGGACGTTCGGATTTACGTAGGAAGGGTCCGACGATCCATATCGAGCCCATCCTATAAGCTCATCATAATCCTTCCAGAACACCCTGCTCAACCTCTTTGCCACAAGTGGAATAGCACCCTTTCGGATGCTCATGAGTTGCTCCTGATCGCTCAAGGTGACCTGACATGAAGCATACTTGAACCTCCGCCTTCTTGCGTAATCCACAAATGCTTCTTCGGGAAACTGCTTGATCCTTTCTAAATCTTCCAACGACCCAGTCCACGGGATGTACATCTCATATCTCTACACGAAAGCCTCCATGAGGGACCCCCAGTCCCCTTTTGCCTTTGCCGAGAGCATTCGGTGCCACATCAAAGCTTCTCCTACGAGTGTCTTTGGAAAATGCTGAACCAACTCACTTCGATAGAGTCCTGCGTCAAACATGTAGGCACTGAAACAGTTTATGTGGTCGATGGGGTTCTCACCTCCTTTGTACTTAGCCATGGTTAACACCGCCTCAGGTTTCTCCTCATCGGGTAACATCGGCACTTCCTTTGGGTATCCCCCTGCGGTGTACTTCTTGATGAATCTCTTAGTCATTTCAGCCCAATTCACTTTAACGTTCATCGGAAGAGACATATACCACACTAGTGACTCTCCTGCCAACGAGTTGCAAAACAAACTCGTGATTTCGTCCTCTTTGAAGCCTAAAGGACCCATAGCGGATAGGTAAAAATGCAAGTGCTCCATGGGGTCCTTGCCTTCATTATACTTGCCGACAGTCGGAAACGGACGTTTGATAGGCCCAATTTGCATCGCGCTATGTTCCCCCACCCGTGTTTGGGCTTTTCGATACTTCACCAAAAACAAGCTTGACATCAGTGACCAATCATGCTTAGTCGAGTCAGGTAGCGATTGAAACCACTTCAAAGGTTCGCCCACCAGCGAGAGATAGAACCATGTAGCGACTTCTTCCACTTTGTATGGCTCCCCAAACATAGCGCACACGTATCCATACAAATGAGCTTCGGGGTCTTCTACCCCACTAAACAGTTTCAACACAGGCATGATCCTCCGAGATGATACTTCCTCGGTTTTCTCAGTTTTAGTTCCATCATCCATCACTTCTTCCGTTGGCTCCTCTTCCAAAGCCGACACATACAAACCATTTCCCACATTATTCTTCTCATCGGAGTCCAACAACTCCTCCTCGTCTTCCCCGAAGGGTTCCACAATCAAACTCTCTTTGAGCCCAGACCCGATCATGCTCACCCTATGGTTAGGCAAGGGATTACGCCTAGTGGAAGGGTTTGCTGACGAAGGATCAGCTATCTTCTTTTCCTCAATCAAATTTTGAATCTCATGCTTCAACCTCTCACAGTTTTCAATAGTATGCCCGTAATTACTGTGGAACTCGCAGTATCCCCTTGCCTGTATTTGCTGAGTAGGCAGAGCTTTGTTATAAGGAGTAAGAGCTTTCAACAACCCCTTTTTCTGTAATCGTTCGAAAACTTTTGCGTAGGTCTGATCAAATTTGGCGAACCGCCTCTTTTCGATAGCATTAAGATCAAGCACTTTCACTGCTGAAGATTCTGCACTCGCACTTGGCCCTCCGGCACTATATCTTGACTTCGTCCACTTGGTATAAGCTTTCTTCGGTTCTCCGTCCCCCTCAACTGTCAAGGCGCAGCTATACATCTGATTGAAATCGGTAAAAGGCATGTACCGCAGCTCATTCTTAATATACAACAATGTGTTACCAACTACCATTCGGATCTGATCCTGCTCAATCGGCTTCTGCTTCATAACCACGGCCTTGGCCCTCCATCTCCTCACAAAATCGGAAAAAGATTCCCCGGCCTGCTGCTTAGTGCTCTCTAGCTCCTTCAGAGTAACCTCAAGCATAGTGTTAAAACTATACTGAGCGATAAATGACTTTGCCAACTCCTTCCAATCTCTTTTCGTAACCATCGGCAACGCATGGAACCATATGAGGGCAGCCCCCTCCAGATAAGTATTAAACAGCCCCAGGACTCGATCCTCAGTCAGGATCGTGTGCTTCATTACTGCGACATACTGATTCATGTGGGCGGTAGGATCCCCAGTTCCGTCAAACTTTTTCATGTCAGGAAGTCGAAACTTCAAACGCAAAGCAGTTGCTGACAAACAATTCTTCAAATTATAAAAGTCCTGACTTCCGGAGCTTCCCCCACGCAGATCTTGCACCTCCTGAGTGATGTGCTGCTTCCACTCCTCTTCCTTAGCCTTCTCTTTCTCGAGCTATTTCCGGATATAGTCCTGATAGTCATCCTCGTTCCCAAAGCGGGGACCAGTGTCTACCTCATTCTCAGCGCGTTTACTTCCACTCTTGTTATCCTTCAACGCCAACTCTGCTAGTTGGGCCAAAATTGCGGCCAACTGATCATTGATATTGTTCACAGAATTTTCTAATTCAGCCACCTTTTCATCGGTCGCAGACATACTGACAGAAGACTGAGTATACTCGGACGAAGATGATTCAGAAGCCACAACTGCCGATTCAGAACTGTCTATCTGTAGCTGATCAAACTGCCTGACTAGCCGGTTACTCTCGCGAAGCCACAACCGCTTAATGATGAAGTCTGCGCGAACGGTCATCCGTTAGCATGTATGCATGATTTTATATGCATGATTCGTGGTGTGTGCGTTTATTCATTTACGGATATATAAGATAAGAAGAACAAACGTTAGTCTAATTACACGTATCACAACATCTCTCTTCCAACCTTATTCCTCCACACACTCGATGGTCCAAGTCTCTTTCCTAGGATTTTGGTTCGGGGCCCACATTGCGATCCAGGGGACGCGTGATGCCGTCGATTATTGCGGAAAAGTAAATCATTCATCAGACAATACAGTTATATCAACGTTTAGTGACTAAGATATCGACCAAGTTGGATTGTCCTTTCGGAATAACTCGTCTTTTGTCATTTTGCGAGACGCATTAGTTTGGGTTTTGACTCCCTTTGAGCGCATCTCGGATTTTTAGACGTGGTACAAGTTATTCTTCTGGTTCAATCATTCGTTATTGACAATGACTCGTTCCCTTTTATTCGCGTGGGTTCGTGTCTCGATTTTTGGATTACGATGGGATCTTTTGGATCTATCGAGAGACACGACCACGTGTTTGTTTAGTGATGAAATCACTTTTTGGATTTTATTTTAGGGAACGGACTCATCGCGTAACGTGTTTGTTTTTAGCGTCAAGAATCTGCTTGCTCGTTTTAGCTACGTGAAAAGACGGTGAGTCTTATTTGAGCGCACGATAATCTTTTGGCTAGCAACAAATTTTTATTTCTTTCAATTTACGGGATATACCATCCTAGCGTGGTTATAGAAAATCAACGTTTCGTTTAATCGCATGCTTATTCGAAGCAGGGATATTACCGTTCTTTTTCATTTAGGCACGAGTTAAGCAAACACGCAGATCGGGCCATATTTCTTGTAGTTTGGTAACGGCCAAAATGATCGAGCCATTAGTCAAACCCACAGTCTCGTCCATATAGTGCAATCATGCGGTTTAGCTCAATTCGTCTTCGTGATTTTAAACGGCGTATATACCAGTTCGAGGCACGTATTTAACGGCATTGGTTCATTTTCTTTAACTACCCTCGGGATGGGTATACATCGTAGATACAGAATGATTTTGGTCGTTTCATTTTTATTTTTATTTTCTTAGTCACTTTCGCGGACACGTCCATTTCTCTCAAGAACAACACAAGGCATAACGTAAGAGCTCGTCTTTTATTCGGAAGGGACGGGCCCTGTTTGCGAAACTCTTTACGTTACAACGGGGTCGTTCAAAATAGAAATGTTCTTCGTTTTCGTTTCGTCATGATTTCTCTTTATCCCAACGTATTTAAAGAATGTGAATGTCGGCTATCGTTAATATAGTCTTTTGAATCGAGATATAACTATCCTCAATACCAAACCGATTCATACTAATACGTGCTTACGTCATAACGCATTTCCTAAACATGTGCCTTCTTCGGGACACGGAAAGGGACCAGGCGGGTCGCATAAGTTCATTCATACGAGATGACTAAGTCGTCTTTAGTTCGAATTGTTTCGATGTTTTGGGGTAGTTTGTATATCGGTTTAAGAGTATATATTAACGTATCGTTTCATTTTCTTTACATATTTTAGGATTAGACACGTATCATGGCAATTTGAAAACACGAACTGATTCATTTATCACATCAAAAATAGTAACGGGTAATCCTATGGCAACTTCTAAGGCTACTATATGCTGACACGGCTGATCGCGGGACCTCACAGGACCGCACAAATTCGCCCCTAACGAATGGATGGGGACCCTTTGGCGCCTTACTGTAAGGGGGAACTTACACTAGCCTCTTTCGAGCGACGAATGGACTCTCGCTAGAGGTTTCGCGAAAATTACCCAAAAGGTTTGCAATAATGCGTATGAATGCATACGAAAAGAAATAATACGATCTGTCCCCGTTAAGGGCTTAATACACGCCTTCCGGAATCAAATTTCTCGCTTCCCCAGCAGAGTCGCCACTTGTTAGACAAGGTGCCGAACGGCCTCGCCCGGGCGGACCGGGGGGTGGACACCTCATGGCGACGTAAGCGGTGATTGGCACCGAAAGCAACCAATCGTGGAATCAAGCTGCTCGGCAGGACCGGAGCTCGGAGTATGGAAGAGTCGCCACCCACGAATGGGAAAATGAACACCGATCCCTTGTGGGAGACCGGTGAGGGTTCGGGAAACTTAGGTACGAGCCGAGAAGGCTAGCTCCTTTCCGGAGAAAGGCTACTAGGCACCCCGACATCGCCCGGTTATGAACCACCGGCCTCCTACTCAGCGTGTTAGGCGATAACGGACTAATCGCATATTTCTTTAAGTTTAAAATTCATTTGAAACCTTTTCTTTCTCGCTTTGAAAACCATTTTGAGCATGTTATTCGAAAGCCATTTTAGTAAAGAATCACCCATTTTGCATAAATTTAAAGTATATAGGAGAGAGAGGGGGAGAAGAAAGAATTGATTTATTCACAGTGTGATTTTATGCTTTAGACTATACACTAACTCTACGCTAATCTCATTCCCCAAAAACGAGTTTATTTACATGGTTCGTACCTTAATCGCCGTTGGAACGATTTAGGCACGTTTCAAAACCCCGTTAATGACGTTCACTCGAATCGCCGTTGGAACGACTCGAGCGTTTGAAAACGTTGAGCAAACGTTTTTAATCTAAAAGCGTGGTGAAGCATACAAGTCAATTTATTTTGTACAAAAACCATTTAGTTAGGAAAACAATTCAAAACTTCATTATTCACAAAAGCAATTTTAATTACAAGGTTCGCTTAATCCGTCGTTGGAACGAATTAAGGTTTCAACACGTGATATTTTAGAAACGATTTAAAAACAACAAGAAAACATTATTTACACTTTGGGAATATCTAGAAAAGCTTTAATTTATACAAACAAGTTAAACTCCTTTTTGTCTTTTATTTTCCCTTTTTCACTTAATTATCCTTCATTTGAATATAATGACAACCATTAATAAATTAAATCCAAATTCACCCAACCCAAAACATTTGAAATATATACATATAGATGTCAAAAGGAAAAGAATGAATATATACATATATATACATTTTTAGCAAAAATGGTAATTATACCTATAGATTAAGAATGAGGTAAAGAGAAGATATATATATTATGATTATTAATAGGTAAAAATAGTAATGAAAATAATACTAGATATAATACACTTTTATTTTAATAAAACAAATGTAAAAAAAAAGAATGAACAAGGTTCATAAATAAGAAAATAGCATTTAACCACAAAATAGTTTTTTACATAATAACTATATGGAAATTAACCCACCCAAATGTACATCCCAATATCAATACCCAAAATAACATCTAATAACCCAAAAGCATTTATTAACTATCCAAATGGGCCAAGCAAATAATCCACAAAAATACTAATTAGATATAGCTTAAATGAGTTTAAAGAAAACCTATATATATATATATATATATATATATATATATATATTTTTTTTTTTTTTTACAAAGTTAGAATAATATAAATAATACCCAAACACAAAATGAGTAAATATATAATAAATAATTATTAGTTATATACCTCCAAAATAATTTTAATAAAATAATTACATAATTATATATACATATATCAGGGACCAAATATCAAAAAGGTTAAGAAAATGGGGTTAAAAGGCATTTTTTTCGAATTCCATCAGCTTTACCGACGGAAAATCCGTCGCTAAACTGCCTTTACCGACAGAAACGGAAGAATTACAGAAACAGCTCCTATATTTTCCAGATTTGATGAAAAACCTTAGATCTACTCTATTTCATCATTTTAGCCCCCAAACTACCCTAAATCGGGTCATGGTTTGTAACGGGGGATTCTAAAACGACGATTTCTTGAAAATAACGGTTCAAAATGTTTATAGAACAACGGATCTACGACGTTTGGATCCCGAACTACCCTTGAATCGGGTCACGGTTCGTATTGGGATCCAAACGAAGTTTTTATTTCAAAACCAAAACCAAATACTTGTTCAAATGCAAAACGAAAAATTAACTTAACAAATCTAAACAATAAAAGTGTAAAAAACAAGTAAATAACTAGATCTAAACAACAAAAATGCAATAAATAATTAAATGGGTCTAGTTCCTCGGATTATTACCTCTTCAATCGGTAATGGGGATCCAAATCAAGTCGATTGATTGTGTTTTGAGTCGGTTTTTTGTGTTTTTGGGAGAATTCGGGTCTCGTTGAATTTTTCCAGGGGTTCGGGTCCAATTTTCTTCTCCCAAAATGCATTGGGCTCCATCCTATTTATAGGCAAATGGAGCCCCAAAATTAAGGTTTTTTTTTTTGACTTGGAGCCTAAGGGTAGGCTCCAAACAAAGCTAAATTAGCTTACTCTTGACTTGGAACCAAGGGTAAGCTAATTTGGCTTAATGACTCATTATTATAATTATTATACTTATTATAATTATTTGATTTTAAATTTTTTTTTTTTTTTTTTTGATAAATTGTAAACTAAAATTGCACTTGGCATTTGGCCAAGTGCAGCAAAATGCACTTGGCCGAATGCCAAGTGCAGGGGGCTGGGCCTGGGCGGCCCAGCCCCGTCACGGGCCGTCCAACGGCCCGTGACGTAAATACCGGCCCCCGACGGGGCCGCGTTTATATATACTAAAAAAATAAAAAAGTTTAACTAAATAAAATACATCTAAAAATAGCTTTTATAAAATCGATCTTTTTACAAAACCATATATATTTTTTGGATTGCTCGGATACCAAAATAAAACCCTCTATCGTCCCGAGATTTTATTAATAATGAAATTAATAAGAAAAGGGCGTGAAATACCCCGAACTCGGCGAGACGATTTAAGATTTCACTCGCGAAACCGATTCGCCCGTCATCTCGATTCGATTTCCGAATTCGATCAAACCGGTCTCCACGGCTCCTTCGAACAACGTTTTTTTTTATTTATTATTTTTTATTGACTCATCATTTATTTCAATCGACTGATTTGGATCCCTTTTTATAATTTTTCTTCATCGGTCCTCCGACCCCGGTGTCTACACCTCCTGAAGTTCCTAGCGCGTGATTCCCTAAGACTGAAACTATGTCTAAGGCTCAGTAAATTGGCGCTTAATCAACTAAGAGGTCGTCAATCTCCTAGGCTCTGACTAGGTCAGATTCAGCTCGCAATATGTGCCTACTAGATTTTGGGGCTTTTGAATGAGTTAAACCAATTGAATAAAGCGTAAGACAGAGATTAGACAAATAATCATAGAACAAAACAAGAGCTAAATTATTATTAAAGGCGAAGATAAATGTCACAAGATACAATAAGCTAAGTTCGGCAACTGTATCAAAGAGTATAAACAAGGAAAGATAAAAGGAGATACAAAAATCCCTTTCAGGGAACCTGTTTACTCTGCAGCCGGCGACCTAATCTTAAGGACGAACCTTGATAATTCCTCGAGAACAGCTTTGAAGGAGCTTCAATGGAGGTCAAAGAAGATGGAGGAGATGGAGAGGAATTACAAGGGGAAAGCTAAGATAATTTACAAAAAATGAAAGATACTAATTTACATTGGAAAAACTCTATTTATAGGCGTGGCTCGGCCCTCTTTTTGACCTATTTTCGTGTCCTTATGCAGGTAGGAAGTCGTGGGGTCCGTCGTGGCATCATGGGGGCGGAATTGGTCTTTTTGACCAATTCCCGCAGGTCTGCTCGCCGAGCAGGGCGAGCAGGCGCTACTCGCGGCGAGCAGCGCCCTGCTCGGCGAGCAGGCCTCTGGCGGCCTGCTCGGTGAGCAGGCATCCTGCTCGCCCGAGCAGGCCTCTGGTGGCCTGCTCGGCGAGCAGGCCTCCAGGGGCCTGCTCGGCGAGTAGGCCTCCAGGGGCCTGTTCGGCGAGCAGGCATGGCCTACGGAGGCCCGCTCGTCGAGCATTCTTGCCCGGTATGCCCCCGCGTGCTTGCCGACTGCCGTCGATGCCCTTTTTCGTCCGAACTTAAACCTGCGCATGTACAGAAACTCCAGATAACATTAGTCCAAAGGCTAAATTGACCCACCAATTGCATATTTTGAGCAAACGCTTCGTTTGGTGCGAATTTTGATGGATCAATTAGCTTCAAAAGATAACGGAATTATACTATGCATGCTATTTTGGCCGTAATTGCCTAAATTGGTCATAAAACGAGCCTAAACAACGAAAAATAAATAAAACGTTTCCAATTCCTAACTAACTCACACAAAAGCATTTAAATGCGAGAAATGCTCGCTTATTAACTAAATAATGCTAAAACCCGTCATAAAACCGTACCCAAAAATAGGGGTTTTTGACCCCTATCAATGATACGAGAGGAGGATGGCCAGCAGTTTCCGATTTATTATGTGAGCAAGGTTCTAAAAGATGACGAAACCAGATATTCTAAGCTTGATAAAATGGCGCTGGCTGTTGTCACCACAGTGATCCGCCTTAGGCCATATTTTCAGGCTCATACTGTGGTGGTTCGAACGAATATACCGATGAGAAAGGTGTTGCAGAAGCCGGACACTTCTGGAAGGTTGATGGAATGGGCAATCCGCCTTGGTGAATTCGATGTGAGATATGAAAGCAGGTCAGCCTTAAAGAGTCAGGTCTTGGCAGACTTTGTGAATGAATTCACTGAAGAGGGGATAGATCATCCCAAACCTCAAATGGAAGAGTGGACAATGTACACCGATGGTGCCTCCTCGGCGGATGGAGCTGGCATAGGCGTTGTGATCAAGGTTCCCCAATACATAAAGTTACGGTACGCAGCAAAATTGAATTTTCATGCAACTAATAATGCCGCTGAATATGAAGCTCTGGTATTGGGATTACGCCTACTTAAAGAAATCACTCCCGAGCGGATTGTGATCTATAGTGACTCCAAGCTAATGGTCAATCAAGTGATCAAGAATTACGAGGTAAAAGACGATGTTTTGGCCAAATACGTAGCAGAAGTCAAAAAATTGTTAGATCACCTCGAGGCTAAAGAAACTAAATGGGAACTGATTCATATTCCCCGGGAATCCAACACTGAGGCAGATCATTTGGCCAAAATGGCCTCTAGTAAGGAGAACTGGACGGATCCACAATGTCCCTTCGAAGTTAAAATAGCTCCAGCCTTCGCCTTGGAAGAAGTATCCCTACTTACAATAGTAGAAGATGATTGGAGATCGGCCATTCGCCAATATCTGCTGGGTGGAACTCTACCGGAGGATAAAGAAGAGGCACGGTGGATCGTCAGAAAAGCGGCTTATTTCTCCATAATCAATGATGGCCTCTATAGAAAATCTTTTAGCCATCCTTGGTTAAAATGCATCCTGCCAGAAGAAGGACGATAAGTCCTCAAGGAGTTGCACGAGGGATCGTGTGGGGCCCATGAAGCATCCGCCTCAATCTTGAAGAAATCCAGGTTAGCAGGATTTTATTGGCCAACGGCTGAACTTGATGCGCAAAAATTGGTGGAAACTTGCCATAATTGTCAGATTCATGCGAATGAATCACATACAGCCAAGAATCTCCAGAGGCCCATCATAGAAGGGCGGCCATTCGCCCTTTGGGGTATTGACATAGTAGGGCCATTCCCTCCTACCCGCCGGCAGAAGAAGTACGTGATAGTGGCAGTAGATCACTTCACTAAGTGGGTAGAAGCCGAAGCTGTTTCCTCCATCACTGCTGAACGAATGGTGGAATTTGTCAAGGACAACATTGTGGGAAGATATGGCGTTCCCCACACCATCATCACCGATAATGGAACACAGTTTAACTGTGGCGAGTTCAAAACTTTCTGTGAGAAATTGGGCATTCTAAACAGATTCGCCTCCGTTTACTATCCCCAATCCAACGGAATGACTGAAGTTACGAATCGGACGATCGTAAAAGGCATAAAGAAGAGATTAGGGGAGCATGATAAAAAATGGGCGGATCAGCTAACCAGCGTCTTATGGGCCTATTGCACAACGCCTAGAATGGCGACGGGAGAAACGCCATTCACTCTCTCTCATGGGGTAGAGGCCGTGATCCCAATTGAGATATAGTTTCCAAGTGATAGAGTTGCATTCTATTGTGAGGAGGACAATGGTGACAAGTTAAAGGAGAGTCTTGATCAAGTGGAAGATCGAAGAGAACAGGCCTACGTACGTATGGCGGCTTACAAACAGCGAATCGCCGCTTACCATGACAAAAATGCCAAGCTTGTGGACCTGAATGTAGGTGATCTCGTGCTCCGCAAGGCCGACAAAATCCAGTCTCGAAAGGGAAAGGGCAAGTTAGGGCTCACCTGGACGGGTCCGTATCAGATAGTGGACAAGATTGGATTCGCCACCTTTAAAATTCAAGACATGGAGGGGAACACATTGCCGCGCACATGGAACCTCCAAAATCTCCGCAAATATCTTGTCAGAAAATAAAGTGTACATACGGTCTTGAGTACTCTTTTTCCTTTAGTAAGCTTTTTTCCACGTGGTTTTTCTTATTAAAGGTTTTAACGAGGCTCACATATAAGACCTGCTTACTGTAATAGAGCATTTCTCCTATCAATAAACAAATATTGTTCTATTCTCTACGTTCTTTTTGAGGTTTTTCTTGCAGCAATATTAATATTCCAGTCTTAAAAAGAAGGGGGGCATCCAACGCTCTCCGCATTACAAAAAAAGTATTGCTATCTCATAGCTACTTTTTCTCCTCGGATATAGGAGAATCAATCTCATGGGCGGATCCATCTCTGTGATGATCCCCATTTTAGATAGAGTTAAAACGATCCTTGGATGCAAGGTCTCTACACTCTCTTACATCCTTCCCAAAAAAGGATTCACAAGTCCTACGGGCGGATCACTTCACCTCAAAGACAGGTAGCAAATTGATCCCCTAGGCAGCTTTACTTCCTTCAATGGAATAAAACAGCTTCTAACCTTCACAAAGGTTCCTACTATGGAGTATGGCTGGCCACCTACTCCAGAATAAATCCTAGACGACTATATATTTACTTACGCAAACGTAACAGTAACATAAATAGCTGTCATAAAGGATTAAACAAATTGTACTTAACGATTTTTTACAAATCAAAATTAAACGACTAAGTAATAATGGGAGCATCCTCCTTTGCACTCTTCTCACTTGCGGCACTTGCTTGAGAAACCTCCTTCTCCCCAGCCTCAGATACGCCTACCATGGATACCTCCTTTTCCACGGAAGATGTGGGACCAAGAGGAGGGGCGTTATCGTTGATCGGTTCTTCACTCGCCTTAGGGGGCACTTCCTCAAGCTCCACTAGTTCAGCATTAGTGGGGGGTTTTCTTTCTTCCATGGGTCCCTTCATCCATCTCCGAACATAGTCACGGAGGTAGTCTTTAGCATCTGGCATTTTATTGTATTTGGCAACATCATCTGGGTCTGGAACGGCGAACTGTGGGTCTGTGAAATCAACCTCTGGATGCGCTAGAGAGAAGTACGTCATGAGTAGTTCGCCGTAGTAGAAAGCTTGCTCACCAGCCGTGTACTCTGCTTCTCCTATCGCCACCTCATAGTTCTTAGCGTCTGTCACGATCTTTTCCTTCAACTTCTTGATCTCCGCGTCTCTAAGAACCAAGGCAGCCGTGGCAGAGGCAATGTTCGCATTCGCGGAGGCGATGTTCGCATTGGCATCCGCTACCTCTTTCTCCAACTTTTCAATGGTAGCCTTATCCGCCACTCTCTGAAGAAGCTCAGCTTCTATGGCACGTATGCGAGTGTACATCTGTCAAAAAACAAACAGTTTCGTCAAAAGAAAAGAACAAAAGAACAACTTTTCCGGCGAAACGAAATCCTTTGTAGTGAAGGGGTTTACCGTGAGGAGCTCCGTCTTCCCCTTTTGTGCATGAATGGAACCGGGGATCTGGTTCTGATTCCTTTGCACTTCGACCAACTGGCCCAGGGCCTCATCTAAGTCGTTTATGACGGACTCATTCTCCAAAGTTCCTTGGGCGCCATACTTGGCGGACCAGTATCCGCCCAGATCAGGCTTCGCAATCTGCACAAATATTCAAGGATCCAAACTCAGATCCAAAATTTGATGAACAGATAGAAGTAAAAGGCAACTTACCTGTTCTATCTCCCCTACAGGCATGGCGGACCTCATGGCATCCGCCATAAGCTTGGGGCCTCCAGTGACTATAGGCTTCCTCCTTTTTAGTGGCGGTTCAACCACTATTCCAGCGGGACGCTTCCCGTCATCCCTTTGGGGATTCGCCGTTTGATCTTTCCTACGTGCCTCAGCCTCTAGAAACTTCCTACGCTTCTCTGCAATAGCGTGATTGGCCTTAGATAAACCCATGCCAAAGAAAACAATAAAGTAATCAAAGTTCAAGAAGAAATAAAAGTTACCTTGGTCAAATTGCGCAATCGTGGAGTAAATGAACTGCTCCCCCTCTCGGCGAATCAACGGAATATCACTCATCATGAAGGCTAAAGCGTCCGCATATGTCCATGCATCCGCCTTGACCTTCTTCATGAGCTCCACCACCACTTCATCGCTATCGGTCAATATTCGCATATCGCCTGTCATGTGTAAAGGCTTGGGATTCCAAAACGAGGGGAAACCCAGTGATTCGCCCTCTTTCATCTTCACATAGAAGAATTTCTCATCCCAGCAATGGACATTGGACATTTTGTCACTGAATGGCGAATATACTCCGAATTTGGCGAAAGTGAGATAAGACTCGGACTTCCATTTTGAGGGTTTATGGAAAGCTCTAAAGACACGACCCGTGTAAACCACTCCTAAATTTGAAGTGAGGTAGCAGTCTAAAGCGATATCCAACCAACCGTTAGGGTGTAATTGGCTGGCAGTAATATCAAAGTAGGAGAGGATGTCCGCCATCATCTTTGGGAGAGGAAGTCGGAACCCTCTCTCCACATGACTACAGTATACGGTCAGAAAACCGCTAGGCGGATAGGAGGGTCGTTGATGGGCTGCGGCTAACTGAGTCTCGTAATTATCAATCCAAGGGAAGCGATTCGCCAGATCCGCTAGATCCGCGACACTCATACGAGACGGAGTAGACTCCGCTCGAGGGTTCTTTTTCTTAGGTTGGATTGAAGAAGAGGCCATTGCCCCCGGAAAACACCTGGACTTAACGGCCGGAGCGGTACCGGAGACAGAAGTAGAAAGGACTTGACTTCTGGTAGAACGAGTCTGATAGCGATTACGCGCCGAGTTACACAACCCAGCTAACTCAGAGCTAACAGAGGCCTAGGAGGAGGATGAGTTCTCCGATGACGAAGTGGTCCAACTAAAATTAACTACTATTTCAGGAGAAGGGGTCGAATTAAAAAGCTCCGAAGTTGATCTAGAAGATGATGAAGAACTCCTAAACATTCAGAACAAATCAAGTAAGGAAAGATGAACTTACATGAAATCGAAAAGCTTTGAACTCCGAAATTCCCAGGAAAAAAAGCTTCGCGCAGATGAAAATGAAGATGGAATGAGGAAGAGAGTGAGAGAGAAGGAAGAAGAAGGCGTCTTTTCTTTCTTTGAACAGAGCGCTCCTTACACGTGTCACTCTACGATTGGCATCGAATGGAGTGTTCATTAATGCAGGTAATCATGACGGCGCCCAGAAGATCAAAAGCCCTAAAGGACTTTAAGGGAACTTTAGGGGGGCTTCTGATAACATTGGGATATTATCCTAAGGACCAAAAGGGATATTCACCTATGGAACGCCGCGTATTAATCCCCAAAAGAGATCCGGATGGCGGATCTCCACGATCCCACTCAAAGAGGTCCGCTGGCGAACCTATAAGGCGGATCTCCTCATCAACTTGATTCGTCACTGTAACAGCTGAAGCCGACTCGGCCATAAAGGCCATTAATGAGTTATCAATTAGCTAAACCGCCAGTTTAAGGATAACTCATAACCACCATTAATGGAGCATTAATGGAGACCTTCTGGTTCCCAAAGGTTACGACTTCCAAGCTATATATAGCCTACATCCTTAGGCAATCAAGGTACACTTATAGATTCTCTACTTTCGTGCTTACAGTTTATTCTCAGAAATATTACTAACTTTGGCATCGGAGTGTCCCCGGCCGATCCCAACGGCGCCTCCCAGGGAAGTGCTCCGATCAAGGTTTTTCCCCGTTTTTCCCTGAGTCATCAGTATCCCTTCATGTTCCTTCGGATAATTGCATTGGTAAAAGATCACTTAGGAGTAGTTTAACTTAGTTAGGGGTAGAGTAACTTAATTAGGTGTAGAATAACTTAGTTAGAATCAGATAACTTAGCTAGGAATAGTATAATTCAACCTAGGAGTAGATTAACTTAGTAAAAACCAACTCAAAACCCCCTAAGCCTAGATAACACCTGAAACCAAGTAACTCGATACTTGCAGAAATAAATCCTGTGGACGATAACCTGGACTTAACCAGAAATTTATTACTTGATAACGACGGGGTACACTTATCCCTGAGATCGGCCTCGCTCCACAACCGCGCGAGGCCGCGTCAAGTTTTTGGCGCCGTTGCCGAGGATTTATTTCTTCTGCAATATCGAACCAAAGGTCGATTTGTTAGTTTAGGCATTCATTGTGAATAACTTTGTTTATATCATTCATACTTGCCTATAGCTTATACTTGCCAATAATAACTATACTTGTTTATACTTATACTCGTTCATATCATTGTCTATATATATACTTGTTTATATATAATCCTTTATACTTTTCTTTTTGTGAATATTTGTTTTTAATTTTTATTGTTATTTCTAATGATTCTTCTTTTTTGAGAAAATGGCTAGAAACAATGGAAATAAGGAGTCTATTACGCATTTGCTTAACTTTATATCTACTCACGAAGATCAAACTGACGATTTGTATGCCTCAATTAAAAATTTATACATACAAAAAGGGATCCCAGTTGATTCAACCGCGGACGAATCAATTAAAGAACCCAATTTGGTAGGTCAGGTTGATAAGGTAATATCTTTTCCCATTAACAATGAAGAACTGATCCCTAATTATGAGAAACCAAAAGTTTCAATATTAATTGAGGAATCAGTTGAAATTGAGCCTCTAGAGAAGAATCCAAAAATAGAAGAGTTCGGTTTTGCTCCAAGTCCAGAAATTTTCATTCTCTTTGATACCAAGGGAATCAAAAAGGGAGCAAACTAAATTTTTTCATAACTTATTTAAATTTTATCCTTTGTTTTTATTAAAATTCTTTGAAACTGATAATCCGTTTTACAGGTACGGATTATTTATTCAGGAATTTGAATTCCTAACGCGAATGTCAGCATACACCTAGGCGGGAATTCTATGTCGAGCTCACCGACTATAACGTAGCGCTTCTTGGGAGGCAACCCAAGTTTTAATAAAACTTTTCAGGTTTATTTTATTTAGATTATACATTGATCTTTTAGTTTAGTCTTTTTAGTTTTCTTTTACGTTTTTTTTAAAGTGTTCGTTTAAAAAAAAAATAAAAAAAAAATAAAAAAAATAAATAAATATTTTTTTAGTTGTTTAGTTTTATTTTATTTTTATTTTTATTTTTTTTAGTGTTCAGGTTTAAAATAAAATTAAAAAAAAAAAAATTGGCCCTAGGAGGCCCAGCTCGGGCGAGCTGGGCACTGCTCGCCGCCGCGAGCTGGGCGCTGGCGCCCAGCCCGCCGCTGGGCCGCGATAAGCAAACTGTTCGGGATTTTTAAATCCCGAACGGAGCTGAAAAATAATAATAATAAATAAATAAAAAAATAATAAAAAAAAATTTTGTCGCGTTGTTTTATTTTAATTTGTTTTATTTTGTTATAATCCCAAGAATTGTACACTCTATCCGAAGTTAAGGTTTCGTTATTTGTCCTTGAGGGCTGAAAATTGGCACCGCAAATCATCAAATTTTTGGCGATTGCGATAAAATCAGTAAGTTGTCTTCTCCACGCTAACTTTTTGCACTTGTACTTTATGGTTTGTGATGCAATGTTGGAACTTATTGCATATTTTTAGTGTGAGGAGGAGGGGTAGACAAACTTACAAAAACTGTATAAATTTTTTAAATTTTTGTTGCGTCGTGTCTAGTTTAATTTAGCGTTTTCGGGTTTTATTTATGTTTTCGCATGTTTAGGATCTAAAACCGTGAACCTCCTTCGAATCTAAACTTCGTTATTTTTCCTTGAGGGCTGAGAACCGAATCTAAGATTGCATGACAACTAGTTTAGGTGTAGGACACAATCCTTGTATCTGTAAAAGCATGAGCTAAAGTTTGCATTTAGACCCTACTTTTGAAAAAATGCTAAAATCATTACTTAGGTAGATAACTTAAGAATTGAAGGCATGTGATATTAAACTTGAGTTTGGGGAGAACTAGTAAACACAAAATTGAAACCCAAAGAATTGTGAGTTGAATTTGAGCCTAAGAGCGAACATCAAAAAGCTCTTTTTCTTGACATTTTTGTGTGAATGCTTTGACTTGTGGAAAGATTACAGATTTTGCACCTAATACTGTGTTGAACCTACATGCAATGATTTGAGATGATAAACGATGAATCAGCCTCATTAGAATTAACCCTTTTCTTTACCTTATTTTCTCTTTTTCATCCACTCTAGGAAGCCCCTTTGAGCCTATATTTTTGTAGTTTATAGATTTTTCTTTCATTCTAACCCAATTTTTGCAAACCATCACTTGGTTTGCTACGTAACCCAAAGTTTTTGCAAAGTTCACATCGAGCCTTTGTCAATTCTAGCGCTTTATCTTTGTTTATGGCATCATAGTAGCAAGCCAAAAGGTTAAGAAGTGAATGAGCATCACTATCCCCCAAAAAAAAACAAACAAAAAAAAGGGAAAAGAGAAAAACAGAAAAAGAAAAGAAAAGAAGAGAGACGAACAAAAAGGGAAGAACTTCATTCCCCAGTTCTTAAAATCAAAACGTCTCAAGAAAACGTCCTAAAAAGAGAATAATGAATGAATAAAAAGCTCAGTCACTTCATATTTGCTAAAGCCATTTGAACTTTGTTTTTCTAGCGCTAGAACTATTAACCCTTGTTGTACCTTTAACCCTCTAACCATATTACAACCCCAATTCGAGGCTGTTTTTGATATCATCGGAGTCATATAGCATAGTAGAGGAACTCAGATGAACGTGCAAAATCAACATAATCCTAAGCAAGAACATAAGCCGAGAGTAAACACTTTAGCCACCAAAATTGTGTGAAATGAGTGAACTACCTATGGTGAGGTGTTTTACTTAGCGATCCCCTCAAGCTCGTTTAATTGAACATGTGTCCTTTCTCTTAAAACGTATGACCTATGATAATTGAAATGCGGCTTTTGGATATCGTGTCTCTATTTTGTATTTCCGAATGCATGTAATTACAGATGCTCGAAATTGTGTCAAGCACCTAGTCAAACCGAGAGGTTTTCTAGCTTGCTTGTGATTGTGGGTTTAGTTTTTTTAGTTTACTTGGGGACAAGTAAACTTTTAAGTGCGAGGAGGTTTGATAGGGGCCAAAAACCCCTATCTTTGGGTACGGTTTTAGAACGGTTTTTAACGTTATTTAGTTAATAAGCGAGCAATTCTCGCATTTAAATGCTTTTGTGTGAGTTAGTTAGAAATTGGAAATGTTTTATTTACTTTTCGTTGTTTAGGCTCGTTTTATGATCAATTTAGGAAAATACGGCCAAAATGACATGCATATTATAATTCCGTTATCTTTTGAAGCTAATTGATCCGTCAAAAGTCGCACCAAACGAAGCGTTTGCTCAAATAAGCGATTGGCGGATCAATTTAGCCTTTGGACTAATGTTGTTTGGAGTTTATGTGCGTGTGCAGGTTAAAACATGATCAATTTCAGGCAAAAATCATGTCTCGGGGACCCCCGGCAGTCGCTTGGCGAATTGAGCATCGGTGAGCAGCCCAGGCGCTGCTCGGCGAGCAGCCCAGGCACTGCCCAGGCACCGCCTAGGCACTGCCCAGGCACTGTGCCTGCACTGCCCAGGCACTGTGCCTGCACTGCCCAGGCACCGCCCAGGCACCGCCCAGGCACTGCCCAGGCACCGCCCAGGCACTGCCCAGGCACCGCCCAGGCACGAACTAGGGACTTTAGGAGGATAGGTCGGGTTAATCGCCTCGGACACAAGTGACTTAGGTTTTAATTCAATTGCTTAAACAATCTATTTTCATTATCATCGTATCCCTTCATGTTCCTTCGGATAATTGTATTGGTAAAAGATCACTTAGGAGTAGTTTAACTTAATTAGGGGTAGAGTAACTTAATTAGGCGTAGAATAACTTAGTTAGAATCAGATAACTTAGCTAGGAATAGTATAATTCAACCTAGGAGTAGATTAACTTAGAAAAACCAACTCAAAACCCCCTAAGCCTAGATAACACCTGAAACCAAGTAACTCGATACTTGCAGAAATAAATCCTGTGGACGATAACCTGGACTTAACCAGAAATTTATTACTTGATAACGATGGGGTAGACTTATCCCTTAGTGAGTCTTCATCCCAACTTAGGTGAAGGCGCATCAGTAGCCTAAAAAGATAGCCTCATCAGCTTTTGAGTCAAACTTAGCTAGGCTGTCTTTAGTATTTAAGATAAAGCATTTACAACCAAAGGCACGAAAGTATCCAATATTGGGCTTTCGTCCTTTCCAAAGTTCATTGGGGGTTTTCTTTAGTATAGGTCTAACTAGAGCCCTATTAAGAATATATCACGTTGTGTTGACAGCTTCTCCCCAAAATTACTTTGGAAGCCTATGCTCACTCAGCATTGTCCTGGCTATTTCAACCAAGGTTCTGTTTTTCCTTTCAACAACCCCATTTTGTTGAGGCGTTCTAGGAGTAGAGAAATTATGGTCAATGTCGTTGGTTTCACAGAATTCAACAAACTGTTGGTTCTTGAATTCTCCACCATTATCACTTCGGATGTGAGCTAACTTAAGGTCTTTATCATTTTCAAGTTTTCTTACTAAATTTGAAAACGTCTCAAGGGTTTCATCCTTTCTACTCAGCAAGATGATCCAAGTGTACCGAGAAAAGGCATCTACAATGACCAAGGAAAATCTTCTTCCACCCAAGCTCAGTGGCTGGACTGGACCGAAGAGATCCAAGTGTAGTAACTCTAATGGACGCTTAGTTGAGACAATGTTTTTACTATGAAAAGATTATTTGGTTTGTTTTCCAGCTTGGCAAGCGTGGCATAATTGATCTTTTTCAAACTTAAGTTCTGGCAGTTGACGCGGCCTCGCGCGGTTTTGGAGCGAGGCCGATCTCAGGGATAAGTGTACCCCGTCATTATCAAGTAATAAATTTCTGGTTAAGTCTAGGTTATCGTCCACAGGATTTATTTCTGCAAGTATCGAGTTACTTGTTTCAGGTGTTATCTAGGCTTAGGGGGTTTTGAGTTGGTTTTTACTAAGTTAATCTACTCCTAGGTTGAATTATACTATTCCTAGCTAAGTTATCTGATTCTAACTAAGTTATTCTACGCCTAATTAAGTTACTCTACCCCTAACTAAGTTAAACTACTCCTAAGTGATCTTTTACCAATGCAATTATCCGAAGGAACATGAAGGGATACGATGATAATGAAAATAGATTGTCTAAGCAATTGAATTAAAAACTAAGTCACTTGTGTCCGAGGCGATTAACCCGACCTATCC
Organism: Euphorbia lathyris; assembly: GCF_963576675.1. Taxonomy (NCBI): domain Eukaryota; kingdom Viridiplantae; phylum Streptophyta; class Magnoliopsida; order Malpighiales; family Euphorbiaceae; genus Euphorbia; species Euphorbia lathyris. The sequence continues at coordinate 5,849,062 of NC_088918.1, forward strand.
TCCTAAAGTCCCTAGTTCGTGATTCCCTTGTAAGGCCGAAACTAGCTCTAAGGCTCAGCAATTTGGGCTTAATCTTCTATAGGGTCGTCAATCCTATAGGCACTGACTAGGTCAGATTCAGCTCGCAATATGTGCCAACTTGATTTTGGGATTATCGAATGAGTTAAACCAATCAGACAAAGCGTAAGACAAAGATTAAAGCATTAAAACAATTGAATGAACAAGAACTATAATATATATCAAAGATGAAAGTATTGTCACGAAGTTACAATGAGCCTAGGATTCATAACATGTATCAGAGGCAAGACAGAATATAAAAGAAGAAAAATCCCTTTTAGGGAACCTGTCTACCAATGCAGTCGTCTTCCTAGGACTTAAGGGTGGAGCTTGAGCAATCCTTCGTGAACGGAGCTTCGGAGGTGTCTTCAATGGAGGTTTGAAGGATATGGAGGAGGTGGAGAGGATTTCTCAAGATGAAAAGCTAAGAAAATTACAAAGATAAAATATACTAATTTACATTGGAAAAACTCTATTTATAAGCGTGGCTCGGCCCCTTTTCTTGACCTATTTCGTGTCCTTATGCAGGTAGGAAGTCGTGGGGTCCATCGTGGCGTCGTGGGGGCGGAATTGGTCTTTTTGACCAATTCCCGCAAGTCTGCTCGCCGAGCAGGAACTGCTGCTCGGCGAGCAGGCACTGCTGCTCGGCGAGCAGGCACTGCTGCTCGGCGAGCAGGCACTGCTGCTCGGCGAGCAGGCGCTGCTCGTCGCGAGCAGGCATTGCCTGCTCGGCGAGCAGCCTTCTGCCGGCCTGCTCGGCGAACAGGCACAGTGCCTGGGCGGTGCCTGGGCAGTGCCTGGGCGGTGCCTGGGCAGTGCCTGGGCGGTGCCTGGGCAGTGCCTGGGCAGCTCGCCGAGCAGCGCCTGGGCTGCTCACCGATGCTCAATTCACCGAGCGACTGGGCGGTGCCTGGGCGGTGCCTGGGCAGTGCCTGGGCGGTGCCTGGGCAGTGCCTGGGCAGCTCGCCGAGCAGCGCCTGGGCTGCTCACCGATGCTCAATTCGCCGAGCGACTGGGCGGTGCCTGGGCGGTGCCTGGGCAGTGCCTGGGCAGCTCGCCGAGCAGCGCCTGGGCTGCTCACCGATGCTCAATTCGCCGAGCGACTGCCGGGGGTCCCCGAGACACGATTTTTGCCTGAAATTGATCATGTTTTAACCTGCACACGCACATAAACTCCAAACAACATTAGTCCAAAGGCTAAATTGACCCGCCAATCGCTTATTTGAGCAAACGCTTCGTTTGGTGTGACTTTTGACGGATCAATTAGCTTCAAAAGATAACGGAATTATAATATGCATGCCATTTTGGCCGTATTTCCCTAAATTGATCATAAAACGAGCCTAAACAACGAAAAGTAAATAAAACATTTCCAATTTCTAACTAACTCACACAAAAGCATTTAAATGCGAGAATTGCTCGCTTATTAACTAAATAACGCTAAAAACCGTTCTAAAACCGTACCCAAAGATAGGGGTTTTTGACCCCTATCAGCTACTCAACAAACAGCAAAGCATACAGATTTTTCAATAAACGAACTCAAGTCTTAGAAGAGTCAGTACATGTTGAGTTCGATGAAACTAACCCTACAGGAAGATACCAGCCGCTGACCGAGGATGATCCACACTCAGCACCCGCTGACCAAGAAACTGCCGCTGAGTCATTTCCTCAAGGGCTGACCAAAGGTAAAAGTGAAACTCAAATTACTTTCACTGACCAATCTACACCTGCAGAGATTGTTGAAACACAACCAGCGCAAGACATCAATCTACCAAAGGAGATTAGGATACCAAGAGGTTGTTGGTCCCTAGTAATTAGTTCCAAAGGGGGGGGGGGGGGTTAGGAACTAATGTAACTTTTTCGCTTTTAGTTATGCTGACTTAATGTTATTTTAAAAGTTTGATAACTCAGCGTGTTGGTCAGCATGGCCAATTGATTAGTCAGACAGTTTTAGTTCTATGCTGACTAAGACTGCTTGACTTGAGAGTTGAGAATTGACACTTGAAAGGTCAGCTTCCAACTTAGCACTCAGATTTACTCAGTTTCAGTTTTAACAATTTATAAGCTGAGTAAATACAACAAGCAACACATGCATATATATATATATATTGAGAGAAAGAGTTTAGAAGTTACTCAGCACGACTTATCCTGGTTCGGCCTCTCTGCCTATGTCCAGTCTCCAGTTCCTCCTGGGATTTTCAATCCAATACTGAGCTCTTTCAAGGTAGAGCACAAACCCTTTACAAGGCAGTGAGTATGCAAGAGTACGTCCTCTATTCATCTACTCAGCTCCTACTAAGTACTACAACCCAGCACTTAGATTTTTCTACCACTGAATACTTACAACTAAGTACTCAGCTCAACACTCTCAATATTCCTATTGATTACACACTTTGTTCTTTTTCAAGTAAAGAACATCTTAGATGATTACAAAAAAATCAATCTAGCATTTACACAGAGAATAGAAACGTTGGTGTAAGATCTTTTTGTATTTGAGTGCTTTGAAGATTTTCTCTCTTGTATTTTTCTTTTGATACTTCGGCAAATGATCCAAGGTTCTTGATTGTCCTTTTATAGATGGAAATCTCATCCTGGATCATTTTGAATTGGTTTAGCCGTTGTGTCCAAAACGGCTCTTTTAGGGAACATCTTCTGGTCAGCTTCAGACTGTTCCGCCATTCCCTTCCTCTGTTTTCTTCAGGCGTCAGGTTTTGTCTTCTTGCATCAGACTTGTCTTTTTGTGCCAGTTGTCTTTTACCAATAATCCATTGACCCATGATTCTTGGAATTAGTCTTCTGTGTATTTTCGAGGCTTCAATTATTGGTGCAGAAGATTGCAGACTTTGTCCTTTAGTGAACGGATCTTTCATGTTGTCCTAACTGTTACTCAGCTTCATTCGTTATCTTCGAATGTTCATCTTCCATGCTGAGTTCCTTCTTAGTCAGCTCCGTTCTGTTTATTCAATTCTGAAAGTCTTCTAATTTGGTCAGCTTCGTTCTGGCAACTTTGAAGAAAACTTCTAAGACTGAGTTCCACTCCACTCAGCTTCTATTCTTTCATGCTGAGTTCCATTTCACTCAGCTTGGCTTAGGCTGACTTTTGACCTGCCTAACTTTATATATATATATATATATATATATATATTTGCACTCAATATTGAACAAACACATTAGTACAATTAAATCAAAGCATTTAAATTTAATTGCCTCTTAATCATGGATGATTTTGTCAAATCAAAATCTTGTGGAAAGGTGTTTCAACAAACTCCCCCATTTTGATGTTGGCAAAATACATAATTATGGAACTCAGTTATAAGTTACCCCATGATTGATATATTTTTGAAATGACTCCCCCGTAAGGGTTGCACATATTGTCTTAACTTAATTCTAAACCTTCTAAGATTTAATTGAATTATCCTTAAGACATTTGTGTATACTGACTTAATTTAATATTAGATTTTTCAAGATCTGAGCTAATTTGATTTAAGTCAGTTTTCAAAAATATTAGAAGTATGTTGCTACTCAGTTTATTACATAAGTATTTTAGTGTTAATGTATACTGAGTATGTTTTACTTCTTAATTTATTTGTTCAATTTTATCGACCAGATTAAGGAAATAGTACTTGACATAGATTAAGCAAAAAGATAAAACAAAAACATATATGAGATATTCTATGCTAAGTTCTAAACATTGACTAGACTATATCTAGTTCTTCTTCTTCTGAGCTTGGTGGTCAGCTTGAGCTATTCCTGTACCTTTGTCTGTACTTCCTACAAGCTGAGTTCCTTCTTGACTTGTCTCCCCCGTTTTGCCATCATCGGGTTTATAAATGAATGTGTCGGTGCGAGCATGAGAGGAGAGGTGAGTTGAGTAACGCTGGAGCCTCTTAGTACTTTCTCGCAAGCCATCAATTATAGGAACACTGTCATCTTGGACATGGCGAGGAACCCGAAGAGAACTGCTAATCATGTTGAGCAGGCATTCATGAGATTTGCTAAGCCAGGTGAGCGAGCTGGTGAGCTGACCAAAAGATTGGTGGTACATCTTGAGCAAGGCAGAGTCATAAAACATGCGCTGGGCATTGTTGATGCGCATTGCCTTCATAATTGCTTGGGAAAAGCTCAAGAGTTGACTGTTGGAGACTAGATCAACATCCATTTGTGCTTTGTTGATGTTGAGTAGGCTGACTGCTTCACTCAGTTGGTCAATTGTACACTGAGAGGAGGAAGATACTAAGTCACGCGTACTAGTCAGCTCAGCATTAAGCTTGGTAAAGCATTCTTGAAGTTCAGCAGAGGTGGCAAACTCAGCATTGCCAGGTGCGCTTGATTTGGTCAGTTCTGCAGTTAACTTAGCAAAATATCCTTGAAGTTCAGCGGAAGTGGCATACCCTGGATTAACTTCTGATGGTTGTTGGATTTTGCCTTCAAGCGAGTTTAGATGGTTCACCATTGTGAGAACCAATTCAGTCAACTTTGTTATTTGGTCTTGCCTTGGTTGCTGAGTTTGAATGGTGGTCATAACACTTACTAGATCCTTGAGTCCTCTTAGTTCATTGAGAAGCTGAGTGATTCCAGGAAGTTGAGAGGACTCAGTATGAGAAGATCTAGAAGCATCAGCTTGAGGAGGGTTCAATTCTTGAAGCAAGGACTGAGCAGAGGCAATGATGAGTCGGCCTGACTCAGTGGCATTCAAGTAGGTGAATTGAGCCGCATTTGTCTCAGAGGCTGGAATTGAGCTTGAGGGTGGAGGAGTCGGCTGTTTGCCAGATTGATTACCCTGATTGGTGACTGGACTTTGATGCAGATTATCTTCAGGAGCTGAGTTGTCAACATGCTGAGTTGGAGGTGGAGTTTGGTTAGTCATGTTGACCTGCTCATCCTGAGTGAATGAAGTTGAAGCAGGATTTGTTCCATCTTGAGCAGTTTTTGGATTCTCCGGAGTCTTGGCTTGTTCCTCAATATGAGTAACAGAGGCTTGGTTTTGCACAAGATCCGTTGGAGGAGACTCAGGCTCAGCATCATGAGAGAAATATTTGAACTGAATTTTGGACATTTCAGCATCAATATCTTGAGGAGGAGAATCTGCAAGGAGATCAATAACTTGAGTTTTATGGGCTTTCTTTTTAAGTCGCTTGAACCTTTGTTCCTTGGGAGGAGAAGGGTCAGCATCAATGTTCTCCTCATCAGTATCAACTGTCTCTTCTACCATAGTTGGATGCTCATGTTGCTCAACATGATCCTCAACAGTAACATTTTCTTCTTCCTCAACTCTTTGCTCAACATCACCCTGAGGTTGCTCTATATCAGCATGTTCTTCCTACTCAGTATGGATGTTTTCCTCAACATGAGTTTCTTTCTCAGCTTCCCTTTCTTTTTCAACATTTGCTTTCTCAGCTCTTTGCTCAGTTTCTTTCTCAGTTTCCTTTTCTAGGTCAGTTCCATGACTTTTGAGGATACAACCCAATCTAGGGGATCAGCTTCAACTGTCTTTAAGGTATTAACCTTCGTCTTTTTCATCAAAGGGGATTCCGGAGTTCCCTCTTCTTCATCCCCAGGCTCTTCTGGCCTCTTTCTCTTCTCTGCCAACTCAGCTTTCTCCTTAGCCTGGTCAGCTTTAACTTTTTCTTTGAGACACTAGTCTCACTTTCTTTGGGACAGCATTGATGTCTTTGGAGCATGTGTCAATGGCCTTTTCTCTTCTTCCTCTTCTTTTCCTTAGGTGACTCAGCAGGAGCCTCCACTTCTTTCTCAGTTTCCTTTTCAGGCCCAACTGCTAGCTCAGCTTCATCATTTTCCTCAGCATCTTCAACTTCTTCATATCCTTTCAATGGTTGATTGTATAATAACCCAACTAGCAGAGCTGCTGTGATCTCATTTCCCAAGGTATCAGTTTCATTGATTGTCTCAATCTGTTTGTCCTCAATGATCTTAGTGATCATAGAACCCAGCCTGAGCTTCTTTCAACTGTGTTGAAGAGCCCCAACCAGAAAGACGGGCATGTTAAGTGGAGTGTAGGTCAACATGTGCCATATGAAGCACTGTTCAAAATTGGAGGCAGATGAGGCTGAGTTGAGTTTGGGGAAGATGAAGTTGGTCAGCATGTAGTGAGCCATCTTCTGTTCTTGCCCCATACAGGTGCTGGGTATTTAACCTTTATGATCTTTGGGTTTGCAGAACCCCTTGATCTTGTCAAGCTTCTCCTTTGGTACCTTCTCTTTTGTTGTCCTAAATTCTATTCCTTCGTCTGGTAAATCTAGCAAAGTAGCTAGATAGGCAGGGGTTATGGTGATTTTCTGACCTTTGACTGTAGTCTCCAAATAGTCAGCATCTTCTTCATCAACAAACATGTTAGAATAGAACTCTCTGACCAGTCTAGGGTATGTTTTTCCGGCGAGTGAGAAGAGACCGGTCCATTTGTTCTTCTCGATCCAGTCGCAGAATGGCTTCTCAGAAGTGACGAATCCTGGAGAAAACCATATGCACTTCAGAACCTCCAAGTTGTTGACCTTTTTATGGACCTTGATCATATTCCTTTCTATTTGCTTTGAAGAACCAGCGGGGTCAGCTTGAGTGGGTTTGCCAGAGGTTTGGCCAGGCTGAGTGGTGACGTTAGGGATTTCATTTTTACCGGAAGCCATTGTTGCAGATGAAGGTTTTGAGGTTTAGGGAGAGAGAAGGATTCGATTACAGAAGATCGTAAGCGTAAAGAGTAATGAGTGGGGATTCTTCCACTACTTATAGAGTTTTGAGTCATTAATGAACTAGCCGTTTTCATCTTGGGACTTTAATCGACAAAGATTCTGCCATTTATGACAGGTTCGGCGCATGGGTATTCATTATTACTTGCGTTTTTCTAGGTATGATTTGTTACACGTGTCATTGTTTATTGGTGCAAGTGGGCATCTACTCAGTTTGCCAGAATATGAGTCGTTTATGATACTGAGTATTTAATTCTACGTAGATGGATTTCCTATCTCTTAGTAACTCAGCATACGTTAATCACACAACATGTAAATCTACTCAGCATAAGATGATTACTCAATATGTTTATCTACTCAGCACAGAATATTTTACTCAACATTTGTATCTACTCAGCATAGACTATTAAGCTCAATGTGCAGTAGTTACTAGATTGATATCAGTCAGCATGGTAATCACTCAACATTTATTCAAATATTTAGAATTATTGAAGAGGAGTAGACATACCGATTGCTTCCCTTAGTATGTTAAATTGCTCACGAGCCAAAGGCTTGGTGAAGATATCTGCAAGCTGTTCATTTGTTGGCACATAGGTCAGCTTGATCTCACCCTTTAGCACGTGATCTCTGATGAAGTGATGCCTTATGCTGACATGCTTCATCCTGTTGTGTTGGATAGGATTCTTGGATAGATCAATGGCACTCTTGTTGTCACATTTGATCTCTATTGTCTCAGTTCTTACTCCATAATCCTCAAGTTGTTGCTTTATCCATAGGACTTGAGCTACACAGCTTCCAGCAGCAACGTACTCAGCTTCAGTTGTAGACAGAGCAACTGATGACTGCTTCTTGCTGAACCAGGATACTAGACAGCTTCCAAGGAAATAACACCCTCCTGAAGTACTCTTACGTTCTAGTTTATCCCGTCCATAGTCAGCATCAGTGTATCCTATGAGTGTGAAGTCATTTGAAGTTGGATACCACAAACCTGCATCAACTGAGCTCTGCAAATACCTAAAAATTCTTTTTACAGCAATTAAGTGAGATTCCCTTGGGCCAGCTTGATATCTTGCACAATAACATACTGAGTACTGTATATCAGGTCTACTAGCAGTGAGATAAAGTAAGGAGCCTATCATACCTCGATAAAGTTTACTATCTATTGACTTACTTTTCTCATCTTTGCATAGGACAGTATCAGTACCCATAGGGGTTGATATGGGCTTACAATCTTCCATATCAAATTTCTTTAATATCTCCTTGGTGTACTTGGACTGACTAATGAAGATGCCATTCTTACCTTGCTTGATCTGAAGTCCAAGGAAGAAGCTGAGTTCTCCCAGCATAGACATTTCGAACTCAGTCTGCATCTGTTTGCTAAACTCTTGACACAAAGATTCGTCAGTAGCACCAAATATTATGTCATCTACATAGATTTGTGCAAGTAGGGTATGTTTACCCTTTTTCTTAATGAACAGGGTTGTGTCAGCTTTTCCTCTGACATAATTCCTGGTCAGCAGGAAGTTAGTCAACCTTTCATACCAAGCTCTTGGAGCTTGCTTCAGGCCATATAAGGCCTTCTTGAGTTTATAAACATGGTTTGGAAATTTTGGATCTTCAAAACCCGGAGGTTGATTAACATATACCTCCTCGTTTATAAAGCCATTAAGAAATGCACTTTTACATCCATTTGATACAATTTAAAGTTCATGAAACTAGCATATGCACACAATATACGTATAGCTTCTAACCTAGCAACTGGTGCAAAAGTTTCACCATAATCAATGCCCTCTTGCTGACTATAGCCTTGGGCTACAAGCCGAGCTTTTTCCTGATTACATTTCCATGCTCATCTAGTTTGTTTCTAAAAACCCACTTAGTTCCTATGGATTTTTGATTCCTAGGTTTAGGTAATAAATCCCATACCTCATTTCTTGTGAATTGGTCAAGCTCTTCTTGCATAGCATTGATCCAATACTCATCATGCTCAGCATCAGCAAAGTTCTTTGGTTCATGAATTGATACGAAAGCAACGTTGCAAAGGAATTTCCTAAGCTGGTCTCTAGTCATCACTTTGTTGTTGGCATCATCAAGGATGGACTCTTCTGAATGTCCTCTTGGAATTTTTATCTCCTTGGGTAATGTTGAGTTGTTTGGAACAAGTGTTTCTACAATCTTTTCAGGGACAGATTGGTCAGCAAAGGTAATTTCAGTTTCAATTTTACCTTTAGTCAGCTCTTGTGCTGATGGCTCAGCACCTCTAGTTAGGTCAGTATGAGCTGAGTTCGGCTCATCCTCCATAGGTTGAGTTGTCTTACCTACAGGGTCAGTTTCATCGAAATCTACATGGACTGACTCTTCTACAACTTGAGTTCTTTTATTATAAATTCTATATGCTTTGCTGTTTGTTGAGTACCCTAAAAAGATTGCTTCGTCAGCTTTGGCATCAAACTTTTCCAAATTATCTTTAGTGTTGAGTATTAAACATTTACACCCAAAGGCACGAAAGTATCCAATATTGGGCTTTCGTCCTTTCCAAAGTTCATAAGGAGTTTTCTTTAATATAGGTCTTACCAAGGCCCTATTCAATATGTAACATGCTGTATTGACAGCTTTTCCCCAAAAATACTTTGGAAGCCTATTTTCACTCAGCATTGTCCTGGCAATTTCTACTATTGTCCTATTTTTCCTTTCAACAACTCCATTCTGTTGAGGAGTTCTAGGGGCAGAGAAATTGTGGTCAATACCATTAGTTTCACAGAATTCATCAAACATTTGGTTTTTGAATTCTCCACCATTATCACTTCTAATGTGAGCTACTCTTAGGTCTTTATCATTTTCAAGCTTTTTGATTAATGTAGTAAACATCTCAAATGTTTCATCCTTGCTACTCAGCAAGATGATCCAAGTGAACCTAGAGAAATCATCTACAATAACTAAGGAAAATTTCTTACCTCCCATGCTGAGTGGCTGGATAGGTCCGAAAAGATCCAAATGTAGTAATTCCAATGGTCTTTTGGTTGAGACAACATTTTTGCTATGAAATGACTTTTTGATTTGTTTACCTTGCTGACAAGCATTACATAGTTGATCTTTTTCATACTTTAATTTGGGTAATCCCTCAACTAATTGCTTTCTAGCTAGTTTGGCAAGGAGGTCCATGCTGACATGCCCAAGTCTCCTATGCCATAGCCAGGAGTTGTCCTCTTTAGACACCAAGCATATACTTTTTGAAAATTGTTTTTCCAAACTCAATATGTAAACATTTTCTACACGAGGGGCTGTTAAAATCAAATCATTTGTTTTTCCCTCGAGTATTTGACACTTAGTATCATCAAATATAACCTTTCTTCCACTCTTGCAAAGCTGAGCTACGCTTAGAAGATTATATTTGAGACCTTTAACTAAGGAGACTGACTCAATTTTAGGGTTACCTCCGATAGTTCCTGAGCCAACTATCTTGCCCTTCTTGTTGTCTCCAAAGCTTACACTACCTCCTCGTTTAAGCTCTAGTGTGATGAACTGAGTTTCATCACCTGTCATGTGTCTTGAGCATGCGCTGTCTATATACCAAAGTTTTGATTTCTCCACGCATGTCAAGCTGACCTCATTGTTGTTTTCCTCCTGCTCAAAATCTCCAGAGAGGTCAGCTTGCTCAGATTGAGATTGGTCAGCACCATCATCTGCCATGAAACATATGTTGGTTGTTTCATTTTGCTCAGCTTCAGATGATGTCGACTCATCACTGTCACTCCACGTGGCCACCATTGCCTTTTTGCTTCCATTCTTATCTTTCTTCAGATTAGGACAGCTTGACTTAATATGCCCAGTTTGATGACACTCATAACATGTGACAGGCTTGGAGTTGTCCTTTTTGTATCTGGTGTCACTGGACTCAGCTTTATATCTATCTCCTCTCTTGTATGGCCGCTTACTATTACTTTCATTTCTTCTGAACAGCTTTTTCATTTTTCTAGTAAACATGGCCATCTCCTCATCATCAGTTGACTCAGCTTCTGTGGAGTCAGCTTTCATCACTAGTGATTTCTGTTTCTTATCCTCAGATTTTTCTTTAGCTTCAAAGTTTTTCATGGAAATTTCATGAGTCAGCAAGGAACCGATCAGCTCATCATATTTGTATGTGGTCAGGTCCTGAGCTTCCTCTACAGCTGTCTTCTTGGCTTGCCAGCTTTTGGGAAGACTTCGTAAGATCTTCTTCACTTGTTCTTCTTCAGTGAAATTCTTACCGAGTCTTTTAAGCTCATTTATTATGTTGGTGAACCTGGCATTCATTGCTGAGATGTCCTCATTGTCAGTCATCTCGAACAGCTCATACAATCGCATGTGTTGGTTCACTTTGGATTCCTTGACCTTGCTGGTGCCTTCATAAGTTACTTCCAACTTCTTCCAGATCTCCTGTGCTGACTCACAACCTGAAATCTTATTGTATTCTGCAGCATCTAGAGCACAGTGAAGCATATTGATAGCCGAAGCATTATTTTGTAATTTTCTGAGGTCATCCTCTGTCCACTCAGTTTCACTCTTGATAACTTTCTCATTATCAACAGTTTTATAAGGTATATGTGGACCTTGAACTATTGCAAGCCATGCACTCATGTTTGTGGCTTGAATAAAGTTCTTCATCCTATTCTTCCAGAATGTATAATTAGATCCAAAGAATAGGGGAGGTCTAGTGATTGATAATCCCTTAGGGAGTATCTGTGTTGTTTGGTTTCCTGGGAGGAAACGAGTGCTATTCTCACCCATTTTTCGGGATCAGCTCAAGATTGTTAGATCTTTGAGTAGTGAGCTTAGGCTCTGATACCACTTGTTGGTCCCTAGTAATTAGTTCCAAAGGGGGGGGGGGGGGGGGTTAGGAACTAATGTAACTTTTTCTCTTTTAATTATGCTGACTTAATGTTATTTTAAAAGTTTGATAACTCAGCGTGTTGGTCAGCACGGCCAATTGATTAGTCAGACAGTTTTAGTTCTATGCTGACTAAGACTGCTTGACTTGAGAGTTCGGAATTGACACTTGAAAGGTCAGCTTCCAACTTAGCACTCAGATTTACTCAGTTTCAGTTTTAACAATTTATAAGCTGAGTAAATACAACAAGCAACACATGCATATATATATATATATATATATATATATATATATATATATATATTGAGAGAAAGAGTTTAGAAGTTACTCAGCACGACTTATCCTGGTTCGGCCTCTCTGCCTACGTCCAGTCCCCAGTTCCTCCTGGGATTTTCAATCCAATACTGAGCTCTTTCAAGGTAGAGCACAAACCCTTTACAAGGCAGTGAGTATCCAAGAGTACGTCCTCTATTCGTCTACTCAGCTCCTACTAAGTACTACAACCCAGCACTTAGATTTTTCTACCACTGAATACTTACAACCAAGTACTCAGCTCAACACTCTCAATATTCCTATTGATTACACACTTTGTTCTTTTTCAAGTAAAGAACACCTTAGATGATTACAAAACAATCAATCTAGCATTTACACAGAGAATAGAAACGTTGGTGTAAGATCTTTTTGTATTTGAGTGCTTTGAAGATTTTCTCTCTTGTATTTTTCTTTTGATACTTCGGCAAATGATCCAAGGTTCTTGATTGTCCTTTTATAGATGGAAATCTCATCCTGGATCATTTTGAATTGGTTTCCTGGATCATTTTGAGTGCATTCCTTAATGGAGTTATAAACGAGGAAGTTTATGTTAATCAGCTTCCAGGGTTTGAGGATCCTAAATTCCCAAACCACGTTTATAAGCTCAAAAAGGCTCTGTATGGCCTCAAGCAAGCACCACGTGCTTGGTATGAGAGGCTGACCAGTTTCCTACTGACTAGAAATTATGTCAGAGGTAAAGCTGATACAACCTTATTCATTAAGAGGAAGGGTAAAGATACCCTGCTGGCTCAAATATATGTTGATGACATTATTTTTGGTGCCACTAACGAGTCAATGTGCAAGGAATTTAGTAAGCAGATGCAGACTGAGTTTGAAATGTCAATGATAGGAGAACTCAATTTCTTCCTTGGACTTCAAATCAAACAAGGGAAAAATGGCATCTTCATCAGTCAAACTAAGTATGCTAAGGAGATATTGAAGAAGTATGAACTTGAGAATTGTAAGTCAATATCTAACCCAATGGGCACTGACACTGTCCTCTGCGCTGATGAGAATGGTAAGTCAGTAAATAGCAGATTGTACCGAGGTATGATTGGTTCTCTACTTTACTTAACTGCTAGTAGGCCGGACATTCAGTTCTCGGTATGTTATTGTGCTAGATATCAATCTAACCCTAAGGAATCTCATTACATAGCTGTAAAAAAAATCCTTAGATATTTGCAAGGCTCAGTGAATGCAGGTTTGTGGTATCCCAATACTCATGACTTCACACTCATTGGATACACTGACGCAGACTACGGACGAGACAAGCTTGAACGAAAAAGCACCTCAGGAGGATGCCATTTCCTTGGGAGCTGTCTTGTGTCCTGGTTCAGCAAGAAGCAGGCGTCAGTAGCCCTGTCAACCACTAAAGCTGAGTACGTTGCTGCTGGAAGCTGTGTTGCTCAAGTCCTATGGATTAAGCAACAGCTAGAAGATTTTGGCGTTCGGACTAAAACAATTGAAGTCAAATGTGACAACAAAAGTGCCATTGACTTATCAAAGAACCCGATCCAGCACAGCAGGATGAAGCATGTCAGCATAAGACATCACTTCATCAAAGATCACGTACTCAAGGGAGAGATCAAGCTGACCTATGTCCCAACGGATGAGCAGCTTGCTGATATCTTCACAAAGCCACTGGTGTTGAAACACCTTTCCACATGATTTTGATTTGACAAAATTATTTAAGTGATGATAAAAATATTCTAAGACATTATATTTAAATGCTTTGATTTATTACACTAATGTGTTTGTTCAATGTTGAGTTTAATTGTTTATAAGACATTGAGATTAAAAAGCCCAAAGGCCCATAAAGTGGAAGTCAAGCCCAAATCAACACATCAAAACCATTCGGCTTAAGAGTTCAAAACGAAGCCGTATCAAGCAAAACGACGACTCAACAAGAGAAGGATCGAGAAGCCTTCGAGGCAAAAGCTTTAAGTGGAAGCTGCTGAGTTGGACGACAATGTAGTCTAGACAGCGGCAGACAATGTTCAACTTCTAGACAAAGTATTTCTACTTTTGGAAAAGTTCAGAAGGCGCAGGAAGCTGTCTCGTGGACTTTTCCTTAAATGTCGAAACATTCTGCCGAAGACTGACGAAGATAGAAGATGCAAGAATCCTATTGGCGAACGACGCTAAGCACGCCCAGAGTGACAATGACAGGAAGCCGTTTCCCTCCAACGGTTATTTCGAAATTCGAAATAACTAGGTTCCTCAAGTGTCACTATATAAAGGCCATCCATTTGCTTCAATCGATGCAGATCTTCAACTAGTCGAAACGCTGACCAAATTCATACTTGAAGTTTCTGTGAGAAAAGCAAAGCAAATACCTTACACCAATTCTTAATCTTTGTGTAAAAGTCTAGAGTGATTTTCAATCATCTAAAGTGTCTTAGCAATCGTTGTTTAGGGCAAACACTTTATCATTTCTAGAAGAATAGAAATGAGAGGTTGAGTACTCGGTTATAGTACTCAGCGTAGATATAGGAGTGAGTAGAGGTATAGAGGAAGGTACTCTTATTATACTCAGCTTCTATCTGTAAAAGGTTTTGAGCTCTACCTTTAAAGAGCTCAGTAAAGAATTCAAAAAGCTCGGAATGAGTTCCGAGGACTGGACGAAGGCGGAGAGGCCGAACCAGGATAAGTCTGCTGAGTAACATCTTTCTAACCCTTAAACTCCTTTAATATATATTGCTTGCTATAAAACTGACTAAGTAAAGAACTCACGCTGAGTTAAGTTTACTAAGAAGCTGAGCTTAGGAATAGACTCTAAGTGCTATTTCCTGACTCAAGTAAAGAAGCAGACTTAGTCACAAGTTGACTAAGCTTATGTCTTGAATCTACTTAGTGACGCTGTGTAAACCTTTTCATAAGAAAAGAAGTCAGCCTCAACGGACAAATTTTTAAATATTTCCTATCCCCCCCCTTGGAACTAACTTGTCACGTTATAAGGGACCAACAAGTGGTATCAGAGCTTAAAAGCTCACTGTGCAAGGTTTAACTACCTTGAGCTGATCCCCACTATGGCTGAGAACAGCACTCGGTTTCTCCCAAGAAATCTGACAACTCAGATTTTGCCTGAGGGTCTGTCCATAACTCGGCCTCCTCTATTCTTCGGGTCTAACTATACCTTTTGGAAGAATAGAATGAAAAATTTCATTCAGGCAACAAATATGAGTGCATGGCTATCTATAGTCCAAGGCCCATTTGTTCCTGTTGAAACTATTGATGGCCAAACGGTTGTCAAAGCTGAGACTAAATGGACAGAGGATGATCTCAAGAAGCTACAAAATCATGCTTCGGCTATAAACATGCTTCACTGTGCATTAGATGCTGCAGAATACAAGAAGATTTCAGGTTGTGAGTCAGCGCAGGAGATTTGGAAGAAGCTGGAGGTCACCTATGAAGGAACCAACAAGGTGAAGGAATCCAAGGTCAACCAGCACATGAGGTTGTACGAGCTGTTTGAAATGAATGATGATGAAGGAATCTCTGACATAAACGCAAGGTTCACAAACATCATCAACGAGCTCAAGAGACTTGGAAAGATCTTCACTGAGAAAGAGCAAGTCAAGAAGATTCTTAGGAGTCTTCCTAAAAGCTGGCAAGCAAAGAAAACTGCTGTTGAGGAAGCTCAAGACTTAACCACCTACAAGTATGATGAACTCATTGGCTCACTGCTAACCCACGAGATATCAATGAAGAACTTCGAGGTGAAGGAGAAGTCTGAAGACAAGAAGCAAAAGTCTCTTGTCATGAAAGCTGACTCCACTAATGGGAGCTCAACAGACGATGAAGAAATGGCTATGTTCACTAGAAAGATGAAGAGGCTGTTCAGAAAGAATGACAAATATTCTAAGAAGCCTTACAAGAAGTTTGATAAGTACAAAGCTGAGTCCAGCGACAGCAAGTACAAGAAGGACAGCTCAAAGCCCATTACATGCTTTGAATGTCATCAAACTGGTCATATCAAGTCAAGCTGTCCCACGCTGAGGAAAGAAAGAAAGAACAACAAGAAGGCAATGGTGGCAACTTGGAGCGACAGTGATGAGTCTTTATCATCAGAAGCTGATGCCACTGAGTCAGCAAAGATTTGTTTTATGGCTAACGAACTTGCTGAGCCATGTGTTTCTGAGCATGCTGACCCCTCCATTGCATCTGACGATGAGGAACACTCAACTGAGGTAATGTCACTACCCTTGCTCAGAAATGAAATGGTTAATGCCCTGAGTGACCTCTACACACTTGTCAAAAAGTGTAATAAAAAGGTTAGAGCACTCAGCAGGCGATGTGACGAGGTTGAGGAGGTCAAACTGAGTGACCTTCGATATATTCTCCAGGATACTTCAAGTTTGCATAGTAATGTAGAAATTATGCAAAAGTTTGTCTCTGAAGTCCAATCAGATTTTAAGAAACTGAGAAAGGATGTCACATCAATTCAGAACCAACTTAAGGTTCCGACTAAAAGAAATATTCCTCTGAACACTGAGTACGGAAGTACTAGTCAGCAGAGATGGAATCCTCAACGGAATGTCCAGTGTGACTTCTGTGGGAAGAAAGGACACACCACAAAGGTGTGCTGGCACGCTCAGCACTAGGGTGCTGACCAGTCAGTGAGACATCCTAAACGGAAGGTCAGTTGTGACTTCTGTGGAAAGAATGGACACACTATCCAAGTATGTCGTCATAAAATGAAATATGATGCTTTACCTGTTGAACCTAACAAGCAAGGACCCAAAAAGAATTGGGTACCTAAAAGCAACTAGCTATATTGCAGGTAAGCCTGAGGTGTGCTGAGAAGTCAAAGATGTGGTACATTGACATCGCATGCTCAAGGCATATGACTGGTGATGAAACTCAGTTCATCACGTTTGTGCGTAAACGAGGAGGAAGTGTAAGTTTTGGAGACAACAAGAAGGGTAAGATAGTAGGGTCAGGAACCATTGGTGGTAATCCTACTATTGAGTCAGTCTCCCTAGTCAGCGGACTCAAATATAACTTACTCAGCGTAGCTCAGCTATGTGACAATAGGAGAAAACTTATATTTGATGAAACTAGATGTAAAATATTCGAGGGTAAAACAAATGAGTTAATTTTAACTGCCCTTCGTATTGATAATGTCTTTATGATGAACTTAGAAAAAAAGTTTTCAAAAACTGTATGCTTAGTGTCAAAGGAAGAAAATTCCTGGCTATGGCACATGAGACTTGGTCATGTAAGCATGGACCTCCTGGCCAAATTAGCAAGAAAGCAATTGGTTGAGGGACTGCCAAAACTTAAGTTTGAAAAAGATCAATTATGCCACGCTTGCCAAGCTGGAAAACAAACCAAACAATCTTTTCATCGTAAAAACATTGTCTCAACTAAGCGTCCATTAGAGTTACTACACTTGGATCTCTTCGGTCCAGTCCAGCCGCTGAGCTTGGGTGGAAGAAGATTTTCCTTGGTCATTGTAGATGACTTTTCTCGGTACACTTGGATCATCTTGTTGAGTAGCAAGGATGAAACCTTTAAGACGTTTTCAAATTTAGTAAGAAAACTTGAAAATGATAAAGACCTTAAGTTAGCTCACATCCGAAGTGATAATGGTGGAGAATTCAAGAACCAACAGTTTGTTGAATTCTGTGAAACCAACGGCATTGACCATAATTTCTCTGCTCCTAGAACGCCTCAACAAAATGGGGTTGTTGAAAGGAAAAACAGAACCTTGGTTGAAATAGCCAGGACAATGCTGAGTGAGCATAGGCTTCCAAAGAACTTTTGGGGAGAAGCTGTCAACACAGCATGCTATATTCTTAATAGGGCTCTAGTTAGACCTATACTAAAGAAAACCCCCTATGAACTTTGGAAAGGAAGAAAGCCCAACATTGGATACTTTCGTTCCTTTGGTTGTAAATGCTTTATCGTAAATACTAAAGATAGCCTAGCTAAGTTTGACTCAAAAGCTGATGAGGCTATCTTTTTAGGCTACTCAACAAACAGCAAAGCATACAGAGTTTTCAATAAACGAACTCAAGTCTTAGAAGAGTCAGTACATGTTGAGTTCGATGAAACTAACCCTGTAGGAAGATACCAGCCGCTGACCGAGGATGATCCACACTCAACACCCGATGACCAAGAAACTGCCGCTGAGTCATTTCCTCAAGGGCTGACCAAAGGTAAAAGTGAAACTCAAATTACTTTCACTGACCAATCTACACCTGCAGAGATTGTTGAAACACAACCAGCGCAAGACATCAATCTACCAAAGGAGATTAGGATACCAAGAGGTCACTCAGAGAGTGCCATTCTTGATGCCGCTGAGAATACCCTGATGATGAGGAATCAACTCAGGAGATACCTCAACAACGTAGCATTCGTCTCTATCCAGGAGCCAACGAATTTCGCTGAAGCTGAGTATGATGAATTCTGGATGAATGCAATGCAAGAAGAACTTGATCAGTTCAGACGAAATGAAGTATGGGATCTAGTGCCAAAACCAAAAAGCCAGAAGACCATAGGAACAAGATGGGTCTTCCGCAACAAACTGGATGAACAAGGGAACGTGGTCAGAAACAAAGCAAGACTTGTAGCTCAGGGCTACAGTCAGCAAGAAGGTATTGACTACGGTGAGACCTTTGCCCCAGTGGCAAGGCTAGAGGCTATTAGAATTTTATGTGCATATGCAAGCTATATGAACTTTAAACTGTTTGAAATGGATGTTAAGAGTGCATTCCTTAATGGAGTTATAAACGAGGAAGTTTATGTTAATCAGCCTCCAGGGTTTGAGGATCCTAAATTCCCAAACCACGTTTATAAGCTCAAAAAGGCTCTGTATGGCCTCAAGCAAGCACCACGTGCTTGGTATGAGAGGCTGACCAGTTTCCTGCTGACTAGAAATTATGTCAGAGGTAAAGCTGATACAACCTTATTCATTAAGAGGAAGGGTAAAGATACCCTGTTGGCTCAAATATATGTTGATGACATTATTTTTGGTGCCACTAACGAGTCAATGTGAAAGGAATTTAGTAAGCAGATGCAAACTGAGTTTGAAATGTCAATGATGGGAGAACTCAATTTCTTCCTTGGACTTCAAATCAAACAAGGGAAAAATGGCATCTTCATCAGTCAAACTAAGTATGCTAAGGAGATATTGAAGAAGTATGAACTTGAGAATTATAAGTCAATATCTACCCCAATGGGCACTGACACTGTCCTCTGCGCTGATGAGAATGGTAAGTCAGTAGACAGCAGATTGTACCGAGGTATGATTGGTTCTCTACTTTACTTAACTGCTAGTAGGCCGGACATTCAGTTCTCGGTATGTTATTGTGCTAGATATCAATCTAACCCTAAGGAATCTCATTACATAGCTGTAAAAAGAATCCTTAGATATTTGCAAGGCTCAGTGAATGCAGGTTTGTGGTATCCCAATACTCATGACTTCACACTCATTGGATACACTGACGCTGACTACGGACGAGACAAGCTTGAACGAAAAAGCACCTCAGGAGGATGCCACTTCCTTGGGAGCTGTCTTGTGTCCTGGTTCAGCAAGAAGCAGGCGTCAGTAGCCCTGTCAACCACTGAAGCTGAGTACGTTGCTGCTGGAAGCTGTGTTGCTCAAGTCCTATGGATTAAGCAACAGCTAGAAGATTTTGGCGTTCGGACTAAAACAATTGAAGTCAAATGTGACAACAAAAATGCCATTGACTTATCAAAGAACCCGATCCAACACAGCAGGATGAAGCATGTCAGCATAAGACATCACTTCATCAGAGATCACGTACTCAAGGGAGAGATCAAGCTGACCTATGTCCCAACGGATGAGCAGCTTGCTGATATCTTCACAAAGCCACTGGTTCGTGAGCAATTCAACATACTTAGAGAAGCCATTGGTATGTTTAATCCTCTGCAATAAATTTCAAGTATAGTATGCATGCTGAGTGAATTACTATGCTGAATGATTTATGCTATTGCATGCTGTGTGTTTATCTTAAGCTGAGCAACTAAGCATAAGAATTATTCCTTTGCATAACACTGACTACTCAGAATTTTAAACGCTTGAAATTCTTAACACTGTGTGAAGAGCCGTTGCAAACTTTAATGCAAAGCACACAAATTAAATAGCCACCTAGGATGACGTATAGGTTATAATTAGAAAATACACGCGCCGTATGTGTCATAAATGCCAGAATCTTTGTCGATTGAGAATCTCGAGGTAAAACGGACAACCCAACGCCTTGGATTAACTCAACATCTCTATAAATAGTGGATGAATTCCCACTTCTATTTCTTTACGCTTAGAAATCTTTGGCATTCATACTCTCTCTCTAAAAATTCCTAAACTTCCCAAAACTTCTCTGAGAATATGACGAACGGTTCTCTAAATATCTCCGGTGCTAGTTTACCCAACAACCGCTCCGATGCAAACCCCAAATCTCCTACCTAGCGTGACCACGCCAAGGTCACAACACCGAGCAAGAAAGCTCAAGCTGTCCAAGCCACCTCTTCGAAGGGAAAACAACAGCAAAAGGACAAGGGAAAGAAAGTTGTGGAACGCACCTACTCTCAGGTCTTCGAGAGTGTGAAGGGATGGAAGATTGATCACTCACGATGGTTTTCAAGGGGATTCGTGGACGCCGAGCAACCCATTTGTGAGTGGATCAAGAATAATGGTTGGACCGAGCTGTTCTCAGTTCGTGATGCTACTTACCCTGAGTTGGTAAGAGAATTCTACGCCAACCTAAAGATCGCCGATGATGACCGGAACTACCTAACTTCTCATGTTCGAGGAAAGGACATCTTCATCAACCCTGCATATCTTGCCTGACAGTTCAAGCTGAAAAACGAAGGAGCTATACTTCGTAAATCTGGTGACCATGAGAAAACCAACTACGTTCAGACCTTCTGTAAACCTGAGGGTCATGTAGGTGAAATCTCGAGCACTTCCATGGGTCAGCATCAAAAGATGGGCCATTACATACTGACCAATTTCCTTTTCCCTAAAATCAACTACACCAACTCAGCAACCAATTTTGAGCAGTGTTTTATATGGCACATGCTGACCTACACACCGATAAACATGCCCATAATCATAATCGGTGGGTTTCTACGAAGTACAGGAACCCTTAGGTTAGGATCTTTTATCACCCGAATCCTCAAGGATCACAATGTGGACATGGTTGCGAAAATCAGCACTCGGGGAACCGAGATTATAGCTGGTGCCCTATTCGGTTTGGCATATGATCAACCTATTGTGCCGAAGAAAGGAAAAGGGGAAGCTGTCCAGAACGCTAAAGGGGCGGTGACTCGAAAGGGAAGAACTCAAAGAAAGAGGAAGGCTGTCCAGAGCACCTCTAAACTGTTGCTTCTGCCCCAAAGAAGGTTAAATTTGTATGTGGAGGAACTAAGCCTCAGATTCAACAAGGACAGGGTGGATCTAGGTCAGCTGAGAAAAGACCTAGGCAAGCTGAGCCTAAGACAGAAGAAAGAGAGGTTGATGACCAACCATTAAGGAAGAGGAAGAAGCAGCTCAATTTTGAGTTAAGACCTATCGATGCACTACCAACTGATGGCGTCGTTCCTCTTAACTCACACTATGTACAAAGTCAAGACGTTGACGTTGAGCAACAGATAGATGATCAGGAAGAACAAGACCAACTGGGTGGTCAGTTTGTCGAGCAAGAATTGGAGGAACAGTTTGAGGAAGAAGAACTAGATGATGAGTCTGAAGAAGAAGAAAGTGGTCAGGATGACACTGAAAAAACAGCTGATGATGAGCACATTGAACCAATCAACACTGAGTTGGTTGACGAAGAAGAAACTGAGCACACAGCAAATGCTCCCGCTATTCAAAGGGAAGCTTCACCCACTGACTCCATTGAGTCCATTCCTTGTGACCCTACTCTTCCAAAGCTAAAGAGACTGAGGAAGAAGAAGGCTTTTTGAGCACCCATCATTGACCTCATGGGTGACTCACCGCTAAGGGATGAGATCTCTTGTAACGACCCGGTCCGGAGTGGGTGGCGCCGGGGTAAGAAGGCCTGAGCAAGGAGTGGCCCTAAGGGATGGCGATAGGGGCAAGAATGAACCGAATCCCACATCGGAAATGGAGAGGGATTGATTGGGGCTTATTAGTAAGATGTGAATCCAATACATGTAGACGCGTTTTAAAGCCGTGAGGCCCAATGTGTTGGAATTGGGTCAGAGCGGACAATATCTACATGATATTGGACCAGGGTGTTACATCTCTGACCTTACAGATGTACTTCTTCGGTACTTCTCAAACCCTCCCGAGTCTCAATAAGAGCAACAAGAAAATCAAGCCACTGTTTCTCAGCCAAAGGAACATGCCGACTTAACCGCTTCTCCAAACCAAAGTAATGCCGAGCAGGTGCTTGAAGATTCCGCTCCTCAACACGTTGAGCAAGCCAAGGAATTACCTGCTCAGGTGAACACTGAACTTCCTCAGCTTCCACAATCTAGTCAGCTTCAGCCTGACCCTGAGCAAGCAACACTTTCTGTCAATCCTCCACTTCCACAACTCTATGTGCAGAATCAAATCCAGTCAGTTTCTACTGACAATCCAAATTCCAGGCCAGCCGCTGACAATGCTGGGCCTTCTAATGATGAGCAGAACCACACACCGCCTTCATTCGGTTCTACTCCTCCTCCGGCATCTGGGTCAACAAATGATGGATCCTTAAGCTATTTGAATGCCTCTGAGTCTGGTCGAAGAATCATTGACTCAGCTCAAGCTCTTATCTAGGACCTCCATCAAACTAGTACCAATGCCGCTGGGTCTACTAATGTTGAGACAACTCCACTTTCGTCTGTCACTCAGCTTCTAACTGAGATCAAAGGTCTGAAGGATCTTCTGAGTGTCATGACTTCATTGCAATCTCAACAGCCCAGGCAGGACTCTATAACAAAGCTGGCCGAACTCCAGCTGACCATGGTAAACCACATGAACTCACTGCAAGGGCAGATTCATCAATTGTCAGCTGCGAACTCAGCATATGCCACTTCTGCCGAAGTACATCATCTCTTCAGCCAGCTTCATACTGAGCAAGCGAAAACAAATCACCAACTCTCTTCCTCCTCCCAATGCTCCATTGAGCAAATTAGTGAGGCTGTACGTCTACTGAACTTAAACAAGCAAGAGATGGACACTGATCAGCTTAAAACCAACGAGATTCTGAAGTATTCTCGAGTAACTTTCAACCATGTGCGCCAAATCAACGCTCAGCATGAGTATTTTGATTCATCTTTGCTAAAAATGTTTCATCAATATTTTGCAATGCTCACTGAAACTATACACTGGGTTGGCAAGTCTCAAGCCTATGTTTTGAGTATGCTGAGTGCTGCATCTATCGGAATTCCTCGAGCTATTATGGATGAGGGAGTCCCAATCTTTGACGGAATGAATGAAAGCACAAAAAGGCTAAAGGCATTTTCTAGACGCCTAACTCAAGCTGCCATTGAAGAAACCTTCATTGCCAAAAACGATGCTGGCAAAACGGGGGAGAAAGAACAAGCCCCAAGAACTCAGCGAACTGAAGAAGCCTCAGTTAGTCAGCAGACAGTCAAGAGTAAAGGCAAAGCTACAGAACATTCTGTTCAAATTAATTACAAGAAGAAATAGCTTCACTTCTACTGACTAGAATAGCTAGCTTTTTGAACCTTCATATCTGTATTCTTCTTGTGAACTTTGTTGTGCTGACTTTAAATTTAAAACAAATTATATGCATCTCTTTCATACTGTCTACTCTTATGCGATGCTTACTTAAGTGATTGTTATAATTTGTTAAAACGCATCTTCATTAAATCAACTGTGTTACACTGTCTATATTGATTAATGATATGTCTGTTGTGTTGATCAAATATGTTGACCACTTCTTATATGTCCACTTAAGAAAAACTCATTGAACAAAGCTTACTCAGCGCTCTCTGATATTTAAACCTTCCGCGTAAAACTGAGTTAAATAGAATATGTTCCATGAGCTGACCTATTTTTGAAAACTGACCTAAGACCTACTCGATTAAACCTTAAAATGTTTAGAGTAAAACTAAGTCAGCAGCTCAACCCTTACAGGGGAGTTATTTGATAAATTAGGTCAACTATCATGGGAGAGCTCAACACTGAGTTCTTCAACTGAATATTTTTGCCAACATCAAAATGGGGGACTTTGTTGAAACACCTTTCCACATGATTTTGATTTGACAAATTATTTAAGTGATGATAAAAATATTCTAACACATTATATTTAAATGCTTTGATTTATTACACTAATGTGTTTGTTCAATGTTGAGTTTAATTGTTTATAAGACATTGAGATTAAAAAGCCCAAAGGCCCATAAAGTGGAAGTCAAGCCCAAATCAACACATCAAGACCATTCGGCTCAAGAGTTCAAAACGAAGCCGTATCAAGCAAAACGACGACTCGGCAAGAGAAGGATCGAGAAGCCTTCGAGGCAAAAGCTTCAAGTGGAAGCTGCTGAGTTGGACGACAATGCAGTCTGGACAGCAGCAGACAATGTTCAACTTCTAGACAAAGTATTTCTACTTTGGGAAAAGTTCAGAAGGCGTAGGAAGCTGTCTTGTGGACTTTTCCTTAAATGTCGAAACATTCTGCCGAAGACTGACGAAGATAGAAGATGCAAGAATCCTATTGGCCAACGACGCTGAGCACGTCCAGAATCACTTCAAATTTTAACTAGAGACTCTAGACACATAGAAGCAACTTCTGACCGGAGGGATTTTGATTTGGAATTGTTTCCAGTGACAGAATCTGCGAAGTCAGACGGGAGGTGGCGAGACGCGCGTAAATATTGAGGGTATTATGGGAAAATCACACAAAATCAGTCTAAATATGTAGTTGGTTGAGTAAATGGGTTAAATATGTAAATGAGCCTCCCATTTGACCCATTTTTATAATTAACCCCTATCTAACTATAAATATAACCGTGACAATTTATTATAATTATCCATACGTGTATATAAATAATCTTATTTCGTAAGATATATACCGAAACGTTCAAATAAAAATATTTAAAATTGGGAACGACACTAAGAGTCTGTTTAATTATAAAGTCACCACACTTAAATGTAATTAACCAATCCCCTAAATTTTAAAAACGACATGCCAAACAATCCTCTAACATGCCAACCAAGGTTTCACTACTGTCATGTTCATGTATATTAAAAATGAAAACCAAGATTGTATATTATATGATTTTATATTAAATGATAATTATCCCAATTACCCTATAAGTAGAATGCTCATTTTCTGAATTTCACATTCTTTCATTCATATTCATGGTCTTAGTTTCATTTTCTGAATTTCACTAAAAAAAACACACAGTTTAGTCCCTGTATTTTAAAAAACACACGGTAAGGTCTCTAACCTTTTTCTCGGTGAACTGTTTAGTTATTCCGTCTGTTTGTTAGATCTTTTACCATTTATGAATTCGAAAATGACCAAATTACCCTTTATTATTTATCAGTCAAAAGCAATTCACACATCTATATTTTTCTCTCACAACTCACGCTCACAAAAAAATAGAGAAAAGATTGAATCCCTAACCCATAATCGAATCACTCATGCTAACTCTTCCTATTTGAATTGAAGGTAATCTCTCACGCTTACTCTTCCTATTAGAACTAAGGTGGAAATCCTCTTATTCTCAACGGTGAGTTTAATTTCCTCCATATTCTCAACTCATGTTTACTACCAACTGTTTCAGTGATGACGAAAGATATTTCTGCTAATCCAAATTGACTAATATAATCTTCATAAGAGTCTAATGGCAAAGACTAAACCGTTCATTGAGAAAAATGTTAGGGACTATGGACTAATAAATTAATTACCCTAAATATAACCGTAACAATTTATTATAATGACCCATATGTGGATAAGTACATTAAACTATGATCATTACAAATAATCTCATTTCGTAAGATACATACCGAAACGTTCAAATAAAAATATTTAAAATTGGGAACCACACTGAGAGTCGTTTAATTATAGACGTACAACACTTAAATGTAATTAACCAATCCCCTAAAATTTTAAAAAATGACAAACAATCCTCTAACATGCCAACCAAGGTTTCACTGTGATGTTCATGTATATTAAAAATGTCAATCCATGTATAGAAATGACAACCAAGATTGTATATTATATGATTTTACATTAAATGATAATAATCCCAATTACCCCATAAGTAGAATGCTCATTTTCTGAATTTCACATAATTTCATTCTAGGAAAAGAAATGAGAAAGAAGAGGAAGAAGGGTCTGATGAAGAAGATCAGTGAATTAAGTACTCTTTGTGAATTAACTACTCTTTGTACTCTTTGTGAAATTCTGGCGTGTGCAATCATTACAGCCCTTATGATTGTCGGCCGGAGTCTGTGTACGGTGTTCAACAAGTTGTTCACCGGTTCAAAATGATGTCGGAAATGGAGCAGAGCAAGAAAATGCTTAACCAAGACAGTTTTCTCCGGCAAAGAATCAGCAAAGCAATTGAGCAGCTGAGGAAGCAGAGAAATGAGAACCGGGAAATTGAGGTAACTCAGGTGATGTTCCATAGTCTCACCGGAAAAAGCTTGATCTATCTGAACATTCTCGATTTGAATTATCTTCAATGGGTAATTGATCAAAACTTGATCGAGATAATCATAAGAATTGAAACCCTAACGGTTAATAATTCTTATGCCGGAGCGGCTTCTGTTGCGGTGGTGGAAACATCAGTTGCTGAAGGTGGTGCTGAAGGGAAGTTGGTGCTGAAGGGACGGTGGCGGTGACTGAGCCGCCAGTGACCGTGAGATTTGATGTGAATGGAGAAAGTGTGCCGAGGCAATTCCAGTTTATGGATTTGGTTAACCCGCCAAACCAATTCCAGTTTGGTGGTGGCCGGCCACCGGTGGCGGAGAAGATGTTGCTGGTGTTTCTGATAATCTCTGGTCTAGTAATTTCTTGGCTTAATACATCATTGCCCCTCAACTTGTCCAACAAACTTGATTGGTTCTCTGAACTTTCAAAGAGTTCCAGTAACACCCTCAATTTGCATAAAATGTTGAGTTAGTCATCTTAACTTGCGTAAAATGTAATCAATGGATCAAGTAATATAGTTGAGCAAGTAATAATTTCTTTTTTAATTTCTTTTTGAATTATGTAATAACATTCTAAGATGTGTGGAATATATGTTCTGCATTTAACTTACTTTTTTGCACTCGGATGATCAATTTATTACATTTTACACAAATTCAAGAAGCTAACTGAACATTTTATACAAGTTGAAAGACTATCAGAACACTTTAAAATTTTAGAAAGCAATCAAACTTTTTAAACAAGTTTAGGGAACAAATGATCGCGGATAAATTGATGGAATATGATCACGACTTAATTGATTTCATGATCATGAATAAATTGATTTCATCTTTCAATAATATTTTTGTTGATTTAATTTCATTTTCGGTTTGTGTTGTTTTCGCCCATTTGGCATACCTCATGAATAAATTGATTTTTTTTAAATAAATTGATTTTTAATTATTTTATTTTGTGACTTTGGAAAATTACATTTGAGGTAGTTTTGGATTTAATGGGTTCTTAAAATTATTCATTTATGTTTTTGATTGAAAAAATGAATTTGACGTATTTCAGCTTAATGTTACTATCTAAGTATTTAATTTGGGTTAATAGTTTTAATTTAATTTAGCATCATGGGTAAAATTTGGTAAAACCACATATTTTTAGATTTTAAAGGGGCCAAAAAAAATATTTATTCAGTTTTTACAAACTAGTTTGAAATTTGCATAGACACGCTGCTGAATCCAATTGTAATTAAAATATTTGATGAGCGACTTTTGCCTTTGAGATGAACATATCCAGTTCGAATCTAGACTAGTTTTAACTGACGGTCTAAAATACCATATGGTTTATAACAAAATTATTACTATTAATTTTACATATAGTCTAAAGATGAAAGAAAAACAAAACAAATGTAATATGTGTTTTAGTAATTTTACATATTAAATGAATACAACAAGTATAAATGAATAGATAGAAAGTACACCCTAACTAATACTAAACTTCTATATATATCATTTTCATTTTTGGTAACACAACTATGTATGAATAAACAAACATAAACATATGTAATTTATAGAAAATTGCTTTTCTATCAGTTTGCTTAGCGTAGACACTCTGATGTCCAAATACTATAACTTTTAAAAATAATAAAAAATAATAAATTCTAGGATTTTAAGCATCTTTCGAAAATTCTTTTAAACCCTATATTTATAGTGTTTAACGGTTTCTTTTAAAGTTTTAAAATGTCATCTTGTTATCTTTCTAAATCAATCCAGTCCAAAACGTAAAACTCATAAATATGGTTTTGTTATTTTTAATTAATGAATTATTTACTCATTCATCCATTTACTTAATTGATTTTTGTTGTTTATGAACATCCATTTACTTAATTGATTAATTTTAAATTAAATCAAAGTTGATTGAAACTTTGGTAAAATGACACATTTTTACCTTTAAAGGGGATATAAATTTGGATAAAGTAAAAAAAAAAAAAAACCTCATTTGCTTTCGTGTTTTGTTAACGAGGTATATGTGAATTTTAGTTTTAACCAAACTGGGACATATGTTTCTTTTTTACGATTAAAAAATTACTACGATTTTTCGCTTTCCTAAAAACAATGATCTCAAAATTGAAATGAGCATTGACGACCTCAAAATTGAATAATTCAAAGACTTGGTGATATTGTAAGCAACTTCAATTTTAAACGTTTTAATTTTGAGGTTATTTAGGTGTTGTTTAATGAGAAGAGTGAAAATAAATGTTAAGAGAAAAAGATTCGAAAATTATGATATTGAAAAATAAAAAAATTGGTTTGATAGTGAATACGGGACTAAAAACTTTAATTTTTAAAATTTTTCATTTTAAGATTGTTAACTGTCATTTTTAGTGTCCAATTAAAAGATCATCGTGTTTGGCAAAACGAAAACAGCAGTCCTCGTTTAGACAAAAGATATTCCACAGATACGTATTGACAAAAGATATTCTACAGATACGTATTTGAGAAAGCGTGAAAGTACATGGATTTTCTTTGGAGTTTACCAAAAAAATTTATTAGTTTTTACATACTGGTTTGAAATTAATCAATAAATAACTCATCAATTAACAATAGCAAAAGAAGATTTATGAGTTTTAGGGTTTGGACTAAACTGATCTAGAAAAATAAGAAGATAACACTCTAAAAACTTAAAAGAAACCGTGAAAACCTATAAATATAGGGTTTAAGAGAATCTCCGAGGATTATTCAAAACTCTAGTCTTCATTGTTTTTACTATTAGAAATCGGAGTATCTAGTCAAGCAACACATACCTCCTTATTGTTGGAAAACATTCTAATTATAAAGCGCTTCAGATATCGATATATCAAAAAATACAAAATTATAAAAGAAAAACAATACTAAATTTTGAATGACATATATTTATGTTTGGTTATCCATATACAATTGTGAGTTAGGAAAGATGAAAATGATATGTATGAAAGTTTAGTGTTATGGTTTGCTTTTTATCTATCCATCTATTCATTTTAAATTTTCTTTTTTAATTAATATATTTTTATCATAATGATGATATTAATATTACATATATAGATACAATTATATATGATTAAATAGGAAAAATGCTGAATATAGCAACAACCAGCTATTATATCCAAAATTACTTTAAAACGTAATTTTCCAAAATCAACAATAAAATAAGGCTAGTCCTGAATTTGTCAAAAAAGGTTGATTGGTCACCTGAACTTTCAAAGTGTCTCAATAGTCCATTGAACTTGCATAAAATATTCAGTTAGGCTCTTGAACTTGCGTAAAATGTAATAAATTGATTACTCGATTGCAAAAAAAAAAAAAAAAAGTAAATTAAATGTGGAAGATGTATTCTACGTGTCTTAGAATGTGGTTAAATAATTGAATAATAGATTAAAAATAAAGTTATTACTTGTTCAACTATAAACCTTATATTCTCTAATATTGCAACCACATACCTCCGATCTTGATTGTTTTACTTTTTTTTAAGACCCGTGCACTACATTTTTCGTATTTAACTTACTTTTTTTTTGCAACCGAGTAATAAATTAATTACATTTTACGCAACTTCAAAGAACTAATTGGATTATGCAAGTTCAGAGAGCTATTAGGACACTTTGAAAGTTCAGAGGGCTAATCAAACTTTTTGCAGGCAAATGATGTATAAAATAATTAATAATTAATTTATTCATATGTGCCAAATTGGCTAAAACAAAGAAACAGAAATTTTTCCAACAAAATTAAAGATCAAATGGAGCTTAAATCTCCATGTTCATATTCCATCAAATTGGTTATTCTGATTCTCGGCCACGACATCTCATCTTCACCACCCGCAGCGCCGCCGAAAATCCCTCAATTGTTGCCTCAGCATTCTTCCCCCAAGTCCCACCGACTCTTCATCAGAATCTTCAGCCACCGAAGTCTCCGACACCGGAACAGAATCTTCATCAGAATTATTATGAGGATCATCTGTTAGGGTTTCAGTTTTTTCAACTATCTCCTTCAAGTTTTGATCAATTAACGATCCAAGATCATTCAAATCGAGACTGTTCAGATTGGTCATACTTTTCCGCCGAGGCTTTGGAACATCACCCGAGTTACGTCATCTTCTCGGTTCTCCTTTCTCTGCTTCTCCAGCTGTTCATTCACTTTGCTGATTCTTTGCGGGAGAAAACTCGGGTAAATTATAAATTAATTAATTACAATACTAAATTTAATTCTAAATTAATTACAATACTAAATTTAATTCTAAATTAATTACAATTAATTCTAAATTGAATTGCAATTAATATTAAATTAATCCTAAACTAATTACAACTAATTGTAAACTTCAGTTGCAATTACTACTAAATTAATTACAATTAATTATAAATTTCTGAATTAGACTCTAACATCTAAAACTCCACAAACTTGTCCAAAAGGACAAAATGCCACTGCATCAAATACTTAGTGCGGTTCTCAATTTTAAATATTTTTCTTAGAACATTTTTGAACATTTTTGTATGTAGATTACGAAATGTGATTATTTGCAGTGATTATAATTGAATGTACTTATGTTCATGCATATCATTATAATAAGTTGCCATGTGGTTGAATATTGTTTTTTATATTTTTTTTAATGAGATGGAGGGACTAAGCCCAAAGAAAAAGAACATAAACAGATTAAAGACGAATCATCCTAGCACTAAATGCACCAACTGCATCAGCATGAATGATATCCTGGATGCCTGCAAGAGACTCAGCACACTCGTGTAGACCTAACGATAACTGACCTGTGTATTTAGCCATTCAGTCAGCTGCCTTATCCCCTTCAGGGTAGGTGTGAATAACCACCTCCTAGTCCTGCCAAAGCATTTATCTACACTTGTTAATTAGCCAAAAGGCTCGATGACGACTCTCCACACTCTCCACCATCATGTTAATGTTGTTGTGTTCATATTTAGACGTGCATTATGCGTGGTTATCGATTTGAGAGAAATAATTATCATGTATATAAATGACTTAATATATTTGTTGCTTCCCGTATTTGGTCCAAAACTTCAACTTTTCCCTGAACTTTTAAAAGTTTCAAATGACCCTCTATTCTTATCCAATTGCATTCAGTAACCTTTTTATTTTTGTCCAATAAACTTTTAGTAACCCATATTCTTATCCAATTGTATTCAACAACCTCATATTATTGTCTACTAGTATTCAATGGGCTTTTGGTTCCAGTACTGGCGTTGGGTTAGTGGGCCAGACTTAAGCCTTGGGCCTTTAATTCTTTTAAGGCTTTTAGGTTGTCTTCAATTTATGCTTAAGTTAAAAAACACATTAGCATTAAAACAATTTAATTCAATTCTTAAATTAAATATCTTGGAGATCTAATTCCTTAATAGTTATTTTTGTCTTAATAAAAAAAACTCAATGGAAATTGTGTTTCAACAGCGGTCAGGAATAGTCACGGTCTCAGCAATACATTTGGAAAAAATAGTTGAAGTTGTTATTTTGCTCCTTGATCATAGATTGTGTTTTGACATTGAAACTTTCTAGCTTGTCGATGCCATCGGTAACTTGCATGACCCCGTGCAAATTTCAAAGTCCGGTTATATTGTCTCCTGTCATGTCCTTCCATCATCACCCATCTGTTCGTCCTCTTCTAGGCCTCCACCGGATCCTTGCTCTTATTCCAGTACAGTGTGCAATGGACCATCCCCGTGCTTGTATCGATGTTTTTGAGGTAGGCAGCCCCTAATGTCTTCAGGTTCACCAATGCCAAATATGCAAAACAATTAGGTCCAACAACTCCTTATCAAATATGGTAATCACATGCCCAAGGCTCATAACTCTTCACTTTTTTATGGCCCCTAGTGAGTCCTCCACGAGTCTAGTGATATCACATGCATAGCTATTCTCACAATAGTAAAGCACAAAAACTTTCGACTCATTCACCTAATTACTCTCGGATTTGGCCGTAAAGGTAAAAGGATGAATTTATGCAAAAGGTTTAAACTAAGGTTTTTTTTATGAGTTTGGATTGTAAATCTAAATACATAAATATACTAGAAAAAGATAACGACCGAATATGTATTCATATGCTCGAGCCCGATAACTCTTAGCTTTTTTTATTATTCATGGCCCTCAGTGAGTCCTCCACGAGTCTGGTGATCTCACACGCATAAATTTTCTCACAATAGTAAAGGGAAAAAGGTTATGGCTCACTTACCTGATTGCTTGCTTTGCCCATAAAGGTAAAAGCGATGAATTTATGCAAAAGGTTCATAATACGTTTTTTTTTATGAGTTTGGATTGTAAATCTGAAATGTTGAACTCAGTTTCCCTTCTTATCTTTTTCAGTATATTTCTATATTCATCCCTTTAGGCCAATCTATTATTGAGTACAGACTCACTCGACAACCTAACTTACTGTCAAACCACTTTGTATTTGCTTCAAATGTTTTTCCAAATAGTCGAAATCCAAGGATATTCTTTCCATCTGGTGTAACATTTGGTCACTAAGGATGGGCAAACTTCAAATTTGGTTCTTGCCAAAAAAAATTCCAACCCATAACTTCCAAATTTTCCTCAAAATCTATCCGCCATCTCTATTTCTCTAGAAATTCAAAATCAAATACATGAAACGATGTGCACTCTAGAATTAGGAAGGGGAAACTATAAGTAATTAACAGAGTTGTCAATTCTGTGTGTGGTGGTGGTGCTGCCGGTGGATTCTGAGGAGCCTTCTTTTTATGTCTTTTGGTATCCTCAACGGTTGTCTTAACTCGTTTTTCTTTGTCACTCATTTTGCACTTCCAAATGGAATTAGAAAAAAAAAAGAAATCAGAAACAAAGTATACGTTTAATATCAAAGCTTGAAGGTATAATGTAGGTTATAGGAAAGGATTTTATGAAAGATGAAAAAAGATGAGTGGTTTAGGGGTGATAAATGAGTATTTAATAAAAATTAATTGTTCTGAGAAGTGAAAAACATATTGGGAAGTAAGAACATGTGTTTGGGGAAGGGGAAATGTTGTATTTGATAGTGGGTTTTAGAAGATTTTATGTCTTTTGGGAAGACATAATTGTAAACGTGATTTGCTTCATACCGCCCCTTATTTTCCACATACCGCCCCCAAATTACACTTTTACCCTGCCCCTTTATATTTGAAAAATTAAGTTCAAATTCACATTCTAACTCCCAAACACATTAATTCAAACCCGAAAAAGAACCCGAACTAATTATGGCTGGACGTGGAGGTAAAGGAAAAGCAGTAGGGCTCATTCCGGTATTAGGACCCACCGTGCTACTAATACTGGCGGGTACCTGGACCCGCCATGCTCTTACTCATGGCGGGTCCTGGACCTGCCCCGCTATGAAACTTGGTGTTCTGTCCCGATTTTCGGGACAGACAATTAAAAACTAAAAAAAAAAAATTAGTAGTTAGCATATTGTTTTTTGAATTTTAGCATGTTGTTTGTAGAAATATTTAGCGTAATTTTTCGTAGAACTTTAGCGTGTTGTTTTTAGAAATATTTAGCGGATTATATTTATAAAATTAGCTTGCTGTTGAATGTTTATTTTCCAGCGTGACATTGGAGAGGGTTCCGGACATCGCCATCCTTCTAAACGTGGAGTCACAGCCTCTCGACGGAGGGAACGAGGAGTAGAGAGGCTCATGGCGGATGCGCAATCGGATATAGGTCATCATAAGTTAGCATCCAATGTTCCCTTATACAATTCCCACCATCCCAAGCAATCCGCTTAACTGCCGCTGCAATCCCATCATAGTATATTGACTCGTATAAAGTACGTTTAGCAATTATTTCATTCACTATAGCCGTTCTAACAAAATACCAACTCTCTTCATCACTGAATACTCGGTCTGCCACAACACGGAACCCACAGTTACCATCACCCTTGACATCGAGATAGGATTCAATATAAGGCTTTATGATTTCAACAATTTTGTCATAATTATGGTAATCAGTAATATCACATTCAGTGGCAGCAGTACCTATAATAATATAACTTTGGACTTAATAAACATTTAATAGTAAAAGGAACACAATCGATTCTATACAAAAATTATTACGTAAATTAAAAATAATGGTAAAAAATACATGCTGATCGGTTAGAAGAGCGTCCACGATTCCGACCCGAACTGGAAGATCGAGCCCGTCCACGACGACTATCACGGTACTCCCACGCACTGGGCATACGTTTGGTTGATAAAGCTCCTTTCGGTCGTCCTCGAACATCGGCTTTGACTTCCGGTTCACCATATCTAGCTTCGTCTGGATGAAGTTGCCGGTGAATAAATTGAGAAACATTGTGTATAAAGGTTGGATCGCTTTTATCGACCTCGTCAACAAGAGAGTGAAAGTATTCTCGCTCCTCGGTCCCATGAACATACTCCAAATTGCCACTGGTATCAGGTTGACCAATGACAAGTGTTTTCCAAAATGGATATATCTTGGAAATACTTACCGATTTACGTGAACGACACGCTCGGCTAAGCTCGCATGCACACGGAATCTGGTAAGAGGTCCTCAACCTATGATCGAAACGTTCATCCACTTCATAACTCAACTTTTGCATTCGCAAATATTCAGCACCAAGCAACAACAAACAGTGATGGGACACTTTGCACGTCAACAATTCGAACGGAGGTCCGGAGTGCGATACAAGCTTTTTCTGTCTTGAAGATTCAAGAGTGCCCCTGATACGAATAAACATGTAGTATCAATCAAAATATATATTACTAAATTCAAATATAGTAATAACAATAAAGAAATGGAATAAATTTGTACTTGATTTTGACGACTTGCAAATCAATTTCATGGTGAACCTTGGCCCAAACTGTATCGAGGGATCCAGTAGAGGAATTCAACCATTTCTTTAAAGAAGAGTGCTCACTCTCCACTCTATAGGTTGTTGTGTTGCCAAAATGTAAGAAATCTTTAGTCCACGCAACAACAAACTTCTTTTTGTGGACTAACCATGTATTCTCAACGTAAGCTACCACATTACCTATCCTTCCCATTGTATCCTTCATCTTGGCCACTTCCAACTCATATTCATCTACTGTTTGAGAATTTATTATTTTCTTCCATCTGCCATTCTTGAATTTTGAAGCAAATTTCATGTCTTCACCAATGAGTTTGTAGACTCTGTTTTCTACATCCTTGTTAATATGCCAAGTACATAACATGTGTACAGAATCTGGAAAAACCTCTCTAACAGGCCTCATCAATCCCAACTCTCTATCAGTCAAAATAACTGTCGGGTTCATGTCAAACCCAATCAAATTCCTCAAACACTCCATAACCCAACGATAGCTTGATTCGGTCTCATCCTGCATAATCGCATAAGCGATCTTGAAATTGTTGTTGCATGGAGTCATCCCAACAATTTCAAAGAATGGCATTCTATACTTGTTGGTCTTGTAGGTTGAATTCATGCCAATATACCAGTGGTACGTCCGTAGTAATTCAACAGAAGCTGGATGTGCCATAAATACATGTGTTAATACATTAGTTTCTGAATCAGCAAGCGAAGCATGATAATACTTGTTCGTGATGGCAAGATGGAAAAACTGACTAACCATATCTCTACCCTCAAACCCATCCTTCCTCAACCGGTCTCTATAATTGTATACATGCTTAATTGTTGGGTTATCTTCTGGATGTTTCTTACGAAGTGCCGTCATAATAGCACACGGCTTTGCTTGATACGAACTCATGTCACGCACAATTAGCTTCGCTGCGGGACTAAGCTCGCTTATCTGTCGGTGTCCCTCCGCATAAACCATCATTTCATGATTATGCGTACTCTGCTCCCCAGTATTAGCAACGATCTGCCAACCCGAATAATCTTGCAACTGCCTGACTTTTAGCCGAAATGGACAGCCGCACGCTTTAGTTTTTGTTTTCCTACTTAAACCATCTTCTAAAGGAATATGCAATCCTCTATACCGTTCGCCACGTGAACATCTCATAAGAGTTTGTTTACCTCCGTGTTTATGCGAAGAAATAACGAGCTCGAAACCATTTTTGATTGCAATGTTTTTCGCCCATTGCATTGGTTCCATACTTGTTTCAAATACCGTGCTCGTTATGAAATAAGGACTATAATCGATTCCGTCTCCAACCCAAACTCTAGCTGCCTCCTGAAAATACATGCAAAAAAGGACTACATTTAGATTAGGCGCAAAACGGGTCCTTGGACCTCCTGCACATAGGCAGGAGGGTCCAGGACCCGCCAACATGTAAAGGGAGGCGGGTCCAGAACCCGCCTCCCTTTAGACAAGGGCGGGTCACTGACCCGCCCCGCTTCAAACTAGGGCGGGTCCAGGACCCGCCTTGTTTCATAATAGACGGGTCACTGGACCTGTCTTCACTTGTAACAGGGCGGGTCCTGGACCCGCCATAGTCTGAAGCGGGGCGGGTCCGTGACCCGCCCCTGACAAAATTTTTAAAAAAACAGAAATTAAAATACATTAAATTTAAAAAATTTAAAAATACATTAGATTATTACCTCGTCTTCGGAGTTTTCGTGTTACGACGTTCTCGGATCCATAATTTTTGGTTATGTGCTTTGTTCGAGAGAGAGAGAGAGGAGGGTGATTTCAAGTTTTTTTGAAAAATAATGGAAGGGGCATAATGGGTATGTAGGGGGGTGGGGGCTGTAAAAAGGGGGCGGTGTACGGTAACACCCTTGTAAATCGAGGCTTCCACACGCAATGGTTGAAAGCATTAATAGTTATGCACGTTCATCACATGCGTCGCTATTAACCTATTTAAAATCGAAAAAACTATATAATTATCAATAACGACGCCTGTTCTATATGAGCGTCGCTATTGATAATTCATTTTTTATTACAAAAATAATATAAGATGTTGTATATCTATATACACATATTAGATGTTACAAGTTTAGTTTTTTTTAATAATATTGTTGAGATAATAAGCCAATAAAAATATATTTTTTTAGGTAAATTTAATAAGGAAATATATTAATTTTTATTTGTTGTTTTTATTTCTTAATTAATTAGGGTTGTTCGCTTTAAAACTGAACTAAACCGAATATTTTTGAAACATTAGAAGAATTCAATTTTTTAGCAAATATTACTACACATCTATATATCCGGGATTCTATTAACCTCTTCGGTGAGATTATTAATCCTCGTTTCCATGGCGGGCTGGCTCAAAGATCGGAGTGTCTCAGCTTGAGCCCTGAAATTTTGCGATATGTCAACTGAGCCTTTCTCAGTTGCGCATATGGATCCCTTGTTTTGCGAAAAATGTATCGGAGTCCAATTGTTGTATTGGCGTTTCATGAATGCCTTCAGATACACATGCATTGACATTTGTATCTCCATTCCTATTCTGATTTTCACAAGATTCGGTAACGGGTTATTCTCGACCTGTATTTTTCTTGGGTGGCATCTTAAATGATATTAGAAAAGTTTAAAAATAAATTACTAAAGAAGAATATCACACCAAAAATACCACAAAAATATCCTACCAAAATAATTAACTTGGTTAAAAATTTAGTAATGGAATTTTTTTTTGGAAAAAATTATGGACGTAAAAAAAACAAGTCTAGATGCAATTTTTGGTAGCCTTAGAAAATGTCTTGGTCCCACTTAGCGTGCCAAAAATTATTGGCGATATTTCTGAAATATCCCAATTTTCAACCTTGATACATGAGTGTCAAGATTAAAAATGGTAAAAAATAATGCGGACGTGCCAGACAAGCTAGTTCTCAAAAGGTAAAGTAGTAAATAAATAAATAAAATAAATAAATAAATGCACCTATATGATTTGAATTCTAAATGAAAAGCGATTGACGACCGTTACAAAGACTGAAAATAAAAACAACAGTCATGGATCCCGACATTACTTGACATGTCGGTCAGAAAACAATTCTTTCAGATAAGGTACCAAAAATAGAAGCAATGAAAGCGAGACAAAGATATAATTTTTTTTAATTTTTCTTTTATACTTTTATTGATTTCATCATTTTTTCAATGTTTTTGGATTGCAAATATGAGCAGAAAACATTAAACAACTTGAAAATAAAACTTTAAAGCTATGAATATAAACAAGTCATAAAAAAATAACATGTACGAGATTAAATGAAATTAACCGATCTTATTGACGTTGTTGGAATGCATGAAAATAAGGCATGAAACATTGAAAACTCGTCTTGGGGACTGTTGCGTTGTTCGGGTAATTCTAGGTGAATTTGGAGCAATTTAAAAGTTTCAGGGACTTCAACAGCAATTTGCCATTTAAATAAAAATCAGCAGCAATTCTGGAAGAAAAATAATGATTTCGTGGGAATTTCGTGTACGGTTTTGGGGGCTGTCGAGATCGGATTCTAGTAAAACAAAAGCTAATATTTAAAGTTCATGTGTAAGGGAGGAGTATGGAATTGTAATTTTGGAAAAATATCGAGTAACAAGCTCGGAATAAATTTTTGAAAATGACCTTGACATAATAGTTGTTTGATGGTTGTAAAACCAAAAGGTTGATTCTATTTCGTGGAGGCTATTTGAGGACGGTTTTGAAGGCTGTAGAGGGTCGATTTTCACAAAATAAAAATTGAGATTTCGAGATTGGATGTAATTAAAGAGATTAAAATTAGTTCGGGATGAAATGGTGAACTAATGAGCTCAGAATAAATGCTAGAAAACAGCTCTCCAGAAAAGTTGTTTGATAAATTTTCAAGAATGAAAATTCAAAAGCTTGTTTTTTGGTCTTTTTAATTGATTAGGATCAATAAAAAGTTTCTAAACATGATTTAGAACGAATATGTTAACTAAGAATGACTCGAAAATGGGGTTTCAAGGATCTCGATTTCACAAAAATTTGGTTGAAGCTTTGAGAAAGATGACAATGGTGAATTTAATCAGACTATGTGATGCGGGGCATCTTTCCCTAGGATCGGGTCTGGACGAGGGAAGTCGGAGGAAGAACCAAGTGCGAACAACAAGCGAGTAAAAAGGCCAAAACAATACAACACGGGCGCTCAGACACGCCCCACGTGTACTTGGACACGCTCCGCGTGTATTTGAGATTGATCTGGAGAAGGTCTGGAAGGTCACATATGCAGGGTTTGGTTTGGACACGCTCCGCGTGGAAGAAAACACGCCCTGCGTACTTGAGGGTTTGATTCGGAGAAGAGTTCAGCAGCCAAAGTACACAGGGCGTACTTCTGGGCACGTCCCGCGTATAATGGATACTGATCCAGATAAGGGCTCATCAGCCAAAGTACATCGTGCGTACTTTCGGGCACGTCCCGTGTACTTTCACTTTTCAGGAACTTGTGCCTTACTCCAGCTTCCTGGTTATTTACACATTTGGTCCCTCAGCTTCTCTCCCACCTTCAAATCAACCCCCTCCACTTACCTTTACCCCATTTACCATTATCTTTATGTTTTAATTAGCTAAGCTCTTTACCCTTTTATGTAATTTAGCATTTAGGGTTTTGAGATGATATAAATTCATCTCTTTCTCTTTGTAATGGTTAACTTTTATCAATCAAAATATAATTCTTCTTCAAGAAGCTTTGTTAAGGTTTATCCTTCAACAATGGGGATTTTATTATTCCTATGGATTTAGTCCATGAATTTGGGATCCACTCCTTCTAGTTAGCTAGAGAAGTTGTTAATCTTTGTTAGTTTACGATTAAAACTAACACGTCACTATTTCAGATAAATCCGATCTGTATCAGTAGGTATCAGAGCCGATCGTTTTCCTTGAACGGAGACTTCTTTCGACAATGATTCAACCGAGTTATTCACAAGCCTTAAAGGAACGTCTTGAAGTCGAGACAATGGAGATGAGGCTCCAATATGTTGCGATGATAAGAAAGACAAGAGAGAACTTGGAGCAAGAAGAGATGGAGAGATTCCAAAGGGGAACCCGAAATAGTAGAAGACGACAATGTCGAGCCCAGCGGAAAAAGGAGGAAGCAACTTCCATTTTGCCTCCTAAGGATTCATCCCAAATCTGTCCTCTATTGCACAAGGAAAAGGTAAATCCAAAGCTTTCAATTCTTGATGTGGAAGTTGTGGGTATGCCTACTTTTATTGAGGATTTGGTTGTTTGTGATGTTGTTAGCAATTTAAATTCTCATTGTGGAGTTGTTGATAATGAATGTATGAATGAGGATTTAAATGAATGTGTGGATGAGGAGGAAGGGATGCTTGTGTGTGAGAACATGGGGAAGGTTGAATTTGTGTGTGGTAATATTGAGGAAACCCATGTTGAGAAAGGTACTCCCCAAGTGTTTGATGAAATGCCCCTTAGACATAGGCACATATGTATGCTTAGGGACATTGAGGATATTTGTCTTGAAGAGGGGGAGAAGGAGTTTGGGCTGTTTAATCTCTTTGAGGAGCATGGTGAAATTCATTTATGTGTGGAGATTGATGGCTATGGTGATGGGAGAGATGTTGGTTGTTCTACCATATTGGGTTGTAGCATGTCTTTTGAGTCGGGCGACTTGGCACGTGAATTAGTCGGTTTGAATTATGAAAAGGAGTGGGAGGAAACGAAAGGTCATGGGAAAAGACGGATCATGGGATGAAGATGGAAATGAACTTGAATACAACCATGAAGAAGAGGAGTTAGAAGAGGAGATTGATGAAGAGGAGAACCAATCTGAGAATGGGCTAGAAAGAAATGAGGAATGTGATTATTATGAAGGCGAATTCGAGGATGAGGTTAAAGAGAGAGAGCACGCTTCCGAAGATGAAATATGTGAAGATGGTGAACTTTGTCATAGTGCATATGAGTTTGATGATAATGAAGATGGTAGAGTTTACCATGGGGAGAATGAACATCGACGCATTGAGTGGAACCAATATGGGGCCGCTTATGAGGAAAACGGAGATGGGGTCTACTATGATGAGAATGGGCGTCGGTGTGTTGAGTGGGATCGACATGGGGCTCCTTATGAAGATAATGAAGGTAGATTCTATTGTGATGATGAGTTTGAGGATGTTGAACGGAACTACCATGAAGATATTTATGAGCATGATGGAGGTAGGGTCCATTATGATGATGAGTCGGGAAATGTAGAATGGAACCGAAATGAAGAAGCTTATGATGATGAGGAGGATCGGTTCCGAGATGACTATGAGATGGGTAATGTTGGGTGGAACCGAAATGAAGATGCTTATGATGGTGAAGGAAATCGGTTCCAAAATGAGGATGAGGCGAGAAGTGTTGAGTATGAAGGCACCTATGAAGTTGATGATGATGGCAATGGGCACAATGTGTATTTGGTGACTAGGGTGCCAATGCCTAGTGAAGAGGAGCCTAGCCAACGTCATCGATTATTTAGAACTCGATGCTTAGTTCTTGGGAAGAAGTGTGAGATGGTGATCGACGGAGGAAGCCAAGTGAATATCATTAGTCGGTTCACCATGAGCAAGTTTGGGTTGGTTCCCGAGCCACATCCTAGACCTTACCGCCTTGGTAGGGGTCAACGAGGTGGAGGAGCTTCACATTACTCATTGGTGTAGAGTTCCTTTCTCTATTGGAGCTTATGGGGATGAAGCTATGTGTGATGTTGTAGAGATGGGTGCTTGTGATGTGCTACTTGGTAGGCCATGGCAATTTGATTGTGATGCCTCACATGCGGGAAGAAGCAACACCTACACCATACACAAAGGTGGAATCCGATATGTCCTTACACCTTTAAAGAGTTCTCCTAGTAAGAGAATGGAGACCGTTTTGGAAGATTGTCCAACTCGGGGTTTGAACGTGAATGGGTGCATTGGTGGAACGGATAAGACATTGAATCATCTTGACTTGGGTTCCATGGAGGAATTAGCTAGCCACTCTCCTAAGGAAGTCAAATCCAAAGAGGAGAATGCGGTTGAGAGGAGGGAGACCACCTTGAGAGCTTATCCAACTTGGAAGTTGAGTGAGAAAGGATGCCTTGGTGGCACGGAAGAAATTTCGGTTCGCAATGACTTAGGTTTGGTGGATGGTTTACCTAACCTTTCTCTTAATGAAGCTAAAACTAAGGAAGAGAATGTGATTGAGAAGGGAAAGAGCAAAGTTGGAAGTGAGGAAGTAGAGCCGATGTTCAAGGGTGACAAGCATTTGTCTTTCAATGAGCCACCTAAAGGGCGTCCACCTTTGAGGAAGCTACCACGAGACATAGCATGGGATCCAGGAGATAGTGCACCTAGCTCTACAAATGGTGTGTTGAGCTTTAGAGGGGAGGATGAAGGTTGCTCCATGATGTCTATTGATAGCACCGGGACACCTAGCACATGCCACATGCAAAAGAATCAAGTCCCTTACGTGGTAAAATCTGAACTTATTCTTTTGTACCTTGTTGAGATATTTGTGTTGGAGTCTTGGATGTGTATGTTGAGGGAGAACCTTCCCTATGATGAGCCCATGAGAGGGGATATTGTTGTGAGAAATGTGAGCTTTATGTTGAGGGAGAACCTTCCCTATGATAGAACCATGAAGGGTGATCTTGTTGGGGGCTTTGGTGTTTGTTCATTGAGGGGGAATGACTTCCCGGGGAGCATAGAAAAGATGGAAGGAAGTCAAGACTTGGTAAACTCGGAACTCATTATTTTGCGCTTTATAGCTATGTATGTGTGGGGGTATATGTGGTGCTTGTTGAGGAAGCAACAACCCTATGTGGAGTCAATGAGAAGCAAGCTTGTGATGAAGAGAGTGGGGTTTATGAAGTCTTTGGTGAATGGGAAGAGCTGCCCGAGAGATGTTGAAGAGATTGACGGACTTCAAGGCTTGGAGAACAATAGCCAAGTTAGTAAAGTGGCAAGTCTTGAAGTTCCGAGAGTGTTAACCCAGTGTGAGGGAAGAGCTACTATGTGTGTGCTTGGGTTCACTATGATGTGGGTTGACGAGCGTCGCCGGGATATTCCGTTTGATGTGGGCCATGGGCAAGGAGAGATTGAGCATGATAGCCGAGTTAGTGGGATGAGTGATAGCCAAGTCCGGGCCTATTCAAGTCAAAATCATGTTTGGGTTGTGAAGAGTACTCAATGGATCTCTCCAATTTGGGTCGATATATGGCGCCGGGACATGTCATGTGAGGTTGGCTATGTGCGAGTGGAGGTTGAGCCTAGCATCCGGGTTGATGGCGTGAGGTATATTGAGGTCCGGGCATATTCGACTCAAGACCATGTTGGGGTTTTGAAGAGTGCTTATGGGATTGATCCTAGTTGGGTTGATATGTGTCGTCGGGACATTCCATTCGACGTAGGCCATGAGCGGAAGAAGGTTAAGTTGATTCCTCAAGTTCGTGAGGGGGAGATCAAGAGGTTCCAAGGGTGGTATGTTCAACGAAATGAGAAGCATCGGAAGACCATCCAAGCATTTGTTGGGAAGTGGTTTGACACGCTCCGCCAAGACATACCATTCGATGTTGGTAGAGCGTCCGATATTGGTGGAGATTGGGAGATGAGTGCCATGGAAGATGGATGCCGGGGTGAAGTACTAGTTGAGATATCGGGGAAAGCTCGTGAGGAGAAGGTGAGTCCGACAATATGTGGAGTGGACTTCTTGAATTCATCTCGAACAACACTTTGGTTCGATTTGAGGGCTTGGGTTCATTCACAATGAACACGTCTCTTCAATGCGTGGCAAGCAACTTGGGGTCAAGTTCTTTTTAAGAGAGAGTGTATGATGCGGGGCATCTTTCCCTAGGATCGGGTCCGGACGAGGGAAGTCGGAGGAAGAACCAAGTGCGAACAACAAGCGAGTAAAGAGGCCAAAAAAATACAACACGGGCGCTCAAACACGCCCCGCGTGTACTTGGACACGCTCCGCGTGTATTTGAGATTGATTCGGAGAAGGTCTGGAAGGTCACATATGCAGGGTTTGGTTTGGACACGCTCCGCGT
The DNA here is from genome assembly GCF_963576675.1 of Euphorbia lathyris. Classification (NCBI taxonomy): domain Eukaryota; kingdom Viridiplantae; phylum Streptophyta; class Magnoliopsida; order Malpighiales; family Euphorbiaceae; genus Euphorbia; species Euphorbia lathyris. Next base: position 5,893,488 of record NC_088918.1, read on the forward strand.
GGAAGAAAACACGCCCTGCGTACTTGAGGGTTTGATTCGGAGAAGAGTTCAGCAGCCAAAGTACGTAGGGCGTACGTCTGGGCACGTCCCGCGTATAATGGATACTGATCCAGATAAGGGCTCATCAGCCAAAGTACGTCATGCGTACTTTCGGGCACGTCCCGTGTACTTTCACTTTTCAGGAACTTGTGCCTTATTCCAATTTCCTGGTTATTTACACATTTGGTCCCTCAGCTCCTCTCCCACCTTCAAATCAACCCCCTCCACTTACTTTTACCCCATTTACCCTTATCTTTATGTTTTAATTAGCTAAGCTCTTTACCCTTTTATGTAATTTAGCATTTAGGGTTTTGAGATGATATAAATTCATCTCTTTCTCTTTGTAATGGTTAACTTTTATCAATCAAAATATAATTCTTCTTCAAGAAGCTTTGTTAAGGTTTATCCTTCAACAATGGGGATTTTATTATTCCTATGGATTTAGTCCATGAATTTGGGATCCACTCCTTCTAGTTAGCTAGAGAAGTTGTTAATCTTTGTTAGTTTACGATTAAAACTAACACGTCACTATTTCAGATAAATCCGATCTGTATCACTATGACAGCTCGAATTGATCACTGAATATTAGTAATGATTAAACTAAGACGTACCAAAAATTGGGAGCTTTGGTAAAGAACCTGAGAATAGGATTTGTAAAAATAGGCTAGGATTGACTAAATTTGAGTGACTAAAGATTATAATATGTATTAGATTGATCCGAAATAGGATTGATTTGATAAAAATTGTTGTTGTTGATTTGTTGGGTGTTTGATTGGGGGTTTAGAACGAAAAATTCAAACTCTATTTATAGCTTTTTGAGCAGCTAATTACTTGAAAATGATGCTTAAAAATCTCCAACATGATGTCCATTAACTTCTCATTAGTTAGGGAAAGACCATTGGCGATTTTGGAGCTAAAAAATGGAGTTGAGGGAAGATCATGAAAAACGATTTTGAAGGCTGTTGAATATTTCAACCCATTTTTTCAGCAGTAGTGAACTTTGAAAAATTCCACACGCTTCAATGCAGCTCCGTTTTGCTCCTTTTTTAACATTCTCCAAAACTAACATCCCGAACTTTCAGAAAAAAATATTGACCATCCGAAATTTCACTGTTTCGACCTCCATTTTTATCGTCGAAGTTTCTGGGTGAGTTGTTGAAAAAATGGTTCATATTACTATTTCTTTTTTCTTTTCTTTTTTCTGTTTTTGTTATAATAATTTTCTTTTATATTATTTCTTATTTTTATTACATTTTATTTTGTCGAAAGATGAATTTAATTACATAAAATTAGCTACAGAATAAAATTATAGCTTATAAATTAAATTATCCCCAACAGTAATGTTAATATTATAAAATAAAATACTTATTAACAAGTATTTCTTATGTACTCCGATTATAAAATATTGGCAAACTAGACCGATTATAAATCAGATTTATGATTGGATCATGGGTCATTTAATTCAACCAAATGACTCGAGTAGACCCGACTAAATGACCTAATAAAAAATAAAAAAAATATATATTTTAATTATATATAATTAATATAAAATTATATATATAATTATAAAAAACAAAATTAATTCAAAAATTAAAATTTAAAAAACCTTATCACAAAATAAAATATAAAATCACAATAAAATATATAAAATAATTAAATTATACATTAACAAAAATTCAATATTAAGAAAACCATGTTAGGCTGCTAGGTCACATGTTGATCCTAGTTTTTGTTGGATTACGTTTTGAAAAAACCAACATGAGACACATGTCTAGTTTTTAGTTCGACCAGTCTGGGTCTCAAAACATTGCTTATATATAGACCTTCCCATGGATCGGGCTAGGTTTAGACAGGCTCGGATGGGACAGGGCTCGAGTTTAAATATCAAATCTCAAACCCACTAATATAAAAGGTGCACCTGAAAAAGTATACATCATTTTTAATTATACAAAGCAGAATTTGTATTTAAAAATAAATATTTAATATATAATATATAAATTCACTGACTAATATTAATAGCGCTGATCGGGCAGGCCCGGTCCATTCTATTTTTATCAAACCCAACTCCTTTCAAAAAATAAAAGGATACGGACTTGGACGGACCAAACAGTTAATTGAACCGTGGACATATCTAATTATACATAGATAATATGTATATATTTTTTTTAAAAGGATAATATGTATACTTGTATATATATGCACGTATGGTAATATCCGGAATAGATAATCGTACAAATCATTTATCTAATTATAAACATAACAACGTGCAGTGGCGAATACAGGATTACTCGGTTGGGGGACTCATTTTACACATGCGTTCGCAAAAAAAAAATTGGTAAATCGAACTTGCTCAACTTTTTTTTTTTGTATATATACGTGTTATGATTTGAATGGTCAAGAATAAAATTTTAAGTATTAATGTACAATTTCACAAAATTAAACTAGATTTCGTTTAAGAGTCCTAACATGTAAAGAAAATTGGATTTAAGGAGGGGCGAACAGAAAAAAAAACTAAAAATTTTAATTTGGGAGGGCCTACTAGCCAAAAAAATTAATAATTTAGATTTAAGAGGCTTAATAGGCCAAAAAATTAGAAATTTGGATTTAGAGATGCCTAACAGGTCCAAAAAAATTAGAAATTTGGATTTAGAAAAACCTAACAAGCCGAAAAAAAAATTTGAAATTTGGATTTAGGGAGTACCTAATAGATGCAAGGTATTGAAATTTTGAATTTTGGACAAGTCTAACTCTTAATAGGCCATTTTGGAGGGCTAATTCAATACCCCGATAAAAAAAGATTTAATATAGAGGGGCTGAAACTACCTAAGATCAATGTGGTTTCGAGCTCCCCTGTCTACGCCCCTAGCAACGTGGCAACTTAATTATTATAATGATTCATACCTGTGTAGATAAGATAAATACAATTAACTATAATTAATGCAAATAATCTCATTTCGTAATCCACGTACCAAAACGTTAAAAAATCAATATTCAGAATCGTTACTCGCACAGAATATACTCTCTAATTATAAATGTAATTAACCAACTTTTTTTTTTAAATGAAATGGTATTAATCACCCTCTAAAGGGCAATCAATGTTCAACAAATGAATCAAAAAATGTGAAATATAATAAAAAAAACATGGGACAAGGATAATCGCGAGAAGACCTAGCAATAGCTGGGCCGTCTTGTTTGCTTGACACCTTGCAAATATGACAGGAAAGGTGTCATTCTGTAGAAGGATATGCTTCCAAGTTTACTGATATAGTCCGTAGAGGAATTAATTGCTTCCATAACTGTTTATGCATCAGTTTCGAAAATTACCCTTTGGTAGCCTAGCGACAGTACCCAACGCATAGCCTGCAGTACTGCTGTAGCTTCGCATTCGTCGACTCTAGGGTGGCTGAGCAGACACGAGGAGCGTGCTGCTATATACTGGCTCATAGGATCCCGAAGGTCTACCCCCACGCCTGCTTGCATAATATCACAAAACTGGGCGGCATAGGTGTTGCATTTCACGAAGGAAGGTGGCGGGTGGATCCAGCCAGATGACCCACGGGCAGGACACACAACTTGATCTGCTGCACCTGTGTCGATGAAAATTGCAGTAGCTGTGGAATTTCTTTATGGAGTGCTGGAGTTGTGTGCGGTAACTGATGAAGTGGCAGCCGTCCCATGTTCACGAAGTCGAACAAATCTGCTTATGGTACGGTTCTGAATTGCGTTGCTGGTTTACTCCCTTGGTTGCTGATAGCGATTTCCCCCTGGTGTCATGGATCAATGTGGCTGCCCGGGTTCTGTTGTTATAGGGTCCAATTGTTGATAGTCTCTCGTGCGGTTTGTAGGATCCATCTCGGTGATACAGCTCCGTTCTTCCATAATTTTGTGTTCCTTCGACGCCATAAACTCCACAAAACAGTGAGAAACAGTCTTCATTCGCCTATGGCAGTACCTGTCAAAATAATAAACATAAAAGCTGCAAAAATTGGCAGCGTTAGTGGTTGACTCAGTAACCTTGCTCCATAAACCCGCCTCAAGCCACATCTGCTGGGGAAAACTGCAGCCAGTAAATAGGTGCCATCTGTCCTCCAAGTCCAGATTACACAAGACACATCTGTCAGATAATGTAATTAACCAACTTATTATAATTATAAACATAAAATGCCAAAACATGCTCTAAAATACCACCAAGGAGCTCACTGTCATATCCATGTATATCATGATCCGGGGCATATTTCCGTAGGATAGGGTTCGTACGAGGGAAGTCGGAGGAAGAACTAAGCACGAGCAACAAGCGAGTAAAGAGGCCAAAACAGGGCCACATAACAGCTCAACAGCTCAGGCACGCCCCGCGTACCTTATAGCACGCTCCGCGTACTTGAGTGTCTGATCCGGAGAAGAGTTCAGCATTGGGCACGCCTTGCGTAGACTTGGGCACGCCCCGCGTACTTGAGTGTCTGATCCGGAGAAGAGTTCGGCAGCCAAGGCACGCCCCGCGTACCTTCAGTTTAAGGAACTTGCTCCTTACTCCAGCTTCCTCCTTATTTACAATCCTGCCACTCCTTATTTACACCTTTGCCACTCCCTTATTATAACCATACAACTCCCTATTTACCATCTATGTCACCCCTTTATATTTAACCCATTTTACCCTTATCTTTATCATTTTAATTAATTAGTGATTTACCCTTTTATGTAATTTGCTTTAGGGTTTAGAGATTGTATAAATACATCTCTTTCTTGTAATTGTTCTTGAACTTTTTATCAATCAAATTATAATCTTCTTCAAGAAGCTTTGTTAAGGTTTTACCTTCAACAATGGGGAATTCTTATTTCCTATGGATTTAGTCCATGAAACCCGGGATTCACTCCTTCTAGTTTAGCTAGAGAAGAACATCTTTGTTAGTTTACGATTAAAACTAACACGTCCCGAAACCGATCTGTATCAGTTGGTATCAGAGTCAATCGTTTCCCTTGAATGGAGACTTCTTTCGATAATGATTCAACCGAGTTATTCACAAGCCTTAAAGGAACGTCTTGAAGCCGAGACAATGGAGATGGAGCTCCAATATGTTGAGATGATAAGAAAGACAAGAGAGAACTTGCAGCAAGAAGAGATGGAAAGACTCCAAAGCAGAACCCGATGTAGCTGGAGGCGACAACGTCGAGCCCAACGGAAAGGAGATGGAGAAACCACTATCTCGCCTCCTAAGGATTCATCCCAAATCCATCCTCTATTGCACAAGGAAAAGGTAAATCCAAAGCTTTCAATTCTTGATATGGAAGTTGTGGGTATGCCTACTCTTAGTGAGGATTTGGTTGTTTATGGTGTTGTTAGCAATTTAAATTCTCATTGTGGAGTTGTTGATAATGAATGTATGAATGAGGATTTAAATGAATGTGTGGATGAGGAGGAAGGGATGCTTGTGTGTGAGAACATGGGGAAGGTTGAATTTGTGTGTGGTAATATTGAGGAAACCCATGTTGCAAGGGATACTCCCCAAGTGTTTGATAAAATGCCCCTTAGGCCTAGCTATATAAGTATGCTTAAGGAAATTGATGGCATATGTCTTGAAGAAGGGGAGAAGGAGTTTGGGCTTTTTAATCTCTTTGGGAAGCATGATGAAATTAGTTTATGTGTGGAGATTGATGGCTATGGAGATGGGAGAGATGTTGGTGGTTCTACCATATTGGGTTGTAGCATGTTTTTTGAGTCGGGCGACTTGGCACGTCAATTAGTCGGTTCAAATTATGAAGAGGACTGGGAGGAAATGAAAGGTCGTGGGAAAAGAAGGATCGTGGATGAAGATGGAAATGAATTTGAATACAACCATGAAGAAGAGGAGTTAGAAGAGGAGATTGATGAAGAGGAGAACCAATCCGAGAATGAGCTAGTAAGACATGAGGAGTGTGATTATTATGAAGGCGAATTCGAGGATGAGGTTGAAGAGAGAGAGCACGCTTCCGAAGATGAAATATGTGAAAATGGTGAACTTTGTCATACTGCATATGAGTTTGATTATGATGAAGATGGTAGAGTTTACCATGGGGAGAATGAACGTCGACGCATTGAGTGGGACCAATATGGGACCGCTTATGAGGAAGACGGAGATGGGGTCTACTATGATGAGAGTGAGCGTCGGTGTATTGAGTGGGATCGACACGGGGCTCCGTATGAAGATGATGAGTGTAGATTCCATTGTGATGATGAGTTGGAGGATGTTGACCGGTCCTATAACGAAGATATTTATGAGCATGATGGAGGTAGGGTCCATTATGACGATGAGTCGGAAAATGTAGAGTGGAACCGAAGCGAAGAAGCTTATGATGATGAAGATCGGTTCCGAGACGACTATGGGTCAGGAAATATTGGGTGGAACCGAAATGAAAAAACTTATGAGTATGATGAACGTCGGTTCTGAGATGACTATGAGACGGGAAATGTAGAGTGGAGCCGGAACAAAGATGCTTATAATGGTGAAGAAAATCGGTTCCGAGATGAGGATGAGTCGAGAAGTGTTGAGTATGAAGACACCTATGAAGTTGATGATGATGGCAATGAGCACAATGTGTATTTGGTGACTAGGGTGCCAATGCCTAGTGAAGAGGAGCCTAGTCAACGTCATCGATTATTTAGAACTCGATCCTTAGTTCTTAGGAAGAAGTGTGAGATGGTGATCGACGGAGGAAGCCAAGTGAACATCATTAGTCGGTCCGCCATGATCAATTTTGGGTTGGTTCCCGAGCCACATCATAGACCTTACCGCCTTGGTTGGGTCAACGAGGTGGAAAGGCTTCAAGTTACTCATTGGTGTAAAGTTCCTTTCTCTATTGGAGCTTATGGGGATGAAGCTATGTGTGATGTTGTGGAGATGGGTGCTTGTGATGTGCTACTTGGTAGGCCATAGCAATTTGATTGTGATGCCTCACATGCGGGAAGAAGCAACACCTACACCATACGCAAAGGCGGAATCCGATATGTCCTTACACCTTTGAAGAGTTCTCCTAGTAAGAAAATGGAGGCCACTTTGGAAGATTGTCCAACTCGGGATTTGAGTGTGAATGGGTGCATTGGTGGAACGGGTGAGACATTGAGTCATCTTGACGTGGGTTCCATGAATGAGTTAGCTAGCCACTCTCCTAGTGAAGTCAAATCCAAAGAGGATAATGAGGTTCAGAAGGGGGTAGCAAAGTTGGAAGTGAGGAAGTAGAGCCGATGTTCAAGGGTGACAAGCATGTGTCTTTCAATGAGCCACCTAAAGGGCTTCCTAAAGGGCTTCCACCTTTGAGGAAGCTACCACGAGACATAGCATAGGATCCGGGAGATAGTGCACCTAGCTCTACATATGGTGAGTTGAGCTTTAGAGAGGAGGATTGTTGTCCTCAGATTAGACTCTAGCAAGTGCACTAGATACAAGTAATAAAGTGATAAGTGAGTATCGTCTCCACAGGGATTGTGATTCAAATCAATATTAGAAATCGTTGCTAAACAGTGTGTGTCATAACAGTGTCTTCTTTTATCGTTGATTGTTTGATGTTGGTTACTTAACAATTCAGGCAGACTGATGAAACAAGAAAATGAAATAACTTTGCAAAGATTTTAGAGAATAGAACAGGCTCGATATAGCCGAACACGGTGTGCTACGTCTTACAACATTCCATGAATACAAGATAATGCCCATGAAGCCAAAGTTTCAGTTTTGAAGTGAGTTTGAGTCAACTTTCGTGTGTTCTCAAACTCCTAAAATTTACTAACACCTTTAGCATCCTAAAGATACGTTCTTTCTAACATTAAGAACAAAACTGCATTTCTAGATGAGAAAACCCTTGACACAACCTTCTAACTTGTCAGCTTCGAAGTTGGGAGATCAATAGAGATATCGGTGAAGATGAAAGCAGTGTCCTATCATTCATCTAACACATACATACATGCTTAAGCAAGAAAGTTAAATCCTCATTGACCACAACATTGGCAAAATACTAAATATTCATAAAAACATTGTAACACTTACATCATCGGGTCGGCCAGGCCGTGCCCATTCAAAAGGACTACTCACTCATATCGAGCAGTGAGCAGAAAAGGGTTCTTGATACAGCTTGAGACTCCATGGGAGCTCTCTTTTTTCTTCTATTCTATGTTACTAACCAAATATTAAAAATCCGAAGTTCTAAACTTTTCTCTGCTTCCTCTATTTAAAGCGAAAGACAGAGGCCAAAAATAGGTACAACTTTTGTACCCTTTCTACAAAATAAGTCAACTACCAACTACAATTAAAATAAACTAAAATGATTAAATTTCGATTAACCCTTGAACTCTCAAGGGGGTGATACTTCAAGTCATCTTGCTTCTTTAGGCAATCCCATCGCCACACACTTTCACCTGCCGCTTTCCCTGCCACTGTCACCATGATCTGTCGCTGTCCGTCATTGGCAAAATCCAGCGTTTGACCGCTGGATACAAGTAAAGCTCCACTCCTCTTGGCTTTAGCAAAACAAGCTGTTTCCAGCGAGTTTAGCATTTCTCTTTGCTTATCTGCACAAGGACAGTATTTAGTCCTTATTTCTTACCAAATGACATAATAAAACACCTGAATTCCCTTATAAATACTATGTTAAACTAAGTCAATTTCATGCTTAACAAATACCCCCAAATTGAACCTTTGCTTGTCCTCAAGCAACAATTGTAAGAAGGAATCAGAAAAAGAAAGTTAGGAATGAAATTAGTTTCAGGGAACGAGACAGAGGAATACATAAACACAGAACGCTTGGCATAAAGAGGAAATGAACAGATGCATGCTAAGGTTTCATCGAAGAGCTAAAACTCGTTTTAGAAATTGTGTCCTTTTTGCTCAAGAAATTCCTTAAATCTTAAAATTTAGACGTCCTCTTTCACCAGGAGTAACCAACTGCCAGACATGCCTCACTAAGGAATGGAACAATTCACTCACTCTCGCATGGCATTTTTGCCATAGGACTAAGCATGCGATTTCACTCCTCAGCTCAGACACCACACCCTTAGGGTGCGAGTTTGCCTATTAGTCCCGTATCCATGGATCAAAGCTCCTCCTAACATAGCCCAAAGGACTTATATAGGTTGTAATGTTCGGTTTAGGCTCTGGTTTGACAGTGAAAGGCTATTTAAGTGTATGAATTCTGTCTTTTTGCTATTTAACATACGCAGCCTATAATAGTTACTATTTACACACTCTTTTATCTACACAACCTGTTTACTCATAATCCAGTACTCTTTTGAATATTCATTAAGGTTCCTTCCTTCTCTTGTTATATTCCCCAGTTCTAAACTTTTCTTTAAGCATTGTTTGCTCAATTGCTTCTTTTCGCAAAACTTAAGCACATGATTTTTATTTTAAACAATTGGCTTTTCAAAGCATAAGACAGAACTCAGGGTGTTTTTGATTTATAAGTGAAAGGAAAGGGCTATCATTCACGGTTTTTTCAGAAAGAGCAGGTCATGGTTCGACTTGGTATCCTAATCATTGGGGTGCAAAGCACAAGTGCCTTTTGTGTAGCGAAGAGGGTAACTAAATGCCTCTTTCCTCCTATGAAAGTCAGAACAAATCACCATTTCAACAGGGCACCAAGGCAAATTCTCCCTAAAGATAGTGAGCGCTGGCCCACTCATAAAAATTAATGCATAGCAAATATGCATTTTAAGGCTCAAGTTCTCACTATTTTTGGGGAAAATGCAGTAAGGCAATGGTTACTAATTTTGAAAGAGGAATTAAAAATTTCAAAATTCTTGGAACTTCCTAAAATTTAGGGACACGAGGTGCAATCAAGAAAGTAACACAACCATTACACCCAAGCATGCACAGTCTGTTCTTTGATTCCTACAGAACACCGAACAATTCCCTAAATGGAACATGAAATATGGAAACAAACAATAATTACCAAGGACATGTGCAAAAATTCTCAAGGGATATTTGTTCTACATCAAATTACTAATTTAAACAGACAAATTAAAGGCATTTATCATGTTATTTCTGCAATAAATTGTGACACACACAATCCACCCCTAAAAAATAATAAAACATTGTCCTCAATGTTATCAATCACGGCAGTAGATTATTAATAGAATAGGCAGACCATAACATGATAGAGTGAGGGTGTTAGAGGTTACCAGATGCTAGGACATCGACTATCGATACAGATCAGGCGTGATGGGAAAGAGAGGAGTTAACCTCTCTATCCACAGGGGCAGGAATACCCTCCTCTTTCGAGGAGGCAGCAGCATTAGCCTTAACATTAGCACTGGCAGGTGTTTCGGGCATTTGTCTTACCGGACTTTTTACAGAGAAACCAGAGGGACTTTCCTTGGCATGCTCCTCAATGCAAAGGCTCTTGAGCATATCGATCTCGCCTTGTTGCGATGCGTATTTTTGCTCCATGGCGAATATCATCTCGCGGTTTGCCAAATTCTGGGCAAACAGGGCATTGAATCGATCCATTGCATCCTCGCAGGTCAGCTTTGCACACTTCTTATAAAAGTCTAAGTCCTTCGGCTTCTCGACTTGCTCGGAATCTGACGACACTGATACCGTAGGCTCGCTTTTCCTTTTTCGGCTCTCAGTCTACCGAGATGTAATAAAGTCAGACATCCAGACCTACTTCCCGTTCACAATTTTTCCGAATAGCATCTTTTGGAGGCTCTTGAGATCAATCGGGTCAGGGTGATTCACAATCGTCAGACGAGAGTGGTCTTTAGGTTTAAAAACCCCGATTGACTCCGCAATCCTGGTGACAATGCTTCCACAACAGATGATCGACGAGTTTTTCTTGGAAAAAGCGCTGATGTATTCTCCAAACCAGAATCCCAAATTCATTCTTGGTCCAACTGCCATACTCCACAACGCCGTGAGATCTGCATGTGGCATGGTGGCTTGGTTTTCCCGGGCGACGATTGTACCGTAGATCAACTTGTGCAAATACCGAACAACGTAGTCATCGATGTTGGACGCCTTGGACGAACTTCCATCATAATGTTTCTGTCCTGAAAGTGATTCCCAGAAGGCCACAGGGTCGAAAACATCAGGCGTTGTGGTGAAGGCCTCTTTATAGCTCTCGGATTCTAGATCGTCATCGTCGGTAGCACCAAGCATCTGGTTAAACAGGTTAAGCGAAGCCTCTGGGAGTGACCCATGAGCCTGAAGCTAAATTTTCCCTCTTCGTCAGGTTCGGTTATCTCAACGTTGTGCTTAAACGTGGCCAAGAACTCGAGTGTTAGTTCCCGATAAGCAGGTTCCGTCATTTCAAAGAAACATTCAAAATGACCAGCCTTCATGAGGGTGCGCACACGATCCTCGAGCTTTAGCCTCTTTAGGGATTCCCAGCAAACTGTTCGGATGGGTCCGAACTGAAGTTTTGCTAACTCATCATAGTACGCCTGTACAGAGGCGTCTTTGAACTGGGAGAGTTTCTTGACCGGCTTTTCATCCGGGACAAAAGCCACAGTGGTTGGCTCCGCCATTTTTGCTTTTGCTTTTTCTTTCTTAAAAGATCCCTCTATTTTCACGTTTTTGCCCGAGCCTCGGGTTCTCATTTCGCTTTCTAGTTTAAGTAGGGTTTTCCAGTGGTATAGGGCACAGATCATGAACTGCCTTTGTGAAAAGAAATCTCAAAGAAAAGAAAGAAATATGGTGAAAGACAGACTGAACTGAGATAAATCTTCTTTAAGTAGGGGAAACGAGGCGTCTTCTCGCCAATCTGTCATTATAAGGTCGAATCAGAGTCGGCCACCTGGACAGATTGGCAGAAAGGCGAGTATTTTCGAATTAGAATGAGGGGTGATGAACGGTCAAGATTTGATTTTAGCATTTATTTCCCCCTAACCGTTCAATCTTATCGAGGAGAAAAACAGGCGGTATGATGGCATATTGGCATAGGAGTGGACGTTCCACTTTTCCTAGCCTTTAATAAAAAAAAAAAATTTTTACCGCCCTAATTTCTACGATATTCCCTTCCCTACAAAACAGGTACAATTGTACTACCTCACCCTTGGAAGGATTTTTAGGTTTTACAATTGTGCCTGGGCAGAAGATACTCATTATGAAGTAAAACTCAACACATTTGACACAAGAATAAAAATAAAATAAAAAAATAAAAAAAATAAAATGCAAAGTTACTTGTGCTACAATTGGTGTTTGTAGCGGACACCCTGTTCTCATGCTTTTACTGACTTGGAGGATCCTGGAAATGAATAGTATCGATCTTCCTTGTGTGATCGTTCTCTAAATATGGTTTTAATCTTTGCCCGTTCACCTTAAAAGGATCACCCCCGTACTTGAAAATTTCAACAGCTCCATGTGCGAATACACGGTTCACTATGAATGGTCCTGACCATCTAGACTTGAGCTTTCCTGGAAAGAGCCTCAATCGTGAATTGTAGAGAAGGATGTTTTGTCCCTCATGAAACACCTTGTTCAGGAGCTTTTTGTCATGCCACTGCTTGGTCCTGGCTTTGTAATTCACCGCATTTTCGTACGAGAACAGTCTGAACTCCTCCATTTCGCTCAGTTGTAAACTTCTCTGTTCACCAACGACCTGTGTCTCAAAATTTAAAAATGTTAACGCCCAAAATGCACGGTGTTCCATTTCCACCGGCAGGTGACAAGATTTCCGTATAACAAACGAAACGGAGACATTCCAATCGGTGTTTTATAAGCGGTACGATATGCCCATAGAGCATCATCGAGCTTGTTTTCCCAATCCCTCCGAGAGTTGCCAACAGTTTTCTCTAAAATTCTTTTTATTTCTCTATTGGAGATCTCCACCTGTCCACTGGTTTGTGGATGGTATGGTGTGGCAACCCTGTGTGAGACTCCAAGTTTACCCATTAATTTTTTAAATTTCGCATTACAGAAGTGGGTCCCTTGATCACTGATGATCGCTCGCGGGTCCCCGAATCTGGCAAACAGCCTTTTCAGAAATTTTACTACCACACGGGCGTCATTGGTGGGACTAGCCATTGCTTCGACCCACTTGCTCACATAATCCACAGCTACTAAGATGTATTTATTTCCTAAGGAAGTCGGGAATGGTCCCATAAAATCTATGCCCCAAATGTCAAAAATTTCGCACACAACTATGTTGTTGAGGGGCATAGCGTTTCGATCCGAAATGTTGCCAGTTCGTTGGCACTCATTGCAAGTGCTAACGAATGCATGAGCATCCTTGAAAAGAGTGGGCCAGAAAAAACCTAATTGGAGAACCTTGGCTGCGGTTCGGCTTGCGCTATGGTGTCCTCCGGCTTCACGGTTATGACAGTGGCTTAGAACATCATGTCCTTCTTTTTGCGATATACATCTTCGAATGATTTGGTCCGCGCACAACCTGAAAAGGTAAGGGTCATCCCAAAAGTAATATTTGACTTCGGAGAAAAACTTCCTTTTTTGATTCGTGGATAGGTTGTGTGGTTTGAGCGAAGTTGCAAGGTAATTAGCTATATCGGCGAACCATGGCGCAGACTGCGCCGCATATAGATGCTCGTCAGGAAACCTTTCAACGATCTCTGCTTGTTCAAGGCTGCCCTTGTGATCTATCCTTGACAAATGATCTGCTGCAACATTCTCCGTTCCCTTTTTATCCTTAATTTCCAGATCAAACTCCTGGAGTAATAACAACCATCGGATCAACCTTGGCTTAGCATCTTTCTTCGCGAACAAGTATCGCAACGCTGCGTGGTCTGTGTGAACAATCACCCTGGATAACACCAGGTAGGGCCTGAATTTGTCGAAAGCATACACAACCGCAAGAAGTTCCTGCTCGGTAGTTGTGTAGTTCTGTTGGGCCTCGTTTAATGTTTTGCTTGCATAGTAGATGGGCCTAAACTTCTTTTCAATCCTCTGTTCAAGAACAGCTCCCACATAATTATCGCTTGTGTCGCACATTATTTCAAACGGTTTCTCCCAGTCAGGTCCAGCTAGTATTGGTGAATTGATCAGTTTGCTCTTCAAGAGTTCAAATGCTTGTACACAGCTTGCGGTGAATACAAATTCAGCTTCTTTATGAAGTAGGGCAGACAAGGGTAGTGCAATCTTTGAAAAATCTTTGATAAACCGGCGATAGAACCCTGCATGCCCCAGAAAACTTCGCAAATCCTTTACATTGGTGGGCACTGCCAATTTTTCTATCACCTCTACTTTAGCTTTGTCCACTTCCATCCCTTTTTCTGAAATTTTATGCCCAAGGACAATTCTGTTGGTCCCTAGTAATTAGTTCCAAGGGGGGGTTAGGAACTAATATAACTTTTTTGCGTTTTGATTATGCTGACCTGAAGTTATTTTAGGAGTTAGTCAGCTCAGCTTTTGGTCAGCACGGCTGATTGTATAATAAGGCAGTTTTAGTACGATGCTGACTAAGACTGCTTTACTTGTGAGTTGGGAATTGACACTAGCTTATGATGCATGTTCTACTCTACTCAGCTTCTTTGTTCTCCCATGCTGAGTTCCATTTCACTCAGCTTTGGCTTTATGCTGACTTTTAACCTGTCTTACTTTATATATATATAAGCAATTCACTCAATGTGAGTGTTGTGGAAAAAGGGGACACACGAAGGGTGTGTGTTGGCATAACAAGCGGTCTGTCCAATGTGACTTCTGCGGAAGAAAAGGGCACACCACAAAGGTATGTTGGCATGCCCAACACAATAATGCTGACCATACTCAGTTCAACCCACAAAGGGTACCTTTTTGTGATTTCTGTGGTAAGCCAGGTCATACCATAAAAGTATGCCATCACAAGTTAAAATATGATTTTGCTCCTGTTTATACTAACAAGAAAGGACCCAAAAGAAATTGGGTACCTAAAAATGAATAGTTTAAACTGCAGGTTAGCTTGACATGCGTGGAGAAGTCAAAACTATGGTATATAGATAGCGCATGCTCAAGGCATATGACAGGTGATGAAACTCAGTTCATCACACTAGAGCTTAAACGAGGTGGAAGTGTAAGCTTTGGAGACAACAAGAAGGGTAAGATAGTCGGCTCAGGTACTATCGGAGGTAACCCAACTATTGAGTCTGTCTCCTTAGTTAAAGGTCTCAAATACAATCTGTTGAGTGTAGCTCAGCTTTGCAAGAGCGGCAGAAAGGTTGTATTTGATGATACTAAGTGTCAAATACTCGAGGGAAATACAAGTGAGTTAATTTTAACTGCCCCTCGTGTAGAAAATGTATACATGTTAAACTTAGAAAAACTTTTTCTAAAAACATATGCTTAGTGACTAAAGAGGACAACTCCTGGCTATGGCATAGAAGACTTGGGCATGTCAGCATGGACCTTCTTGCCAAATTAGCTAGAAAGCAATTAGTTGAGGGATTACCCAAATTAAAGTTTGAAAAAGATCAACTGTGTAAAGCGTGCCACCAAGGCAAACAAACTAAAAAGTCATTTCATATCAAAAATATTGTCTCAACCAAAAGACCATTGGAATTACTACACTTGGATCTTTTCGGACCTATCCAGCCACTCAGCTTGGGAGGTAAGAAATTTTCCTTGGTTATTGTAGATGATTTCTCTCGGTACACTTGGATCATCTTGCTGAGTAGCAAGGATGAAACCTTTGAGATGTTTACCACATTGATCAAAAAGCTTGAAAATGATAAAGACCTAAGAGTAGCTCACATTAGAAGCGACAATGGTGGAGAATTCAAAAATCAACAGTTTGATGAATTCTGTGAAACCAGTGGTATTGACCACAACTTCTCTGCTCCTAGAACACCTCAACAAAATGGGGTCGTTGAAAGGAAAAATAGAACCATTGTCGAAATAGCTAGGACAATGCTGAGTGAAAATAGGCTTCCAAAGTACTTCTGGGGTGAAGTTGTTCACACGGCATGTTACATACTGAACAGGGCTCTAGTTAGACCTATACTTAAGAAAACCCCATATGAACTTTGGAAAGGTCGAAAGCCCAATATTGGATACCTTCGTGCCTTTGGGTGTAAATGCTTTATACTCAATACAAAAGACAACCTTGCTAAAATTGATGCTAAAGCTGACGAGGCGATCTTTTTAGGGTACTCAACAAACAGTAAGGCATATAGAGTATTTAACAAAAGAACTTGATGTGTGGTTCATCTAGCGGTGTATGTTTACAGATGTAGTGTGATATGAGTGTGCTATGGGACTATGGATGTGCTCTTTCTAATTGCTCTAAGTTCACTAGACGTCACTACTTAGGGGCAAGTGTACCCCATCGTATCAAGTAATAATCCGGTTAAGACCGGGTATCGAATCCACGGGATTTATAATTACAAGTATTAGACGACTCGGTTTCGTATGTTATTTAAGCGATGATTACTTTGGGGTAAAGTAAGACACAACTACACACTATTCCTAACTATTGGCGACACAGAATCGTGTAGCTAAAAACTCTATGAAGTGGGGCGTGTATGATAAATTATAACCACGATAAATAACGACTCTAAATGTATACGGATAATGGTTTATGCTTGCAAAGACGACCAAGTGTAGTAAGACCGACCCGTGAAGTGCTTAGACTACGGGATTCCTAGTCAAGGCGTGTCTAATGCGGGGGAACTAGAAATTAGGGCCCGTAAGTTCCGTGGCTTGTCAATTCCTACGGTTTCCGGAGCGTCACTTCCGGTAGGGCAACACCTATATAATTCCCTAAAGATAGCCCGAATGGCGTCGAAAATCGCGTTCCCCTACACAATAGTCAATTATGAGTATCAAAACAAGCAATAAACATCAACACGTATACAGAAACGGAAATTGCAAATCATATATTATAAATATGGAGAGTAAGAATATAGAATACAACCAAGCCTAGTACATAGGATGAGATCAAAGCTAATTAGCAAGTAAAGAGGGAAGAATCGGCCCTCGGGACAAGCTAACCGGACTCAAGGCCGTCTCTTAGGACTTGGAGGTGGAACTCTCGAGCTTGGTAAACGAAGGTGGAACGGAACTTCGATGGAAATGACGGATCAAATGAACAAGCTCTCGAGGTGGGAGAGTTTTATTACATAAAACTGAATCTAAAACAACAAGAATTCTATCAAAAGAAATAAGATGTAGCTATGTACAAGGTGTCAAGGGATGTAGAGGTAGAAGGTAGAAGGTATCTAAATGAGTGCTAGTCACTCTTATTTATACATCAAGCTAGGGGTAGAGTTGCAACTTCATAAGGTACAAGTATGGAGCAACATCATTGAGTGCAGAAATCCCATAATACGCCCCGCGTATGGTGAGGCATGCCCCGCGTATACGCCCATTCCGTCAGAAATCTCCTGCATGTGGACCAATTCTGTGTCTAATTGTCTCAAATACGCCCCGCGTAAATGAGTCTCTGATGTTTTTACGTTGAAGAACTACCTTTTACGCCCCGCGTATATGGTTTTACGCCCCGCGTAGTAGAGTTGACTCCGGGAGACAGTGCAGTCTGACTTTCAGGATTAGGCCAATCATTTCCGACATGTGTCATACGCCCCGCGTAAGGTGTCATACGCCCCGCGTATGCTGAGTCATTTCCACATGGTGCCTGCGGATAAGGCAATTATTTCTGACACCATGTTTTACGCCCCGCGTAAATGACGATACGCCCCGCGTATTTGATGATACGCCCCGCGTATTTGAGCAGATTTTCACTCATTCCTCGTACCTGAAATACAAATCTTTAGCTTGACGTTTTATTTTCTAATATTAATCAAAAATAAGGAAAATTAACCGAAAGTAAGGAATTTATTTTTATTTTGTTATTTTATTAAAACACTCTATTTTTGTACTTAAACTTATTTATTTCTTCTAAAATTAAACCGTAAATCACGCTAAAAGATAGGGACGAAACGCCCCTATCAAACCTCCTCGGACTTTAAAGTTTTACTTGTCCTCAAGTAAAAGAAATCAAAAGACAAGGGATTGAGATAATTGAGAAACAAACCGTTTTACCAAGTGCGTGATTTCAAAGTTACGGTTTTATGCAAAGGTTTCGGTAAGTACCTACGCAAGCAATTGAGTACAAAAACTTCTTTGAGACCTCCATGATTAAGTTTAATAGGCGATATTAACGGGAGCCGATCATTTTTTGAGAACTCGGTAGTACCTCACCAAGGAATTTCACTCTTACGCTCAATTTTTGGTGGTCGGTGTTTTAGCACTCTTCTTTGCACTTACTCGAGATCATGTTGAATTTGCATTTTCATCCGGGTTTTTCCTCCTAAAATATGGTTAGGCAACATTAAAAATGAACCCGGAGGGGGGTTGTAATGTGGGTGGATTTTTAGTGGTTAGTTTAAAGAAACTCGAGTTCGAAAATACCGTTTTGTGATTGCACCGTGTTTTTGTTCCGGCCTTAGCGATTTTTACAAAATATACTTCAAAATTGCTCGGGTGGAGCTTTGAGAATGCCTTTTTGTTTTTATTGTATCCTTTGTTTTGATAGAGGCACAAAAACAATATTTTGAAGGCTTTTGGTCCTCGTTTGTTAAGGCCGTGACTTTTTCCGAGTGATTTGGGTGCAAATTGATTTTGTCGGTATTTGAACAAGAGGAAAAAGGGTTAAATGTTAAAAGGGTATTAACAAAAAAATTGGTTAATAGGCTCAAAGGGGTTTCCTAAGGGTTAATGAAAACGAGAAAAATAATTTAAGAAAAATTAGCCTAAGTGGGTTCATTTTATCTTCTATTGCCTTTTTTTTACCAAAAATAAGTGTACTTAACCCGGTATTGGATGCAAATTCTATGAGTCGAGTGAAGTCAAAGCTCTTGAAAAATTGCGAAAGAATTAGAGTTCTCGTACGAACTCTTTTAGGCTCAAAAATACATCACAAAGATTCGGGTTTAGATTGTGTACTATCAAGTCTTCGCTAAATTCTCAACTATCCCGTTTTTATTGCCTTTTCAAAGTTCATTATGGAGATAACATTTGGGTTAAGACTCAATGCCTTAGTTTAGTACTATCCTAAACTTTGCACAAATTCCCTAATTTCAAAACCAAGACTAAAATTCCTTAATTAGATCATCCCCTTATGTTTCGACGCTTTTTATTTTTGACGACAAATAACGAAACTTTAACTAATTTCCGAAGGAGGTAGTGTGTCGGAATAAATTTAAGAGTTAATAAATTTGTTTAATTATTTTGATAATTATTTGATTTTTATTTTTTTTTTGTTAGTGCAAAACAAACGTTAAGTGCGGGGTTGCACGACCCTCCGCGTTATTAAAATGACGCCTATTCCGAGGGCGTCGCAAAAAGAAAACAAAACAAAAACAAAAATAAAGATGGACAAATAGACCCTTGAAGGTCAGGTCCTACGCGAGGCGTGCCCCAAGGGGCGCCCCGCGTAGGAGGCGCACTTTTAGCCATTTTTGGCCAGAGACTCAAATACGCGGGGCGCACGTAGAGGGACGCCCCGCGTGTTCTGAGCTCTGGGCCATTTTATCTGGGACAAGGTGGGGCACGCAGGGCGTAAAAGGGATACGTCCCACGTGAACGTTATTAACTCACGCAAAAACAATAATAACAAGCACGGTGCGTGGGGTGTATAGGTGTGTACGCCCCGCGTGGCTTATTCTCCTTTGGATAAAGTGGGATTTTTTTTTTATTTTAAAAGAAATGACATGCGGAAAATAAAAGTTGGGAAAGAAAACTCCCTTATTCGAGCATGGGTTGCCTCCCAAGAAGCGCTACGTTATAGTCGGTGAGCTCGACTTAGCATTGCCTCCTAGGTGTATGCTTCCATTCGTGTGAGAAATGCAAATTCTTGAATAAACAATCCGTACCTACAAAACGGATTGTTAGTTTCAAAAAAATTTAGCAAACACCAAAAACTATATTTACAGAAATTATTGAAGAGTTTCGTTTGCTCCCTCTTTGACTCCTTGGGTAGCTCAAAGAGAGTGAAATAACCTGAGGTAGAAGGAACCTCAAACTCTTCTAGTTGTGGAGTCATTTGCATGGGTCCGCACACAACCGGCTCATCGATTAGGATTTCCAGCTCCTCACAGTTGAGACAACCTACATGATTTGGGGATTCCTCTTGAGAGGGCTCAATTAACTCGACCTCCACATCTTGATCACCCGGGTTGGCGTCTCTAATCGATTCGTCCGCGGTTGAATCAAGACGAGACGTTAATCCGGCGATTTGACTTCCTAAATCCCTGCAATATGCCTCATTGTTAGATAATCTCACTTGAATATCTTTAAGCATAGAGATTACCACATCGAATTGCGAGGCTGAATGTTGGTGCGAACATTCGTCGTCCATGAGGTCGCCCCATAGATGACGACTATGAGACATCATACCACGGAAAAGATCATTAGTAACAACAAGAAATAAATAAATTATTCACAAAAAGAAAATAATATTTACAAATGCTTAAACTAACAATAAAACGTTTTTGTCTAAAATTGCAAGATATTATAAATCCCCGGCAACGGCGCCAAAAACTTGATGTGTGGTTCGTCTAGCGGTGTATGTTTACGGATGTAGTGTGATATGAGTGTGCTATGGGACTATGGATGTGCTCTTTCTAATTGCTCTAAGTTCACTAGACGTCACTACTTAGGGGCAAGTGTACCCCGTCGTATCAAGTAATAATCCGGTTAAGACCGGGTATCGAATCCACGGGATTTATAATTACAAGTATTAGACGACTCGGTTTCGTATGTTATTTAAGCGATGATTACTTTGGGGTAAAGTAAGACACAACTACACACTATTCCTAACTATTGGCGACACAGAATCGTGTAGCTAAAAACTCTATGAAGTGGGGCGTGTATGATAAATTATAACCACGATAAATAACGACTCTAAATGTATACGGATAATGGTTTATGCTTGCAAAGACGACCAAGTGTAGTAAGACCGACCCGTGAAGTGCTTAGACTACGGGATTCCTAGTCAAGGCGTGTCTAATGCGGGGGAACTAGAAATTAGGGCACGTAAGTTCCGTGGCTTGTCAATTCCTACGGTTTCCGGAGCGTCACTTCCGGTAGGGCAACACCTATATAATTCCCTAAAGATAGCCCGAATGGCGTCGAAAATCGCGTTCCCCTACACAATAGTCAATTATGAGTATCAAAACAAGCAATAAACATCAACACGTATACAGAAACGGAAATTGCAAATCATATATTATAAATATGGAGAGTAAGAATATAGAATACAACCAAGCCTAGTACATAGGATGAGATCAAAGCTAATTAGCAAGTAAAGAGGGAAGAATCGGCCCTCGGGACAAGCTAACCGGACTCAAGGCCGTCTCTTAGGACTTGGAGGTGGAACTCTCGAGCTTGGTAAACGAAGGTGGAACGGAACTTCGATGGAAATGACGGATCAAATGAACAAGCTCTCGAGGTGGGAGAGTTTTATTACATAAAACTGAATCTAAAACAACAAGAATTCTATCAAAAGAAATAAGATGTAGCTATGTACAAGGTGTCAATGGATGTAGAGGTAGAAGGTAGAAAGTAGAAGGTAGAAGGTAGAAAGTAGAAGGTAGAAGGTATCTAAATGAGTGCTAGTCACTCTTATTTATACATCAAGCTAGGGGTAGAGTTGTAACTTCATAAGGTACAAGTATGGAGCAACATCATTGAGTGCAGAAATCCCATAATACGCCCCGCGTATGGTGAGGCACGCCCCGCGTATACGCCCATTTCGTCAGAAATCTCCTGCATGTGGACCAATTCTGTGTCTAATTGTCTCAAATACGCCCTGCGTATCTGAAGTACGCCCAGCGTAAATGAGTCTCTGATCTTTTTACGTTGAAGAACTACCTTTTACGCCCCGCGTATATGGTGATACGCCCCGCGTATATGGTTTTACGCCCCGCGTATATGGTTTTACGCCCCGCATAGTAGAGTTGACTCCGGGAGACAGTGCAGTCTGACTTTCAGGATTAGGCCAATCATTTCCGACATGTGTCATACGCCCCGCGTATGCTGAGTCATTTCCACATGGTGCCTGCGGATAAGGCAATTATTTCTGACACCATGTTTTACGCCCCGCGTAAATGACGATACGCCCCGCGTATTTGATGATACGCCCCTCGTATTTGATGATACACCCCACGTATTTGAGCAGATTTTCACTCATTCCTCGTACCTGAAATACAAATCTTTAGCTTGACGTTTTATTTTCTAATATTAATCAAAAATAAGGAAAATTAACCGAAAGTAAGGAATTTATTTTTATTTTGTTATTTTATTAAAACACTCTATTTTTGTACTTAAACTTATTTATTTCTTCTAAAATTAAACCGTAAATCACGCTAAAAGATAGGGACGAAACGCCCCCATCAGAACTCAGGTTGTAGAAGAGTCTGTACATGTTGAGTTCGATGAAATTGACCCTACAAGCAAGTCAGCTCAGCCTGAAGAAGATGAACCAGGCTCAGCTTCCGCTGATCAACCAGAAGTATCTGTGTCAACTATACAGGAGCTGACCCAAGGTAAGCAAGAAATTGAAATATCATTTGCTGACCAATCTATTCCTGTAGAGACTGTAGAAACACCTCTTCCAAACAACTCAACGTTGCCCAATGAAATAAAGATCCCAAGAGGACATACAGAACAAGCCATTCTTGATGCCGCCAACAACAAATTAATGACCAGAGATCATCTTAGAAAATACCTCAGCAATGTTGCATTCGTCTCAATACATGAGCCAAAGAACTTTGCTGACGCTGAGCAAGATGAATATTGGATCAATGCTATGCAAGAAGAGCTTGACCAATTCACCAGAAATGAGGTATGGGATCTAGTACCTAAACCTAGGAATCAAAAGCCCATAGGAACCAAGTGGGTCTTTAGAAATAAGCTAGATGAGCATGGAAATGTGATTAGAAACAAAGCTCGACTTGTAGCCCAAGGCTATAGTCAGCAAGAGGGTATAGACTATGGAGAAACATTTGCTCCTGTTGCTAGATTAGAAGCTATACGTATATTGTGTGCCTATGCTAGTTACATGAATTTTAAACTATATCAAATGGATGTGAAAAGTTCATTTCTTAATGGCTTTATAAACGAAGAGGTATATGTAAATCAACCTCCTGGGTTTGAAGATCCAAAATTTCCAAACCACGTTTATAAACTCAAAAAGGCCCTGTATGGCCTAAAGCAAGCTCCAAGAGCTTGGTATGAGAGGTTAACCAACTTCCTGCTAACCAGGAACTATGTCAGGGGAAAAGCTGACACAACCTTGTTTATTAAGAAAAAGGGTAAACATACCCTACTTGCACAGATATATGTAGATGATATAATTTTTGGTGCTACTGATGAATCTTTGTGCAAAGAATTTACCCAACAGATGCAAACTGAGTTCGAAATGTCGATGATGGGTGAACTCAACTTCTTCCTTGGACTTCAAATCAAGCAAGGTAAGAATGGCATCTTTATAAGTCAGTCTAAGTACACCAAGGAAATGTTAAAGAAATTCAGCATGGTAGATTGCAAACCAATATCAACTCCCATGGGTACTGATACTGTCCTATGCAAGGATGAAAAGAGTAAGTCAGTTGATAGTAAACTCTATCGAGGTATGATAGGCTCCTTACTCTATCTCACTGCTAGTAGACTAGATATTCAATACTCAGTATGATATTGTGCTAGATATCAAGCTGACCCCAGGGAATCTCATCTAACTGCTATAGAAAGAATTTTTAGATACTTGCAAAGCTCAGTTGATGCAGGTCTATGGTATCCAACCTCAAATGACTTCACACTCATTGGATATACTGATGCTGACTATGGACGAGATAAGCTAGAATGGAAGAGTACTTCAGGAGGATGTCATTTCCTTGGAAGCTGTCTGGTATATTGGTTCAGCAAGAAGCAATCATCCGTAGCTCTGTCTACAACTGAAGCTGAGTATGTGGCTGCTGGAAGCTGTGTTGCACAAGTCCTATGGATAAAGCAACAGCTTGAGGATTACGGAGTCAAAACAAAGACAATAGAGATCAAATGCGACAACAAAAGTGCCATCGATCTATCTAAGAATCCGGTCCAACACAGCAGGATGAAGCATGTTAGCATAAGGCATCACTTCATCAGAGATCATGTACTAAAAGATGAGATCAAGCTGACTTATGTGCCAACGAATGATCAGCTTACAGATATCTTCACAAAGCCCCTGGCACGAGAACAATTCAACACACTAAGGGAAGCAATTGGTATGTCAAATCCACTCTAACTAAATCTGTATTGAATAATTGTCATATGAGTGGAACTTTGAGTAATCGTGCAAATGCCATGATAACTAAAATATCTACTCCTTACTAAGCTTGAAAATGAAAAAGCCACCCCATGCTGAGTTGACACACATATTGTGTGATGATATTAAGAAGGTACAAAAGCTGAGTAAACATCCTATGCTGAGTAGATAAACATATTGAGTAATCACTCTATGCTGAGTGAATACACATGCTGAGTGAGTAACGTATGTTAAGTTAATTAGAGATAGAGAAATTATCTTCACAAAAGTTAGGCACTCAATATCGTGGATGCTTCGAATTCTAGCTAAACCTAGTAAAAACCCACTCGCTTAAAGTGAACCTACACGTGTAACCTTTGGCACCTTGGGAAGACGCACATTAATGGCAAATCCCATGCGCCGAAGATGTCATAATTGACAGAACTTTTATCGGTTGAACGTCCCCAGATAAAAACGGCTAGTTAATGATTAAGGGCCATCGTAAATTTATATAAAAAGTGGAAGAATCCCCACTCTTCATTCATTACGCCTGTAATCTCCTAAAATCGAACTTCCTTCTCTCTAAAAACTTCAAAACCTTCAAAAATGGCTTCCGGCAAAAACAAAACTCCTAAAACTCAAACCACAGACAAACCCACAGACCACGCAGGTCCTTCGACAGAAATAGAAAGGACAATGATCAAGGTACACTCAAAGGTCAACAATCTGGAGGTTTTAAAGTGCCGATGGTTTTCTCCAAATTTTGTCTCGTCTGAGAAACCTTTCTGTGAATGGATCGAGAAGAACAAGTGGAAAGGTCTCTTCTCTCTTTCAGGAACAACATATCCCAGGTTAGTATGGGAATTCTACTCGAATCTACGTGTTGATGCAGATGACTCTGACTACTTGGAGACCACTGTTAAAGGTCAGAAAATCATCATAACCCCTGCCTATCTAGCCACATTGTTAGAGTTACCAGATCCCTTCTTTCTCTCATTTACTCTCTGATGTAAGGGTTGAAAATTATTTTGAACTAAATTTTGAAAGCTACTGAGGACTTGAGCCTTGGTTAGCGTCCTCTCAATCTGTTCATTAACATATCGAGGTTTAAATTCATTGATGAAAATATTTCTTAATGTGCTATCATTATAAGAATATACCTTTTGTGTATATTTCTGATCTTTGAATACATGTTTTTTCGAAGACTTATAATAATTAAATTATCTTTGAAGAATTATAGCATTTCTTGTCATCATAAAGTGATTCGGTTTTAGTTTTTTTTCTTGTTTTTTTTTCATCTTTCGACATCATATGTAAAATTAATAATAATAATTTCTCTTTTTTATAAACGATAATGTATTTTTAGGTCGACAGTTCAGTCTAATCCAAATTCGAACTAGATAAATTCATCTCAGAAAGAAAAACTCTTCCATAAAATATTTTAATCACAGCTACATTTAATAGCTGATCTAAACTCGTGTTGCGGTTACAAATGTGTTGTTTTACGAAATTTTACCCATAATTCTAAACTAAATTAAAACTATTAACAAAAATCCTAATCAATGAAATACATCAAATTGAATTTTTAATTTGTCAATTAATATTTTCAATATCAATCCTAATCAATCAAATTTTAAAATTTTGATTTAATTTAAAATTAATCAAAGTACATATAATTAATCAATAAATACTCATCAATTAGAAACAACAAAAACATATTTCTAATTTTAGGTTTTATACTGGATTGATCTAGAAAAATCAGAACACGACAAACTTTAAAAGAAACCATGAAAACCTATTAACATAGGGTTTAAGAGAATCTGGGATGGATGCTCAAAATCCTAACTTTCATTGTTTTTATTATATTTAAAACTGATACTAATTTAGATATATGGGAGTCTCTACATCGGGCAAATGATACCTCCTTTATTATTAAAAAGCATTCTAATGATAAGGTGTTCGTGCTTTCAGAGATCCATATATCTAAAAATTACAAAAAATTATATAAAAAAAAGACAATATGTATTATTTTTCTTCATAAATTACATATATTCATGTTTACTTATTTGTATATAACTTATAAGTTAGGAAACAGGAAAATTATATACATAGAAGTTTAGTATCTCTAATGTTGCTTTTGCTTATCTGTATATAAGAATTTTAATTCATTTTCTAATTAATATTATTTTTGTCATAATCATAATGTTAACATGACATGTGTGCATAGCCATTATATCCAAAATTACGTGTTTGGTACGATGGATAAATATGTGAGATAGGGATAAAAAAATTGAAGAGTCAACTATCTCATGTTTGTTACAGGGATAGAGCAATGAGATAAGGAATGATAAACTTCTTATCCTTGAAATCTTATACCTAGGAGGGGGAGGTATAAGAGGTGAGATAAGCTCTTACAATTTTAATGAGATTGAAAAGTCTATTTTCGCCCTCAAATCAATATATGTAGTTTAAGTAGATGTAATATAGTAAAATATATTATTTTATCCTTATTCATTTCCAACAAAACAAATATGAAATAATAATTTTTAACTATCTTATTTTTACTTTATCACCATCTTTTATTTTTAACTCTATCCCAATATTTATCTTTATCACTATCCCATCAAATACCAAACATTCTTTTAAAAAATTTCCCAAAGTCAAAAATAGAATGATTAATAATTAATTTCTTTTTATTGAATAATTAATTTATTTGATGTGTGCCAAAATGGTTAAAACAACACACACGCAAACAGTAAATCTAATAAAAGTAAAGATCAAATAATGTTCAAATCTCCATATTGAAACAAAGCATTAGACTAGAGATTATAATTCTGATCCTCATTAGAAAATGGTAGCGACATGTCATCTCCACCACCAGCGGCGTCTCCACCACCAAACTGGAATTGATTTGGAGGGTTAATCAAATCCATGAACCCTTGTTGCCTCTGCATACTTCCCCCAAATCTCACCGTTTGTAGGGGCTCTGCCACCACTACCATCTCTCCAACACCCCCTTTAACCACAGCCGCTGCAGCCACTTCCACCGGCACAGAAATCACTTGGGTGTGAGAATTATTATTACTAACACTCGCATGAGGATGAACCGTTAGGGTTTCAATTTTTTTAATTATCTCCTTCAAGTTTTGATCAATTACCCATCCAAGATCAGTCAAATCCAGAATGTTTAAATAGATCAAGCTTTGTCCGGTGAGGGTATGGAACATCACCTGAGTTATCTCCCTTTCCCGGTTCTCATGTCTCAGCTTCATCAGCTTCTCATTTGCCTTGCTGATTCTTTGCCGGAGAAAAATATCTTGGTTAACCATTTTCTTTGTTTGCTCCATTCCCGACTGAAGGAAATTAAGGCTAAGGTATAGCAGCGGAAATATAAAAATTTTAGCCTACTTCCTTTTAACCATAGGATCCGTTAATCGTTATTTCATATAAAGAGGGATAAGAAGGAATACCTTTCGATGAACAATCTACCGTTGTTAAAGAAGCGCCCACAATTCTTCTCTGAGATTCCAACCACAAAGTTTAATACGGTGAGGCTAAGATGAAATCAACCCTTATGAGATGCAACCAAAATAGATTGCCTCTAATAAACCAACACAAGATCAAAGAGAAAGAGAGATGAATAAGATTAATCAATCGATGGAATGCCGAATTAATTCTTCTCCACGAACTTGGGGAATAGAATTCTTTTTCTCTCTTAATTAAGCAATTTCGAAAATCACTTAAGGGGAGGGATATAGGCTTAGTCGAAATTCATTAAGAGAAGGGGTATATATATTAGCTTGTATCTAAACCCTAGTTAGATAGGAATAGGTTACTTAATAGGAATTCCATTCGGAATAGGATTCCTAATTATTATCTTATAATATATCAAATACATTTAGGATAATAATAAATAACCTAATTGGATAATAATAGGAGTATATTAATCTAATTAAAACTCCTAACTTAATTATCTCTTAATTAATTTAATTCATAATCCTAATCTAATTAGGATTAATGGAATAAAATTAATTCCTTACTAACATATATAAATTTCGGCCCCCTCCTAGTATTTGGGCCTTACTGGGCTTAATTGGGCTTCCATCTATTAATCATATCCATCTCTCTTTTGGTTCCAAGTCTTATGTGTGATCCATTAGGTCCTTACTACTTCTGGCCGTATGCAACCTATTAAATTAATTTCTTCAAGAATTATATTTAATCCCTTGCATAACGGAATGATGTACATAGTATGTTATTGGCAAGTCCGTAATCATTCCTCTAGAGTCCGTTAAGAAGACAGGTTGATTCTGTCGTTAACCCTTCCGTATTAGTTACGGTATAATACGATCCTTTATCAACTACATCCTTGAACTGAATCTTATGACTATAGGTAATGTCAAGTCACATATAGCGAGACGTTCGTTTTACTTGTTATTGGCCGAGTCAACTCAAAAAGATAGGTTAAGTGAAATCTGTATTTCTACTCTTAAGCTATCACCTTGCAAGGGTTTAGAGTCAAGTCTTCCACAAGCGATCCTTCGATGTATCTCCCATTAATCGGGAGTGATAAATGCTCAATCCAATGTATAACTACCCTGAAATTACTTCCTGTGACACCCAACCTTTGCAGTTCACACCCCAGAGTCATCTCTGTTAAGGATCGTGGGACCACAGGATCAAAGTCTCACATTCAGTAATTCAGGATGACCAATTAACATTCCTTTGAGTCTGAGGATTAGTTATACCTATTAATACCAATGAGATGAACAGTTGACAAGGATGAATCTACCCATCCTGTTATCTCAAGTCGGATCCCCAATCCTAATGAACAACGTTTCACCGGATCTATGTAACTGTCCAGATATCTATATATGTGAAGCTTGTGAAATCAGCTTTCTGTCGGACAGAAGACATTGTTACATACAAGTCTCAACTGTGATATATCAATCCTAAATATATCACTTGACTTGGGGTGGTTTTAAGTTTATTAGTTTATTATAAAGTTTTGTCTCACTTCATGCTTGTATGAACACTTTATAATCACTTTAAACAAACTTACGGATTTCCTTTTATTAGACTTTATTTAGTTCTTAAAAGGGATTGCCTTTATATAGTTATAAAACATATATCTCATTAAAACAAATGATATAAAGAACAATTCATTTACAATAAGTTTGTATCCTGCAACAATTGACTATAGGACACAAAACCCCAACATACTCCCACTTGGACTAAAGCCAATTGTTTCTAAAACTTATCCCAGTAGAAGTTAAATGACGATCATGTACTTTCTGGGTTAAAGGCTTTGTCAACGGATCTGCAACGTTGTCCTCTGTAGGTACTCTTTCTATTCTCACATCTCCTCTAGCTACAATCTCTCTTATGATGTGGTATCGCTTTAGGTAGTGCTTGGATGCATTATGAGACCGTGGTTCCTTTGCTTGCGCAATGGCTCCATTGTTATCACAGTACAGAGTAATGGGATTGACAATGTCAGGCACCACACCTAGTTCTGTAATGAACTTTCTAATCCAAACTGCTTCCTTTGCTGCTTCCGCAGCAGCGATGTACTCTGACTCGATCGTAGAGAAAGCTACGCTTCCCTGCTTGGAACTTTTCCAACTGACCGCGCCCCCATTTAGGATAAACAGGTATCCTGATTGGGATTTAAAATCATTCTCATCTGTGAGATGACTAGCGTCTGAAAATCCTTGTATTTTCAGATCTCCTTCTCCGTACACTAGAAACATATCTTTAGTTCTTCTCAAGTACT
Organism: Euphorbia lathyris; assembly: GCF_963576675.1. Taxonomy (NCBI): domain Eukaryota; kingdom Viridiplantae; phylum Streptophyta; class Magnoliopsida; order Malpighiales; family Euphorbiaceae; genus Euphorbia; species Euphorbia lathyris. Next base: position 5,923,477 of record NC_088918.1, read on the forward strand.
TAAGAATGTTTTTTTTACGGCAATCCAATGCTCGTCTCCCGGATTCCCTTGGTAACGACTCGTTACAGATAACGCGAACGCTACGTCGGGTCTAGTGCATAGCATAGCATACATAATCGAAACGATCGCGCTGGCGTACGGGACTACAGCCATGCGTCGTTTGTCATCATCAGTTTTAGGACATTGATGATTGTTTAACTTTACTCTATGTACCATGGGTAAGTTACCTCGTTTCGATTCAAGTATGCTAAACCGATTTAGCACCTTTTCAATGTATGTAGCCTGTGAAAGACCAAGCAGTCTACGCGATCTATCTCTGTAGATCTTTATACCAAGTATATAGGCTGCTTCACCAAGGTCTTTCATTGAGAAGTTACCAGATAACCATATTTTCACTGACTGTAATAGAGCAATGTCATTTCCCATTAACAGTATATCGTCCACATATAGTATGAGAAATGCTATAGAGCTCCCACTTGCTTTCTTGTAAATGCAAGCTTCTTCGCAATTTTGTTCGAAACCAAATTGTTTTATGGTTTCGTCAAAACGCTTGTTCCAGCTTCTAGATGCTTGCTTGAGTCCATAAATGGATCTCTGAAGTTTGCAAACTTTATTTGCATCCTTTGATATGAAACCTTCAGGTTGCATCATGTATACATCCTCAAGCAGGTTTCCGTTTAGGAAAGCTGTTTTCACATCCATTTGCCAAATCTCATAATCAAAATGAGCGGCAATTGCAAGCATGATTCTGATTGATTTGGACATAGCAACGGGAGAGAAGGTTTCGTCATAATCAACACCTTGTTTTTGACGATATCCTTTCGCTACCAACCTAGCCTTATAGGTGCTAACCTTTCCATCCATGTCAGTCTTCTTTTTGAAGATCCATCTGCACCCAATGGGTTTTATCCCTTCGGGTGGATCAACCAAAGTCCAAACTTGGTTAGTATATATGGAATCCATTTCAGAATCCATGGCCTCAAGCCATGCTTTAGAATCTGGACTAGTAAGAGCCTCTTCGTAGTTTTCGGGTTCGTCGTCTAACACGGGAACCTCGTCATCATCTCCCACTAGAAAACCATATCCAACTGGGAGTTCACGAACTCTTCGTGATCTACGAATAGGTGCCACTGGAGTCTCATCTAATGGGACTTCTTCGGGTACCTCGACCGCCTCCGTTGTTTCAGTCGGTGTTTCTTCCTCTTGAACTTCATCGAGATCAATCACGCTTCCCTTTTGTCTGTTTCTTCGAGAAACTCTTTCTCTAAGAAGGTTGCGTGTTTGGATACGATTACTTTCTGATCATCTGGATGATAGAAGTAATATCCCATAGTTTCCTTAGGGTATCCTATGAAGAAACATTTATCAGATTTAGAATCTAATTTGTCGGACGCAACGCGTTTGACATATGCTGAACAACCCTATACTCTCATGAAAGAGAACACGGGTTTCCTACCAACGAACAATTCATATGGCGTGGAACTAACGGATTTAGTTGGTACTCGATTTAGGGTGAAGAGGGCAGTTTCTAAGGCATAGCCCCAGAACGTCTTTGGAAGTAAGGCCATGCTCATCATGGATCGTACCATATCTAATAGGGTACGGTTTCTCCTCTCGGATACACCATTGTGTTGTGGCGTATAGGGAGGTGTCCATTGTGAGCATATCCCACATTCAGTTAGATAATTCAGAAAATCATCAGAAAGATATTCGCCACCTCGATCAGATCGAAGTGTTTTTATTTTCTTTCCTAATTGATTTTCCACTTCATTCTTGAAGCATTTGAACTTGTCAAAAGCTTCTGATTTGTGCCTCATCAAGTAGATATAACCATAGCGAGTATGATCATCTATGAAGCTAATGAAGTATCTGAATCCTCCTCTTGTTTGGACTGACATAGGACCACATACATCTGAATGAATGAGTCCTAGAGTGTCTGATACACGCTCACCTTTATTGCTAAAGGGTGTCTTTGTCATTTTACCTTTTAAACATGATTCGCATGTTTCCAATGATTCAGAATCGATTGGATCTATAAGCCCATCTGAATGTAGCTTTAGCATGCGTCTCTTGTTTGGCCTAAACGACAATGCCACAAGTAAGTTGAATTATCTAGCTTATGTCTTTTGGTATCAATTGCAAAAACAGGAGTTTTATCATCTAACACATAAATCCCATTTTGTGATATTCCTGAAAAATAAAAGATCGAATCTTTATAAAAATTGCAACTATTGTTCTTTATTGAAATATGAAAACCGTCGTCAACGAGACGGCTAATAGAAATAATGTTACGAGACATCTCAGGAACGTATAAACAATTCCTTAATTCTATTACAAGCCCAGAGGGAAAAAGTAAAACATAATCTCCAATTGCGAGGGCGGCAACTCTTGCTCCATTTCCCACTCGCAAGTTTATGCTTCCTTTCTTTAGTTCCTTAGTCTGTTTTAGCTCCTGCATATTTGTACAAATATGAGATCCACATCCGGTATCAAGTACCCAAGATTCAGACAATGAAACCGTATTTATTTCAATATAGAACATACCAGATGAAGAAGCACGCCTTTTCCCTTCTTGAGGGTGGCTAGATACTCCTTGCAGTTTCTCTTCCAATGCCCGTCTTTACCACAGAAGTGGCACTCTCCTTTGGGCTTCTTAACTTCCTTTCCCTTGGACACATCTTTCTTACCTTTCTTGGGATGTTTAGAATTGGGAAATTTCCCTTTTCTTTTCCTCGATCCCTCGATTACAAGAGCCGGTATGGCCTTGTCTTTCTTCATATTGGGCTCAACTGATTTGAGCATGTTTGCAAGCTCTTCAAGAGAGGTTTGCAAGTCATTCATTTGGTAGTTCATGATGAACTGTAAATAACTCTCTGGGAGGGACTGAAGAACCAAGTCGGTACTTAATTCGTTGTCCATCACAAATCCAATACTAGAAAGTTTGGTAATATAGCCTATCATCTTGACACAATGTGTCATGACAGATGTGCCCTCTTGCATCCTGTAACGATATAACAGTTTTGATATCTCGTAGCGTTCGCACCTGGTTTGTTTCCCAAACAATTCCTTTAGGTGCATGATGATGGAATAGGCATTCATCTCCTCATGTTGCCTTTGTAATTCTGATGTCATCGATGCAAGTATGATGCAAGCGGCATGATCATCATCAGCCTTATGCTTCTGATAAGCATCAATTTCCTCGATGGGAGCATCATCTTCAGGGACAGGGGGTATCGATGTATCAAGTACATACCCAATTTTCTCGAACTTCAAAACAATTTTGAGGTTACGATACCAGTCGGTGAAGTTTGAACCATTCAATTTGTTATCGGTAAGGATGTTTTGCAGATTGGTTTTAGTCATGATTTTAAGAGTGTGTGTTTAAACAAAACCTGAGAGTGAGAAAGAGTAAACGTATGTCATTCATTTGCTTTAAAGTTTAACAATCTAAAATTATAGGCCTTTTAATTTATTTCAGATTGCTCCCACTATTTTGCCAAATTAATAACCCTCCGTATTAATTCGAAGAATTTCACAAATCCTTTAGTGAGCTAGGATCCTAACTCCTGAGATTTCGCCTTGAGTTTACTCAACAAGCTAGTCTCATTCATTAGGTAGATTCATATAATCAATCACATCTCTAATGTGATTCCTAGGTTATTGGGTTACTAACCACATTAGTAACTAATATGCTATTCATATTAATCCCAACCGTTTTGCCCATTAGTTTATGACAACATGAGTTTACTCATCCAATTATCATAATCTAATTTAAGTATTACCCCATATTCATGAAAACTGATTTTCGATAATTCAGGTGTTACCATAAGACCCCGAGCTTGAGTTTACTCAACAACCCAAAGGCCTCCAGTACTGCCGGCTGAATTATAATATTAGGGAGGGGCAACCGATTTTAATAACTTACTTATTTACTTAACTTTTTAATGAAGGATTTTATTTAAGTCTCATAATCTAACTTAGTCTTGATTTGATTTAGCATACATCAGACATACATACATTCACATACATTGGCGTTATGGACACATTATCTAAATTATTCTGTCGAGCCAGAGACGGAATAAAAGGCCAAACCTAAGGAAATACTAACTATTACATATTTCTCTTTAGGTCCTCCGTCTTCTCCATGACGCCTTGAAATTACATATTAATTTCTATACTACTATAAGAAAACTTCAATTGAATTGAAGGGAATCAGATGAGAGGAGAAATTACAATAGATAGTAGAAAGGCTGGACGCGCAGGCCCTATTTCAAAAATACCAAAAGACTAAAAGAGGGTCCAAATATGTCCATAACTCCAAACATGCATAGACTCAATTAAATAAATTTAATGGGTTAATTACATAACCGGCTTATGTAATATTTAGGTTAATCACATTAACTCGTCAAATTAACTTTCATCCAATTTTACTTCTAATCGTTTTGTATCTTTATATTAATCCTTAGATTAATATAACCATATAAAACGTTGATTATGCTCGTCCCATTTATTTTGATTTTAATTCATTTAACACTTTGATTTACATATTTGTAAAAACAAACATTTAAACGAATTATTCATTCGATAATCAAAACAGAAAACTATTAATTTCTGAAACATATATATACATTTAACATAAAACGATTTTAAACCTATTTTAAAATCAAGTGGGTATCGGGCCGGGCCCGAGGGCGGGCTGCTGCCGATTAGCAGCAGCCCTTAGGGCATGCGGGGCACTGCCGCCTTGCGGCAGCAGCCGCGTGACAGCGGCCAGTCGCGCCGTGAGGCGCGACTCGGGCTGCTGTCATATTTTTTTTTTATATTAAATATATATATATATATATATATATATATATATATATATATATATATATTTATATATATATATATCAGTTCTAAAATAATTTTGAAATGGTTTTCAGAAATAGGATAATCTACAATAGATTTCCGTTTTATCATTTAGAATTAATAAAACTAATTTTATCAACCTAACTATAAAACTAATAGATTTTGTTATAATGATTATCAATCGAAATAATTAGGAACATAAGCATAATCAGTTTTAATTAACAATTAATCAAAACTTTATTTATCTTTAGAATTAATCAATCAATACTATTTGTCAATTAATCCTAACCATAAATATATATTCAATCCTATTGAAAACTTCTATATTTTCATATATGAAATAACGGATTTAACCTGGCTTTGATACCACTGAAGGAAATTAAGGCTAAGGTATAGCAGCGGAAATATAAAAATTTTAGCCTACTTCCTTTTAACCATAGGATCCGTTAATCGTTATTTCATATAAAGAGGGATAAGAAGGAATACTTTTCGATGAACAATCTACCGTTGTTAAAGAAGCGCCCACAATTCTTCTCCGAGATTCCAACCACAAAGTTTAATACGGTGAGGCTAAGATGAAATCAACCCTTATGAGATGCAACCAAAATAGATTGCCTCTAATAAACCAACACAAGATCAAAGAGAAAGAGGGATGAATAAGATTAATCAATCGATGGAATGCCGAATTAATTCTTGTCCACGAACTTGGGAATAGAATTCTTTTTCTCTCTTAATTAAGCAATTTCGAAAATCACTTAAGGGGAGGGATATAGGCTTAGTCGAAATTCATTAAGAGAAGGGGTATATATATTAGCTTGTATCTAAACCCTAGTTAGATAGGAATAGGTTACTTAATAGGAATTCCATTCGGAATAGGATTCCTAATTATTATCTTATAATATATCAAATACATTTAGGATAATAATAAATAACCTAATTGGATAATAATAGGAGTATATTAATCTAATTAAAACTCCTAACTTAATTATCTCTTAATTAATTTAATTCATAATCCTAATCTAATTAGGATTAATGGAATAAAATTAATTCCTTACTAACATATATAAATTTCGCCCCCCTCCTAGTATTTGGGCCTTACTGGGCTTAATTGGGCTTCCATCTATTAATCATATCCATCTCTCTTTTGGTTCCAAGTCTTATGTGTGATCCATTAGGTCCTTACTACTTCTGGCCGTATGCAACCTATTAAATTAATTTCTTCAAGAATTATATTTAATCCCTTGCATAACGGAATGATGTACATAGTATGTTATTAGCAAGTCCGTAATCATTCCCCCAGAGTCCGTTAAGAAGACAGGTTGATTCTATCGTTAACCCTTCCGTATTAGTTACGGTATAATACGATCCTTTATCAACTACATCCTTGAACTGAATCATATGACTATGGGTAATGTCAAGTCACATATAGCGAGACGTTCGTTTTACTTGTTATTGGCCGAGTCAACTCAAAAAGATAGGTTAAGTGAAATCTGTATTTCTACTCTTAAGCTATCACCTTGCAAGGGTTTAGAGTCAAGTCTTCCACAAGCGATCCTTGGATGTATCTCCCATTAATCGGGAGTGATAAATGCTAAATCCAATGTATAACTACCTGAAATTACTTCCTGTGACACCCAACCTTTGTAGTTCACACCCCAGAGTCATCTCTGTTAAGGATCGTAGGACCACAGGATCAAAGTCTCACATTCAGTAATTCAGGATGACCAATTAACATTCCTTTGAGTCTGAGGATTAGTTATACCTATTAATACCAATGAGATGAACAGTTGACAAGGATGAATCTACCCATCCTGTTATCTCAAGTCGGATCCCCAATCCTAATGAACAACGTTTCACCGGATCTATGTAACTGTCCAGATATCTATATATGTGAAGCTTGTGAGATCAGCTTTCTATCGGACAGAAGACAATGTTACATACAAGTCTCAACTGTGATATATCAATCCTAAATATATCACTTGACTTGGGGTGGTTTTAAGTTTATTAGTTTATTATAAAGTTTTGTCTCACTTCATGCTTGTATGAACACTTTATAATCACTTTAAACAAACTTACGGATTTCCTTTTATTAGACTTTATTTAGTGCTTAAAAGGGATTGCCTTTATATAGTTATAAAACATATATCTCATTGAAACAAATGATATAAAGAACAATTCATTTACAATAAGTTTGTATCCTGCAACAATTGACTATAGGACACAAAACCCCAACACCGGCATCATTCTGTAGTGAGAAACAACTCGTTGAACATGGTGGGCCGAAGGCCAAACCTCAGGTCGAGAATCATAAGGGCTGAAAATAATTGCACAGGCGGGAATGTCGCAGAGAGTAGTTAATTCAGTGATCTTCTTCAGTAAACCCTTCTTCCTCTTGTTGAATGTTGATTTTCGGGGTGAATCATTTTCTATGAAGGCAAGTTTCACCTTTTTTCTCATTTCTTTTCCTAAGAGAAATTCAAAAAATTCAGGAAAGTTTTTTTTTGTGTCTGTGTTTTTGGTTCGGATAATTACCATTGTATTTATAAGTATTGAAGATTTAGATGCAAAATTACAAGTTACAGTAGGAAGAAGGAGCAAGTTTTCGAACTTGAGAGAGAAGAGGAAGAAGAAACGTTTGGGTTTCCATTCTCGTAATAAGAAATGAGTAAATGGGCAAGTACAGAAGAAGTAAAAGACTTTAAGTCTTTCTACACGCAAGAATCAATCATCCAAGGGCACATGCGTCTTTTCGCATATGCTTGGGGCAGTTTCGTCCTTTCCAAAACTGTAGTATATTCTAGAAGAGCTTCATCAACACATCATGCTCCTTGGCACACTTGATCAATCCACAAATGCATCTCCTCCATTAATCTTAAACCCTTAAGATCAATGGTCCAAAGTAGGACACTTGTTATTTCTTTTCCTTAGCCACCAAGTTTACTTGATGAACAACCTAGACATTAGAATATAAATGTAATAGTTAGGAGCTTTTTATTTTTAATGAGAATTAAAGGGTCAATGGAATTATTACCTCATTCAAATTAATATGGTATCAGAGCAAAACTGAAGTTTATCCTTGAGTAAACTTCAATGGCTGTCCCCGTAATCAATACCGGCAGCCCCTACCATCTTCCGCCGAATGAAACTCCGGCGTTATCCCTCGTCTCACAAGAACTCTCCGGGCCTAACTACCACCAATGGTCTCGAGCCGTCAAGGTTGCTCTTATGTCCAAAAACAAGTTTGCATTTGTTGATGGAACCATCAAGGCACCAGCTTTGGATGATCCGATGTACAACCAATGGGAGAGATGCAACAATATGGTTATCTCGTGGATAAACCATGCTATCTCACCATCCATTGCTCGTAGCGTAATGTGGCTGGAGAAGGCAGAGCAGATATGGGCGGATCTGAAGGAGCGCTTTGCTCAGGCAGACTCCTTAAGGATTCTGGAGCTTCGACGTGAAATCCACAGCCTTAAACAAGGTAATGGAAGTGTCACTGAGTATTACACCAATCTAAAAATACTCTATGACGAGTTATTGAACCTACGACCTATGCCACACTATACCTGTCGGACGGCGTGTGGTTGCGGCGCCTTCAAAACCTTGAGAGATCAACAGGACGCGGATCAAGTTATCACATTCTTGCAAGGATTGAATGAATCCTATTCCACCATATGCTCCCAGATACTCCTCATGGAGCCTTTGCCATCACTCAACAAGGTCTACGCATTATCCACTCAACATGAACGGAAGATTGGCTTTGTACCTGTCAAGCAAACAGAGGGAAATGAAGGAAATCCGTTTGCAGGCTTTACACAAGGAAGGCAAAATGGTAACCGCAACAACCCGAGGTATGCAAACAAGAAAAATGGCAAAAATACATCCTTGTGCACTTTTTGTGGAAATACAGGACACACTGAAGATATCTGCTTCAAGAAACATGGTTACCCACCAAACTATGGAAATAGAAACAAAGGAGGTCTCTTCAGAACTAACCAACCCAAGGCCAACTCAGCAATTAATCAGGGCAGAGATAACGGGGACTCGGGCGAAGAGGACAATAGGCAGACAAACGCAGAACCATTCACTCTAACCAAAGACCAGTACCAGATGCTTGTTGCCCTATTGCCACTGAGCCATTCAGGGAAGGCCCCAGCCTCAGGCAGCAGCGTCAACACCTTTGTTAAGGGAGACAGTTCTGGTAAACGCCTAAACCCTAATCTTGCCCCATCATGTTGGATAATAGACACTGGGGCTACGGACCACATCATTTGTGACACAAAATTATATTCCTCATGCACGAAAATAGACAAATGTTGGGTAAATCTGCCTAACGGTGAAAAGGTTAAGGCAGAGCATGTTGGTACTGTGGTTCTAAGTCCGCAACTTGTCTTGCACAATGTTCTATGCATACCTGCTTTTGATTACAACCTCATATCAACTAGTAAACTACTTGATACTGGTGAATTATGCATCGTGATAACCGGGTCTGTGTGTGTGATACAGGACACAACAAGTGGGAAGAGGATTGGCTTGGCTAGAGAGCGTGAAGGCCTTTATTATTTAGATTATCCATTGCCTAGTAGTTCTGTTTTTTCAATAAAAGCAAATGTATGGCATCAGCGTTTTGGCCATCCCTCCTACGAGAGGATGAAGGGCCTCAACTTACCTTGTAATGACTTTGATTCATCTAAAGGAATGCCATGTGACATTTGCCAAAAAGCTAAACAGAAAAAAATCCCATTCTCAAACAGCCATACCATAGCAAAACAATGCTTTGATTTAATACACGCAGACATATGGGGCCCGGCAATAGAATCACACTCTAGCAATCGTTATTTTCTAACCATACTCGATGACCATAGCAGGTATACATGGGTAACATTAATGCAAACAAAGGGGGAAGCAAGAACAACATTACAATAGTTCTGCACATACGTTAAGCGACAGTTTAACAAAGATGTGAAGATTATTAGAATGGACAATGGCCCTGAGTTCATCATGAGGGATTTCTACACCGAAAAAGGAATCATTCATCATACATCATGCCCAGAGACACCACAACAGAATGGAAGAGTGGAGAGAAAGCATCTAGACATTATTAACACTACGAGGGCCCTCATGTTTCAAAGTTCATTGCCCAAGGAATTCTGGCCAGAGGCCGTCAGTCATGCAGTCTATCTCATAAACAGGTTGCCTTCGGCACCAATCCTAGGGCAGACACCTTACCAAAGGGTGTATGGGGAGAAAAGCAACACAGAGGACCTCAAGATATTCGGGTGTTTAGCTTATGCATCATCACTGGATAGACACAAGAGCAAATTCATTGAAAGGGCAATCAAATGCGTTTTCATGGGATATCGACTCGGTACAAAGGGGTTTAAACTCCTAAATTTAAACACTAATATGTTTTTCTTTTCCAGGCATGTCAGGTTTTTTGAACAATGCTTTCCTTTTTTGGAAGCCAAACAAGGAACAGAGAATTTCTGTAGTGAAGAAGAGCTAGACTCTCTACACATTGCATCCATGACAGACGATGAGGATGAGACCTCAGACACAGAAACACAAACAGAGATTCAAAACATCATGCAACATGTAGATGCAACACAGACAGAAAATCATGAGCCCACAGAAACACAGTTCACAAATAATCAGGCAATCAGGGAAAGACCACAGAGAACCAGTCGGGCGCCAACTTATCTGAGAGACTATCATTTAGCCTTGGCTCAAGGATCATCATTGCTTTGCCTAACAAATTCTCCGCATGATCTTTCCAAGCATCTTTCATACCGGAAACTCTCACCGGCTAAGAGAATTTTCTCTCTTAACCTTGCTTGCCACAAGGAACCTGCATCATATCAAGAGGCTAAGTTAGATCCTAACTGGATTAAAGCTATGGATAATGAGCTTGCGGCTCTGGAATCTAACCAAACATGGGGCCTAGTTACCTTACCTGAGGGAAAGCGGCCCATAGGATGCTGATGGGTCTACAAAATTAAGCATAAGGCGGATGGGAGCATCGCAAGATATAAGGCTAGGCTCGTGGCAAAGGGGTATACTCAACAGGAGGGAGTTGACTTCACAGCCACCTTCGCACCTGTTGCAAAATTTATGACTATTAGAATGCTTCTGACCTTGGCAGTGAACAAAGATTGGCACATACACCAACTAGACATAGACAACGCTTACTTACATGGAGATTTGAGCGAAGACGTCTACATGGCCCTGCCTCCAGGGATTGAACAACAACACAGCAGACAAGTTTGCAAACTCAACAAAGCTTTGTATGGGCTCCGGCAAACTGGACGGCAGTGGAACGCTAAATTCACAGCAACCATCAAACAGATTGGGTTTACACAGTCTGTTGCAGACCCATCCTTGTTTACCAAAAGGGAAGCAGGCCACACGACAACCATTTTAGTGTATGTTGATGATGTTATATTGGCAGGAAGTGACATGCATGCCATTTCTCAGGTCAAGGGGCACCTAAACGACACCTTCAGTATCAAAGACATGGGCACCATCCAATACTTTCTTGGTTTTGAATTTTCTCGCAGCAAGCATGGCCTCCACATGTCACAGAGAAAATATACATTAGAGCTGTTGCAAGAGATGGGGTACGTCGACTGTAAACCAGCCTCATCCCCAGCATTACCAAATCATAAGCCAAGTCAAAATGAGACATTACTACCAAACAACACATCATACAGACAACTTATTGGCAAATTATTATATCTTACGCATACAAGACCAGACCTTTCCTTCATAGTAAACCAGTTATCACAACATCTTGTGCAACCAACAACGGATGACCAAAATAAAGCTCAGAGGGTGTTACGTTACCTCAAGGGGACGATAGGCTTAGGGCTTTTCTTCCCGGTACTCAACGATCTCTAATTACAGGCCTTTACGGATTCCGATTGGGGAACTTGCACAGAAACAAGAAGATCAGTGACCGGATATGAGGTTTTCCTCGGATCCGCCTTGATCTCACGGAGATCAAAGAAGCAAAACACGGTATCACGTTCTTCGTCGGAGGCGGAGTACCGCGCCATGGCGTCCACCTCCTGCGAGCTCCATTGGCTCACGAATCTCCTCTGGGATCTCCATTCACCGCCAGAATCAGCTTCTCTCCTCTTCTGCGACAACATATCGGCCATGCATATTGCCCAGAATCCCGTTTTTCATGAGAGAACGAAACATATAGACATCGATTGTCACGTTGTCCGCGAAAGAGTTCAAGCAGGCTTCATCCGACTCATGCCCATCCCGTCGGCTCTACAGCTCGCAGATTTGTTCACAAAGGCGCAACATGCACCACAGTTGCGATTTCTATTAAGCAAACTAGGCTTGAAGAATCAATACCAAGTCTAGTTTGAGGGGGAGTATTGAAGATTTAGATGCAAAATTACAAGTTACAATAGGAAGAAGGAGCAAGTTTTCGAACTTGAGAGAGAAGAGGAAGAAGAAACGTTTGGGTTTCCATTCTCGTAACAAGAAATGAGTAAATGGGCAAGTACAGAAGAAGTAAAAGACTTTAAGTCTTTCTATACGCAAGAATCAATCATCCAGGGGCACATGCGTCTTTTTGCATATGCTAGGGGCAGTTTCGTCCTTTCCGAAACTGTAGTATATTCTAGAAGAGCTTCATCAACACATCATGCTCCTTGGCACACTTGATCACTCCACAAATGCATCTCCTCCATTAATCTTAAACCCTTAAGATCAATGGTCCAAAGTAGGACACTTGTTATTTCTTTTCCTTAGCCACCAAGTTTACTTGATGAACAACCTAGACATTAGAATATAAATGTAATAGTTAGGAGCTTTTTATTTTTAATGAGAATTAAAGGGTTAATGGAATTATTACCTCATTCAAATTAATAATAAGGATAATGGAATAATCATTCAAAATAAATCTTAGTTGGCATTTTTAATACATGGTTTGACATTTTAATATACATGAATCTGATAGTGAAATCTTGGTTGGCACTTTTTTAATATACATTGGGATGAATTTTTTAATAAATATTTAAAATTAAATTGGACTGCTCTAATTAAAATCAATTTCTTACTGTTGCTCACTCACAAATTTAATGTAGGATCAATATGATTAACAAATTTCCTTTACTGTTGCCAGATTTTGCAATACCAAGTTAATTACAATTACTCATTTATTGTTGTTTTTTCAGGGAATTAAAGGTTTTGTTTTCAATTAATGTTAATTTGGCGTAATTGTGACGTTAGCATGACATATGTATTTGAACAATTTTTTTTTAACTTTTTTTTTTGGTAGAATTTTTTTTTTAACTTTAAATAAACAGAAATAATGATTTTTATATATAAGTGAATTTAATTTACCAAATTATAAAGCAATAACCCCTTTTGCTTACTCTTAATCCCTAATTCTTATGATTTAGAGACAAAAATCAGAGAATGTGGATTGGGGAGATTAAAATGAGAACTTCCATGGTGCAATGGACCTAACCAAGGAAAAAAGAAAATCATGCTACCTTATTGGGAAATGATTAATTGGTGTAAGGAAAGAAAGTGCACAATTGTCATGTTTTTATTGACAAGGTCCAATGAACCGGGACCATAGTAGCATTTCTCAATTAAAATGGTGAAACAAGAGTTAAGCACCTTAAGAAGTCGTGCACATGAGCTTGGTCTCAGTGGTGAATACATGATTGTTTGGTTGAAGGCCGATTTTACACGTGGTTTGTAAAATTTTTTTTCTCAATTGAACTCGTTTAAATTTTTTTCGTATATATACGTGTTATAATCAGAGTCGTCAAGAACCAATTTTTAAGTACAAACGTAAAACTTTTCAAAATTAAGCTATATTATGTGTAAGATTCTTAACAACAACAACAACAACAACAACAAAGCCTTAGTCCCGAAATGATTCGGGGTCGGCTAACATGAACCATCATATAAAACCGTGAAAATCAAGTCGTGTCAGCGACACAGATTCGCTCCCTCCACTCCGTCCTATCCACTACCATATTTTCCTCAATTCCCAATAAACTCATATCACTCTCGATCACCCTCCTCCAAGTTTGCTTAGGTCTTCCCCTACCCCTCACCACTACATCCCTTTGCCACTCTTCGGTTCTCCTAACCGGCGCATATAAAAATCGGATTTAGGCAGGGAAGGCCTAATAGGCAAAAAAAAATTGAAATTTGGATTCAATGAAGGTTTAACACGCAAAAAAAAAATGAAATTTTGGATTTGAAAAGGGCCTAACAGGATCTGGACCAATTTTGGGTGCTAATTCAGCACCCGATCATTATTTCTTAAAAATAGGACGGCCGAAACCACCACATCCTCAAATTTTGTAGAGACAGAGGGGTCGAAACTACTCGTGGTTATGGTGGTTATGGTGGTTCGGGTGGCCAGAAGGGCCCAGACCCCCCTGTCTCCGCCCCTGCCTGGTCTCGAAGATTTTCATAATATTTCAAATTTTTGGGGGGTTTAGAATTATATTGGAAGCAACAGGCTAAAGCTCGATTGCTTAAAGCGGGAGATGCAAACACGAAACATTTCCACGCTTATGATCGATGAATAATTACTTCTCCATTGAGGTGTTTGATAGCATGGTGTTGTGACTACCGAAGACCAGAATGCAGATTTACTAAGAGAAGTGACAACATAAGAGGTTAAGACAACGATTTTCAATATGCACCACTACACCATAGATGGTCTTTTGCAACCTAAAACACATGTGTTGCTACTAAAGTGTTGCAATTTATAGGATTAAATTCGATCACTTGCAACATTATTTAGAAAGTGTTGCCAAAGATATGTTAAACTAACTTTACTATGGTATTTTCGAACACTATTTATAAAGTGTTGCAAGAGATATACAAAAAATTGAAACACTTTATTATGCAGTATGTTTTACATATGAGGAAAAAAAGGGATAAAGTGGAAAAATACCCCTAACGTTTACAGGCATGAGCAATTTTACCCCTAACGTCTAAAATGGTGCAAGTTTACCCCTAACATTGGTAGCCAATAGCAATTTTATCACTAACATTCGCAAGTTTGATCAATTTTAGATATTATTATAAAACACATGCACTACAAAAATACCTGTGTTTTATAATAGTGTCTGAAATTGATCGAAATTATCAACGTTAGGGGTAAAATTGCTCTTGCCTACAAACGTTAGGGGTAAAATTGTATATTTTAGACGTTAGAAGTAAAATTGCTCATAACCAAAACGTTAGGGGTATTTTTGCAGCTTAACCCATTTACTAAGTTTAGATTTTATTATTCTCATAGTATTATTTTAGGTTAATATTAGGGATAAGGTACCAAAATAGGTCTAAGGTTTTTGAGGAAGTACCAATTTAGGCTTAACGTTTAAAATAGCACCAATATAGGCTTAACGTTTACAATATAGCATTAATTTAGGCCCCACGTACAAAATAACACCAATATAGGCTTAACGTTTATAAAATAATACGAATTTAAGCTTAACGTTTTACAAAATATATACAATTTAAACTAAACATCCTAATTAAATTAATCATATTTAACTTTCCCGCTTTACAATTGAATCTCCCCAAATAGTTTTCCTTAAAATATTTAACTTTCCCGCTTTACTTTCCCCTAATTTTTCCGTGGTTCCCTCCATCCTTTCTCATTCCCAATTTCATTGCTTATTCCCAATTTTATACATCACCGCCAAATTACAAGTTGACCCCAATGCCTGTTCTTTTATCGGTAATCTGTGGCTTGCCCTCTAGCGTCTCAGCCGTGGAGCTTCGAGGTTTTAGAGATAATGTTCCTATTATCTCTGTAAATAGATTCTTATCTAGTTAGAGTTTCAATTTGTCTATAACCATAGCTAGGTAGAGTTTCAATACGATTATACTTGTGTATTGTATTCCTATACAAACTACTATTGGCTCACTATAAATACAAGGCCTCTGAGCCATAATCACTAAGGTGATTCAAACCATTTATTGTGTTATTACTTATCTCTCTATCTCCATAATCTTCCCATATATCAAACCATACATTTAACATGGTATCAGTAGTATCAACTTCCGCATCTTCCGAATCCTCGGATCATCCTCAATCACCAACCTATTCCCAATACAAAGCCGCCGCCGACGCAACCACCGCTGTGTCCGCCGCCGGTGTAGCTGCCGTGACCATCGCACCTACCGCTGCTTCAACCTCCGCGGCTGCTCAGAACACGGACGAAGCCTTCGGTGGCTCGTTCGCATCTTCGGGATGGCGGTTCACCTCGCCCTTCGACACCGGTGATTCCGTCTTCCTTGCCGCAACAGCTGCACCGCCCGCCGCGACAGCTCCACCCCAACAACAGACAGTGGGCGATATCTTCCCTTCGGAGGTATGCGCAGCCCTCCAGGCGTACCAGGCGGCCAGCGTCCGCACGCCATCTACGCTCTTGCTGATGACCGCGGCTCCTGCTCCACCTGCGCAGTTTGCGCATCTCCCTACCGCGGCAGCAGCTGCGGATTCCTTTCCTCCAGAGGTGCGAGCAGCCCTCCAGGCATACTAGGCGGCCAGCGCTCGCGCGCCATCTGCGCTCCTGCCGATGACCGCGGCTCCTGCTCCACCTGCGCAGTTCGCGCATCTCCCTACCGCGGCAGTAGCTGCGGATCCGTCCCTTGTGCAACCAGCACAAGATCTTTCCGTGACAGTAGTTCGTGATCAGCGGTTTATGCAAACCACGATGCTACCAACACCGACAACGTCCGCCGATGATGCTGCGGTTTTAGCCGCAATTGCGGCATATCAGGCGGCTGTTCTGCCCCCACGGAATCAACAACTTCCGGTTCAGCAGCCATCTATTCAATCGCAACAATCCTCGGTACCTCCAACTCTATTTTCTCCATCAGTTCTTGCTACCCTAGCAGCTTATCAGGCAGCTGAAGCCAGTAACAAACATCAGGTTATTTCTGAATGTAATACTTCACCGTTTTGTTACAATACCCAATTAACCCGTGATCCCTCACCATCTTTCTTCTCAAATTCGTTTCACAATACTGTTGATGCACCTTCAAATAATGTTAGACACAATTTTATGTCCTCCTCCAACCCTCCTACTTCAATCAATCATGTCCATCCAGAATCTGTTTCTACTCATGTCGATCAACCAAGACAACCACCCACAAATATCGCCATTAACATTAAATTAACCCCTCACAACTACAAAGCATGGAGAATGTCCATGGAATCTACCCTTCAAACCTATCATCTTCTTTCCCACATTCTTAGTTCAACACCTCCTCCACCCAAATTTATTCCTAGAACAGGTTTTGTGACATCTGCTGCGGATTTAATCATAAATCCATCTTTTTCTCAATGGGATGATGTAGAAAATGTGGTTAGGACTTTGCTCCTAAATTCCATCACTGAAGAGGTGTTTCCTGATATTGCTTATCTCAAATACTCACATGATATTTGGCTAGCTTTGGAAGATGCATACGGGCTTATTACAGGTAGCAATCAGTTTCAGATGGGAGTCGAACTGCATGAGCTTGAGGAAGGGGGAATGTCAGTCACTGCGTATATGCAAAAAGTGAAGTCCATCCTTGATGATTTGGCTGCCTCGGGGAACCCTTACCCTCGACATCTACTACCGTCAGTTCTTTACAAGGGTTTGGGAGAAGAGTATCGCTCCACTGTCCAGAATCTTGTCACTCAGCGTGGTACAAACATCAACTATCAAGAGATTTTGCATAGTTTGAAAACAGTTGAGGGCATGATTCAATCAACCAGAAAGACAACTCTGCTTCAACCCGATGGTATATCAGCACATCGAGAGGCTAATGTGTCCACCATGGAAATAAATCAATCAAAGAAGCAGAATCCAAAGAAGAGAAGAAGTGGCAAGTGCTACAACTGTGGTGATCCAAGTCACTGGGCTGATATGTGCAAAAGACCAAAGAACAATTCAAGATCAAACTACAATCATGGACCACAAGCACACATGGCATGGCAACAACCACCAAATCCATTCATGGGTCCTAATCAGCCGTGGTATCCTAACACAAGAGCAACAAATCAAATGACGGCAAATCCGACTCAACTTCATCAAATGCAGCCATATCCAGGATATGATACGGTTCAGTTTGGCAATGGTCAAGGTTTGCAAATTTCTCACTTTGGAAATTCAAATATCAATAATTTGAAAATTAATGATGCCCTACTTGTTCCTAAGCTTACCAAATCTTTACTATCTGTTCAAA
The DNA here is from genome assembly GCF_963576675.1 of Euphorbia lathyris. Lineage (NCBI taxonomy): Eukaryota > Viridiplantae > Streptophyta > Magnoliopsida > Malpighiales > Euphorbiaceae > Euphorbia > Euphorbia lathyris. The sequence continues at coordinate 5,941,564 of NC_088918.1, forward strand.
AATTTACCCGTGACAACTCATGTTTCTTTGAATTTTGGCCTAACCATTTTCTTGTGAAGGACCAAACAACTGGGGAAATCCTGTTACGGGGCCCGAGTAAAGATGGGCTTTATGTGCTTACACCCACCCTGAAGGAGGCTCTAGTCGGAGAGAAGGTGTCTTTTGAAAGGTGGCATGCACGACTTGGACATTGTCAGAATCAGACAGTCAGCACAGTTCTCAAAGGAAACAATTTATCCTCTTCAAAATCAGTTAGCAATTGTTCTTTTTGTCCATTGGGCAAACTTGCTAGAAGCCTTTTACCCTCTATTAGTCGCTCTAGCACATTTATTTTTGAGAACTTACATCTGGATGTTTGGGGACCAGCTCCAGTTGTTTCTTGTCTTGGTCACCGTTATTTTTTAATAATCATTGATGAATTCAGTAGATTTGGATGGGTTTTCTGTTTAAAGAATAAGAGTGATGTTTTCTCAACCTTTTGTGATTTTTATGCCATGATCTCTAATCAGTATAGTGCAAGGGTTAAGAATATTTACTCAGATCTTGGGGGAGAGTTCCAAAAACTACAACCCTTTTTCAAACGACATGGCATTATACACAAAATTGCATGCCCTCACACTCATGCACAAAATGGTATAGCTGAGAGAAAAATTAGACATGTCATTGACACCTGCCTTACTTTGTTAGCCAATGCATCTTTACCTCTCAAATTCTGGAACTATGCCATGATACACAGCATTAGGCTAATCAACTACTTACCCACCAAAATACTGAACAACAATTCACCCTATTTCTTGTTCTACAAGAAACAGCCTGCCTATACGGCATTACGCATCTTTTGCAGTGGTATCTATCCTCTTCTTCGTCCATACAACCAGCACAAATTTGATTTTCGTTCCAAGTTATGTGTCTACCTTGGTCCATCAGAAAATCATTCTGGGGATATTTTGTCTTGAGTATGCCACCGGACGCATATACATCTGCAAATTTGTGCAGCACAATGAAGAAGTATTTCCTGCATCAGCAGTCACTGCATCATCACCTTCATCTACCAACTTGGGGGTAAGCACATCGTGTCAACTACCGTCTTTACTCGGCCCGTATCCAGGTGATTTCTCTAATCCCACTCCTATATTATCTCCTTCTAACTTAGTTCCATGTTCCCAACCAATCACACCTGTCCACTCTGGACCTCATCCTGGTACCCCAATTATTCCCCCTGACTCTGAAGCCACAAACACTGCTCCACCAGTTCCACGTCAATGTTTGTCACTAGTAGTCACAGCTGCATCAACACCTGTTTCTCAGAATGATCTCATCACACCAGTTGACTCTGTGAACATCAGCACACCGGAAATACAGAATGCAGTACCTCATGAAGAGAATGCCATGCCACAAACAGAGTCTCCTCCTCCTGAAACTGCACCACCTGCTCCTGTTCCAACTGCAAGGCCCAGACCTCGCAATGCACCGCTGGTGGGTCCACGTCAACATTATATGCAGCTTCGACAGTCGTCTCTTCACTCAAGGGGATGGTTTGAGGGGCTTCTAGCTACACATCCAAATGGCACAGTGGATCCCACATGCTTCAGCAAAGCCAACAAACAACCCGAATGGCACACGACAATGTCTGAAGAGATTCAAGCTCTTCTGGACAATGGCACCTGGCAACTTGTACCGAGACCATATGATCAGCATGTCATCACCTCTAGGTGGCTCTTTCGTACAAAGAAGAAGTCTGATGGAACCATTGATCGACACAAAGCCCGTTTGGTAGCACGGGGATTCACTCAGAAAGCTGGGATTGACTACAAAGAAACATTCAGTCCAGTAATCAAAGCTACAACCATTCGGTCTGTCTTTGCTATTGCAGCAGCAAACAACTGGTTCATCAATTAGCTGGATGTCTCTAATGCATTTCTTCATGGAAACTTATCAGACACAATCTATATGGAACAACCGCAGGGTTTTCGGGATAGTGACCGACCAGATCATGTCTGTCTTCTCAAAAAGAGTCTTTATGGATTAAAGCAAGCACCGCCAGAATGGTTCACACGCCTTCGAACATTCCTCCTCTCCCTTGGGTATAAGATGTCACAGGCTGACAATTCTCTATTTATCAGACGCACCGACACTGAAAAGACTTACATTCTGTGCTATGTTGATGATATACTCATAATAGGTAACCACCCTGCACACATCACCAACACTATTGCAGCCATTGAACATGAGTTTCCCATTCGCAATCTTGGCAAGGCAGAATACTTTCTTGGAATTGAGATCAGATATGAGAAGGATGGCATTCACATGTGTCAGGCCAAGTATGTGGCTGACATCCTAGACAGAGTGAAGATGATTGACTCCAAACCCACACTAACCCCCATGGCCACCACGCCAACACTTTCAAAGGAGCTAGGCATCAGCTTAACCTCTGGAGATGAATATCGAAGCATTGTGGGAGCACTTCAATACTTAACATTCACTCGTCCTAACATTGCATTTGCAGTTAACAAATTATGTCAGTTTCTGCACTGTCCGACTGATGAGCACTGGAAAGGAGTCAAGAGGGTCTTACGCTACATTCAGGGCACATCAGACTTTGGGATAGTCATGTCCATCAAACCGATAGAGCACATCCATTGTTACTCAGATAGTGATTGGGGAGGGTGTCCTGATGATCGACGATCCACGGGTGCCTCTGTGTCTACCTTGGATCCAGCATTGTATCGTGGTAGACCCGCAAGCAACCCACAATAGCCAGATCCTCCACAGAAAGTGAATACAAGGCAGTGGCAAATGCCACGGCAGAACTCCTATGGTTCAAATCACTTATCTCGGATCTGGGATTTCCCCTACCCACCCCGGTTCAGTTATGGTGTGATAATGTTGGAGCAATTTATCTCACTTCAAATCCAGTTTTTCATGCCCGTACGAAGCACATTGAGCTAGATTATCATTTTGTTCGTGAACAAGTTCATAGAGGATTTCTCAGTGTCAGATTTATTCCAACTGATGATCAAGTTGCAGACATACTCACCAAGTCGCTAGCTCCGGATCGCTTCACGATGCTACGCTCTTGCCTCTTTGTTCGTGCCCGCCATCGGCTTGAGGGGGGGTGTTAGAGATAATGTTCCTATTATCTCTGTAAATAGATTCTTATCTAGTTAGAGTTTCAATTTGTCTATAACCCTAGCTAGGTAGAGTTTCAATACGATTATACTTGTGTATTGTATTCCTATACAAACTACTATTGGCTCACTATAAATACAAGGCCTCTGAGCCATAATCACTAAGGTGATTCAAACCATTTATTGTGTTATTACTTATCTCTCTATCTCCATAATCTTCCCATATATCAAACCATACATTTAACACGAGGAACCCGGACCTCTTCATCAACCTACTTGCTAGCCGCTTCCACAATGTCAAAGCCATTCATACGTTTTGGTTTTCGTTTGTTGTTTGATTTCTGATTCTGGTATTATCGCAGTGTTTATGGTTCAATGGCCTCTTTGGTTTCAAAACTTGTATCTCCATTTGAAAGTGGTCACAGGGTTTGGGAGGATCCGTTATTTATAAAGTAAAGAAAGATGGATCCTCATGTCAATTTGCACTGCCATGAATCCGTTGAAGGTACGATTTCAATTGATTTTTAATTTTAATTACTTCACTCTAATTACTTATGATTGCCATTTCGGAATTTGAGAGTTTATGTGCTGTTTAATTTTTGTTAAAAATTATTCATGGATTCTTTTATTCAGAATTTGACACTTCATGCGTTATTTATATTGATTTTTTTCTTTTAATCTGGTTATGTTTCCATTATTTTCTTCTTGTAAAGAATCTATGGGTTTTAGTGTCTTATCCAAATTCTCTCGCTTATCTTGGAATCCTTTATTGTCTTTTTGTGCGGATAGGATCTCTAAGATACTGGTATCAGCGCAATCAAGTGGATTTTTCGGTATCCAAGAATGCTGTTTGGGATGATGATTCAGTTCAAAAAGCTCTTGATTCTGCTGCCTTCTGGGCTAAGGACTTACCCTTTGTTAAGTCTTTGTCTGGCTTCTGGAATTTTTTCTTGGCTCCCAGCCCTACTACAGTTCCTTCAAAATTTTATGACCCTGCATTTCAGGATTCTGAGTTGGATTTATTATACTGCCAAAGGATTAACTAAGGGTTGTACTAATCTGAACAAACTTCATGTTCGTCGTTGTTATGAGGTATCCCTTTACATTTCTTTCTAATTTCCCAACACACAGCTCAATACCTTCATTTGCACATCTACCTGGGAACTTCTACAACCCAATCTTCACCACCACAATTTCCATGCATTATTAATTTAGCTTATAACATTAACATCAGTACTTGATGCATTTGTTGAGAAAATTAACTATTAATTTAAAACAATTATTGTGATGTCCTAATTAACGAGAGATTATTTTTGTAATTGATATTCTTGAGAGATTGATTTTTGTAATTTTTAACTAAAGAAAAAGAAAAAAAAAAGAAAAGTTGACCACCAAATTGGTGAATGGGTGGTTAATGGCAAAATTAATTGTGCCAGCAAATTTGCTGGCACAATTAATTACAACAACTCAACTCAATATCCTTGGCTTATAAAAAGCCAAGATGCTAAGTCTCAAATACAATTGCGAAAAAAAAGAGAAGGGGGGTTAATAGAGAGAGGAACAATGTAGAGTGAGAGAGGTACAATTGTGCCTCGTGAGTTTTTTGAGAGTTTATTTTAGAGGGTAGTCTAATTATTTTGGGGAGAGATAAAAATAGTAAAGATAATTATTTTGGGTATTTTTGGGAAACACCCGAGTGCTACTATTTTTGTTTTATCTCATTGTAACTCTAGAAAGTTTCTAGAGAACATCCTCTTGTAAACCTCATAAATTCAATAAAATTGTTTTATTGCTTCCGCTAAATTGTCGCAATCAAGAAAATTCCCAACAGTGGTATCAGAGCCATGGTTCAATGGCACAAGGGGAAGCCTAAATGTTTCGTGTAAGAAGTTTGGGCACGTGCAATGGAATTGCATGAACAAGAGAGAAAAGAGTGTCAATTTGGCACAACATGTCGACGAAGAAGAATTTGTTTAATTTGGAGAGAAGTGCTCCAATGGTTGAATGTTGATGAGAAGTGCATCAACAAATCGATTCGGTGAGAAGTGCTCCGAGAAGTTGTTTGCGGAGAGAAGTGCCCCGTTTACAAGGTGATGATGGGAAAGTACATCATATATATTTAAAAAAATGATGAAAGTTTTAAATTAATAGTTAAGAGGAAGATTGTTGAGAAAATTAACTATTAATTTAAAACAATTATTGTGATGTCCTAATTAATGAGAGATTATTTTTGTAATTTATATTATTGAGAGATTGATTTTTGTATTTTGTAATTAAAGAAAAAGAAAAAAAAAAGTTAGACCACCAAATTGGTGAATGGGTGGTCAATGGCAAAATTAATTGTGCCAGCAAATTTGCTGGCACAATTAATTACAACAACTTAATTCAATATCCTTGGCTTATAAAAAGCCAAGATGCTAAGTCTCAAATACAATTGCGAAAAAAAAGAGAAGGGGAGTTAATAGAGAGAGGAACAATGTAGAGTGAGAGAGGTACAATTGTGCCTCGTGAGTTTTTTGAGAGTTTATTTTAGAGGGTAGTCTAATTATTTTGGAGAGAGATAAAAATAGTAAAGATAATTATTTTGGGTATTTTTGGGAAACACCCAAGTGCTACTATTTTTGTTTTATCTCATTGTAACTCTAGAAAGTTTCTAGAGAACACTCTCTTGTAAACCTCATAAATTCAATAAAATTGTTTTATCGCTTCCGTTAAATTGTCGCAATCAAGAAAAATTCCCAACAGCATTGAGGCCTAAACCATGCGAAACAGGATCAAGTATTTGCGAAAGTCCATCTAAATGTCAGTATGCATTATTATATGGAGACTTAATCCTGGGTTGTATTGGATTTGGAGTATCTAGATTTGTATCATCAACAATGGGAGCAAACCAATTTGATAAATAAAAATATCAAGCTACGTTTTTCAACTGGTTTTTCTTCAAATTGTACTTTTTTGCTGTCATAGCTTTCACAGGCATTGTGTATGTACAAGATAACGTCAGTTGGGGTGTTGGGTTTGGGATATGTTTTGTAACTACTTTTATTGGTCTAGTTGTTTTCCTTGCTGGTAACAAATTTTACATCCATGATAACCCAAAAGGAAGCCCTTTCACAGGCTTAGGTCAAGTTGTAGTTGCTTGCTTCTATTCGGAAAATAAAGATGCCTACCAAAGTTCAGAACTTGTACTATCAGAATCATGCTACCCCATATCAACACCATTTACCTCCCCATTTAACCGACACTTTGAGGTTCTTCAACAAAGTAGCAATGGAAAAAGAAGGAGATAAAAATCCAGACCGATCAATTCCAAAACCATGGAGACTATGCACAATACAACAAGTAGAAGATTTCAAAGCATTTATAAAAATATTCCCAATATGGTCAAGCAGTATAGTAGTAGCCATTGAAGTAGCACTAGTCCAAGGCAGTTTAACCGTCCTGCAAGCTCTATCCATGGACCGTCACTTAGGCCATTTCAAAATCCCTGCAGGCTCTATTACAGTCGTAGCACTTCTTAGTTCATCTGTTTCTCTAACCTTAATCGACGCTTTTTCCCCTTTTTGTGGCGAAAAGTGATGCGGAAAATGCCAACACCTCTCTTTAAACTTGGGATCGGACATGTGCTAACAGCATTGGCCATGGGTTAGAGAAGGCAGTGCGTGAGATGCGTTGTGAAAATGCGGAACTTAAGTTCACTGCTGATTCAAAATTGGCTGAAGCAAATGCATTAATAACCAATGTTGAAGAGAAATCACTAGAAGTGGAGGCAAAATTACGAGCTGCTGATGCCAAGCTTGCTGAAGTGAGTAGAAAGAGCTCAGAACTAGAAAGGAAGTCACATAAGGTGGAATCTCGAGAGAGTTCTCTTGAAGGGAGCGTTTGTCTTTCATTGCGGAGTATTCTCATTGATCCTTCCGATGCTTATATTTGTTCTATTTGCTTCCTAATTATCTTTCTATTATTGTTGTTCAAGTTTTTTGACAATTTAATCTGGAATTTTCTCAAGAGAGAAGCACATGAGTCTGCATTCTCTAGACAAAGGGAGGATTTGAGAGAATGGCAACAGAAATTACAAGAGGGAGAAGAGAGGCTGTCAAAAGCACAAAGAATTATTAACCAAAGAGAGTAAAGGTCCAATGAGAATGATAAGATCTTTAAGCAAAACGAGAAAGACCTTGAAGAGGCTCAAAGGAAAATTGATGAAGCAAACTCCATGTTGAAAAAGAAAGAAGATGAAATGAGCTGCAGACAGGCTAACCTGGTCCTAAAAAAGAAGGCATGTTTTTTCCTCTTACTTCATTGTACATTCGGTATTGCGACTAATTTAGGGGAAGCAATTAATTAATTTATAAAACAATAATAATGCAATAGAATTAATTGGACATGGAAAGAGGGAATTGAACTTAAAGAAATTTCATTAACTTGAACTATGAAAAAACTTATATATATCTTCCAAACCTAAAACTACAACAATATATATATAGGTACAATTCTAGCTTCAAATCCGTGTGAATTCACCACCAATTATTCAAGCTTTGTGTGCAGACTATAGTCTTTGAATTCACATATCCATTCTGAATTGTTAGCTCAATAATTAGCTACAAATTCTGACTATATATTTAATGCTTTCACTGATTTTGTTTGAATTCAATTTTTTAATATTAAATTAATGTGTATCCGACACAATTCAATGGGTTGGGTTTTTTTTTATTTCATTTTATTTATTATTATTTCATTTTAATTTATTATTATTATTATTTATTATTATTTTTGTTTTATGGACAATAATCATCTACTTTGAACAGCCCTCCTTGATCTATTGTCCATAAACACCAAGTTTAGTTCGAAGGAATTCAAACTTATTTTTCGCAAGTGCTTTCGTAAAAATATCAGCAATCTGATTTTCACTGCTGCAGTGAATCAGATTAATTTCGCCTTCATTTTCAGCTTCACGAACAAAATGAAACTTGATCTTGATGTGCTTCGTTCTTCGGTGCTGAACTGGATTCTTACCAATGGCAATTGCAGACTTGCTATCACAAAAAATCTTAGTCGGTTGGTGCTGTATTTCGCCCATATCCGCTAAAATTCTTCTTAGCCATATCGCTTGATTAACCGCTGAACATACTGCAATATATTCAGCTTCTACAGTTGACTGAGCGACTGTTTCTTGCTTTTGTGAGATCCATGAAAATACTCCGCTACCGAGACTGAAATTGTAACCGGAAGTACTTTTCATGTCATCTTCTGAACCTGCCCAATCACTGTCTGAAAAACCAATTAATTGATAAAATTTCATTGGTTTGTACCAGATTCCAAAATCAACAGTGCCTTTGATGTATCTTAGCACTCGTTTTGCTGCTGTGAAATGAATTTGACTTGGACTCTGCATAAAACGTGATAATAGGCTTGTAGCGAACATGATATCTGGTCTTGTAGATGTAATACAACAAGCTACCGATCAGACTTCTATATTGCCTTTGATCTGCTGGAGGTGAACCATCTTCCTTAGTCAATTTTTCATTATTGACTAGAGGTGTAGTTACTGCCTTTGAATTCTCCATCTTGAATTTTTTGAGAAGATTGCTTGCATACTTTTTCTGACAGAGAAAAATTCCTTCAACGCTTTGAATAATTTCCATGCCAAGGAAATAATTCATCAAGCCCAAATCCGTCATCTCAAAATTTTTCTTCATCTCATCTTTGAATTCGGAGATTAAGGATGGATTGTTTCCCGTCACAATTAAATCATCAACGTAAAGTGAAACAATGATGATATTTGAATTTTTATCAACCTTTGTGTAAAGAGTATACTCACTCGGACTTTTCTTGAAGCCTTGTTCACTGAAGTAGGCGTCGATTCTGCTGTACCATGCTCTTGGTGCTTGCTTGAGACCGTACAAGGCCTTCTTTAGCCTTAGTACTTTGTTTTCTTCATTCTCAACAATAAAACCCGGTGGTTGCTCGACATATATTTTTTCTTTGAGAAACCCATTCAGAAAGGCCGACTTCACATCTAGCTGATAAACTTTCCACGCCTTTTGTGCTGCCAGGGCAAGAATTGTACGAACTGTATCTTGCCTTGAGACAGGAGCAAATGTTTCGTTGTAGTCGACTCCAAATTGTTGTGAGTACCCTTTTGCAACCAATCTCGCCTTGTGCTTTTGGATTGAGCCATCGGGGTTGAATTTGGTTTTGAAAATCCACTTAACGCCAATAACGTCTTTGTGCGGTGGTTTTTCAACTAGCTCCCATGTCTGATTTTTCTCGATCATCCGGATCTCCTCCTTTATTGCAAGCCTCCATTCATCATGTTGAGCTGCTTCTTCAAAACATTTTGGTTCAAGTGAAACATAATTGCAAGATTCTACAACCTCGGTGTTGTCATAGAGATCAGTTAAGAGTCTTGTCCTTCTTGGTGGAGATTCTGAATCGTTTGAATAACCATCATCATCACTTGAGTCTGAACTTGAGTCTTGCTGGTGCTCCTCCTGCGGTTGATCCTGTTCTGGCTGAGTATTTTGCTGAAATGATGGAATGTCCAACAGTCTCGTTTCTTCTTTGTTCTGCTCCCAATTCCAAAAAGCTTTTTCATCAAAATTGATGTCTCTGCTAATGACAATTTTTGATGTCTCCAAGTTGTATATTCTGTAGCCTTTGGATTGAGAACTGTAACCAACAAAGATCCCCTTTTCAGCTTTTTCTTCTAACTTGTGCCTTTTTTCATCTGGAACGTGCATGTAGCATATACAACCAAACACCTTCAAATGTCCGACAGAGGGTTTGTGACCGGTCCATGCTTCAAGTGGAGTCATCTTTTGAACCGCTTTTGTAGTGTTGCGATTCTGAAGATAAACTGTTGTATAGACTGCTTCTGCCCAAAACTTGTTAGGCATATTTTTATCTTTCAACATTGATCTGGCCATCTCCATCACTGTTCTATTCTTCCGTTCTGAAACGCCATTTTGTTGAGGAGTATATCGAGTGGTGAGTTGATGATGAACACCTTCTTCGTCACAAAACTTGTTGAACTGTGTGGATGTGTACTCCGTGCCACGATCACTTCTGATTGTCTTCAATTTGCAGCCACTTTGATTTTTTACCAGATTTCTGAATTTCTGGAAGATCTTCAAAACCTCAGATCTGTCTTTCATGAAATAGACCCAAGTCATTCTAGAATAATCATCTATGAACAAGATGAAATATTTACTGTTGTCAAGTGAGAGAGTCCTCATTGGCCTGCAAATGTCTGTGTGTACCAATTGAAGCTTCTCCTTTGCTCTCCAAGCCTCGCCTGTAGGAAATGAGTGTCGACTCATTTTTCCTAATTGACAGCCGTGACAAACTCCAGTGCAGTCAAAGATTGTGGGGAGATCTTTCACTATGTTCTGTTGAGAGAGTAACTTCAAACTTTGAAAATTACTGTGTCCAAACCTCTTGTGCCAAAGCCAACTGTTAACTTGAGTTTGAGCTTTCATTGCTGCCATAGCTATACTTTCCCATTGAATAGGAAATGCTTTGTTCTCCATCTTCACACATACAACCTCTCGTTGTTGAGAATCATAAATTGCACAAGTGTTTCCTTCAAAGTGCAAGGAATAACCATTAAGCATCATTTGTGGCACACTTAGCAAATTTTGGCTCAACCTAGGAACATACAAGACATCATTTATTAGTCTTGTTCCTTTCTTCGTGTTGATGGCGATCGTTCCTTTGCCTTCTGATTTTACGACAGCTCCATTTCCCATCGTAATTGGAACTTGAACAGATTCATCCAATTTGGTGAAGATGTGAGAGTCTTTAGACATATGGTTAGTGCATCCACTGTCTATTAACCACATATCTTTATTTTCTGTAGCAGCTTGACAAGCAACGAACAAGTGATCTTCTTCATCTTGAGTCTCATGACTGGCCGCAGCTTGCTGTTGTGGCTTGTTTCTGCAATCATTTTCGGTGTGACCGAATTTGTGACAATAATTGCATTTGGGTTTTCCTTTCTTCCAGCAATTTTTCTTCAAGTGGTTGGTAAGATGACATATGCCACAAGGAGGAAATTTCCCTTTATTGTCTTCATCTTTGGATCTCCAATTGTTTCCCGAATTTTGGCCTCCTTTTCCTTCAGATTTATTTTTTGATCTGAAAGAAGAGGATTTATTTTTGTGTCTGGACTGCAAAGCTCCCTCGGAATGAATTTCTGCTCGTCTGGAAATTCTTTCTTCATGAGCTTGTAGAGTGCCTAGTACTTCGGTGACCGATGTTTGGGAAAGATCATTGGATTCAATAACGCTGACGACTGAATCAAATTTTTCAGTCAGTGTAATCAAGAGTTTTTGGATAACTCTTTGATCACTAATATCTTCTCCATAAGCTCGTAGCTGGTTCACAACTTCATTAACTCTTGACGAGTAGATTTTGATACCTTCGCCGTCTTTCATTTTAAGGTTCTCGAAATCTCTCCGAAGAGTTTGGAGCTTGATGTTGCGAACTTTGGCAGTCCCTTGAAATTCATCTCTCAATATTTCCCAAGCTTGTTTAGCCGTGGTGGCATTCATGATTCTTGGAAAAATTGAGTCTGCGACAGCATTGTGAATTTTTGCTAGTGCATCTGCATCCTTCCGAGTCAATTCCTTTTGCTGATCTGGAACCGGCTTGGCGGTGCTGGCTGATTTTGGAGTTGGTTCTGCTTCTGCTGATGGAGAATTTTGTGGAATTCCTTGTTCTACAATATCCGACAAATTCGAAGCACGCAGTATTGTTCTGAATTTGATGCTCCAAAAATCATAATTTTCACCGTTGAAAATTGGAACAACGAGTGTTGAGTTGGTGACTGCCATGGAGAGAAATAATATTTTTGCTGGATTTGGTTATTGGGAGAAAAGGGAAATTTTTTGTTTAGCCGCTTGACCGACTAGGCTCTGATACCACTTGTTGGAGGTATTGCCACTAATTTAGCGGAAGCAATTAATTAATTTATAGAACAATAATAATGCAATAGAATTAATTGGACATGGAAAGAGGGAATTGAACTTAAAGAAATTTCATTAACTTGAACTATGAAAAAACTTATATATATCTTCCAAACCTAAAACTACAACAATATATATATAGGTACAATTCTAGCTTCAAATCCGTGTGAATTCACCACCAATTATTCAAGCTTTGTGTGCAGACTATAGTCTTTGAATTCACATATCCATTCTGAATTGTTAGCTCAATAATTAGCTACAAATTCTGACTATATATTTAATGCTTTCACTGATTTTGTTTGAATTCAATTTTTTAATATTAAATTAATGTGTATCCGACACAATTCAATGGGTTTGGGTTTTTTTTTATTTCATTTTATTTATTATTATTTCATTTTAATTTATTATTATTATTATTATTTATTATTATTTTTGTTTTATGGACAATAATCATCTACTTTGAACATATGTCTTGACTTTTCTCTTTTGTTTCTGCAGGAATTTGATGCCAGAAGAAAGAAATTAGTAATAAAAGAGGAAGAATTATGTGTTCGGGAAGAGAAGCTGAATGACAGAGAAAAGGTGTGTCCTTGCTATACTTCTGTGATAGTAAATTTTACTGACAATTCATTGTGTATTATTATGTCATCAATTCACTTGGTGAGGATTGGAATTTGTTTGTTAACTTTTTAAGTTATCTGTATTTACTGTTCAATTGTGTAGTGTGAGATTCAGAAGCTAATTGATGAACACAATGGTGGATTTAGGATTCATATGGGTTATTTGTGTAGGTTTACTATGGTGGATTTATGATTCATATGGGTTCTATGTGGATTTAGGATATCATATTAACAAATTAGTTTGCTGATTTGTGTTTGAATCAGTTTGCATTTATGCAAAATTCATGATAGATTGTAAGAAGTTTTCTTGGGTTCTATGTGGATTTAGGATATCATATTAACAAATTGGTTTGCTGATTTGTGTTTGAATCAGTTTTCTGATTTTAAATTGTATAAATGATGCTGGTTTAAGTCATTTTCTTTCTAATTAATGCTTTAGAATTGCATATAGAATATACATGATGCGAATTTTTTTTTCATTGCATTTTATGATAAATGTGTGTGATAGGATTGCATTTACTCTTACTATCACAACTTAGATACGCCTGCTACAAATCTTCTTTTTTTCCTAGGTTCAAGAATTATGATTGAATTTGTACCTTGTATTTTATTATATTTTCTAACTTTTTTGCCTTCCTAGCTAATATTAGTAACTATCAAGAAATAGAATTAAGTTTTTGGATATGTACAGTATCATTTATATGAATCTCACAAAGTATCCTAATTTTTTAACAAGTTTAGTTTTTCCTGTGAAAAAGAAGTATTATATAATCTCACACATGGGTTGATGTGAAGATTCTATTAGAATGTGACATAATAAACCAAACTGCTATGTTCGGTCAGCCCTTATTAATTGTTGAATCCGGTCAGCCTTGAAACATGACATTAACTGTTGAATTCGTTCAGCCTTGAAACATGACATAATAAAATCGTTTTTTCTACAACCTTTGAATGAATCTTCATGCTTACATAATTATTATGGTTCAACTAGTATAAGTAGTTAAATGACTAAATTAATGTAAAATGAACTTCTTCTGTCTGGTCTGCTGTTAATGGAGTCTGAAATTATTCCATTTACAAAATATTAGTGTGAATGTTGCTGTTAATTAGAGTCATGTTTTATTATGAAAATGGGTCATTTCAGTTTTCATTCTTGTTTTCACTATAACATGCTTTCACACTAGCTGATTGTTTTTTTTATAAAATGAGGAAAGCAGGTTAGATATGCCTACAACCCTTCTCTTTCTTTTCCAAGGTTCAAGAAGTATGATTGCATTTATACCTTATATTTTCTTATGTTTTCTAACTTTTGTGCCTTCCTAGCTAATATTAGTAATTGTGAAGAAATATAATTAAGTTTTCTGATATATACAATATCATTTACTTGAGATAGATCAAAAGTTAGCTGTCACTTTTTTCATGCTTACTGAAATGAGAAAAGTACTCCTATTAGAATTCTGTTGGCTCTTTTTTATTCTATCACAGTAATGTAGAAGAATTACCTCCTCCTTTGGCAGAAGCTCTTGATTACCTGTTGTCTATAGAAAGGCAGCAACTTTTGCTTATCACATATTGCTTAATTGCTGCCTATTGGAAGGCAGCATGGCTGCTTCCATTTACTGCCATTCTAATATTAATTTTTCGAATTAAATAGGGAGATATTACTCTTCTATTTTAGGTTCATTATACCTGTATGTTTATAGGCAAGGTAACATACTTGTTTTTGTATGTGTAGATTCTATATATGTTATATGTTCACCTGTACCTATTCTGCAGGATGAAGAGGATCATATTGCTGTTATTCGAACTATCAACTCGACTCTAGATCAATTGTAAGAAGTTAATTTTTAATCAACTTTAATTACATTTACATGGTCTCTCCCATTGAACCCCAAGAGAATAGAAATTGAAACGATAATTCAATTTCTTTTAATAATTTTATTAATAACCCATATTTTTCAGCACTATTTAGCTGTTCTAATTAAAGCCATTTGCTGCTGCTGCTTTTTTTGTCAGAGTTATGCTATCTCAGTGTTTCAGTTCAATTAAACGAAAACCAATGTGAGATTATTTCTTTGTTTCTTGCAATTTAATTTCATTTGATGTGTATGGCTTAAATGGATTATTTTAACTCTTACTTCTATTTCTTTACTGATATAATAGTCGAGGGATCATGGATTTTAGTTAGCAAGTTCATATCTGATAAGTTCTCGGATAATTTTGAGTCGGGTCCGGGTCAGAATATAATCAAAGAAAAGAATAAGGTGGTCGTTTTGTTTTATATTTTTGATCTGGATGTTCTTTTTTATCATCAATATGGTGTATTTTATAGCAGAGACATGTTTTGAATTGTATGCAATTGTTAGTGAAAAGAGAAGAATTTAATTGTATCCAATATTACTCTCATTTCAGTGTGCTGGAAGATGGATTCATGGGAATGGCAGCATCTTCCAGTTCTTGTTGATATCATAGATTGGTGAGCAATACCAAAGCAACAAACACATCATAATTTTCATGGGAATTTTAACTATGAAGGAATGAAGGAATTGGATCAATGGCTGAACTTTTAGCTTTGCGGGAATGCCAAAAGATTGCTCAAGTAGAAAATGAACAAGAAAATGATGTTAAAGAAAAGCATGTTGTTGAATTGTCCTTGCCCCAAAAGATTTTTTCTAAGGAGTTTGAAGGATGGGTTACATTATGACTTATACTTTTTTATTATGTATTTTGGATCATGTGAGAATTTTAAATTTCATTATTAATATATTTACCTATTAAGGATTAAATTAAAATGTCAAATTAAAAAGTGTTAAATTAAAAAAAAAAAATTGCAAATTGTATATAAAAGAGTTGCTTGAAACAAAAAATGTTAAATTAAAAAGTGTTGCAATTTATATAAAAAGAGTTGCAATGTAAAAACAATGTTGCATAAGACCATGTTGCAAGAAAGTTCAAAAGTGTTGCTTATAATTTTATTCGATAATAATGTTACCTGCTCTATGGTTTAGGCAACAGATTTATTTTAGTTGCCATTGGGTAGGAAGGTGTAGCCACAGATAATTGTAGCAACATTTGTATCGATGTTGCAAAAAATGTGAAAAAATGTTGCTAAAGACATCTTAGGCAACGCGCGAAAAAGCAACACCTTTTTTTGGTAAAAAATGCTGCCTAAACGTCTTTAGCAACACAATAACGACTTTAGCCAACACTTGTTCGGTGTTGGAACATACCATCTATGGTGTAGTGACTGATAAAGCTCCTAACCCAGCTGGTATGAATCCTTTTTTATCCTACTTTCGGGTCTTTATTAGGAGAAGATGTTGTGAAAATTTGCAGGGAGTTTTTCAAGAACGGGTGTTATACCCTGGTAGTCTCGATGAAACAAATATGGTCCTTATTCCAAAAAATGATCAACCGGAGCATATGGCTAACTTTCGACCAATTTATCAGTGTAATGTGGTTTACAAGATCATTCCAAAGGTGATTGCCAATAGATTGAAGCCTCTCCAAGGCGATTGGATATTAGAAAATCAAAGTGACTTTATCCCAAATAGACTGATTGCATATAATTTTATGATTGCTTCGAAACTATTCACCATCTGAATCAGAATTCACAAGGAGCTTATGGGATAAGAACTTTAAAGGTTGATATGAGCAAGGCATATGACCGTCTCGAGTGGAGCTTTATTCGTTACATGCTTTGAAAATTCCGGTTTTGTTAAGACTAGGTAGAGAGAATCATGACGTATTACCTCTGGAAAATATGCTATAATTGCATATGTTGAGCTTCTAATTAACAAGATAATCTGTTCTAATATGAAATTTAGTTAAATTATCTATGTCTTCTCATTTCTCCTTAGTCATATTAAATATATAAATAATATATTTTTGAAATTTAAAAAAATTGTAAGTTTAAATATACGTGTAATTAGTATAATCAGGTCTAATATACGAGTTGGCACAGGTTTGTTTGGGGCAACCACATCCACCCGTCTCGGTCAGTTGTATGTTGGAAATTCATAAACAGGGGGCTGACAAGTCACGATAACCTCATAGATCGGGTCTTCCATTGGGTCTCTCGGTGCGAGCTTTGTCGTTCACACACTGAAACCAACGACCATCTTTTTATCCACTGTGCCTTCACTGCTGCGCTTTGGAGCTCTCTCCAAAGCCTATTTTCTATTCAGTTTTCTATGCCAGTTACTTTTCTTGAACTCTTTGACACCTTACGGCTTTACCATTTTAGTAAACAGGTTCCAACTCTTTGGAACACGGTTGTACTCAATTGTGTGGCTTATTTGCCGATGATGTAACCTCGCGGTCTTTGAATCGGAACTCCCTTCAATCCAAATCTCAATCTCTTGTCTTTGGGCATTAACCAAGGAATTGGACCACCTGCGTCGCGGATTCTGTAACAGTACCAGTGAAATGTCCACGCTGCAGCAGCAGCTGCACATATAGGCCCGCTCACCACCAGCCCCAAATATTATCACCGTGCGCTAGGTTCCGCCACTAGCAAACTACCTTAAAGTAAATACCGACAGCTCATCACAGGGGCCCAACGGACCTGCTGGAGTGGGTGGCATTTTTAGGAACAGTCGAGGGTTCGCCCATGGAAGTTTTGCTTTCTCTATCGCTGCTGCAGCAGCTCACATTGCAGAACTAAGCGCGGTCATGTTCGCTATCGACATGGCTTGGTAGAAAGGCTGGACTCAGCTTTGGGTCGAAGTAGATTCACTTTTTATGGTTACTCTTCTCAATCGTCGCTCTTCGTCTATTCCTTAGCGGCTCAGAAAGGATTGGGACCGCTGTCTTCTCCAACGTGATGGGATGGAGCTTATGGCCACACACATCTACAGGGAGGGCAACCAAACTGCGGACGCGCTTGCTTGTTTCGGGCTATCTGCGGAGGGCCTTCGATGGTGGCATACATGACCCCCGTTTTGTAGCTCCTTTATTTTCGGTGACTTATGTAACGTTGCTCATTTACGCTTTTCTTAGCTCTCTTTTTCTTTCTTGTTTTCTTTTTCAATTTATTTATTGCTTCTTTGGGTTTTGTGGGGCCAGGTCTGAGGGGTGACGTGCTAGTCCGGATGTCTACGGTCTGGTTACACATCGTCCCTAAAAACTAAGAACTTAATATATGCAATTATAATTGACCAAAATATTAACGTGTTAGATTGAAAGGTAAAGCCGACTGTGAGACTAGGCAGACATTGCGACCGCCCAAGTCCTAGACCTGAAAGGATGGCCAATTGACAAAAAGAATAGCGGAAATAAAATATTTTTTTATAACAGACGATAATATAAGAAAGATTTATTTTAATAGACAAAAATTATGAAGTATTTTTCACTATTGCTCTAAACTATGTTATTTGTTGAATGTAATAATATATCTATCATATATTTTAATTTTTTTAATTTTTTTTTAATAAGAAACTGGGACGAGGAGATGTGTTAGCCTGACATCCCAACTAGGTCGGCACCCTAGGCCTCCACAAACTCCAAACCCTTATATAAATAAAATGAATAAAAATGTATGTACAAAGGATTAGAAGAAGCGAGTATAAAAAAGGTTCAAACGATCATTAATAATAAAAGGAGAACAAAAAGGTGGCGCGGAGGACCACCACGTGATGCCGGAAGAGTTGAGGCCGAAATTAGCTAAGGCATCAGCCGGTTGGTTGCCTTCTCGGAAGATATGAGATATCCAAATGGTCATGTTCCTGCAGAGAGCTAGAGTTCTGAGCCAATCTTGCCTGACAGTCGAGGGAACGACAGTAGAGCGCCTATTTAACAGATCAACAACAAAGGTGGAGTCCGATTCAATCCACAAGTTCATCCATTCTTTCTCCCGCGCCAACTCAATTGCAAACATTACTGCTTTAAGCTCAGCAATGTGGGCGTGTGCGCTTGAGATTGGGAAGGCAAAGCAGCCCTTTGGAAAGCCTCTGCAGTTTCTAAAAATGCCTCCTGAACTTGCTGGGCCGGGAGAGCCTTTTGCGGAGCCGTCAGTGTTCACTTTTAACCAACCAGCAGGGGGCGGTAACCATCGCACAAGAGTGAAATTGGGTGCAGCAGGCGGCCTGGTCTGCTCCGGATTAATCTTACAGATTTCCTTGACATAATGAACTACCAGAGTCGGAACCATTTGGATTGAAGGGGGCTCATCATCAAAAATCGCCTTGTTTCTGATATGCCAAAGGAGACATGGTGCCGTGATGATAGCAGTTCGCCAGAGTTCATTTCGAAAATTGTTGCTGCAGCAAGCATAAATAAAAGGAGGAGAAGGTACCTGAACAAGTGATCGTCGTTGTAAGAAGCCGGCCGACCGTATTCCAGGCTAATTTCGCAAAGGAGCAGTGGACGAATAAGTGGTCAATAGATTCCTCGCTGCATTTGCAAAGCTCGCAACGGCTGGCAAGGTGGAAACCGCGTTTCTGTAGCGAGACTTGCACAGAGAGCTTGCTATGAAGTGACAGCCAACACACAAAGGATCTCCGAGGCGGAATGTGATGAGCCCATATCAGCTTTCCCCATTCAGAAGCAGGAGATTCAGAGAGATGCTTGTAATATTCCTTGACTGTTATGATTCCTGAAGGTGAAAGCGTCCAGTAGTAGCAGGTGTCAGTTGGGTCGAGGCCTCGCTTAATTCGCCTGATATCTGACTGTAAACTATCTGGTAAGAAATGGATGTTCTCCCAATTATCTCCATTAAGAAACTCTTCAACACCCTCAACATAATTGGCCTGTGATCTGGGCGGAATTCCCAATTGAACAGCTACTGGGGGTTTAATCCATTGGTCGGTCCAGAAATTCAGCTGAGAAGGGGCTTGTGTTTTCAATGAAATTTAATGAAATTTACTAAAATCAATTCTAAACTGGTAGGGGTTGTGTTTTCACCCTTAACCAAGAGTGAGGGTTTGAACCTCAGTTAGGGTATGGAGCAATCTTAAATCCTTGGATCAGTTGTTCCATCTATTTGAGGTGCCTACGAACCATCCAACAAGGATTAGTCTCGATGTAGACATGATTTAAAGGGTCCATTGTGGATGGTGCGGATCCACCAGTATTACCTCATGGTTTGAAAAAAAAAACAGTCCTAAACTTTTAAGTAAATTTTTTTGTACATTTAATATGACTAAAGAGAAATGAAAAGACTCGAAATTTAGCTTTCATATTAGAGTTGATTATCTTATTAATTAGGAGCTCAACATATTCGATTCTAATTATTAAATTGGCTTAATACATCTTTAGCCCCATACACTGATCTAAAAAAATAAATTATCCATTTGTACTTTTAAAACGTTCAACTTACACCTTGAACTTCTTTAAAGTGGTATTAACCCCCCTCCCAATAATCCATATGCTGAAGTAATGAGAAATTTTGAAACAGTTGAAATAGGTATACTTTAAGTAAGTTTAGAAGGCCAATATGTCATTTGAATAAAGTTTGGGGATGCTAATAGCTATGTACATTAATTTTTATGTACTAGAGTAAAAGTTCTCAATATTAAGCTACATTTAGACTATAAAAGTAAAATTAGTTATTTTGTACAAATTTAGAAAAATTTATCGTTTATCATATATAATCAAGTTGAATTTTATAATTAATTACAAACTTAATGAGTTAATTAATCACCTAAACCTTAACCGTTTATACTACAACCAAAAAAAATTATGCTAAATCAAATCACCAATTTATAACACTTATATAATATAGCAATTCCTAATTTATCAAATCTTCGCACAAATTAAAAGTATAAAACTAATTTATCAAATTAAAGATATCAAATTGTAATTTTACTAGTTTGTAAATAACTAAATTTGGCCCATGATGGACCTAATTATTCACTCTTTTCCTAGGCTAAGTTTGAATTGAGGTAGCCCGGCCAAGCTGGGTTGCCTCCATCTTGGAGGTGTTAATTCAGCACTTAGAGGAATTTTTCTTCTTCTTGGAGACAGGGGTCGGAGGGGTCTGGCCCGAGGCCCCTATCTCCGCCCTTGAGTATATAGGTATTATATGGCTAAAGATTTATTTAATAATTATAATTGGATATATTGAGCTACTAATTAATAAGATAATCAAATTTAATATGAAACTTAGTTAAATTGTCCACGACTTTTGATTTCTCGTTAGTTACATTCAACATATTATATACTTTTTAATGAAATACTTTGTTTACTCTTTAGTAGAATCAATTCTAAATTTCTAAGTAAAAAATTTAATTTGTTAAGAAACTATGTTCTTATTTCATCGAGGAGCTATAAAATGTCATGACCAGCGTCCTATTGAAAGGTCACATGTTTAATCAATAAAAATTAAAAAGGTTAAGAGGTTGATATAATTTTTTTCTCTATATAATATCATGTGTATTCTTAGTTTATAGAATAAAGTTCAAATTTCGTGGAGATAGGGGGGACCGAAACTACTTGTGGTCATGGTGGTTCGGGCGGCTGGAAGGGCTGGACCCCTCGAACTCCGTCCCTACCTGATCTTGAAGATTTTCATAATATTTTGAATTTTTGGGGGCTTTGGAATTATATTGGAAGCAACGGGCTAAGGCTCGCTGGCTTAAAGCGGGAGATGCAAACACAAAATATTTCCATGCTTATGCTTCCTGTAAGGAGACAAGAAATAAAATTGAAAAGCTTTGTGATGTGATGGAGATTGGCCAGGTTGGAATAGTGAATTGGGGGATGTTATGATCAATGAATAATTACTTCTCCATTGAGGTTCTTGATGATAACACCACGTAGTTGTTACTGAAGATCAGAATGCAAATTTACTAAGAGAAGTGGCAACATAGGAGGTTAAGAAAACGACTTTCAATATGCACCCTGATAAAGCTCCCGGTCCAGATGGTATGGATCCTTCGTTTTTCCTACTTTCTAGTCTTTAGTGGGAGTAGATGTGAAAATTTGCAGGGAGTTTTTCGATAACAGTGAATGACACAAATATCGTCCTTATTCCAAAGAAAGATCAACCGGAGCATATGGCTGACTTTCGACCAATTTATCTATGTGAGTCAACATGTTATAGTTTTATAAGTGAATTGCTCTTGAACTTCTACAACTCTAACTGAGACCCTCACAACACGTAAAGAAAACCTTTAAACTAAATTTTGCTATTCCGTGATAAAAACAATAGCGCTTTTAATGGCCATGCGCACACCTTGGATCTCATGAGTGCTCTAGAAAGACAGCCAAAGTCTTTCATTGAAGGCGGCCCACCTTCACACACATGTAGGTGATCTCTATAAGAGACCATTAAGAGTTTCTCATAACTCAACCTCAAAAAAAAAGCATCCATCAAGTTCATATAAATGAACCACCATACCACGGGCTATGGATTATACACACACTATCAAAAAAAGTTATAGGAATGGGTAAAATATAGTGTATAAAAAGATAGTATGGTTTCGTTTGACCACGTATGGTATCCACCATATTTTCTTTAATCAGTGGGCTTTAGGCCCATTCCCCTCGACGTTTCTAGAACAATTCTTCTAGGTAACCCTTCGGTGAACGAATCAGCTAGATTCTTCTCTGATCTCACAAAATCTAAGGCAATTACCCTATGTTTTAAGAGTTGTCTTATTGCACTATGTCTAATGCGAATGTGTCTTTTCTTTCCGTTGTAGACACTGTTTTTTGCAGTACTCATGGCTGCCTGTGAATCACAATGAAGTGAGATAGGTGCATTAGATCTCCCCCACAATGGGATATCTGGTAATAAACTTCTCAACCAATCTGCTTCTTAACTAGCTAGTTCTAGTGCTATAAATTCTGATTCCATGGTTGAGCGTGCAATACAGGTTTGTTTACATGATCTCCAAAAGATGGAACCACCACCCAAAACGAAAACATAACCATTAGTGGAACACACCGAATCATTTTTGGATGACCAGTTGCATCACTATATCCTTCTAAAACAGCAGGAAATTTATTAAAATGCAAATTAAAGTTCATGGTACCTCTCAAGTATTTAAGTAAACGACGAAGTGCATTCCAATGTTCATCATTTGGATTGTGAGTATATCTACTCAATCTATTTACAGCATATACAATGTCAGGTCTAGTATGAGTCATTAAGAACATAACACTCCCAATAATCTTAGTATATTCTTCTTGTGAAACACTATGTCCTTTATTTTTAGTAAGACATATGCTAGGATCATAGGGTGTTCTAGCTGGCACTAAATCAAAGCTATCAAACTTTTTCAATAACTTCTCAACATAATGCGATTGTCGTAAAGAAAAGTCATTTTCAGTTTTTGTAATTTTGACACCAAGAATTACATCAGCTTTTCCCATGTCTTTCATGTCAAATTGTGATGATAAGAAGGCTTTGGTGTTATTCACTGCTTCTAAATTAGTGCCTAAGATAAGCATATCATCCACATAAAGACATACAATCACATAATTTGATCCAAATGATTTAGAATAAACGCATGTATCTGATCCATTAACTACGTACCCATCAGAAAGTAAAGTGGAGTTAAACTTTTCATACCATTGTTTGGGTGCCTGTTTTAGGCCGTACAATGACTTCCTCAGTTTGCATACCTTATCTTCCTGACCAGGTACAACATTTCCCCCAGGCTGTTGCACATAGATTTCTTCTTCTAAATCACCATTTAGAAAAGCTGTTTTTACATCCATCTGATGTACCACGAAATTATGTATTACTGCAATTGCAATTAAGATTCTAATAGTAGAAATTTTAGTAACAGGCGAGTAAGTATCAAAATAGTCAATTCCTTTCTTTTGACTATAGCCTATGGCAACTAATCTAACTTTGAACTTTTCAATGGATCCATCAGGTCTTCTTTTCCTTTTGAAGATCCATTTAAGTTTTATAGTTTTGGACCCTTTAGGCAAAGAGACTAGATCCCAAGTGTGATTGAGTCTAATTCATTTTTGATTGCCTCTTTCCAAAAGTTAGCATCTACAGAGGTCATGGCCTCCTTATATGTCTTAGGATCTTCTTCTATTAGATAGGCAGACATGAAAACATCATCTATTCTATCTGAATTTTCTAGCAGAAAAGAGGAAACAAAGTCGGGTCCAAAACTATTAGCTATTTTCCTTCTTTTACTTCTTCTAGGTTCATGTTCACATTCATCATGTTTTTCCAAAGAACTAGAAGCAAGAGAATCACTAGCAGATACAGTATTAGAGGGACCAACATCATCACTCACAAGATTTTTCTTTAAAGGAAAAATATTTTCGAAGAATTCTGCATCTCTAGATTCACATATGGTATAGTCATTTAGTGCCATAAATCTAAAGGCAGCACTATTAGAAGCATATCCAATAAAAACACAATCAAAGGTTTTTGGCCCTATGTTGGGTTTTCTAAAAGATGGAAAAGCAACCTTAGCAAGACAACCCCAAACCCTCAAGAAATTTAAATTAGGCGAATACCCCTTCCAAAGCTCATAAGGAGTTTTGTCTAATTTTTTATGAGGAACTCTATTTAAAATATAGCATGCAGACAAAATAGCCTCCCCCCACATATTATCAGGCATACTAGAACTAATCAGCATGGCATTCATCATTTCCTTAAGCGTTCTATTTTTCCTTTCCGCTATACCATTTTGTTGTGGTGTATATGGCGCACTAGTTTCATGTATAATGCCATTTTCCTCACAAAACGTTTTAAGGAAATTAGTTCCGTATTCTCCACCTCTATCAGATCTAAGCCTTTTTATTTTTTTATCTAGCTAATTTTCTACTTCCATTTTATATTTTAGAAACATACTTTCAGCCTCATCTTTTGATCTTAAGAGATATACTTTGGTGTATCTAGAAAAGTCATCAATAAAGGTCATATACCATCTTTTACCACCTCTACTATTGGAATTCTTAAAGTCAGCTAGATCAGAATGAATTAATTCAAGCAATTCAGTACTTCTCTTAGTAACAGATGGAAAGGGCTTCTTGGCAAATTTAGCTTCTACACAAATAGAACATTTTCTTTCATGCTCAGAATTGACAATATCAATAACATGCATATTTTTCAATCTTTTAATAGAAGCATAATTCACATGTCCTAATCTACCATGCCAAACATCCAAAGACTCACATAAGTAAGCAGAACCAGAAGAACTTGCATTATTTCCAACAGAGTTAACATAAACAGTGTTCATGATAAAAAGCCCATCACCTAGATACCCTTTCCCTACAAAGGTCCCATTCTTAGTAAGAATCACCTTATCAGCCTCAAAAGTAATTTTTAAACCAGCCTTATTCAATAAACTACCAGAAATGAGATTCCTACGAAGTGAAGGCATACAGAACATTTTTCAATGATAAACTTTTTCCAGAAGTTAATTTGAGTAAGACTGTTCCTTTACCAACAACACCAGCAGTTGCGATGTTACCCATGTAGACGCACTCTCCATCAGCAGCATCCTCAAAATGATGAAACAGCTCCCTGTTTGAACATAAGTGTCTGGTAGCTCCAGTATCCAGCACCCAGTCAGTTTTGTTTTCCACCAAGTTCGACTCTACCACCACAGCAGCAATGATTTCATCGTTCTCCACCAAATTGGATTGTCCGGTAGGCTTTGTGTTAGCATTTTGATTTGAATTCTGTTGGTTCTTCCTTTGGAAACATTGAAATGCTCTGTGTCCGGGTTTTCCACACACAAAGCATTCAACCTTTCGCTTTTGGACCTTTCCATGCTTGAAAGACTTATTCTGTTTGAAACCTTTTTAGGACTTGTTTGCATGTCCTTTTGATCTGTCTTTTGGAATCACAACAGATTCAACCACATTAGCATTAATAGAAACAGAAATAGAGGAAAGTTGCTTAACTTTCATTCTGTTTGCTTCTTCAGTTCGCATATGACTAACAAGCTCGTGCAGGCTGAAATCTTTCTTTTTGTGCTTCAGGTGGTTTCTGAAGTCACTCTAGGAAGGAGGGAACTTCTCCAGTAGAACATTGGCTTAAAGCATATCGCAAATATCCATCCCCTCACTGAGAACTTCAGCAACAAGGTTCTCATATTCGTGAATCTGATCAATGATTGGTTTTTGATCAACCATCTGATAATGTAACCACCTGCCAACAACATATTTTCTTTTTCCATCATCATCAGACCCATATTTATCTTTTAAAGAGACCCAAATTTCTTTCGCAGACTTTTTGTTCACAAATATATCAAACAGTGGGTTCGACATATGATTAAGGAGATGTCCTCTGACTACTTTGTTATCTTTTTCATACTTAGCAGACTGGTTATCGTACTGTTGAACAATAAGCGACATAGCAAGACCGTTTGGGTCGATAGGTGGATCAGAAAGAACAACATAATCAAGGTCTAATTGCTCAAAAAATATAAGCATTTTCTGAGACCATCTTTTGTAGTTCAGACCGTCTAAGGGCTCTAATTTAGAGAGATTGGGAATGTTTTTTTAGATTAGAGCAGACATGATGACGGGCAGAAATAATCGTTTCCAAATTGTAAGTACAAAAGAAGGAATAGAAACAACTTATCGGAATGTAAAGCTGTGTCGTGGACAGAACCACTGCGTTGAAAACGATTACGGCAGACTCTGGTGCAAATCTGGAAGTCACCAAGGTTTACACAGCGAGCGTCGCACTAGTGCACTCTAGGGCGAAGCTTTGGAACAGCAAAATATTTAATTGCCCAGAGAAGAAAATCGTAATGGAGATAAAAATTGTAATCGCAAAGTTTCTGTGTCTCTGAACTTCTCTAAGTTCGTGTTTTATTTTGGTATAAAACGAACGTTGTAGTGGACAACGTTTTTGGAGAGAAAAACGTAATGTTTGAGTAAAATCAGGGATAGTGGAGATAGGATTTTAACTTGTTAAGAAATAGTAAAAAAGGTTTAAAATATTTAATGGCCAAATAAAAATCGGGCCCAGTCCAGTCGGGACGGGCGGGCGTCGCGCGAACGAGCGAGCGCGCGTGTGGTTTATTTTGTAAAACCCACTAAACACAATTTAATAACTCTTTTGGCCCAACCCAATATAAACCCTTCAACCATCTCAAAAGTTTCGCATGTGGGATACTTAAAGTCACAAAAGACAAGCAAAGGCTAAAGAGCCATTTTACCAAAATCTCCAACATTTTTTATTAAGACAAAAATAACTATTAAAGAATTAGGTCCCCAAGTATTTAATTTAAGAATTGAATTAAATTGCTTTTATGCTAATGTGTTTGTTAAGTGTGTTTTTTAACTTAAGCATAAATTGAAGACAACCTAAAAAGGCTTAAAAGAATTAAAGGTCCAAGGCTTAAGTCTGGTCCACTAACCCAGAAGCCAGTACTGGAACCAAAAGCCCATTGAATATTAGTGGACAATAATATGAGGTTGTTGAACACAATTGGATTAGAATATGGGTTATTAAAAGTTTATTGGATAAAAATAAAAAGGTTACTGAATGCAATTAGATAAGAATAGAAGGTCATTTGAAACTTTTAAAAGTTCAGGGGAAAGTTGAAGTTTTGGACCAAATACGGGAAGCAACAAATGTATTAACTCATTTATATACATGATAATTATTCCACTTAAATCAATAACCACGCATAATACATGTCTAAATATAAACACAACAACATTAAAATGATGGTAGAGAGTGTGGAGAGTCGTCATCGAGCCTTTTGGCTAATTAACAAGTGCAGATAAATGCTTCGGCAGGACTAGGTGGTGCATGTTATTCACACCAACTGTGAAGGGGATAGGGCTGCAGACTGGATGGATAAATACACAGGCCAGTTATATCGTTAGGTCTACATGAGTGTGCTGAGTCTCCTGCAACCAGGATACCATTCATGCTGACACAGTTGGTGCATTTAGTGCTAGGATGATTCGTCTTTAATCTGCTTCTGTTCTTTGTTCTTTGGGCTTAGTCCCTTCATCTCATAAAAAAAATACATAAAAAACAATATTCAACCACATGACAACTTATTATAATGATATGTATGAACATAAGTACATTCAATTATAATCACTACAAATAATCTCATTTCGTAATCTACATACAAAATTTTTGTAAGAAAATATTTAAAACTGAGAACCGCACGGAGTATTTGATGCAGTGGCATTTTGTCATTTTGGACAAGTTTGTGGAGTTTTAGATGTTGCGGTCAAATTCAAAAAATTACAATTAATTGCAATTAATTTAGTAGTAATTGCAACTGAAGTTTACAATTAGTTGTAATTAGTTTAGAATTAATTGCAATTCAATTTCGAATTAATTGTAATTAATTTAGAATAAATTTAGTATTAAGTGCGGTTGAAATTTATAATTAATTGCAATTAATTTAGAATGAGAGAAGGTGCAAAAATACCCCTAATGTTTACAGTAATGAGCAATTTTACCCCTAACGTCGGTAAAACGGTGCAATTTTACTCCTAAAGTCAACAACAAGAGAAATTTTATCTCTAACATTGGCAAGTTAGGTAAATTTGAGACATTATTATAAAACATTGATATTTTATTCCTTATTCTTCACCAATTGCATATCAGTTTGTTAAAAAAAATCATATTTTCTGTAATTTAATAATAGAATTGAAGAATAATATTTATACATTCGGTGAATAAACGATATGGGTAAAATTGATAACTTGATAAAATGATAACTTTAGGGGTAAAATTAACCCAACTTGATAACTTTAGGGGTAAAATTGCTCTGGCAGCCAATGTTAGGGGTAAAATTGCACCATTATAAACGATATGGGTAAAAATGCTTCTCACTATAAACGTTAGAGGTATTTTTGCTCCTTATTCCATTTACAATGAATTTAGTATTAATTGCAATTTAGTGTTTTTTAGGTTTTTAAGTTTTTGGCTATTTAAAGACTTGTTTGATTAATAAAATTATGAGTTTT
The DNA here is from genome assembly GCF_963576675.1 of Euphorbia lathyris. Classification (NCBI taxonomy): domain Eukaryota; kingdom Viridiplantae; phylum Streptophyta; class Magnoliopsida; order Malpighiales; family Euphorbiaceae; genus Euphorbia; species Euphorbia lathyris. Next base: position 5,970,151 of record NC_088918.1, read on the forward strand.
CACATTTATTGAATTTTGACGGTTTCAATTAGTAACTGTGATTCAAGGAAAAAGAAAACTTCCATTTTCAGAATTCCAAATAGTTCATTCCAGCAAAAGAAATGAGAAAGTAGGTGAAACACACCCAAAAACTTTCATTTTCTGAATTTCATTCTAGCAAAAAAAAAATGAGAAATAAGCTGAACCATGCCTTCATAGCAAATGATTCAGCAAGAAAAACAACATTCATTAAGAGGCAGAAGGGTTTATTGAAGAAGATGAATGAATTAACTGTTCTCTGTGAAATTCCGGGATGCCCAATCATTTACAGCCCTTATGATTCTCAGCCCGAGGTTTGGCGTCACCAGAGGGAGTTCAACAACTTGTTTCTCAGTTCAAAACGATGCCGGAAATGAAGCAAAGCAAGAATATTCTTAACCAAGAGAGTTTTCTCCCGCAAAGAATCAGCAAAGTGAATGAGCAGCTGGAGAAGCAGAGAAAGGAGAACCGAGAAGACGAGGTAACTCGGGTGATGTTCCAAAGCCTCGGCGGAAAAAGTATGACCAATCTGAACAGTCTCGATTTGAATGATCTTGGATCGTTAATTGATCAAAACTTGAAGGAGATAATTGAAAAATTTGAAACCCTAACCGATAATCCTCATAATAATTCTGATGAAGATTCTGTTCCGGTGGCGGAGACTTGGGTGGCTGAAGATTCTGATGAAGAGTCGGTGGGACTTAGGGGAAGAATGCTGAGGCAACAATTGAGGGATTTTCGGCGGCGCTGCGGGTGGTGAAGATGAGATGTCGTGGCTGAGAATCAGAATAACCAATTTGATGGAATATGAACATGGAGATTTAAGCTTCATTTGATGTTTAATTTTGTTGGATTAAATCAATTTTCTGTTTCTTTGTTTTAGCCAATTTGGCACATATGAATAAATTAATTATCAATTATTTTATGGCTTAATACATCATTTGGCTTTGAATTTGTGCAAAAAGTGAACTTTCAAAGTGTCTGATAGCTCTTTGAACTTGCATAATCCAACTAGTTCCCTGAAGTTGCGTAAAATGTAATTAATTTATTACTCGGTTGCAAAAAAAAAAAAAATAAGTTAAATGCGAAAAATGTAGTGCACCGTCTTAAAAAAAGTAAAACAATCAAAATGAGAGGTATGTGGTTGTGGTTTATATAAGGTTTATAGTTGAGCAAGTAATAACTTTATTTTTAATCTATTCTTCAATTATGTAATCACATTCTAAGACACGTAGAATACATCTTCCACATTTAATTTATTTTTTTTTTATTTTTATTTTTTGCAATCGAGTAATCAATTTATTACATTTTACGTAAGTTTAAGAAGCTAACTCAATATTTTATGCAAGTTCAATGGACTATTAAGACACTTTGAATATTTAGGTGACCAATCAACCTTTTTTTAACAAATTCAGAACTAGCCTTATTTTATTGTTGATTTTGGAAAATTACTTTTAAAAGTAATTTTGGATATAATGGCTAGCTGTTGCTATATTCGGCATTTTTCCAATTTAATCATATATAATTGTATCTATATATGTAATGTTAATATCATCATTATGATAAAAATATATTAATTAACAAAGAAAATTTAAAATGAATAGATGGATAGATAAAAAGCAAACCATGATAATAAACTTTCATACATATCATTTTCAACTTTCCTAACTCACAATTGTATATGGATAACCAAACATAGATATATGTCATTCAAAATTTAATATTGTTTTTTCTTTTATAATTTTGTGATTTTTCGATATACCGATATCTGAAGCGCCTTATAATTAGAATGTTTTCCAACAATAAAGAGGTATTGGTTGCTTGACTAGATACTCTGATTTCTAATAGTAAAAACAATGAAGACTAGAGTTTTGAATAATCCTCGGAGATTCTTTTAAACCCTATATTTATAGGTTTTCATAGTTTCTTTTAGGTTTTTAGAGTGTTATCTTTTTATTTTTCTAGATTAGTTTAGTCCAAAACCTAAAACTCATAAATCTTCTTTTGTTATTGTTAATTGATGGGTTATTTATTTATTGATTAATTTCAAACCAGTCTGTCAAAACTAATTTTTTTTTTTGGTAAACTCCTAAGAAAATCCATGTACTTTCACGTTTTTTCAAATACGTATCTGTAGAATATCTTTTGTCAATACATGTATCTGTGGAATATCTTTTGTCTAAATAGGGACTAATGTTGTCGTTTTGTAAAAAACGATGATCTTTTAATTTCATACAAAAAAGACAGTTAACAATCTTAAAATGGAAAATTTTAAGAATTAAAGTTTTTTAGTCCCGTATTCACTATCAAACCAATTTTTTTATTTTTCAATATCATCATTTTCGAATCTTTTTCTCTAAACGTTCATTTTCACTATTCTCATTAAACAGCACCTAAAAAACCGCAAAATTAAAACGTATTAAATTGAAGTTGCTTACAATATCACCAAGTCTTTAAATTATTCAATTTTGAAGTCGTCAATGCTCATTTCAATTTTGAGATCCTTGTTTTTAGAAAAGTGAAAAATCTTAGTAACTTTTTAATCTTAAAAAAGAAACATATTTCTCTGTTTGGTCAAAACATATACCTCATTAACAAAACATGAAAGCAAATGAGGTTTTTCTTTTTTTACTTTATCCAAATTTATGTCCCCTTTAAAGGTAAAAATGTGTCATAAATTTCAATCAACTTTGATTTAATTTAAAATTAATCAATTAAGTAAATGGATGCTCATAAACAAAAAAAAAATCAATTAGTAAATGGATGAATGAATAAATAATTCATTAATTAAAAATAACAAAACCATATTTATGAATTTTACGTTTTGGATTGGATTGATCTAGAAAGATAATAAGATGACATTTTAAAACATTAAAAGAAACCGTTAAACCCTATGAATATATTGTCTTTATTTTTTTTTTGGTAGAAAGAATTTATTGTCTTTATTATTCTTAAAAGTGATAATATTTGGTAAGATTGCGGCTGGAGGTGTGCTTAGAGATGTAGGGGGCGTCTGGCTTTCTGGGTTCTCCCAGAATTTAGGGTTGGGTTCTTCCTTTTCTGCGGAGCTCTGGGCTATTCTTACTGGAATCAATCTTGCTAAAAGGCTGGGTGTTAAGAGGCTCTCTGTGGAGTCTGATAATTTGGAAGCAATCAAAATGATTTCTGAGAATCATTCTATGGGTCTTAACAGTCGCAACCTCATCAAAGCTATTATAAGGCTTTGCTCCTCCTTTGAGTTCGTAGAGTTCAGACACATTTTTAGAGAGCAGAATCGTGTTGCTGATCGCTTGGCGGCGGCGGGCCATGAAGGGACGTTAGGCGTTACTACCCTTCCTGTTTCCCCTAGTTTCATCTCTCATCTTCTCTTAGAAGATAGGATTGGGGTTAGCTTCCCTAGGCTAATTCCTGGGTAGTTTGTTGTTATTCATTTTTCTTTTCCTTTTCTACCAAAAAAAAAAAAAAAAGTGATAATATTTGAATATTAGAGTGTCTACGCTAAGCAAACCGATAGAAAAGCAGTTTTCTATAAATTACATATGTTTATGTTTGTTTATTCATAAATAGTTATGTTACCAAAGATGAAAATAATATATATAGAAGTTTAGTATTAGCTAGGGTGTACTTTCTATCTATTGATTTATACTTGTTGTATTCATTTAATATGTAAAATTACTAAAATACATATTACATTTGTTTTGTTTTTATAAAATTAATAGTAATAATTTTTTTATGATAAAGGGTTTCAGAAAAGTATATTCAGTAAAAGTAAGAATGCAAAAATACAACTTAGTTTTGGTAAAGCAAGTAAAGTGATGCTATATACAATTAAGGAATAATCCCCTACAACTGATCTCATAAATCCCATGTGAGCTCATATGTTGTGTATAGCTTAACAGTCCCCCCTCAAGATGGAGGTGAAGTAATAAGACCCATCTTGCCCAAAGCTGGAATCATGTGATTAGTGCTCAAAGGTTTTGTGAATAAGTCTGCCAATTGATCATGAGTAGAGATATACGTTGTTTGCAAAAATCCGACCTCAATATGTTCACGGATGACATGACAGTCAATATCAACATGTTTGATTTTTTCATGAAAAACAGGATTTCGTGCAATAGCAATAGCAGATTGGCTGTCGCTGTACATCGGAATAGGAAGCGATAGAGAAATACCAAAATCGGACAGAAGATAGCTAATCCATTTCAATTCACAGCTTGTAGTTGCCATACTACGATATTCGGCCTCGGCAGAAGATCTACTAACAGTAACTTGTTTCTTTGTCTTCCATGAAATGAGTGACTTTCCAAGTGAGATGCAAAATCCGGTTAATGATCTTCGAGAGTTTTTACATTTGGCCCAATCTGCATCACAATATGCCGTAAGTTGTGAAATATTTGAAGAACTGGGATAGAAAAGACCATAAGTGATAGTGCCTTTTAGATACTTTAGAACATGTAATGCAGCTTGAAGATGTATCTGACATGGTTTTTGCATATATTGACTCAATTGATTTGTAGCATAAGCAATATCTGGTCGTGAAAAGCCCAAGTACAGCAATCGTCCAATTAGTCTTCGATAAGGAGAAGGATCAGTAAGTTCGGTTCCAACATCATCGTTTTTTGTATCAAGGGCGAGACCAGATGGAAGTGGGCTAGAGACTGGAATAGCATCATTTAACTTGGCATCTTGTATTAAATCTCTGATATACTTTGCTTGTGTAAGTAAAATACCAGAATCTGATCTAGCAATCTCAATACCAAGAAAGTACTTTGCTGGTCCAAGATCCTTAATAGTGAATAATGAATGAAGATAATCCTTGATAGCTTGAATTTGAACAGGATCAGAACCCATGATCAATATGTCATCTACATATATAAGAATAGTTAGAAAAGAATCTGGGTTAAAAGAGGGTAAAGTAAACAAACAATGATCGTTTTTAGACCTAACCAATCCGTAAGTAATGAGTTGTTCAGATAACTCCTTGTGCCATTGTCGTCCTGCTTGTTTAAGGCCATACAGAGATTTAACTAATTTGCAACCATAGCCAGATGGAACTTTCTTATAACCCAAAGGAGCTTGAAGATAAATTTCTTCATCAAGATGACCGTGCAAGTAGGCGTTATTAACGTCTATTTGATGAATCTCCCATCCCTTTGCTGCTCCAATTGCTAAAAACATACGAACTGTAACTGTCCGTGCTACAGGGCTAAAACTCTCATGATAATCGACACCAAAGATTTGATTATAGCCCTTTGCTACTAACCTGGCTTTGTACTGTTCCACTTCACCATTAGACTGATATTTGACTCGAAAAACCCATCGTGTAGCTAACGGTTTCTTTCCAGGAGGAATAGGAACAATATCCCAAGTGTGGTTTGATTCAAGAGCTTCAAGCTCTTTCTCCATGGCAGCAATCCAATGGGGATTATTTTTAGCTTGATGATAGTGAGTTGGCTCTGGGATAAGCATAAGTGTAGAAAGAGAAGCTAAATGTTGAGGGGAAAAATTGATAGTAGGATGAGGGTGGTGATTGGCGGAAGCAATGATGAAATCTTGTAACCAAGAAGGTTGAGATTTTGGTCTAGTGGATTTTCTTGGAATAACAGGTTGAGTTGAAGTGTGTAAATGTGATTGAGTTTGTGAAGTAGAAGGATCAAAAGGTAAATTGGGAAGGTTAGTGGAGTGATTTGGAGAATATGAATTATTTGGAATGATTTGTGGTGGTGGGGTATGTCTTTGGCATGGGTTCAAAAGTGATGTATCTGGTAAAGTTGAATTTGGATTAGTGGGATATGGAAAATTGGAATTTGGGGAAATGGGATCACCATGTGATGTGTGAGGTAGGTGCATCGAAATTAGTGGTGGAGAGATAGGTGGTGTATGGCCATATGAGTGTTCTGAAAAGGTGGATGTAGAAGTAGTATTGGGAAATGATTTATTTGTATAGGAAGGTGGTTCAACAGTGTTGAAAGATGATGATTCAAAATGTTCAGGAGCTGTAGAAAATTGGGTAATTTCGGGGAATTTGGGCTGCTGTGTAAAAGGGAAGTCTTGTTCAAAAAATTTGACATCCCTGCTAGTCACAATTTTCCTGCTATCTGTAAGAAAAACTTTATAGCCTTTTTTATTTGGAGAGAAACCAACAAAAATTCCTGGTTGAGCTCTAGAACCAAATTTATCCTTTCCTGGAATGACATTAGTAACAAAGCAACTACATCCAAACACATGAAAAATATCACAATTGGGTACAGTACCATAAAGTTTCTCATGTGGTGTCTGCCAATTTAACAGTCTAACAGGCAATACATTTATCACTGAGGTAGCCATAAGAATTGCTTCCCCCCAAAAATCATTGGATAAACCGGACTGAAAAAGTAAGGCTCGTGCCACCTCAAGTAAATGTCGATGTTTCCTTTCGACAACCCCGTTTTGTTGGGGCGTATATACACATGATGTTTGATGTATTATACCCTGTCTCTGAAATAATATTTTGCATTTTTGATTAAGAAACTCGGTACCATTGTCACTCCGGACAATCTTGACTTTGTGATTATACTGACAGTGTACTAATTTCAAGAAATTATCGATAGCTGCAGGAACTTGGGACTTAGACTGTAACAAAATAACCCAAGTATATCTTGTGAAATCATCAACCAAGGTTAAAAAATAACGTGCACCAGTCAGTGATGGTTTTCTATATGGTCCCCATAAATCCAAATGTAGTAAATCAAAGGCACATTTAGTAGTAATTGTACTTCTTGTAAAAGGGAAGCGGTGTTGTTTAGCCACAGGGCATATATGACAAGAAGATGAACTACAATGTATATTTATGCTATCAATATGATTAAGCACATCAAAAGAAGCATGTCCAAGGCGCATATGCCAAATATCTGGTTCAATATTGGAATTATTTGACAAGAAACAAAAATGTTTCACTTTATCTATAGTTCTCTCTGAAAAGGAATTGTGGTCCAGCAGATAAAGACCATCAACTTTCCACCCAACAGCTAAAATTTCATGTGTGCCTCTATCCTGCAGACAGCAATATTGTGTGTAAAACACCACTTCAAGATTAGATTGCTTTAATAATTGGCCAATGGAAAGCAAATTATATTTGAAGTTGGGCATAAGTAGAACTTCCTTTAACTCCAATTTCTGATTCAATTTAACTGTTCCAGAAAAACACACCTCCTGGACATCACCATTTGGTAATGTTACTTGTTGTTTGTTTGGTAAATGTCTCAAATCAGTGAACAACAATTTCAAAGGACTCATATGGGTTGTAGCTCCGCTATCAATAATCCAATAACTATCATTTATAAATGATAAATCAGTGGAAGAAGGGTTCGTCTTACCCGAAAAGTCGGCGAAAGCTGTAAAATCAGAACTCTGAATTGGTGTGTCAATGTGTCCTTTACCCTTGAGCATTTTATAAACTTCTTGAATCATAAATTTCATATCTTCAATGTTTGACTCATCCTCATCTGAATTGTTGTAATCAGAGTCTTTAGATGTACCAATTTGGACAGCATTTGCCTTATTTGTTTTATAAACATTTCGGTCATCTGATCTTCCTTTCGGATTTCTCTGCTGATTCTGTTGTTTATATTTGGGATGCCATTCCGGATATCCTATTATCTTGAAACAAGTGGAACGAACATGTCCAGGCATATCACAATTATCACAATGCTTATCTGCCTTAGAGTCATTATCACGCCTACCTCTAAAACTGGAACTCCTCTTATCATTATGTGCAAAATTGGCTATTTCAGGCACTTGATCAATTGATATTTCATTGTTCTTTTCAACCTTTAATAACATCGAATATGACTTATTAATATTCGGAAGTGGATCCATCAGAAGAATCTGATTCTTCACATGATCATAAGACTCATTAAGCCCCATTAGAAATTGAATCAGTTTAGACTCTTCTGCAATATCAGCCATTCTCTGGAAGGCATTACATATACAATTCCTAGCAACTCCACAATGACAACTAGGAATAGGAGTTAAAAAACTCATTTCATCCCACAATCTTTTCAACTTGTTATAATAATGCAAGATTGAAAGATTACCTTGTGTTAATAAACTGATTTCTCTCTGAAGTTTATACATCATTGGGTCATTACTTGCTCCAAAGCGATGTTCAAGTTCCTTCCAAAGCTCTCTTGAGGATGACACATACTAAAAACCCTCAGCTATATCTTTAGCCATGCTATTTATAATCCATGCTGTAACAAGACAATCTGCCTTTAGCCATTTTTGATGAGCAACAGTTCCTTCTTCTGGTATAATTGGATCTTTCAGAATCAAATCACTCTTCTCCTTCACATTTAGGGCACGAATCATAGCTCTTCTCCATGATATGTAATTATCACCAGTGAGTTGAAAATTCAGAATAGTTAAACCTGGATTATCATCTTTTTCTCGCAGATTCATTTGATTCAAGAAATTTGGAATACCATCGTTCCTTTCTCCATCGTTCCTTTCCCGATCGCCGCCGTTTCTTTCCCGATTATACTCCTCATTTCGATTCCTGCGATTTCCTTCTTCGTTTCGTTCTCGGCGATCTTCATTCCGTTCTCGGCGATTTCCTCCACCATTTCTTTCACGTCGATCTTCCGATCTTCCTCTTTCTTGATCATCAACCTGTTCTTCTTCATCAGAGATAAAAGCATCATATGGAATCTCCCTTCCTCTTTGATTTCTTCTCACCATTTCTGGATACAGATCTCAAAACCTTTTTGAAGGCTCTGATACCATGATAAAGGGTTTCAGAAAAGTATATTCAGTAAAAGTAAGAATGCAAAAATACAACTTAGTTTTGGTAAAACAAGTAAAGTGATGCTATATACAATTAAGGAATAATCCCCTACAACTGATCTCATAAATCCCATGTGAGCTCATATGTTGTGTATAGCTTAACATTTTATAAACCATATGGTATTTTAAACCGATGGTTAAAACTAATCTAGATTCGAACAGGATATATTCATCACAAAAGGCAAAATGAGCTCATCAAATATTTTAATTACAATTGCATTCAGCAGCGTGTCTATGCAAATTTCAAACTAGTCTGTAAAAATTGAATAAATGTTTTTTTTGGCAAAGCTAAAAATGTGTGATTTTACCAAATTTTACCCATGATGCTAAATTAAATTAAAACTATTAACCCAAATTAAATACTCAGATAGTAACATTAAGTTGAAATACATCAAATTCAATTTTTAATTTATTCAGTTAATATTTTGATTGTCAATGAAATTTTCAATCAAAAAATATATGAATAATTTAACAACCCATTAGATCCAAAACTACCTCTCAAATGTAATTTCCCAAAGTCACAAAATAAAATAATTAAAAATCAATTTATTCATGAGGTATACCAAATGGGCGAAAACAACACACAAACCGGAAATGAAATTAAATCAACAAAAATAATATTGAAAGATGAAATCTTGATCATGAAATTAATTAAGTCATGATCATATTCCATCAATTTATTCATGATCATTTGTATCCTAAACTTGTCCAAAAAGTTTGATTGCTTCATAAACTTTTAAAATGTTCTGATAGCCTCTCAATTTGTATAAAATATAATAAATTGATTATCCGGATGCAAAAAAATAAGTTAAATGTAGAAAATATATTCCACGCATCTTAGAATATTATTACATAATTCAAAAAAAATTATAAAATAAGTTATTACTTGCTCAACTATATTATTTGATCAATTGATTACATTTTAGGCAAGTTCAGAGAAGTAACTCAACATTTTATACAAACTGGAATTGGTTTGGAGGATTCACCAAATCCACCGTCACTTTCCCCATTCACGTCAAATCTCACCGTCACTGGCGGCTGAGTCACCACCACCGTCCCTTCAGCACCGCCTTCAGCAACTGAAGTTTCCACCACCGCAACAGAAGTCGCTCCGTCAATTCTTATGATTATGTCGATAAAGATTTGATCAATTACCCATAGAAGATAATTCAAATCCAGAATGTTCAGATAGATCAAGCTTTTTCCGGTGAGACTTTGGAACATCACCTGAGTTACCTCCCATTCCCGGTTCTCCTTTCTCTGCTTCCTCAGCTGCTCAATTGCTTTGCTGATTCTTTGCCGGAGAAAACTGGCTTGATTAAGCATTTTCTTGCTCTGCTCCATTTCCGGCATCATTTTGAACCCATGAACAACTTGTTGAACACCGTACACAGACTCCGGCCGACAATCATAAGGGCTGTAAATGACTACACATGCCAGAATTTCACAAACAGTAGTTAATTCACAAAGAGTACTTAATTCACTGATCTTCTTCATCAGACCCTTCTTCTTCTTCTTCTTTCTCATTTCTTTTCCTAGAATGGAATTATGTGAAATTCTGCTAATGGAACTAAGACCATGAATATGAATGAAAGAATGTGAAATTCAGAAAATGAGCATTCTACTTATAGGGTAATTGTGATAATTATCATTCAATATTAAATCATATAATATACAATCTTGGTTGTCATTTCTATACACATTTTTAATATACATGAACATGACAGTGAAACCTTGGTTGGCATGTTAGAGGATTGTTTGGCATTTCTTTTTTAAATTTAGGGGATTGGTTAATTACATTTAAGTGTGGTAATTTTATAAATTAAACAGACTCTCAGTGCCGTTCCCAATTTTAAATATTTTTATTTGAACATTTCGCTATATTTCTTACAAAATGAGATTTTTTTAATTGAAAGGCTCGCAATCAGGGAGTACAGATTACAGACATCCCAGCTAGGCTGGCACCCCTGCTCTCAACACCCAATCCCTAAACCAATTTATTAAAAAGAATAAAGAATATAGTAGCAAACCAAGTCAGGAAACATAATTAAGCAAATCGGTAGACTTGTCAACCTCCTAAGTTACAAAGAAAGGCAGATATACAAAATTGTGGGATGTCCGACCACCAGACCAGATCAGAATGTATTCTACCATAATTAGCCAGGAGATCAGCAACTTGATTACCTTCCCGGTAGATGTGGGACACCACCATCGTCATTGAGTCTAAATTGTCCAGACATTTTAGCCAATCCTGCCTGAGAAACCAGGGAACCAATGTATTTTTGCTCCGCAGCAAATTAACAACAAACATTGAGTCACTTTCGAGCCACATCCGATGCCACCCCCTATCGAATGCCATGTTAATCGCTGTTATTGCTGCCGAGAGTTCTGCAGCATAAGAAAAGGTAGGTTTCAGGCTATATGAGAATGCTCCGTGGTATTCCCCGTGCGCCGATCTGTAGACTCCCACATAACCCGCCGAGCCTGGGTAACCAGCGACAGATGTGTCTGTATTTACTTTCATCCAGGTGTCAAGAGGCGGCTTCCAGCGCACTAGGATTATACGCGAAGCCCGATGCTTTAAAACAGGGAGCTTGAGTTCTCTGAGCGTGTGCATCTCCGTTGTCGAGTTCCACATTAAGCCATGACCAAGCTTACTAGTTTCGTGAAGTGAATGTCATAACTTGCGCAAAGTTAACGAGATGCATGGATCTTCACCTTCAAAAATAGCGCTATTCCTAGTCGTCCACAAGATCCAGATTCCATTGACAACAGCAGCTCTCCAGATTGCACGAACCTGCGTGCTGAAATTCTAATTATGCGCATCTGTTACCAGGTCCAGCAATGATACAATCTATATAATTTGCGGCCGAACAGGGCTTCGATTGAATTCCAAACCTGTACAGAAAATGAACAAGTTAGGAATAAATGGTTGGCCGTTTCCGTGTCCGCCTTGCAGAGGCTACATCGAGAGACGACTTGGCAGTCCCTAACTCGTAGCCAATCATGAGTTGCTAAAGGTCCTATAATTTCCTTCCAACAGACCAGTCAGTGGGAAGGCGGAATATAAGTGTTCCAAACAAATTTGCACCACCTCAAAGGCGTCAAACTGCCCTGCATCCAAGCATAAAACAGCTTAACCTTGAACACACCATTGATCGCAGGCCTCTAGATGCAGATATCTTCATCGTCTCTCCCTTTCCTTACAACCCTGACCCTGCGCTCGACCTCAATAGGCAAACCCGGCAAATCGTGCCAGTCGTTTCCAAGATAATCACTCACCACTTCCGTAACTTCCCATCTTTAACGGATCGACAGTCCCACTTGATCTGCTATACGTGGGTTAATCCATGCACCATTCCAAAAACTGAGCATTGATTTACGCCCTAGCCACCAGAAACAATGTAAATTCAAAGTTTTATATGCGAGCTTTACCGAGCTCCAAATTGTGGAGGTTGTGACATAACTCTTAGGCAGTCCCGCCGGGCTGACAAAATGTGAATGGAGCAGCAAGAATACGAAGGTCCTTCACTCCAAGGCCACCTTCCTGCATATGTTTATAGCAATTCCTCCAAGAAACAGTAAACAATTTCCTATTTTCAATTGATACGGTCCACACAAAATTCTAAATACAATTATTCATATGAGAGAGCAAGTTCATAGGCCATTTATACACTATGAACGAATGAATAAAGTTGTTGTAATTAAACAGTGACTGACCTTTCCATCGCGAGAAGTGGGACAGGATTTTATCCATTAAACCCCGTAGGTGCTGCTTGTGAGGAAGACCATGAAACAACGGAACGCCTAAACAACGGAATGGAATCGAGCCCAAGTTGATACCAAGCTTCTCCGCCAGTTTTGCTTTCCTGCGTGCACTGATCAGATCATTAAGGAACAGTTCAGACTTGGTCCAACTAACATGCTGACCCGAAAGGGAGCCGTAGGTGGCAAAGACTTCATTAGGAATCCGTAAATTACTCACAGAGGCCCTGTAGAACAAGAGAACATCATCTGCATATAATAAGTGCATCGGAAATAGCTTATCTCTGGAGTTGTTCATAGGCGCTAGCTTACCCGACATCTGCAATTGCAAAATCCAGCGGCTTAAATAGTCTTCTGCAATGGCGAAGAGAATAGGAGATAGAGGATCTCCCTGTCTGACCCCTCTGGAGCAGCTGAACAGACCATTTATTTGTCCACCTGAAAAAATTGAAATACGTGCAGAGGACAGGATATTAAGGATCCAGTCCAAGAATTGAATCGAAAAACCAAAAGCTTCCATCACAGTTAGCAAAAAGTTCCAGTCTAATGTATCAAACGCTTTCCGGATATCAATTTTAACTGCCATATTGCCCCCAAAGCAGCGCTTCTTTAGCATGTTAGTACCCTCTGAAGCCAAAATGATACACTGATGGATACTTCTTCCGGCAATGAACCCAAACTGGTTAGGCAAAATAATTCGAGACGCAATCCCAGATAACCTGTCAGCAAGCAGCTTGGAGATAATTTTGTATCCAAAATTACTCATAGCAATTGGCCTGTATTGATCAACAGGAATGGCCCCTTCCAATTTAGGAATGAGCATCATCAAACTAGAGTTCAGCCCCGAGATTACCTGACCTCTATCGAAGAAACTTGTAACCATAACGAACACATATGAACCCATTATATCCCAGAATGTCTGAAAGAATTGACCCATGAATCCATCCGGACCGGGGGAACTATCCTTGTCCATATCGAAGACCACTCTGCGTACCTCCAATATTTCAGGACAAGCTATCAAGGCGTTATTATCTGAATCTGTAACCAGTCACGGAACGACTTCGAAGATTCTCGTATGGTCCTGTGGGAAATTGTTATCCGCCTTGAAGAGATCTCGGAAGTAACCCTCAATATGAGCATCGATGCGCTGGGGATCCGATATGATTTCATTATTAACCATCAAAGAGGTAATCCCGGCACTAGCTGATCGAATGTTAGCCATTTGATGGAAAAAGCTCGTATTCCGATCCCTTTCCCTTAGCCACCTTATTCTGCTCCTATCTCGAAGATACGTTTCCTTTTGCCTTTGAACCGCATCCAGCTTGCTATGCGCGTTTAATTCACACTGATGAAGCTCCGGTGTGAAACGGGTGGAAGCAATTTCCCATTGAGTCTGTTCCAGAATGATGTCGGCTTCCTGAATTCTGACATCTAAGTTCCCAAAAACCTCTTTGTTCCATTTGCGCAAAATACCGCGCAATTGCTTCAGCTTCACGCACAAATTCTTCATAGGAGGAAGGCCTGTATTATAACTGCACCAGAATAACTCAACCACCTCTTGTAAATTCGGATGTTGCACCCACATATTCTGAAAATGGAACCGACCAGGTTTTCTTACTCTCTGTAAACATCTGAAGAGAAGCGGACAATGGTCAGAGTGGTGCCGGGTCAGGGCCACGCTGCTAAAAATATCCCAAGAGTCTGCAAAATCTTCTGAAACCAGAGACCGATCCAATTTACTTTCCACCCTAGCTGAGCCCGTTCTGCCATTACTCTAAGTGTACTGCAGCCCCTGTGCAGTAACCTCAATAAGCTTAGCCCCCTCTATAAAATTCCTGAATTCCCGGTATGGTCTAGCCATAGGAGCTCTTCTTATTTTCTCATGCGATCCCAGAATTGCATTGAAGTCTCCTGTAATCACCCATGCACCAGGCAATCTGAGCCTAAGAGTTTCAATTTCACTGTACAAATCCCTTCTTCTGTTCGCCCAAGCACTCCCATACACAAGACAAATATAGCTAGAAATACCTAGAGATCTGAATTTTAATAGGACAAATTGCTCATGAGTGCAACAAACCACAACAGATGCAGTTAAGCGTGATTGCGCAAAAACCCATAAAGAAGCCGGAGACCTCTCATTTCTGCCAATTAGAGTCATCCCAATACTATTCTAGTAAGAGTCATGAACAGTAACATAATCAACCATAGGTTCAGCTAGCCATAGAATATTTGGTTTATGTAAATTGCATAAATTAGTAAGATGTCGATGTGTATCGCGATTATAGATTCCCCTACAATTCTAATACAAAACATTCATTTGTATCTATTAGGAAAATTACTGACCCATTTGGCTCGAGTTGATTCTATCTTAGCATCTTTTCGCTTCTCCTTTCGTTTCACTGTCTTTGAACCAGCCGTTTCCCACATCCTGGTGTCATCCTCTGCCATGTCCGCCCATGAATGGGTGCCCTGTGTAGCAGATGTCATATTTAGATTGTCCGTGTTGTCCTGTGTAGGAGAGGTGATATGCAGATTGTCCGCGCCTGGCGACATTGCCCTATCTCCCGATTCCAATTCTGCAATGCTCAACCCGTCCACCAATTGTGGACTGCCTGCTAGGGCTAGATGAAGTGAAAAAATATAATCTCCCCTCGATGATTCCGCAATCTCTTCCCCCTCCTGGTCATCTTCCTAGACCACTGTCCCCTCCTTCTCACCCGGCGAGACCTCCTCCTCTTCTATCACAGTGATATTCATCCCTTTATTACCACTCTTGCTCGCATCATTCCCGCACGGCTGTAGATCCTCTATAATTCTGTTTGTAACTCTTAACACTGGAACATCAGTCCGGACTGAGTCCTTATTAGCTTTCCTGCCTTGCGCTCCTGCAGGCGCTGGTTTTTTTTCCGGCTATGGCATTGGCTTTTTATTCCTCTTACAGTCGTATGCCATATGGCTGATATTGGAGCATACCTTGCAGAAACTTGGTAGTGTCTCATAGGTTACATCAATCCATAGTTGTTTGCCTTTCCGCTCAATACCCAATTTAATCGGTAAGTCTGAGCTTAGGTCCACATCCACCAACAATCTTGCAAAATGCTCAAAGTCCCCCTCCATCGTAGCTCTATCCACCCTGATCAAACCACCAATGCAGCTGACAATGTCAGATAGGATATGTGCATCCCAGTATTCCCACAAAAGAGAGTACAGTCTGACCCCAACTTGAGCAGTTGTTGATTTCTCCGCGTATGGATCAAAATCTGGGACCCATGGTTGCAATTTGAACATCCTCGGTTTAACATTAAGGACTCCTTTCGCTAGTATGTGACTTTTTAGTGACTGTGATTCCAGGATAACATGATAAAATCTGCGTCCTATTGATATTAGTCTCCAGGCATCCTTTATCCCCCAGATATTTGTCAGAGTCCGTTTTAGATCAGCCACCTTCCAAGGTGCATCTCCTTTATTCAAGATGATTCTTCCTATAAGAGAGGTCGAGCAAAGTGCAATTCGCCTATCATAGGCTTTCTGAGAGATCTTGACTATCTTAATTCCACCGATGTCAGAAATCGCTGCCGATGATGGAGGTGTTTCGATAATGTTGGTCTTTAAAATACCGGCGTATGACTTCGGAGGTGATTGTGCAGCAATCGTCTGTGTAGGGAGACTTAGCTTTGGATTGAAGAGAACTTTGATATCCACATAATCATCATCAGAGACAGAAACGGCCTGATCGGCCATGGCGGATTGCCATGGCGGCTAAGGAATCCGAAAATCGTCGATGGGTCGGCGACTAGGGTTTTGTTCTTCTAGAATAGAAGATCTCCACTTTTGGAAAGAATGACTCAACCTACAAAATGAGATTATTTGTATACACGTATGGATAATTATAATAAAATGTCACGGTTATATTTATAATTAGATAGGTGACGTATATGGTTACCTATTCCGGATATTTTTCTTTTAATGTGGTTATGTTTACAATTAGATAAGTATTACACGTGGTTACTGATTCGAGAGAAATCTGAACTGGTCGGACCATACATATATATATGTATAAAACGTGGATGTTATTATTATAATTATTTTATTTGTATGATGTAGTTGCTGATTAATTAATGGCTTAATACATCATTTGTCCCTTGAACTTGTCCAAAATGGTTGATCGGCCCCCTGAACTTTCAAAATGTCTCAATAGCCCCCTGAACTTGTATAAAATGTTCAGTTAGCGCCATGAACTTGCATAAAATGTAATCAATTAATCATTCGGTTGTAAAAAAAGTAAGTTAAATGCAAAAGATATGTTGCACGCATCTTAAAAAAAATAAAACGACCAAGATCGGGTATGCGATTATAATATTAGAGAAGAAAATGTTTTATAGTTGAATAAGTAAGAAATTCTTTTTTAATATGTTTAATCTATTTTGTGAAGTATGTAATAACATTCTAAGGCACGTGTAACATATCTTCCACATTTGACTTACTTTTTTACAACCAAATGATTAATTGATTACATTTTATGCAAGTTTAGGGGGCTATCGAGACACTTTGAAAGTTCAGGGAGCCAATCAACCATTTTGGATAAGTTCAAGGAGCAAATGATGTATTAAGCCTTAATTAATTCATTTGTATGTATGAATGGGGATTATGACATGCTTTAATTCATTTTAGGAGTAAAATGTGTTTAAATAAAAAGATTAAATTAGATTTTAAATGTAAAAATACTTAGATAAAATGGTTTTCTAAAAAAATATTTTTTTTATTATAAATTCGATTATGTAATAATTAATGCTTGTTTTCCGAACAATCAATCTTAATATAAATGTGAGTTCAGGTTTTAAAGTATGCTTCCACTTTAAATATTCTTGCATATATATATATATATATGCATGTCTATAAAAAATGATTTTTGCGGAGGGAATCTAGTGCCTATCTTAGTATATAATATATAGATAATATATTATATTAGAATTATTTTACATTATGCGAATGTATTTATATATCTCATAACTGTTGTAATTTACTTTACCATACTTTAAATTCCCACGCTACTTTCCGCACATATCGATCATTAATTAAAATGGGCGATTCTTTAAACTTAAATGGTTATTAATTAAAATTCTTAAAATGGTTTTCAAAACGAGAAATAAAACGTTTTCAAATGTGAACTTAAAAGAGTATGCAATTCACTCGATTGGAAAAATATAAGTTAAATTCGGAACTTGTATTCCATGTGTCTTAAAATGTTATTACATAATTCAAAAATAGATTAAAAATAAATTTATTATTTGCTCAACTATAAACCTTGTATTCTCTAATATTACAACCGCACACCCCTGATCTTGATGGTTTTACTTGTTTTAAGATGCCTGCAATATATTTTTCGCATTTAACTTATTTTTTTCAACCTAGTAATCAACTGATTACATTTTACGTAAGTTCAGAGGGGTAATTGAACGTTTTTTACAAGTTCAGGAGCTATCAGGACACTTTGAAAGTTTAGAGGGCTAATCAAATTTTTAGGACAACTTCAAAAGACAAATGATGTATTAACCCATAAAATAATTAATAATTAATTTATTCATATGTGCTAAAACAACACAGAAGAAACAGAAAATTAATTTAATCCAACAAAATTTAAGCCATAAAATGAATCTGAAATCTCCATGTTCATACTCCATCATATTGGTTTTTCTAAATCTCATCAGAAAATTCCAGCAACACCTCATCTTCACCACCCACAGCGGCGCCGAAAATCCCTCAATTGTTGCCTCAGCATTCTTCCCCCAAGTCCCACCGACTCTTCATCAGAATCTTCAGGCACGGAAGTCTCCGCCACCGGAACAGAATCTTCATCAGAATTATTATGAGGATTATCGGTTAGGGTTTCAATTTTTTCAATTATATCCTTCAAGTTTTGATCAATTAACGATCCAAGATCATTCAAATCGAGACTGTTCAGATTGGTCATACTTTTTCCGCCGAGGCTTTGGAACATCACCCGAGTTACCTCGTCTTCTCGGTTCTCCTTTCTCTGCTTCTCCAGCTGCTCATTAACTTTGCTGATTCTTTGCGGGAGAAAACTCTCTTGGTTAAGAATATTCTTGCTTTGCTTCATTTCCGGCATCGTTTTGAACTGAGAAACAAGTTGTTGAACTCCCTCTGGTAATGGCCAAACCTCCGGCTGAGAATCATAAGGGCTGTAAATGATTGCACAACCCGGAATTTCACAGAGAACAGTTAATTCATTCATCTTCTTCAATAAACCCTTCTGCCTCTTAATGAATGTTGTTTTTCTTGCTGAATCATTTGCTATGAAGGCATGGTTCAGCCTATTTCTCTTTTTTTTTTTTGCTAGAATGAAATTAAAATTTAAAACCGAATTTATAAATATTACTCTCCAATTCCATTATTAAATTACAGAAAATATAAAATGTTTTTTTTTAAACAAACAGATATGCAATTGATGCATAAGGAACAATATATCTGCCAATGTTAGGGGTAAAATTGCTCTTGGCTACCGACATTAGGGGTAAAATTGCTAATGGCTGTAAATGTTAGGGGTATTTTTGCATATTCTCCCATTCTAAATTAATTGTGAATTACAACTGCAGTTAATACTAATTTAATTCTAAATTAATTACAATTAATTCTAAATGCAATTACAATTAGTACTAAATTAATTCTAAACTAATTACAACTAATTTGTAAACTTCAGTTGCAATTACTACTAATTAAATTAATTGCAATGAATTGTAAATTTCTGAATTTGACCGCAACATCTAAAATTCCACAACTTGTCCAAAATCATAAAATGCCACTGCATCAGATACTTAGTGCAATGGTCAATTTTAAATATTTTTCTTTGAACATTTTTGTATGTAGATTACGAAATGAGATTATTTGCAGTGATTATAATTGAATGTACTTATGTACATACAATTGTCATGTTGTTGAATATGGTTTTTGATATTAGTCCTTTAATGTTGTTATGTTTATATTTAGACATGTATTATGCGTGATTACGGATTTCAGAGAAATAATTATCATCTATATAAGGCCCAGTTTGTTTGGGGAAAAATATTATGCAGGAAAATAGTTTTCCAATCTTTCGGTGTTTGTTTGGGCAGACAAATAAGTCAAAGGAAAATAAGTGGTAAGTCAATGGAAAAAGAAGGAAGAAATAAGGGAAAATGTTTTACCCTTTTCAAAACATATTCGTTTAGAGAAAAATAGGGAAAACGTTAAAAAATGTGAAAATACAAAAATATGAAAAACAAAAGAACATGAATAACGTGAAAACATTGCAAAACACGAGAATATAAAAAAAACCCGCAAAAAACATGAAAAAGTGAACAAACGTGAAAAACATAAAAAGTGCAAAAAAAACGTAAACATTTGAAAAAGCACAAAACATGAACAAACACGAAAAAGTGAGAAAACACGAATTATACAAAAACGTGAAGAAATACGATAACGCGAAAACGCGAAAAATGCTAAAACATAAAAACGTGACAATAAGTGAAAAACGCGATAAACATGAAAAGACAAAAAAAATGCAAACAAAACACGAAAATGTAAAAAACACGAAAATGTGAAAAATACGAAAAACATGAAAAAAAACGTGAATAACATGAAAAAGTAACAAAACGCGAAAAATAAAAAACACACAAAAAAAGAAAGCGTGAAAAAGGGAAAAACCGAAACACTAAATGTGAAAACAAGAAAAAATGAAGAAAAAAATGCAAAAAAAAACATAATAACATTAATAACACGAGAAAATTTTCCTCAAAAATAATAATAATAATAACACGAGAAAACGTACAAAAAATGCCAAAAATATGAAAATGTGAAAAAAACGTTTTTCATGTTTTTAACATTAATTTTGTTTCACATTTTCGTGTTTTCCACTTTTTTTCCATGTTTCCATGTTTTTAATATTTTTTTACTTTTCGTGATTTTCGCATTTTTTCACTTTTGTGTTTTGAACAAATTTCCATTTTTTTGTGTTTTTTCACGTTTTTAATGGTTGGAAAATAATTTCCAGTGTTGTAGCCAAATACCGGAAAATATTTTCCTGTGTTGTTGCCAAACACAGGAAAATATTTTATTTTCCTGCAGAATATTTTCCCTGCATAATTTTTTCCAGAACTCAATATTTTTCCCCAAACAAACGGGGCCTAAATGACTTAATAAATTTGTTGCTCACTATATTTGGTCCAAAACTTCAATTTTCCCCTAAACTTTTAAAAGTTTCAAATGACTCCCTATTCTTATCCAATGGCATTCAGTAACCCTTTATTTTTGTCCAATAAATTTATATTAACCCATATTATTATTATCCAATTATATTCAACACGCTCATGTTCTTGTCAACTTGCATTCAATGAGCTTTTGGTTTCGGCTTTGGCTTTTGAGTTATTGGGCTAGACTTAAACATTGGGACTTTAATTCTTTTAAGGCCTTTTAAGTTGTCTTCAATTTATGCTTAAGTTAAAATAAACACTTAACAAACACATTAACTTAAAAACAAGTTAATTCAATTCTGAAATTAAATAGTTTGGGGATCTAATTCCTTAATAGTTATTTTTATCATAATAAAAAAACTCAATGGGAATTGTGTTTCAACAGCGACCAAGAGTAGTCACGGTCTCGGCAATACATCTGGGAAAAATAGTTGAAGTTGTTATTTTTCTCTTTGATGACAGACTGTGTTTTGACATTGAAAATTTCTAGCATGTCGAGGCGGTCGGTAACTTGCATGACCCCGTGAGAATGTCGAAGTATGGGTCCATATATTGTCTCTCGTCATGTCCCTCATCATCACCCATCTCTTCGTTCTCTTTTTGGCCTCCACTGAATCCTTGCCCTTATTCCAGTACAGTGTCCAATGTGTCATGAGGCCTGCCGAGGGAGCCCGTGTGGCGCTTACTTGTGCTCGCTGAAGTAAGCTATCCAAGAGAGTTAAGTCAACCTATCTGCAATAGGCACACATAATGGTTAGACATAAGCCCTATAGAGGCGATATAGCAATACATACACGATAAGAGCATAGGCAACCAGTACATTCACGCACAATCACAAGTAGCATATAAGGCACATCAGAGTGAACAATACACGGACGATCTCATTCATAAATAAGCAACAATCTTACATCAGAGGTCCCATCCCGTAGTAGTAGGGGGGCAACTACTAGAGATGGTAGAAGGCCGACAACCAAGTGACTAGTCCGATATGACATGTCACTCCCTCCTATAGTGTTTCTTATACCATGTTAAGGTCTATGGCCAATGGCCATTACAATGTTCCATAGGGTATACTAGAGTCACTCTCTCCCCATTATTACATAGTGTGATTACAAAGACAATCCCCCCTTACACTATCCCCCACTCAGAGGTTCGATGTCCCTATCGAACGGGTTTTGATGAAGTCTTCAATGTTGTGCTAGAAAGGTTGGAGGACAATGGCTTTCTCCCAACTTATCTCTTCTACTCCTTGAGATCTCCACTTGACAAGGTACTCTGTGTGAGGGCATCGAGATGATGTTGTTGTTGTGCGTTCATCAAGGATCTCTTGCACTTCTTTACTGGCAGGTGCTTTCTTTGTGATTGGAGGTCGCTTTGATTTGTTGCGTTGATCATCTACTATATCTGTTGAAACACCTTTCCACATGATTTTGATTTGACAAAATTATTTAAGTTAATCCATGATTAAGGGGCAATTAAATTTAAGTGCTTTGATTTAATTGTACTAATATGTTTGTTCAATGTTGAGTATAAGTATAAATGAAAACAGAAATAAAAAGTAAGACAGGACGAAGTCAGCATGAGAACACAGCACAAGCTGAGTGGAGTGCAACTCAGCATAATAGAAGAAAAGTCATCTTCAGAACAAATGCTTAAAGATGAAGCTGACCAAAGAAGCTGAGTGGAACGCAACTCAGTATCAAAGAAGAGAAGTCTTCCTCTAAACTAAAGCTTGCAGACGAAGCTGACCACGGAAGTTGAGTAAGAATATGACTCGGAAACAAAGAACACAAGCAACATCAATAAAGTCACGATGAGTACTCGTCAGGACAGCGCGAATGATCTGTTTGCTAAAAGACAAGATCTGACATCTGTCTGCACCAATAATAGAAACCTTGGAATTACGCACAGAGTCAATTTCGAGATGCATGGGTCAACTGTTCCTTAGCTAAAAGACGAACTGGCGCTAGAAGACGAACCTGCCGGAAGAAGACCAGTCTGACGCCTGCGAAATTCAGACGACAGGATTGGCCTGCAATTCTGAATGCTGACCAAGAGAATGACGCAATAGATCCGTTTGAATCCAACGGATACTTTCAGATTCAAATCATTAGAGCTTCAGAATCAACTATAAAAGGACAAGTCCATCACTTGGACTAATTGCCGAAAAATACAAGAGAAAAAGAGCATACATACAAAGCACATTCAAACAAGAAAAAGATCTTACACCAAATTTCCATTTCTGTGTAAAAGCTAGATTGAATTTGTATTCATCTAAAGTGTTCTTCATTTAGAAAGAACAATTTTGTATCAATTGTAAAAATTGAGAGAGTTGTGCTGAGTACTCGGTTTTAAGTACTCAGCGGTAGAGAATCTGAGTGTTTGGTTATAGCGCTCAGTAGGAGTTTAGTAGACGAATAGAGGAAGGTACTCTTGCATATTCAACTGCCTTGTAAATGGTTTGTGCTCTACCTTTAAAGAGCTCGGTATTGGATTGAAAAAGCCCAGAGGGATTCTGGGGACTTGACGTAGGCGGAGAGGCCGAACCAGGATAAATCTTGCTGAGTAATTTCTAACCCTCCTTCTCAATATATTTGTATGTGTTGCTTGATTAAATTGCTGAGGATATAAATTTTAAAAGCTGACACTGAGTAATCTTGGCGCTGAGTTGGAAGCTGACCTCAAGTGTTAATTCCCAACTCACAAGTAAAACAGTTCTAGTCAGCATCTGACTAAAGCTATCTTACATCTCTCGGCCGTGCTGACCTAACCTAAGTTAAGTAACTTAAAGAATCAATTAAGTCAGCATAATTAAACGAAAAAGTTACATTAGTTCCTAACCCCCCCTGGAACTAATCACACGGGACCAACAAGTGGTATCAGAGCTCAGTAGCTCAATACTCAAATATATAACTATCTTGAGCTGATCCTGATAAATGGCTGAGAACAGCACTCGTTTCCTTCCAGGAAATCAAACAACACAGATACTCGTTGAGGGATTATCAATTAGTCGGCCACCCTTGTTTTTCGGATCAAATTATACATTTTGGAAAAACAGGATGAAGAACTTTATGCAAGCTACAAACATGAGTGCGTGGCTTGCAATAGTTCAAGGCCCATATGTGCCTTACAAAACAGTAGACAACGAAAAAGTTGTCAAAAGTGAAATTGAGTGGTCAGAAGATGACCTTAGAAAATTACAAAATAATGCTTCGGCTATCAATATGCTTCATTGTGCTTTAGATGCTGCAGAGTACAATAAGATTTCAGGTTGCAAGTCAGCACAGGAAATATGGAAGAAGCTAGAAGTGACCTATGAAGGTACCAGTAAGGTCAAGGAATCAAAGGTGAACCAACATATGAGACTATACGAGTTGTTCGAGATGAATGACAACGAAGACATCTCGAAAATGAATGCTAGATTCACCAACATCATAAATGAGCTGAAAAGACTCGGCAAGAACTTCACAGAAGAAGAGCAAGTGAAGAAGATCTTGAGAAGTCTACCCAAGAGCTGGCAAGCTAAGAAAACAGCTGTGGAGGAAGTTCAGGACTTGACCACGTACAAATATGATGAGCTAATCAGATCTCTGCTGACCCATGAGATCTCAATGAAGAACTTTGAAGCTAAAGAAAAGTCAGAAGACAAGAAACAAAAATCACTTGTCATGAAAGCTGACTCAACCGAAGCTGACTCATCAGATGATGAGGAGATGGCCATGTTTACCAGGAAAATGAAGAAGCTGTTCAGAAAGAATGATAAGAACAGTAAAAGGCCATTCAAACGAAGTGATAGGTACAAAGCTGAGTCCAGCGACAAATACAAAAAGGACAGCTCCAAGCTTGTCACGTGCTTTGAGTGCCACCAAACTGGGCACATTAAATCAAGCTGTCCAAATCTGAAAAAAGAAAAGAAAGGTAGCAGAAAAGCTATGGTGGCCACATGGAGTGACAGTGATGAGTCAACCTCATCAGAAGCTGATGCAAATGAGACAGCAAATATATGCTTCATGGCCGATGACGTTGGTGACCAATGCCAATCTGAGCAAGCTGACCTCTCAGATGATACTGACTAAGAGGACCACTCCAATGAGGTAACATCTCTTCTCTTACTCAGAAATGAAATGGTTAACGCCCTGAGTGATTTATACACACTGACTAAAAAGTGTAACAAGAAAATAAAGGCACTCAGCAGGCGATGTGATGAGATTGAAGAGGTCAAACTGAGTGACCTCCGATATCTTCTCCAAGACAACACCAGGCAAGATGAAAATCATAGAAGCTGAGAAAGGACATCACAACCATACAGAACCAGCTGAGTAAATCGGCTAAAAAACGGTTCTATCCTAATGCTGAGTATCAAGGTACTGGTCAGCATAAACGGTTCACTTAGTGTGACTGTTGTGGGAAAAGAGGACACACCATAGATGTGTGTTGGTATACTCGGCGGAATGTCCAACGCGACTTCTGCGGAAAGAAATGCCATACCACTAAGGTATGTTGGCATGCTCAGCACAATCGTGCTGACCAAAAAACAAAATCACCCTAAAAGGGTAACTTATTGTGACTTCTGTGGTAAAGCTGGCCACACCATAAACATATGTTGTCACAAATTAAAATATGATGTTTCACCTGTTCATGCTAACCAACGAGGACCCAAAAAGAATTGGGTACCTAAAGATGAATAGTCCAAATTGCAGGTGAGCCTAAGGTGCGTGGAGAAGTCAAAGCTTTGGTATATTGACAGCGCATGCTCGAGGCATATGACCGGTGATGAAACCCAATTCATCACACTTGAGCATAAACGAGGTGGAAGTGTAAGCTTCGGAGACAATAAGAAGGGTAAGATAGTCGGTTCAGGTACTATTGGAGGTAACCCTACTATTGAGTCAGTCTCCTTAGTCAGGGGTCTCAAATATAACCTATTGAGCGTGGCTTAGCTGTGTGACAGCGGTAGAAAGGTTGTATTTGATGCCACTGAGTGTCATATACTCGAGGGAAAAACAAACAATTTGATTTTAACTGCCCCTCGTGTTGACAATGTCTACATGTTGAGTTTAGAAAAGAATTTTTCAAAAAATATATGCTTAGTGTCAAAGGAGGACAACTCCTGGCTATGGCATAGGAGACTTGGTCATGTAAGCATGGACCTCCTTGCCAAACTAGCAAGAAAACAATTAGTTGAGGGATTACCCAAACTTAAATTTGAGAAAGATCAATTATGTAATGCTTGTCAGCAAGGTAAACAAACTAAAAAGTCTTTTCAAAATAAAAATATTGTCTCAACCAAGCGTCCATTGGAATTACTACATTTGGACCTTTTCGGACCTGTCCAGCCACTCAACTTGGGCGGTAAGAAATTTTCCTTAGTCATTGTAGACGATTTCTCTCGGTATACTTGGATCATCTTGCTGAGTAGCAAGGATGAAACATTTGAGATGTTTTCCACATTAGTCAAAAGGCTTGAAACTGACAAAGACCTAAAAGTAGCTCATATTAGAAGTGATAATGGCAGAAAATTCAAAAACCAACAGTTTGACGAATTCTGTGAAGTCAGTGGCATTGACCATAATTTTTCTGCTCCTAGGACTCCTCAACAAAATGGGGTTGTTGAAAGGAAGAACAGAACAATAGTTGAAATTGCTAGGACAATGCTGAGCGAAAATAGGCTTCCAAAGTATTTCTAGGGTAAAGTTGTCCACACAGCATGCTATATACTCAATAGGGCTTTAGTAAGACCTATACTCAAGAAAACCCCTTATGAACTTTGGAAAGGACGAAAGCCAAACATTGACTACTTTCGTGCCTTTCGGTGTAAATGTTTTATACTCAACACAAAAGAAAACCTTGCTAAATTTGACGCTAAAGCCGACGAAGCGATCTTTCTAGGGTACTCAACTAACAGTAAAGCATATAGGGTGTATAATAAACGATCTCAGGTTGTAGAAGAGTCTGTACATGTTGAGTTCGATGAAACTGACCCTGCAGGAAAGACAACTCAGTTCGCCGAAGATGACCTAGGCTCAGCTTCCGCTGGCCAAAATGGAGCTGCTGAGTCGTCACCACAAGGGATGACTAAAGGTAAATACGAACCCGAAATTACCTTTGCTGACCAATCTACTCCTGCAGATATTGTAGAAACACCTTCTCCTGACAACTCAACATTACCCAAAGAAATCAAAATTCCAAGAGGACATTCGGAGAAGTCCATTCTTGATGCTGCTGAAAACAAGCTGATGACGAGAGATCAGCTTAGAAAGTATCTCAGTAATGTTGCATTCGTCTCAGTACATGAGCCAAAGAACTTCTCAGAAGCTGAGCACGACGAACACTGGATCAATGCTATGCAAGAAGAGCTTGATCAATTCAAGAGAAATGAGGTATGAGATTTAGTACCAAAACCTAGGAATCAAAAGACCATAGGAACTAAGTGGGTCTTTAGAAACAAACTAGATGAGCAAGGCAATGTAGTCAGGAACAAAGCCCGACTTGTAGCCCAAGGCTATAGTCAGCAAGAGGGCATTGGTTATGGTGAGACCTTTGCTCCCGTTGTCAGGTTAGAGGCTATAGGTATATTATGTGCATATGCTAGTTTCATGAACTTCAAACTATATCAAATGGATGTCAAAAGTGCTTTTCTTAATGGATTTATAAACGAAGAGGTATATGTTAGTCAGCCTCCAGGGTTTGAAGATCCAAAATTTCCAAACCACGTTTATAAACTCAAGAAGGCCCTATACGGCCTGAAACAAGCACCACGTGCTTGGTACGAGAGGTTGACCAGTTTCCTGCTGACCAGGAACTATGTCAGAGGCAGAACTGACACAACCTTATTCATTAAGAAAAAGGGTAAAAATACCCTGCTGGCATAAATTTACGTAGATGATATAATCTTTGGTGCTACTGATGAATCTATGTGCAAAGAATTTAGTAAACAGATGCAAACTGAGTTTGAAATGTCAATGATGGGGGAACTCAACTTCTTCCTTGGACTACAAATAAAGCAAGGGAAGAACGGCATCTTCATCAGTCAGTCTAAGTATGCCAAAGAAATGTTAAAGAAATTCGATATGGAAAAATGTAAGCCCATATCTACCCCAATGGGTACTGACATTGTCCTGTGTGCTGACGAAAAAGGTAAGTCAGTAGATAGTAAGTTATATCGAGGTATGATTGGCTCCCTACTGTATCTTACTGCTAGTAGGCCTGACATTCAGTACTCAATATGTTATTGCGCAAGATATCAAGCTGACCCCAGGGAATCTCACCTTATAGCTGTAAAAAGAATTTTTAGATATTTGCAGAGCTCAGTTAATGCAGGTTTATGGTATCTAAATACAAATGACTTAACACTCATTGGATACACTGATGCTGACTATGGATAACATAAGCTAGAGCGTAAGAGTACTTCAGGAGGGTGTCACTTCCTTGGAAGCTGTCTAGTATCTTGGTTCAGCAAGAAGCAATCATCAGTGGCCCTGTCAACAACTGAATCTGAGTACATTGCTGCTGGAAGATGTATGGCCCAGGTCCTATGGATTAAGCAACAGCTGGAGGATTATGGAATACAAACTGACACAATTGAAGTCAAATGCGACAATAAGAGTGCTATTGACTTGTCCAAAAATCCAATCCAATACAGCAGGATGAAGCATGTCAGCATTCGACATCACTTCATTAGAGATCATGTACTCAAAGGGGAGATAAAGCTGACCTATGTACCAACGGATGAATAGCTTGCGGATAT
Organism: Euphorbia lathyris; assembly: GCF_963576675.1. Lineage (NCBI taxonomy): Eukaryota > Viridiplantae > Streptophyta > Magnoliopsida > Malpighiales > Euphorbiaceae > Euphorbia > Euphorbia lathyris. The sequence continues at coordinate 5,998,750 of NC_088918.1, forward strand.
CTTTACGAAGCCTTTGGCTCGTGAGCAATTCAACATACTAAGGGAAGCTATCGGTATGTCTAATCCTCTTCAATAAAATTCTATATTTAAATTGAATGTTGAGTGATTACCATCCTGAGTGATCTGTGCTAAATTAGTAACTATTGTTTGCTGAACTAAATATGAACTATATCACCCTATGCTGAGTAGACATACATATTGAGTGATTATGATAAACTGAGTTACTAAGCACACGAACATTCCTTCTACGAAAAAATGACTTCCTAGAATCTCAAACGATTAGGATTCTCGAAACTGAGTAAAACTCTCATGTACAATAAATGCTAGCACGCGCATTAATAGCCACCTAGGATGACGTAGGCGCAATAATTAGAAAACACATGCACCGAATGTGTCATAAATGCTACGATAATTGTCGATTGATCATGTCGAGGTCAAACCGCCACTCCAACGTATCAGATCAACTCGGCATTTTTATAAATATTGGACGAATTCCCACTTGTCTCTCTTTACATCTGAAATTTCTGGCATTCAAAATCTCTCTCTCTTTTAAATCCCAAAATCCTCTCAAAGTCTCTCAACAAAAATCATGTCTGGCGATTCCCAGAATATCTCCGGTGCCGATTACGACCAAAATCGCTCCGATGAAAACCCTCTGTCACCTGCTCATTATGACTATGATGAGACTTCTATTGAGTCTCATGGACATGGCTAGCATGACCAAACTAAGGGTTCAACTCCAAGCAAAAACCCCCAAGCTGACCAGGCCACTCCGTCGAAGAAACAAAAGAAACAGAAACAACCTAAGGAAAAGGTATTTCTTCAGGTTTACAACAGCGTATAGAATTGTGAGGTACTCCAGTGCTGCTGGTTCTCTAAGGGATTCGTAGAGGCTGAGCAACCCTTCTGTGAGTGGATCTCCAAAAATGGCTGGTCTGAATACTTCTCTCTCCCCGGAAATACCTTCCCACAGTTAGTAAGGGAATTTTACTCAAACCTCAGGGTTAACAAGGACAATGTCGACCATCTGGTAACCAGTGTCAAAGGCAAGAAAATAATGATTACTCCATCCTATCTAGCAACTTTGCTAAAGCTGCCAGCCAAAGGTAAAGAACTCAGGTCCACAAACGCTAAACTTGACTACCCGGTTGAGTTCTGTAAACCGAAATACCACAAAGGAGAAATAGCCAGCACGTGTATGGGTCAGAATCAAAAAATGGCTCATTACATCCTGCCCAACTTCATATTCCCTAAGGTCAACTCCGCCTTATCAGCCTCCAATTTCGAGCAAAACTTCATCTGGCACATGCTGACCTACAAACCACTCAACATGCCCATATTTCTTGTCGGTGCATTCCAATGGAGCACAGGGAAACTCAGGATGGGCTCCCTCATCACGAAAATTCTCCAGGACCACCAGGTGAGCACTGTCGGGGAAATAGAAATATGGGGTACAGAAATAATAGTGGCCCTGCTGTTCGGGTTAAGATACAACCAACCCCTCAAGTCTAAGAAAGGAAAGGGGGTTATTGAAGAAAATGAGGAAGAAGTTAATGCTAAGGAAGGAGCACAAGCTATGCCGACCAAGAAAGGAAAGAAAGTGGTGGTAAGGAAGGAACCTACTGATCGCACAAGATAGGATAAGAAGAGGAAAGCTGACCAAACCTCTCCCAAAGATATTAATTTAGCTCCGAAGAAGATTCGGTTCGTATCCAGTGCGAAGAAAGCTAATGCTGAGCAAGGTCAGGAGGAACCTAAGTCAGCAGAAAAATAGAAAAGGCCAGTTGTGCCTGAAGAAGAAAGTGAGGAAACACCTGAGCAACCTTTGAAAAAGAAGAAGAAGATTTCAGGGTTAATGCCAATTGATGCACCTCCTCTTGACTTTTTAATCTCTGAAGACTCACACTTTGTGAGAAGTCAAGAAATTGATCTTGAGAAAACACCTACTGATCAAGAAGAAGAACTGGGTAATATTGGAGGTCAGTTTGATGTTGAAAGGACAGATGATGTTGAGCCATGTGAGGAAGTTAATGCTGAGCAAAATCAAACAGTTGATGCTGAGCTCACTGTGAATCCAACTATGCCAAGTAAGACAGTTGATGCTGAGTCCACAACAAAAGACAAAGCTGTGAGAGATCTCAATGCTGACCTTGGGCTGAACTCCTCTTTTGAGTCCCTTGACTCTATTGCTGCTGATCCCTCTCCTCCAACTCATAAGAACAGAAAAGGGCAAACGACTCAAACGAAAGGCTCAAAAATCTCCAGTCATTGACATTCTGGATGATTCTCCACTAAGAGATCCGATTACTGCCCTCACAAAACTCCAGTTTCAATTCTTCACTGAACCAACTCCGGATCAACCTACGGAAAAGCAAGCCTCTGTTTCTCAAGCTGAGGAACAAGCCGACCCCAAAGCTCCTTAAGGTCATGTTTCTACCGAGAAAGTGCTCGAAGTTCCTGCTACTCAAGACAAAGAGTTAGCATAGGAAAATCCTGCTCAAGTCAGCACTGACCTACCTCAACCTTCTAAAACTAATCAGCTTCAGGCTGACTCTGAACAGGTTAATATCTCTGCCAATCCACCTCTTCCACATCCTTCAACGCAGAATGCAAATCAGTCAGTTCCTGCTGCTAACCTGAACAAAAGACCAGTTGCTGACCACGTTGGCACATCTAACTCTAGACTGCACCAACCACCTCCTCCATTCGGTACCATTCCAATTCTGGCCTCTGAACCACAAACTGATGAATCCTATGCTTTCTTGCATGCCACTGAGTCTGGATGAAGAATCATCGACTCAGCTCAGGCCATACTTCAGGATATTCATCAGCCTCATGCCGATGCTGCTGGGTATGCCCATGTTGAGCCAACACAACTTTCCTCTGTCACTCAACTTTTAACTGAAATCAAGGGTCTCAAGGACTTGATGAGTGTCATGACATCCTTCGTATCTCAACAACCCAAGCAAGATTCAATAGTGAAGCTGGCTGAACTCCAGCTGACAATGGTCAACCATATGAATTCTATCCAAGGCCAACTCAATAATTTGTCAGCTGTGAACTCAATCTATGCAACCTCTGCTGAGGTTAATCAACTCTTCACCCAGCTAAGTACTGAGCTGACCGGGACTCGTGATTTAATCTCCTCCTCCTCCCAGTGTTCCATTGAGCAAATTAGTGAAGCCGTTCGCCTACTCAACTTGAGTAAAGAAGAAATGGATACTGACCAAGTAAAGATAAATGAGATTCTGTAGTACTCTCAAGCCACACTTAAACATGTCCGGCATACTAATGCTCAACGTCAGTTCTATGATGCCGCATTGCTCAAAATGTACCATCAATCATATGCCAAGCTGACTGAATCTATTACTTAGATCGGGAAATCACAGGAGTATCTTCTCAGCATGCTCAATGCCACCATTAGAATACCCGCTTCCACTCTAGATGATGGCATGGCAGTCTTTTACGGTCTTCGGGAGAGTATGAGTCAACTCCAAGCATACTCATCAAAACTAACTCGTGCTGTTCTTCACGAGACATTTATTCCCCCTTCATCTGATGCAGGCAAAACGGGGGAGAAAGAAACGTAAGCTGCTGCAACTCAGCAGACAATGGGTGGAGCATCTGGTTCCGAAACTCAGAGCCAGCAACAAAGAAACGCCAAAGGCAAAGGAATTGCTAACCAAGCTCAAGTCAACAGAAAGAAATAGATTGGCTAGTCTTAGTTTTTGACTTGTAGTTTTATCTGGCGTGTTCTATTTTGTTAATGCTGACCATCTATATATATTTATGCATCCTTTATTCGAATTGACAAATCTTATGTGATGCTTACTTAATTATTGTGCTTTGTGCTGATCTATCTTAAATGAACAAACAAACAAAACTAAAAAGGAACATACTCAGTACACATTAGCTCTGATACATCCTTTCATAACTCTGATACCTAAACTGACTGTGTATCAAACTGAGTAAACATATGTGTCAAGCATTGAACTCTTCTGAAAGTTGACCTTGGCTCATCTGAATTAGATATTGTAAGGTCTAGAATTGAACTAAGTCAGTATAGGCATGTCTTAATTTTACTCGATTAAATCTTAGAATGTTTAGAGTTAAGTTAAGTCAATAGATGCAACCCTTACGGGGGAGTAACTTCAGAAGTATAAAAAGAATTTCAATCATGGGGAATCTCAATGCTGAGTTCCACAATTAAATATTTTGCCAACATCAAAATGGGGGAGTTTGTTGAAACACCTTTCCACATGATTTTGATTTGATAAAATTATTTAAGTTAATCCATGATTAAGGGGCAATAAATTTAAGTGCTTTGATTTAATTGTACTAATATGTTTGTTCAATGTTGAGTATAAGTATAAATGAAAACATAAATAAAAAGTAAGACAGGACGAAGTCAGCATGAGAACACATCACAAGCTGAGTGGAGTGCAACTCAGCATAATAGAAGAAAAGTCATCTTCAGAACAAATGCTTAAAGATGAAGCTGACCAAAGAAGCTGAGTGGAACGCAACTCAGTATCAAAGAAGAGAAGTCTTCCTCTAAACTAAAGCTTGCAGACGAAGCTGACCACGGAAGTTGAGTAAGAATATGACTCAGAAACAAAGAACAAAAGCAACGTCAATAAAGTCAAGCTGAGTACTCGTCAGGACATCGTGAATGATCCGTTTGCTAAAAGACAAGATCCGACATCTGTCTGCACCAATAATAGAAACCTTGGAATTATGCACAGAGTCAATTTCGAGATGCATGGGTCAACTGTTCGTTAGCTAAAAGACAAACTGGCGCTAGAAGACGAACCTGCCGAAAGAAGACAAGCCTGATGCCTGCGAAATTCAGACGACATGATTGGCCTGCAATTCTGAATGCTGACCAAGAGAATGATGCAATAGATCCGTTTGAATCCAACGGATACTTTCAGATTCAAATCATTAGAGCTTCAGAATCAACTATAAAAGGACAAGTCCATCATTTGGACTAATTGCCGAAAAATACAAGAGAAAAAGAGCATACATACAAAGCACATTCAAACAAGAAAAAGATCTTACACCAAATTTCCATTTCTGTGTAAAAGCTAGATTGAATTTGTATTCATCTAAAGTGTTCTTCATTTAGAAAGAACAAGTTTGTATCAATTGTAAAAATTGAGAGAGTTGTGCTGAGTACTCGATTTTAAGTACTCAGCGGTAGAGAATCTGAGTTTTTGGTTATAGCGCTCAGTAGGAGTTGAGTAGACGAATAGAGGAAGGTACTCTTGCATATTCAACTGCCTTGTAAACGGTTTGTGCTCTACCTTTAAAGATCTTAGTATTGGATTGAAAAATCCCGGAGGGATTCTAGGGACTGGACGTAGGCGGAGAGGCCGAACCAGGATAAATCTGGCTGAGTAATTTCTAACCCTCCTTCTCAATATATTTGTATGTGTTGCTTAATTAAATTGCTCAGGATATAAATTGTAAAAGCTGACACTGAGTAATCTTGGTGCTGAGTTGGAAGCTGACCTCAAGTGTTAATTCCCAACTCACAAGTAAAACAATTCTAGTCAGCATCGGACTAAAGCTGTCTTACATCTCTCGCCCGTGCTGACCTAACTTAAGTTAAGTAACTTAAAGAATCAATTAAGTCAGCATAATTAAGCGAAAAAGTTACATTAGTTCCTAACCCCCCCCCCCCTTAGAACTAATCACACGGGACCAATAGTATCTGGATGGTACTGTTTCAAGTTGCTGACATGGAACACTTGGTGGAATGACATCCATTGTGGGAGATCCAGTTTGTAGGCTACGGCTCCCACTTTAGCTAGGGCCGGGAGAGGTCCCTCATACTTTCTGATAAGTCTTCTATCTCTGTTACGTAGGCAACGAAGTTGTTCAAGTCGAAGTTTGAGCAGGACCATGTCTTCCACTTGGAACTCTTATGAATGTCGGCTTGTATCCGCCCATTTCTTCATCCTTCTTGATGCTTTCGTCAAATGCGCTTTAGCAATATCCTCGTTCTGTTTCCACTCCTTGATGAATAAGTATGCTTTTGGATTCTTGCATGTATATGGTATGTCAACTGAATGAGGCACCAACGGCTATTGACCTGTACCAATTTCAAAAGGCGATTTATTAGTAGCAGAACTTTTCTAGCTATTAAAGTAGAATTGCGCCACATCCATCAAGGAAGGCCAATTTCGTTGACTGGCATTGACAAAGTGGTGAAGGTACTCTTCCAACATGCTGTTAAATCTTTCTGTTTGACCATCAGTCTGAGGGTGATAACTAGTGGACATGTTGAGGCTCGACCCTAAGAGTCCAAATAATTCAGCCCAAAAACTTCCCATAAACCAGCCATCTTTGTCATTGACAATACTCTTTGGGATTCCCCAATATTTGACTACCTACTTGAAGAAAGCCTGTGCAGTCACTTCTACGGTCAAGTACTTTGGCATCAAAATGAAGGCTCCATATTTGGAAAACCTGTCAACCACCATCAAGATGGAGTCAAAGTCGCCCACTCGAGGGAGGCTGGAGATGAAGTCGAGGGAGACACTTTCCCACGGTCGGCCTGGTACTGGTAGAGGTTGCAACAGTCTTGCAGGTTTCTTTCTTTCAGCCTTATCTTACTGGAAAATTAGGCAGGTTTTTGTATATTCTCTCACATCATCTTCCATCCTTGGCCAGTAATAATTTCGTTGGAGGAAAGCTAGTATGTGATGCCACCTGGATGGCCTGCCCATAGTGTGTCATGACATTCCTTAAATGTCTTCCTCAGATTAGTAGTAGTTGGTACATAAACCCTTTCCTTGATTGTTATTAACAAGTCGTCGCTCATCCAAAAATGTCTGGTTATCCCTTACTTTGCTAGATTGATGATAGCAGTTGCATGAAGATCTTTCTGTAGGTTTTCTCAGGTCTGTTATCGTAGTGGGGATGATAGTTGACTACTGGATAGAGAGGCTATTCTTGTCAACTCTAACTTCTGACTTAATGCAACTGCACCTTAGTTTATTTTCCCTGAGTGATACTCCAGTACAAAGTTGAATTCTGCTGCCAAGCTTTGCCATCGTGCCTTTTTGGATGTCAATCCCTGTTGGGTCAGAAAATGACTAATCACTGAGTTGTCTGTCTTCACCATGAACCTGGATAGGGCTGGGCACAGTTCGGTCCAAGTCGGGGATTCATGAATCTCCAGTATTGGATTGAAATTCGGAGATTAATAAAAGGAAATCTCCAGGATTGGATTGAAAGAATAAATCTCCAGAATTGAATTGCCCCAAAATTTCGGTCCAGTCCAGTTCGGGGATTCGGAGATTCGGTCCCGGTCCAGTCCAATATAATTTTTTGGTGATTCGGATAAATATCTAATAGTTTAAGTCCTAAAAAATAAATTAAAAATTTAATTTACAAAATTTTATTATCTTATATAACTTGAAATAAATGATATTTTTTTAGGAAGTAAACAACATTCATTAAAAGTTACAATAGACAACAAGGCTAAAAAAAACCCACAAAATCAAAGTTACAAAATAACAAATCCATAAAAACAAACAACATTTAATCTCTATTCTTTTCTTCAGTGATATTTCACAATCACTTGAAGAACAAAATGACATTGACAATTATGAATTCTTAACAAATGATCAACAATCTGCTTTTAATAGAAAAGTTGTCCACTTTCTAATTATTCACTGAAGATTTGGATGATCAAATTTCTTTGATTCTTGGTTATCTGACTAAGGGCGGATGGGGTGGGCCAAGATAGCTGCATTTCTATAGGTTCAATTCATCAATGTCGGTATCTCAGTCATAGATTGATGTTGTCCTCCCTTGGCAGATTAAGCAAAGCTTTTTTTAGCTATAAGACCCCATAATACCCGATTGAACAAGAGGTGATGAGATGGGAAATGTGGAAGTGGCTATCTAGAAAATTTTCCATGGTTGAAAAACCAGGTGAAGAAAATTTTCCTAATTGATTTTTCATGAGAGGAAGCTTCTGTGAATTAATTAAGAACTATATCTAATACCCTAACATATAAAACTTCAAACTTCAAATATAACACAGAACATATAAAACTTCAAATCTACACCATGTACACAACACAGAGTTTAGAAATTGAAATATAAAAGTTTAGAGTTTAGAAAACTTATCAGAGTTTAGATCGGTAAAAAGTGGAGGTGGCGGTGTGCAAGGTGGAGATGGCGGCGTGCGAGGTGGTGGTAGCAGCGGTGTGCGAGGTGGTAGTGGCGATGTAGTGCAGTGGAGGAGATAGAACCCTAGAAAAAAATCGAAGCAGAGAGAATAGGTAAAAGAAGCACGAGATTCTATTTTATAAAATGTTTAAAAATTTTAATATTTAAAACTTCTAATATTTGTTACTTAATTAAATGATTAACAAGAAGTAGAATTGGTTTAGATGGTTAAGGCGATTAACAATGTTCCATTTGGTTAGGTGTTTAATTCTCCATGTCTACAAGAGGTGATGAGATGGGAAATGTGGAAGTGGCTATCTAGAAAATTTTCCATGGTTGAAAAACCAGGTGAAGAAAATTTTCCTAATTGATTTTTCATGAGAGGAAGCTTCTGTGAATTAATTAAGAACTATATCTAATACCCTAACATATAAAACTTCAAACTTCAAATATAACACAGAACATATAAAACTTCAAATCTACACCATGTACACAACACAGAGTTTAGAAATTGAAATATAAAAGTTTAGAGTTTAGAAAACTTATCAGAGTTTAGATCGGTAAAAAGTGGAGGTGGCGGTGTGCAAGGTGGAGATGGCGGCGTGCGAGGTGGTGGTAGCAGCGGTGTGCGAGGTGGTAGTGGCGATGTAGTGCAGTGGAGGAGATAGAACCCTAGAAAAAAATCGAAGCAGAGAGAATAGGTAAAAGAAGCACGAGATTCTATTTTATAAAATGTTTAAAAATTTTAATATTTAAAACTTCTAATATTTGTTACTTAATTAAATGATTAACAAGAAGTAGAATTGGTTTAGATGGTTAAGGCGATTAACAATGTTCCATTTGGTTAGGTGTTTAATTCTCCATGTCTACATTTTAGGTAAATATTTTTTATTTTATTTTATAAACGGGAATTAATCGGGATAATTTTTATGACTATATAATAATGTTATACCTTATTAATAAATTATAAATTTACATTATTGTAATTAGTTTACCAAACCTTACAAAATATATAACTATATATTATATAATATTTCTCTTTATATAAAGTTAATGTATGAAATATAAATTTATTATTGCTAAACTTTCGGTTATTTCAGTTCGGTCCAATCCAATCCAATTCAATTCGGTTATTGGTCCGGTCCTGGATAAATTTCGGTCCAGTTCGGTCCAGTTCTTTGACAAAAAGTCAACGGTCTAATCCAGTTCGGTTCTCCAAAAAAAGTCAACGGTCCGGTCCAATTCCGGAGTTTTTTCCTCGGATATTCGGTCCGGTCCAGTATCTCCAGGATCCGCGCCCAGCCCTAAACCTGGATCCCAACAAATAGTGGCACCAAACTCGCAGATAATGCACGACTGCTAGTAGCTCTTTCTCATATGTAGAATATGAAGGAAAATAGGCTAACGTATGGCATCGAAAATATAAAAATTTTAACATATTTCCATAAACCCAAGATCCGTTAATCGTTATTTCATATAAAGAGGGATAGAAAGAAGTACCTTTTAGAAGTTCTATCTACCGTTGCAAACGAAGTGCCCACAACTCTTACTTCGAGTTCCCGAGCATAAAACAAAACAATCGAAGATCAAGTTAGAATTCAACCGTTTATAACAACCAAAATAGATTGTCTCTAATTAATCAACACAAGATCAAAAATAAAGAGAAAGAGATGAAAATCAATTGAACGGAAGGAAGCGGTAGATAATCTCGTCCTTATGGTGAGGGTCGAAATTCTCTCTCCCGGCTTGCTTAGTGTATTTCGAAAATTGCATATAAGGGGGTATTTATATTCTCTTGTATCTAAACCCTAGTTAGATAGAATTAGGTTACTGAATAAGAATTTAATTCGGAATATAATTCTTATTTATTATCTATAATTACATCTTAAATATAAAGATAATATTAGTAACCTTATAGGATAATAATAGGAGTAATATAATCTAATTAAAACTCCTAGCTTATTATCCTTTAATTAATTTAATTCATAATCCTAATCTAATTAGAATTTGATAAAATCAAATTAATTATTTATGTATTTTATATACATAAAATCGCCCCCTCATTAACTGGGCCTTATTGGGCTCAGTTGGGTTTCCATCAATTAATTAACATCTGTTTCTCTTTTGGGTTCCAAGTCTTATGTGTGACCCATTAGGTTCTTATTGCTTCTAGCCGTATGCAACTATTAAATTAATTTTCACAGAATTATATTTAATCTTTGCATAACGGAATGAGTATGCAAAATGTGATTGGCAAATCCGAAACATTCCCCCAGAGCTATAAGAAGACAGGTTGATTCTGTCGTTGACCTTTCCGTATTAGTTACAGTATAATTCGATCCTTTATCAACTACATCCTTGAACTGAATCTTATGACTATGGATAATGTCAAGTCACATATGTTGAAACACCTTTCCACATAATTTTGATTTGACAAAATTGTTTAAGTATAATTAAAAACATATTCTAAACACACTAAGTTTAAATGCTTTGATTTATTCTACTAATGTGTTTGTTCAATGTTGAGTTAAAATTGCTTATAAGACATAAGGATTAAAAGGCCCAAGCTCAATACAAGAGTCAAAGCCCAAGTCAAACGGTTCAAGATAACTCGGCCCGCGTATGTCAAAACGTTGTCGTTATGGACAAAACGCAACTCAGCGGAAGAAGGATCTAAAAGACCTTCAGGGAACAACTTCGGAACGAAGCTGCTGAGTTGATTCGACAAAGCGTACAAGACAGCAGCTGGCTAAGGAAAACTTCCAGACAAAGTGTTTCCACTTTGGGTAAAGTTCAGATGACACAGTATGCTGTCCAGTTGACTTTACCATAAAAGGAGAGACACTCTGCCGAGCTGACCAAAAGCTGACCGAGGACAGAAGATACTCAAATCTGATTGGCCGAGAGCTCTGAGCAAGTCAGGATGACAACGACAGGAAGCCGTTTCCCTCCAACGGTTATTTTGAAATTCGAAATGACCGATGCCTCAAGACGTCTCTATAAATAGTGCCATCAGAAGCTTCATTCACCACAGAACTTGATCAAGCCATTACGCTAACCAAATTTCTACGCAAGTTCTGCAAGCAAAAAGAAAAGCAATCTTACACTAAATTTCATATCTTTTGTGTAAAAGTCTAGAGTGATTATTCAATCATCTAAGGTGTCTTAGCAATCATTGTTTAGGACAAACACTTATCATTTCTAGAGATTAGAAAGCAGAGGCTGAGTACTCGGTTATAGTACTTAGCGAGAGATTAGGATTGAGTAGAGGTATAGAGGAAGGTACTCTTGTTATACTCAGTTGCTAAGATTGTAAAAGGTTTGAGGCTCTACCTTTAAAGAGCTCAGTAGACGATTTGAAAGCTCGGAACGTGTTCTGGGGACAGGACGCAGGCTTAGAAGCCGAACCTAGATAAATTTGCTGAGTAACGCATTTCTTACCTTAAACTCCTTATATATATTGCTTGCTTAAATAACCAAAAACTAACCAAGTAAAGAGGTCAAGCTGAGTTGTGCGCATCAAACATCTGAGCTCAGGAATAGACTCTAAGTGCTATCTCCTTACTCAAGTTAAGAAACTGACCTAGTCACCAGTTGACTAAGCCAGTGTCTTGCTGTTTACTCAGCGCCGCTGTTAAAACCTTTTCTCCTAAGAAAAGAAGTCTGCCCTAAATTAAGAAAAAGTTTAAATAGTTCCTAACCCCCCCTTGGAACTATACTTGTAACGTTATAAGGGACCAACAAGTGGTATCAGAGCCTAAAAGCTCACTGTAAAAGGTTTAACAACCTTGAGCTGATCCCCACTATGAGCGAAAATAGTACTCGGTTTCTCCCAGGAAACCAAACAACTCAGATATTGCCTGAGGGGCTGTCCATCACTCGGCCTCCCCTATTCTTCGGGTCTAACTATACCTTCTGGAAGAATAGGATGAAAAATTTCATTCAGGCTACAAATATGAGTGCCTGGCTATCTATAGTGCAAGGCCCATTTGTACCTGTCGAAGTTGTGGCTGGCGAAACAGTTGTAAAAGCTGAGGCCAAATGGACAGAGAATGATCTCAAGAAGCTTCAAAATCACGCTTCGGCTATTAATATGCTTCACTGTGCGCTCGATGCTGCAGAATATAATAAAATTTCAGGTTGTGAGTCAGCGCAAGAGATCTGGAAGAAGCTGGAGGTCACCTACGAAGGAACCAATAAAGTAAAAGAGTCCAAGGTGAACCAGCAGATGAGACTATACGAGCTGTTCGAGATGCACAATGATGAGAACATATCTGACATGAATGCAAGGTTTACCAACATCATAAATGAGCTCAAGAGACTTGGGAAGATCTTCACTGAGGAAGAACAAGTCAAAAAGATACTCAGGAGTCTTCCTAAAGACTGGCAAGCAAAGAAGACCGCTGTTGAGGAAGCTCATAACTTAACCACCTACAAATATGATGAACTCATCGGCTCGTTGCTGACCCATGAGATATCAATGAAAAACTTCGAGGTGAAGGAAAAGTCTGAAGACAAGAAGCAGAAATCTCTTGTCATGAAAGCTGACTCCACTGATGGGAGCTCAACAGATGATGAAGAAATGGCTATGTTCATAAGGAAGATGAAAAGGCTGTTCAGGAAAAATGACAAATATTCTAAGAAGCCTTACAGAAAGTTTGATAAGTATAAAGCTGAGTCCAGCGACAGCAAATACAAGAAAGACAACTCAAAGGCTATTACATGCTTTGAATGTCATCAAACTGGCCACATAAAGTCAAGCTGCCCCACGCTGAGGAAAGATAAGAAGAACGGCAAAAAGGCAATGGTGGCTACATGGAGCGACAGTGATGAGTCTTCATCAACAGAAGCTGAGGCCACCGAGTCAGCGAAGATATGCTTTATGGCTGACGAACTTGCTGAGCCGTGCGTCTCTAAGCATACTGACCCCTCCGTTGCATCTGACGATGATGAGCAATCAAATGAGGTAAGCCTGAGATGTGCTGAGAAGTCAAAGATGTGGTATATTGACAGCGCATGCTCGAGGCATATGACTGGTGATGAAACTCAGTTCATCACGTTTGAGCGTAAATGAGGAGGAAGTGTAAGTTTTGGAGACAACAAAAAGGGTAAGATAGTAGGGTCAGGAACCATCGGAGGTAATCCTACTATTGAGTCAGTCTCCCTAGTCAGCGGACTCAAATATAACTTACTCAGCGTAGCTCAGCTATGTGACAATGGGAGAAAAGTTATATTTGATGCTACTGGATGTAAAATATACGAGGGTAAATCAAATGAGCTAATTTTAACTGCCCCTCGCATAGATAATGTCTTTATGCTAGACTTAGAGAAAAAGTTTTCAAAAACTGTATGCTTAGTATCAAAGGAAGAAAATTCCTGGCTATGGCACAGGAGACTTGGTCATGTAAGCATGGACCTCCTGGCCAAATTAGCAAGAAAGCAATTGGTTGAGGGACTGCCTGAACTTAAATTTGAAAAAGATCAATTATGCCACGCTTGCCAAGCTGGAAAACAAACCAAACAATCTTTTCATAGCAAAAATATTGTCTCAACTAAGCGTCCGTTAGAATTACTACACTTGGATCTCTTCTGTCCAGTCCAGCCGCTGAGTCTGGGTGGAAGAAGATTTTCCTTGGTCATTGTAGATGACTTCTCTCGGTACACTTGGGTCATCTTGCTGAGTAGCAAGGATGAGACCTTTGAGACATTTTCAAATTTGGTTAGAAAAATTGAAAATGATAAAGACCTAAAATTGGCTCACATCCGAAGTGATAATGGTGGAGAATTCAAAAACCAAAAGTTTGTTGAATTCTGTGAAGCCAGCGGCATTGACCACAATTTTTCTGCTCCTAGAACACCTCAACAAAATGGGGTTGTTGAAAGGAAGAACAGAACTCTGGTTGAAATAGCCAGGACAATGCTGGATGAGCATAGGCTTCCAAAGTATTTTTGGGGAGAGGCTGTTAACACAGCGTGCTATATTCTTAATAGGGCTCTAGTTAGACCTATATTAAAGAAAACCCCCTATGAACTTTGGAAAGGACGAAAGCCCAACATTGGATACTTTCGTGCCTTTGGCTGTAAATGTTTTATTTTGAATACCAAAGATAGCTTAGCAAAGTTTGACTCAAAAGTTGATGAGGCTATCTTTTTAGGCTACTCAACAAACAGCAAAGCATACAGAGTTTTCAATAAACAAACTCAAGTTTTAGAAGAGTCAGTACATGTTGAGTTCGACGAGACTAACCCTGCAGGTAGATACCAGCCACTGACCGAGGATGATCCACACTCAGTAACCGCTGACCAAGAACCAGCTGCTGAGTCATTTACTAAAAGTCTGACCAAGAGTAAGAGTGAACCTAAGATTGTTTTCACTGACCAGTCTACTTCTGCAGAGATTGTTGAAACACAGACAGCACAAGACATAAATCTACCTAAAGAGATAAGGATACCAAGAGGGCACTCAGAGAGTGCAATCCTTGATTCTGCTGGGAATACCCTAATGACGAGGAATCAACTCAGGAGGTACCTCATTAATGTAGCCTTCATCTCAGTTCAGGAACCTAAGAACTTCGCTGATGCTGAGGAAGATGAATTCTGGATGAGCACAATGCAAGAGGAACTCGACCAATTCAGAAGAAACGATGTATGGGAGCTAGTGCCACATCCAAAGAGTCAGAAGACCATTGGAACAAGATGGGTCTTCCGCAACAAACTGGATGAACAAGGAAATGTAGTCAGGAACAAAGCAAGGCTTGTAGCTCAGGGCTACAGTCAGCAAGAAGGCATTGACTACGGTGAGACCTTTGCCCTAGTGGCAAGGCTAGAAGCTATTAGGATCTTATGTGCATATGCATCTTACATGAACTTTAAATTATTCCAAATGGATGTTAAGAGTGCATTTCTTAATGGAGTTATAAACGAGGAAGTTTATGTTAATCAACCTCTAGGGTTTGAGGATCCAAAATTCCCAAACCATGTTTATAAACTCAAAAAGGCTCTGTACGGCCTCAAGCAAGCACCACGTGCTTGGTATGAGAGGCTGACCAGTTTCCTGCTGACTAGAAATTATGTCAGGGGCAAAACTGATACAACCTTATTCATTAAGAGAAAGGGTAAAGATACCCTGCTGGCTCAAATTTATGTTGATGATATAATATTTGGTGCAACTAACGAATCAATGTGTAAGGAATTTAGCAAACAAATACAGACTGAGTTTGAAATGTCGATGATGGGAGAACTCAACTTCTTCCTCGGACTTCAAATAAAACAAGGAAAGAATGGCATCTTCATTAGTCAAGCTAAATATGCCAAGTAGATATTAAAGAAATATGACTTGGAAAATTGCAAGCCAATATCCACTCCTATGGGCACTGACACTGTCCTCTGCACTGACGAGAATGGTAAGTCAGTAGACAGCAAATTGTATCGAGGTATGATAGGCTCTCTACTTTACTTAACAGCCAGTAGACCAGACATTCAGTTCTTAGTATGCTATTGTGCTAGATATCAATCTAACCCTAAGGAATCTCATTACATAGCTGTAAAAAGAATCCTTAGATACGTGCAAAGCTCAGTGAACGCAGGTTTATGGTATCCCAACACACATGGCTTTACACTCGTTGGATACACTGACGCTGACTATGGTCGAGACAAGCTAGAACGAAAAAGCACCTCTGGAGGATGTCATTTCTTAGGAAGCTGTCTTGTATCTTGGTTCAGCAAGAAGCAGGCGTCAGTAGCCTTGTCTACCACTGAAGCTGAGTACATTGCTGCTGGTCACTGTGTTGCTCAAGTCCTATGGATTAAGCAACAGCTTGAAGACTATGGTGTTCAAACAAAGACAATTGAGGTCAAATGCGACAACAAAAGTGCAATTGATCTATCAAAGAACCCAATTCAACACAGCAGAATGAAGCATGTCAGCATAAGGCATCACTTCATTAGAGACCATGTACTCAAAGGTGAGATAAAGCTGACCTACGTCCCAACGGATGAGCAGCTTGCGGATATCTTCACAAAGCCACTGGCTTGTGAACAGTTCAGCATACTGAGAGAAGCCATTGGTATGTTTAATCCTCTTCAGTAAATTCTTGTTCTAAAATGTAAATTTATGCTGAGTGAATTACTATGCTGAATGATTTATGCAAATGCATGCTGAGTGATTGTTATGCTGAGTACTTAACACAAAATACACATCAATACTGAGTCAATATGCACACCGAGTAGTAATCTTAAACTGAGAAATCATCCTTTCATATACTACTGACCACTCAGAATCCAAAACGCTTAGTATTCTAAACGCTGAGTGTTAGATCCGTTGCACTTAATGCTTAAGCACGCGAACAGCCACCTAGGATGACGTACGCGCCGAATGTGTCATAAATGCCAGGATCTTTGTCGGTTGACAATCCCAAGGCAAAACTGACATATGGATTCGATAAGATCCACTCTTCACCGCTATAAATAATGGGTAAATCCCCATTCTTTATTTTCTTTACACCTACCGAATTCTAAGGCAAAGCTTTCTCTCTAAAAACTCTCAAAGCTTCCCAAACTTGTTCTGAAACTATGACTAAAGTTTCCGTCAACATCTCCGGTGCCGGTCACCCTAAGACCAGCTCTGATGAACCCTTCAGGCAAACTTATGTGCCTAAAACTACCAAGGTCACTACGCCGAGTAAAGGAAAAAATGGGCAAGCTACCTCCTCCAAAGAAAAACCGACCAAAACCAGAACCTATACCAAGGTCTTTGGTAACATTAGCGAATGGAAAGTGGACTTCTCACGATGGGTCTCTGAGTCCTTCGTAACTTCCGAGCAACCCTTCTGCGAATGGATATCGCAAAATGGATGGACCGAGCTGTTCTCTATTAGGGATCACACTTATCCTGACCTAGTAAGGGAGTTCTACCACAATCTCCGTGTTGCTGATGACAACCAGGACTATCTGGCAACTGTGGTAAGAGAAAAGACCATTTTCATAAACCCTAACTATCTGGCAAACTTGCTGAAGTTGAAAAATGAAGGAACAAAGCTGAGAAGCTCTGGAGATCATGACGGTACTGGGTACGAAGTCACCTTCTGTAAACCTGAAGGCCACTTAGGAGAAGTCTCCCAGTTCCTTTATGGGTCAGCACCAAAAGATGGCTCACTATCTGCTGACCTACTTCATTTATCCTAAGATCAACTGCACCACCTCAGCAACGAACTTTGAGCAATACTTCATATGGCATATGCTGACATACAAACCGATCAACATGCTAGTATTCCTGATTGTTGGGTTCCTACGAAGCACTAGAACTCTAAGGCTGGGCTCGCTCATCACCAGGATCCTCATTGATCATCAAATAGACCTAACTGATGAAGTTAAAGCTAGAGGATCTGAAATCACAGCAGCTTCGCTGAGGGCTTTGAAGTTCAATCAGCCTCTGAAGAAAGGAAAAACTGCTGCTGCTGGTGAACAACAAGCTGAGGAAACAGCTGTCCCTAAGAAAGGGAGAAGAACTAAGGCTCCAGCTGCCCGCAAGAGGAAAGCTGTTGAGACCCCTTCAAAGAAGGCTGAGCCTAAGGCAAAGAAGCCTAAGTCAGTTGCTGAACCAGGTCAGGAGAGACCTAAGTCAGCTGAGAAAAGGAGCAGGCAAGATGAGCCTGAAATTGAGGAAAGACAAGTTGCTGATGAGCAACCTTAAAAGAAGCAGAAGTCTTCTTCACTGACTCCAATTGATGCTATCCCTACTGACGTCATTGTTCCTGGTGACTCTCACTACTCACAGTGTCTAGGAACTGTAGCTGAGCATCAAGAAGATGAGGTGCATTTGGACGATCAGTTCATTGCACAAGTTGAGGAAGAGCTAGATGGTGACAGTTCAGAAGATGACGAAGAAGAAGAGGCCAGCGGTCAGGATGACGGTGAGGACAATGAGGAAACAACCAGTGAGGTTGAAGCTGAGCAAGCCAATACTGAGTTAGCTGCTCGAGAAGAACAAGAACATGACCAACACAATGTTGATCAAGTACAAGAACAAGCTGACCAGCTTAATACTGATCAAGAAGAAACTTCTCCATCTCACTCAGGAGAGTCTATCCAAGCTGACACTCCTCCTCCTCGCAGAAGAAGATTGGTTAAGGCAGGTCAGACGGCAGTCAGTGACATTCCTGTTCAACAACCAACCCTTCCTGACTTTGTTATTCAGAAGCCAACCAAGGACCCTTCTGCACTTAAGCTGAAATTTTTCAGAAAGCAACCATCCTCTACTCCACCGGCTTCTCTAGAAAAGCAAGCCTCTGTTTCTTCACTAAAGGAACATGCCGACTTGAATGCTTCCGCAAATTCTACGAGTCAAGTGGAATCAATTCCCATCGATGCTGTCAATCCAAGTCTTGTGCTGACTCAGAACATTCCTGCCTCAGTTAGCACCGACAGCATCCGGATTACTTCTTCTCCAATCAACACCTCTGCCGATCAATCAGTTCTACCTAAAACACAAGTGCAGATTGGAAACTCACTTCCAGTCACTGACCACGTCATTCCCTTGACTCCTCTTCCAACCGGTCATACTGATGTCACTGGACAACTTAATGAAGGCTCTCGAACCTACTTAAATGCCACTGAGTCTGGCAAAAGAATAATCGACTCAGTGCAAGCATTGATCAAAGACCTTCAACAAACTACTCCTCCTGCTGCTGGGTCTTCCACTATTGAGACAACTCAGCTTTCCCAAGTCACTCAGCTTCTCAACGAAGTTAAGGGATTCAAGGATTTGCTGAATGTCATCATTACCTTTCAAGCACAGCAAGCTAAGCAGGATTCCATTGCAAAGCTGGATGAGATCCAGCTGACAACAGTTCAACATCTCAACGCTCTTCAAGAACAAGTTCAGACTTTGTCAGGTGCGAACACACGCTATGCTACTTCTGATGAAGTTAAAATGCTCTTTGCTCAGCTTCACACCGAGCAAATCAAAACCAATGAGCAAATGGTCTCCTATTCTCAGTGCTCAGTGGAGCAAATTGGTGAGGCCGTTCGATTGCTGAATCTGAACAAGCAAGAGATGGATACTGACGCTATGAAGCAAAATGAAATGTTTTCTATCACCAGACAAACCTTCAACCACATACGTCACAGCAATGTTCAGCGTCAATACTATGACACCTACTTACTCAAAACATTCCATCAAGTCATTGCTGGTCTGACCGATGCACTTACATGGATAGGAAAATCTCAAGCCTTCACAGTCAGCATGATCAGCTCTGCTGAGCTTAATATACTCGCCGAGGTCTCAGATAATGGAGTGGCTATTTTTGATGGTGTCAATGAAAGCGTCGATAGACTTAAAGCGCTGTCCATATAACTGACCAGAGCCCTCTTAACCGACGCCTTCAGGATTCCTCCTCCCGATGCTGACAAAACGGGGGAGAAAGAACAAGGGAGAACACAGCATGACTCTAGTCAGTCCAAACAGAAGAGAAAGAAATAGATATAGGCTAGCTCAGTATAGGCTAAGTATGTAGTCTCTATGCCTATCTTGAACTTTTGTTTGTAAACGCTGACTACCTATATTAAATATCAATACTTGCATCTTCTGCTCAAACCATGAGTTATGAATTATCTTTATACGATGCTGTGTATCATGTCATTATGTATCTTCAATTGAAATCAGCTATGTTTAATGCTTATAAAATTTATTGATTGAACCAAATGCTGATAACATGTTTGACATTGACCTATATGATTATAAAACATTGTCTTATAAAACTCATTGAACAACAAATTACTCAGCGCTCTCTGAATGTTAAAACCTTCCGCTTAATACTCAGTCAAATGGAATATGTTACATGAGCTGACCTATATCTGAAAACTGACCTTAGACTTACTCGATTAAACCTTTAAATGTTTAGAGTAAAACTAAGTCAGTAGCTCAACCCTTACGGGGGAGGTTGCTAAGTTATATTAGGTCAACTATCATGGGGGAGCTCAATACTGAGTTCCTCGCTGAATAGTTTTGCCAACATCAAAATGGGGGAGTTTGTTGAAACACCTTTCCACATAATTTTGATTTGACAAAATTGTTTAAGTATAATTAAAAACATATTCTAAACACACTAAGTTTAAATGCTTTGATTTATTCTACTAATGTGTTTGTTCAATGTTGAGTTAAAATTGCTTATAAGACATAAGGATTAAAAGGCCCAAGCTCAATACAAGAGTCAAAGCCCAAGTCAAACGGTTCAAGACAACTCGGCCCGCGTATGTCAAAACGTTGTCGTTATGGACAAAACGCAACTCAGCGGAAGAAGGATCTAGAAGACCTTCAGGGAACAACTTCGGAACGAAGCTGCTGAGTTGATTCGACAAAGCGTACAAGACAGCAGCTGGCTAAGGAAAACTTCCAGACAAAGTGTTTCCACTTTGGGTAAAGTTCAGACGACACAGTATGCTGTCCAGTTGACTTTACCATAAAAGGAGAGACACTCTGTCAAGCTGACCAAAAGCTGACTGAAGATAGAAGATACTCAAATCTGTTGGCCGAGAGCTCTGAGCAAGTCAGGATGACAACGACAGGAAGCCGTTTCCCTCCAACGGTTATTTCGAAATTCGAAATGACCGATGCCTCAAGACGTCTCTATAAATAGTGCCATCAGAAGCTTCATTCACCACAGAACGTGATCAAGCCATTACGCTGACCAAATTTCTACGCAAGTTCTGCAAGCAAAAAGCAAAGCAATCTTACACTAAATTTCATATCTTTTGTGTAAAAGTCTAGAGTGATTATTCAATCATCTAAGGTGTCTTAGCAATCATTGTTTAGGACAAACACTTTCTAGAGATTAGAAAGGAGAGGCTGAGTACTCGGTTATAGTACTCAGCGAGAGATTAGGATTGAGTAGAGGTATAGAGGAAGGTACTCTTGTTATACTCAGTTGCTAAGATTGTAAAAGGTTTGAGGCTCTACCTTTAAAGAGCTCAGTAGATGATTCGAAAGCTCGGAACGTGTTCCGAAGACAGGACGTAGGCTTAGAAGTCGAACCTGGATAAATCTGCTCAGTAACGCATTTCTTACCTTAAACTCCTTATATATATTGCTTGCTTAAATAACCAAAAACTGACCAAGTAAAGAGGTCAAGCTGAGTTGTGCGCATCAAACATCTGAGATCAGGAATAGACTCTAAGTGTTATCTCCTGACTCAAGTTAAGAAACTGACCTAGTCACCAGTTGACTAAGCCAGTGTCTTGCTGTTTACTCAGCGCCGCTGTTAAAACCTTTTCTCCTAAGAAAGGAAGTTTGCCCTAAATTAAGAAAAAGTTTAAATAGTTCCTACCCCCCCCCTTGGAACTATACTTGTAACGTTATAAGGGACCAACAACATATAGCGAGATGTTCGTTTTACTTGTACAGGTCGAGTCAACTCCAATTAGATAGGTTAAGAGAAATCTATATTTCAATCTTAAGCTATCACCTTGCAAGGATTTAGAGTCAAGTCTTCCACAAGCGATCCATGGACGTATCTCCCATTTATCGGGAGTGACAAATGCTCAATCCAATGTATAACTATCCTGCAATTACTTCCTGTGATACCCAACGTCTGCCGTTCACACCCCAGAGTC
The DNA here is from genome assembly GCF_963576675.1 of Euphorbia lathyris. Taxonomy (NCBI): domain Eukaryota; kingdom Viridiplantae; phylum Streptophyta; class Magnoliopsida; order Malpighiales; family Euphorbiaceae; genus Euphorbia; species Euphorbia lathyris. Next base: position 6,020,545 of record NC_088918.1, read on the forward strand.
ATCTCTGTTAGGGATCGTGTTACAACAGGATCAAAGCGTCACATTCCGTAATCCAGAATTACTAATTAACATTCCTTTGAGTCTGAGGATTACTTATACCTATTAATACCAATGAGATGAACATGTGACAAGGATGAATCTACCCATCCAGTTATCTCAAGTCGGGTCCCCAATCCTAATGAACTCCTTTTCATTGGATCCACGTAACTGTCCAGATATCTGTATATATGAAGCTTGTGAGATCAGCTTTCTGTCGCTACAGAAGACATTGTTACATGCAAGTCTCAACAGTGATATGTCAATCCTAAACATATTACTTGACTTGGGGTGGTTTTTAAGTTTATTAGTTTATTATAAAGTTTCGTCTCACTTCATGCTTGTATGAATACTTTATAATCACTTTAAACAAACTTACGGATTTCCTTTTATTAGACTTTATTTAGTTCTTAAAAGGGATTGGCTTTATATAGTTATGAAACCATATCTCATTAAAACAAATTATATAAAGAACACTTCATTTACATTAAGTTTGTATCCTAGAACAATTGTCTATAAGACACTAAACCCCAACATACTCCCACTTGGACTAAAGCCAATTGTTTCTACAACTTATCCCAGTAGAAGTTAGATGACAATCATGTACTTTTTGGGTTAGGGGCTTTGTCAACGGATCTGCAACGTTGTCCTCAGTAGGTACTCTTTCTATTCTCACATCTCCTCTTGCCACAATTTCTCTTACAATGTGGTATCGCTTCAGGTAATGCTTGGATGCATTATGAGACCGTGGTTCCTTTGCTTGCGCAATGGCTCCATTGTTATCACAGTACAGTGTAATGGGATTTACAATGTCAGACACCACACCAAGTTCAGTAATGAACTTCTTAATCCAAACCGCTTCCTTTTGCTGCTTCCGCAGCAGCGATATACTCTGACTCGGTCGTAGAGAAAGCTACGCTTCCTTGCTTGGAACTATTCCAGCTGACCGTGCCCCCATTCAAGATAAACAGGTATCCTGATTGGGATTTAAAATCGTTCTCATCTGTGAGATGATTGGCATCTGAAAATCCTTCTATTTTCAGATCCCCTTCTCCGTACACTAGGAACATGTCTTTAGTCCTTCTCAAGTACTTAAGAATGTTTTTGACGGCATTCCAGTGCTCGTCTCCTGAATTACCTTGGTAACGACTCGTTATACTTAACGCGAACGCTACATCAGGTCTAGTGCATAGCATAGCATACATAATCGAACCGATTGCGCTGGCGTATGGGACTACAGCCATGCGCTTCTTATCATCTTCGGTTTTAGGACATTGATGATTGTTTAACTTTACTCCATGTATCATGGGTAAGTTACCTCGTTTCGATTCAAGCATGCTAAACCGCTTTAGCACCTTTTCGATGTATATAGCCTGTGAAAGACCAAGCAGTCTTCTTGATCTATCTCTGTAGATCTTTATACCAAGTATATAAGCTGCTTCACCAATGTCTTTCATGGAGAAGTTACCTGATAACCATACTTTTACCGACTGTAGTAGAGCTATGTCATTTCCCATTAATAATATATCGTCCACATATAATATCAGAAATGCAACTGAGCTCCCACTTGCTTTCTTGTAAATGCAAGCTTCTTCACAATTTTGTTCAAAACCAAATTGTTTTATGGTTTCGTCAAAACGCTTGTTCCAGCTTCTTGATGCTTGCTTGAGTCCATAAATGGATCTCTGTAGTTTGCAAACCTTGTTTGCATCCTTTGATATGAAACCTTCAGGTTGCATCATATATACATCCTCAAGCAGGTTTCCATTTAGGAAAGCTGTTTTCACATCCATTTGCCAAATCTCGTAATCGTAGTGAGCGGCAATAGCAAGCATTATTCTGATTGATTTGGACATAGCCACAGGAGAGAAAGTTTCGTCATAATCAATTCCTTGCTTCTGATGATATCCTTTCGCTACTAACCTAGCTTTGTAGGTGCTAACCTTTCCATCCATGTTTGTCTTCTTTTTGAAGATCCACCTGCACCCGATGGGTTTTATCCCTTCGGGTGGATCAACCAAAGTCCACACTTGGTTGGTGTACATGGAATCCATGGCCTCGAGCCATGCTTTAGAATCTGGACTGGTAAGAGCCTCTTCGTAGTTTTCGGGTTCGTCGTCTAACACGGGAACCTCATCATCATCTCCCACTAGAAAACCATATCTAATTGGGAGTTCATGAACTCTTTGTGATCTACGAATGGGTGGCACTTGAGTCTCATATAATGGGACTGCTTCGGGTTCCTCAACCGCCTCTGTTGTTTCAGTCGGTGTTTCTTGTTCTTGAACTTCATCAAGTTCAATCATGCTTCCCTTTTCTGTTTCTTCGAGAAACTCTTTCTCTAAGAAGGTTGCGTGCTTGGATACTATTACTTTCTGATAATCTGGATGATAGAAGTAATATCCCATAGTTTCCTTAGGGTATCCAATGAAGAAACACTTATCAGATTTAGAATCTAGTTTGTCTAACGCTATGCGTTTGACAAATGCTGAACAACCCCATACTCTCATGAATGAGAATACGGGTTTCCTACCAACGAACAATTCATATGGTGTGGAACTAGTGGATTTAGTTGGTACTCGATTTAGGGTGAAGAGGGCGGTTTCTAAGGCATAGCCCCATAATGTTTTTGGAAGTAATGCTATGCTCATCATGGATCGTACCATATCTAGTAAGGTACGGTTCCTCCTCTCGGATACACCATTGTGTTGTGGTGTATAGGGAGGTGTCCATTGTGAGCATATCCCACATTCAGTTAGATAATTCAGAAAATCATCTGAAAGATATTCGCCACCTCGATCGGATCGAAGTATCTTTATTTTCTTTCCTAATTGATTTTCTACTTCATTCTTGAAGCATTTGAATTTCTCAAAAGCTTCGGACTTGTGCTTCATCAAGTAGATATAACCATATCGGGTATGGTCGTCTATGAAGCTTATGAAGTATCTGAATCCTCCTCTTGCTTGGATTGACATAGGACCGCATACATCGGAATGTATTAATCCTAGAGTGTCTGTTGTCCTCAGATGTGACTCTAGCAAGTGTACTAGATACAAGTAATAAAGTGATAAGTCAAATATCATATCCACAAGGATTGAGATCAAAATGATATGAGAAAGTCGTTGCTAAACAGAGTGTGTGTGCAAAGGTATCTTCTTAGTAGGATTGATTGTTTGAGTGTGACAGTTAAGACAAAAGTGTGCTAAAGCTATGAAGGATATGACAAATAGAAGACAGTTTAAAGGATAGAACAGGCTAGGCACTGCCGAACAGGTTATGCAAGACCTTACAACTCTCCAATGAATTTATGACATTACCAATGAAGTCAAAGTATCAGCTTTAATGCCTACTTAAGTCAACTTTCGTGTGTTCTAAGTTCCTAAGAATTACTAGAGCCAATAGCGTCCTAAAGGAACTTTCTTTCTTGCATTAAGATCAAAGCTGCATTTCCATTAAGAAAACCTTTGACACAACCATCTAACATGTCTGCTTCGAGGTTGCGAGATTGATAGAGATATCGGTGAAGATGCAAGTAGTGTCCTAACATTCATCTATCACATGCATATGTGCCGAAGCACAGAAGTAAAGATCCTCATCAACACATCATTGGCAAAATACTAAACATTCATTGAAAGAGTTATAAAACTTACATTACCGGCCCGGACTGGCCGTGCCTATTCAAAATGGATTACTCACTCATACCAAGCAGTGAGCAATTAGAAGAACTTGTTACCTTTAGAAACTCCATGGGAGCTCTCTTCTATGATTAAAGAGTGACTTTTCTCTTCTTTTCTACAATGAAAATAAACTAACCGATGATAAAACATGCCCTATCTTTCCTTTGCTACATCTATTTAAAGGAGAAAGACTAGGGCCAAAATTGGTACCCGAAAAGTACCCAAGAAAAAGAAAAATACAGATGTTAGTCAAGGTGCCGACGGCCTCGCCCGGGCGGACCGGGGGGTGGACACCTCATGGCGACGTAAGCGGTGATTGGCGTCGAAAGCAACCAATCGTGGAATCAAGCTGCTCGGCAGGACCGGAGCCTGGAGTATGGAAGAGTCGCCACCCATGAATGGGAAAATGAACACTGATCCCTTGCGGGAGACCGGTGAGGGTTCGGGAAACTTAGATACGAGCCGAGAAGGCTAGCTCCTTTCTGGAGAAAGGCTACTAGGCACCCCGACATCGCCCGGTTATGAACCACCGGCCTCCTACTCAGCGTGTTAGGCGATAACGGACTAATCGCATATTTCTTTAAGTTTAAAATTCATTTGAAACCTTTTCTTTCTCGTTTTGAAAACCGTTTTGAGCATGTCATTAAAAGCCATTTTAGTAAAGAATCACCCATTTTGCATAAATTTAAAGTATATAGGAGAGAGGGGGAGAAGAAAGAATTGATTTATTCACAGTGTGATTTAGGCTTTATGTCGTATATTACATCTACGCTAATCTCACTCCCAAAAAACGAGTTTATTTACATGGTTCGTACCTTAATCGCCGTTGAAACGATTTAGGTACGTTTCAAAACCCCGTTAATGATGTTCCCTCGAATCGCCGCTGGAACGACTCGAGCGTTTGAAAACGTTGAGCAAACAGTTTTAATCTAAAAACGTGATTAAGCATACAAGTCAATTTATTTTGTACAAAACCATTTAATTAGAAAAACAATTCCAAAACTTCATTATTCACAAAAAAACAATTTTAATTACAATGTTCGCTTAATCCGTCGTTGGAACGAATTAAGGTTTTAAAACGTGATGTTTTAGGAAACGGTTTAAAGTAATAGGAAAGCCTTTTATTTATATTAGGAACTTCTAAAAAACTTAAGTTTAAATAAGCAAATTAAAATCTCTTTTTGTGGTTTACTTTCCCCTTTTTCACTCAATTATCCTTCATTTGAATATAATAACAACAATTAGTAAATTAAATCCAAATTCACCCAACCAAAACATTTTCCATATCATATATACATATAGGAAATTTAAAAGGGGAAGAAAGATGTATATATATATATATATATATATATATATATATATATATATATATATATTTAATAGAAATGATAATTATACATATCTATACTATATATAATTACGGAAGCAGAGAGAAATGAGAAGAAATGTTTTAGAGGTCTTTTTAATGAGTTGTAAACGTAGTAAAAAATCAGATTAAAAATATTTAATTAATTAAAAATAAATATTTAATTAATTAAAAATAACAAATTTATATTTATAATATATTAAATAATTACTAGCCTATTAATTAAAATAATAAAAGAAAGTAAGAGTTACAGGAAGATGAAAAAACACAAAGCAAAGGAAATCCAAAAGTCACAAATAAACTTCTATATAAAGCATGATAGATAGTATTCCACCATTATATTCATTGGTAACGATAGATAGTATTATATTTCTAAAGGTAAATATTCGATTTTTTTCATATGTTGTAGTTATTTTGTTCTCAATTATGTTGTTGTTTTATTTTTATTAAACAATAGTTGTTATAGTTTCATCTTTCAGATTCATTTCTGTTGTTACACAGGTTCTATACCTCTCGCCATCTTATCCATGTTTTCTTTTTTATTTGTCTTTTTATTTTCCAAACTGATAGCTTCAATTGAAGAAATCCGACAGAAATAGAAGATGCATGAGCAACTAAAACCGGAAAACACAAAAGTGTCAAAAATTACAAGAAATTCTTATGTTTCTCAAGGTAATTATTCGATTTTTTTTCATATGTTGTAGTTATTTTTGTTCTCAATTGTGTTGTTGTTTTCTTTTTATTAAACAATGGTTGTTATAGTTTCATTTTTCAGAGATGAAATTCCACTTCTGTCATTACCCAGGTTCCATACCTCTCGCTACCTTATCCATGTTTTCTTTTTTATTTGTCTTTTTTTTTTCAAAATGACTAAAATAAAGATTTTGTAAATTTGTATTATTTTTTAGTATATGTTGCTAGGTGTTATCATTTCGATTGCTAACTCTTAACCAAAATTTAGATTTTCGGCTTTATATGAACTCAATTTTTGGCTTTCTCAATTGTGTTGTTGTTTTATTTTTATTAAACAATTGTTGTTATAGTTTCATCTTTAAGAGATGAAATTCCATTTATGTCGTTATCCAGATTCCACACCTCTCGCTATCTTATCCATGTTTTCTTTTTTATTTATTTATTTTTCAAAATGACTAAAATAAAGATTTTGTATATTTGCATTTTTTTTAGTATATGTTCCTATGTGTTATCGTTTTGATTGTTAACTCTAACTAAAATTTAGATTTTCGGCTTTTTATGAACTCAATTTTTAGTTTTAATTGAAGTTAGATTAATTTTTCTAATTCGGAACATGTTGAAATCCACTCATTTTTTTTTAGTTTGAGTTTAGCTAATTGATATGGATTGTATTTTTTTATTTTTATGCATTTTGGTACAAATAGATATAAAGTTTCACACGATAGTTGTTCATTGAAGTTTGAGACATATTAAATAAAATATTAAAAAGATATTGGAATATTATACTTACAATGAAGTTTATTTCAATATAAATTATGTTATATTATTATTATTATTATTATTATTATCAAGAAGTTATTTTTTTCCAATTTTCTAGACAAGGAGATTGTAAGCGTCTAATACGCTTGATAAGATGTTAATTCTTGAAGAATGTGGATTATGCTAGATACGAATTCAAAATCAAGGTAAATAAAAATAAATTTTGATGCTCAAAATCCTAAAAATGTACATTAATTATGGATATTGGGATAATTGTTTTTGCAACATTGGCTTATATAATTTTTAACTATGATATTATGGTTCGTACAAAATTGATAGTATTTCAAGAGTTTTTAACAGATGAAAATGAAATATGATTATAGGACAAATTATTGAAAAATATTAATTAAGAAAATATTATTATTTGAATCTCTTCAAATTCTCAAATGTTGAGCATAATCACTACTAGAAAATTGTCAAACTGTGACGGAATATTGGGACGGAATTATTTCCGTCACAAAATTCAGACGAATTTCCGTCACTAAACATTCCGTCAAGGCTTGAGACGAAAATTTGAGACGGAATGTAATTTTTCGTCATAATAAACTGGCGGGAGAATTCCCATGGCCATGTGTGACGAAATGCGAGACGGAAGTTATTCCGTCACAGTGTCTTGACGTTTTTAGAGACGTTTTTACCCATTCCGTCACAATGGAAAATTAGTTTTATAATACCTAACGTCTAAAATGGTGCAATTTTACTCCTAACAAATTAATTTTACCCTTAACATTGACAAGTTGGGTCAATTTCAAATATTATTATAAAACACAGATATTTTGTTCCTTATTCTGCACCCATTGCATTTGGGATCGTTTAAAAAAAATTCATATTTTCTATGATTTAATAATAGAATCAGAGATAATATTTATAAATTTGTTGAAATTTTTTGAATTTTTTTTGTCCAAATCGTACAAGACAATATATTTTTAATTTTTTCATGTCTAATTATATGTTTATGATCTGTTAATGAGTGATAAAATGACGCAGATGTGAAGTGCAGATCACAAGATTCATGATCGAAAAGATAAATTAATAAATTATCTCTAAAATTGACCGAACTTGACAATGTTATGAGTAAAATTGCTCTTAGCTACCATCGTTAGGGGTAAAATTACACTATTTTAGACGTTATGTGTAAAATTGCTCCTAACTGTAGACGTTAGGAGTATTTTTATATCTTATTCTTTATGAAAACATTGTGAAAGGATTACACATTTTCAAGTGTATAAATATAAATATAATACATAATGATAATCAAATTGAATAATTGAATCTTACCATCAAATTTTAATTAATAACTATACTATGATTTTCAAAGATATACATGGAGATGGATTGCTCAGATTTTATTGGGAATGGAAGGGGTATAAATTTGTCATTTTGAGGTTAGGGGTCTCAACCCTAATTCATTTGTGCAGCTCCACTTCCGCCGCTCAAACTCTGCTCCCATTTTTCTCTTATTTCTCTCTTTCATTTGAAGAGCAGCCAACCTCATAGCAGTCGCGCCTCTCTTCTTACCGGTGGCGGCACTCATTTTCAAACAACGAACTCCTTTTCTCGGCGGTAGTCTTCGGCACTCTCCATTTGCGTAGCCTTTTCTTCAACAGGGACCATGAATGACCAAGCCGTTCTTTTCTCCGGTCTATTTTGTTTCAAGTAAAGGTGGATCTTTCTTTTGTTTACGTTTTTTTCCTGTTTCCATTTCGTTTTTCTTTTCGGATCTAACAGTTTCGATCTTCTTTTGCTTAGGATTTGTGCTCTTTTTTATATGGCTTTAGTATGCTCCATTCCTTGACAGGCAGTGGAGGTTTTAGATCCGGTGAGATTTTCTCATTCCATTCACTGAAATAATTTTCTTTTATTTTGCATATTTTTCTTGTTTACACACAATCGCCAGATACGATGAAATTCAGTTTTGGGCATTTACACGATATTGCAAGTCCAGAATTACTATACCAATTTATCATAGTTTGTCCTGTTACCATGTAGATATTAACATTTGGTTTGTAACCCATCAATGTCTAATTATGCTAGTTTTAGTGAATGATTAAAGACTACTGAAATGTTACAGAGATGGCTAGAAAATTTTAAACATGAATGGTTATAGATGAGGTACAACCACTACAAAATACAACAATTCTCTTGTTAAAATGATAGACAATTCTCTTGTTAAAATACTAATCATCAATAGCATTATCCCATATATTATAAATATCGTGTGCATACAATCCTGTAACAGAAAAGTGAAAGTTCTACAATTACAATTTTCTTAGTGGCTTCCTCTAATTGAAGAATACCTTTTTAAGGATAATATGTAAATAGGCTTCCTAGCTAACCATTTAACTACAAGTTGGTCTTCATCTTTAAAATGTGACTTTGCTTCTAACATTTCTACTTATAGTTTGTTGACTTTGTTCCAAGTATGCTTGATTCTTCTTTGTGGGATTTCTTTCTTAGCGTCTCTGCTTGATGTTTGAACAAGGAGTATCATTATCTTTTTGCAGTCTCCATGTCGCAGACAATGAAATTCATACCATGCCTTGGGCAACAATACTTGAAAAGGTTGTACAGTTACAAAGCTCACAACAACTTTGTGTGGTCAAGGACCTCTCTGCTCATGATGTGGTTATGCGGGGAAGGAGAATTACTTGATTGGAATGCTCGACAAAGGGTACTCGCTTTCCCAATCTCCTCATGGATTCCAGGCACTGGTCCAGTGGTAAAATATGGTTCAAATGGAACTTAGTACCGGTTAACACTGATGAAGACCCTTGAATGGACCTTAAATTGGTGCATATTGCAAAGCATGTTTGATAGGTTCGATTAGTTCGCTTGACGTTCTTTATACACATATCACATTTGTTTTCTGATTGTAATTTATTCATACTGCAGAAACTTCTGTATTAGGAGAGACTTCATCTCTAATCCTGAAACACTGAAGAGAAGGCTTATGGTAGTTGGCCTTGCAATGATCCTCCTTTCACCGTTTCTGGTTATATTCATGCTTGTCTACCTCTTCCTAAGGCATGCTGAACAATTTTATAATCATCCAAGCACAGCATCATCTCGAAGATGGTCAAACTTGTCGAGATGGATTTTTAGGGAATTCAATGAGGTATAACAATATTACTTTTTTTTTTGCTTTTTTTTGTTCAGGTAAAGCATATTTTCCTTTCCTGTACTAAGTTAGTGGGTTAGTATCCACCTGAAGCTGCAGTCAAGATGTCCCTTTGTCTTTTTTTTAATCTCTCTTTATCAACATTTGGAGTGACATGGATGGGTTATAACTTCTCAGTTTTATGATAAAGGAATTCTGTTTATCTTTATTGTCAGAAGATGCCTTTCCAAAGATCATATTTTCTCGCAAGCATAATATTGTACTGAAGTAGATTGATGTAATTCTTTTTATCTCAACTGAATGTTACCAATCATTTTTAAATGAAAAGCTCGAAGCTCACTTTCTTTGGTGTACTATATTGAAGCTTTATTTCTTTACTGTGGAATTTGTGCTATTGTCTTGATAAGACTATATATTTATTTGCTTAATTAGCTCTGTTTCAGTAGTAATTGATGTCAGTTTCCTTAGTATATTCATTTCCCCCATATTGAACCCCTGAAAACTTATCAATATAAAATGGTACTGTATCGTGTTGCAGGTTGACCATTTGTTCAAGCACGGGATGAATGGCAGTATAGTAAATGCTTCAGAGTATCTCAAGCAATTTCCGACACCTATTATTTCTATTATTGCCAAGTTCATCTCTTTCGTTTCTGGAGGCTTTTCTGCTATAATGATCATTATCACATTTCTGGAGGAATCTTTATTGGAGGGCCATGTAATAGCTTATCACTCCATTGCAAAAAGATGTTACACATATTTAGGGCATGGGTTTGCTGTTGTCATACGTAGTTTTTCATGGATGCCTTTTCTAAATTTTGTAGATATTTGGTCGCACCTTGTTCTGGTATGCTGCTGTTTTTGGTACCATTACAGCCAGCAGTTGGGCTGCAGTTACAGTTATAGATGAGTTTCTTGTCCTTGATCCAAATGGAGCTATGTCTTTGGTGGTTCAACATACACATTATATGCCAAAGAGATGGCGGGGCAAAGAAAAGACAGACTGTCCGATTTTCAAAATCATGGTAATAGCAATTATGGTTCACCTCATATACCACACATCACCTGCTTGGAGGAGCTCTCGAGGCAAGATGGATAAGTCATTTTTAAGGTATATATATTCTTGTAGCATGCACTTATATTGCGTGGTTTGAAGATAAAATCACAATGTTTCGTTTTCATAGCTTTTAATTCACTTATTTATTTGCTTTTTCTTAAGGTCTTCTGCCTTGCAAAGGGACGATATAGTATGGAATAGATATATGCGTGTCTAAGTATTTTGAAGGGGCGCCATCAAATGTATTTTGGTATGCACGTTGTACATTTTGGAGGCTCAATAGGATCGAAAAGCCTTTTAGATTATTAGAATATTATGTAAGTAATTAATAGTTTTGTAATTGTATGATCTCTGTAATTGTTTATTTACATTAATATATATGATCTTTGTAATTGTTTAATGTATATGATCTTTGTAATTGTTTATTTACATTAATATATCTTAATTTAAATTATATTTACATTTAGTGTATATATGAATTATAAGATGAATATTTATTTAAATGCACTATTTATTATTAAAAAAAAATAAACATTATACTATGACGGAATTCTGTCAATAATTTTTATTTCTGACGGAATAAAGATTCTAACGTTTATTTCCGTCTTAGTAATCCGTCATAATTTTGCCACGGAAAAATGTCAGGGAAAAACGTAATGACGTTAAGACGTTTATTTCCGTCAATGACGTTAAGACGTTTATTTCCGTCACAAATTCTGTCTCCATGGTTGACGGAATTCCGTCACCAATCCGTCATTAAATCCCGTCTCAAAAAACGTAAGTAAAATTTGCGTCGATCGATATAACCACGGTTTCATTCCGTGCTAAATTCCGTCACTAAGATGATTTAGTGACGGAATCCAGCAATTAGTGACGGAAATTTTCGTCACAGTTTGATGATTTTCTAGTAGTGAATGATTCTAATTAATATAATTAATTTCAGATATTAATTATAAAACGTTTTTTTTGTACTGAGTGGTTACAATTGCGATTTAATTCTATTTAACTAAAATTAATTTATGGACTTAAGACTTCATTAAGAAAAAATAAAATGTTTAATTAATGGGCAAAAAATATTTTCACTCTCCTCTTTATACGCTTATGTCTCGACAGTCTCTCTTATTTTAAAAAAAAAAACCCGAGAGAAAAATGGTTCTCTCCTAATTATCTTTTTCGTCCCTTCATTTTTTTTTCAATTCTTTTGTTTGTTTTACTTACAAAATTCAAAAATATATAATTATTAGAAAATATTAATGAAGTCAAATAAGTGATATCCGCGAGTATGGCTGATATTCTATATAGTGAAAGAATGAAGAACAAATTGATCGAATGTCTTGATAAGATATTACGAGATGAAAATAGGAGAAATCATCATCTTAAACTGATTCAATTAGATATATTGGGTTATTGTAGCAGAATGAATAATTGAATTCGAATACTTGGTGATCATGAAATTCCATCAACCAAAATAATTATCATCAAGATGAATTTGTGACTAATTCTTACGAATTTTATTTTTTCATATGCAACATTAGAAAAGTATTGATTGTAATAGTTTATAGAATAATATATTGATGTTGCTTTCATTTTAACATAGATTGTAATTCTTTTGTATTGTAGATATAATATTTAATTTTAATTGTAGTTTAATTCAATTTTTGTTTAACCTATATTGTAATTCTTTTGTATCGTAAATATAATATTTAATTTTAATTATAGTTTAATTCAATTTTTGGTTTTTTATTATATTCTAATATATTTTTTAATTAATCTGCTATTTTATTATTATTGTTTCACAGAATATTTGGAATATGAAAATGTATTAAAATTCCTAAAAAGTACAAATCATTGAATTTTGTAAAAATAAATAAATCATTCATATTTAGTTAAAATTCTATAAAAAAAAGTAGTCAATTATTTTTAAAATTCATTTAATTTGAATTATCATTAAAAAATATATATTAATTTCAAATATACATAATATAATTTTTTTCTTAGCATGATATAAAATTATTTAAAAGTAAATATGTCAATTTATTTATTTATCTAAATTATATAAAAGTTTCATACCCCGTGCATCGCACGGGTTTTCGACTAGTATATTTAAAAGAAAAGGTAAATAATAAAGACTAGGATTAACAGATAAAAATGACACTAATATTCACAAATGATAAGAAATTAACTTTTAACCCCAAAACAACTCTTATGACAAGTATATATAGAAAATAACCCTTAATAATCCCAAAATGACAAATATGTATAGTTTAAATGAATTTAAAGGAAAATCTATATATATACTTATAATTTTATCAAATCAAATTAATGAAAAATAATATCTAAACATGTTGAATAAATATATATACAAAATAATTAAAAATAATTTGAATGCATATATTACATAATTATACATATATATACACAAAGGACCAAAAGTCTAAAAGTTGAGAAAGAAGGACCAAAATAGCATTTTTTACATTTCAGCAGCTTTACCGACGGAAATTCCGTCGGCAATCTGCCTTTGTGACAGAAAATAGAAAATTACAGAAACAGTACCTAACATTCCAGATTTGTTCAAACACTTTAAATTAGATCTATTCTATCGTTTTGGACCTCCGAACTACCCAAATAGGATCATAGTCTATAACGGAGACCCCTAAAACGATGTTTTATTTTTAAAACGTTAATTAGAAAGGCTTTTCTAAAATCTATACGTATACAACGTCGGAATTCCCGAACTACCCTCAAATGGGATCACGGTTCATATTGGGATGTTAAGACGATGTTTTTTATTTCAAAACCCAAACAAACGTTTATTTAATACGAGACGAGAATTAAATAAATACGAGAAAGTAAATAAACGTGATAAATAAATAAATAAAAACTAACAATAAAAATAAATGAACAAAATAAATAAAATAATTAAAATAAATGACACGAGTCTAGTCCTCAGATAATACCTCAAGATCGGTATTGACAGTTGAAGTCGGTTGATTCCACGACGTGATTTTCGATGTATTTTCGTGTTTTGGTAAAATATTTAACTTTTAGGAATTTCCAAATTTTTAGGAAAAAAAATATTTTTTCCCAAAAAAAATCACTTTCTCTCTCTAAAAAATGTTTTAGAGTGAGAAGCTCTCCAAATTCCCCCCTATAAATGCATGGGGATCCGTGCCTTTTATAGGCACGGATCCCAAAAAAATTTTGGGCGTAGCCCGAAGGGCGTCGGGCTACGCCCAACCAGTGTTGGGCGAACGCCCAACATCAGTTGGGCGAACGCCCAACTTCTGTTGGGCGTGCGCCCAACGTCGTTGGGCGTCCGCCCGACGGGTGTTGGGGTGCACGCCCAACGCAGGTTGGCCGCGCGCGCTCCGCTGCCGCTGGGCGTGCGCCCCGTGCTGCCGGGCGCGCGTCCAACTGCCGTCAGGCGCGCGCCGGCTGCCGCTAGGTGCTCGCCCAACGCCGCTGAGCACCCGCGAGCCGTCCACTTGACGACCGCAACCCCTACAGATCCTCTCGTGATTTTTATTGTTATTTTTGCTTTAAATTATCGGAACCGGCCGCTTCAACAGTCTTGTTATGGGTTTTCGTCACAGGTCCTCCGACTCGGTGTCTACAGTTGCCCCTACTTTCCTATTTTGACAGTGATGTGTGTGTTTTGAAAACGTTTTTTGCTAACGCAACACATGCAATGTAAATATATTAAAGTAAAAGACACGTATAGAGTAGGAGGAAGAATACCTGATCTCCATGCCGCATGCTCCGACCTTGTCTTCGATCTTTGCCTCGTCTGTCCCGTCTTTGCCTTTAAATCGGCCGCGGGCGGACGCTCTTTCTGGGGAACCTAGTCTCTAAATCGACTGCTGGTAAAATGGTTCAATAGCAACCCTGGTCTCTAGATTGACCGTAGGTAGAATGACTCAAAAGCAGCCCTGGTCAACGACGGCGGGTAAAATGGCTCAAAAGCAACCCTGGTCAACGACCGTGGGTAAAATGGCTCAAAAGCAACCCTGGTCTCTAAATCGACCGCAGGCAAAATGGCTCAAAAGCAACCCTGGTCTCTAAATCGACCGCAGGCAAAATGGCTCAAAAGCAACCCTGGTCCACGACCGCGGGTAAAAATGGCTCAAAAGCAACCCTGGTCTCTAAATCGACCGCGGGTAAAATGGCTCAAAAGCGATCCTGGTCCATGATCGCGGGTAAAAATGGCTCAAAAGCAACCCTGGTCAACGACCGTGGGTAAAATGGCGTTTGGCAGCGAATTTACCGAGAAATACACCATTCGCGGCCGCGAATCGCGTTTGGCAGCGAATTTTTTGTCTAAAATTGGACTAAATTTGCTGAAGTTACCGAGAATCCATTAATTCTCGGCCGCGGATCACTTCGTGGCTACCCAAATTCTGCATATTAACTTCATTTCGTGCATTTTCTTGATAAATCCTATCATGAACTCCTTAAAATGTTATCTGTACTTAAAAACATAAATGTAAAACATTAAATGATAAGGAAAACCAAAGGTTTATCCTTATTAATGGAAAAATAAATGAAAAATGCTTTAATTAATGGATGTTAAATTAAGAATAGGAAAGGTTTGGAACTAAAATTAATTGAAGCATTTATGTGCATGTATTAATGTAAGTTAAATGAATCTTTATTTAAGGAATTGAAACTTAGTTATTAATCATTTAATTAGTAATGAATGGATTAAGTTTGCATTTAATAAGTGCATTAGTTTAGAATTATGGAATTAAATGTTAGTTTAACCAAATAATCAAAAACAGGAAATAATGCAAAAGAGAAAGATTTTTATTGAATAGAAACATATTTACAAACAAACGAAACAAAAGCTATGCTAAAAATTCGTCCCTTTCAATCGGGATTTTCTTAGCCCTATAGCGTTCTATTTTCAACTGCACGAAGACTTGACGTTCTGGTGCAGAAAGAAAATTTGGTCCTGATCGAAATACTTGTTTCACTATACCTTCATATTCTAAAAACTCATAGTCTAGCATTGGGAAAGATTCAGCATCACTCCAAGGAACAGAAATACTTCCCTTGGTCCCTAGAATTATTCCACATACAATATTCCCGAATCCAACCTTCTTAGCCTTGGATCTAGATGCGGCAACAAGACCCTCCATCAGAATTTTTGAAGAATCAACCACGTTGCCTTGAAATATATCGCCAAGGACATAAAGATCAGATTCTTGGACGACACTACTGAACGTGCGACCGAACAGGCTGTGACTCAGAAACTTATGCAAATATAGCATAGAGTTGGAATAGAAAGACTTATTATAGGCAAGTTTTGGGTGGAAAGGCCAGATGCCGGTGAGCATTCGCCAAATATCAGTAGACGTCATATCTCTTCCATGATGACGTTTGGTAGTATCCTTCAAGGGAAAACCAAACCAAGCATGTAATTCTGGATATCCAAAAGTGAAAGTTTTGCCATCCCGACGAAAACTAAGACGCACCCGACGCTTGTTAACAAAGCGAACCGTACAGAAGAACTCTAATATCCAGTCCCCAATTATAGGAAACTTCATATCAGCAAATCTGGTCCATCCTAAACGTTCCATGTAGCGACTCATATCATCTTTAATTCCCAACTGATCGTTAAGAAAGTCATCCATGTATAGCATTCCGACAAAGAATGTGTATCGAAGCTTCAAGAAGCGCCTTCCCTCATCATGATTGAAGATGGGAAAGTTACATCCGTAACGCTCTGATATATCAACACGTTTATTGCATGAAGCAATAACTTTCTTAGATGAAGTGTTTGAGGAAGTCATGGTGTTTGGAATGATTAAGGAAGAAAGGTTCTGAACTTAGTTTCTGGATTGTTGAAATGGTAAGAAAATCAGAGATAGTTCTGATAGAGATGAAAAGAAAGTGACAGAAAACTGAACATCTAGAACCTATTTATAAGATCTTAGGACGAAAAGAGGTGTTGTTTTTGAAATGAAAAGGCATGAAACAACCCTTTTAGAAATGAAGAAACTTAACGCTTCGTTTCTGAAGAGTTGCATCTGCTGAAAAAAGGGTCAATTTTTGCATAATTTCCCCGTGTCGCGACCGAGGATGCTGACCCGCGGTCGCGACACGCTGATTTCCTTGCGGAAATCAGTTGTCAAAACTCCAAATTTCTGATCCTCTATCGAAAATCCTCATCCTCGGTAAGTTCAGAAATTTTCCTTTCAATTTGAAATCAGAATTCTCATCTGAGAATCTGAAATCCTCTACAAGTCCAGAAATTTTCCTGGCTACTAATTATACCCAAATTCTCAACTGAGAATCTGAAATCCTCTATAAGTTCAGAAATTTCTTACCTCCTTAAGAATTCTATATATGTGAATTCTCAACTGAGAATTTCAAATTCTCAACTGAGAATCACTGAATTTCTTCTAATTCTCATTAAAATTCCTAAAAATTAATTAAAATCATGACTTGTATATATTTTTCTATATCTAAAATTCTAATATAAAATGATATAATCTAAACAAAATAAAAATAAAAATAAAAATAAAAAATAATAAAAACTAACTATTAGAAAAATGAAATGATTTATATGTCAGGAAATCTTGTTACGAAATTAGTTCCTATTTCGGAAATATTTTCGTAATAAATTTTACATCGATTACCGTTAACTTTAAAACGATTACCGTTGGTTTCCTCAAGTTCCAAAGAACCATAGTCGAATGTTTTGACGACTAAATACGGTCCGGCCCATCTGGACTTAAGTTTTCCTGGAAATATACGAAGCCGTGAATTAAATAACAGCACCTTATCTCCAACATTAAAGTGTTTGACTTTGATCTTGGCATCGTGCCATTTTTTCAATTTTTCTTTATAAATCCTCGCATTTTCATACGATAGATGTCGTAACTCATCTAACTCATTTAAATTGAGCAAACGTTTCTTTCCTGCTTGTTGTAAATCAAAATTAAGTTTTCTAATAGCCCAATAGGCTTTATGTTCTAATTCAACTGGTAAATGACATGCTTTTCCATATACCAAACGGTATGGAGTCATTCCTATTGGTGACTTAAATGCAGTACGGTATGCCCATAGCGCATTATTGAGTTTTTGTGACCAATCTTTTCTTAATGATGAAACAGTTTTCTCGAGAATCCATTTGAGTTCTCTATTTGAGATCTCCGCCTGACCATTCGACTGAGGATGGTATGGCGTTGACACGCAGTGGCGTACTCCATATTTTTTCATAAGCATATCAAAATTTTGATTTATGAAATGGGTACCGCCATCACTAACAACGAATCTAGGACAACCGAATCTACAAAATATATCGTCAAGAAAATTAATAACTACTTTAGAATCATTTGTAGGGGTTGCAATTGCTTCAACCCACTTCGAAACATAATCAACGGCTACTAATATGTAAGTTTTACCATTGGAAGGCGGAAAAGGTCCCATGAAATCAATTCCCCACATGTCGAAGATTTCAACTCCCAACACGTTTTTGAGGGGCATCTCATCTTTCCTTCCTAAATTTCCCGTTCTTTGGCATTTATCACAACGAGTAATAAATGAACCAACGTCCTTAAACATTGTAGGCCAAAAGAAACCACATTCTAATATTTTAGCTACTGTTTTATTAACTCCATTATGTCCTCCATATGAGCTGGAATGACATTCTGTTATTATAGATTCATATTCATTTTCTCCAACACATCTCATAATTATCCCGTCACCACATGATTTGAATAGAAAGGGATCTTCCCAAAAATATTGTTTAGTATCGAAGAAAAATTTCTTCCTTTGTTGGGAAGATAATCCTTCCGGAACAATATCGGTTGCAAGATAATTAGCAAAATCTGCATACCATGGTGACATGATACTTTCTACTTGATAGAGATGTTCATCGGGGAAATCATCTCGTATACCGACAGTTTCACCTATAGGACCGTTTTCATCTTCTAGTCTCGATAGATGATCGGCGACAAGGTTTTCTACTCCCTTTTTGTCTTTAATTTCTATATCAAATTCTTGTAACAACAAAACCCATCTAATCAGACGCGGTTTTGCATCTTTCTTAGCAAACAGATAACGTAAAGCTGCGTGATCTGTATAAATAATAACTTTAGATCCTAACAAGTATGACCTAAACTTATCACATGCAAATACTACGGCTAACATCTCTTTTTCTGTTGTTGTGTAATTTAATTGTGCACCGGACAATGTGTGACTTGCATAATAAATAACATGTAAT
This sequence comes from Euphorbia lathyris, assembly GCF_963576675.1. Lineage (NCBI taxonomy): Eukaryota > Viridiplantae > Streptophyta > Magnoliopsida > Malpighiales > Euphorbiaceae > Euphorbia > Euphorbia lathyris. The sequence continues at coordinate 6,039,541 of NC_088918.1, forward strand.
CTTTTATCCTTTCTTTGACCTAAAACACATCCCACTGCTAGGTCACTTGCATCACACATGATTTCAAAATGTAAATCCCAATCGGGCTTAGCAATTATGGGTGCACTGACTAAGGCTGTTTTCAATGTTTCGAAAGCTTTAATGCAATCTTCATTAAAGTCGAAGGTTGAATCCTTCATAAGTAAATTAGTAAGTGGTTTGGAAATTACAGAAAAGTTTTTTATAAATCTTCTGTAAAAACCTGCATGTCCTAGAAAAGATCTTACTCCCTTGACAGTTGTTGGTGGGGGTAATTTTTCTATTACTGAAGTTTTTGCTCTATCCACTTCTAATCCTTTTTCGGATATTTTATGACCTAAAACAATTCCTTCGTCAACCATGAAATGACATTTTTCCCAATTTAATACTAAATTCGTTTCTTCGCATCTAGAAAGAACTTTATCTAAGTTTTTTAAACATGCATCAAAAGAATCTCCATAAACTGAAAAATCATCCATAAATACTTCCATGATATCTTCGATGAAATCATTAAAAATTGCAGTCATACAACGTTGAAAGGTTGCTGGGGCATTACATAGACCAAAAGGCATTCTTCTATATGCAAATGTTCCATAAGGACATGTGAAGGTTGTTTTATCTTGGTCATCCGGGTAAATATATATTTGAAAGAATCCGGAATAACCATCAAGAAAACAATAAAATGCATGACCGGCTATCCTTTCGATAATTTGATCGATGAAAGGTAAAGGAAAATGATCTTTCCTAGTTGCCTTATTTAGGTTCCTATAATCTATACAAACCCTCCAACCGGTGGTGGTTCGCGTAGGTATTAATTCACCTTCATCATTCCTTACTACAGTTATACCTCCCTTTTTGGGTACACAATGGATTGGACTAACCCATTCACTATCCGAAATAGGATAAATGATTCCATTGTCTAAAAGTTTAGTAATCTCATTTTTGACTACTTCTTTCATGTTCGGATTTAAACGTCTTTGTCTATCCGCTTTAGGTGGCTTATCTTCTTCTAAGTGAATCCTATGCATTACAATACTAGGATTAATTCCTTTTAAATCTGAAATCTGCCATCCCATACTTCCTATTCTATTTCTAACAACTTCTTTCAATTTTTCTTCTTGATTTTCTGTTAATTTGTTAGAGATGATTATAGGTAGAGTATCACTTCCGCCTAGGAAAGCGTATCTCAGATGGTTTGGTAATTCTTTAAGTTCTAATTTAGGTGGAACTATTACTGAAGGCGGAACTGGTCCATCTTCTCGAATCAAAGGCTCTGGGTCCTTATCTTCTAATTCTTCGCCCATTATAGGTTCTATTATTTCTTCTCTTTGAACAATGTCATTAACACATTCTTCAACCAAATCAAGCTTCATACAAGCGAAATCCTCCATAGGATATTTCATTGCTTGATTCATATCGAACTCGATCTTATCGTCACCTATTCTTAAAACTACTTTTCCTTCCGACACATCAACTAGAGCACATCCCGTGTTCATGAATGGTCTACCAAAGATTAGCGGACAATTAGCATCATAAGCAAAATCTAAGATAACAAAGTCAGTAGGAAAAATAAATTTGTCAACTTTCACCAAAACGTCTTCAATTATACCATATGGTCTTTTAGTGGATTGATCCGCTAATTGCAAAACCATATTGGTACGCTTGATGTCTTCTTCTAAACCTAATTTCTCAAAAATAGACAATGGCATCAAGTTTATACTAGCTCCTAAATCACAAAGACAACTTGGGAATTCCATATTTCCCAAAGTACACGGAATGGTAAAGCATCCGGGATCTTTGAGTTTAGTAGGTAATTTGCTTGATACTATCGAACTACATTCTTCAGAAAGTGAAATGGATGAAATTCCTTCCCAACTAATCTTTTTTGAAATTAAATCTTTCAAGAATTTTCCATAGTTAGGAATTTGCGTAATTGCATCCATGAATGTTAAATTTATATGCAAATTTTTAAGTTTATCTAAAAATGATAAAAGTTGTTTATCATGGTCCTTATTTCGGACCCTGTGTGGAAAAGGTGGTTTTGGTACAAAAGGTTTTGGATTAGAGTCAATTGGCGTATCTTTTTGTTTTAATGTATCTTCTTTGGATTTTGGTAAATCATTTCCAGGTAAAGTTGAATTTCCGGGCATTTCCGGACCTAAGTAGTTTTTTCCTGAGCGAAGAGTGATAGCCTTAACATGCTCTTTCGGATTTTCTTCCGTTTGGCTGGGAAGACTTCCCTCTTTGCGGGATGGAATTGATTTAGCAAGTTGTCCAATTTGAACCTCCAAATTATGGATGCTAGATGATTGGTTTTTGATAAGCTGATCGAATTTATTTTCGATCCGTTTAAAACCATCGTCTTGATTACTTACCTTTCCATTCATAGCATCAATAAATTTGTCGATTTTTGAAGATAAAGTGCTAATCGTATCTCTTGTTTGATTTTGATAATTATTTACATGATATTGATTAGCATTTGCATTATTATTATTATTACCATCTTTCCAGTTAAAGTTAGGATGATTTCTCCATCTAGGATTATAAGTATTAGAATAAGGATTAGTAGTTTGGTTTTGTCCTTGGACGAAATTTACCTGTTCTATCTCATTCATACCTTCGTAATCAATGTCTCTCTGGATTGGATCATTAGGATCGCATGGTGCCATAAATTTATCAATTTTGTGCGATAAGGCAGAAAATTGGGCTTGTAACATTGCTACAGGATCAAGATTCATTATACCTTTAACCGATGATGTACCTGAGGATGATGGTTTCGCCGTCGGTATATGGCCACGCTCTGCGGGCCACATACTGCTGTTGATTGCCATTTCCTCCAAAAGTTCTCTTGCTTGGGCGGACGTCTTCTTCATAAATAACCCTCCAGACATAGCATCTAATGAACCTCTAGTTGTAGGATTTAATCCATTATAGAATGTCTGCATTAAAAGTGCATCTGGCAATTGGTGGTGTGGGCATAAACGTTGAAGTTCTTTAAAACGTTCCCAAGCTTCATAAAGAGTTTCATTATCATTTTGTGTAAAAGATGTCAACTCTTTGATGACTCTTGCGGTTTTTACTAAGGGAAAATATTTTTGTAAAAACGCTTGGGCTAATTGGTCCTAAGTTTCAAATGTTGCAGCAGACATAGAAGTTAACCAAATTTTTGCCTTATCCTTCAAAGTGAAAGGAAAGAGGCGAAGTTTGATTGCTTCGGCTGTTACATCAGTAATTTTAAAAGTGTCACAAATTTCTAAGAAATTTGTCAAATGTGCATTAGGGTTTTCGTTAGGTAGTCCATAAAACGTTACGTTGTTTTGCAACATATTAAGCAAAGCAGGCTTAATTTCAAATTGATTTGCGTTTATACGGGGTCTAACTACACTATTAGTTACACCGGCCATTCCTGGCCTAGCATAATCCATAAGTGTCGGTGGGTCGGTCATAATCTCTGGCTGGTCTACTTTGGTTTTTAAGGGTGTTTTGTCTTTGTTTTTGTTGTTTTTATTGTTTTTCTTAAGTGTTCTTTCAATTTCTGGATCTAAAGGATCTGGTGGCGTGCCCGAATTTCGCAAACTGCGCATGAACTTGAAATTGTTACACGAGCCAAACTACCTTTAAAACAAAATTTAAAACAAGTATGTTATATAACTGAAAATAAATAAAATATAAAAATTGTATAAAAATAATGTATAAACCTATATTCGAAAATAAAATACGAAAAATAAAAATTTTGTCAAAAATTTTGGCGTATCCCCGGCAACGGCGCCAAAAACTTGTTGGGCGATTTCCGCAAGTGCACGGTTTCGCTTGTAGTAATAAAAATATCGATCCCACAGGGATACTTTTTTTAACGAAAAACTTATTTTTTGAATCTGTTAATTTCGAACTTGTTAGATTTACTATTGAATGTAAATGAAAAGTGAAATTTGTCTAATTGAATTTAGGAAATTGTTTAATTGAATTTGTGAACTTTGAGTATTTGAAAATGATGGAATAAGATTTTATATTAGAATAAATCGATTGTTAGAAAGGTCTTCTGATTTTAAGGATGAATTTTACAAAACAGGAACATTTAGAACTTTTTAGAAAAACGAATGAATTTATTCATTTGCATTAAGCAAAGAAAACAACTTAAACTTTGTATCAATTATGATGATGAAATAAATGACGGAACCTCTAATTAATTGGCTTTGAACGCGACAAAACCCTTTCGGGATAGTTGCCCTTACTCAAATTAAAACTCTTTCGAGATGATAATTTGCCTAAGTGTTCAATAAAGTTTCCTTGTAATGATTTTGAATTCAAGTGCATATTAATGAAAACACCAGCCTCACTTATATTGGATTGGTTACCATAAGTGCTGCATAACGATTTGTCGAATAGAACGGACTTTATTAGATGAAATATAAATTGATACAAGTTTACAGAGAACAAGGAGCATCGAGTTCTTCGAGGGCGTGCAAGTGAAGGGCTTGATCGGTTCCGCTTCCTTGGGTTTCCTAAGAGGTTGTCAGGCTCAGGGGCGAACACTCTACTCAATCTTCTCGCTGTAACTTCGTAATAGGGATTCGGTCGGCCACTACCATGATGCAAACTAAAACTGGAACAATGTCTAAACGCTACTGAGTTGTAATTAAACTATAAACAATATGTGTACCTCATCTTGTTTTGTACAGAATCTAATTTCTAACTCTCGAAATGTGTTTACTTAGAACTTTGACATAAGTTCTACGCTCTGATTCTATATCTATATTATAACATTTCACTGCTACTTTTTCTCAACATCAACTCTTTATTTATAGATGTTGAAGGGTTGTGTTTGAAGTGATGTATCCGTTGGTTAAGAGTCGTGTCCGTTTGTGAAAGGACGTCTTTATCCACTTGAACGAACGCGTTTCTTGGATTTTCAACATGTGTTAAATGCTCTTTCTAAATTTTCTGCACTTACCGAGGATGGTAATCCGCGGCCGTGAATGACGTAGCATTGAGTTGAGCTTCGGACGATGGGGAGAAATAGCTATACCACGCGTGTCGCGGCCGCGGGTTGAGGATCCACTGTCGCGGCCCGGTGATTTTTCTCACTTCTTAGCTTTCATTCGTGTCTTCGACTTGGCGCTTTCGATTTACGTCGTCTTTGACTCCTTTTGTAGGGTTTTTCTTCTGTTTTAGATCCTTTTTCGTTCCTATTTGGATTTTACCAAATATTTAGGTACCTTGCAAGAAAGAAAGATATTCGAGAGTAAAAGTAATCTAAACAGATATAAATAACACGAATTTGTAATAAAAATGATGTAAATGTTAATGATATTTTAGGTATATTTTGGGCTTAACAGAGATGGAACAGGTAAGTTGCCTTTTATTTTTATCTGTTCATTAAGTTTTGGACTTGAGTTTTGACCCTTGAATGTTTGTGCAGATGGCGAAGCCTGATATGGGCGGATACTGGTCCGCTAAATATGGCGCTCAAGGATCTTTTGAGAATGAATCCATCATAAACGACTTGGATGAGGCCCTGGGTCAGGTGGGCGAAGTGCAAAGGAAATCAGAACCAAATTCCTGGTTCCATTCATGCGCAAAAGGGGAAAACTGAGCTCCTTATGGTGAGTCCCCTAGAAAGGATTTCTTTTTGTAGAAAAAGTTGTTCCTTTGCTCTTTTCTTTTAATGAAACTGTTTGTTTTTGACAGATGTATACTCGCATACGTGCTATGGAGGCCGAGCTCCTTCAAGGTGTGGCGGATAAGGCAACCATTGAAAAGTTGGAGAAAGAGGTAGCGGAAGCCAATGCGAACATCGCTTCTGCTAATGCGAACCTTACATCTGCCACAGCCACCTTAGTCCTTAGAGATGCGGAAATCGAGAAGCTAAAGGAGAAGATTGTGACAGACACCAAGAACCATGAGGACGCCCTAGGAGAAGCTGATATATGGCGGGCGAACAAGCCTTCTATTATGGCGAACTGCTCATGGCGTACTTTTCCCTGGCGCATCCTGAGATTAATTTTATAGATCCGCAGTTCGCCGTCCCCGACCTAGAGGACGTAGCCAAATATGACAAAATGTCAGACGCTAAGGAATACCTCCGCGAATATGTTCGGAGATGAATGAAGGGACCCATGGAAGAAAGCAAGCCTTCCACTAATGTCACGCTAGTGGAGCTTGAGGAAGTGCCCCCCAAGGCGGGTGAAGAACCGATCACTGATAACACCCTTCCTCTTGGTCCCACATCTTCCGTGGAGAAGGAGGTACCTTTGGCTGGCGTATCCGAGGCTTTGGAGAAGGAGGTTTCCCAGGCAAGTACCGTAAGCAAAGATAGTGTAAAGGAGGATGCTCCCATTATTACTTAGTTGTTTACTTTTTGCAAAAAATCCTTTAAGTACAATTTGTTTAATCCTTTATGGCAGCTATTTATTTTACTATTACGTTTGCGTAAGTAAATATATAGGCATGTAGGATTTATTTTGGAGTAGGTGGCCAGCCATACTCCATTGCATGGACCTTTGTGAAGGTTAGAAGCTGTTTTATTCCATTGAAGGAAGTAAAGTTGCCTAGGGGATCAATTTGCTACCTGTCTTTGAGGTGAAGTGATCCGCCCGTAGGACTTGTGAATCCTTTTTTGGGAAGGATATGTAAGAGAGTGTAAAGACCTTGCGTCCAAGGATCGTTTTAACTCTATCGGAGATTGGGATCCTCTCAGAGATGGATCCGCCCATAAGATAGATTCTCTTATGTCTAAGGAGAAAAAGTAGCTATGAGATAGCGATACTTTGTTAATGCGGAGAGCGTTGGATGCCCCCCTTCTTTTTAAGACTGGAATATTGATATTGCTGCAATAAACTTTAAAAAAAGAACACAGATAATAGAACAAATGATGTTTATTAATGGGAGAAATGCTTTATTACAGCAAGCAGGTCTTATAGGTGAGCCTCGTTAAAACCTTTAGTAAGAAAAACCACATGGGAAAAAGCTTACTAAAGGAAAAAGAGTACTCAAGACCGTGTGTACACCTCATTTTCTGATAAAATATTTGCGGAGATTTTGGAGGTTCCATATGCGCGGCAATGTGTTGCCCTCCATGTCCTGAATTTTAAATGTGGCGGATCCAATCTTGTCCACTATCTGATACGGACCCGTCCAGTTGAGCCCTAACTTTCCCTTGCCTTCTCGAGACTGGATTTTGTCGGCCTTTCGGAGCACAAGATCACCTACATTCAGATCCACAAGCTTGTCATTTTTATCATGGTAAGCGGCGATCCGTTGTTTATATGCCGCCATGCGTACATAGGCTTGGTCTCTTCGATCTCCTACCTGATCCAGACTTTCCCTTAGCCTTTTGCCGTTGTCCTCCTCATAATAAAAGGCCACTCTATCGCTTGGGACCTGTATTTCGACTGGGATCACAGCCTCTACACCATGAGAGAGGGCGAATGGTGTTTCTCCTATGGCCGTCCTAGGAGTGGTGCGATAAGCCCATAAAACGCTCGTCAGCTGATCCGCCCACTTCTTATCATGCTCTCCCAATCTCTTCTTTATCCCTTTTACGATCGTCCGGTTCGTGACTTCGGTCATTCCGTTGGACTGGGGATAATAAACGGAGGCAAATCTGTTCCGAATGCCCAACTCTTCACAGAAAGTTTTGAACTCGCTACAGTTGAACTGTGTTCCGTTATCAGTGATGATGGTATGCGGAACACCGTATCTTCCCACGATGTTGTCTTTGATGAATTCCACCATTCGTTCTGCAGTGATGGAGGAGACAGCTTCGGCTTCTACCCACTTGGTGAAATGATCCACTGCCACTACCACGTACTTCCTTTGTCGGCGAGTTGGAGGGAATGGCCCGACGATGTCTATTCCCTAGAGGGCGAATGGTCGTCCTTCTATGATGGACCTTTGGAGATGTTTGGCAGTATGTGATTCATTCGCATGAATCTGGCAATTATGACAAGATTCTACCAATTTTTGTGCATCCAGTTCGGCCGTGGGCTAGTAGAAACCTGCTAACCTGGATTTCTTCAAAATGGTGGCGGATGCTTCATGGGCCCCATATGACCCCTCATGTAGCTCCTTGAGGACTTGTTGTCCCTCCTCCGGCAGAATACACTTTAACCAAGGGTGGCTAAAAGATTTTCTATAAAGGCCATCGTTGATCATGGAGAAATAAGCCGCTCTTCTAACTATCCGCCGTGCCTCTTCCTTATCCTCATGTAAAGTTCCACATAGCAGATATTGGCGAATGGCCGATCTCCAGTCATCTTCTACTGTTGTGAGTAGGGATACTTCCTCTGAGGCGAAGGCTGGAGCTATTTTAACTTCGAAGGGACATTGTGGATCTGTCCAGTTCTCCTCACTGGAGGCCGTTTTTGCTAAATGATCCGCCTCAGTGTTGGACCCCCGGGGTACATGAATCAGTTCCCATTTGGTTTCTTTTGCCTCAAGGTGATGTAGCAATTTTTTGACTTCTGCTACGTATTTGGCCAAAACATCATCTTTCACCTCGTAATTCTTGATTACTTGATTGACCATTAGTTTGGAGTCACTATAGATCACAATCCGCTCGGGAGTGATTTCTTTGAGTAGGCGTAATCCCAATATCAGAGCTTCATATTCAGCAGCATTATTAGTTGCATGAAAATTCAATTTTGCTGCGTACCGTAACTTTATGTATTGGGGACCCTTGATCACAACGCCTATGCCCGCTCCATTCGCCGAGGAGGCGCCGTCGGTGTACATTGTCCACTCTTCCATTGGAGGCTTGGGATGATCTATCCCTTCCTCAGTGAATTCATTCACAAAGTCTGCCAAGACCTGACTTTTCAAAGCTGACCTGCTTTCATATCTCACATCGAATTCACCAAGGCGGATTGCCCATTCCATCAACCTTCCAGAAGTGTCCGGCTTCTGCAACACCTTTCTCATCGGTATATTCGTTCGAACCACCACAGTATGAGCCTGAAAATATGGCCTAAGGCGGATTGCTGTGGTGACAACAGCCAGCGCCATTTTATCAAGCTTAGAATATCTGGTTTCGGCATCTTTCAGAACCTTGCTCACATAATAAATCGGAAACTGCTGGCCGTCTTCCTCTCGTATCATGACCGTGCACACGGCTTTATCCGTAACCGATACGTATATGTAGAGGTCTTCTCCTTTCATCGGTCGACTCATCATGGGCGGCTCCGTGAGAAACCGTTTGATCCCTTCAAACTCGTCCCATTCGAACGCCTTTTGCTTCTTGATAACCTCATAAAAGGGCTGACATCTGCGCGCTGAACAGGAGATAAACCTGCCCAGGGCTATGATCCGCCCGTTAAGGCATTGCACTTCTCTGATGTTTCGTGGTGCCTGCATTTCTAGGACAGCCTTAACCTTGTCAGGATTTGGGCTAACTCCTTTTTCGCTGATCATGAACCCTAAGAATTTTCCATACGTTGCACCAAAAGTACACTTCTCTGGGTTCAGCTTAATATTGTGGCGTCGGAGTACGTCCAGTACCTCCTTTACATCATCCGCATGCATTTCTATGGTTGTGCTTTTAATGATCATGTCATCCACATAGACTGAGTAGTTATCACCTTTGCTTTCTGCGAATATTTTGTTCATCATCCGCTGATATGTGGCTCCTGCGTTCTTAAGCCCAAAGGGCGTGACTTTGAAGCAATAAGTTGCTTGGTGAGTCACGAACGAGGTTTTGATTCTATCTGAAGGCTCCATGGGAATTTGATGATAACTCGACTTCACGTCTGTAAAGGAGTACATCGCATGTCCGGCAGTTCCATCCACGAGTATGTCAATACATGGCAAAGGGTAGTTGTCTTTGGGACAAGCCTTGTTAAGATCTGTAAAGTCAATACACATGCGGTAAGATCCACTTGCTTTCTTCACCAGAACGACGTTCGCCAACCATTGAGTGTAAAGTACCTCCTCAATGGCGTCCGCCCGTTGAAGCTTGGTGATCTCTTCCTCTATCACCTTTTGTCTTTCAAGCCCATGGTTCCTTCGCTTCTGAGCTACGGGAATTGCATCTTTGTCAATGTTGAGCTTGTGAGTGATCACGTCTGGACTGATCCCGGGGAGAATCTCATCCTTCCATGCGAAGACATCCTCCGCTTCACGGAGTACCTTGGTGATTGCGTCTTTAATTTCACCCTTGAGCCCTTTAGCCATTCGCACCTGCTTTTCATCCGCCATAAGGTACATTTCTGTCTCGCCCAAGGCCATTATGACGAGCTCCTCCTCATCCTCTTCTTTAGATTGGGGGCGAATCATTAGTGATGCCGAATATGTCTCCTAGGCCACCTTTTGGCTACCTCTGACCATTACACCTCCCTTGGCCGTGGGGATGTAAAGCGTTAAGTGGCGTATGGAGATAAGGGCTGCTACTTCGGAGATAAAGGGCCGTTCGAGGATGATATTGTAAGCTAACTGACCATCCAAGATAGAAAATTCCAAATCACCTTTCTAGACCTGATCATCGTCTGTAAGCTCGTAATCCAAAGTGACTTGGCCTTTTGTTTGGATAGTGTGTCCCGTCACTCCTAGGATATCAACCACAGTTGGCTCTACTTGGACTGGATCAATCATGAGTTTGGCGAAAGCTCCTCTGGTGATGACATTGCACGAACTCCCAGTATCAATCATCACTCTTTTCATCTCCCAGCCTTCCACCATCATAGTGACGACCAATGCATCCGCATGGGGAGAGATTTCAGGACCTACATCGGCGAAGGGGCGATTTAACGATGTTTTGTCAAGAGCGTGGTCTTTGCCTTTTTCAGCATTGGTTGGTATCCAGGTCCGCCTGCTATGACATTAATGGTACCCTTTCCCTTCTTCTTTGGGTCCTCTTTGGATCTATCGCCATCTCCTTTCTTGCCATCACTTTGGATGAACCGATCCAATTTGCCTCTCTCAATGAGACGCTCGATTTCCCGAGCTAACTCCCAACATGCATCGGTGTCATGGCCATTTTTCCTGTGATATTTACAATAATTTTTAGGATTTTTACCAGTATTGGTGTACTCCCCTCCCCCCCTTTTGGTTCGGGGTATGAAATGCTCCGTTTTTGTTGACTGTTCTCGATCCACATAAGGACTTCACTTTTAGAAGCGTTGAGAGGTGTGAAAGAGGTGACAAACGTTGATTTGTTCTTAGAACCTCTTTGCCTGCTTCTAGAGGAAGAATCCTGATGCTTGTCTTTGTCTCTATCTCGGTGGCGAGATTCGCCCTTGTCCCTTTTAGGCGATGGCAGTGATCCTCGGCGAATGTCATCCACCTCGATAAAGTCTTTACAACGCTCCATCAATTCTGCCATGCTGGTGGGTTTCTTTCGAATTAGATCTTCTTGCAAGCTCTTACAAGTGGTGTTTCTCACAAAACATTCCACTGCTACGGAGATATCCACATCAACGATTTGTATGCACAATTGGTTAAAAGTGTCCACGTACTCCCGAAGGGATTCGTTCGCCTTCTGCTTTAACTCAAAAAGCTTCCCTGATTTAACCACTGGAGGAATACAGCCGGCGAATTTAGCGCAAAATTCCCTGCTCAATTGATCAAAGCTGTTTATCGAGCCCGGAGGTAGAGACTGAAACCACCCATAGGCTGGACCCCCTAGCGTGGTGACAAACATTTTGTAGAGCGCAGGCTCGGTGGCACGGTTGAGTTTAAGCAGTATTCGGTATTTTCTAACGTGAGCTTCCGGATTGTCAACACATGTGTATATAGCGAGATTAGGTATTTTAAAAGCTCTATCTGTTTCCTCCGCCTCAATCCATGCTGCGAAAGGCGAATCTCTATTGGCGAACGGATTATGCCTGGCATTTTCCTCATTCATACGGAGTACCAGAGCTCTAACTCTATCATCAAAATTCTCCGGATCCGCCCTTGGGCGACCCCTTCGTGGAGATCTGCTTGGAGAGGAAGAAGAGCTTGACCCAGATGATGGATCTGATGGCGAACGTTAATTTGATATGTTAATGTGATTAACATAAATATTACATAAGATAGTTATGTAATCAACCAATTAAATTTATTTAATTGAGTCTATGCATGTTTGGAGTTATGGACATATTTGGACCCTCTTTAGTCTTTTGGTATTTTTGAAATAGGACATGCGAGTCCTGCCTTTCTACTATCTATTGTAATTTCTCCTCTTATCTGATTCCCTACAATTCAATTGAAGTTTTCTTTAGTAGTATAGAAATTAATATGTAATTTCAAGGCGCCATGGAGAAGACGGAGGACCTAAAGAGAAATATGTAATAGTTAGTATTTCCTTAGGTTTGCCCTTTTATTCCGTCTCTGGCTCGACGGAATAATTTAGATGATATGTCCATAACGCCAATGTATGTGAATGTATGTGTCTGATGTATGCTAAAGCAAATCAAGACTAAGTTAGATTATGAGACCTAAAATAAAATCCCTCATTAAAAAGTTAAGTAAATAAACAAGTTATTAAAATCGGTTGCCCCTCCCTAATATTATAATTCAGCCGACAGTGCTGAGGCCTTTGGGTTGTTGAGTAAACTCAAGCTCGGGATCCTTTCGGTAACACCTGAATTATCGAAAATCATTTTTCATGAATATGAGGTAATACTTAAATTAGATTATGATAATTGGATGAGTAAACTCATGTTGTCATAAACTAATGGGCAAGACGGTTGGGATTAATATGAATAGCATATTAGTTACTAATGTGGTTAGTAACCCAATAACCTAGGAATCACATTAAAGATGTGATTGATTACATGAATCTGCCTAATGAATGAGACAAGCTTGTTGAGTAAACTCAAGGCGAAATCTCAGGAGTTAGGATCCTAGCTCACTAAAGGATTTGTGAAATTCTTCGAATTAATATGGAGGGCTATTAATTTGGCAAAATAGTGGGAGCAATCTAAAATAAACTAAAAGGCCTATAATTTTAGATTGATATACTTTAAGCAAATGAATGACATACGTTTACTCTTTCTCACTCTCAGGTTTAATTAAACCCACTCTTATAATCATGACTAACACCGATCTGCAAAACATGCTTATCGATAACAAATTGAATGGTTCAAACTTCACCGACTGGTTTCGTAACCTCAAAATTGTTTTGAAGTTCGATAAAATAGAGTATGTACTTCACTAGTACAAAAATGACCTTTTGCCACGGCTTATTTGCCACGGTTCTATTAGGAACCGTGACAAATAATGTTATTTACCACGGTCTTACAAAGAACCGTGGCAAATAACACCTTATTTGCCACGGTTCCTATATGGACCATGGCAAATAAGATGTTATTTGCCACGGTTTCATAACAACCGTGACAAATAAGGTACTTTATGTCATGGTTGTATGAAACCGTGGCAAATATGTTGTTATGAAACCATGGCAAATAATATTAATTCAATAATATATGAATATTAAATATAATCAAATATTCATTTATCTAATATAATTAATTTATTTAATAATTTTATGAATTTTATAACTTAAATTATATATATATATATATATATATATATATATATATATATATATATATATATATATATATAAAGAATTTTCATAATTTAGTTTAAATATATAGGGTTAAGGTGCGAACATACCCCTAACATTTTAGATCAAGAGAAATTTTACTCCTAACGTTGGAAGCCAAAAGCAATTTTACCCGTAACGTTGATAAATTGGGTCAATCTCAAGCACTATTATAAAATATAGATATTTTTGTTCCTTATTCTGCACCAATTGTATAACAATTCGTTCTAAAAATTGCTCATGGCATCCAATTTTAGGAGTAAAATTGTATCATTTTAGACGTTAGAGGTAAAATTGCTCCTGACAAAAAACATTAAGAGTATTTTTACACCTTAACCCAAATATATATAATCAAAATTATATTTAACAGTAGGGTTAATTTAGAAAATCAATAAAAAAGGAGAAGAGTATCTATAATTAATTGGGGTCAATTTATAAATATAAAAAGTTAAGTATAAATTTGGATTTTAGGGTAATTTCTGATTTACAGCCGCCTCTTCGTGTCCCCTTTCTTCTAGACCCATTTCAATGCTCTGACCGCGAGTTTGAAATTTTTTCGTGTTTTGTTGGTGTGGTTCGTTCGTGTTCCGAGTCTAACAGAGATAAGTGATTAAGGTGGGTTTTCTGCATTTGATTCTACCGTTTGAGTTTAGGTTTCGTTTATAAAATCGTTTGCAATACGATCGTTGGTTCATGTTTTGAGTTTAGGTTTTGATCATTTTTTTCTGTTCTAGGTTTCGATCCTTCGATTCTATTCTGGTTTTCTGGGTTTAGGTTTTGAGAGTTATCAAACTCGAACACGAGATCTAATGAGAAAGTAATATACGTTTGAATAACATCAGTGAAGTTGAAACAAAAGAAAAGAAAAATGTCAGAACAAGTTTCGGGTATGGCTGCTTCTTGTCGCATTCCAAAACGTGATTTTGCTGTTTATCATCCTAAAATCTGGGCGGGTAATTTCCTTAACAATCTTTCTGATTTCAAGGTAGCTAAAATTCTACTTTTTATATATATATCAATTGGTTTGTGGTTCAATAGTAGTTATTTATGATTTGGTTTTGCAGACAACATATGATTCTTCAGTGGAAGAACAACATTATGAGTTGAAGTAAGAGATAAGAAGGTTGCTAAAGAAGACACAGATGATCTTTCACAAAAACTACAATTGATTGATATTACTCAACTCCTCGGCATTTCTTACCATTTCAAGACTGAAATTGAACATGAACTCAACAAATTCTGCATTATTAACTCCAAAGATAATAATGATGATCTGCATAACGTTGCTATTCACTTTCGACTGCTTAGGCAGCAAGGCATTAAGGTCTCATGTGGTAACTAATATATGGTTACACGTATATATGATCCTATATATGAACTATCAATTGGCTAATAATCCAATTTCTATTGATTATGATGCAGATGTATTTAAAGATTTCAAAGATAGCCGAGGAAAGTTCAAAAAATCTTTGATCGATGATGTTGAAGATATATTGGAGGAAGCCGTAGCTTTCACCACAACAAATCTCCAACGAATATTACCACAATTAAGTACTAATGTTGCTGAAGATATCATTCATGCTATGAATAGACCTATCCGCAAATCTCTGCCAAGGTTAGAATCAAGGCGCTTCATTCCTATCTATGAACGGGACGAATCACACAATAAAACATTGTTAGAATTTTCCAAGTTAAATTTCAACATGTTACAAGAACAACATCAGAAGGAACTGAAAGCCATAATTAAGTAAGTCAGTACGCATGATTCTTTTCTCAGCCATTAGTTAGAAAATGTAATTAAGCATAACTACTTATTGTGCCTAATTCAGGTGGTGGAAAACTTGAACGTCACGACTCAATTTCCGTATGTAAGAGACAGAGTTGTAGGATGCTACTGGATTATGGGAGTTTATTTTGAGCCACAATATTGCCTTGCTCGGAAGATGTTAGCCAAAGCCATAGCCATGCTTACCATTTTGGATGATACTTATGATAACTATATTACGTCTCATTAGATCTCGAGTTCGAGTTTGATACAATTCAGCTGTGATGAAAATGCTGATCCTCAATACCTGTGCCAGGTACACCTTAATTTTGACATTAAAAAGAAGTCAGAAAGTTTCCAAATATGATACCCATGTACTTTTGATATTATAAATGTGATGTTGCTAAAGATCAACCCTCCAAGGTACTTTTATAATTTTAATGGTCTTCGATTATGATAATGATCAATCAAAATACTTAATTTTTTATATATGTTTCAGATTATGTGGTATGCGGTTACAAACTACACAACATGGATTTTTGTGCTTCTATATGGATACTCTATGGGTGTTGATCTATCCATAGATAATGTGATTACAGAATATTTCTTTGACATGTACTTTATAATTAGCACTTAGTTTGATGATTAAATATATACGATTAATTAAGACATAAATAACAAGGTGTTCATGAAATGAACGTGTAGGTTTAACATGAAGCTACAAACAGTAGGAATGATAGCAACAACATTTGGAATGGCAAACCTTCTAGCTCAGTCGTTCGGAGGATATTCATCTGATTTAGCAGTAAGATACTTTAGAATGAGAGCAAGACTTTGGGTTCTATGGACTCTTCAAACAATGGGAGGAGTATTCTGCATATGGTTAGGACGTGCTAATTCACCTCCACTAGCTATATACTAGCTATGATGCTTTTCTCAGTAGGAATGCTCTTTTTCTCAGGACTAGCTATTCTGTAAATGGCTCGTGTCTCTTATCATCTTCATAAGGAGTTCTGGCAGGATTTTGATTATTGATCAACTTTTGAAGCTCATTGAAATTTATTTTGATTAGGCCTAGTTATGTTTAACATTCTGTTGTAGAGAGTAGTATTATAGAGTAATAATGAGTATATCTCAGTTTTTTTTTGTGTGTTCGCAGTAATATACAGTTGGTTAAATACTTGAAAATACTATGAATTTATGAATATTGAATCAAAGATTGTATATATATATATATATAGCAAGTTAATTAATTACCCTATATTTGTGTATATTTTTATTGATTTTGCATTTAATTTCAGTAATACATCAGGATCAATTTCGATTATGGTAAGCGACTGAGGATAACAAATCTTGTTTACTATTAATTACAGTAATACAAAAAAATAGAGCAAGTTTATTTTGAACCTGCTGATGTAAAATTATTAAAAACAAACATTAATATAATAGGCATTAGTACAGGTCTTCTACAACTGACTCTAATGCTCTTATCATTAGCACAGATCTTCTACAACTGACTCTAACGATCAGAGCATTAGAGTCGGTTGTTACGAAAGACCGTGGCTAAAGGCCCCTTTAGTCACGATTTTTCGTAATAACCGTGGCCAAAACATAGAGCATTAGAGTCGGTTATACGTAAAAACCGACTCTAATGCCTCTTTGGCTACGGTCGAACAACCGTGGCTAAAGACGCCAAGCATTTGCCACACCCCCCTTTGGCCACGGTCGTACAATCGTGGCTAATGACGGTAAACGACTGTGGCCATAGGTCATTTCTGTACTAGTGCTTGATACATCGATACCCCCTCTCCCTGCTGATGATGCTCCCATTGAGGAAATTGATGCTTACTAGAAGCATAAGGCTGATGATGATCATGCCGGATGCATCATACTTGCATCGATGACACCGGAATTACAAAGGCAACGTGAGGAAATGGATGCCTATTCCATCATCATGCATCTAAATGAATTGTTTGGGAAACAAACTAGGTGCGAACGCTACGAGATATCCAAGTTGCTATATCGTAGTAGGATGCAAAAGGGCACATCTGTCATGACACATTGTGTCAAGATGATTGGCTACATTACCAAACTTTCTAGTATTGGATTTGCGATGGATAACGAATTAAGTATAGACTTAATTCTTCAATCCCTCCCAGAAAGTTATTCACAGTTCATTATGAACTATCAGATGAATGACTTGCAAACCTCTCTTGAAGAGCTTGCAAATATGCTCAAGTCAGTTGAGCCCAATATGAAGAAAGACAAAGCCATACCGGCTCTTGTCATTGATGGATCAAAGAAAAGGAAAGGGAGTTATCCCAATCCTAATTATCCCAAGAAAGGTAAGAAAGCCGTGCCCTACAAAACTAAGGGAAAGGAAGTGAAGAAGCCCAAAGGAGAGTGCCACTTCTGTGGTAAAGACGGTCATTGGAAAAGAAACTGTTGGTGTACCTAGCCTTCCTCAAAAGGGGAAGAAGCTGGGAATTCAACATCTGGTATGTTTTATATTGAAATTTCACAGTCTGAATCTTTTGGTACTTGATACCGGATGCAGCCTGAGGATATTCCAGGAATATCTAGAAATATTATTTCTATTAGCCGCCTTGTTGACGACGGCTTTTCATATTTCAATAAAAGACAAACGTTGCGATTTTTATAGAGATTCGATCTTCTATTTTTCAGGAATATCACAAAATGGGATTTATGTGACAAAATTTCTGTTTTGCAATTGATACCAAAAGACATAAGCTAGATAATTCAACTTACTTATGACATTGTCGTTTAGGCCATATAAACAAGAGACGCATGCTAAAGCTACATTCAGATGGGCTTATAGATCCAATCGATCCCGAATCATTGGAAACATGCGAATCATGTTTAAAAGGTAAAATGACAAAGACACCCTTTAGCAATAAAGGTGAGCGTGTATCAGACACTCTAGGACTCATTCATTCAGATGTATGTGGTCCTATGTCAGTCCAAGCAAGAGGAGGATTCAGATTCTTCATAAGCTTCATAGATGACCATACCCGATATGGTTACATCTACTTGATGAAGCGCAAGTCAGAAGCTTTTGAGAAATTCAAATGCTTCAAGAATGAAGTAGAAAATCAATTAGGAAAAAAAATAAAGACGCTTCGATCTGATCGAGGTGGCGAATATCTTTCAGATGATTTTCTGAATTATCTAACTGAATGTGGGATATGCTCACAATGGACACCTCCCTATACACCACAACACAATGGTGTGTCCGAGAGGAGAAACCGTACCCTATTAGATATGGTACGATCCATAATGAGCATGGCCTTACTTCCAAAGACGTTCTGGGGCTATGCCTTAGAAACTGCCCTCTTCACCCTAAATCGAGTACCAACTAAATCCGCTAGTTCCACACCATATGAATTGTTCGTTGGTAGGAAACCCGTGTTTTCATTTATGAGAGTATGGGGTTGTTCAGCCTTTGTCAAACGCATTGCGTCCGACAAACTAGATTCGAAATCTGATAAATGTTTCTTCATTGGATACCCTAAGGAAACTATGAGATATTACTTCTATCATCCAGATGATCAGAAAGTAATCGTATCCAAGCATGCAACCTTCTTAGAGAAAGAGTTTCTCGAAGAAACACAAAAGGGAAGCATGATTGAACTTGACGAAGTTCAAGAAGAAGAAACACCGACTGAAACAACAGAGGCAGTTGAGGTACCCGAAGGAGTCCCATTAGATGAGACTCCAGTGCCACCTATTCGTAGATCACAAAGAGTTCGTGAACTCCCAGTTAGATATGGTTTTCTAGTGGGAGATGATAATGAGGTTCCCGTGTTAGACGACAAACCCGAAAACTACGAAGAGGCTCTTACTAGTCCAGATTCTAAAGCATGGCTTGAGGCCATGGATTCTGAAATGGATTCCATGTATACTAACCAAGTGTGGACTTTAGTTGATCCACCCGAAGGGATAATACCCATTGGGTGCAGGTGGATCTTCAAAAAGAAGACAGACATGGATGGAAAGGTTAGCACCTACAAAGCTAGGTTAGTAGCGAAAGGATATCGTCAGAAGCAAGGAATTGATTATGACAAAACTTTCTCTCCTGTGGCTATGTCCAAATGAATCAGAATCATGCTTGCAATTGCCGCTCACTACGATTATGAGATTTGGCAAATGGATGTGAAAACAGCTTTCCTAAACGGAAACCTGCTTGAGGATGTATATATGATGCAGCCTGAAGGTTTCATATCGAAGGATGCAAATAAAGTTTGCAAACTTCAGAGATCCATTTATGGACTCGAGCAAGCATCTAGAAGCTGGAATAAGCGTTTTGACGAAACCATAAAACAATTTGGTTTTGAACAAAATTGCGAAGAAGCTTGCATTTACAAGAAAGCAAATGAGAGCTCTATAACATTTCTCATACTATATGTGGACGATATATTATTAATGGGAAATGACGTTGCTCTCTTACAGTCAGTGAAAGTATGGTTATCTGGTAACTTCTCAATGAAAGACCTTGGTGAAGCAGCTTATATACTTGGTATAAAGATCTATAGAGATATATCGAGAAGACTGCTTGGTCTTTCACAGGCTACATACATTGAAAAGGTGCTAAATCGGTTTAGCATGCTTGAATCGAAACGAGGTAACTTACCCATGTTACATGGAGTAAAGTTAAACAATAATCAATGTCCTAAAACCGATGATGATAAACCACGCATGACTATAGTCCCGTACGCCAGCGCAATCGGTTCGATTATGTATGCTATGCTATGCACTAGACCTGACATAGCGTTCGCGTTATCTGTAACGAGTCGTTACCAAGGGAATCCGGGAGACGAGCATTGGATTGCCGTCAAGAACATTCTTAAGTACTTGAGAAGAACTAAAGATATGTTCCTAGTGTACGGAGAAGGTGATCTGAAAATAGAAGGATTTTCAGACGCAAGTCATCTCACAGATGAGAATGATTATAAATCCCAATCAGGATACCTGTTTATCTTGAATGGGGGCGCGGTCAGTTGGAAGAGTTCCAAGCAGGGAAGCGTAGCTTTCTCTACGACCGAGTCAGAGTATATCGCAGCTGCGGAAGCAGCAAAGGAAGCGGTTTGGATTAGAAAGTTCATTACAGAACTAGGTGTGGTGCTTGACATTGTCAATCCCATTACACTGTACTATGATAACAATGGAGCCATTGCGCAAGCAAAGGAACCACGGTCTCATAATGCATCCAAGCATTACCTTAAGCGATACCACATCATTAGAGAGATTGTGGCTAGAGGAGATGTGAGAATAGAAAGAGTACCTACAGAGGACAACGTTGCAGATCCGTTGACAAAGCCTTTAACCCAGAGAATACATGATCGTCATTTAACTTCTACTGGGATAAGTTTTAGAAACAATTGGCTTTAGTCCAAGTGGGAGTATGTTGGGGTTTAGTGTCCTATAGACAATTGTTCTAGGATATAAACTTAATGTAAATGAATTGTTCTTTATATCATTTGTTTAATGAGATATATGTTTTATAACTATATGAAGGCAATCCCTTTTAATCACTAAATAAAGTCTAATAAAAGGAAATCCGTAAGTTTATTTAAAGTGATTATAAAGTGTTCATACAAGCATAAAGTGAAAAAAAACTTTATAGTAAACTGATAAACTTAAAACCACCCGAAGTCAAGTGATATGTTTGTGATTGACATATCACTATTGAGACTTGTATGTAACAATGTCTTCTGTCCGACAGAAAGCTGATCTCACAAGCTTCATATATACAGATATCTGGACAGTTACATAGATCCGACGAAACGTTGTTCATTAGGATTGGGGATCCGATTTGAGATAACAGGATGGGTAGATTCATCTTTGTCACCTGTTCATCTCATTGGTATTAATAGGTAGGGTAAATAATTTATTAGTCCCCTAGTTTTTATCTAACACACTGTTTAGTCCTCCTATTTTGTAAAACACATTTTAAGGTCCATATCTTTTGCCAATATGAACCTTGTGGTCCTTTTATCTATTTTTTTAGATTTTTAACCGAACATATCTTAGCTTTTTGGACAACCACAGTACAATACAAGTTGACCATGTTACTCTGTTATTTTATATATATCTGTTTATGCTAAAATATAACAATTACAAGTCTAAAAAAACTAGACAAAAGGACCAAATGGTTAATATTGGCAAAAGTTAGGGACCTTATAATGTGTTTTTCAAAATAGGGGGACTAAACATTGTGTTAGGTAAAAAGTAGGGGACTAATAAATTATTTACCCTAATAGGTATAACTAATCCCCAGACTCAAAGGAATATTAATTGGTATTCTGGATTACGGAATGTGATGCTTTGACTCTGGTGTAACATGCTCTTTAACAGAGATGAGTCTGGGGTGTGAACAGTAAATGTTGAGTATCATAGGAAGTAATTGCGGAGTCGTTATATATTGGATTGAGCATTTATCACTCCCGATAAATGGGAGATACATCCATGGATCGCTTTTGGAAGACTCGACTCTAAATCCTTGCAAGGTGATAGCTTAAGAGTAAGAAATACAGATTTCACTTAACCTATCTTTTTGAGTTGACTCGGCCTGTACAAGTAAAATGAACGTCTCGCTATATGTGACTTGACATCACCCATAGTCATAAGATTCAGTTCAAGGATGTAGTTGATAAAGGATCGAATTATACTGTAACTAATACGGAAAGGTTAACGACAGAATCAACTTGTCTTCTTATAGCTCTGGGGGAATGATTACAGACTTGCTAATTACATACTCTGTACATCATTCCGTTATGCAAAGATTAAATATAATTCTTTGAAAATTAATTTAATAACGTTGCATACGGCTAGAAGCAATAAGAACCTAATGGATCACACATAAGACTTGGAACCTAAAAGAGAGATAGATGTTAATTAATTGATAGAAGCCCAATTGAGCCCAATAAGGCCCATGTACATAAGTGGGGTCGAAATTCATGTAGTGATATACATGAATAATTAATTTGATTTTGTTAATCCTAATTAGATTAGGAATATGAATTAAATTAATTAAGAGATAATTAAGTTAGGAGTTTTAATTAGATTAATATACTCCTATTATTATCCAATAAGGTTATTATTATTATCCTTAATATATTAGATATATAGTGAGATAATAATTAGGAATTCTATTCCGAATGGAATTCCTATTCAGTAACCTAATTCTATCTAACTAGGGATTAGATACAAGAGATTATAAATACCCCTTCCCTTGAGATTTTCGCAATCCAAGCAAGCCATACCCTACTTGTGATTTTCGAAATTCACCTAGTCCAAGAGAGAGAAAATTCGACACCCCTAGTTCGAGGATGAGATTTCTCTACGGCTTCGTTTGATCAATTAATTTTCATCTATTTCTTTTATCCTTAATCTTGTGTTGATTAGTTAGAGGCAATCTACTTTGGTTGCTATTCAACGGTTGATACTAAATTAATCTTCCCGTGTTTTATTTCGTGTTTGGGAACTTGAAGAAGAAAAACAAACAAAAGGGAGAAATTCGTTTTACTACTCCTACATCAGGTCAGTTCACGATTTTGCGGATTCCCAGAGATTGAACCGTCGGATCGTCTCGATTTTTGGACAGGAGCTTCTAGACATATTCTTCCACGTTGTCACCGAAGGGATTGTCGTTCGGAGGTCTGGAAGGTCTGTTTCGGATAGGGGCAGATTGGTAGACAGTTTCTATCTCTTTTGAAGTTGTGGGCACTTCGTTTGCAATGGTAGATAGAACTTCTAAAAGGTATTTCTTATTATCCTTCTTTATATGAAATAACGGTTAACGGATCTTGTGGTTAAATGGAAATAGGTTAAAATTTTTATATTTCCGCTGCTATACCTTAGCCTAATTTCCAACAAGGTTGCCTTTGGTAATGTCCTCCCTGCTGTTGTTGATATCTCGGTTGTTCCTGCTGGTTTGGCTGGCCTGTCCATCCAAAGTTCGGATGGTTTCTTGTGGCAGGATTATACGTGTTGGAATACGGGTTAGGTGGATTCCTCTGATTATACCCTGCGTAATCACATTCTGCCTGTGCGCCCTTTCCCTGCTTCACTCCGGGACAGTTGATGCTGAAATGAAGACCTCCACAAAAATCGCAAATGTCATTGAATGGTGGTTCGTTGTGAATCGAAGACACATTTATCTTGCCCAGTTGTCTAGCAAGCTGTTCTACCTGACTTGTCAATTTTGGCACAACATCATCATTTCCCATCTTCTTTCCTTCACTTCTGGCGGAGTGCCAGTTGTAACTCGTGCTTACTACCTTCTCAATAAGGTCATACAAAGCCTGTGGCTCAAGATCTTCTGGATTACCATTAGCAATGGATTCGATTTGAATTTTGTAAATGTTGGTCACACCATTGTAAAAATTTTGCACTTGCATCCACATAGGGATACCATGATTTGGCACCCTTCTCAACAACTCTTTGTATCTCTCCCAGGCTTCTACTAGCGACTCATCCTCTTCTTGTATGAACCGAGACACTTCATTTCTCAGTTTTATGGCTTGTCGTGGTGGGAAATATTTCATCAGAAAAGCTCGTGCCATTTCTTCCTAACTTGTGATTGTCCCTGGCTGTAAATTCCTTAGCCAGTTTTTCGCTTTATCCCTTAGGGAAAAAGGAAACAGCTTTAGTCTGATTATGTCGTCAGAAACCCCTCTGTTTGATCTGAATGTGTTGCACAACGTGATGAATTCTTGAATGTGCCCATTTGGATCTTCAGATTAAAACCCATTAAATTGCACTGAGGCCTGGATCATCTGTATCATGGACCCCTTCAACTCAAACATGTTGTTCCCCTCGTTGGGCAACACGATACAAGATGAATGTCCCTCTGTGGTTGGCCGCGAATAATCTCTGATTCGCATAACAGGAGGGTTGTTATTTTCTCCTTCTCCTTCAAGACCAGGCTGAACAACGTGTTCCGGTCCTCTTCCAGACATTCTTCTTTCTCTTTGTCTTTCTCTCTGTCTAGCACGTCGAGCTTCCGCTCGGTTTCGTCTACACGTTCTCTCTAATTCGAGATCGATAGGAAAAACAGGAGGTCCAGCTCTACGCATAAACAGGTTGAGAACTTCTTTGTTTCCTGCACGCCTTAGCAAATAGATTAAAAACACCATGTTTCACAGAAATTTCATATAAATTTTGTTGCTTTCAATCCCCGGCAACGGTGCCAAAAACTTGTTGTCCTCAGATGTGACTCTAGCAAGTGTACTAGATACAAGTAATAAAGTGATAAGTCAAGTATCGTATCCACATGGATTGAGATCAAAATGATATGAGAAAGTCATTGCTGAACAGAGAGTGTGTGTGTAAAGGTATCTTCTTAGTAGGATTGATTGTTTGAGTGTGACAGTTAAGACAAAAGTGTGCTAAAGCTATGAAGGATATGACAAATAGAAGACAGTTTAAAGGATAGAACAGGCTAGGCACTGCCGAACAGGTTGTGCAAGACCTTACAACTCTCCAATGAATTTATGACATTACCAATGAAGTCAAAGTATCAGCTTTAATGCCCACTTAAGTCAACTTTCGTGTGTTCTTAAGTTCCTAAGAATTACTAGAGCCAATAGCGTCCTAAAGGAACTTTCTTTCTTGCATTAAGATCAAAGCTGCATTTCCATTAAGAAAACCTTTGACACAACCATCTAACATGTCTGCTTCGAGGTTGCGAGATTGATAGAGATATCGGTGAAGATGCAAGTAGTGTCCTAACATTCATCTATCACATGCATATGTGCCGAAGCACAGAAGTAAAGATCATCATCAACACATCATTGGCAAAATACTAAACATTCATTGAAAGAGTTATAAAACTTACATTACCGGCCCGGACTGGTCGTGCCTATTCAAAATGGATTACTCACTCATACCAAGCAGTGAGCAATCAGAAGAACTTGTTACCTTTAGAAACTCCATGGGAGCTCTCTTCTATGATTAAAGAGTGACTTTTCTCTTCTTTTCTACAATGAAAATAAACTAACCGATGATAAAACATGCCCTATCTTTCCTTTGCTACATCTATTTAAAGGAGAAAGACTAGGGCCAAAATTTGTACCCGAAAAGTACCCAAGAAAAAGAAAAATACAGAATAATAAGTCAACACTTTACTAAAACTAAAACAAAGTAGAAAATAATCATTGATCTTGTTGACCCTTGAACACTCAAGGGTCGAAACTTCTTGTCTCATGTTGCTTTAGGAAATGCCACCTGAACACTTTTCCACCTGCTGCCTCTGCCTCTGCCTCTGTCACCTCTGATCTGTCGCTGTCCGTCATCGAGTATCCGGTGTTTAACCGCTGGATCATAGAAAGGCTCCACTCCTCCTTGGCAGTTGCGAAACAAGCTGTTTCCAGCGAGTTAGGCTTTTATCAATGCTTATCTACAAAAAGACATTAATCAGTCCTTTTATCTTGCAATATAATGTAAAAACACCCAAATTCTCATATAAATATTATGTTAAACTAAGTCAATTTCATGCCTAACAGTGTCTGATACATGCTCACCTTTATTGCTAAAGGGTGTCTTTGTCATTTTACCTTTTAAACATGCTTCGCATGTTTCCAATGATTCAGGATCAATTGAATTTATAAGCCCATCTTGATGTAGCTTAAGCATGCGTCTTTTGTTTATATGGCCTAAACGACAATGCCACAAGTAAGTTGAATTATCTAGCTTATGTCTTTTGGTATCAATTGCGAAAACAGAAATTTTGTCATCTAGCACATAAATCCCATTTTGTGATATTCCTGACAAATAGAAAATTCCATCTCTATAGAAATCGCAATGTTTGTCTTTTATTGAAATATGAAAACCGTCGTCAACAAGATGGCTAATAGAAATAATATTACGAGACATCTCTAGAACATACAAACAGTTCCCTAATTCTATTACAAGCCCAGAGGGCAAACTTAAAGCATAATCTCCAATGGCGAGGGCGGCAACTCTTGCTCCATTTCCTACTCGCAAGCTTATGCTTCCTATCTTCAATTCCTTAGTCTGTCTGAGTCCCTGAATATTCATAAAAATATGAGATCCACATCCGGTATCTAATACCCAAGATTTAGACTGTGAAATTGTATTTATTTCAATATAAAACATACCAGATGTTGAAGTCCCGACTTCTCCCTTCTTGAGGGTAGCTAGGTACACCAAACAGTTTCTTTTCCAATGCCCTTCTTCACCACAAAAGTGGCACTCTCCTTTGGGCTTCTCCACTTCCTTTCCCTTTGTTTCAGTGAGCATTGCCCCCTTGCCTTTCTTAGGATGGATTGGATTGGGAGAGTTCCCTTTCCTCTTCTTTGATCCTTCAATAGCAAGGGCCGGTATCCCCTCGTTTTCTTTGATATTGGGCTCGACTGTCTCGAGCATATTTGCAAGCTCTTCAAGAGAGGTTTGCAAGCCACTGACTTGGTAGTTCATAATGAATTGTGGGTAAATCTCGGGGAGGGACTGAAGAAGTAAGTTTACACTTAGTTCATGATCCATCGCATCTCCAATACTAGAAAACTTGGTGATAAGGCTAATCATCTTGACACAATATGCCATTACAGATGTGCCCACAGGGCATCTTGCATCTATATAACTGTTTTGTTATCTCGTAGCATTCGCACCGAGTTTGATTCACAAACAACTCTTTCAGGTGCGCGACCATGGAATAGGCATCCATTTCTATAGGTTGCCTTTTCAATTCCGGTGTCATTGATGCAAGTATGATGTCTCCCGCATGATCGTCATCAGCCTTATGCTTCAAGTAAGCATAAAATTCTTGGTAGGGAGCACCATCCGCCGGGTAAGGGGGTATCGGTGTATCAAGTACATACCCTTTCTTTTCGAACTTCAAAACGATTTTGAGGTTACGAAACCAGTCGGTGAAGTTTGAACCGTTCAACTTGTTATCGGTAAGATTGTTTTGCAGATTGGTTTTAGTCATGATTTTAAGAGTGTTTTAATTTAAACATGAGAGTGAGAAAGAGTAAACGTACGTTATTCATTTGCTTTAAAATACATCAATCTAAAATTATAGGCCTTTTAGTTTATTTTAGATTGCTCCCACTACTTTGCCAAATTAATAGCCCTCCATATTAATTCGAAGAATTTCACAAATCCTTTAGTGACCTAGGATCCTAACTCATGAGATTTCGCCTTGAGTTTACTCAACAAGCTAGTCTCATTTGTTAGGTAGATTCATGTAATCAATCACATCTTTGATGTGATTCCTAGGTTATTGGGCTACTAACCACATTAGTAACTTAATATGTTATTCATATTAATCCCAACCATATTACCCATTAGTTTATGAAAACATGAGTTTACTCATCCAATTATCATAATCTAATTTAAGTATTACCCCATATTCATGAAAAGATTATTTTCAATAATTCAGGTGTTACCATAAGACCCCGAGCTTGAGTTTACTCAACAACCCAAAGGCCCCCAGTACTGCCGGCTGAATTATAATATTAGGGAGGGGCAACCGATTTTAATAACTTGCTTATTTACTTAACTTTTAATTAGTGAGGGATTTTTATTTTAAGTCTCATAATCTAACTTAGTCTTGATTTGCTTTAGCATACATCAGACACATACATTGGTGTTATGGACATATTATCTAAATTATTCCGTCGAGCCAGAGACGGAATAAAAGGCCAAACCTAGGGAAATACTAACTATTACATATTTCTCTTTAGGTCATCCGTCTTCTCCATGACGCCTTGAAATTACATATTAATTTCTATACTACTAAAGAAAACTTCAATTAACTTGAAGGGAATTAGATGAGAGGAGAAATTACAATAGATAGTAGAAAGGCAGGACTCGCAAACCCTATTTCAAAAATACCAAAAGACTAAAAGAGGGTCCAAATATGTCCATAACTCCAAACATGCATAGACTCAATTAAATAAATTTAATTGGTTGATTACATAAGTACTTTATGTAATATTTAGGTTAATCACATTAACACATCAAATTAACTTTCATCCAATTTTAATTCTAACAGTTTCGTATCATCTATATTAACCTTTTAGATTAATACAACTATACAAAACTTTAATTATGCATGTCCCAATTATTTTGATTTCAATTCATTTAATACTTTTGATTTACAAATAGGTAAAACAAACTTTTAAATAAATTTTCATTCGATAATCAAAACAGAAAACTATTAATTTCTGAAACATCTATATATACATAAATACATTTAAAACGATTTAAAATTAAGTGGGTCTCGGGCCGGGCCTAAGGATGCAGCTGCTGCCGTATGGCAGCAGCCCTAGCGCGTCTGGCCAGCCGCTGCCTTGCGGCAGTGGCAACCAGACGCCGCGCGGTTGCTGCCGCGAGGCAGCAACCGTGCGACAGCAGCCGGGTCGCGCCAGCTGCTGTCCAATTTTTTTTTACATAATTATATATATATATATATATCAGTTTCAAAACGGTTTTAAAACGATTTTTAGAAAGTAAGATACCATATTATAGATTTCCGGTTTTATCTTTAGAATCAATAAAACTAACTTTTATCAATCTAACTATAAAACTAATAGATTTTGTTATAATGATTATCAACCAAAATTATTAGGGAACATATGCACAATTTATTTTAATTAACAATTAATTAAAACTTATTTATCTTTAGAACTAATTAATCAAAAAAAGTTTTGTTAATTAACCTAACTATAAACATTTATTCAATCTAATTGAAAAACTTCTAAATTTTCATATATGAAATAACGGATTTAACCTGGCTCTGATACCACTGAAGGAAAATAGGCTAACGTATGGCAGCGGAAATATAAAAATTTTAACCTATTTTCATAAACCCAAGATCCGTTAATCGTTATTTCATATAAAGAGGGATAGAAAGAAATACCTTTTAGAAGTTCTATCTACCGTTGCAAGCGAAGTGCCCACAACTCTTACTTCGAGTTCCCGAGCGGGTTCGCCGTGTTAGAGATAATATCTCGTATTATCTCTACACAATTATCTTCAGGATAATTATCTATACACTAATAGAATTATACTTGTATTAACATTCTAGTAGTGTGATAGGATTATACTTACTATCAACAGAAGTACATTAGGATTATAACTCCTGTACTATATATACAATTTATCAAGGAAACCCTAATAAAGGGAAATTACTTCAATCACAATTACTCTCTCTCTCCTCTCTCTCGATCGACTCCTCTCTCTCTCTCACAAAACATTACTGTTTCAGTTATATCAACATGGTATCAAGAGCATCGTCTGATCCAACTATGTCCGGCTCCATCCCTGTTCAATCGAACATCGAAAATCAGTCGGAGTTTGCTGTTGCTGCGTCCGTTGCGCCTCTGTTGAACAGAGTCGACGGCGTCCCTTCCGCCAGCCAGCCAGCCATTGTTGTGCCCGGAAATCATTCAACCGGCGCATCTCAGTCAGTCTTCGGAACTGAATTCACGGTGGCTTCCGCTTCCGCTTCGTCCTTGCAACCGTCTTCTGGTTGGAGGTTTGAATCTCCGTTCACTACCCCTGAGCAGTCATCAGTAACATCCACATATCTGTTTGATAACAAGGACTCAGGTCCTATTCCACGTACCAGACAGAACCATACGGCTCCTCAACCTTTTATTCCACCAGGTAATATTTCTCATCATCTTATCAGACCTGGTTTTGGTCCCCTACCCTCGTATCATAGCTCACAGTTACCATCTGATGGGTGCCGATTCCACCAAAAATAATCCCAACTTTCCCTAAACGAATAATTTGTAATAGAGCAAGTAGAGGTAGAACCCAAGGGAATAATATTGATTTAAAACTTCTAATGACCTAACAAAATAATTAAATGGGGGGTTTGGAATTGTGAAGTTTATTAAATTTAAATGTAACAAGTCAAAAATCATAAGAAGAACAAAACAGAAATTAAAGAAGGTTTGTGAATAATATTTTGATGAATTCAGTCAAGGGGAATCACAGGATAATTCATACGTTAACGATCATTGACAGATAAAATTGTATTCTCATGTATTCACCGGGTCAGTTTGGCGTGTTCTTCCTTAATAGTGAACTAGTTAAGCACGGCAAATAACTTGTTCCTAATTAATAAACAATCCTATCTCAGCGCCTAAGATTTAATTTATTGACAGCTTAAGAATTAGAAGAACCTGATCTTAGTTAATCGTCTCTCAGCGTCGGCGATTTTGGACTAACTTATCTGTTCATTTGGCTCAGATAAACCCAACTAGATTCGTATTAATGTCACGTGGAAGACGAACTCAGGTTTGTCCGACTCGAGTCCATTCTTCCAAATACGAAGCTAGCTTGATTTAAATAGTCAATAGCTACTTTGTTTGGCTATCTTAGGTGAAACTCTAATAAACCAAATCAGCCATATGATTATTCGATTCGACAAACAACCTGCAGTTATCATTCATAGAACAAACAATCAATTGAGAATAATTCTCTAAACACGATGAACAAATAAACGGTTTAATAAATTGAGAAAAATGAAATACAACGATCTCACGATAACGGAGAAAAATCCCTTGAATTAACCCTTAACCGAAATTAAGAAATTAGCTATCAATAGCCATGGAACGTATGTGTTTTTATGCTGGAAAAATAAATGTAAAAACTGATGTCCTGGACTTGGAAAATCTGCCGTTCTTAAGTCTATTACAGCTCCTCAAAATAAGGAATTAAAATCCCTTCAAATTAGCATTAGAATCTTTCTTCAAATTTGAAATTGATTGCCTCCTCATTAGTCTCCTACAAATTCGTGCTTTAGCTGAAAGTCTTGTTCTCAAATTGTCCAATCTGCATCAGGAAAGCAATCCTATTCGAACCAGGAAACTGTCAACCCGTAACTGCCTTAGTCTTGTGCAAGACTAACTCTGACTCAGACCAATATTTTCCCAATCAGCTCCGGATCACGACCCGACATCATCTTGGCCCAAATTAAGCCCAATTTATCTCCCTTTAGTCATCATTGGCATGTAGAGATGAAAATACCAAAAACAAACAATAAAACCCGCAAAAATAGCAAAACATGACAATTATAAAGCACAAAAGCGGGATTATCTATTGTCGAATTATGCACTTATCAAACACCTCACACTTGCCCAATGCTTGCCCTCAAGCATACCAGATCATGGCATTAGCTCCGCATACTCTTAGGTTGTCTTGTCATTCGTTCCTAATTCCCCTAAGCGTTATAAAGACATTGACTACCAATCATAGAATGTAGTTACCATAGGCTTGCCAATCAATCGAACCTCCACCACATAGTATGAATTCAAACAGAAAATCAAAGGGACTTAACAAGGGTGTAACATGGGTTAGGCTCATGGGTTGGAAGAGAGAGAGGAAAAAAAAAACTTTAGGGGATCCGAGAGTAGTAAAATAGTGCAAACTACTCCAAACTTGGCCAAAACGAAAGTAAAACTGCATATTTACAAGTACGAGGTTAACACATAAGACGACAAACTCATAATCTCACATGAATATCTAGAAAACAATCCGAGATATTCATGAAAACTAAATGAGAACATAAACAAAATAAACTAAGACAGTAAACGAACTAGGACACACAAATTTTTGTAACCTATTTATTCTTTTCTTTTCTTCTCTTTTTTTTTCTTTTTCTCTGTTTCTTTTTTTATTCTTTGAGGCTTTTTCTTTTCTGTTTTTTTTTCATTTTTTTTTCTGCCTCTATTTTCTCTTTTTTTTCTTTTTTTTTTCATAACCACAATAAGTAATTATAGAGCACAACAGTTTGTTGTCTCTTCTTTAAAGAGCTTGTGGTTCAAAATATGACACAAAACACAAAATCAAACGACCCAACATTTTGTACAAACTTCAACTGGACTCTGAAGGCTTAAAACGTATCCTTGGCCAAAGGAATAAACAAGGTATCAAAAATGGGGAAAAAGGCTCAAATTGGCAGTCTAAAGGCTGGTTAAATTTTGGTAAATTTTTTATTTTTCAGGGTTCAAAAGTGTGGAAAGGTTAACAACAAAAGAAACCTAATGCCCTTATCATTTTAACAGTTCGAATTCATCAATCGGGTCTTGAAACGTATGTCATGGCAAGTTCTAGAACTATCATGCTATGCAGACGCACTCAGAAAAGAAAATAGAGCAAATGCGTAATGTGTTTGCTCTTTCCATTAGGCTCAAATGCTTACCAGAAATGGGGTGTAAAGTGGTGCTGCTGCTTCTAAGTCAACTTATTAAAACGAGTTTTCATGCAATGTTGGAAACAATTTAGTTTGTCAGCGTGTAGGCAAAGCATTTACTTGACTCCGACTATTCAGAAATGTACTCGCAAGACTCGATAACACTTAGGGGACTCAGTACTACAACAACAAGCAACTTTATCAACTATTTGGAAGATAATGAGCTAGCAATGGTAAAATCTCAATGAAACAAAACAAAGGGCAGCCACCTCACACTAGTTCGAACACATTTTTTTCGAGACGACTACCTCACACTATTCTAAAATTATGCCAATAGTTTCACAGATTTCTAGCCTAAAGAGTGTATTAAACATGTATAAAAATACTAACAGAATGGACAACAAAACATCTATCAAAATGCAACAAAATGCAACAACCATATTCACATAAAAGCACTTCTAATACATCATCCCTCCCCCGCTTTTCTCCTCGCACCGTCCTCGGTGCGGAATTTAATCAATTAGGGGTAAGGGCATCAACCTCAACAACTGATGAAAAGATAAAAAAAAACGAGTGATCAAGAAGCTTACTGCCCTTTTTTAGGGGAGGGGACCCCGAGCCTTTTGGTGGTGGTGCTGTTCGGCGCCTTGTAGGAACCGCTACATCAGCAGGGTGGTTGCCTCCATCTTGTGGTGACTCAGGTGTCGACGAAGATGTGTCCGTAGAAGTTGCGGCCAACACTGGTTGCGGTATGAAAAAGTGGAGTGAGTATTGTTCGAATTTGTGAAGGGGGGAAGAGAAAAGGAAAAAAAAGGAGGAAATGGAAATTCCAACTAAATAAATCAAAGGAAAGGAAAGTGAAGTGGAAATTGAAGGAAGTGGAATGGAAGGTGTTGTATGAATTTGTAAGAAAGAAATAAAAAAAAAAAGTGGGATGGTGATGTTGTGAGTGGGTTCAAATTTAATTCTAAAAAGTGGGAGTGATGGTTGGGTGGTGATTGAAATTGGAGTGAGGGAGTGGGTGGCGGTGGTGTGATTGCTTGAAGATGGTGAGTGATGAAAAGAAATAAATTAAAGGGAGAGAGTGATGAAAAGAAATCAAAATTAAAGAAATGGAGAGTGAAATTGGAAGTGACGGTGGTGGGTTCAAAACCCTTGTTTCTAATTTTTATTCTTTTTCACTTTTTACCCCTCATTTCTAATTTTTTTTTTCTTCTAAACACTCCTGGGCTTTATTAACTCCCCAACTCATTCTATTGGGCTTTCATTCCTCCATCTTTCCTTACCTGCAAATCAAAATTCAGAACTTCTAATCCTTTAGAGAAGATGATGTTAGTTTAATCAGTTAACCTACATGGAATAAAAATAAAATAAAATAATAAAGAAAGAAAAAAAACTGAATGTAAACGATAGGCGTTAGTCTTGTACAAGACTAACTCTGGGCTGCCTCCCAGTAGCGCCGCTAGTTAACGTCTTTGGCTAGACGCTCTTGAGATCTTAGGCTAGTCTCCAGGAACTTGTAGCCCCATAACTTCACAACTTTCAATCGGGATATTCTCATAAAATGGCGTGAGGTGATGGCCATTTACTTTCTGCACTTTTCCGTTCTCCAAACACTGAATTTCCACTGCACCATGAGGAAAGATATTAGTTACTAAGAAAGATCCGATCCAACATGATTTTAATCTCCCTAGAAATAATTTCAACTGCGAATGATATAGTAGCACTTTCTGTCCTATTTGAAATTTTTTCTGAACTATCATGTTGTTGTGAAATTTCTTAGTCTTCAATTTGTGAATACTCGAACTCTCACAAGCTTCATTCCTTAGTTCCTCAAGCCCTTGTACTTTCAACTTCCTGAGTTTTCCTGCTTCATCAACATTCATGTCACACTGCTCAATTGTCCATAAGGCTCTGTGTTCTGGTTTTGGTTCCTGCAAAATGGAAGGTAAAAGATGTTGAGTAGTGTGTGAAATTGTTTTAGCATTAGAACGCTCTGGTTCTAATTTCAGAGCTGCCATCTGTTGCATTGCTTCCTGCACATCTTCTCCAAGCTCTACCTCTTTCTCCTTTATTTTGCTGCTCACATCTAAGCTTTCTTCTATAACTGCCTGCATCTTGTCTTCCCTACATACTTCAAAAACTTGATGAGTTATTGGTTCAATAACATCTATGCCACAAACAGAAGACACTTCATTAGGAATTTCCATGGCCTTATAAACATCAAATTGAACAATTTTACCATCAAACTCCATAGTCATTGTTCCTTCATGAACATCGATTTTTGTCCGAGCAGTTGTTAGGAATGGTCTACCTAACAGGATTTCCGACGAATTTGAAGAGTGATCTTCATCTTCCATGTCTACGACATAGAAATCAGCTGGAAAAATTAAACCATTAACCTGCACCAAAACATCCTCCAACAGACCTTCGGGATAGATTATAGACCGGTTAGCAAGTTGAATAACGACGCCAGTTTCTTCAAGAGGACCAGCATTTAAAGAGGAATAAACAGACTTAGGCATGACATTTATAGACGCTCCTAAGTCACACATTGCCCTTTTAATACTAGTATTCCCAATCTGACATGGAACATCGAACATACCTCTATCCTTACTTTTTTGGGGCATTTTCCCTTGGATTACAGCAGACACATTCTCACCCATGGAAATCTTTTCATACCCAACTCTCTTAGTTTTATTAGTGCACAAATCTTTAAGGAACTTAGCATATCGAGGAACTTGTCTAACGATATTAATTAATGGAATATTTACCTCGACCTTGCGAAATACCTCAAAGATGTCCTTCTCTTCCTTTTCCTTCTTCGATTTGTCGAACCGATTCGGGTAAGGTGCTTGGGTAACTAAAGGAGGAGGTCTATCTTGCTTTTGCACTTCTTCTTCAAGAATTTTATATTCCTTGACGATGTTCTTCTTGCTGACTGGCTTGTTTAAAACGGGCTGCTCTATTTCTCTTCCGTTACGAAGGGTGATTGCGCTCACGTTTGGCTTTGGATTGTCCACCGGTTGAGAGGGCATCTTTCCTTGAGATTGAATCTCACTCAGAGCAGTAGCTATTTGAGTCATCTATTTCTGGAGTTCCTGCACATTAGTTGCAAGATTATGGACAACATCAGTTAAAGGCATACCTGAGTTTTGGGTAGATTGGTGAGGCCGTGATTGATAATTTTGCTGCCTTGGTCCGTAGCTAAGGTTTGGATTATCACGCCACCCTGGGTTGTACGTATTAGAGTACGGATCATACGTTCTTTGATTTTGCCCTTGGTACCCATTAAGTGCATTGGCTTGTTCCGAATTTTCTTCATACAGAACAGGGCATTCATCAGTGGCATGTTCAGTGGCAGTACAAATCCCACACTTCTTCACCTGAGCCGCCTTTCCGAGAGCTAATTTCTGCACAAGACTAGTCAGTTTATTCAATTTCTCTTCAATGTTAGAACTGCTTGCCTCATACGCCTTCTTGGGACCTTCCTGAACTTTCCCAAACTATTGAGAAGTTGCTGCAATTACTCTGATCAATTCCTTAGCCGCGGTTGGTGTTTTATCGAGGAAACATCCCCCACTTGCCGCGTCCACCATTTTTCTTTCCATGCTAAGCATCCTTTCATAGAAATATTGGATTAAAGAATTTTCAGCTATCCCGTGTTGAGGGCAATTTTCACATAACTTCTTAAACCTCTCCCAATACTTATGAAGCGATTCCACATCCTTTTGCTTGATTCCACTGATTTCCCTTCGAATTAATGCTGCTCGGGAGGCTGGAAAATATTTGTCCAGGAAAGATTGTACCATCTGATTCCATGTAGTAATGGTTCCTGATGGCAAATTTAAAAGCCAATCCTTGGCTGCATCTTCTAGTGAGAATGGGAACGCTCTCAACTTCACTTGTTCTTCCGTTACTCCTTGCGGTCTCATGCTGGAGCACACCACATGGAATTGCTTAAGATGCTTATGAGGACTTTCACTCTCCATGCCGTGAAACTTGGGCAACAAATGAATCAACCCGGATTTCAGCTCAAACGACACATCCAAGTTGGGATATGTGATGCATAGGGGCTGATTATTAACCTCTCGCGCCTGAAGTTGTCTTAGAGTTCTGTCTGCCATTGTTTCCTCTTCTGATTGTTCACTTTCTTCGCTGGATATTTCTTCTTCGTCACTAGAACTCGAAGTTTCAGCGCTTTGTAATTTCTGTAACCTTACTTCCTTGCGAAACCTCCGAGCCAGTAATTCAATTTCTGATTCAAAAAGAAGTTGTTCTGAATTGTTGGACCTGGTCATAAAAGAAATCAAATCAAATTAGATTATTCCCCGGCAACGGCGCCAAAATTTGATGGGTGCCGATTCCACCAAAAATAATCCCAACTTTCCCTAAACGAATAATTTGTAATAGAGCAAGTAGAGGTCGAACCCAAGGGAATAATATTGATTTAAAACTTCTAATGACCTAACAAAATAATTAAATGAGGGGTTTGGAATTGTGAAGTTTATTAAATTTAAATGTAACAAGTCAAAAATCATAAGAAGAACAAAACAGAAATTAAAGAAGGTTTGTGAATAATATTTTGATGAATTCGGTCAAGGGGAATCATAGGATAATTCATACGTTAACGATCATTGACAGATAAAATTGTATTCTCATGTATTCACCGGGTCAGTTTGGCGTGTTCTTCCTTAATAGTGAACTAGTTAAGCACGGCAAATAACTTGTTCCTAATCAATAAACAATCCTATCTCAGCGCCTAAGATTTAATTTATTGACAGCTTAAGAATTAGAAGAACCTGATCTTAGTTAATCGTCTCTCAGCGTCGACGATTTTGGACTAACTTATCTGTTCATTTGGCTCAGATAAACCCAACTAGATTCGTATTAATGTCACGTGGAAGACGAACTCAGGTTTGTCCGACTCGAGTCTGTTCTTCCAAATACGAAGCTAGCTTGATTTAAATAGTCAATAGCTACTTTGTTTGGCTATCTTAGGTGAAACTCTAATAAACCAAATCAGCCATATGATTATTCGATTCGACAAACAACCTGCAGTTATCATTCATAGAACAAACAATCAATTGAGAATAATTCTCTAAACACGATGAACAAATAAACGGTTTAATAAATTGAGAAAAATGAAATACAACGATCTCACGATAACGGAGAAAAATCCCTTGAATTAACCCTTAACCGAAATTAAGAAATTAGCTATCAATAGCCATGGAACGTATGTGTTTTTCTGCTGGAAAAATAAATGTAAAAACTGATGTCCTGGACTTGGAAAATCTGCCGTTCTTAAGTCTATTACGGCTCCTCAAAATAAGGAATTAAAATCCCTTCAAATTAGCATTAGAATCTTTCTTCAAATTTGAAATTGATTGCCTCCTCATTAGTCTCCTACAAATTCGTGCTTTAGCTGAAAGTCTTGTTCTCAAATTGTCCAATCCGGATCAGGAAAGCAATCCTATTCGAACCAGGAAACTGTCAGCCCGTAACTGCCTTAGTCTTGTGCAAGACTAACTCTGACTCAGACCAATATTTTCCCAATCAGCTCCGGATCACGACCCGACATCATCTTGGCCCAAATTAAGCCCAATTTATCTCCCTTTAGTCATCATTGGCCTGTAGAGATGAAAATACCAAAAACAAACAATAAAACCCGCAAAAATAACAAAACATGACAATTATAAAGCACAAAAGCGGGATTATCTATTGTCGAATTATGCACTTATCACCATCCTCTCTTCCCACTAACACATCAGATTCTTTTATTTCCAACCTTGGTCCATCTTTTCAACCTCAGTTCAATCATGAACATCCTTCTTCGTCCATGAATCCCGTTTACTCTAACTCCACAACTAATTCGGTTCATGTAACTCGCCCAGCTCCAATTCACCAAGCCACCCACATAAAATTAACACCTCTCAACTATAAAGCGTGGAGGATGGCAATTGTGTCTACTTTAAAATCCAATCACTATTTTGATCACATTATCAGTAACAATCCACCACCTCCCAAATTTTTATCTAGAAGTAGCTTTATATCTGGTCCTGATAATTTGCTACTCAATCCTGCTTATACTGCTTGGGATGATCTTGAGAATACTGTTATGTCTCTGTTACTGCATTCACTCACCGAGGAGATTTATCCTCTAATTACATGTTTTCACTACTCTCATGACATTTGGGTTGCACTTGAACAAGCCTATGGTATTACCACTGATTCTAGGCAATTTCACTTAAGCTTAGAATTACAAGAACTTGAACAAAATGATATGCCTATTAGTGAATACATGCCAAAATTGAAAGCTATTTTGGATGAGCTTGCTGCCTTTGGAAACCCATATCCTATGCATCTTTTACCTCCTTTACTATACAAAAATGTTGGTGAAGCATTCAAATACACCATTCAAAATCTCATTACACAAAAAGGCATGCATATTGGTTTCTATGAACTGTTGAATACTTTAAAGACGGTTGAGGGATTGGTTAACTCAACAACAAAAAAGTCTGCTTTTATTTTACCCACTCCCAGTGCCAACTCTCTTGAGGCTAATATGTCCACCACATCTCCTTATGTTGCTACACGAAAAAATAATAAAAAGAGAAGGGGTGGAAAATGCTTCAATTGTGGTGATCCTGATCATTGGGCAGACAAATGCAAACGTCCAAAGGGGTATTCAACACAGCATCGGTCTACACCACAAGCCTATGCATCATGGCAGAATCCATCAGATCCCTTCAGTGGTCCACCTCAACCTTGGTACCCAGATACGGGAGCAACAGATCACATGACTGCAAATCCACATCAGCTTCAACTCATGCAACCATATCCAGGTTATGATACTGTTCAGTTCGGCAATGGACAAGGTTTGAAAATCTCTCACTTGGGTCATTCCAAAATTCACAATTTCAATATCAATGATATTTTGCTTGTACCTAAACTCACCAAATCACTTTTATCTGTTCAAAAATTCTCTAGAGATAATGCTTGTTTCTTTGAATTTTGGCCTAATCATTTTCTTGTAAAGGATCAAGCAACTGGGGAAATCCTGTTACGAGGCCCGAGTAAGGATGGACTTTATGTGCTTCCACCAAGCTTAAAGGAGGCGCTAGTAGGTGAAAAGGTGTCATTTGAACGGTGGCATGCACGCTTGGGGCATTGTCAGAATCAAACAGTTAGCAAAATTTTGAAGAATAATAAGATTGTGTCATCTGCACCAGTTAGTAGTTGTTTATTTTGTCCTTTAGGAAAATTAGCCAAATCTACTTTACCTTCAATTGTGCGAACTAGCACTTCTATTTTTGAGAATTTACATTTGGATGTTTAGGGTCCTGCACCCGTTCTTTCTTTCAATGGTCATCGTTATTTTTTAATTATTATTGATGAATTTACCCGTTTTGGGTGGATCTTTTGTCTTAAGAATAAAAGTGAAGTTGCTACTACCTTTCAGAAATTCTATGCCATGCTTAGAACTCAATATAATGCTCATGTTAAGAATTTCTACTCCGATCTAGGGGGTGAATTTCAAGCACTTCAGCCTTTTCTACAAGCAAATGGCATTATTCATAAAATTGCATGTCCACACACACATGAACAAAATGGGATTGCTGAACGAAAAATACGGCATGTTGTTGATACATGTCTCACCCTGTTTGCTAATGCGTCTTTACCTCTGTGTTTTTGGAACTATGCCATGATTCATAGCATGCGCATGATCAATATTCTTCCTACCAACACGCTTTGCAACAAAT
Organism: Euphorbia lathyris; assembly: GCF_963576675.1. NCBI lineage: Eukaryota > Viridiplantae > Streptophyta > Magnoliopsida > Malpighiales > Euphorbiaceae > Euphorbia > Euphorbia lathyris. The sequence continues at coordinate 6,079,800 of NC_088918.1, forward strand.
CTCCTTTCCTTCTCTTTCACAAGAAACAACCCGTGTATTCGTCCTTACGTGTTTTTGGAAGTGGCATTTTTCCGTTACTTCGTCCCTATAATAGACATAAGTTTGAGTTCCGTTCGAAACTATGTGTTTACTTAGGTCCATCCTCAAATCATTCGGGTGATTTATGTCTTGATTTCTCAACTAAGAGATTTTACATTTGCAAATTTGTTCGGCATCATGAGGACGACTTCCCTGCAGCAAGTTCAGCGACATCACCTGCTCCTACTAGTGCGGATCCTTCGGCTGGGATTCACGAGTTACCATCGCTGCTTAGGCCTCATCCAGGTATTTCTCCAAATCCTTCTGTTTTTCCCTCTTCTTTGCATCAATTCCCGCCTGTCCTGCCCGAAAGAATTTCATCGCCCAGTCCAATGCCTGCTGCGACTAATACTGCACCAGTTTCGCAACGCTGTGTGTCTACTGCGCCACCATCAAATGCAACGGAGGGATCCTTGCCTGTGCGCAACAATCCGTCTGCGTCTGCTGAGTCCACAGCTACGACGCCGACCCTCTCAGACCCTTGGTTATGTTTTACAGGTTCAATCAGAAAAATTCATCAAGACATTCAGACCTTCCGTCCCGAGCTCATAAATGCAATTATCAATTAATATTACGGAATCCTAATTATCTGTTTAAGATTTGAAATTCAATGATTCAAAGAATCAAAATGAATTGTCAAAGGTCTAAATACATTGATATGGCTAAATTGGGAAAATGAGAAATGAAGCTTGTAAATAAGCAAATTAAGCAAAATAATAGCATTTAGAGCTGTTGAGAGATTTTATTTTATTTATTCTGAGTTAAATTATTACTTTTATATGATTTCAGAAGTTTTTTTAGACTATATGGTTAGGAATTTTTTATTTTCTAATTAAATCTCAAGACATAAGCAAACGAGTTTGTATTATGCATACTTTAAATATAATAATAATAATAATAATAAAAGCTTAATTTATTAGGTAAAATGGTTTATTATATAGTCTTAGAGTCTTTTAGACAAAGTTTACTAGAGTTCAAATCCAACTTTATATTTTAACGAAATTTCTACACGTGGCAAGCCAAATGGACGTTCGCATATGCGGAGATATGTCAAAGACAAGAAAAATAAAAGTTTAATCTTTAGAGATAATGTTTCACTGTTATGGTATCAGAATATTTTAATTAGACTAAATGATTGAGGGTTCAAGTCTTCACAAATCTAATTGTTAATGAAATTTCAACACATGATAAGAGTGATATGTTTTCTACACGTTTCAAAACCAAAAAGCATTTAGTAATAATAAGAAGGGATAAGGGAAACTTTTAAGTTTAGTGGGAATGTAGGTTTAATGTCCACGTACAAACCAATGCAATCGTAAACGTTTACCAAATGATACAGTTTCAAAGATTCATTAACAGAAGATGACTTTTATTTTCATTAACAAAAGTTATCCAATTTCAGGCCTTATTCGGGGCAAGAATATTGGAGGTTAAAGGATGATAAGAGCATGAAATTGCATATGAAAAAAAATTAGGCTTAAAATTGCACCATTTTATAAACATTATGTTTACGATTGAATTATTTTGTACGTAGAGACTAAATTCGTTCTCTCCCAATAACTATATGGATAAATTTGTATGCTAATCAGTATCTTGAGTTAATAATGGAGTTAGGAAGATTAAACTGAAAAAACTAGATGTATAACTCTAAATATACGATTCTCGGGATTATGGGGTCTATTATGAAGGCAGTGTGATTTAAACGATATTGTAATTACATAGAAGATGAGTGGGATCTGGTTGACAATAATAGTAGGAACAAGACATGTTGTGCGATGACTAGTGGGTGGTGGCTGACGATTGGTCCCACCATATCCAATGAAAATAATGAGTTGGATTGTTGGGATGGATAAATCCTAGCTACTCTAAACCTTCGAACGGTTTATGAGTGAAAATTTTCCATACTTATTTTTCTTAATGGAGAAAAAAGACTGTAACAAATTGTACTTTTTAGTGGCCTAAGCCTCAGTGTATGTGTGTGAGATTTGTGAATAGGGACAAGTGTATCTCGTCAACAAGTAATAAATTCCGATCAAGACCGAGTATCCGATCCATGAGATTTATGTATAGTAATTACTAAAATAGTACGCTATATTCATTATCTAGATAACTCAAAAAGTAAAGATTTTTTTTTCTAAATTATTCTACTCCTACTCCTAACGTAGTGAGACAGATTTAACTTACTCAACTCAAGCATGAATAAGTTGGAAATGATAAGATTAATTCAAAGAAATGTGCTTCTAAAGTTCTAATTACGTTATGTAAGAAATTGGGGTGTGTGCCCGGATGATCGTCAATCCACCGGTGCCTTTTGTGTTTATCTTGGTCACAACCTAGTATCCTGGAACACTAGCAAGCGGGCTATGATTGATCGCTCTTCCACTGAGAGCGGATACAAAGCCGTTGGCAATGCCACTACCGAACTTCTTTGGATTCAGTCATTGCTCCGGGAACTTCGGTTCCGTATACCTCGACCCGTTTAGCTTTGGTGTAACAATGTAGATGTTATTTATTTGACTCTCAATCTTATATTTCATGCATGTACGAAGCACATTGAATTGGACTATCACTCCATACGTGAATATTTTGCCAATGGTTTCTTGTCCATTAGGTTCATTCCTACTGATGATCAGGTTGCAGAATTCTTAACCAAGCCTCTATCGAGCACACACTTTCTTCTACATCATGATCGTCTTCAGATGCGTCATGGACACCGGCTTGAGGGGGGCTGTTAGTACATATCTCTTTTCTATTTATTAGAATTATACAATGATAAATACACTTACCGCTTATCCTTTTAGTTAGTCTTTACCTTCTTTGTAATTCATTCTATTAGGGTTTACTTGTACTGAGAGTTGTACAAGGTCTAGATTTTAGCAAGAGTGTATATTAGCTTTTTGAGAAGCCGGAATATGGTGATTTTTGAGTCAAAGATCCCTTCAATTCAAAGCTCAGTGTCTCGCCTCGGTTGCCTAACACGCGGAACGAACCGGCTTTCACGCGACTACTACAGAAACAACAGCGAAGAGCTGACATTGCAGCGCCTATTTCTTCAGGCTCGACCTCCCCCAGCTCCAAACTTCATTATGGTTCGATGGTTGCCTCCTCCTTTGAACTGGCTAAAAGTGAACACTGATGGCTCGACACATGGGGTTCCTGGTGCGGCTGGCGCTGGAGGCATCTTCAGAAATAGCCGAGGCTTCGTTAAAGGATGTTTTGCATTCGCCCTAGGAGCAGCATCGGCTCATATTGCAGAATTGCAGGCGATTTTGTTTGCTACCGATGTCATATGGGAAAAAGGGTGGACATCCTTATGGGTTGAATCAGACTCCCTATATTTCGTTAATTTGCTGTAGCGTTGCTCAACCGATGTCCCCTGGCGATACATGCAACAATGGTTAAAGTGCATAATGCAATGCTCAAATATGCAGATTTTGGTAACCCACATCTACCGCAAGGGAAACAGGGCCGCAGATGCGCTAGCCCGATTTGGTGTCACTGAGACAAACATTCGCTGGTGGAATTCATGTCCACACTTTTGCAGCGACTTCATTTTTGATGATTCATGTAATTTAGCACACACTAGGTTCAAGTTGCTTTAATTTTTTTCCCCCTTGTACCGAACTCATTCTTTTTCATGTAATTCATGTCTACGATCTTGCCTCAGACCGTCCTATATAAAAAATATTAGCTTTCATGTAATTTATCATTTACAGAATATATAAATACAATTTTCTCTAAACACCTATATTTTACATGGTATCAGAGCTATGATGAATCCAATTTTAGGTTTTCATACATCGGCCTCCTCAAACCCTACCTCTGCGGCGTCGGGCGCCTTCACTCCTCCTTTTTTAGTTAGTGTGAAAGATTGTGTTTTGAAGGAAATGCGAGACTTCAAAAATAATATTTAGCCGTTTTTTTCCAAGGTTAATTACACTAATGCTGATTGGAGTTTAGACTTGGTTTCAACAAGATAACCCAATGTTGTTTTGTTTCAACAAAAGTCATTGAACTTTCATTTTCATTTCAATAAAGTAATTTCGGGCATTCCAGATAAAAAAAAATCTAAATATAGTGACATGACGACCAAATCGAAAATGATGAACTTTTATGTATGGCATTGAAAATGATTAATTTTTATGATTCTTTGTGAAACTGGCGATACATGACGATGAGAATGCATTTTCAAGGAAATGTGGGACTTCAAAAATGATATTTGGTCGCTTTTTTTGCAAGGTTAATTGCAAAATGGTAATTGATGTTTGGTGTTGGTTGTAAAAACATCACCCAATTTCGTTTTGTTTCTATAAAAGTTATTGAACTTTTATTTTATTTTAATTTTGTAATCCTGGTTATTTAAAAAAAAATCATATGAATAGTGACATGATGACCATATTGAAAATGATTAATTTTATGGTAAATTTAAAAAAAAAACATGTGATTTCACTTTTTTTTTTTTTTGCAGAAAAAGGATTGTGGTTTATTCCGTTATACTATTTACGGGTTTGGTGAAGATGCCGTTTATTTGTTGACGTGGCGAAGGGCAAATATGGGTTTTTAAAAAAATTGGGCTAAATTTTAAAAAAACCCTGTGGTTTCACTTTTTTTTTTGCAGAAAAAGGACTGTGGTTTTTTTTTTCTTTTCAAATACAGGACTGTGGTTTATTCCGTTACACTATTTACGTATTTGGTGAAGATGTCGTTTATTTGCTGACGTGGCTGAAGGGCAAATATGGATTTATTTTAAAAATTGACTATAAAAGGCCTTGAACAACCATGTGAGATTTGCGCTCATGTGAGATTTTATAGTCAATATTGTAGCCACAAAATAGTTATAAAAATCCATTTGTCAATATTGTAGAACCAAAATAGTTATAAAAAATCCATTGGTCAATTTTTTTTCAGAACCCATATTTGCCCTTCAGCCACGTCAGCAAATAAACGACATCTTCACCAAATCCGTAAATAGTGTAACGAAATAACCACAATCCTGTATTTGAAAAGAAAAAAAAACCACAGTCATTTTTCTGCAAAAAAAAAAGTGAAACCACATGGTTTTTTTTTTAAATTTACCTCAATTTTTTTAAAAACCCATATTTGCCATTCGTCACGTCAGCAAATAAACGGCATCTTCACCAAATCCGTAAATAGTATAACGGAATAAACCAGAGTCCTGTATTTGAAAAGAAAAAAATCACAGTTCTTTTTCTACAAAAAAGTGAAACCACATTGATGATCCGCGAAGCCAAAACGGGCCGAATCATAAACACGGGCCCAATCTACACTTAGACCCATGGTCCAAGATCAAACGGGCTCCGAATAAAGGAAGCGGGTAAAGCGAATAACCACCCCGACATCCTAAACGGAGCATTAAAACTCCAACTCAAACACGTTTGTTGCCACGTAAGGGACGTGGCCTAGAAGGAGTAACCGCCCTCGGCGGTTACTTCAGAACACTTATAAAAAGACAAAAGCCAGAGGGGGAGGTACGTTCATATTTTTCCAGCAATACTATTATCAATTTACCAACCCTCCTACAAAAACTGACTTGATCGTCGGAGAGTTTTCCCGGAGATCCTGTCTCCGGTTCTATTTTGCAGGTAACTACGGTGGAGATCATCTAATCGGATCCAGCAAGTTATCATTGGTGCGGTGAGCGTGGACCTTTTTTACCAACATTTGGTTAAAGGTACACAAAGAACATGTCAGAACCATCACGAACGACCGGCGTTACAACCAGATCAACTAGTATGAACTCAAGGGGTCCACGGATTGCGAATTCGCAGCCTGCGAGTACACAACCTGTGGTGCCTAGCTCGACGAACCCTTCGGGACAATTGAGTCCATTATTGGAAGTCCATGTGCAAACTGAGATGGAGATGTCCAATAGCGATTTCGTCCAAATGGCAGGACAAGTTTTGGCTTCAAATATGAGCCAAGCGGCGGGGGATCGAATGATTAGTTTGCTAACCGCAATCGCTGATCGCAATACCGCCGTGGCGGCTGCTCCTCAACAACCTGTTGTCATCTCCACATAACCATCGACTACTGCCACCATATCTGCGCTTTCGCAGCCATCTCGAGAGCCAAATCAGATAGGTCAGAGTAGTCGCATGAACCCACACAGCCACCCAGGCAACTACTCGAATTACGATCCTAGTATGACGATCCATCCGACCTGGCAAACATCCCAACCGACGTTGGGAATGCCAGGAATCCTTCCGCTACGACAAACGGAGCCCTTTGTTCACGGATATTCAGAGTTGATGACGTCTGGGGCGAATATGTCTGGACAGGAGCACACTTGGAACTTTGATCCTATAACTGGACGGCGGCTAGAACCACGGCGGGAACAACTTTCAACACCAATTGGCGGGTGGATGCCACCTAGAGTTCACCAGCAGCGGGTGGAAGTGGATCGGCGAATACCCCATATTGAATTGGAAGATCAACTGCGGAGTATGATGGAGCGAATGGGGTACACACCAAGGGCGAGAGCAGAGGTGCAGAGCGATTCGCCCTTCGCTCCATCGTTGCGGGAATTTATTCCAGATCACAGGATAAAAGCGCCGGCGATACCTAAATACTATGGGGACCCAAATTCTGATCCTGAAGCACATGTCAGGAACTATAGAGAATTAATGGATGTTGCAGGAGCGAGTGAAAGCATAATTTGCAGATTATTCTCGACCATTTTGGGCGGAGCGGCATCTGATTGGTTTCGGTCTTTACCTACTGAATCCATTCACAACTGGAATCAATACAGTCGTGATTTCTGTGCAAAGTTCGTGGGCTGTAAAGCAGCGGATGTGACGGATAGGCAGCTGAAGGAGATCAAACAGAGAAATTATAATTCCCTAAGGGAATTTGTTGTCGCATTTAATGATATTCTGGTGCGGTTACAGAACCCGGATATAGTGAGCATTCGCAACATCATGGCGGATGGAACCACGGATTGGAGCATGCGGGAGGAAATCATCCGGAACAAGCCACACACCGTGGCTGAACTCATGAAGATAGCAAAAGAATTCATGGAAGTGGACGACGTTAACAGGGAGCATAGAGCTCAAACAAGGCGAGAAAGGGAGGCGGCTAGATACACTTCAGATGGTCGACGGCATCAAAACCAAACACATTACAAGGATAATTTTGTTCGAAAGGGCAATCGTTCCTTTCAAGGGGGGGATACCAAACACCATTGAACACGACTCGTCATGAGGTGCTACTTTGGATTGAGAAAAGCCCCCTGAAAAAGGATGTGCAGTTTCCTGAGGCCAAGGGACGAACCAATTTGGGGAGATATCCTAACAAATATTGCAGGTTCCACAGATTGAATGGCCATGACACAAACGATTGCTATGAATTGAAGAAGGAGATTGAAAAGCTGATCGAGAGAGGCAAACTGAGTCAATTCGTAAGAAAAGAGGCGAGTGACGAGAAAACAACGCTCCCGCATGAAGTGGATGCAAGGCCAGAAAAGAAGCAGAAAAAAGGGGTGATAAACGTGATAGCAGGCGGGATCTATGAGCCTCCAACAAAAAGGGCTCGCCGTGAACAGCGAAAAAGCAACACACATAGGGGGGATGCCCTCAATTACTCATTTGCGCGAATCACGGAGCCACATGCGGATGCTTTGGTGATTACAATGGCCGTAGAAGGATGGGACGTTAAGCGGGTCCTTATTGATACAGGCAGTTCTTGTAATGTTATTACTCGGACTGCATTCAACAAGCTGGGAATTAATGACGAACGAGTGGAACATACGTTCATGGATGTAACTGGTTTTGGAGGTCAATCATCTCAAACAAGTGGACAGGTGGTGCTGGAGGCAGAAATAGGTGATAAGAATCTAAAATGGCGAGGTGATCTAGAATTCGCAATTATCGATCTCCCATTGGCCTACAACATAATTCTGGGGCGTCCGTTCCTATCGAAAACGGAATCGCTCATCTCAATGAAGCATTTGACGTTACATTTGCCAACACACCAAGGGCGAGTCATAGTGGAAGGTGATCAACTTGTATCTCAACAAGCCTATACATTGTCACTTGAAGCAAGACCAGATGAAGAGGATAAAGTTGATGAGAAGTTGCCGGCGGAAGCATTGGGAGAAACGGAACTATTCGCCATCTCAAATGACAAGAACGTACGAATATCGGCAGGACTCCCAGAAGAAACGAAGAAAGCCATTACCGAGGTGTTGATCCAATGCGAGTCGGCATTCGCAGCTCCAAATGAAGTGCTGAAGGGAATAAGTCCAGACATAGCAACCCATCGTTTGAATGTGGACAAAGGTGCAACCCCAGTGCGACAAAAAAAGAGAGGACACGCTCCAGAGAGGCAGAAGGCGATTGAAAAAGCTGTGGCGGATTTGCTAAAATCAGATGCAATTCGAGAAATCACCTATCCGGAGTGGCTAGCCAATGTGGTGGTAGTCAAAAAGCCAAATGGAACGTACCGAATGTGCGTCGACTTCAAAGATCTGAATAAAGCTTGTCCGAAGGATATGTATCCGCTACCTAACATTGATATATTGGTAGATGGGACGGCCGGATTTGAAGCTTTATCGTTCACCGACGTGAAATCCAGTTACCATCAGATACCCATAGAGAAGGCGGATGAAATCAAGACATCATTTATAACTCATCAGGCAACTTATTGCTTCAAGGTGATGCCCTTTGGACTGAAAAACGTGGGAGCAACATATTAGTGGATGATGAACAAGATATTTTCAGACAAGTCAGGCGAGAAATTCTCGATCTACGTAGATGATATGATCATTAAAAGCAAGAAGATGCAAGACCACCCGCAGGATATTAAAGAAATCCTGGAAGTGCTGATCAAATATGGCCTCAAATTGAACCCAGAAAAATGCTCGTTTGGAGCAAGAGTAGGAAAATTCCTGGGTTTCATTGTTAGCGGCAAGGGAGTTGAGGCGAATCCGGAGAAAGTAAAAGCGGTGATGGAGATGAAAACACCGAGGAACGTAAGAGAAGTACAGAGACTGAATGGGCGGTTGGTGGCATTAGGGCGATTCATATCATGCTCAGCTAGGAGATGTCTACCTTTCTACAATGCCATAAAAAAATCTAAGTCCTTTGAATGGACGCCGGATTGTCAAGAGGCATTTGAGGGTATAAAACGATTACTATGTTATCCGCCCTTAATGAGCAGGCCGGAGGATGGAGAAGATTTATTTCTTTATGTATCCGTCACCAGTATGGCGATATGCACTGTGATGGTGCGAGAAGAAGAAGGACAACAATATCCAGTGTACTATGTGAGCAAAGTCTTGAAGGATGCAGAACTCCGGTATTCGAAGTTAGACAAAATGGCCCTCGCGGTGATAACCACAGCGGCTAGATTAAAGCCATACTTTCAGGCGCATACTATCATTGTGAGAACTGGTATTCTAATGCGAAAGGTACTGCAGAAACCTGACGCATCCGGCCGATTGATGGAATGGTCAATTCGCTTAGGAGAATTCGATATTCGCTATGAAGGAAGACCAGCACTAAAGAGTCAAGTACTCGCCGATTTCGTGAATGAGTTCACGTGGGATGATGACGAATGTCCAAAGGCACAAAAAGAAGAGTGGAGCATGTTCACAGATGGGGCATTATCCACAGAGGGAGCTGGACTGGGAGTCGTCATCAAAGGCCCGGAGGTTATTCGCCTGTACTATGCGGCAAAGTTAACTTTCGAAACTACCAATAACGCCGCAGAGTATGAGGCAATGATATGCGGATTGAAGTTGCTTAATGAACTTACGCCAGAAAGAGTGGTAATCTACAACGATTCTAAACTCATGATAAATCAGATCACAAAAAATTATCTGGTGAAACAGGAGGATCTAGTAAAATACCATAAAGAGGTCGGCAGATTGACGCAGGAGTTAACACGCAAGGGAGTCATTTGGGAAATGGTGCATGTTCCGCGGGGCCAAAACACAAAGGCTGACGAATTGGCAAAAGCAGCGGCGAGTAGAGAACCATGGAGTCAAAAAGCATGCGATTTGGAGATAAGATCGGCACCAGCGTTCGAAGTCGATCAGATTATGGTCATCGAAGAACTGGTAGATGATGAAGATTGGCGGATGCCCATTCGCCAATATTTGGAACAGGGAGATTTGCCGGTTGATAAAAGCTTAGCCAGAAAGCTAATTGGGCAGTCAGCGAGATACTCAATTCGAGATGGAACTTTGTATCGGAAATCATATACATGTCCATGGTTGAAATGCATTAGCCGCAATGAAGGAGACTACGTGCTGCGAGAACTACATGAAGGAATTTGTGGAGCACATGAAGCCTCGGCGGCGTTGGCAAGAAAGGTTAAGTTGATGGGATATTACTGGCCCAAGGTGGTGGATGATTCCCAGAAGATGGTTGCGGAATGTCGCAGCTGTCAAATCCATGCGAATGAAAAGCATGTTCCCGGAGCCGAACAAATCACTATAATGACGGCATGGCCATTCGCAACATGGGGAATCGATATAGTGGGCCCATTCCCAGAAACGACAAAGAAAAGGAAGTACTTGATAGTCGCAGTTGACCACTTCAGCAAATGGGTAGAAGCAGAGGCAGTAACCGCTCAAACACCTGAGCGAATGATCGAGTTCTTACGAGAAAACATTATCATGCGATTTGGAATCCCACAAAAGCTTATAACCGACAATGGCACCCAGTTCAACTGTGTCAAATTCAAAACATACTGCGAAAGCATGGGAATCAAGAATCATTTTTCTTCTGTAAATCATCCTCAATCGAATGGTATGACAGAGGTTACCAATAGGGCCATGATTCAGGGAATCAAGAAGCGGCTAGGTGATAAAAAAACAGGTTGGGCGGATGAGATACCCCATATGCTATGGGCATACAGAACTTCTGTAAAAGCAGCAACGGGCGAAACACCTTTCTTGCTGGTTTATGGAGCCGAAGCGGTCCTGCCTGTTGAAATCAAGTCGCCTACAGATCGGATAATTTATTATTGCGACACACAAAATCCTATCAATATTAGGGATGCATTGGATTCTGTTGAAGAACGAAGGGAAAAAGCTTACATGCAAATGGCAGTGTACCGCAATAGAATCAAGAAATATCATGACAGAAGGGTGCGAAAAATGATAATCAATGAGAACGACTTGGTCTTGAAAAAAGCGGATAAAATACAATCCAGAGAAGGCAAAGGCAAATTAGGCGTCAACTGGATCGGACCATACAAAGTATCCAAGAAGCTAGGACCATCAACTTTTGAAATAGAAGAAATGAGCGGCAAAAAGCTCCCGCGCACCTGGAATCTAGAGAATCTACGCCTATATAAACAGGCCGAGTAGTTCAAGGAAATGACGAGTACTCTTTTTCCTTTTATGAGTTTTTCCCAATGGGTTTTCTGATAAAAGGTTTTAATGAGGCTTTGATCCCACGCAGTTTATGTACCCATGTAATAAGAAGCCTTTTTTCTTTATCAATAAAGGTATTCAATTATTACATTTATTCAATATACTACGTCCGAATGCGGATCCTTTTCAACATGATCACAAAAACACATAAATGTGTTGCCTATTAAAGAAAGGCGGATGCACGATTACGCATCACTCGCAAAACCTTATGGTTAATCTTAAAAACACATAAATGTGTTGCCTATTAAAGAAAGGCGGATGCATGATTACGCATCACTCGCAAAACCTTATGATTATTTTCGAAAGAAAAATCATAAGATAAGGCATAAAATTAAGCGAATAAACGAGTACTCAAAAAATTGCAAAAAGGGTCTGGCCACCCTAGCGAAAACGAAACTAACTACAAAGAATTACAAGGATGAAGTCAGCAAAAGACAAGGGTAACATATGAAAATAAGGGGCAACAAGGAATAAAACGACAATCGCACATGTAGGTAAAGCGGCAAGTAAAAGAAAATTAATATATGCGGGCAGTTTGTTACATACAACAGTTCAAAATATAAATCAAACTACGCTACAGCTTCCTCTCCTTCACCCCTATTGCCCTCCTCGCCCTCAGCGGCTCCCTCATCTCCTCCAGTGGGCGGATTTGCTTCAAGCGAATCCTCAACCCTCGAATCAGTAACCGCTTCAGAGAGAGGTACCTCTTGCTCAGACTGAGAAACGCCTTGTGGTACCTATTCTTCCGCGTTCTGATTAGGGATCTCGCAGCTAATTGGAGAGGCCTGAAAACTCTGCCAATCTAAGAGGAGTACCTCATCCATATCAGCATCCTCGGCTTCCAGCTTGTCCCACTTCTCAGTTAAATCCTTTTCAGGGATGGGAACCTTGGGGCAGTTAAGTATTCGATCTGGATGTCCATGCTCATAAGCGGCATGAATTCGCTCCCCATACCAATAGATGCGAGCACCATCTTCAGCTAGAATCTCCTCAGCCCTCTTCTTTTGCATCTCCAGAGCCTCCTTGGATGAATTTAGATCATCAAGGACCTTTTGCAGCTCGTCGGACTTAGCCTGGAGGGATTTGAGAGCTTCCTCCTTCTCGCTCATAGCCTTCTGACAAGCGCCTTCAAGAGCCTTTACCTTCCCTTGGACATCATCATAAAGCGACTTCTGAGTCTCCAATTCAGTACCAAGGTTCTCCAACTCTTTGGCTCGTTCAGCATCCCTTCGGAGAGCGCCCTCCGCGAAATTGATAATCTGCATATAAGACGGCTCGCGAATAAAAAGGGCGAATAAAAACATGCGATTACTATGGACACAAAATCCTTGAAAGGGAATGACAAGCTTCTACCCCCAAAACAACAATATACCTCTATGGCGCGCTTCTCGATCCCCTCCATAGCAGTAGGAAGCGGTACTTGTTCTCGCACACGGGAAGCAGAGGGGAGTCGCCCAAGGACATTGCATATGGAAGAACCAATGTCCTTACAGGAGAAACTCACGGCCATGCCAAAGGTCCTAGTCCACCACCCGCTAATATCGGGAATAGGCTGCGAACGCATAAGGAAAGAGATCAGAAGAACAGCAGATAGCTTATAAAGAACAATAAACATTACAATAAATCAAGATACCTCGTGAATTGGTGTACTGCTCTTTCCTTTTGATGAAGCAGATACAGATGTGTTTTTCTTCCTGGGACGAGAAGACTCCGTATCTGCATTATTCTTTCGCTTCTTAGTTAAAGGAAGGTCCTCAGAAACAGAAGTGGGACCTTGTGAAACGGAAGCGATTGGAAGGGAAGCCGCCTCAACAGAAGGAGCCGCACCCACAGGAGAATTCGCCCCGGCAACAGAAGTTGTTCCCTCCATCCGCTTCTTCCTTCTTGCTAGAGCTTTCGCCTCCCGATCTGCAGCGAGTTGAGATAAAGGATCACCCCTGCAAAGGGTTAAAAGAAATCATCAACTTGGAAATGAAAAAAAAGAAAAGTACCTTGAACAAAAACGCGATAAGGGATATAGACAACGCGATCTCCCTCGCGGTAGGCAATCGCCACTCGACTTCTTAGCATGTGGAAGGCCTGATCATACGTCCATACAAAAGGAGGCGTACTCTTCAAGAACTTTATAACAGCGGATTCTTCCTCACTGGGGTAACCGAAGTTCAAACTCTTTACATTGGGCCGGCCCCAGCAGCGAAGGAAGTTTGGATTCCCTTCATTAAACTTGATAAAGAAGTAAGATCGGTCCCACTCACGGATCTTGTTCAGCTTCTCGTCGAAACCATAGTAACCGCTCTGACGGATGAAAGTGAAATACCCCGCCGAACTCTTGAAATGATGAAGCTTGGAGAAAATTTTGAGCGAGAAGGGAACCTCCAAACAATCCGCCAGAAATTTATCCAGAGTTAAGTCGGCCCATCCATTGGGATGCAATTGACCGGGTGCGATTCCGTAACCGCCCAGGACGGAAGCAATCTCATCCGCCAGCGGATACGTGAAACCGCAGATAATCTGGGCGACGAAAATGGTGAAATACCCCTTTGGGTAGTCGCCCGGTCCTCTATCCTCCCCGGGAATGATGGTCTCGAGACCTTGAAGCCAAGGATACTGCTCCCGCAAATCATCAATTGTCTCGCGACAAACTAGGCTTCCTGACCGGTCCTTCTTCGGTAATAAACGGGGGGTTGGGACAGGTGGCGAAATCAACTTCTTAGGATCAAAACCTAGACCCTCATCGGTTGTATTCGCTAGGTGGAGGAAGTCGGCGGGATGGGAATCAAACCCAGGAGAGCTGGTTGAAGCTTCATCAACCATCTCATCGACCTCATGAGACACCTCGCGGACATAATTTTCGTCGAACGGTGCGAAATCGAGGTCAAGGTCCGACATATTGATGAAGAAAAATGAACAGAAGTAAAGAGCTGAATGAATTACAAGTAACGGAAAGGAAAACTTACATGTGGGAAAGACAACACTAAGGGGTTGACGCCGGAGAAGAAATGACAGGAGAAGGAAAGAACAACTTTCGAATTTTGAAAGAACAACTTTCGAATATCCAGACAAAGACGAAGAGTCCCCTATAACATGTGAAAAGACCCTAAAGGGCTCTTGCCAAACTAAAGGGGAGGCATGTGATGATCCGCGAAGCCAAAACGTGCCGAATCATAAACACGGGCCCAATCTACACTTAGACCCATGGTCCAAGATCAAACGGGCTCCGAATAAAGGAAGCGGGTAAAGTGAATAACCACCCCGACATCCTAAACGGAGCATTAAAACTCCCACTCAAACACGTTTGTTGCCACGTAAGGGACGTGGCCTAGAAGGAGTAACCACCCTCGGCGGTTACTTCAGAACACTTATAAAAAGACATAAGGCCAGAGGGGGAGGTACGTTCATATTTTTCCAGCAATACTATTATCAATTTACCAACCCTCCTACAAAAACTGACTTGATCGTCGGAGAGTTTTCCCGGAGATCCTGTCTCCGGTTCTGTTTTGCAGGTAACTACGGTGGAGATCATCTAATCGGATCCAGCAAGTTATCACACATGGGTTTTTTTTTTGAAATTTACCCTTAATTTTATGTATGACATGACAATTAGACGAGAGAATGTTAAGGATAATTACTTTAGTAATTATCACTTGTAAATATTAAGATCATATCTTCCAATCCTATTTCATTGTAATCTCTATCTCTTTCTTATTTGCTGTATTTGTAAATCAATTTTTTTTTTAATTGAAAGGTTGGTTACCGAGGAGAGAAGCGAGAGAAGCTAATCCCAACTAGGTTGGCACCAAAAGGCAGACGCAACTAAACCCAAACCAAATGTATTAAAATAAGAAGAAAAAAGAGTTTACAAACAGAACAACTAAAAACGAAAAGGAATCAAAGTTTAACAGATTCTAAAGTATTCAGTTTTTTTGGCATCCTTATAGATAAAAGATACACAAAAGTCCGGGAAAGAGGTCCACCAACGTGGCTCGGAAAGTGATAGTGCATGTTTAGAAAGACAGTTAGCAACCGTGTTTGCCTCCCTGTAAACATGAGAAATTCGTATGATTTGTTGATGACAAAGCTGCAAACAATAAAGCCAATCCTTTCTAATTTCCCAATGCACATTAGTGGATTGCTAAGCAAAAAGATTCACAACATAGACCGAATCGCATTCCACCCAAAGAGGAAACCAATTACAAATTGCTGCTTTTTTAATTGCAAAAATCACTCCTTTCAATTCTGAAAACCAAACTTCTTTATTTCCAAGAGGAATAGCAAAACAAGCTCTAGGGAGGCCTCTACATGTTCGAAACACACCACCACAGCCAGCCACACTTGAACTAGCGGCACCATCGGTGTTAACCTTGGTCCAGGAGGTTGACGGGGGCTGCCAAAAAAAAGAAATTACTCTGCTCAATGGGCGAGGAATTCCAGAAATGTTGAATTTTCCTAAGATCTCCCTGTCCGAAAAAGAACTTCCAATGCAACCTTTCCAAAAAAAATCGATTTCTTTAATAGACTTCCAAACCAATCGGAGAGCCATGGAAATATTAGGGTTAAAACTATTAAAAATTGCATCATTCCTAATACGCCAAATAATCCAAATTGCGCTAACAATTGCACCACACCAAAGATTTGCAATCTGAGAACTAAAAGGAACAGACATTGCTTTTAAAATTAAATTATGAACATTGGAAGAGCAGTCCAACCTTGCACCAAAGATCCTCCCAATAGCAATCCAAATCTGCCTAGAGAATGGGCACTGAACCAGAATATGATCATGAGTCTCAGCATCGTTTTTGCAGAGAAAGCATTATGAAACCAAACTGAGCCCGCATTGCTGCAAATTTCCCGCA
Organism: Euphorbia lathyris; assembly: GCF_963576675.1. Taxonomy (NCBI): domain Eukaryota; kingdom Viridiplantae; phylum Streptophyta; class Magnoliopsida; order Malpighiales; family Euphorbiaceae; genus Euphorbia; species Euphorbia lathyris. The sequence continues at coordinate 6,096,132 of NC_088918.1, forward strand.
GTGGCAAGCTTGCCATGAATAGCCTTCCAAACCGTCAAAGATCTTGAAGGCAGTAAAAACTCTTTCCAAATGAAAGAATGCCAATCCACTTTATTTTTCTTTCTACGGATCCAATGAAAAGCAGATTTGACAAAAAACATCGTTATTTGAGCATACCCAGCAGCAAATATCCACCTCAGTGTCAGCGATAGTAACTCACCGAACAACCGCTTCCATTGCCGCTGGTAATAATGGTAAAATATTCCAGCCACTTTCGTTTTGAAAATCGCTGATAGTGGACCTGCGACGCCGTTGTTCAGCCACCGAGAGGCCGAGCTGATCAGCTAAAGAAGGACGTAACCAGTTATCACACCAGAAATTCAATTGCGACTGAGACCCAAAAAGCCAGAAACTGTTTTCATGAATTTGGACAATGAACATTTCACTGAATGCCAAATTGCAGAAGAAAAATGAGAACCGCGATTCACCCTCCCCATTTTACAGAATCTATTTCGTAACAACGAAGGAATATAATCATGAGATTGATAGATGAACCAACCTTGCTTAAGAAGCATAGCAACATTTAAAGTCTCGAAATTTTTTATGCCCAGACCCCCTTCTTTTGTTGGTAAACAACAAGTATCCCATGAAACAGAAACTAGCTTTCTAGAGTGGATGTTACCAGTCCAAAGAAAGTTTCTCATTGCTCTATGAAGTTTAGCAATAAGAGAAAAAGGCCACCGATAAACCGTGAAAGAATGGATCAGAGAACTGCTGATTACAGAATTAATTAAAGTCAAACGGCCCACCATGGACAACGAGCTACCTTTCCAATAACTAAATTTGTTGATAATTTTATCCGCAAGTGGTTGCAAATGTGCTCGTCGGGGAGCACCAATAAACAAAGGGACCCCTAGATAATTGAAGGGAAGATGACCATGACTCATTCCAGAAGATTCATGAGCTCAGAAACCCTTCGAGCAGGCGTGGCAGGATTAAGAAAGAAATTCGATTTTTGCAGATTAACCATTTGACCCGATAAAGTCCCATATAAATCCAAAATTCTTCTAATTTCCCTAATATTGTTTTTTGTAGCACGGAGGAAAAGCAAGACGTCATCAGCATACAAATATTGAATTAGAAAATCCATCCATTTAGAGTAGTAACAAGGTTGCAACCGGCCCGCCATCAAACGATTAGAAATCAACCGGCTAAGGAAGTCTTCCGCAATGCAAAACAACAAAAGGGATAAAGGGTCACCTTGCCTAACTCCACGGGAGCAAGAGAAATAGCCTTTATCATGCCCATTAATATTAATTGAAATCCGAGTAGAAGAGAAAAGAGTAAGGATCCAATCTCGGAATTTGATAGAAAACCAAAAGGCAGCGAGTACCTCAAGTAAGAAGTTCCAATCCATGGTATCAAAAGCTTTCCGAATATCCACTTTGATAGCCATATTAGCGCCGTGTTGATTTCTATTCAAAAGATTAATTCCCTCTGATGTGCCAGAAATACAGTCTGAGACGCACTGCTGTTTTGAAATAATTTTATTAGCAACTGGAGCGAGACGCACTGCTAAAATCTTTGTAATAATCTTTAAGCTGAAATTGCTTAACACAATCGTTCGAAATTGGTCAATCGAAATTGCATCTTTAGTTTTGGGTATCAAAACCATAGTGCTTGAGTTCCACCCCGTATACACGGAGCCCGAAGAAAAGAAGCTTTTCACTGCAAGGTAGATATCAGTCCGAATAATGGTCCAGAAACTTTTAAAAAAATTACCTATGAATCCATCAGGACCAGGAGCACTACTGCCATTCATGTGTAAAACCGTCATACAAATCTCATCATCAGTAGGAACAGCAGTTAATAAATCATTATCATCAATATTCACCAAGCTAGGGATGGATGTGTCTCACGGTGCCCACCAAGATTACTCATCCGTTTCAAGATTGGTACCGGATTAGTTAGGTTCACTTTGAAATGATTCGTTAGGAGAGTTCATTGTGGCAATCTTGTTGTAAATTTTGATAATGTTATGATTTGAATGTTGTTATTGTGGCAATCTTGTTGTAAATTTTGATAATGTTATGATTTGAATGTTGTTATTGTGGCAATCTTCTTGTAAATTTTGATAATGTTATGATTTTAATGTTAGAATCCGTTGTTGTTTGCCATTTTTTGTTATATACCACTTCGCGAATTAACTTCAAGTCATATCCAGCATTCGCATATGCGAACTAAATTCATCAAGCAAAACAAACTTCAGCTTCGCAGGCTTCGCATATGCGAACTAAATTCATTAAGTAAATCCAAACATCAGCTTCGCAGGCTTCACATATGGTCGAATATGCGAAGTCAGACGGGATAGAGCGAGTCGCGCGTAAATATTGAGGGTATTATGGGAAAGTCACACAAAATCAGTCTAGATATGTAGTAGGATTATTAAATGGGTTAAATATGTAAATGGGCTTCCCATTTGACCCAGTTTTGTAATTTTCCCTTTTAATTAATGATCGATATGTGCGGAAAGTAGCGTGGGAATTTAAAGTACGGTAAAGTAAATTACAACAGTTATGAGATATATACATACATTCGCATAATAATGTAAAATTAATTCTAATATAATATATTATCTATATATCATTAGTTGTTATATTAAGCATCCGGTCTTCCATGTCACTCGGAAGACCCTCAATTCACATTTGGAAACATGTAGTGTGACCACACATAATAATTAAAATAGTAGGGTCTCTTATAAGATATGTGGATCCGTGTTACACGTGTCAAAATATATATGGGAGATCCTCCATTTGACATGGAGAACCGGGTGCTTCTAATAATTTGTCATATATCATATACTAAGATAGGCACTAGATTCCCTCCCCAAAAAATAATTTTCTATACACATGCATATATATAAGAATATTTAAAGCGGATACATACTTTAAAACGTGAGTTTTGAAAACGTTTAGATTAAGATTGATTGTTTGGAAAACAAACATTAATTATTACATAATTGAATTTAAAGCATTATTTGTCCTCTAACCTATTCAAAATTGTGTCATTTGGCCCTTGACCTATCCCATTTGGTGAAATTTCACCTAATTTGTATGAATACTTAACGGAATCATTATCTCATTGATAAGTAACGATATTTTGACACTTAAACTTGAAACATGATATTTCTTAAAGTTTTTTTTTCCAAATTATGTGGAAATAATTAATTAGATTAAAAAAAAAAAATCAAAAACAAATCCTAAACTAAAATCTATTAATTTCAAGTGTCAAAATATCGTTACTTATCAATGAGATAATAATTCGGTTAAGTTTGAATCCAAATTGAGTGAAAGTTCATCATAGATCAAGGGCTAAATTGAGTGACGGTGAGATTTGATGTGAATGGAGAAAGTGTGCGGAGGCAATTCCAGTTTATGGATTTGGTTAACCCACCAAACCAATTCCAGTTTGGTGGTGGCCGGCCACCTGTGGCGGAGAAGATGTTGGTGGCCTTTTTTGATAATATCTGGTCTAGTCATTTCTAGAACTTGTTTTGATTGGCCCTGAACTTTCATAAAATGTTCAGTTAGCCTTCTAAACTTGCGTAAAATATAATCAATTGATCAAGTAATACAATTGAGCAAGTAATAACTTAATTTTTAATTTATTTTTGAATTATGTAATAACATTCTAAGATACGTGCAATACAGTTTCCGTATTTAACTTGCTTTTTTGCACCCGAGTGATCAATTTATTACATTTTACGCAAGTTCAGTGAGCTAACTGAATATTTTATATAAGTTGAGGGGGCTATCAGACCCTTTATAAATTCAGAGGCCAATCAAACTTTGTGGATAAATTCAGGTTGCGTATTAAGCCTAATTTCTTTCAATACGATGGAATATGACATGAATAAATTGATTTCATGCTTGTGTTGTTTTAGCCAATTTGGAATATGATCATGAATAAATTGATGGAATATGATCATGAAATGATTTCATCTTTCAATATTATTTTTGTTGATTTAATTTCATTTCCGGTTTGTGTGTTGTTTTTGCCCATTTGGCATACATCATGAAATAAATTGATTTTTAATTATTTTATTTCATGACTTTAAAAATCACATTTGAGTTAGTTTTGATTTAATGGGTTCTTAAAATTATTGATATATGTTTTTCATTGAAAATTTCATTGGCATTCAAAATATTAACCGAATAAATTAAAAGTTGAATTTGATGTATTTCAACTTCATGTTACTATCTAAGTATTTAATTTGGGTTAATAGTTTTGATTTAATTGAGCATCATTGGTAAAATTTTGTAAAATCACACATTTTTAGCTTTTAAAGAGGCTAAAAAAATATTTATTCAGTTCTTACAGACTAGTTTGAAATTTATATAGACACGTTGCTGAATGCAATTGTAATTAAAATATTTGATGAGAGACTTTTTTTGAGATGAATATATCCAGTTCAAATCTAGATTAGTTTTTAACCGTCGGTCTAAAATACTATATGGTTTATAAAAAATTTATTACTATTAATTTTACATATAGAGTATAAAGATGAAAGTCACCTCCTCGTATAATACCGGTTTGCTGGCAGCCACCTCCTGCCTTCTGGATGAAAGTCAATACAGATGCTTCTGTAAATGGAAGTCATAGAACAGCGGGCTGCGGGGGTGTTTGCAGATCGGCGTGCGATGAATTCTCTGGGGCATTCTCCTATCATTTGGGTACAACCTTTTCCTATGCTGCTGAACTCTCGGCTGCAATTACGACCATTAACATGGCGTTTGATAGGGGATGGATGCGGTTATGGCTCGAAAGTGACTCGATGTTTGTGGTCCAGGCGCTGCAAAGTCGAACAAGAGTGGTTCCGTGGTTCCTCGGGCAAGATTGGTTAAAATGTCTGGAAAATTTGGACTTAATGACAGTCGTGATCTCTCACATTTTCCATGAAGGTAATCAAGTTGCGGACCTTTTAGCTAAATACGGTAGAATGAATTCGGCCCTTGTTTGGTGGACTGATATTCCTTCCTTTTGTATCTCCGCTATTCTTTGTAACTTAGGAGGTTAGCAGGTCTAAAGATTTGCTTAACTGGTTCTCTTGTTTTGGTTCTCGTGTATTCTTTGTTCTTTTTTAATAAATTGGTTTAGGGATTGGCCGCAGAGAGAGGGAGTGCAAGCCTAGCTGGAATGCCTGTAATCTGTGCTCCCTGATTGCCAGCTTTTCAAATAAAAAAAAAAGTCTAAAGATGAAAGAAAAACAAAACAAATCCTAACATGTGTTTTAGTAATTTTACATATTAAATGGGTAGAATAAGTATAAATGAATAGATAGAAAGTACACCCTAGCTAATACTAAACTTCTATATATATCATTTTCATCTTTGGTAACACAACTATTTATGAATAAGCAAACATAAACATATTTAATTTATAAAAAATTGTTTTTCTATCGGTTTGCTTAGCGTAGACACTTTGATGTCTAAATACAATCACTTTTAAGAATAATAAAAACAATAAATTCTAGGATTTTAAGCATCTCTCGGAAATTCTCTTAAATCCTATATATATTTACAGAGTTTAACAGTTTTTTTAAAGTTTTAAAATGTCATTTTGTTATCTTTCTAGATCAATCCAGTCCAAAACGTAAAACTCATAAATATGGTTTTGTTATTTTTAATTAATGGATCATTTACTCATTCATCCATTTACTTAATTGTAGTTTTGAACAAACAGGGACATATGTTTCTTTGTTACGATTAGAAAATCACTAAGATTTTTCTCTTTCCTAAAAACAAAGATCTGAAAAATTGAAATGAGTATTGATGACTTCAAAATTGAATAATTCAAATACTTGGTGATATTATAAGCAACTTAAATTTTAAACGTTTTAATTTTGAGGTTATTTAGGTGTTGTGTAATGAGGATAGTGAAAGTGAATGTTTAGAGAGAAAGATTCGAAAATGATGATATTGAAAAAAAAAAATTGGTTAGATATAGTGACTACAGGACTAAAAAACTTTAATTCTTAGAAATTTCCTTTCTAAGATTGTTAATTGTCATTTTTAATGGCAAATTAAAAGCTCATCTTTGGTAAAACGAAAACATCAGTCCCTGTTTGGACAAAAGCTATTCCACATATACGTATTTGACAAAATGTGAAAGCACATGGATTTTGTTTGGAGTTTACAAAAAAAAAATATTAGATTTTACAGACTGGTTTGAAATTAATCAATAAATAACCCATCAATTAAAAATAGCAAAAGAAGATTTATGAGTTTTAGGTTATGGACTAAACTGATCTAGAAAAATAAGAAGATGACACTCTAATATTTAAAACTCTAATATTCATTGTTTTCACTATTAGAAATCGGAGTGTCTACATCGGACAACTGGTACCTCCTTATTGTTGGAAAACATTCTAATTATAAGGCGCTTCAGATATCGGTATATCGAAAAATTACACAAAATTGTAAAAAACCAATATTAAATATTAAATGACATATGTTGATGTTTGGTTTTCCATATAGGAAAGATGAAAATGATATGTATGCAAGTTTAGTATTATGGTTTGATTGCTATGTATCCATCTATCAATTTTAAATTTTCATTGTCTATTCTCCTAGCCGATTCATTCATGCATTCTTCTTCGTGATATAGATTGCAATATTCCGTTTATTCATGTGTTTACCGAAACGGTAAATTTAGTACGTTTCTTAGAAACCTCCAGAAAATCCTCTAAGATGATTATAGGGCGTAATTAGTACGAGTTGTCATAAAAGTTTGGACAATGTTCTCAAAAGGTCACAAACATTTAATTTGTCTCTATAAAATTAATTAAGTTTGTTTTTATCCCAATAAAGTCACTTTGTATTTTTTTCGATCATTTTTTCATCTAAATTGCTCACGTGGCATCTCAACGTCACGTCAACCCAACCTAGCATATTAAAAAATTGTAGCTACATATTTTAATTCATTATCGATATGCCATGTAGGATAATTTGTGATTAAAATTTTAATTCATAATTCTTATTTACTTGAGTTAATTTGCGATTAATTTTTTTTATTATGTCACGTGATGCTGAAACATGTGATTAGATGATACAAGAGCAGTTTCGGCGAAAAAAATGATGGAAAAACATGCAAAGTGACTTTATTGGGATAAAATAAATTTAAGTGATTTTATTAACACAAATTAAAATTTTGTAACCTTTTCGAAGCATTGTCCAAAGTTTTATGACCACCGGTGCTAATTATCCTCATTATAATAGGGGTTCTATCCTTTGTTGCTCTGACTTTCTTGCCTGCTTTGTTTAACCAAAAAAAATAAAAATAGCCTGATTTGCTTTCTATCTATCCATCAATTCATTTTAAATTTTCTTTTCTAATTGATATATTTTACCATAATGATGATATGATTAGGCTATGCTTACTTTGATTTTTACAAAGTAATTTGCAATTCGATTTTAGGATGTGTTTTATCAATATATAAATGTAATTTAAAAAAATGCATTTAATTGTAATAATTTTAAATACTTTATTTTATAAAAAAAACTATAACACATATCACTATTTACAAACATTTAAATCACAAAACTCTATTTGACAATAGGGCAAATCACATTTTTTTTCTTTGTCCATATTTTAATACAATAAAAATATAGTTCAACATAAATATGCATTAAACTAAGTATAGACATAGTCCAAATTGTATTTAGAAAACCATAGTCGATTATTTTTCCCATATTTTTTTTAATAATAGTCAAAAATAATTTTTTCTAATTTTTTTTTATAAAAGACCGACATGTCACATATTGACTACGGTTTTTATTGGGTTATTGCATTTTGAAAAGCCCGAAATGACATATCAGAGGTCCGGCTAGTTTCCAATCCGACCGGTTCAGGTTTAACAATACCACTTATGCATAACTAACTAATATGTATTTCTATACATGAAAATTTATCTTCTAAAATGCCAACCAAGGTTCACTATATCACATTCAATGTATTAAAAATGCCAACCAAGGTCAACCCATGTATTAAAAATGCCAACCAAGATTGTATATTCTATGATTTTGTATTAAATGAATAATTATCCCAATAAGCCTATAAAACACAGACACACAAAAGCTTCCATTTTCTGACTTTCACATAGTTTCATTCCAGTGAAAAAAAATGAGAAAGAAGGTGAAACTTGCTTTCATAGAAAACAATTCAGCCAGAAAAGCAACATTCAAGAAGAGGAAGAAGGGTCTATTGAAGAAGATAAGTGAATTAACTACACTTTGTGATATTCAGGCGTGTGCAATAATATACAGCCCTTATGATTCTCGACCGGAGGTTTGGCCGTCGGAGTACGGCGTTCACCAAGTTGTTTCTCGCCTCACAATGATGCCGGAGATGGAGCAAAGCAAGAAAATGCTTAACCAGCAGAGCTTTCTCCGGCAACGAATCAACAAAGCACTTGAGCAGCTGAGGAAGCAGAAATAGGATAACCTGGAAATGGAGGTAACTCAGGCGATGTTCCATGGTCTCACCGGAAAAAGCTTGATTTATCTGAACATGCTCGATTTGACTGATCTTCGATTGATAATTGATCGAAAATTGATCGAGATAATCATGAGAATTCAAACCCTAACGGTTAATAATTCTTGTGCCGGAGCCGCTTCTGTAGCGGTGGTGGAAAATTCGGTTGCTGAAGGCGGTGCAGAAGGGACGGTGGTGGTGGCTGAGCCGCCAGTGACGGTAGGATTTGATGTGAATGGAGAAAGTGTGCAGAGACAACCATGGACGTTTATGGATTTGGTTAACCCTCCAAACCAATTCCAGTTTGGTGGTGGCGCCGTCACTGGTGGTGGAGAAGATATGTTGCCGCCGTTTTCAGATCAGAACGAGGATAATCTCTGGTCCAGTGATTTCTTTCGATATGGTGGAATGTGATCTTTGATTTTGTTGGAGTAATTTCATTTCATGTTTGTCTGGTTTTAGCCAATTTGGCATACATCCTGAATAAATTGATTTTTAATTATTTTATTTTTGCCTTTGGTAATTTACATTTGAGGTTGTTTTGAATTATATGTGTTCTTAAAATTATTCATATATGTTTTTGATGATTGAAAATTTGATTGATATTCAAAATATTAACAGATAAATTAAAAACTGAATTTGATGTATTTCAACTTAATATTAATTGTTTAATTTGTGTTAATAGTTTTAATTTAGTTTAGCATCATGATATATTATATCCTGGCCGCAAGTTTACCAAGTACGCTGAGTCGGAGATGACATTGTCATCGCCGATGCCAGGATCGCTGAGGAATACAGGAGCACTATCGAGCAATTCGGGGTAAAGATATCTATACCTAAATCCTAATTAATTTCTGATAATGGGTCCTTGGAATTCGCTAAGCCGTTCTTAGTTGATAATGGTCATGTAGATTTGTCACAAGTTTCTATAAAGAACTTGCGGAACTATTTCCATCTGAATGGTCTAGCCGCAATTCATCTGTCGTCGTATTGGAAATGCCGGCTATAAAACCCTTTCATCTTTGAACACAAAACCCTCCGCTACGTCGAAACTCGAAACGTCATTGGTCAATGTGGACCAAGATGCGTTTACCACTTAAGTTGTGGTTAGGCAGCGGACTTCCTCTTAATCCTTATCTTAGCGGGTAACTCATTACTGTTTTGCAACGCGAGTTAAAACCGCAAGATCTTCAAGTTATTCCTGATAAATATTTTAGTCAAATTGGAATGAAAGAATTTATTGAGTTTTCCCTTCTTCGATCTTGGGTTGAGTCCTGAAAGTCCCTGGTTCGATGGTATGCGGAAAGCACGCTTTGGCCGAATAGGTAGAATTTCGTAAAACGGCACATTTTTAGCATTTAAAGGGGGCAAAAAAACATTTATTCACTTTTTACATACCAGTTTGAAATTGGTAAAATTTTTAAATGTCATCCTAGATTAATCTAGTCCAAAACGTAAAACTTATAAATATGGTTTTGTTATTTTTAATTAATGGGTTATTTACTTATTCATTCCATTTACTTAATTGATTAAATTTAACTTAATCAAAATTTTGGTAAAGAAATATTTTTACCTTTTAAAGGGGCAAATATATTCAGATAAAGTAAAAAAAACAAAACAAAAACCTCAAGTGCTTTTACGTTTTGTTAAACATGTATTTGTGAATTTTATTTGTCGAAACGGGGATTTATGTTTCTTTTTTTGCGACTAGAAGATTATTGATATTATTCGCTATACCCCAAAAATAAAATAACCATTGACGATTTTAAAATTCAAAAATTTAAAGACTTAGATGATATTCTAAGCAACTTTAATTTTTTAATTTTGAGGTCATTTAGGTGTTGTTTAGTGAGAAAGATCCGAAAATGATGATATTGAAAAATAAAAAATTTGGTTCGATAGAAATATGAGACTAACAACTTTAATTCATATAATTTTCCATTTTATGGTCGTTAACATTCATTTTTAATGTCAAATTAAAAGATCACCGTCTTTGGCAAAACAAAAACCTTAGTCCCCATGTGGAAAAAAAATTCCATAAATACCTATTTGACAAAACGTGAAAGCACATGACTTTTATTTGGACTTTATCCAAAAAAATTATTTAGTTTTTACAAACTGGTTTGAAATTTGCAGCCCAAGACAAGTCTTAGGTGCTGTTTGATAAAACTGAAAATTAAGTACTGAAAAATTAAGTGCTGAATTTTAAGTTCTGAATGTGATAAACGTTGAAAGTGTTAAACTATCAGACTGCTTGGTTTGTATTAAAAATTAAGTGTTGAATACCATCAATCTGTTTGATAACTCTAATACGAGAAAATATAAAATAATAAATTAGACAATATTATTATTTATTATATATATTATAAAGTTTTATTCTTTCATATTATTCGATTATTCTAAGGGAAAAAAATACAATAAAGCTCTCATGGATTTTCTAATTTCATTCATATTTTATTGATGCATATTTTTTAGGCCTATAATTGGAAAGCACTTCTAGACATTCTGATTAGGGTGATAATGGGTAGGTATCTGCGGTAGTGCCAATCTCAAATTTTTATCTGTTTATTTTTTAATTACACGTACCGATTCCATTATCCTAACAGATATTACATCACATACCCGTCCTATTTAATTCGCAAGTAGCTCGCGGGTGTTAGAGATAATATTCCTTATTATCTCTATCCTTTATCTCTAGGATATTTATCAGAATATTATAGAGATAATACTAGCATTTATCTGCAGGATAATTAGCTTGTAGAGTTATAGTTGTATTCCTAAGTTTAAGTGATAAACTAGGATTATACTTACTGTTAAGTTATGTATTAGGATTATACTTACTAAGGTATTTATACCTATGATAAATTGAAACCCTAATTAAGGGAAATTACAATCATCCTCTCTCTCTCTATCTCACCGAAATCTCTCTCTCTCTTTCCTAATACTAAATATTCCGCAATATCAACATGGTATCACGAGCAAGTTCTGGTCCGGCAGCCTCGGGTTCCCTTCCCCACCCGTCGATTAGCGTCTCTAACGAGCCGCAATTTAACGCCGCTGCTGCTGCGCAATCGGAGATTGCGCCCTCTCTGTCCGTTGCTCCATCGTCGTCTGCCGCAGCTCCCCTATCATCAGCTCCGGCGATTTCTTCTCTCTTCGTCGCCGGTTCTGAATACACGGTGGCTAGTGCTTCCGCTTCCTCGCTGCAGCCATCGTCTGGATGGCGATTTGATTCCCCATTCACAACATCAGAATTATAGAGGTTGAATTTTGGTGCGAGGGTAAACTTTATTATCGTGTGACCAAGAGGTCACCAGTTTGAGTCTTAGCAGTGGTCTCTTGGCAAAAAAAAAAAAGCAGGAGAAAGCTTGCCCCAATTATACTCTTGTGGTCTCGCTTAAAGAAGACGTGTAGTGTATCAGACTGCCTTTTTTTAAAAGTAATTCTGGTAATGTGAAATAAAAACTTCATCTAAATGGTGACATAACCATCATATTGAAAATTATTAACTTTTATCTATATTACAATTAGATGACAATAAAAAGAGAGTCTAAAATATCAGTTACGCTCTATAATTGGCAATTGGACAATAAAGGAGTCATTTGCAACTTTTAAAAGTTTAGAGGACTAATTGACTTTGGTCCAAGTGTTGGGATTAAATGTATTAAGTCGTAAATAAGATGAAAAGTATATTTATTATTTATTTAACCCACGTGCTTGAAACTTTCACGTGCGAACTTTATTTCTTTTTAGCTGTTACATGACGTATAAATAGGTTTCACGATAGAATATTTCTTTTCAATGTGGTTGTCACGTTACTATTCCAATGATTTTACCTGTTTGCATTAGTTAGAATGAATTTATTTTAGTAAAAATTAAAGTTAAACGAATTTATTGAAACAAAATGAAAGTTCATTAATTTTTATAAAATAGATATCAAACTTCAGTGGTTATTAATATAATTTAGTTATTTTTTCTCCATTTTTGAGTTTTGAAGCTTTTAGTAATTGGACCTAATATGGATTTTTGAGTTTCGAAGCTTTTGGTAATTGTACCTAATGAATTTGAACGAAATGGCTCTTAGGTTTCATTTTCATTGATTTTATGTCTAAAAAGGTAAATTTAATTTTTTAAATCTATTTTTATAAAATATACTTAAATTTATTTTTTACAATAAAATTACAATGGATTTTGAAAATTGGATATGATATGAAGGCTAGCTAGCTCCTTTCTAGAGAAAGGTTACTAGGCACCCCATAATCGTCCGGTTTGAACTACCGACCTTCTACTGAACACTACTAAACGTTAACGGTCTAATTGAATACTCTTTTAAGTTTCAAATACATTTGAAAACCTTTTATTTCTCGTTTTGAAAACCGTTTTAAGAATTTTAATTAATAGCAATTGAAGTTTAAGGAATCACCCATTTTAATTAATGATCGATATGTGCAGAAAGTAGCGTGGGAATTTAAAGTACGGTAAAGTAAATTACAACAGTTATGAGATATATACATACATTCCCTTAATAATGTAAAATTAATTCTGATATAATATATTATCTATATATATCATTAGTTGTTATATTAAGCATTCGGTCTTCCATGTCACTCGGAAGACCCTTAATTCACATTTGGACACGTGTAGTGTGATCCCACATAATATTTACAATAGTAGGGTCTCTTATAATATATGTGGGTTTGTGTTACACGTGTCAAAATATATGAAAGGTTTTCCATTTGACATGGAGAACCGATTGCTTCTAATAATTTGCCATATATCATATACTAAGATAGGCACTAGATTCCCTCCCCTAAAAAACATTTTCTATACACATGCATATATATAAGAATATTTAAAACGGATACATATTTTAAAACGTGAGTTCTGAAAATGTTTAGATTAAGACTGATTGTTTGAAAAACAAGCATTAATTTTTACATAATCGAATTTAAAGCATTATTTGTCCTCTAACCTATTCAAAATTGTGTCATTTGACCCTTGACCTATCCCATTTGGTGAAATTTCACCTAATTTGTATGAATACTCTACGAAATCGTTATCTCATTGATAAGTAACAATATTTTGATACTTAAACTTTAAATGTGATATTTCTTAAAGTTTTTTTTCTCCACATTATGTGGAAATAATTAATTAGATTAAAATAACAAAGAAATAAAAAAACAAATCCTAAACTAAAATCTATTAAGTTCAAGTGTCAAAATATTGTTACTTATCAATGAGATAATAATTCAGTTAAATTTGAATCCAAATTGGGTAAAATTTCATCATAGATCAATGGCCAAATATGACCAAATAATAGATCAAATGTCAAACAACAAAATTTTGGATAGATCAGGGGCTAAATATTACTTTAAGCCTAAAAATAGTTAAAATTGGGAAACGCACTGACAGTCTGTTTAATTATAAACATACCACACTTAAATGTAATTTACCAATCCCCTAAATTTAAGAAAATGCCAAACAATCCTGTATCATGCCAACCAAGGTTTCACTGTCATGTTCATGTATATTAAAAATATATATAGAAATGACAACCAAGATTGTATATTATATGATTTTATATTAAATGATAGTTATCCTAATTACCCTATAAGTAGAATGCTCATTTTCTGAATTTCACATTAATGGTCTTAGTTTTATTTTCTAAATTTCACTAAAAAAACACTTCCATCAGAGTTTCACATAATTTCATTCTGGGAAAAGAAATGAGAAAGAAGAGGAAGAAGAAGAGGAAGAAGAAGGGTCTGTTGAAGAAGATCAGTGAATTAACCACTCTTTGTAAATTAACTACTCTTTGTGAAATTCCGGCGTGTGCAGTCATTTACAGCCCTTATGATTGTCGGCCGGAGGTCTGGCGGTATGTGTACGGTGTTCAACAAGTTGTTCATCGGTTCAAAACTCTGGTGATTTTCGATGGTCTCACCGGAAAAAGCTTGATCTATCTAAACATTCTCGATTTGAATTATCTTCGATGGGTAATTAATCAAAACTTGATCGAGATAATCATAAGAATTGAAACCCTAACGGTTAATAATTCTTATGCCGGAGCGGCTTCTGTTGCGGTGGTGGAAACTTCAGTTGCTGAAGGCGGAGAAGATGTTGCTGGCGTTTTCTAATAATCTCTGGTCTAGTTATTTCTAGAACTTGTTTTGATTGGTCCCTGAACTTTCAAAGTGTCCCAATAGCTCCCTCAACTCGCATAAAACGTTCAGTTAGTTTCCTGAACTTGCGTAAAATTTAATCAATTGATCAAATAATAACTTACTTTTTAATTTTTTTTTGAATTATGTAATAACATTCTAAGATGCGTGGAATACATCTTCCGCATTTAACTTAATTTTTTGCACCCGAATGATTAATTTATTACATTTTACGCAAGTTCAGTGGACTAATTGAACATTTTATGCAAGTTGAGGCTGGCTCTCAAAATACTTTAAAAGTTAAAGGGCCAATTAAAACTTTTTGGATAAATTAGGTAGCAAATGATGTATTAAGCCTAATTTCTTTCAATGTGATATGATCATGAATAAATTGATGGAATGTGATATGATCATAATAAATTGATAAATTGATTTCGTCTTTCAATATTATTCTTGTTGATTTAATTTCATTTCCCGTTTGTGTGTTGTTTTTGCCCATTTGACATACATCATGAATAAATTAATTTTTAATTATTTTATTTTGTGACTTTGGAAAATTACATTTGAGGTAGTTTTGGATTTAATGGGTTCTTAAAATAATTCATATATGTTTTTTTATTGCAAATTTCATAGACATTCAAAATATTAACTGAATAAATTAAAAATTGAATAGGATGTATTTCAACTTAATATTACTATCTAAGTATTTAATTTGTGTTAATAGTTTTAATTTAGTTTAGTATCATGGTAAAATTTGGTAAAACCACATATTTTTAGCTTTTAAAGGGGCCAAACATTTATTCAGCTTTTATAGACTTAGTTTGAAATTTGCATAGACACGCTGCTGAATGTAATTATAATTAAAATATCTGATGAGAGATTTTCACCTTTTGAGATGAATATATCCCGTTCGAATGTGGATTAGTTTTAACCGTCGGTCTAAAATACCATATGGCTTACAAAAATATTATTACAATTAAACATATAGAGTCTACAGATGAAAGAAAAACAAAAAAAAAAAATTGTAATATGTGTTTTAGTAATTTTACATACTAAATGAATACGAATAGATAGAAAGTACACCCTAGCTAATACTAAACTTCCATATATATCATTTTCATCTTTGGTAACACAACTATTTATGAATAAACAAATATAAACATATGTAATTTATAGAAAATTGATTTTCTATCGGTTTGCTCAACACTATGATGTCTAAATACTATCACTTTTAAGAATAATAAAAAAACAATAAATTTTAGGATTTTAAGTATTGTTGGCTCAAAATAAAATAAAATTTATTTTATGTATATAGAATGCTTGGGTTTTGATTTTAGGATATAGTTTATATTTCGTCTAGAAAATAATAATGGTAAAATAAAAATAAAAAAATACATTTGTAAACTAACCTCCAACCGATGAGGGCGTCTTGCACCACGCGGGGCGTAACACCAGAGATGCCACGCGTAAACCTTGGCAATAAGACGCTCCAAGTTCAGAAGCTCCTCCACGCGGGGCGTTCCTTCTCATACGCGGGGCGTAGATCAGGCATCCAGAGAAGTTATACTTCAGAAGGTCAAATACGCGGGGCGTAATACCAGGAACGCCACGCGTAAACCCCATCAACAGGATGCACCAGGTTCAGGAGCTCAAACACGCGGGACGTTCCTTCTCATACGCGGGGCGCATATCAGGCATCCGAAGAAGTTATACTTCAGAAGGTCAAATACGCGGGGCGTAACACCAGAGACGCCACGCGTAAACATCATCGACAAGACGCACCAGGTTCAGGAGCTGCACTACGCAGGGCGTAACCAGACCAACGTGGGGCGTGTTCTTTCGCTCGGCAAGCTAGAAGTCAGTTCTCGACCGGAGCCCGTCGTCGGTCTCTGACTTCTCCAAACGCACCCGAACACAACCACGAGCTAGCCTACAAGCTTAGCCCATCCCCACATCTAGGTCCAAGCCTTAAGATTCTCCCTAACCACAAGGAAGTTGATGATGTGGCATGGAAGTTAGTGGTAGTTAGTGGTAGTTGGAGAAAGTTGACGAAGTTGATGATGTGGCAAGGTAGTGGGCAAGGTTAGAGAGAAAAATAAGGGTTAGTTCATAATTAATTACCAAAATTCCATAATTAATTACCAAAATGCCACTCCAAAAAACTATAAATAGACTCTCTCACTCTCATATAAAAACACACTCAACACACACACAAACCCCTCTCTAAGGTTTCTTCCAATGCTCTCCTTTTAGTTCTGAGTTCTTCCTCTTTGTTCTTCATTTTTCTTAGCTTTAATTCCTTCTTTTAGCTTGCTTTAGCTTTAATTCAAGTTCCAATAGCCTTTTTCCAACTTTTTTTCAATTCAATTTAGCATTCCCAAACCTTTAATTTGCTCAATTCTTACCTAGAATTCTGTTTTCAAATTAATTTTCCAGATTTGTCCAAGTATTTTCAAAGCCCGATTTCGTCCATTTAAAGTCATTTTTTTGCTTTCGATCCGCTCTACAAAGTTGTTCCTGACGTCTTGAATTTCAATCTAGTATATTTATTTTCCCAATTCCGTGCTCAGAAACTATAGTTACAAGCCAATCTTTACAGCTCAAATTCTTTTAGATATTCTGTTTCAATTTCCCAGATTCGTCCAGTTGTTTTCAACTCCCAATATCGTCTATTTAGAGTCCGTTTTAGCCTTCGATCCCTTATAGAAGTTTGTTCCTGACATCCCGAAGTTAAATTTAGCCTATTTACTCGTCCAATTCCATGTTCTTAAGCACTCAAACGAGTCCACCAAAGTCAAAGGTTAAATCTGCCCCATTTGCCTACCACACGTTTTGACATTGCCAAGATCGTCTACCATACGGGCCCGACCGACCGCAGTGCTTCGAGAGCTTCAAGCCGACACTAAAATTCAACGTCCAACCGATATAGCTATTGTGGCTCCGAGTTTGTCGTTGAATTCCAAATTATTATTTTAATTGCATTTCAATTCATCGTATTGATTTGTTCTTTCCAATTCAATTGATTGTCTATATGTTTAGTATAGAAATATTTCAATTGTAATTCGTTTCCAATTTCATGCTTTTCGAATATATGTACTCAAACCTTGATCAAATCAATAAAATACCAAATTTTCACCAAATCTCGTGTCAATTTCGCACCTTTAATTTCCTTTATTTTGCCCATCTTTTGCTCAATCGCATTAGCTTAAATAAAAATCAATCTAGCAAAGTTTTCATAACGGCGCTAGAGACCCAAAAGGGACTTTTTCAATTCTTGCGTCCCTCGCCAATCGCTTCGATTAGAATTAATGTTTTCGGCGCACAATTTCACAAACGTAACCGTTTTTCATAATTGAGAAATAATTTCTCTAGCACGCCCGCAGCCTAACCACACGTGACAAGGTTGAAATTAGCATATTTCGAAAATATCGCTAACAATTTTTGGCACGCCCAGTGGGACCTTTTTTCTTAGGCTTTGCCAAAAACTTTAATACCCATCATACACATTTTTTTCCACACTCGTTATCCCACTTCCACTTTACCAAAATTTATTAGCTAACGCTAACAATTTTTGGCACGCCCAGTGGGACCTTTGTTTTTTTTAGCTACCAAAAATTGTGTCTATACTCGTTTTTTACGTTCTTAATTTTTTCCACAATCATTATCCCACTTTACTTTACCAAAATTTATTAGCTAACGCTAATAATTTTTTGCACGCTTGGTGGGACGTATTTTCAAGCTTTGCCAAAAATTTAGACACCCGTTTCGTTTTTTTCACCACATATATATTTTTCATATTCAGTTTTTAAATAATTTGTTGTTCATGCTTTGCTTTTATTCCATCAATAAGTATTCATTTATTTTCTTGTTTTTGTGCAAATTCGATTACTAATTTAATTTCACCATTTTCACCTATCAATACTCACGGAGGATGCCTCCTAGGAAGAACACCGGGAAAGATCCAACTCCATCGGACTCCGAAGAGAGTCAAAATCAGAACGGAGATCATAACAATGAATCCGGAATACCGGAAGGCTTCGTAGCCGAGACTGTGAGCAATAGCGGAGGTGCAAACTAACCACCACTGTCGCACCCTGGCTTCCGGTTTTTCGCAGGTCGGGGTGCGTGGCCGGCTCGATCCGCCTTTCTCGTATATTAAGATTTCGAGTCGCCACCAATCATCACTTGGAAATACGTGCGCGGGCGTGATTGGTCGCCCTATCTGTTTGGATCGACTCTGTATGCTTTGGTTTTGGTAAGGACGATCTTCGGAGAGATTCGAAGTTCGTTTTTCTGGTTACGTGTAGAGAAGAGATGTGATCTCACCCTACCCCGCCCGACGTATCGGTACTATTGTGATATTACGTGTTTGCTATTTGCTTTGCTTTGAAATTCCGATATAAATCAGGGACTCGCGCGTGTTTTAGGGTTATTGGGTTTAGTATTGAATTCTAATGACGTTTTCACATCTATTAGAATTAGTTTGGTCATTAGATTCGAATGATGTTTGCACATCCATCCGAATGGTTATAAATTCGAATGACGTTTTCACATCGATTCGAGTTAATTTAATATTCAAATGACGTTTTCACATCAATTTGGATTAATCTAATTTATAAATTCAAATGACGTTTTCACATCAGTTTGGATTAATTCAGAGATGAATTCGAATGACGTTTTCACATCAATCCGAATTAATTTGATTTATTTTTTCTATTGATTCGGGATAACATCTCGAATTGATTTATTTTTGTTTTTTAAATTACGCGTGCGGCATACACGTAATCTCTTTTTATTAAATTAGAGTTCGATATGATTTTACGTATATCACATATACGATAAAATAGAATAGAAGATCTAAAGGGAACATCTCGAACTCTAGCAACGTTTTCACATCGACTAGAATTAACTTGGTCGCGCATTCGAATAACGTTTTCACATTAATTCGAATTACTTTAATTATTGATTCGGATGACGTTTTCACATCGATCCGAATTAACCTGATTAACCACGTCAGCTTGGGGTGACATCTCGAAGTTCGTCGTGTTATTTCTCCGAGTACAATATATGCTGCCTATGCGCATTCGAAGGCCGATGCAAAATTTCTAACGAAGAATATCCTCACAAGTATCGTTGAATTTATACTATGTTTTATTGACTTAAACCAATTTAAAAAGGCTACGCATTGCGTATCGTTGAATTTATACTATGTTTTATTGACTTAAACCAATTTAAAAAGGCTACGCATTGCGTTGTTTTAGCCTTTTTCGAGTTAACTTTATTTTTATCAAGGTCGTGTGTATCACATACACCCGAGACCTTTACATTTATTTTATGAATCGGGAAAATTAAATAAATGGGGATATGATTAATTTGTAATAAAACGAAACGAATAAGTGATTTTCATTAGATTAAATTGACCCCTAAAAATTTAATTTCTCATTAACAACGATATGACTTATGATCGCTTCATGAACTAATCTCATCCCGAATAATCCCGTATCTTATCCTAGGAGGAAATAATCCTATTTATTATTATATTTTTTTTTAGCCTAATTTATTTACGACGTTTATTAAAAGGATAATATTCGAACTATATGTTTAGCTATCATGAGTCGACGATATACGAAACCATGTAATTAGACTAATAGGTGTTAATTAAATCGGATTGGGCTTTCATTCTCACCACAATTTCGGCCCACTAAGAAAAAGCCCATGTCTTATCCTATTCTACATACACCTAACCCATCCCCATTTCACAAGATTTGGATCCCTAACTCTCCTCCTCTTTCTTCTTACGCAAACTTATCCTTCCCCCTCACTTCTCCTATGGCGATCGACTCCCTCTCCTCGGCTCCATGAATTCCGGCCTCCTTCTTAGCCGATCTCACTCGTTTACTCGCTTTACCCGGGTCTATGGTTCTCGTTTGGTTTCGGGCCCGTAGGAGGCTCTGTCAGACTAATTCCGGTGATGGCGGTGGCGACTTCCGCCTCCGATGAAGAGTTTAGTAGCCTGAAGAGGTCCGGTCCACTCCTAACTCGTCATGCAAGGTAATTTTATGGTTTATGGCTCTCTCTCTACTCCTTCTCTGTTTTGGCTATTTCTCTTGATTTCGTCCTGAGTTCCGAGAACTCTTATGACTGTGTTCGGTATTTTTTTGGGTTAAATGCTTGCTGAGTTGGTATTTTCGGTTCCTTGAGTTCCTAGAGTTCAAGAGCTAGATGAATGTTTGCTATGCTTGTTCGGGTTCAGGACGGCTGTGGTTTGGTTCACTGTATTGGTTGATGTTTGGTTGTAATCACTTGATTTTAGAATGGTGTGTTGGGTGGCTTTGCCGTGTTTTTTGTTCTACTGTTTCCCAATATGGTTCTAATTTCTGTTTCGTATTGTCCTGAACTCGAGTTTTATATAGGAGATAGCCTTAGCCCTATTCGAATGGTTCCGAAGACGCAACCAGAGCCGTTATTGGCTCTGGAGGGTGCTTCGGTTCTCCGTTTAATGTGTTCGGGGTTAAATGCGGGGTTCGATTATTGTCTGGTTAATTTCTATGATGAAATGAGAACAAAAAAAGGAAAGAAAAACAGATGACAATGAATGATATGTGTACGTATATATATGAATATGAGTAAATTGCGAATGAATTTACCCTTGCTCTTTTGATTGCTTTTCTGAGAATTACAATATTGGAGGAGCTTTTCCTTGCCTCCCCTCTTTACAGTGAAAACTCTTCCTATTACAGTGATGAAAGATTTTCAGTGTTTTTTTTTTTTACTAAAAGTTGCTCTTCCTCTCCTTTACAGTGATCAGCTTTGTCAATTTATAGTAAGAAAATCACTGTGAATTATTGATCATGATTTCTTCATATTTCCTACTGTACCCTTGGGGGTTAATTTGTCAATCTGCTTGCTTTTTTTTCACTTCTCGATGCCTGATGGGATGATCTCATCTCTGCTGAAATATTGATTTTTTTGATAAAAATGCGATTTGGTCCCTGTAATTGTGATTTTTGCGGACGGACTCTGCATTTGATCCGAGTCGGTAAGTTTGTTGGGAATTTACGGAATTAGTCCCGAATCGAATCGCCTATTTGAACTCCGGGTCCCTGTTTGACTGTTGCCGCTCCGGTTTGATTTACCGCGGTTTGATTTAGTAGTCGCGGGTTAAATCTGATGATTCTGGACTGTGCTGTACGTATTTGGTCGCCTCGGATGGACTTTAGCTGTCTCGGGTGAATTTTGATTCTCCCCTGTGAATTTAGTCGCCTCGGATGAATTCTGATTGTCCCCTGTGAATTTAGTCGCCTCGGATGAATTCTGATTGTCCCCTGTAAATTTAGTCGCCTCGGATGAATTCTGATTGTCCCCTGTGAATTTAGTCGCCTCGGATAAAAACGAACAGGCACTCCCGGGTTGAATGTGGGCTTTTGACCCTGCTTTTCGGGATCCTGAGTTGCCTCGGCGTTCAAAGTGGGGTACAGAAACCCCCGACATTGTATGGCGGCCCCCCCGGGTCCGCTACATTTGCTCCGCTTTTTTTTTTTTTTTTTTCCTGCAAAAGATGTAATTAGAAGTTAAACATTTGTACCGTAATGTAATTTGTATTCGTATATTATTACTTTATTAATAAAAGCTCCATTATTTATTTTATATATATTTTTATCATTGTTTCCATTTTATTTAACGCAATTAGCCCAGCAGCACACGACGAGTTAAAACGCTTAATAAATACGACTCGAGTTACAATAACACGTGACCGTGAAATTTTACAACAAAGCAATTTGAACTCGACTAATCTGAAAAAAGAAGAATATTACCTCCACCGACCTATTTAATAAAGACGCACTTTGGGCTATGACGACGACTAACATTTTAAGACAACGTTCAATTGTCGTTAACTTATCAGCTTTTCAATTTTGGATCCATCCATCATAATTTGTTATTTCGAAATCACTTATATTCTAAACCTTTAATTATAGTACAAATCGTGACCAAAGTCAAAAATTAACTTTTAACTTCGATATACGATGTTATATCATAATTCGTAATTCAGACTATAGGCGTTTCCAAATACAGATTACGACAAATAAATACGTATTGAAATATCAATTTGACTGATTGACATTTGAACTTTAATTAATAAATTATAACTCGAATTCGAGCAAATTCAGTTTTATTCAAAATACGAGGAACGTATCTCGAATAAGATTTATAATAGGTTAAAATTATGCATTAATTCTATTAAGTCACATTTCGAATATAATTCGATATTTTTACCGATTTATACCGAAATATGGCAAATTAGCCTTAATAGCACCATTTTCCCTTAATAAATTATTTTCGAGATAATACTGTATATTTTGAATAATTCGTGAATTGTTCAAATTTTGAGTGAAAATTATTAAAAATTTAAAAATTGGTCCGGACAAAAATGGTTATCTACAACCACCTCAAGGGCTACCCGTATTCGATATGACATCAATCATAGCAAGTATGGAGAAGCAAATCAGCCAATTTCTACATGGGTTTGCACAAACCATGAAAGAGAGTCATGAGGCTATGTGTAATACGATGCAAGCTAGCAACGAAGCCATGTTTAAAGCTAACAATGAGGCGTAAACAATTCCAACAAAGTTCCAGCTCTCGAGGAGAGGATTGTCGATTTAACCGGAGAAATCGGCAAAATCTCAGAAAAATGTGCCGAGCTTTTCTCACAAAAGTAAAGATCCCAAGGACTGGCAGACAATGGAAAAGGAACACCGATCTCAGGTGCCGGTGAAAGGTATACCCCTCCACCAGTTCGAGAAGAAAACCTCAGGTTCAATGAGCGCGGCGATAGGATCATCCCAGAATCCGTTCAAGTCCCACCACCTCAACAACAGTTTAGGTCTCATACCGGGCCTAGTAACCATGCCGAATATTACGAGGAGAGCTATACTCGTAATATGGGGGGCAATGGGAGAGGAACCAACTTTCACCCACAACGGACAATGCACACGCGTGTGGAGCCCACCAACAACTTAGGAGAGGCCCAACGCATAAAAAACATCGTCCAAGAAATTTATGGGCCAGCCGTGGGGGAGGTGTACCGACCTGAGTTCCAAAAGCCATATCCACGGCAATATGATCAACTATATCCTTTACCTTATAATTTTAGAGTCCCTGATTTTACTTTGTTTTCAGGAGAAGAAGGGCAATCCACTGTAGAGCATGTAGCACGCTTCACCTTTCAATGCAGTGGTTTGAGCATTGATATGAACTTCGACATGTTGCGTGTACGCTTATTCCCAAGATCACTAACAGGACCAACATTCTCTTGGTACACCACATTGCCTTTAGGGTCCATTCATTGTTGGGAACAAATGGAAAGGCTTTTCTATAACCAAATCTATCGAACGGAGCCCGAGGTTTGTGTTGCGGAGCTGTCCCGAATGACGCAGCGGCATGGGGAACCAGTTGAAAATTTTATCAACCGGTTTAAAAAGATGCGACATCGGTGTCGAATCAATATCCCCGAGGTCGAATTCGTAAAGATTGCCCAACGTGGACTAGAGTTCGAAAACCGGAAGAAATTTCAGGGAATCGATTTTCACGAATACTATGAATCGGTGGCTAAGGTTTCAGAGTACGAGGAATTAATGAGGGAAGATCATCGACGCAAGAAGAACTCGGTGGGAAGCTATCAAGGGGATGTACAAACACATGAGGTAAGCATCGCCGATTTAACAAACACCGGATCTCGAACGTGTCCCGTGCTGTTAAAAAATCCCAAAACACCAGAGGTAGTCAAAAGGATTCCAACCACCCAATATACTTTTGACGTCTCAAGGACGGAAGAGATTTTCGATTACTTGTTGAAAGAGCAGTTCATCACATTACCGCCTAGACATGTGATCCCATCCAAAGAGGAAATACGCGGACGAGATTACTGTAAGTATCATGACAACTGGAGCCATAATACTCAAGCTTGTTTTGGTTTTAGAAATGTCGTGCAGGATAGGATTAACCGCTGGATACTCCGATTCCCGAAAAAGAAGGAAAGCATGCTGATCGATGATGACCTATTCCCGGTAGCCAACATGATCAATGCCACTTCACTAGTGTCGGGGGGCAAATGAAAGCAACAATGCAATCCCAGGACTCGACAGATATGGGTACCAAAGGTGAGGCTAGCTAAGTTGGAGGAGGATTCAAGGCAATCACAAAATGGAAGGAAAAGAAAGGTGCAACAACAACGATCGCGTTTCGTGACACCTTCAAGCACGTCACCCATCGATCAATGGCAATTAAATAACCACAAGAAGTACCCAAGGCCTCTTTCAAAAAATGCGAAAAGAAAATTAAGGAAAAGAGAGGCAGAAAAAAGAAATAGTCAAAAGGAATCTCCCAGCGTTAACTCTAATGATGCGAGAGGAGGAAGGAAAAACCAAGAGAAAAACCTCCAGATTCGGGTTGGAGATTTCATCATTCGGATAGGTTGTGCAGCTACCTCTTTAATCTTACCTTCGGGTTTTAGAGGTGAAGGCACCAAGAAGGAGGTCCCCAAACTCGAGCATAAGGAGCAAGAAGACACAATACCAAAGGCATCGGGTGAAGGGGGTATGAAGAGGGTTTACTTTGACAAGCCCAGTCCAAAGATGACTCGCCATATCAAACCTTTATACGTCAAGGCTCATGTAGATGGCAAACCGATCTCCAGAGTGCTCATCGATAATGGATCAGCCGTTAACATCATGCCAATGAAGATGGTCCTAGCCCTAGGAAAATCGGAGGAAGATATAATCTCATTAGAGGTGTCGGTTTCAGCCTTCACGGGAGAAATTGCGAAGATATACGGTGTCCAACCTTTGGAGCTCACTGTCGGCTCTCACACCGCCATGGCTACTTTCTTCGTGGTAAATTCAACTGCGAGCTATAAGGCACTTTTGGGGAGAGATTGGATTCACTCCAACTCATGCATCCCCTCGTCATTGCACCAACTTTTTCTATTTTGGAAGGGAGACGACGTGGAAGTTATTCGGGTGAACGAGAAGTCGTTCGAAACATACTCAGATGTGGTCGAAGCCAGGCTTTATGAGGAATCTATTGGCCCAATCCGAGTTGGGTCTAATTACAAAGAGCATTCATGTGGCGAAGAAATTAAGAATATCTTAAAGCCAACGACAATCGTGCCTCGCCGAAGGCCATTCCGTAATGAGCCGATAATTGAAGAAATTTCATGATTAAGACAACATCGCGAAAAGAAGCGGTAGCTTCAGCCGCTATATCAAAACTGAATTCACAACAACTAGCGGAGAAACTGTACCAAGAAAACGACATGAGGGTCTCAGAAGTCGAAACCCCTAAGGGAACAACAGAACTAAATCCTTAAGGAGAAGAAATCCGATTACAAGATCTGAAAAGGGCAAACCCAAAGTTAGAAAATGAAGGTTCCATGGCAGTCGATCCTCTAAATGAAGTAAATCTAGGAACAGAAGAGGAACCTCGAGTTACATTGGTCAGTAGCTTACTACGCCCAACATTAAAAGAAGCCATTATCAGTTTGCTTCATGAGTTCAAAGACTGTTTCGCTTGGAATTATGATGAAATGCCCGGATTGAGCAAAGACGTAGTGGAGCATAGATTGTCGATCAAACCAGAATTCAAACCCTTCAAGCAACCAACAAGGAGGATGAGCAAAGAGGTTGAAGGCAAGGTGAAGGAAGAGATAGAAAAACTTTTCAAGGCTAAATTCATCAGACCAGGAAAGTACGCGGTATGGCTATCTAACATCGTGCCTGTAGTGAAAAAGAATGGTAAATTACGCGTATGCGTAGATTTCCGCGATCTAAATCTAGCTACGCCAAAAGACATCTATGTGATGCCTATAGCCGATATGTTAGTAGATGTTGTGTCTAAAATGAATTGATATCTCTTTGTGATTGCTATGCGGGATATAACCAAATCCCCATTGCCGAAGAAGACATTGCAAAAACGGCATTTCGATGCCCAGGGTCAATTGGCACGTTCGAATAGGTCGTCATGCCATTCGGTTTAAAAAATGCCGGCGCCACATACCAAAGAGCAATGAATGCCATTTTTCATGATTTACTCGGCACCTCCATGGAAGTATACGTAGACAACATCATTATTAAGTCCAAGCGAGAAGCAGAACATGTCGACCATTTGAGGAAAAGCTTCGAATGAATGCGAAAGTATAACTTGAAGCTCAACCCTCTGAAGTTCGCCTTTGGGGTCAAAGAAGGAAACTTCCTCAGATTCTTAGTCCATCAAAGAGGAATCGAGATCGACGATAATAAGGCAAAAGCAATCAAAGAAACGCAACCTCCAAAGAGCAAAAAAGAGTTGCAATGGTTTTTGGGCCAAGTAAACTATTTGAGACGATTCATATCGAACTTGGCTGGAAAAATCCAGAGCATTCTCAAATTTTTTGAAGCTCAAAGATGAAGAAAGCTTCAAGTGGGACGACAAGCATCAAGCGGCATTCGAAGAGATCAAAACTTACCTGAGTAATCCACCCGTGTTGATGCCACCAAGGGAGGGCACTCCACTCAAGCTCTATATATCAGCAACTGACGAGTCAATCGGGTGCTTACTTGCCCAAGACAATGCAAACCGCCATGAACAAGCCATCTACTATCTGAGCCGAACGTTGCTATCAACGGAGACGAGATACAGCCTAGTTGAGAAGACATGCTTAGCCCTCTACTTCGCTTGCTTGAAGTTGAGACATTACTTGCTCAAAGCGAGAGTTTATGTGATCGCCAGCACAGATTTCATAAAGTACATGCTAAATCAGCCTATCCTCTCAGGAAGAATAGGGAAATGGTCGCTAGCATTGGCCGAGTTCAGCTTGACGTATCTCCCACAATCCTCAGTAAAAGGGAAAGCAATTGCAGATTTTGTAGCCGATCACCCAACCAGTTTCCAATATCCCGAAGAGACGGAACTTCCAATCTATCTGACACATAAAGAGCCTTGGCGGTTAAAGTTCGATGGTTCAAGCACAGACAGTTCCAACGGAGCAGGTGTGATCATCACAGCCCCATCCGGGACTAAGATGATATTAGCTGTAAACTTGGATTTCGAGTGCACAAATAATCAAGCTGAGTATGAAGCTTTGATCATTGGTTTGGAAATCTTAATCGACCTAGGAGCAAAAGAGGTCAAGATTTTCGGTGATTCATAATTGGTCATCCGGCACCTAACAGGAGAATAAAAATGCTCAAGTTTATCTTTGTTACCTTACTTTGCATTTGCAGTCCAACTTCTAGAAATGTTTGACGAGGTCAGTTTGGAGCATATTCCAAGAAATGACAATTGGAAAGTTGACGAGTTAGCCCAAATCGCGTCTGGAATGAAAATCTCCAAAGCGACAGCATACAAAATCGTCATCATCAGAAGACAGGGTCATCCTTCCGTGGCAGATAGAGGTGTCCAGTTTGAGTCATTCGACATCGACATTAATTTAGCTCAGGATTGGAGGAAACCATTCATCGATTACCTCAATGACCCATCCAAAAAAGTAAAATATTCACTAAGCATTCAATCTCGAAATTACATGTTGATGGCAGGTGATTTGTACCGGAAGAGCTACGACGGGATGTTGCTTAAATGCCTCAGCTTTCCAAAGGCAATGGAGGTCATGAAGCAAGTCCATGAAGGCACGTGCGTAGCTCACCAGTCCGGAAGGAGAATGCGGTGGCTCATAAATCGTCATGGGTAGTTCTGGCCAACGATCCTATGAGATTGCATCACATATGCGAAGGGTTGCAAGAAGTGTCAATTGTATGGCCAAATCCAACGAGTTCCCTCAGAAGAATTACACTTAGTTGTGAAACCATGACCTTTTAGAGGATGGGCTATTGATCTAATTGGAAAAATATTTCCAGCTTCGTCAAAAGGCCATTGTTTCATCATAGTTGCCACAGATTACTTTTCCAAGTGGGTAGAAGCAGCACCAATGAAGCAAGTCGGCCAAGCACAAGTAATCCAATTCATCAAGGAGAACTTAATTCATAGATTCGGAATTCCAGAATCCATTACCACGGATCAAGGAACCATGTTCACAGGTGAAGATATGAATGAGTTCGTGGAAGAGTACGAGATTAAATTGATTCATTCCACTCCATTTTACGCACAAGCAAATGGTCAAGCTGAGGCGTCCAACAAGATTCTAATCCAAATCTTGGAGAAGATGCTAGAAGACAATCCTAGAGAATGGCATAAATTTCTCTCAGAAACGCTTTGGGCTATGCGAACATCTAAGACACGGGCGACCGGCGTAAGTCCATTTTTCCTAACCTTTGGCCATGATGCAGTAATACCATTAGAAGTCATTGTACCTTCACTACGTGTGATGCGCCAAAACGAGTTAGAACCGGACAATTATGTGCAAGCCATGACCATGGAACTCAAAGAATTGGATTACGAAAGGCAGAAGACGCTCGATTGCATGATGATCCAGAAAAAGAAAGTGGAAGACGTATACAACAAGAAAGTGAAAAAGAAAAACTTTCGAGAAGGCAAGCTAGTATGGAAGCTAATTCTACCCATTGGGATGAAGGATCATGAGCTTGGGAAATGGTCGCCCAACTGGGAAGGACCGTTTCAAATCCACAAGGTACTTCCCGGTAATGCGTATTGGTTGAAGAGCTTGGGCAGAGAACCACATAGGAGGTACATTAACGTTAAATATTTAAAGAAATATTTTCAAAGTATGTGTGACGTAACTAACGTAAGTTAATCAATAAATCATCTCAATTTTGAATTTACATATGTTTGTGTTTTTCCTTGTATTCTATGTATGGTAGATTTTCTCGCATGTGCTAGTAAAGGTTTAGTTTTTAAAAAAAAAATAAAATAAAATAAATGAAAGAATAAGTGTACGTGGTCACAAGCTCAAAACAAAAAGGGAAAAGTACGGGCAACCCGTGAATGTACCTCACGGAAATAAACAAAAATCAGGCTTTGGGTATTTCGCCCAAGATTCACAAAGGTTTAAGGCAGCCTCCTTGTGTTGCTCGCTCTGTCGGTGCCATTCCAAAATCTCATCATAACGATTGGCCAATCGATCTTTCTCACGGCCCAACTCTTCCTCCATCCGCGGGAAACAAGCTCTAAACCCGGAACTGGCTCTAACCATTTCTTCTTTAGACGCTCGAGCTTCAACCAACTCCTTCTCTAATGCCACAAGAGGCTCCTCTACAGCTGCAATTTTGGCTAATCGTTGCCTATCCACTTCTTCAGCATCAACCAAAGCATTAAACTTCTTGCTATAGGCCTCAAGCTCTGCCATGTTTGATCTAACTCGAGCCGCAAGACCCGCTGCCATGTTTTTCTCAGTAACATAGGACTGATTGCAAAATAATACATGGTTCTTGGCGGATTTCAATGGCTCAGTCTTGAAAGGATGAGCACACGCACCTATCATGAAGTCAAAATCAATCATTGCTCTTTCAATACGGGTGGGAGTCCAAGAGTCAAGAGGAGAAGCGACAAGCTTACTAAAATTGGCACGAGCGTCACTCAACGAGTCATCACTAGGCAATGATGAATCAGCTGCAGCAGTAGACGGTCCTTTCAAAAATGAAAAATTCAAGCCGGCAAAAGGATTATCAGCCTTAAGACCGACGGGGACCAACAAAGGACGCACAAGAGCTGATTCCTGCCATATTTTAGCGATTCAATCAATCAATCTGACCAAAGCATCCCAAACATGGTTCATGAATAACAGATTAGCGAAATCATACAAACCTGAGACAATGGTGCAATAATCATTCGGTTTAGAGAAGATGCAGAAGGAAGATGGGCTCGTGCCGGAAGTTGCAATGGAGTCATACCCACCTCAGTCGAGCCCTCATCAAAGGACAAGGTTCCAAGCGAAGACGTTCAGTTCCAGCGCGCCCCCAGTTGATCCAGTGTTTCATCCTCAAAACCGAAATATAGGCCTTCGTCGGAGTCCTCTTCCTCTCTTTGTCTCATGGAAGGCCCTACAGCAGTAGCCACCAACTCTCCCTCATCCATCATAACTGCCTTTCCTTTGCCCTTGTCATTGGCATCAAGCACCTTCGAGGCTAGGAAAGTCGGATTGCTGTCCTTCCCTGAGCTACCGCTTGAATCTAATATATAAAAAAAATATATATAAATAAAAAAATAAATAAATAAATAAAGCAAAAGAGCTTACCAACAGGTGGAATACAATGTTGAAAAATGGTCTCCCACCATGCATCAAATGAAGGTTGATCCGATCCAAGCAAAAGTGGGCCCTGATCATATCCTGCATCCAGAATCGCAGCGACTATGTCTTCATCACTAGCCCCACACCGCTGAGAAGGGGTAGGAAATGGGAGTTGCCTCAGGATAGATTGGAAAAAGCCTAATTGACGTGCCCAAAGACAAGGCGC
The DNA here is from genome assembly GCF_963576675.1 of Euphorbia lathyris. Taxonomy (NCBI): domain Eukaryota; kingdom Viridiplantae; phylum Streptophyta; class Magnoliopsida; order Malpighiales; family Euphorbiaceae; genus Euphorbia; species Euphorbia lathyris. Next base: position 6,127,207 of record NC_088918.1, read on the forward strand.
ATACAAGGTCAGACCAGGGTTTGATGATCGAGAGGTTCTGGTTCGGTTCACCTCGTGGTGTAACCGACATGTGGCACATACCGTCATCCACCATTCAACACCTTCATGGGGGGCAGTAGACAAGTAAGAGAGGGCCCAAGATGGTAGACACGAGTTATCTTTTTCCCAAAAAAGAAATAGCTCATTATGAGTAGATGGCACTAAAGTACGAAGAAACTCACAACCACACTAACAGTCAGACTCAAAGAGCTGTAGCAAAGGTCTACACCAAGATGGCCCGAAGTCACCATTGATGAAGCAGTGGCCAGGTGAGGAAAGTAGACGAAAAGCCACAGCTGAAATAACCACAAACCACCTTGAGGTTTCATGAATGGTCTATCCTCAACAGTAAGAGCTAGACGGTGGAATGTTGAGGCCAACAACATGGTGCCAAGAGCTAAACGGTGGCCTGAAGCCAAAGCCTTAGCAATAATCAATACTTATGCAGTAGGTCTGAGGCCCAATGGCTCGAAGATGTAATTGCTAAGCATCATCCACAGAAAATGCACATGATCCTCATCATCCAACTCTATCTTGTCCAATTTCTTCTTGATCATTTGGACATACGTCCCAGCCTCTTTTGATAAGATATCCTTCACTTCAGGGAATGCATTTGTCTCGACACAACTTGGGACTTCCTCTCCGATAATAGGCAACCCCGTCAAGGCAACTACATCACGTAAAGTGATAGACATGGGGCCCAATGGGAGAATCAACGAATTACATACCGGCGACCAATAATTCAGCACCCCTTCAAGCACATTCACACAAGGAGTAATTTCATGACGAGTCAAGCGAACGAAATCCCTAATACCAACTCGGTCCCAAACATCCGCATACCTCGGCTCTAAACGATCTACAAGGTCATTCCACCCAATGTAACAATGAGGGAATATCAGCCCTTTCTTATTCGTAGGGAATTGATAAGTTTCCCTATGAAGGGCCAATTCAGTAGCACTACTCATAGGATAAGGGGGAAAAGGGGAGTTATTCACAGCAACAGGGCTAATTGTAAAGACACTATCCTGAAATTGAATTATAGACATGATCAATTAAAGCCTATGGATGCTACCTTCAAATACATGATCAGGGAATTGCAAAATTTGTTGAAAATTACCTCCTGCAAGCCAAGAGTTATGCCCAGACGAGAGTCAGCGCGAATGGTGTCAGAATACGAACAGGTAGCTGTGACAGATAGATACAAAATTTCAGCAATAAAATTTCACCCACATATGGTAGTTCTAAAACTCTCACATTGAATTCCAATTCAATTTATCAGTTTTCAACAAACATAATTTTACATGCGGTAAAAGCAAAAAAAAAATCAACAGAGAAAGAAAATAGAAAAGAAAAGATAGTTTGCATACCCATAATTGTAAGATCGAGAGCTTGATTCTGAATGTTTGTTGAGCTTTGAGAAAAGAAAATGAAAGAAACAAAAAAAAAAAAAAAACGTGAAAGAGGAAGAAGAGTTGCAGTTGATCAATGTTGAGAGTCTTAAGGGATTCAAATTCTAAAAATCCTGCAGGACTCTTTCTCTATTATCTTAATAAAACAAAAAAAAAGACATTTAATAAAAATTTCTTTTATGCATAAATTTTATCCTTGCTATTTCATTTATGCACAAAAGAGGGGGGCAATTGTTGGCCCAAAATAAAATAAATTTTATTTTATGTATATAGAATGCTTGGGTTTTGATTTTATTATATAGTTTATATTTTGTCTAGAAAATAATAATGGTAAAATAAAAAAAAAAAAATACATTTGTAAACTAACCTCCAACCGATGAGGGCGTCTTGCACCATGCGGGGCGTAACACCAGAGACGCCACGCGTAAACCTTGACAATAAGACGCTCCAAGTTCAGAAGCTCCTCCACGCGGGGCGTTCCTTCTCATACGCGGGGCGTAGATCAGGCATCCAGAGAAGTTATACTTCAGAAGGTCAAATACACGGGGCGTAATACCAGGAATGCCACGCATAAACCCCATCAACAGGACGCACCAGGTTCAGGAGCTCAAACACGCGGGGCGTTCCTTCTCATACGCGGGGCGCATATCAGGCATCCGGAGAAGTTATACTTTAGAAGGTCAAATACGCGGGGCGTAACACCAGAGACGCAACGCGTAAACATCATCGGCAAGACGCACCAGCTTCAGGAGCTGCACTACGCAGGGCGTAACCAGACCTACGTGGGGCGTGTTCTTTCTCTCGGCAAGCTAGAAGTCAGTTCTCGATCGGAGCCCATCGTCGGTCTCCGACTTCTCCAAATGCACCCGAACACAACCACGAGCTAGCCTACAAGCTTAGCCCATTCCCACATCTAGGTCCAAGCCTTAAGATTATCCCTAACCACAAGGAAGTTGATGATGTGGCATGGAAGTTAGTGGTAGTTAGTGGTAGTTGGAGGAAGTTGAGGAAGTTGATGATGTGGCAAGGTAGTGGACAAGGTTAGAGAGAAAAATAAGGGTTAATTGATAATTAATTACCAAAATGCCATAATTAATTACCAAAATACCACTCCAAAAAACTATAAATAGACCCTCTCACTCTCATATAAAAACACACTCAACACTTACACAAACCCCTCTCTAAGGTTTCTTCCAATGCTCTCCTTTTAGTTCTGAGTTCTTCCTCTTTGTTCTTCATTTTTCTTAGCATTAATTCCTTCTTTTAGCTTGATTTAGCTTTAATTCAAGTTCCAATAGCCTCTTTCCAAGTTTTTTCAATTCAATTTAGCATTCCCAAACATTTAATTTGCTCAATTCTTAGCTAGAATTCTGTTTTCAAATTAATTTTCCAGATTCGTCCAAGTATTTTCGAAGCCCGATTTCGTCCATCTAAAGTCATTTTTTTGCTTTCGATCCCTCCACAAAGTTGTTTCTGACGTCTTGAATTTCAATCTAGTATATTTATTTTCCAGATTCCGTGCTCAGAAACTATAGTTACAAGCCAATCTTTACAGCTCAAATTCTTTTAGATATTCTGTTTCCAGAATTTCCCAGATTCGTCCAGTTGTTTTCAACTCCCAATTTCGTCTATTTAGAGTCTGTTTTAGCCTTTGCTGCCTTATAGAAGTTTGTTCCTGACGTCCCGAAGTTAAATTTACCGTATTTACTCGTCCAATTCCATGTTCTTAAGCACTCAAACGAGCCCACCGAAGTCAAAGGTTAAATCTGCCCCATTTGCCTACCACACGTTTTAACATTGCCAAGATCGTCTACCATACGGGCCCGACCGAGCGCAGTGCTTCGAGAGCTTCAAGCCAACACTACAATTCAATGTCCAGCCGAGATAGCTATTGTGGCTCCGAGTTTATCGTTGAATTCCAAATTATTATTTTAATTGCATTTCAATTCCTCGTATTGATTTGTTCTTTCCAATTCAATTGATTTTCTATATTTTTAGTATAGAAATATTTCAATTGTAATTCGTTTCCAATTTCATGCTTTTCGAATTTATGTACTCAAACCTTGATCAAATCAATAAAATACCAATTTTTCACCAAATCTCGTGTCAATTTCGCACATTTAATTTCCTTTATTTTGCCCATCTTTTACTCAATCGCATTAGCTTAAATAAAAATCAATCTAGCAAAGTTTTTATAACGGCGCTAGAGACCTAAGAGGGACTTTTTCAATCCTTGCGTCCCTCGCCAATCGCTTCGATTAGAATTCATGTTTTCGGCGCACAATTTCACAAACGTAACCGTTTTTCATAATTGAGAAATAATTTCTCTGGCACGCCCGCACCCTAACCACACGTGACAAGGTTGAAATTAGCATATTTCGAAAATATCGCTAACAAGTATCTTTCGGAAATTCTCTTAAACCCTGTATTTACAGGGTTTAACGGTTTCTTTTGAAGTTTTAAAATGTTATCTTGTTATATTTGTAGATCAATCTAGTCCAAATCGTAAAACTCATAAATATGGTTTTGTTATTTTTAATTAATGGATTATTTATTTATTCATCCATTTACTTAATTGATTAATTTTAAATTAAATCAAAGTTGATTGAAACTTTGGTAAAATGACATGTTTTTACCTTTTAAAGGGGAAATAAATTTGGATAAAGTAAAAAAAAAAAACCTCATTTGGTTTCGTCTTTTGTTAACGGGGTATATGTGGGTTTTACTTTTGACCAAACAAGGACATATGTTTCTTTTTTACGATTAGAAAATTACTAAGATTTTTTGCTTTCTTAAAAACAAGGATCTCAAAATTCAAATGAACATTGGCGATCTTAAAATTGAATAATTCAAAGACTTGATGATATTGTAAGCCACTTCAATTTTTTACACGTTTAAATTTTGAGGTTATATAGGTGTTGGTTAATAAGGAGAGTGAAAGTGAATATTTAGATAGAAAGATTCGAAAATGATGATATACAAAAATAAAAAATTTGGTTCGATGGTGAATACCATACTAAAAATCTTTAATTCTTAAAATTTTCCATTTTAAGATTGTTAACTGTTATTTCTAGTGTCAAATTAAAAGATCATCGTTTTTGGCAAAATGAAAACATCAGTCCCCGTTTAGACAAAAGATATTCCACAAAATTCGTATTGACAAAAGATATTCCACAAATACGTATTTGACAAAACATGAAAGCACATGGATTTTCTTTGAAGTTTACTGTTGAAGAAATCTGTCAAACGGAAGTTAACAGAATCTACAATTCTGTTATTAGCTGTTAAATAAATTTGTTAGCTGTTAAATAAGTTTGTTAGCGGTTAGTCTAGTTAGTTAACAGACTATAAAGCTAGGAACTCAATTGGTATTTTGCATCTCTATAATTCAGTTACATAAATCTGTGTAACTTCATTCTTCTTCAATACTATTCTCTCAAATTTCATTCATCAGCTTCATAACTTTACATTTACCAAAAAATGTTTATTAGTTTTTACAGACTGGTTTGAAATTAGGGATAAGGTATCAAAATAGGTTTATAGTTTTTGGAGAATTATCAATTTAGGCTCCACGTATAAAATAGCAGCAATATATGTCTAACGTTTTAAAAAAGGGTGCCAATTTAGGCCTCGATAACGGAACGAGACACGTCATTGATATTACTCCGTTATGTTTTAAGTTCTCCCTCCACGTACAATTGACAGAATTTAACGGAGTAATATCAATGACGTGTCTCGTTCCGTTATCAAGACCTAAATTGGTACCCTCTTTTAAACGTTAAGCTTATATTGGTGCTATTTTGTACGTGGAGCCTAAATTGATACTTTCTTAAAAACCATAGGCCTATTTTGGGACCTTATCCCTTGAAATTAATCAATAAATAACCCATCAATTCAAAATAGCAAAAGAAGATTTATGAGTTTTAGGTTTTGGACTAAACTGATCTAGAAAAATAAGAAAACAAGACTTTACAAACCTAAAAAAACCCGTGAAAACCTATAAATATAGGGTTTAAGAGAATCTTGAAGGATTATTCAAAACTATAATCTTTATTGTTTTCACTATTAAAACTCGGAGTGTCTACATCGGGCAACCGGTACTTCCTTATCGTTGGAAAACATTCTAACTATAAGGCGCTTCAGGTATCGGTATATCGAAAAATTACACAAAATTATAAAAGAAAAAACAACATTAAATTTAAATGATATATGTTTGGTTACCCATATACACAACATTAAATTTAAATGATATATGTTTGGTTACCCATATACAATTGTGAGTTAGGAAAGATGAAAATGATATGTATGAAAGTTTAGTATTATGGTTTGCTTGCTATCTATCCATCTATCAATTTTAAATTTCATAGTCTGTTCTCTTGGCCGATTCATTCATGCATTCTTCTTCGAAAATCTCTGGAAAATCCTCTAAGATGACTATAAGGCGTAATTAGTATTGTGGTCACAAAAGTTTGGACAATGTTTTCAAAAAGATAAAAGTTTAATTTGTCCCTGTAAAATTGTATTTTTCCAGTAAAGTCACTTTGAATGTTTTTCGATCATCTTTTCATCGAAATTGATCACGTAGCATCTCAACGTCATGTCAGCCCAACCTAGTATATTAAAAAAATATAACTATACATTTTAATTGATTATCGATATGCCGCGTAGGATAATTTGTGATTAAAATTTTAATTGACAATCCTTTTTTATTTGAGTTAATTTGTGATTAATTTTTTATTATTATATCACGTGGTGTTGAATTTGTGATTAAACCAAAAGCATAACATCCATTTGCTCCCTAAACTAAAGCTTCAAATCAAGTAGAACTTAAATTATTAACACATTAATCATGTCCCGGAACTAAGCAAATAATATCAATTGAGTCATTATTTTAAGCAAAAATCATCAATTCAGTCCTAATCGAAAATCATTCGGTTAAACAGTTTCAAACACTCTTTCCTAAACTCATTTTGAGCCAACACAAAAATCATGACAATTCATGTCAAATAGTCACAATTTCTGAATTTGGAATATGATGAAGACTTAATTGATGATTTTTGGTTAGTTCAGGAACATGCTGATTATTTTACTAGTTAAACATAGACCTATTAAAATACCTGTTGGCCCGCCCAATCCGTCCAAACCCATCCATCATGGGTTGGACGTGGACATGTATATTTATCATTTGATCTGGGCCGATCCGAACCCGCACAACCCCGCATATAAAATGGGCTGGATTTAGGATTTATTTTGAAAACCCGAGTTGGCCCGGCCCAACCCGCTCTACTATGTATATATATATATATATATATATATTTGAGTTTTTAATTTTAGGGTCCATTACAATTTTTGATTTTTTTTTATCAATTGTCTAATAATCAAGTGAAATTCAATATATGTTTCAAAAAAAAAAAGTGAAATTTAATATACATTATCATATAATAGTTTAGAAGAATGTATATTATCGTTTCAAAAAAAATATGTATTAAAGATTTGATTTTGTTAAAATTGAAAATTACAATATAACGTTACGTTTCACCAGTATACTTTAATGCAATTTTATTTGTTAGAATAATAATTAATATTTTGTTTCTACTTTTTTAATATATATAATATTAGTGGGATGGTCCGGGCCAGCCAGTCCGGACTGAGCCCGATGTGAATATAATACGGATTGGCTGGGCTTGGACAATGCAATATATGGCAAAGCCGATTAAGTCGGGTCCGGCCTAACCCATAAACAGATCTAGTTAAACGTTTTAATTGATTTTGAAGCTTTAGTTTGTGGAACTAAATATGTGCTATGCTTTTTTTTTTTTTTTTAGTTAGAAGGTTTTAATTGATCAAATGAGTGTTATACCATTAAAAAAAACTACTAATTTCCATTATTTTACCTAACAAAAAGTTAATAGTAAACAAATACACTTGAATACTTTATTTATCAACTTAAATTTTTTAGTTAAATAATTACTTGATAGGGTATACCTTCTTCGATCTTCGTCTTTTGGAATGGAAAGAATTTCCGTGGCCAGCAATCCCACCAATGGAGGACTTCTCCTAGAATTAGATTCCTATTAGGAACATGATTCCTAAACATCAAAGATTCCTAACCTACAAAGGATTCGGCCTGGCCCAATATATAGACTAGTATAGCTACATCATATGGTACGTTAACTCAACAACTCTCACCCCGTCCTTACTCTTCGACTCTTCCTGGTCATCTACTGATTTCGGTATCGGAGCGGGTTCACTGGACACCGATCCCCTCGAACCCTTGGTTCTATTTTACAGGTTCAATTGAGAAGATTCATCAAGACATTCAGACCCTCCGTCCCGAGCTCATAAATGCAATTATCAATTATTATTACTGAATCCTAATTATCTGTTTAAGATTTGAAATTCAATGATTCAAAAATCAAACTGAATAGTAAAAGGTCTAAATACATTTATATGGCTAAATTGGGAAAATGAGAAATGAAGCTTGTAAATAAGCAAATTAAGCAAAATAATAACATTTAGAGCTGTTGAGAGATTTTATTTTATTTATTCTGACTTAAATTATTACTTTTATACTATATGGTTAAGAAATTTTTCATTTTCTAATTAAATCTCAAGACATAAGCAAACTCGTTTGTATTATGCATACTTTAAAATATATATATATATATATATATATATATATATAATTTTTTTGAAACAATATATATAATAATAATAATTATTATAATAATAATAATAATAATAATAAAGCTTAATTTATTAGGTCAAATGGTTTATTCATATAGTATTACTAGAGTTCAAATCCAACTTTTTATTTTAACGAAATTTCTACACGTGGCAAGCCAAATGGTGGGAAGCCAAATGGACGTTCGCATATGCGGAGATAGGTCAAAGACAAGAAAAATATAAGTTTAATCTTTAGAGATAATGTTTCATTGTTATGGTATCTTAATATTTTAATTAGACTAAATGATTGAGGGTTCAAGTCCTGATAAATCTAATTGTTAATAAAATTTCAACACATGATAAAAGTCACACGTTTTCTACATGTTTCAAAACAAAAAAACATTTAATAATAATAAGAAGGGATAAGGGAAACTTTTAGTTTTAGAGGGAATGTAGGTTTAATGTCCATATACAAACAAATGTAGTTGTAAACGTTTACTAAATGATACAGTTTCAAGATTCATTAACAGAAGATGACTTTTGTTTTCATTAACAAAAGTTATCCAATTTCAGGCCTTATTCGGGTGAGAATATTGGAGGTTAAAAGATGATAAGAACATGAAATTGCATATGAAAAAAAAAATTAGGCTTTAAAATTGCACTATCTTATAAACATTATGTTTAAGATTGAATTATTTTGTAGGTAGAGACTAAATTCGTCCTCTTCCAGTAACTATATGGATAAATTTGTACGCTAATCAGTATCTTGAGTTAATAATGGAGTTAGGAAGACTAAACTGAAAAAACTAGCGATGCAGAACTCTAAATTTACGATTGCAGGGATTATGGGATCTAGTAGTTCACTTATGAAGGTAGTGTGGTTTAAACGACATTGTAATGACATAGAGGAGTGATAGGGACGTTTTATTCCTATCTTTTGGGTTAATTTACGGTTTATTTTTAAGATAAATTGTTAGGTTCAGTGCTAGTTTATTGCATATTTCAATAAATTAGCAACAAGTAATAAATTATGCACCTTTAGTTGATTTTCGTCATTTTTAATAAATAAAATAAATAAATAAATCAAGTAATCTCGGTGTTCATAATTGTGCTTTGCAGGACAAACGTATAAGACGAAAAAGGCGATGAATAAACGTCCACGCGGAGCGCAACATATACCACGCAGAGCTTAAATCAGTGAGAACTGTTCGATAAGCGTCGGTAAATCATTTACGCGGAGCGTGACCCTTTCCACGCGGAGTGTGGACCTTTTAGAGGACAAAAATATGACTTCAGAAGCTCATCTACGCGGGGTGTAAGTATTCCACGCGGTGCGTAGGTGTCAGGTCACCTTGTTCACATTGAGGACATATTTGACACATTTTCGTATTTTCATCGTATCTCCCTCATACGAACTCGGATTGAGGCGATTCAAAATGCGTTGGAAAGCTAAGAGAAAGGTGAACAAATGACTAATAATGGCATCTCCAAATTCGTAGCATAACAGGCTCAAATAATTAGTCTAAGTTGCTGGACGTGTTGAAGCTTAGGAAATCTTTCATGGGTGTGAAATATGCAAGGAAGAAAATAAGAAAATAATGAAGCATCACATGCTTCATTATTCTACATGAAATTCAAAGTCTTCCTACCAGTTTTACACACATTCAAGATCTCCATTCACATTCAAAGTCTTCATTCACATTCAAAGTCTTTTCTTCACACTATGTAATTACAATTATGACCCAAGCTTGAGTTGTGTATTAATAGGAGTGCTTGACACTCATTTAAGGAGTAACATGTAGTATGTAAAAGTAGTTTTAGTTTTAGAATTCGGATTTTATGTAACCAAACTCTTCCATCTTGAGAGCTTGTACAATTATTCCGTTACTCCGTCGAAGTTCCGTTCCATCTTCTTCCACCAAGCTCGAGAGTTCCACCTCCAAGTCCTACGCGACACCTATTGAGTCCGGTTAGCTAGTACTAAGGGCCGATTCTTCTTCCCTTTCTAGTTGTTAACTAGCTTGTACTCTTCATATGTACTAGGCTCGGTTGTATTTCACTTTTATACCTTCCACATTTATAATATATGTTTTGCAATTTCCGCTTCTCTATACGTATTGATATTTACTACTTGTTTTGATACTTGTAATTGATTATTGTGTAGGGGAGCGCGATTACCGGCACCCTTTCACGGGTCATCTTTAGGGAACCATATAGGTGCTGCCCTACCGGAAGTGACACACTGGAAATCGTAGGAATTGATAAGTCACGGAACTTACGGGCCCTAGTTTCTGATCCCCAGCATTAAACACGCCTTGACTAGGAACCACGTAATCTAAGTACTTCACGGGTCGGTCGAACTGCACATAATCGTCTTTGCAAGAGTAAACTATCATACGTACATGTTTGGAATTATTGTTTCTTATATGTTATAACTTATTGTCACCTTTATCACTTCTTTAGAGTTTGAATTATATAAATCTGTCTCACCTTAGTTTAGGAGTAGTTTGTAGTAGTCACCCAACCCAAGCTAAAGTATTCACCGCCTAGATAACGTGTAAAACCGAGTAGTTTAATACTTGTGGTTATAAATCCCGTGGATTCGATACCCGGTCTTAACCGGATTATTACTTGATACGACGGGGTACACTTGCCCCTAAGTAGTAGCATCTAGTAGAGTTTAAGCACTTAGAAATATCACATCAATAACCATAGCACACTCATATCACATATATTTTACAGCTCTACCTAGTTGCTCATCAAGGAGGAGTGAGACTTGGTTGGCAATAGTCGATGACTAGTGGGTGGTGATTGATGATTGGTCCCACCCTATCCAATGGAAATACTGAGTTGGAATGTTGGGATGGATAAATCGTGGATACTCAAAACCCTCAATCGACTTATGAGTGAAAATTTTCCATATGTGTTTTTCTTAATGGAGAAAAACTATTGTAACACCTTGTACTTTTGTATGTGTGCGAGACTTGTGAATAGGGACAAGTGTATCCCGTCAACAAGTAATATATTCCGATTAAGACGGAGTATCCAATCCACGAGATTTTTGTATAGTAATTACTAAACTAGTACACTATATTCATTATCTAGATGACTCAAAAAGTAAAGATTTTTTTCTAAATTATTTTACTCCTACTCCTAACTTAGCGAGACATCATTTAACATACTCAATTCAAGCATAAATAAGTTGTAAATGATTAGATTAATTCAAATAAATGTGCTTCTAAAGTTTTAATTGCTATGCAAGAAATTGGGATCTGTACCCGGATGATCATCAATCTACCGGTGCCTTTTGTGTTTATCTTGGTCACAACCTAGTATCATGGAACACTAGCAAGCATCCTATGATTGATCGCTCTTCCACAGAGAGCGAATACAAAGTCATTGCCAATGCCACTAGTGAATTTATTTGGATTCAGTCTTTGCTTCAGGAACTTCGTTTCCCTATACCTCGACTCGTTCAGCTTTGGTGTGACAATGTAGATGTTATGTATCTCACTGTCAATCTTCCATTTCATGCACGTACGAAGCACATTGAATTGGACTATCACTTCTTACGTGAACAAGTTGCCAAAGGTTTCTTATCAGTTCGGATCATTCCTACAGATGACCAGATTGCATAATTCTTAACAAAGCCTCTATCGAGCAGACACTTTCTTCTACTTCGTGATCATCTTCAGAGGGGTTGTTAGTACACAATCTCTTTTGTATTTATTAGAATTATACAATGATAAGTACACTTCCCGCTTTTCCTTTTAGTTAGTCTTTAACTTCTTTGTAATTCATTCTATTAGGGTTTACTTGTATTGAGAGGCAATCTTCTCGTAGACTGCTGGAGCTTGAAACTAAATCAGAAGCGATAAGGTCTAGGTTTTATCAAAGAGTATATATTAGGTTTCATGTAACTTATCATTTACAGAATATACAAATACAATTTTCCCTAAACACCTAGGTTTTACATGGTATCAGAGCTATGATGAATCCAAATTTAGATTTTAATACACCGACCTCCTCAAACCCCACCTCTACAGCGTTGGGCGCCTTCACTCCTCCTTTTTTAGTTAGTGTGAAAGATTGCGTTTTGAAGGAAATGTGAGACTTCAAAAATGATATTTAGTCGTTTTTTCCAAGTTCAATTGCACAAATGCTAATTGGAGTTTAGAGTTAGTTTTAAAAAGATAATCCAAGGTCGTTTTGTTTCAATAAAAGTCATTGAACTTTCATTTTCATCTCAATAAAGTAATTTTGGACATTTCAAATAAAAAAATTACCTAGATATAATGATATGACCTCCACATCGAAAATGATGAACTTTTATGTATGACATTGAAAATGATTAACTTTTATGATTCTTTATGAAATTGGCGATAAAGGAGAATGAGAATAACTGCAAAATGGTAATTGGAATTTGGAGTTAGTTCTAAAAAGATTCGCCAAGTTGATTTTGTTTCAATAAAAAGTTATTGAAGTTTCATTTTTATTTCAATAAAATAATTTCGGTCATTTTAGGGAAAAAAAATCACATGACCAACGTATTGAAAATGATTACTTTTATGTATGGCTTTACAATTAGATGAGAGATGTTAAGGATAATTACATTAGTAATTATCACTTGTAAATAATAAGATCATATTTTCCAATCCTATTTCATTGTAATCTCTATAATTAGGAGTCTTTTTTCTCTATTCTATTTAACCACTTATTTGCTGTATTTGTAAATAGAGGTGGCAAAAGTACACACGACACGGTTACACGATTTCCTATCGATACGCAATTTTAGTGCTTGAGCTTAGTAGGTAATGTGTCATTTTGGGTTGACACGAAACTGACACGCAAATTTTTGAGTTTGGGTTAGGGTTGATATGCTAACCCGAAAACGACACGAAATGACACGAATATTTAAAATTATTGTTATATTTCTCGTGTTTTTATATATCAATTTATTAATAAGGATATTAAAATTATAATTATTACTTGCAAATATGATTCAAACCTCCGGAATTGTTATAAACACATTACATTACCCTCTAACATGATATTAACAGACTTTTCAATGGTTAGTGTTAACATATTAATCTAAAAATGACATAAACTATTTAAAATAAGTATTATATCCTCTTATATTTTTATACGTTATTGTTAATATATATGCATAACAATATTACATGTAATCCGAAAACACAATACAAAATCGACAACCCGAGCAGGTTAACACGACTATGACACGAAAGTTTTTAGATTGGGTTTGGATTTACTCTTTTTAATATGAACCCGAAATGACACGACATAAACACGAATCGAACATAATAATTGTCGGATAAACCAATCGAAATCAACATGTTGAATTCATTCTATCTCTATTCAATATCTAACATGGTATCAGATGCCATGCCCACAATTTCGGCAATCATTCGCAGCGGCATGATTACTGATCCCCTTTCTTATTCTATTCCATTCACTTACTCAGTGACGAATACAAGATTGTTCGGTTGAGAGCCGATTTTACACGTGCGTGTCTAATTTTCTTTTTGACCAAATTAATATTGATTGGACAAGAAAAACATTAATTGGACAAAAAAAAATGAAATATTTTTGTTCTTAAAAAACAACAATAATAAATAATAAATAGTAATAGTAATTAAGTTGGTATTGCAAAATCCGGCAAAGAAAGCAAATTCATGATCATATTGATCCTGCATTAAATTAATATGATTTATATTACATAATTGATTTTGATTAAAATGAATAAATTGATTTTTTATACAATACTTTATTATTCCAATTTAATTATAAATGAAAAAATACCAAACAGTCCTCTAAATTGCCAACCAAGATTTCAGTATCACATTCATGTATATGAAAATGCCAACCAAGATTTTCGATAAATGATTATCCCATCAACCCTATAAATATCAGTCCAAAAACAAACTTCCATTATCTTAATTTCACTAAAAAAAAACATACTAACATTTTCTGAAAATGAGAAAGAAGGTGAAACTTGCCTTCATAGAAAATGATTCAGTCAGAAAAACGACATTCAGAAAGAGGAAGAAGGGTTTATTGAAGAAGATCACTGAATTGACTACCCTATGTGACATTCCGGCTTGTGCAATCATTTACAGTCCTTATGATTCTCAGCCTGAGGTTTGGCCATGGGCGGACGGTGTTCAACAAGTTATTTCTCAGTTCAATATGATGCTGGGAATGGTGCAAACCAGGAAAATGGTTAGCCAAGAGAGTTTTCTCCGGCAAAGAATCAGCAAGGCCATTGAGCAGCTGATGAACCAGATGAGGGAGAACCAGGAAACGGAGATAACTCAGGTGATGTTTCATACCCTCACCGGACAAAGCTTGATCTATCTGAACATTTTGGATTTGACTGATCTTGGATGGGTTATTGATCAAAACTTGAAGAATATAATTACAAGAATTGAAACCCTAATGGTTAATCATTCTTATGCCGGAGCGGTGGCGGAAACTTCCGTTGCTGAAGGGACGGTGGTGCTGGCTGAGCAGCCAGAGACGGTGGGATTTGATGTGAATGGGGAAAGTGTGCAGCGAACCAGACATGTCTATTGATTTGATTAACCCTCCAAATCAATTCCAGTTTGGTGGTGGCGCCGTGGCGGTCGCCGGTGGTGGAGATGAGATGCTGGTGCCGTTTTCTGATTTGAATCAGAATAATCTCTGGTCTAATGAGTTTTTTCAATATCATGGAATATGAATATGGAGAATTCAGCTTTATTTGATGTTTAATTTCTTGTTTGTTTTGTGTGTTGTTTTAGCCATTTTGGATTTGGGAAAAAAAATGTACTCAATGATCACAGAAATTTACACAGAAAGATCAGAAGATAAGTGATGAAGTGGAGCGGGCCTTGAACTATTTGGAGAAAACGGACCCGAAACTGAGATTTTTAAGTTAAATCGGGGTTGTTGAAATTTAGTGATTTCGGACCCAAATTTCATTGGATTCGGCCCACTGAGGTGGACGTGTTTTTTAGCCATCCGAGGTCGTTTAGGGCCTCAAATCGGCCTTTTTGTGTTTTATCGCACTTTCCTTGTTTTGTTGTTTTCCTTTTTCCTTTTAGGTTTCGGATTATGTTTTTATTTGTCAGCCTATATAAAGGCTCGACCCCCACCTTATGTAAGGCAGTTATTGATTAATAAAATTTCAGAGTTTATTCTCTTTCTTCCAATTTTCGTTAGTCGTGTGCGCGATTCAACGATAGTTGACGGTTTTAAGCTTTGTTCGTGCGCGAGCATTCGTTTAGAACGAAAGTCTGTTTATTCCGCTGCATCAATAAGTAATGGTATTTCATAGCTATTTTTCAGAGGTTAATTGCACTAATGTTAATCGAAATTTGGAGTTAGTTTTAAGAAGATGATCTTCGTTTTGTTTCTATCAAAATTATTGAATAGAGGAGCCGCCTCTTGGCAAAAAAAAAATGATAGGGAAATGTTTGCTCCCAATACATCATTGTGGTCTCGTTTAGAAGGGACGTGTAGTGCACCGGACCGCCCTTTTTTTAAAGTAATTCCGGTAATGTCAAATAAAAAATTCATCTGAATGGTGACCTTTCGATCATATTGAAATTTATTAACTTTTATGTATAGTACCACTAGATGACAGCAAAAAAAAAATGTCTGAAAAAATGGGTTACGATCTATAGGATCAGATAACTCAGGTGATGTTCCATACCCTCACGGGAAGAAACTTGATCTATCTGAACATTCTGGATTTGACTGATCTTGGATGGGTTATTGATCAAAACTTGAAGAAGATAATAACAAGAATTGAAACCCTAATGGTTAATCATTCTTATGTCGGAGCGGTGGTGGAAACTTCTGTTGCTGAAGGGACGGTGGTGGTGGGTGAGCAGCCAGAGATGGTGGGATTTGATGTGAATGGGGAAAGTGTGCAGCCACCACCAGACATGTTTATTGATTTCATTGACCCTCCAAATCAATTCCAGTTTGGTGGTGGCGCGGTCGCAGGTGGTGGAGATGAGATGCTGGTGCCGTTTTCTGATTTGAATCAGAATAATCTCTAGTCTAATGAGTTTTTTCAATATCATGGAATATGAATATGGAGAATTCAGCTTTATTTGATGTTTAATTTCTTGTTTGTGTGTTGTTTTACCATTTTGGATTTGGGAAAAAAATGTACTCAATGATCACAGAAATTTACACAGAAAGATCAGAAGATAAGTAATGGTATTTCATAGCTATTTTTCAGAGGTTAATTGCACTAATTTTAATCGAAATTTGGAGTTGTTTTAAGAAGATCATCTTGGTTTTGTTTCAATCAAAATTATTGAATAGAGGAGCCGCCTCTTGGCAAAAAAAAATAAAATAAATTGATAGGAAAATGTTTGTTCACAATACATCTTTGTGGTCTCGTTTAGAAGGGACGTGTAGTGCACCGGACCGTCCTTTTTTTAAAGTAATTCCGGTAATGTCAAATAAAAAATTCATCTGAATGGTAACCTAACGATGATATTGAAAATTGTTAACTTTTATACATATTACAACTAGATGACAGTAAAAAAAACAGTCTAAAATATGGGTTACGCTCTATAGTTGGTCCAAGTGTTGGGGTAACAAATGTATTAAGCGGTAAAAAAATTAAATAGTATATTTTGGCTTTATAATCAAAGTTAATCAAAGTTTCTTCTTTGTGAAACTGATGATGAAACGTGGGACTTAAAAAAAAGTATTTGGTAGATTTCTTTTTCTAGGTTAATTGCATTAATGTTAATTAAAATTTGGAGTTAGTTTTAAAAAAATCATCCACGTTGATTTTGTTTCAATCAAAAACAAAATTATTGAACTTTCATAATAAAATCACTTGAATGGTAACACATCGATCATATTAAAAATTATTAACTTTTATGTATATTAAAATAAGATGAAAGAAAAAAAATGTCTAATATATTTGTTGCATTCTGTACTTAGCAATAACTTTATGTATTTTACGGTAAAATGACAAAAAAAAAGGTATAATGTTGCATTCTATACTTGGCAATTGGAGAATAATAGTCATTTGTAAGTTTTGAAACTTATTAACTTTTGTATATTACGGAAAGATGATAGTAAAAAAAAGAGTCTAATATATATTTGTTGCGCTATATATTTGGCAATTGGACAATAATAGGAGTCATTTGGAACTTTGGAAAATTTAGAGACCCAACAAAGCGACACACGATCTAATGACATGACACGGACACGACACGCTTTTTTAGTGTTAGTGTTTAGGATTTTATGACACGACACAAAATGACGCGTTAATTTTCGTGTCGTGTTCGTGTCAACCCGACAACACGAAACTGACTCAAAATATTTAATTATAAATATACCCTTATGATTTTAGGGTTTGAAAATGTAAGAGTATTTAATAGGAAAATCCTAAAATATACATAAAATACAAAACTAACCAAATACAAATTATTTAATATCTTTTGTTTTTTTTTTTTAACCTAAAATCTAAAAACACTCTCATTTTCTTCTTTACAGCCGCCGAACACAGCAGCACCCACCTTGCTTCATCCTTTTTTCTCCTTCTTCAGGGACATCAACTTATGATCTCCGGGGACAACAGTTTACGATCTCGCATAGTCGGACGCAGCTTCCGATCTTGCTCCACCGTCAAACTCAGGGACAGCAGCTTCTGATCTCGCTACACCGTCGAACTCAGGGACAACAGCTTCCCATCTCGCTCCACCGTCAAACTTAGGTCATGTTTGATAACAACAAAAATCACTTAAATTAATAGATTAAGCACTTATTTGGTTTAAGTGTGTTTGATAATGGTCTTTTATTAACCACTTAAATTATTCAATTAAGCTACATATCACTTATTTTGACAAGTTAAAATATTTAACTTAAAATTTGAAGTTAAACATTATCAACTAATATTTCAATATTCAGCATTTATTTTTAATATTTACCAAATACTTATATCATTTAATAATTTCAGCACTTATAATATCCAACAATTAAAATTCTGTACTTATTTTTTCAGCACTTAATTTTCAGTTTTATCAAACGGCACCTTAGTCTTGTTGCTTTTCTTCGACTACAAAAGCTTTGAAAAGTGAGATTTCAGTAGTTTTATTACTCTATTTTTTTCTTTACTTGTTTTCCTCTCATTGGTTTCAGATTCAGTAGCTTTATTACAATTTTGTTTATTATAGTTTTGTTTGAGTTCTGTAGTTCATGATATCCATTATTTTCTACCGATCATCATGTCTGGTCTTTTTTGCTTTTTGGTGTTGTTGATGGTAAATGGCATTCCAAATGTTGTGTTGAGTTTTTTTTATCTGTAATTATATATATCCCTCCTCAATCTTAGACCTGTAGTTAATTTGTATATATACCCATTCTCAATTTTATATTAGAAATAAAAGAAAATAAAAGTTGTAATGTTTGAAACAAAGAGTGTATGTAAATCGTTCGTTTGAAGCAGTAGATGAAGATTGATAGATTGTGGTTTGAAGTAGTTGAGTTTCTGTAATTTTTATTTTTTATTACTTTTGTTGTTTGTGCAGTTATTTTTCGGAAGATTGATATTTGAATTAGTTAAGTTTTTTTTTATCTTTATTTTTAGGTTTTTTGTTGTTGAGATCTTTGCATTATAAAAGATTGAACCAGGGTTAGAGAAACTTTAAAAAATTGATTTTGATTGCTGTGTTTTTTATGTGCCTAAAGAATTGATTTTATTATTGTGCTTAAAGAATTGATTTTATTGCTGTGTTTTTACCGTGTCTAAAGAATTGATTGTCACATAGATGGATCATGAAATGAGAGCTACTAATGTTGATCAATCCGGTGAAGTTGGTGAAAACAGTAACGATGAGTTGATTGAGCTAAAAGATGATGCTAAATCGAAAAAGCCACAAAAAAAGCACTAAAAAAGTCAACAATGGAGCAAACAAAACAACCAACAAAACGCAGAAAGTTCTTGTTTCGGGCTTGACAGTACTTTGATATCTTATCTAGCGAAGATGAGGAGCGAGAAAAATGCAAATGTAGATGTGTGGAAATATTTATATTTCGGAGAGCAAGTATGGAACTCGAAATCTGCTTCGCCATATAGAAACTTGTCCGAGGAGAGACACTCGCCATGTAGGTCAGTTACTTGTATCCCAAAACAATATGACATTAAAGTATAATAATGAAAAGTTTAGAAAGATCTTGACTGGTACTATTATAAAACATAATTTGCCTTTCCAATTTGTTGAATATGATGGCAATAGGGAGGCTTTTTCTTATTGTTGTGGAGATGTGAAGCTTGTCACTAGGAACACTTGCAAATCTGATTGTCTTAAGTTGTACAATAGAGAGAAAACTAGGATAAAAACTATGTTGGTCGATGCTCCTGGTAGAATTAGTTTGACATCCGATTGTTGGAGCTCTTTGACCACCGATGATTATATTTTTTTAACTTGTCACTTCATTGATAAAGATTGGAACATGCAGAAAAGAATTTTGAACTTTTGTTTCATGCCACCACCTCATAATGGTGTTTTTTATCTGAAAAAATTGAATATTTCTTGTCTGATTGGGGAATAGATAGAAAAGTTTTATCTATATATTATATACTAAGATAGGCGCTTGATTCCCTTTCCCCAAAAATCATTTTTTATGTATATGCATATATATATAAGAATATTTAAAGTGGATGCATACTTTTAGAACGTGAGGTTTGAAAGATTGCAGGAACCGTTCTCTTCTCCCCCTCTCCAAAAAAAAATTCTCTAACTTCCCCTTCCCATTCTCTTTCATTTTCATCAATTCTTCACCAATTTCATCCATTAATCTTTCTATTGATTGAATTTTTTTTCTTTTTCAAGTTGTAGTCTTCTATTTAAGGAGGAAGAAGAAAGATTGTCTTCAAATTGATTTTGTTTCAATAAAAAGTTATTGAACTTTCATTTTTATTTCAATAAAGTAATTTGGGTCATTTCAGGAAAAAAAATCACATCAATAGTGACATGACCACCGTATTGAAAATGATTATTTTTATGTATGGCTTTACAATTAGATGAGAGATGTTAAAGATAATTACATTAGTAATGATCACTTGTAAATAATAAGATCATATCTTTCGATCCTATTTCATTGTAATCTCTATAATTAGGAGTCTTTTTCTCTATTCTATTTAACCAATTATTTGCTGTATTTGTAAATTGAGGTGGCAAAAGTACACACCATACGAAATCGATACGCAATTTTAGTACTTGAGCTTAGTAGGTAATGTGTCTTTTTGGATTGACACGAAACTGACACACAAATTTTTGAGTTTGGGCTAGGGTTGATATGCTAACCCAAAAACGACATGAAATGACACGAATATTTAAAATTATTGTTATATTTCTCGTATTTTCATATATCAATTTATTAATAAGGATATTAAAATTATAATTATTATTTGCAAATATGATTCAAATCTCTGGAATTGTTATAAACACATTACATTACCCTCTAACATGATATTAACAGACTTTTCAATGGTTAGTGTTAATATATTAATCTAAAATGACATAAAATATTTAAAATAAGTATCATATCCTCTTATATTTTTAAAAACATGACACGAAATCGACAACCTGAACAGCTTAACACGACTATGATACGAAAGTTTTTAGATTGGGTTTGAGTTTACTCTTTTTAATATGAACCCGACACGAACACGACTCGAACATGATAATTGCCAGGTAAATCAACATGTTGAATTCATTCCATCTCTATTCAATATCTAACATGGTATCAGATGCCATGCCAACAATTTCGGCAATCATTAGCAACGGCATGATCACTGATCTCCTTTCTTCTTCTATTCCATTCACTTACTCAGTGATGAATACAAGATTGTTCGGTTGAGGGCTGATTTTACATGTGCGTATCTAAATTTTTTTTTTGGACCAAATTAACATTAATTGAACAAGAAAAACATTAATTGCACAAAAAAAAGAAATATTTTTGTTCTTAAAAAACAACAATAATAAATAGTAATAGTATTGATTAAAAAAAAAAAAATTGTAATAGTAATTAAGTTGGTATTGCAAAACCTGCAAATTTATGATCATATTGATCCTGCATTAAATTAATATGATTTATATTAGATATCATTTTGATTAAAATGAATAAATTGATTTTTTATGCAATACTTTATTATTCCAATTTAATTGTAAATGAATAAATGCCAAACAATCCTCTAAATTGCCAACCAAGATTTCAGTATCACATTCATGTATATGAAAATATCAAATCATGTATTAAAAATGCCAACCAAGATTTTCTATAAATAATTATCCCATTAACCCTATAAATATCAAACCAAAATCAAACTTCCATTATCTGAATTTCACTAAAAAAAATAAAAAACATACTTTCATTTTCTGAAAATGAGAAAGAAGGTGAAACTTTCCTTCATACAAAATGATTCAGCGAGAAAGAGAACATTCAGAAAGAGGAAGAAGGGCTTATTGAAGAAGATCACTGAATTAACTACCCTATGTGATATTCCTGCCTGTGCAATCATTTACAGTCCTTATGATTCTCAGCCCGAGGTTTGGCCATCGGCGGACAGTGTTCAACAAGTTATTTCTCAGTTCAATATGATGCCGGGAATGGTGCAAACCAGGAAAATGGTTAGCCAAGAGAGTTTTCTCCGGCAAAGAATCAGCAAGGCCATTGAGCAGCTGATGAAGCAGATAAGGGAGAACCGGGAAAGGGAGATAACTCAGGTGATGTTCCATACCCTCAGGTGATCTATCTGAACATTCTGGATTTGACTGATCTTGGATGGGTTATTGATCAAAACTTGAAGAATATAATCACAAGAATTGAAACCTAACGGTTAATCATTCTTATGCCGGAGCGGTGGCGGAAACTTCGGTTGCTGAAGGGACGGTGGTAGTGGCTGAGCAGCCAGAGACGGTGGGATTTGATGTGAATGGGGAAAGTGTGCAGCCATAGAATCTTGCGGTTGTCGGGGTTGAACCATTGCCAAAAGAAGTTTCGGGTCAGGAAACGATTGGCTCTGATACCAACTGATACGGATTGAAAGCGAGAAATGAAGGTTTTAGTCGTAAACCAACAAAGATGTTCTTCTCAAGCTTAACTTGAAGGAGTGAATCCCGATAACAAGGTATAAACCTTAATTCTCAAAGAGAAATGATATTTGATTGATAAAAGTTGCCATATCCTTACAAAATGAGGGTTTAAATACAACCTCTAAAAGATAAGCGAAGGACAGGGACTACCCCTACTAGGGTTACAATACAGTTAATAATAAGAGGGTAAGATAGGTAATGCGCTCAGACAACAGGTACAGAGGTGCAGGTACGGAATGTCAGACTGTCTGTTGGTCGACTTCCTGAGGAAGTAATCTTGGCGATCCGCCCATGCTCATATGTGGATACGCCTTCTGGCGTACTCCGAGATCCGCCTTGCTCGCATGTCTTGGGGATCCGCCCTTCCAGGTGCATCCTCTATGATCTTGATTCTTGAAGACCCGCTAGAGTCCGCGCGATCAGTGTGGCCAGTTCGGATGTCCGCATCATTCTCTCCTTCTTTAAAAGAGTCCGGCACTGATTCGTTTTTGTTGAGCTCTAAAGGACCATCCGATTTCCATGGGCTAAGGTCACTGATGTTGAACGCTGGTGAGACTTTGCCAAGCCAGTTTGGCAATGCTATATGATAGGCATTGGCGTTGATCTTTTTGGTGATTTTATATGGCCCATACCTCCTAGGCCGAAGTTTGCTGCTTGCGGTGTTGGCGAGCCTCTCCTTGCCCAAATATACCATGACCTCATCTCCAACTTCAAACTGTAGGTCCCTGCGGTGCTCATCCGCCTTAGCCTTTAACTTCTGATTTCTATCCTCAAGAGTCTCCCTTACCTCTTGGTGCATCTGCATATAGTCCTGGGCCAGCTGGTTGACAGCCACATTTCCCTTTGGAAGGTATGCTATATCAAGGGCATGGTTTGGGGTCTTTGTGTATACTACCTCAAATGGTGATCTCCCGGTTCCCGAATGTACAGAGCCGTTGTAGGCGAACTCAGCTTGGGCTAGAACCACATCCCACATCCGGGGCTTATCCTTGCACTTGCTACGCAGTAAGTTTCCCAGAGTTCTATTGACCGCTTCTGTCTGTCCGTCTGTCTGAGGGTGGGCAGTGGTACTAAACTTCAGAGAAGTATCAAAAAGAGCCCACAAGGTCCGCCAGAAGTGACTCAGAAACTTCGTGTCACGATCTGAGACAATACTCTTTGGTACGCCATGTAGTCTGACGACCTCCTTGAAGAACAGTTTAGCAGTTGCCGATGCATCATTGGTTTTTCGGCATGGTATGAAGTGTGCCATTTTTGAGAATCGGTCAACAACCACAAAGATGGAATCCATGCCCCTCTGAGTTCTGGGTAACCCTAGGACAAAATCCATGGACAGATCCTCCCATATAGCTTCTGGTACAGGTAGTGGTAGTTGCAAACCAGCATTAGTGGGGTGCCCCTTGGCGGTCTGGCAGATATAGCATCGTTCTACTAGGTACGCCACATCTCTCCTCATCTTGGGCCAGAAATAACGGGAACTTACTGCTTCATAGGTCTTGTTTCGCCCAAAATGTCCCCCCAGGGATCCGCCATGCAGATTGCGGATAACTTTTTCGCGGATGGAAGTGCAAGGTAAACAAAGTTGGTTACCCCTCATTAGATACTCATCTGTGATGTGATACGCTCCATCTCCATGCTGGGTTTTACATTTCTCCCAAATGCTACCGAAGTCGGGATCCGCCAGGTACTCTCCTCTGATATGTTCGAAGCAGTCGGTCTCCAGATTGACGGTTTTTATTAGTGCAACCCTCCGACTCAAGGCGTCCGCCACTACGTTTTGTTTTCCCGCCTTATGGATAAGCTTATAGGGGAACTTATCTATGAAGGCGGACCATCGGGCATGCATGGAGCTTCGAAGTTGCTTCTGACTTCCTAGATACTTGAGGGCCTGATGGTCAGTGTAGAGAATGAATTCTTTCCCCACTAAGTAATGCTCCCATACTTTCAATGCCTTCACTATGGCATAAAATTCTTGATCATACGTTGCCCACTTTTGCCGTGCGTCACATAGCTTCTCACTGAAGTACGCAATGGGCCTTTTCTCTTACATCAAAACACCACCAATCCCAATTCCACTAACATCACACTCAACTTCAAACAGTTTATCAAAATCAGGATACGCCAGCACTGGCGCTGTACTCAGTTTTTTCTTGATCAAGGCGAAGCTCTCTTCTTGGGCGTCCGCCCACTCGAACCCCTTTCCTTTCTTCAAACATTCTGTCAATGGGGCCACTATGGAACTGAAGTTCTTAATGAATCTTCGATAAAATGTTGCTAGCCCATGAAAACTCCTGATGTCCCCCACATTCCTCGGAGTCGGCCATTCTCGGATGGCTCTCACCTTCTCTCCATCCACTTGGACACCGTCGCCACTAACCACGAATCCAAGGAAAACCAAACTTTCCATGACAAAGTCACACTTCTTGGTGTTGGCGAATAGCTGGTGTTTCCTTAACAGATCAAATATTGTCTGCAAGTGCTTCTCATGATCCGCCAAGGTCTGGCTATGAATCAAAATATCATCAAAATACACAACTACGAACTTCCCAATCACCGGGCGAAGCACCTGATTCATTAGCCTTATAAAAGTACTAGGGGCATTGGTCATCCCAAATGGCATCACTAACCACTCATACAATCCATCCCTAGTCTTGAAAGCAGTCTTCCATTCATCCCCAGCTCGAATACGTATCTGGTGATAACCGCTCTTGAGATTAATCTTGGAGAAGACTTTAGATCCGCCAAGCTGGTCCAGCATATCATCCAACCTTGGAATGGGAAACTTGTACTTGATGGTGATCTTGTTGATGGCCCTACTATCGACACACATCCGCTAAGACCCATCCTTCTTCGGCGTAAGTAAAGCTGGAACGGCGCAAGGACTCATACTCTCCCTAACGTATCCCATCTCGATGAGTTCCTCCACTTTCTGTCTCATGATGTCGTTCTCCTTCGGACTCATTTGATAGTGTGGGAGGCTTGGTAAGCTAGCCCCAGGCACAAGATCGATATGATGTTGGATGTCCCTCAAAGGTGGTAACCCACTGGGTAGCTCTTCCGGGAACAGATCTTGATACTCGCTAAGTAGGCGGGTCACTTCACTCGGCATTTCCCTTTCGTCCCTTTAGGCGGATTCGTGATTCGCCTTAACCATTACCGCGTATACCATTTGGCTTTCTTCACATTCGCTGACAAACGATTTGTGTGTAGGACAGACTACCAAGGTAGACTTCTCGTCGGCCTTTGGCTCTCTCACCATTGGTGTAAGGACAAACTTCACCCCATTCTTCACAAATCTGTAAGTGTTCTCTCTTCCGGCGTGGGTGGCGTTGTTATCAAACTGCCAGGGTCGGCCCAACAATAGGTGGCATGCGTCCATATCGACCACATCACAACAGGCTTCATCATGATAGTTACCAATCTCAATCGGTACCTTGCATCTCTAGGTCACCCTCAACTTGCCAACGTTCTTGATCCATCCCACCCTGTAGGGATCAGGATGTGCCCCCGCCAGCAATCCAAACTTCCGAACGGCGCTGCTACTCACAATGTTCTCCTGACTACCACTATCAATGATTACGTTGCATCGCCCTTTGTTCACAAGGCAACGAGTCTGGAATAGTTGATGCCTCTAATCGCCCTCTAGTCGGCTGGAGACTAATAAGCGTCTAACCACATGAATGGCGTATCTTCCTTCATCCGCCTCATCATCATCCTCTCCCAAGGGTTCACAATATACTTCATCCCCTTCTTCATAGTCTTCTTCACATCTTTCCACCATGTTAGCACTCTTCCTCCTAGGACACTCGTTGGATCTATGGCCTGGTTCATTGCACCTGAAACATTTAAAAGGCGCGGGCCTCGCATATGGATTGTTGCTCTTAGGTGGTGTAGGTACCTCCTTGTATGGCCTAGTATGTCCAACAGATCCTCTTCCCACACTGTTAACCCTGACTCCACTGGCACTCGCCACTTGCTTACCTTTGTCATAAGACTTCACGTTATCTCTTCCTCCAGGCGTATACTCAGTAGCGGCGGATCTCCGGGTTTGCCCGCTTAGTTGAGATTCAGCCTTCAGGGCCAAATTCCTGGCATCCTGCACTCGAACCACCATCTGTGTGCCAATACGATCCTAGATGTTGTATCTCAACCCTTCTAGGTACCTAGAGGTCTTTTGGCTTTCAGTTTCAGATAAGTTGGCCCTAGCCGATAGCCTTAAGAATTCTGAGGTATACTAATGGACACTTCGGGCACCTTGAGAGCATCCTCTGTAGGAGCTGTAGATATACTGCTCATAGTCCGGCGGTAAGAACCGCTCCCTCAACATCGCCTTCATTCGTAGCCAAGATCTAATCGGATCTCTGCCCCCTCTTCTTCTTTCTTCCCTCATCTGATCCCACCAAACTGATGCACCACCCTTCAGGCGATACGCCACCAGCCTTACTTTCCTCTCATCAGGAATCCCAGCATATTCAAAGAAGCGCTCAACTTCCGATAACCAATCTAAGAACCCCTCTATATCCAGTTCACCACCAAAAGACGGTAAGTCTATTTTTAACTTAAAGGCATCATCCCTGTCAAAGTTTCCTAGATCTGGTTCTGCCCTAACCATACCCACACGTCTGTTATCATTCGGGCCAACACCCCTCATATTTCTAAAGGCACCATTATCCCCAATATCCTCAAAATCATCACTATCGCTATCAGCGTTATGCACAAGGACAAAGTCATGCCTTCTTACCTCAGGATCCCTAGGACCCATTTGTGGACGTGGTTGTTCAAGGGCTCCTTCCTTTCTCTGAGTTGATCCTCCTGCTGCGGATTGGATTAAGGACCAAACCTCCAGTTTGAAGTTTTCCAGGGATGTGGTTAACTCCAGGAACTTTTGATCGGTCTGTCTCTGCCGCTCATGGCTGGCCTGAATCTGTTCCGCAAGGTGCTCCCTTAGCTCCTCATACCTCCGGTCACTGGTTTCCATAGAATCTTGCGGTTGTCGGGGTTGAACCATTGCCAAAAGAAGTTTCGGGTCAGGAAACGATTGGCTCTGATACCAACTGATACGGATTGAAAGCGAGAAATGAAGGTTTTAGTCGTAAACCAACAAAGATGTTCTTCTCAAGCTTAACTTGAAGGAGTGAATCCCGATAACAAGGTATAAACCTTAATTCTCAAAGAGAAATGATATTTGATTGATAAAAGTTGCCATATCCTTACAAAATGAGGGTTTAAATACAACCTCTAAAAGATAAGCAAAGGACAGGGACTACCCCTACTAGGGTTACAATACAGTTAATAATAAGAGGGTAAGATAGGTAATGCGCTCAGACAACAGGTACAGAGGTGCAGGTACGGAATGTCAGACTGTCTGTTGGTCGACTTCCTGAGGAAGTAATCTTGGCGATCCGCCCATGCTCATATGTGGATACGCCTTCTGGCGTACTCCTAGATCCGCCTTGCTCGCATGTCTTGGGGATCCGCCCTTCCAGGTGCATCCTCTGTGAGCTTGATTCTTGAAGACCCGCTAGAGTCCGCGCGATCAGTGTGGCCAGTTCGGATGTCCGCATCAAGATTTCTGGTTCATTTGATCTTTAATTTCTTGTTTGTTTTGTGTGTTGTCTTAGCTAATGTAGCTTTGGGGAAAAATGTACTCAATGATCAGAAATTTACACAGAAAGATCAACCGATAAGTAATGGTATTTGGTAGCTATTTTTGAGAGGTTAATTTCTCTGATGTTAATCGAAATTTGGAGTTAGTTTTAAGAAGATGATCTTGGTTTTGTTTCAATCAAAATATTGAACTTTTATTTTTTTAGAGAGGGTGAGTTTTGGTGCAACTGTAAACCTTATTATTGTGTGACCGAGAGGTTATCGATTTGAGTCTTAGGAGCGGCCTCTTGACAAAAAAAAAAAACAGGAGAAAGCTTGGCCCAATAAGTCTCGCTTAAAGAGTGTGTATCAGGCCGCCTTTTTTTGTAAAGTACTTCCAGTAATGTCAAAAAAAAAAATTCATCTAAATGGTGAAATAACGATCATATTGAAAATTATTAACTTTTATCTATATTCAGCTTCATTTGATCTTTAATTTCTTGTTTGTTTTGTGTATTGTTTTAGGAGAAAAATGTACTCAATGATCGTCAATTTACACAATGATAAGAAATTTACACAGAAATGGAGATTTCTGGTTCATTTGATCTTTAATTTCTTGTTTGTTTTGTGTGTTGTCTTAGCTAATTTAGCTTTGGGGAAAAAATGTGCTCAATGATCAGAAATTTACACAGAAAGATCAATCCATAAGTAATGGTATTTGGTAGCTATTTTTGAGAGGTTAATTGCTCTTATGTTAATCGAAATTTGGAGTTAGTTTTAAGAAGATGATCTTGGTTTTGTTTCAATCAAAATATTGAACTTTTTTTTTTTAGAGAGGGTGAGTTTTGGTGCAACAGTAAACCTTATTATTGTGTGACCGAGAGGTTATCGATTTGAGTCTTAGGAGCTGCCTCTTGACAAAAAAAAAATCATCTAAATGGTGAAATAACGATCATATTGAAAATTATTAACTTTTATCTATATTACAACTAGATGATACCAAAAAATAATAATCTAAAATATCAGTTACGCTCTATAGTTGGCAATTGGACAATAATGGAGTCATTTGCAACTTTTGAAAGTTCAGAAAACCAATTGATGTTGGTCCAAGTGTTGGGATTAAATGTATTAAGTCGTAAAAAAATGAAAAATATATTTATTATTTATTTTACTCATGTCTTTGAAACTTTCACGTGCCAACTTTATTTCTTTTTAACTGTCACATGACGTATAAATAGGTTTCACGTAACAGTCATGTTATACCTGGAATATTTCTTTTACTATTCCAAGTTACTATTCCAATCATTTTACCTGTTTGCATTAGTTGGAATGGATTTATTTTAATAAAAAGTAAAGTTGAACGAATTTTTTGAAACGAAATGAAAGTTCATTAATTTTTTGAGAATTGATATCAAACTTCAGTGGTTATTAATATAATTTAGTTATTTTTTTATCTATTTTTTGAGTTTCGAAGCTTTTAGTAATAGGACCTAATTGTTAAGTCACGTGTCTTCTTGTTAGGTTTCTTTGAAGTAGTCTTTGCTGTTAACAATAAGTTCCTAGAAAATAGGAATAAGTTAGAGTTTGATTCTATCTATTTTGGTCTTTCATGTAATCACGTTTCCTGTATATGTGGGATACGTTAGTTTCTCCTTTTGGATTTCTGTTCATTGTAAAGCTATTTAATGCTTCCTCAGTTTACATTCTAAATAACAAATACTCTTTGCATTTTGTTGCAATTTGTCTATTGTGTTCAATATTTATCATTTGGTATCAGAGCCTGAACAAGCCTGATTGAGAAAAAAAGAGTGTGCGAGAAACACGAGAGAAGAGTGTGAAGAGATGGCAGAAAGCAACAATAATAATGGTTTTGTGCAACCAGCTATCCCAAAATTTGATGGCTTCTATGAACATTGGGCAAAATTGATGGAGAATTTCCTTCGAGCAAAGGAATTGTGGAGCCTAGTAGAAGACGGAATAACAGAGATTCCAGCAGGAAGAGAGCCATCAGAAGCAGAGACTAAAGTTATTGCAGAACAGTAATTGAAAGACAAGAAGGTGAAGAATTATCTCTATCAAGCCATTGACAGAGAAATTATGGAAACCATTCTGAACGATGATATATCCAAGCAGATTTGGGACTCGATGAAGCAGAAATTTAAAAGGTCAACAAGGGTTAAAAGAGCACAACTTCAAACCCTAAAAACTAAATTCGAAATTCTGAAGATGAAAGAAGGGGGAAGTGTCAATGCCTATTTTGGAAGAACACTCTCAATTGCCAAGAGGATGAAATCATATGGTGAAAGTCTCAAAGAAGCTGATATCACAGGAAAGATTCTTCGATCCTTAGTTCCAAAATTCAACTACGTGGTATGTTCAATTGAAGAATCAAATGATGTTGATGTTTTAACTGTGGATGAACTATAAAGCAGCCTTTTAATTCACGAACAAAGGATGAAAGGATCTGAAGAAGATCAAGTATTGAAAGTTACACATGAAGACCGAAATGGACAAGGCAGAGGCACGTTTAGAGGTCGTGGTAGAGGCAGAGGCATATCGTTCTTTGACAAATCTGCTATTGAATGCTATAAATGTCACAATTTGGGACATTTTCAGTATGCATGTCAAAATAGAGAGGAACGGGCTCACTATGCCGAGATCGATGATGAAGATGAGATGTTGTTAATGGCGCAAGTTGATCTCAAGCAAGACAAAAGGAAAGGGATATGGTTTCTTGATTCTGGATGTTCGAACCACATGTCAGGAAACAAAAAGTGGTTCACACGACTTAATAAAGTTTTTAAGCATTCTGTTAAACTTGGGAATAATTCCAAGCTGATGGTGATGGGGAAAGGGAGTATCAAGCTCGAAGTTGGAGGCCAAATCCAGATTGTGAGTGATGTTTTTTATGTACCTGAATTGCGTAATAACCTGCTGAGTATAGGTCAATTACAAGAATGAGGAATCACCATTCTTATCAAACATGGAGTGTCCAAGTTATATCATCTGACTTGTGGTGTTATAATGAAAAATGAAATGACAGCAAACAAAATGTTTGTAGTTATTGCAAACATTCTCATGAAATCACCTTCTTGCTTCAACGCACAAATTGAAGAATCGAGTGAAATTTGGCATCAAAGATTTGGGCATCTGAGCTATAAAAATCTAGCATTGATGCGCAACAAAGAGATGGTTCGAGGGCTGCCAAACATCAAAACCCCAACAAAAAAATGTACAAGTTGCATGATGGGAAAACAACATAGAGTAGCCATTCCAAAAAAGAGTAATTGGAGAGCCATAAAGAAATTACAGCTCATACACCCAGACATTTGCGGTCCTATTTCGCCTGCCTCCTACAGTCAAAAGAGTTACATATTAACATTCATAGATGACTTTAGTCGAAAGCTGTGGGTTTATTTTCTGAACGAAAAGAGTGAAGCTTTTGTGACTTTCAAAAATTTCAAAATAATGGTGGAGAAAGAGTGTGGTCTATCAATGTGCAACTTAAGAACAGATAGAGGAGGAGAATTCAACTCCAAAGAATTTTCAGAATTTTGCAAAACATAAGGCATAAGAAGACAGCTTACTACAACGTATACGCCTCAGCAAAACGGAGTTGCGGAGCGTAAAAACCGTACAATCCTCAATATGGTGAGATGCTTGCTTGAAGAAAAACAAATGCCCAAAATGCTTTGGCCAGATGCTGCGAAGTGGACATGTCACATTCTCAATCGGAGTCCCACTGCCTCTGTGAAAAATAAAACTCCAGAAAAATGTTGGAGCGATTTGAAACCTAACATTGAATATTTCAGGGTCTTTGGCTGCATTGGAAATGTACATGTACCTGATGCTAAGAGATTGAAGTTAGACGCAAAAAGTTAGAAATTAGTCCCGATCGGCTACAGTGTGGAGTCCAAAGGATATAAGCTGATTAATCCTTTCACAAAGAAAGTAACCATCAGCAGAGATGTCATCTTTGAAGAAGATGAAAGATGGGATTGGGCAAAAACAAAAGAGGAGACTACTGATGTACTTGATTGGGGAGAAGAATATGAAGGAGCCCACAATCAAGGAGATGAAAGTGAAGAAGAAGCAGATTTAGATGAAGAAAATACAGCAGATGTGGATGAAGACATCACCTCCAATGACACAGAAAATTCAAGCTCCAACAGTGATGTTCCAAATTCAGCAAGTTCCAGCTCTAACTCACTGAATTCCAGCCCCAACAATACCTCTAATTCATCTTTCCCAATCAGAGAACGAAGAGCTCCTGCCTACTTAGAAGATTACACACGTGGAGAAGGATTCTCTGAAGATGAGGTACAAAACTTTGCTCTATGTATATCTGCTGATCCCATTTTCTATGAACAAGCAGCAAAATTGAAGAAATGGAGGGATTCAATGGATCTTGAAATCGAAGCAATAAAGCAAAATGAAACTTGGGAACTTGTAAAGGCTCCTTTGGAAGTGAAGGTGATAGGTGTCAAGTGGGTGTATCGAACCAAGCTGAACGAAAATGGAGAGATTGACAAATGTAAAGCATGCCTCGTGGCAAAAGGGTATGCTCAAGAAAAGGGAATTGACTACAATGAGGTCTTTGCACCAGTAGCACGATGGGATAATATTCGCATGGTAATTGTAGTAGCAGCGAAAAATGGTTGGAAGTTGTTTCAACTAGACGTTAAAAGCGCATTTCTGCACGGAGAACTCAAAGAACACCTCTACGTCGCTCAGCCACAAGGCTATGAAGTTAAGGGAGAGGAGAACAAAGTATACAAACTAAACAAAGCTCTTTATGGCTTAAAGCAAGCTCCAAGGGAGTGGTTTAGTAGAATTGAAGGATACTTCGTCAAAGAAGGGTTCGAAAGAAGCTGCTGTGATCCTACCTTGTTTGTAAAACAAGAGAACAACAAAATTCTAATTATAAGTCTCTATGTTGATGATCTTGTTTTTACAGGCAATGATTTGATTATGATACAACATTTCAAAAACTCTATAAAGAATGAGTTCGAGATGACTGATCTAGGAGAAATGAAGTATTTCTTGGGAGTGGAAGTTCATCAATGAGTAAATGGCATTTTCATCAGCCAGAAGAAATATGCCAGTGAAATACTTGAAAAATTCGGGATGAAAGGGTGCAATGGAGTCAGAAATCCAATTGTTCCAGGAAACAAACTATCAAATGAGGAGGAAAGCACTCAAGTAAATGGAACCTTATTCAAGCAGATCATTGAAAGCTTGCTATATATGACTGTCACAAGACCAGATTTGATGTACAGTGTATGTCTTATAAGCAGATTTATGTCAAAACCCATGGAGATACATATGTTAGCAGCTAAGAGAATCTTGAGATACATTCAAAGTACTGCTGATTTTGGCATTGTTTACAAACGAGGCTGCACAACTGAGTTAATGGCATATACATACAGTGATTATGCTGGTGATATAGATGATCGAAAGAGTACATCAGGGTATGTTTTCGTATTAAGTGGAGGAGCTGTAGCTTGGGCATCAAAGAAGCAACCTGTAGTGAGTCTGTCAACTACAGAGGCAGAATATATCGTTGATGCCTCATGTGCGTGTCAATGTGTCTGGATGCAGAGAATTCTGAAACAAATTGAAGGTACAAAAATTGACTATGTGAAGGTTCTCTGTGACAATTCTTCTACTATTAAACTTGCAAAGAATCCGATACTTCATTGGAGAAGCAAACATATTGATGTAAGATTTCATTTTTTAAGAAATCTTGTAAATGATGGGTCAATTAAAATAGAATATTGTGGCAGGAATGAACAAGTTGTAGATATCATGACAAAACCTTTAAAGCTTGATCAATTTGAGAAGCTTAGAGAAGCACTTGGTGTTCGAAGCAGCTTGGGTATAAACTAACTTGTTGTAAGCAAGTTTAGTTTAGGGGAGAGTTTTGTTAAGTCACGTGTCTTCTTGTTAGGTTTCTTTGAAGTAGTCCTTGCTGTTAACAATAAGTTCCAAGAAAATAGGAATAAGTTAGAGTTTGATTCTATCTGTTTTGATCTTTCCTGTAATCACGTTTCCTGTATACGTGGGATACGTTAGTTTCTCCTTTTGGATTTATATTCATTGTAAAGCTATTTAAAGCTTCCTCAGTTTACATTCTAAATAACAAATACTCTTTGCATTTTGTTGCAATTTGCCTATTGTGTTCAATGTTTATCACTCATATGGATTTTTGAGTTTCGAAGCTTTTGGTAATTGGACCTAATGAATTTGAACGAAATGGCTCTTAGGTTTCATTTTCATTGATTTTATGTCTAAAAAGGTAAATTTAATTTTTTAATCTATTTTTATAAAATATACTTAAATTTATTTTTTACAATAAAATTACTAATCTACCTATTTTATTTTAATAAATTCATTCAGGTCAATTTGTACTTAAAAATTCACGAGAATATTAGCGTGACACAAAAGGGAGTTGATTATAAGCCACTATGACAACTAGTGATGATGACGAAATATGCCCCTAATGTTTTTATGTAATTAAAAGGTCACGTGCTTGAAACTGTCACATGACAACTTTATTTTTTTAGTTGTCACGCGGCATACACATAGTTATCATGTGAATTGAAGATTTATTTTCAACGTGGTTGCCACGTTACTATTCTAATTATTTTTTTCTTTTTGAATTAGTTGGAATGAATTTATTGTAATAGAAAGTAAAATTAGAAGACTTTATTGAAACAAAATGGAAGTTTCATAGCTTTTTAAAATTGATATCAAACTTCAGTAACCATTGATATGATTTAGTTAATTTTTTTTTTCCATTTTTGGGGTTTGAAGCTTTCATTGGACCTAGTATGGACTTTGAAAGAAATGGGCTCTTAGGCTTCGTTTTCATTGATTTTATATCTAAGAGAGTAAATTACATCTAAGATTAATCAATTTTTTATTCTATTTTTATAAAATATACTTAAATTTATTTTTTCAATAAAATTGCTAGTCTATTTATTTGATTTTAATAAAATCATTCTTGTCAATTTGCATTTAAAAATTTACGAGAATATTAACGTGACATAAAAGATAGTTGACTATAAACCACTATGGCAACGAGTGATGACCAACTAAGAAAAAGATAAGCAAATTTTTTTAAGAAGAATATTTATTCTTTGCGAAACTTATAATAATTAAAATTTGAAGTTAGTTTTAAAATTGGGTAGCCTATTTTTTTCACTGGTGGTAATTAAAATTTGGAGTTAGTTTAAAAAAAATTAAAGTTATTGAACTTTCATTTTTATTTAAATAAAGTAATTACGGTCATGTCAAATAAAAAAAATCACTTGAATGGTAACATAATGATCACATTGAAAATTATTTACTTTTATGTATATTACAATAAGATGATAGCAAAAAAAAGGGTAAATTCCAAAAAAAATCTCTGTGGTTTCACCGATTTTCGAAAAAACCCATGTGGTTTGTTATTACAAAAAAAAAAGATGGTGGGTACGCCGTTACCCGAAAAACGAAAAATGGCTTAACACTGTTAGTTTTGATGACGTGGCAAAGGGTAAAATTATCCAAATTAAAATAAAATAATAAAAATAAAAAAAAACAAAAAAAAAATTAAAATAAAGAAAAAAAATCCCCTTCTTCTTCCTAGGCTTCTTCTTCTTCTCCTCATTCGTCTCTCTTCCTCAGCTGCTTCTTCTTCTTCTACTCATCCGGACCTCCATCACTGCTACATGAACCACCACTGCTACATGAACCACCACGTGTGGGCACAGGAACAACACAATCTCTTTCAATTTCATCATCTTCTTCGTCTTCCGTCTCCAAATCCTCTTCCGATTCCAACACTAATTTCTCCACCGTCTCTTCTTTCTCTTCCTTCGGAAACTCCATCACTGTTGGCTGTGGCATGAAACTCACTCTCTCCCGATTGAAATTCGTGGCCTTGAGTATCGATTGATCAAATTCGTGGCTTCTACTTGTTTGTTCTAACTGATTTTGGCTCACTTGTGAAACTTCGCCTCTCGTCATAGATTGGGTTCGTTGCTTTTGATTTTCGAATTAGTTGCGACGGAGTTGGCGGCGGTGGTGGAGGAGGAGGGGGAGGCGGTGACCTGTAGAATTGTGAAGATTGAATGTAGAAGAAGAAGAAGAGGACATGGAAGGAGAATCGGGGAGGATTAAATTGTGAAGATTAGAAGAATCAGTGGATGAAATTTTAATGAGGAAGATTTGTGGTTCATATGTTTGTGTTTAATATGTTTGTCGTTCATAGAAAGAATTACTTGATCAAACAATGGTGGAAGCGGACCAAACGATGGTAATAGAGGGAACCACGGAAAAAGTGGAGGCGGTTGAAACAGATTCTGGTCTGGAAATTTCCAGATTTTTGGAAATCTGGAAATCTGGAAATTTCCAGAATCCGTTTCAGCCATTTAAAAAAATAGAAAAAGAAAAAAAAGAAGAGAAGAGAAGAAGAAGAAGAAGAAAAAGAAGAAGAAGAAGAAGAAGAAGAAGAACCATGAGGAGAGAGATGAGGAGAGAGAGAAAGAAAAATAAAAACAAAAAAAAATAAAAACAAAGAAAAATAAAAATAAAAAAAAATTGGTTTTTCCAATTTTACCCTTTGCCACGTCATCAAAACTAACGGTGTTAAGCCATTTTTCGTTTTTCGGGTAACGGCGTAACCACAGTCTTTTTTTTTAATAACAAACTACATGAGTTTTTTCGGAAATCGGACAAACCACATGGGTTTTTTTCGGAATTTACCAAAAAAAAAAGTCTAACATATATCTGTTATGCTCTATATACTTGGTAATTCGACAATAATAAAAGTTATTTGGAAGTTTTGAAAATTATTAACTCTTATGTGTATTACAGTAAGATGACAGCAAAAAAAAGGTTATATATATATATATATATGTTGCGCTCTATACTGGTCCAAGTGTTGGGGTAACAAATATTAAGCCGTAAAAAAATAAAAAGTATATTTATTATTTATTTAAGTCACGTGATTGAAACTGTCATGTGGCAGCTTTTTTTTTTTAAGTTTCCACACGTCATACACATAGTCATCATATGACAGTCATGTTATACATTGAAGAATTACTTTCAACGTGGTTGTCACTTTACTATTTCAATTATTTGTCTGTTTGAATTAGTTGCAATGAATTTATTTTGATAAAAAGTAAAATTCAACAACTTTATTGAAACATAATGAAAGTTTCGTAACTTTTTTAAAATTGATATCAAACTGCAGTGACCATTGATATGATTTAGTTATTTTCTCCATTTTTGGATTCTGAAGCTTTCATTGGACCTAATATCAACTTTGAACAAAATGGGATCTTTGATTTTGTTTTCATTCATTTTATGTCTAAGAGGATAATTTACATCGAAGATTAAACAATTTTGTTATAAAATATACTTAAATTTATTTTTTTTAATAAAATTGCTAATCTACTTATTTGATTTTAATAAAATCATTTTGGTCCATCTGTGTTTGAAAATTTACAAGAATATTAATGTGACACAAAAGATAGTTGGCTATAAGCCATTATGAGAACCAGTGATAATAACC
Organism: Euphorbia lathyris; assembly: GCF_963576675.1. Lineage (NCBI taxonomy): Eukaryota > Viridiplantae > Streptophyta > Magnoliopsida > Malpighiales > Euphorbiaceae > Euphorbia > Euphorbia lathyris. Next base: position 6,164,601 of record NC_088918.1, read on the forward strand.
AATTAGGAAAAAAAGATCAGCAAAGAAAATTTATTCTTTACGAAACTTATGATAATTAAAATTTGGAGTTAGTTTTAAAAAGATCATTCAAGTTGTTTTTATTTCAATCAAAATCAAAGTTATTGAACTTTCATTTTTATTTAAATAAATAATTCTGGTCATGTCAAGTAAAAAAATCATTTGAATGGTAAGATAATGATCTTATTGAAAAAATTAACTTTTAAATATATTACAGTAAGATGACAGCAAAAAAAAAATATAATGTATATCTGTTGCCCTCTATTCTTGGCAATAATAAGTCATTGGAAGTTTTGAAAATTATTAACTTTTATGTATATTACAGTAAGATGACAAACAAATAAAAAAGGTATAATATATATATATATATATATATATATATATCACTTTATACTTGGCAATTATACAATAATAGAAGTCATTTGGAACTTTTGAAAGTTCAAAGGACCAGTAAACGTTGGTTCAAGTGTTGGGCTAACAAATTTATTAAGGTGTAAAAAAATAAAAAGTATATTTATCATTATTCAAGTCACGTGCTTGAAACTGTCACATGATAATTTTATTTTTTTAGTTGTCACACGACATAAACATAATTATCGCATGACAAGCATGTTATACATTGAAAATTTATTTTTAACGTGATATCTATATTATTATTTCAATTATTTTATCTGTTTGAATTAGTTAGAATGAATTTATTTTAAGGCCTAAACCATACGCAGCCCCCTGAACTTGTCACTTTTAATCATTTTGCCCCCTGAACTTACGGGACGACCCATTTACCCCTTCAACTATTTAAAAGTGGTATTAACAAACCCCTATTTTCATTGTAACGGAAACAATTATGACATTTCTCATTGCAAACGCCAATATCATAATAAAAAGGGTTGTGCACTACTAAAATAAGTGGCAAATGAGGTTAGTATAGACAGTACATAAGTTCTCTTGTAAAAATGACATATATGGTTATGCACTACTAAAACAAGCTGCAAACAAGGTTACATATATGCAGGCTGGTTCTAATACTTACATGAACACTTGTACTAATGTTGAAATTTTATTTTGTTTCCGTTATAATGAAAATAGGGGGTTGCTAATACCATTCTTACATAGTTGAGGGGGCAAATAGGTCGTCCCATAAGTTCAGGGGGCAAAATGACCAAAATTGACAAGTTCAAGGGGCTGTGTATGGTTTAGGCCTTATTTTAATAAAAAGTAAAATTCAGCAGTGAAATAAAATAAAATTTTCTTAACTTTTATACTAAGTTATTGGAAAGAATCAAAGTTATTCTTTAAGATAGAAAAAAAAAGAAAGGAAATTTTCTTCTTTGTGAAACTGATGATGAAATGTTGGACTTCAAAAAAATTTAGAGTTAGTTTTACAAACATCATCCAATTTCATTTTATTTTAATTAAAGTTATTGAACTTTAATTTTTATTTCTATAAAGTAATTTGGGTCATGTCAAATAAAAAAATCACCAGAATGATAACATAGTGATTATATTGAAAATTATTAACTTTTATATGTATTACAATTATATGACTATAAAAAAAGGTCTAATACATCTGTTGCGCTCTATACATGGCAATTCGACAATAATATGAGTCCTATGAAACTTAAAAAAGTTTTGAGGGTCAATTGACGTTTTGGTGTAAGTGTCGGGGTAAGAAATGTATTAAGCCGCATAAAAATAAAAATTATATTTATTATTTATTTAATTCACCTGCTTGAAACTGTCACGTGGTATTTTTATTTTTTTAGTTGTCACATGATATACACATAGTTATAAAGTGACAATCATGTTATATATAGAAGTTTTTTTTTTCAACGTGGTTACCACATTATTCCAATTAATTTGTATGTTTGAATTAATTTGAATGAATTTATTTTAATAAAAAAATAAATTCAACGATTTTACTAAAACGAATGGAAAATTGTGCAACTTTTTTTAGAATTGATATCAAAGTTATTGGAAAGAATCAAAGTTATTCTTTAAACAAGAAAAACAATTTCAAAAAGGAAAATATTGATTCTGCATTAAATTAATATAATTTATATTAGAAAAAATTGATATTGATGAGAGAGAAAATGAAAAAATGAAAAATAAAAATAAAAAAATTGAAAATACATAAATATTGATTTTGTTTTTTGTTTTTTACTTAAAAAGTTAATTTTTTATAGAATACTTTGGTATTCCAATTTAATTGTAAATGAAAAAATGCCAAACAATCCTCTAAAGTGCTAGTACCATATTCGTGTATATTAAAAACAATGTGGGACTAGAGTGCTGATAAAGAAAAAAGATACAGTTTTTATCTTTTTCACTATGGATGAAAACAATGATGAAGAGGAACCAATCAGGGCCACAACACCAGCATCTAGTCCGAAATCAGCAAGCTTATCTAGTTCAAAATTGCCTTCCAATGATGAAGAAAGTTCAGATGAATTTCCTTTGGGGAGGCCGAAAAAATTTAGACATATTGGAGAATTTTATAATGATGAGCTAATTCTTTATTGTCATTTTATTAATGATGAACCAATAGATGCAGAAGAAGCCATGAAGGATGACAAATGGAGAAAAGCCATGGAAGATAAGATTCATTCCATTGAGAAAAATAAAACGTGGGAGCTGACCACACTTCCATCTGGTAAAAAACCCATTGGAGTTAAATGAGTGTTTAAAGCAAAGAAGGATGCAAATGGTGAAGTTGTTAGACACAAATCAAGATTGGTGGCCAAAGGGTTCAGTCAACGACCCAGAATTGACTATAATGAACGTTTTGCCCCCGTTGCAAGAATGGAGAGCATCAGACTAGTGATTTCAATAGCTGCTCAACATGGGTGGGAAATTCATCAACTGGATGTCAAGTCGGCATTTCTGAATGGATATTTGGAGGAGGAAATTTATTTCCAGCAACCACTTAGGTATGTTGTCAAAGGCCAAGAAGATAAAGTGCCAAAACTAAACAAGGCACTATACGGACTCAAGAAAGCACCACTGGCCTGGAACATTCGCATTGATAAATATTTTCAAGAAAACGGTTTTGTCAAATGCTCGGATGAATATGCTCTATATGCAAAAGTGAAAAATGAAGATATGTTACTTGTTTGTTTATATGTGGATTATCTTATTTTGATAGGGAACATGTCACACCCGATCCAAAACGGCATCGGGCATGAAAAGGAAAATAGGATAACAAACGCCTAACAGCCTGAAAGTCGAACCGATTTTCTATTAGATAAAAATTTATTTGGACTACCTAAAATTTTATTAATTATTTGGCTTGGACTCGATAATTCTATCAAGCTTCCTACGTATCCCGAACGTCTTTTAATCTTTTAAATCGGGAATCAAAGCCACGTAGTTCTACCAATTTTAGGTAGTTCTGATAGGTAGTTCTCTTAACTTATTAACTCGTTTTAACTTATTGACACTTTGAATAACACGCTAATACTTTAATTATATATTTCACTTTGTTATAGTTTTTATATATATAAATCATTTCATCAAAACGAATAGAATTAAATAACGTTATCAAAACAAATCAAAGTCGTTATCAATGCCACTAGTGAACTTCTTTGGATTCAATATTTGCTTCAGGAACTTCGGTTCCCTATACGTCGACCCGTTCAACTTTGGTGTGACAATGTATGTGCTATTTATCTCCCTGTCAAACTTGCATTTCATGCACGTACGAAGCACATTGAATTGGAATATCACTTCCTATGTGAACAGGTTGCCAATGGTTTTTTTGTCAGTTCGGTTCATTCCTATAGATGACCAGGTTGCAGAATTCTTAACTAAGCCTCTATCGAGCACACACTTTCTTCTACTCCTTGATCGTCTTCAAATACGTCCTGGACATCGGCTTGAGAGAGGCTGTTAGTACATATCTCTTTTGTATTTATTAGAACTATACAATGATAAATACACTTTCCGCTTATCTTTTTAGTTAGTCTTTAGCTTCTTTGTAATATAGTCTAGGGTTTACTTGTATTGAAAGTTATACAATATCTAGGTTTTATCAAAGAGTATATATTAGGTTTCTTGTAATTTATCATTTATAGAATATACAAGTACAATTTTCTCAAACACCTAGGTTTTACATGGTATCAGAGCTATGATGAATCCAATTTTAGATTTTAATACACCGACCTCCTCAAACCCCACCTCTGCGGCATTGGGCGCCTTCACTCCTTCTTCTTTAGGTAGTGTGAAAGATTGCATTTTGAAGGAAAATGTGAGATTTCAAAAATGATATTTAGTCGTTTTTTTCCAAGTTTAATTGCAAAAATACTAATTGGAGTTTAGAGTTACGTTTAAAAAGATAACCCTGTTGATTCAAGTAGAATGGTGATAGTAGAAGAAGAAGGATGTCGAACAGTAGAGAGAAAGGGAAAGGTCGACGAGCGAGAGAGAGAGAGAGAGAGAGAGAGATAGTTTGTGATTGATTAATATCCCTTGATTAGGGTTCCATTAATAATCTTGTATTTATATGACAGGTATTGTAGACCTAATAGACTACTGATGATACAAGTATAATCCTATTGTAGTTCTGATATTCTGATACAACTATAACTCTATAATAATAGGTAATTAGGAGAGTAATTATCCTGAAGATAATAGTTATAGATAATATAGAAGATTATCTCTAACACCCCCCGCAAGCCGATGCCGATCTTGAACTATAAGGCGAGATCGAAGGCGTTCAAACTGTAGAGTAGGAAGCGGCTTGGTTAGAATGTCAGCTACCTAATCATTAGTTGGAATGAATCGCACGCTGAGAAAACCGTTTGCGACTTATTCCCGAACAAAATGGTAGTCAAGCTCTATGTGCTTCGTACGAGCATGAAACAATGGATTAGATGTGAGATAAATGGCACCAACATTGTCACACCATAATTGTACAGGTTTCGGTATCGGGAAGCCCAAGTCATGCAAGAGAGATTGAATCCACAACAGTTCCACTGTTGCATTCGTAACAGCTTTGTATTCACTTTTCGTTGATGATCGTGCTATCGTTGGTTGCTTGCGCGCTTGCCATGAGATGATACTCTTGCCCATGTAGATGCAGAAAGCACCCGTTGAACGTCGATCATCAGGACATCCACCCCAATCACTATCAGAGTAGTAGTGTATATTGTCAATGGGTTTTGAAGACATCGTAATGCCATAATTCAAGGTTCCTTGAAGATAGCGAAGCACTCTCTTAACACTCTTCCAGTGTTCGTCCGTCGGACAGTGCAGAAATTGACATAGTTTGTTAACAGCAAATGCAATGTCGGGTCGAGTAAGAAGGAGATACTGAAGTGCGCCAACAATGCTTCGATATTCATCCCAGAGGGAAGGCTAGTGCCTAGGGATTTTGATAGTGTTGGAGTTGTTGCCATTGGTGTGGAGATTGGTTTGGAATCGGCCATCTTTACTCTATCCAGAATGTCAATTGCATATTTAGCTTGACAGAGATGAATTCCTTCTTTGGAATAGTGTATTTCAATGCCTAGGAAGTACTCGGCCTTGCCCAAATTTCAAATTGGGAATTCTTTCTCAATAGCGGCAATTGTGTGAATGATGTGATCTGGGGAATTTCCTGTGATAAGGATATCATCCACATAACATAGTATATATGTTTGTGTTTTGCCTTGTTTGTGAACAAATAGAGAATTATCTGCCAGTGAAATTTTGAATCCGAGGGACACTACGAAATTCCGTAGACGCGTGAACCACTCACGGGGCGCTTGTTTTAGTCCATACAAGCTCTTACAAAGAAGACACACAAAATTTGGTTGATCAGGATCTCAAAAACCTTGGGGTTGTTCCATGAAGATTGTTTCTGATAAATTTCCATGCAAAAATGCACTGGACACATCAAGTTGATTGATGAACCATCCATTTGTTGCGGCTATAGAGAAAACAGTCTGAATGGTGGTTGCCTTGACTACAGGACTGAACGTTTCCTTGTAATCAATTCCTGATTTCTGCGTGAAAACACGTGCTATGAGCCGAGCCTTGTATCGATCTACAGACCCATCGCTTTTTCGTTTTGTTCGAAAAAGCCATCGAGAGGTTATAACATGTCTTCCTGAAGGTCACGAAACAAGTTGTCATGTCCCATTGTCAAGGAGCGCCTTAATCTCTTGAAACATCGCTTGACGCCATTCCGGGGATTTTTGTGCTTTGCTAAAGCAGGTTGGATCAACCACACTGTCACTGTGCGAGGAGAGAAGGGCCTCGAATCGTCCACGGGAGTTGAGGGTAGTGCCGCGTAATTGCATTCCATACCGATGAGGAGGTATCGGTCTACAATTTCATCGCGGTGGTAGGCGAGGAATGCGAGGCAGGATGTCTGAGCCAGGGGCAAATCCATGCAAAATGCTGGGTTCCACGAGCGGAGAGTTCTGCTGGCTGATTGCACGAAAAATAAGTGGAGGTGTGGGATGATTTTCAGCAGGCGCGACTTGCATATCGAGATCACTGGGCAGTGACGTTGCTAGCACCGGAATTTCAGGGGCAGTAATGTTGCTCGGAACATCGAGAACCCCAGCAAGAGACGCGTAAGGTTGAGGATGAACGCCCGCAGGAGCTTCCGCAACAAGACCAGGCGCACGCCCTTCCGGCGTGTCTGTGATATCCGCGGCGCAGGAATCATTGTCCTGCGTGTCATTGCGTGCTGGTTCGTGACGACTCCGCGGATCCGATTCACTGATCGACATGTCAGCATGAGGCGGAGTTGTAGTGGGGGCTAGTTGAGAAGATGATCTCGGTATAGAAGGTAAAATAGATGGTGGGGAACAAGAAACAATAGAGTGTGTAAGAGGAGGTGTATGAAGATTACCTGGATACGGGCCAAGTAGCGATGGAAGCTCACGCGTGTCAGCTATAAAATCAGCGCTAGTAGGTGTGACTGGCGCCATAGGTTGTGCTGCAGGGAAGACATCCTCTTGGTGTCGAACAAATTTAGAGATGTAAATTCTCTTGGTTGCTAGATCAAGACACAGTTCTCCCGAGTGATTAGATGATGGACCGAGATAGACACACAATTTGGAACGAAATTCAAACTTGTGTCGATTGTAAGGTCGAAGCAATGGAAAAATACCACTCCCAAAAATACGTATTGAAGAATATGAGGGTTGTTTTTTGTGAAATAGAAAGAATGGTGATTTATCACAAAGAAATTTGGTAGGAAGAATGTTAATCATACGCATGTTGTGAATCATGGCATAGTTCCAAAAACACAAAGGTAGGGAAGCATTAGCTAATAAGGTTAGATAAGTGTCAACTACATGTCTAATTTTCCGTTCAGCAATGCTGTTTTGAGCAAGAGTATGAGGGCATGCAATTTTATGAATAATTCCATTTGTTTGTAAAAACGGTTGAAGTGCTTGAAATTCTCCCCCAAGATCAGAGTAGAAATTCTTAACCCTAGCATTGTACTGATTTCTAATCATGGCATAAATTTTTTGAAAGGTAATAGCAACTTCACTTTTATTTTTTAAACAGAATAGCCATCCAAAACGAGTGAATTCATCAATGATAATAAGAAAATAACGATGTCCATTAAATGAAAGAACAGGAGCAGGGCCCCAAACATCCAAATGTAAATTTTCAAAGATAAAAGTGCTAGAACGCACAATGGAAGGTAAAGAAGTTTTGGCTAGTTTTCCTAAAGGACAAAATAAACAACTACTAGTTGTTGTTGTTGACCCAAGCTTATTATTCTTCAAAATTTTGCTAACTGTTTGATTCTGATAGTGCCCCAACCTCGCATGCCACTGCTCAAAAGATACCTTTTCCCCTACTAGCACCTCTTTTAAGTTTGGTGGTAGTACGTAGAGCCCATCCTTACTCGGACCGCGTAACAGGATTTCCCCAGTTGCTTGATCCTTTACAAGAAAATGGTTAGGCCAAAATTTAAAGAAACAAGAGTTATCTCGAGAAATTTTTTGAACAGATAATGATGTGATATATCACATCAGATAAAAGAGACTTGGTTAGTTTAGGCACAAGCAGAATATCATTAATGTTATAATTAAGAACATTCGAGTGACCTAAATGAGAAATTTCCAAACCTTGTCCATTGCCGAACTGAACTGTATCAGAACCTGGATATGGATACATGATTTGAAGTTGGTGTGGATTTGTAGTCATGTGATTTGTGGCTCCAGTATCTCGGTACCAAGGCTGAAGTGGACCACTAAAAGGGTCAGAAGTTGCGTGTCATGCAGCATAAGCCTGTGGTCCAGAACGATGTTGTGTTGCATACCCCTTTGGACGTTTGCATTTGTCAGCCCAATGAACAAGATCAACACAGTTAAAACACTTTCCACCCCTCCTCTTTTTATTTCGTTTTGTAGTACCATTAGGTAATACGGTCGAAACATTTGCTTCAAGGGAATTAGCACTAGGAGTAGGTAATAAAAATTCTGCCTTTTTTGCGGTTGAATGAATCAACCCCTCAACCATCTTCAAGTTGCTCAATAATTTATAGAAACTGATATGCATGCCTTTTTGAGTGATAAGGTTTTGAATTGTTGATTTGAATGCCTCACCAACATTTTTGTATAACAAAGGTGGCAAAAGGTGCATGGGGTATGGATTTCCAGACGCAGCAAGATCATCTAGAATAGCTTTCAATTTATGCATATATTCACTTATAGGCATGTCATTCTGTTCAAGTTCTTGTAATTCTAGACTCAACTGAAATTGTCGAGAATCAGTGATAATTCCATAGGCTTGTTCAAGAGCTACCCAAATATCATGAGAATAGTGAAAGCAAGTGATTAACGGATAGATCTCCTCAGTTAGAGAATACAACAATAAAGACATAACAGTATTCTCAAGATCATCCCAAACAGTGTAAGCCGGATTGAGTAGCATATTATCAGGGCCAGACATAAAACTATTTCGAGTCAAAAAATTTGGAGGTGGTGGATTATTGCTAAGAATATGCTCAAAGTAATGATGGGATTTCAAAGTGGAGACAATAGCCATTCTCCAAGCTTTATAGTTATGTGGTGTTAATTTGATATGTGTGGATGTATGAGTGGGAGCTGGGCGAGTCACATGAACCGAGTTTGTTGTTGAATTGGAATAAACCGGGTTCATGGATGAGGAAGGATATTCATGATTAGTGTGAGGTTGAACAGTTGGGCCATGGTTAGCAATGAAAGAATCTGAACCATGAGTATGGAGTGAGGAGGGTATTTGAGAACTATGGTATGAAGGTGGGGGTCCAAAACCAGGTCTAATAATTTGTTGAGAATAATTACCTGGTGGGGCAAACAATGGAGGAGCAGTATGATTCTGTCTGTTTCTGGGTATAACACCAGAATCTTTGTTGTCAAACAAATACGTAGAAGTTACTAACGATTACTCCGGAGTAGTGAATGGAGACTCGAATCTCCATCATGATGAAGGTTGAAGGGATGAAGCGGAAGCAGTGGCCACTGTGAACTCAATGCCAAACGCCGAATGAGCACCGCCGGCAGAAGTAGTTGCGGAGGCAGCCGCAATCGAGGAATTTGCAGCAGCAGCAGCACCGTCGCCTATGTTGGATAGTGATGCAGCAGGTGCAGTCTGTTACACAAAATCGAACTGATTTCCGATAGTAGTCTGCGGCGGAATTGAGTCGGACATGGAAGGATCGGTTGTTGCTCTTGATACCATGTTGATTGAAGTAGAATGGTGATAGTAGAAGAAGAAGGATGTCGAACAGTAGAGAGAAAGGGAGAGGTCGACGAGACAGAGAGAGAGAGAGAGAGAGAGAGAGTTTGTGATTGATTAATATCCCTTGATTAGGGTTCCATTAATAATCTTGTATTTATATGACAGGTATTGTAGACCTAATAGACTACTGATGATACAAGTATAATCCTATTCTATTTATTTAACCACATATTTGCTGTATTTGTATATAGAGGTGGAAAAAAATACACAAGACACGATTACATGACACGAAATTGACACACAATTTTAGTTTTTGGGTTTAGCTTAGTAGGTAATGTGTCATTTTGGGTTGACACAAAATTGACACGCAAATTTTTAAGTTTGGGTTATGATTAATATGCTAACTCGAAAACGACACGAAATGACATGAATATTTAAAATTATTGTTATATTTCTCGCATTTTTATATATCAATTTATTAATAAAGATATTAAAATTATAATTATTACTTGCAAATATGATTCAAACCTGCCAAATTGTTATAAACACATTACATTACCGTCTAACATTATATTAACGGACTTTTCAATGGTTAATGTTAATATATAAATTTAAAAATAATATAAACCATTTAAAATAAGTATCATATCCTCTTATATTTTTAAAAGTTATCGTTAATATATATGCATAACAATATTACATGTAACTCGAAAATTCGACACGAAATCGACACTAACCCGAACAGGTTAACACGACTATGACACGAAAGTTTTTGGGTTGGGTTTGGGTTTACTCTTTTTAATATAAACCCGAAATGATACGACAGGAACACGATAATTACGAGGTCTATTTGTAAATCAATAGAAATCAACATGTTCATTCTATGTTTATTCAATATCTAACATGCTATCAGATGCCATGCTCACAATTTCGGCCACCATTCTGCTAGCCTTTTGCTTATAATTCCAATCTGGGTCGGTGGCGAATATAGGATTGTTTGGATGGGGCCGATTTTACACTTATGAGTATAAAATAAATTTGGCCAAATTAATTAAAACCCTAACCGTTAATCATTCTTATGCCGGAGCGGTGGCGGAAACTTCTGTTGCTGAAGGGACGGTGGTGGTGGCTAAGCAGCCAGAGACTGTGGGATTTGATGTGAATGGGGAAAGTGTCCAGCGACCAGACATGTTTATTGATTTGATTAACCCTCCCAATCAATTCCAGTTTGGTGGTGGCGTGGTCGCAGGTGGTGGAGATGAGATGCTGGTGCCGTTTTCTGATTTGAATCAGAATAATGTCTGGTCTAATGATTTTTTTCAATATCATGGAATATGAATATGGAGATTTCAGCTTTATTTGATGTTTAATTTCTTGTTTGTGTGTTGTTTTAACCATTTTGGATTTGGGAAGAAAATGTACTCAATGATCACAAAAATTTACACAGAAAGATCAGAAGATAAGTAATGGTATTTGGTAGCTATTTTTCAGAGGTTAATTGCACTAATGTTAATCCAAATTTGGATTTAGTTTTAAGAAGATGATCTTGGTTTTGTTTCAATCAAAATTATTGAACTTTTATTTTTATAGAGGTTGAACTTTGGTGTCAGGGTAAACTTTATTATCGTGCGACCGAGAGGTCACCAGCTTGAGTATTAGGAGTGGTCTCTTTAGCAAATAATAAAAAAAAAGGCAGGGGAAAGCTTGCTCCTAATATACTCTTATGGTCTCACTTAAAGAAGACATGCAGTGTATCAGACCTCCCTTTTTTTTTAAGTAATTATCCTAATGTCCAATAAAAACTTCATTTAAATGGTGACATAACGATCATATTGAAAATTATTAACTTTTATCTATATTACATCTAGATGACAATAAAAAAAGAGTCTAAAATATCAGTTACGCTCTATAGTTGGCAATTGGACAATAAAGGAGTCATTTGCAACTTTTGAAACTTTAGAGGATCAATTGACATTGGTCCAAGTGTTGGGATTAAATGTATTAAGTCGTAAACAAAATGAAAAGTATATTTATTATTTGTTTAACTCGTGTGCTTGAAACTTTCACGTGCCAACTTTATTTCTTTTTAGCTGTCACATGACGTATAAATAGGTTTCATGATAGAATATTTCTTTTCAACATGGTTGTCACGTTACTATTCCAATCATTTTACCTATTTGCATTAGTTGGAATGGATTTATTTTAATAAAAAGTAAAGTTGAACAAATTTATTGAAACTAAATGCAAGTTCATTAATTTTTTTAAAATTGATATCAAACTTCAGTGGTTATTAGTGTAATTTAGTTATTTTTCCGAAGCTTTTAGTAATTGGATCTAATATGGATTTTTGTGTTTCGAAGCTTTTGGTAATTTGACCTAATGAATTTGAACGAAATGGCTCTTAGGTTTCATTTTCATTGATTTTATCTTAAAAAGGCAAATTTAATTTTTTAATCTATTTTTATAAAATATACTTAAATTTATTTTTTACAATAAAATTACAATGGATTCGGAAAATTGGATACGACATATGAAGGCTAGTTAGCTCATTTCCAGAGAAAGGCTACTAGGTACCTCATAATCGTCCGGTTTCAACCACCGGCCTCTTACTGAACACTACTAGGCGTTAACGGTCTAATTGCATACTCTTTTAAGTTACAAATACATTTGAAAACCTTTTATTTCTCGTTTTGAAAACCGTTTTAAAAATTTTAATTAATAGCAATTGAAGTTTAAGGAATCACCCATTTTAATTAATGATCGATATGTGCGGAAAGTAGCGCGGGAATTTAAAGTACGGTAAAGTAAATTATAACAGTTATGAAATATATACATAACGAAAAATTAATTCTGATATAATATATTATCTATATATCATTAGTTGTTATATTAAGCACCCAGTCTTCGATGTCACTCGGAAGACCCTCAATTCACATTTGGACACGTGTAGTGTGACCCCACATAATAATTACAATAGTAGAGTCTCTTATAATATATGTGGATTTGTGTTACACGTGTCAAAATATATGGAATGTTCTCCATTTGACATGGAGAACCGAGTGCTTCTAATAATTTACCATATATCATATACTAAGATAGGCACTAGATTCCCTCCCCCAAAAATCATTTTCTATACACATGCATATATATAAGAATATTTAAAGCGGATACATACTTTAAAACGTGAGTTTTGAAAACGTTTAGATTAAGATTGGTTGTTTGGAAAACAAGTAGTAATTATTACATAATCGAATTTAAAGCATTATTTATCCCCTAACCTATCCAAAATTGTATCATTTGGCTCGTGACCTATTATTTGGTCACGTTTGGCCCTTAGCCTATCTCATTTGGTGAAATTTCACCCTAATTTATATGAATACTTAACGGAATCGTTATCTCATTGATAAGTAACAATATTTTGACACTTAAACTTGAAACATGATATTTCTTAAAGTTTTTTTTTTCATATTATGTGGAAATAATTAATTAGATTAAAAAAAATAAAAAAACAAGAAACAAATCCTAAACTAAAGTCTATTAATTTCAAGTGTCAAAATATCGTTACTTATCAATGAGATAATAATTCGGTTAAGTTTGAATCCAAATTGGGTGAAAGTTCATCATAGATCAATGGCCAAATATGACCAAATAATAGGTCAGGTGCCAAACAATAAAATTTTGGATAGATGAGGGGCTAAATATTACTTTAAGCCTAAAAATATTTAAAATTGGGAAACGCCCTGACAGTCTGTTTAATTATAAACATACCACACTTAAATGTAATTAACCAATCCCCTAAATTTAAAAAAGAAATGCCAAACAATCCTCTAACATGCCAACCAAAGTTTCACTGTCATGTTCATGTATATTAAAAATGTCAATCCATGTATAGAAATGACAACCAAGTTTTTATATTATATGATTTTATATTAAATGATAATTATCCCAATTACCCTATAAGTAGAATGCTCATTTTCTGAATTTCACATTCATGGTCTTAGTTTTATTTTCTGAATTTCACTAAAAAAACACTTCCATTTTCAGAATTTCACATAATTTCATTCAGAAAGAAAGAAGAGGAAGAAGAAATGAGAAAGAAGAGGAAGAAGAAGAGGAAGAAGAAGGGTTTAATAAGATCAGTGAATTAACCACTCTTTGTGAATTAACTATTCTTTGTCAAATTCCAGCGTGTGCAGTCATTTACAGCCCTTATGATTGTCGGCCGGAGTCTGTGTACGGTGTTCAACAAGTTGTTCATCCGTTCAAATTGATGCCGGAAATGGAGCAGAGCAAGAAAATGCTTAACCAAGACAGTTTTCTCCGGCAAAGAATCAGCAAAGCAATTGAGCAGCTGAGGAAGCAGAGAAAGGAGAACCGGGAAAGGGAGGTAACTCAGGTGATGTTCCATAGTCTCACCGGAAAAAGCTTGATCTATCTGAACATTCTCGATTTGAATTATCTTCGATGGGTACTTGATCAAAACTTGATCGAGATAATCATAAGAATTGAAACCCTAATGGTTAATAATTCTTATGCCGGAGGGGCTTCTGTTGCGGTGGTGGAAACTTCAGTTGCTGAAGGCGGTGCTGATGGGACGGTGATGATGACTCAGCCGCCAGCGACGGTGAGATTTGATGTGAATGGAGAAAGTGTGCGGAGGCAATTCCAGTTTATGGATTTGGTTAACCCTCCAAACCAATTCCAGTTTGGTGGTGGCCGGCCACCGGTGGCGGAGAAGATGTTGCTGGCGTTTTCTCATAATCTCTGGTCTAGTTATTTCTAGAACTTGTTTTGATTCGCCCTGAACTTTCAAAGTGTCTCAATAGCTCCTTCAACTTGCATAAAATGTTCAATTACTCTCGTGAACTTACGTAAAATGTAATCAATTGATCAAGTAATAACTTCCTTTTTAATTTATTTTTGAATAACATTCTAAGATGCGTGGAATACATCATTGGTATTTAATTTATTTATTTTTGCACCCGAATGATCAATTTATTACATTTTACACAACTAACTCAACATTTTATGTAAGTTGAGGAGACTTTCAGACCCTTTAAAAATTCAGGTCCAATCAAGCTTTTTTTGATAAATTGATTTCATGCTTGTGTTGTTGTAGCCAATTTGGAATATGATCATGACTAAAATGATTTCGTGATCATGAATAAATTGATTTCATCTTTCAATATTATTTTTGTTGATTTAATTTCATTTCCGGATTGTGTGTTGTTTTTGCCCATTTGGCATACATCATGAAATAAATTGATTTTTAGTTATTTTATTTCGTGACTTTGAGAAATCACATTTGCGTTAGATTTGATTTAATGAATTCTTAAAATTATTGATATATGTTTTTGATTGAAAATTTCATTGACATTCAAAATATTAACCGAATAAATTAAAAATTGAATGTGATGTATTTCAAATTAATATTACTATCTAAGTATTTAATTTGTGCAAATAGTTTAATTTAGTTTAGCATCATGTGTAAAATTTGGTAAAACCACAAAATATTTATTTTGCATAGAAACGCTTGCATTCAGTAGCGTTACGCTGCTGAATGCAATTGTAATTAAAACATTTGATGAGAGACTTTTGCCTTTGAGATGAATATATCCGGAACGAATTTAGATTAGTTTTAACAATTGGTCTAAAATATCATATGGTTTATAATAAAAAGTATTGCTATTAATTTTACATATAGAGTTTAAAAATAAAAGAAAAACAAAACAAATGGTAATATGTGTTTTAGTAATTTTACATATTAAATGAATAAAACAAGTATAAATGAATAGATAGAAAATACATCGTAGCTAATACTAAACTTCTATGTATATCATTTTCATCTTTGGTAACATAACTATTTATGAATAAGCAAACATAAAAATATCTAATTTATAGAAAATTGCTTTTCTATCGGTTTGCTTAGGGTAGACACTTTGATGCCTAAATACTATCACTTTTAAAAATAATAAAAACAATAAATTCTAGGATTTTAAGCATCTCTTGGAAATCCTCTTGAACCCTATATTTTGATGAGGGCATCTTATCCCTAGACCCGAGTCCAGCGCAACGAGGAGCCACTCGAGAGAACCCACACAAGGAGAGCAAAGAGCAAGCCAAAACAGAGAGCACGCGGGGCGTGTCTAACCGAGTGCTATGCGTGGGAACGATTGTCTTTAGAGAAAAGCCACACCATTCGGAGACGCAGGGCGCCTCCCTTACCACGCGGGGCGTAGATAGCCACATCAAGCAAGAAATTGTCCAGGACGTCAAACACGCGGGGCGCACCCCTTGGGCGCCACGCGTAGATCCCATTCCGCAGAGCCATCAAGATCAGGAGCCCTATGACGCGGGGCGTAATCTGTTGGGCGCCTCGCGTAATAAATTCGAGCAAGCATCTTCAAGTTTAGGAACACATCTACGCGGGGCATAGCACGTAGGCGCGGGGCGTGTTTGTTCTGGAGAATACTTTCCCTCCAAGTTCCCACCATGAGGGGACCATTTTCTGTTACACTCTATTTACTGTTTTGCCATTGGCCCCCTAATTACTAAACTACCACTTTCCTATTCTACCCTTATGACCATGTGATAGCCAAAACCCTATTCATAGGCTTTTGGTCTTTTCCCTTGTAATGTTAGAGAGTATTTAAGCTCTCATTTTTGTAATGTTCTCAACTTTGATGAATTTTAAACTATAGCCTCCATAGAGAGCTTTTGGATTTATATCCATCGGGTTAACTCAACCTTCAAGTTCAAGCTTGAGAAGATCGGATTCTTTGTCAGTTTACGATTAAAACCTTCAGTCGATTTCAATCTACATCAGTTGGTATCAGAGCCGAGTCGTTTTCCTTGACCGGAGACTTCTTCTCGGAGATGGTTCAACCACGTATCACCATCGAAGCCATTGGAGCCCATGAGCAAAGGTTTGAAGCACTAGAATCAAGCATGAAGGCAATGAATGACAAGATGAGTGAGTTTGAAGAAAAACAAGAAGCGGGTTGAAGAGAAATGCGTCTTGATATGGAGAGGCTTATTTTTGAGTTTCGAAATAGCCACAACCAATCCGCCGGAGAATCTCACCGGAGACAAGAGGAACAAACCCGCCCTCTACTTGAACGGCAACCAACACCACCACCACGGATAACCTATGCACCCCAAGCAATGGACCCTCGGGTTCAAGAGGTAAGGCGGACTAATCCCGTAACCATTAGAAATGTGGATAGTGATAGTGATGGGGATTTGTTTGATGATTATGATATGCCTAGGATTGCTAGGAATATGGGGATTAGGATTGATGATAATGTCATGAATGATAGGCCTAGGCATGATGTGCATGTAAATGATGTTGTTGGTCCCGCGCATGTGCGTGCCGGGAATATGGATGTTGTGCATAATGATGTTGTAGGTGGTTATGAAAGGAGAAATGTTGGTTTGAATGACCCATATGGGGGCTGAGGTAATGAGAGGGGCGGATATAGAGGCGAACCGAATGTGAGGATGGGGTATGGAGGAAATTTTGATAGAGATGATGCCTTCAAGTTGAAAGTGGACTTACCGTCATTCGGGGGAGAACTCGACATACAGGGTTTCCTCGATTTGTTGCTTGAGGTAGAGCGGTTCTTTGATTACGCGGGGATACGGGAGGATCGGAAGGTTCGGTTGGTAGCTTACCGGTTGAAAGGAGGGGCGTCTGTTTGGTGGGATAATGTGAAGGAAGGGAGAAGAAGAGGAGGAAGGGAACCGATTAGGTCTTGGCTAAGGATGAAATCGATGTTGCGGGAGAGGTTTCTACCACTTGATTACGAGAAATACATCTACAGCTCTTATAGAAATTGCTCACAAGGTGCCAGGAGTGTGCACGAATACACCTCGGAGTTCTTGCGGCTTTCGGCAAGGGCTAATTTGTCGAAAATCGAAAGCCAAAAGACTTCAAGGTATCTTGAAGGGCTGAGATACAACATCCAAGATCGGATTGGAACGCAGATGGTGATTCAGGTGCAAGACGCCCGTAATTTAGCATTGAAGCCTAAGTCACAGTTAAGTTTGAGGGGTCGTGAAGGCTATAGGAGAACCGGGGTTGAGAGCATCTATGGAGGGAGAGGAGCTCCCAAGAGCATTGACAAGGGTAAAGGCATCGCAAGTTCAAGCGATCCCAAAGCGCCAAGTGCGGAAAGGGCGCCTAGTGGATATGTGAGGCCTTTTAAGGCGACACAAACCCCTAGGGGAAGCAACCCCTATGCTAAGCCAGCTCCATTCAAATGTTTTCGATGCAACGAGCCGGGTCACCGTTCCAATGAGTGTCCTAAGAGGAGAAGCGCCAACGTAGTTGAGAGATACGAAGATGATTATGAGTATGATGACAAAGGGGATGTTTGATGTGACCCCGTGGATGATGAGTATGAGGAAGAGTACGATGGTGGGCGCGCCATACATGTTGTGAGAAGACTATTGGTTTCTAGTAAAGTGGAATCGGATCAACGACACCAATTGTTCTGAACCCGATGTCTAGTACAAGGGGTAAAGTGCAATGTGATCATAGATAGTGGGAGCCAAGAGAACATTATCAGCGATGCCGTAGCCAAGAGGTTTGGGTTAGTGATTGAACCGCATCCCAGTCCGTACAGTGTGGGGTGGATCAAGAGCGTCGGAGAGCTGAAGGTCACTCAAAGGTGTAGGGTTCCTCTTGAGATAGGGGAGTACCAGGATGAAGTTTATTGTGACGTGGTGGAGATGGATGCATACCACCTACTGTTGGGATGCCCGTGGCAATTTGATAGGGATGCTACCCATGCCGGAAGGAAGAATACTTATCGGTTTATGAAGGACGGCATCCGGTATGTTCTAACACCTCTATTGGGAGAGACCAAAGACAAAGGGAAGTCTACTTTGATTGTTTGCCCGACTCACAAGGCGTTTCTAAACGAGTGTGAGGAGAGCCAAACCGTCTATGTAGTGATGGTGAAGTCGAGCACACCAAGTGATAGGGTCGAAAGTGAAGCTGAAGAAGTTCCGGAGGATGTGGGGAGGTTGCTAAATGAGTTTCGTGACGTCTTTCCAGAAGAGTTACCCGATGGGTTACCATCTCTACGGGACATCCAACACCACATTGACCTAGTGCCGGGAGCTAGCTTGCCTAGTCTCCCTCACTACCGGATTAGTCCTAAGGAGAGTGAAGTGATGAAGGAGAAGTTGGACGAGTTGATAAGGATGGGCTATGTTAGAGAGAGTATGAGTCCGTGTGCGGTGCCGGCTTTGTTGACACCCAAGAAGGACGGGTCGTGGAGGATGTGTGTGGATAGCCGAGCCATCAACAAGATTACTATTCGGTACAAGTTCCCGATTCCCCAACTTGATGATATGCTTGATCAATTGGGTGGTTCCAAGGTCTTTTCGAAGATCGACTTGAGGAGCGGATACCACCAAATCCGGATCAAGGCGGGGGATGAGTGGAAGACGGTGTTTAAGACGCGTGACGGACTATACGAGTGGCTAGTGATGCCGTTCGGGATGACCAATGCACCAAGCACCTTCATAAGGTTGATGAACCAAGTACTACGTCCGGTGATTGGGAACTTCGTGGTGGTCTACTTTGATGATATTCTCATCCATAGTAAAACGATAGAAGAGCATGTGGAGCACTTGAGGGTCGTGTTAGTTTTGCTCCGGGAGAACCAACTCTTTGCCAACACTAAGAAGTGTGACTTCGTGATGGAGAGCTTGGTGTTTCTCGGATATGTGGTCAGTGGTAGTGGCATCCGAGTGGATGAAGAGAAAGTGAGAGCTATCCGGGAGTGGCCGGCCCCGAAGACAGTTGGGGATATTAGGAGTTTCCATGGGTTGGCTACATTCTATAGGCGGTTCATCCGGAATTTCAGCGCGATCGTGGCCCCTATGACCGAGTGTTGGAAGAAGGGTAGAGGCTTCAAGTAGGGGGATGAGCAATAGAGTAGTTTCGCCTTGATTAAGGAAAAGCTAAGTACCGCTACGGTTTTAGCGTTTCCAGATTTTGAGAAGCTCTTCGAGGTTGAGTGTGATGCGAGTGGAGTCGGAGTAGGGGGAGTGCTAATGCAAGAGCGGAGGCCTATAGCGTACTTCAGTGAGAAGTTGTGTGATTCTAGACAGAAGTGGGCCACGTATGACAAGGAGTTCTATGCGGTAGTGCGGGCTCTCAAGACGTGGGAGCACTACCTCATCGGGAAGGAATTTATGTTGTATACCGACCACCAAGCCCTTAAGTACTTGGGAAGTCAAAAACAACTCCGGAGCTCTGATAGGGGTCAAAAACCTCTATCTTTGGGTACGGTTTTAGGACGGGTTTTAGTGTTATTTAGTTAATAAGCGACCAATTCTCGCATTTAAATGCTTTTGTGTGAGTTAGTTAGAAATTGGAAATGTTTTATTTACTTTTCGCTGTTTAGGCTCATTTTGTGATCAATTTAGGCAAATACGGCCAAATTGGCATGCATATAATAATTCCGTTATCTTTTGAAGCTAATTGATCCGTCAAAAGTCGCACCAAACGAAGCGTTTGCTCACATAAGCGATTGGCGGGTCAATTTAGCCTTTGGACGTCTGGAGTTTTGTGCATGCGCAGGGATAAATTCGGGCGAAGAACACGTTGATTGGCGTTCGACAAACACGCGGAGGCATATCGGGCAAGACAGCTCGCCGAGCAGGCCGTGCCTGCTCGCCGAGTAGGCCCCTGGAGGCCTGCTCGCCGAGCAGGCAATGCCTGCTCGCGACGAGCAGCGCCTGCTCGCCCTGCTCGGCGAGCAGACCTGCGGGAATTGGTCAAAAAGACCAATTCCGCCCCCACGACTTCATGATGGACCCCACGACTTCCTACCTGCATAAGGACACGAAAATAGGTCAAGAAAAGGGCCCGAGCCACGCATATAAATAGGATTTTTCCAATGTAATTGGGCATCTTTTATCTTTGTAAAATTCTTAGCTTTTCATCTTGAGAAATCCTCTCCACCTCCTCCATATCCTTCAAACCTCCATTGAACACATCTCCGAAGCTCCGTTCACCGAGGATTGCTCAAGCTCCATCCTTAAGTCCTAGGAAGACGTCTGCATTGGTAGACAGGTTCCCTGAAAGGGATTTTTCTTCTTTTATATTCTGTCTAGCCTCTGATACATGTTATGAATCCTAGGCTCATTGTAACTTCGTGACAATTGTTGAGCGATTTCTGCAAGTGCACGGTATACGCTTGTAGTAATAAAAGATATCGAACCCACAGGGAATGCTTTTTAACTAAAACTTTATTTAATTCGGTTTAGACACGTGTTTAGGTTTAATAAAAGAAATACGTTTAATTGATTGAATTGGTTTTGGTAAATTAGGATTAGATCGAAGGATTATATCGAGTTTAGAGAACAGTTCCGTCTTTGTGGTTTTGATTACAAGACAGATATTTCCGCAATTGGAATAAAATAGAACTTATTTTCATAAAGCAAAGAAAACAACTTTAACTTTTGTAAAGATTATGGACATGTAACATTATAGCGATTTATTCAATTAAATGGCTTTGAACCGTAGAAATCCCCCTGATGTTGAGTTGATTTCTACCTTAATCAAACTAGTATTTTATGTCTGATAAGCCGCGATCAGCGATCATGTCATCCATAAAAACTAAATCTGTCAAGTGTTCAACAAAGATCTTATATGAATAAGATGGAATAGAACGTTTTAATAAAAACACCAATTTATCATTTTGAAAATCATTTTGTCAGAACAATATCAAAATAACAACAGTAAGAATTTATTGAATAAATAAGTATATCATTAATGAAATGTGAATTTTCACAAGTTAACAGAGAAGTAGAAACTTGGATAGCATTGTAACGAAAACTTTGAGATCCGGGTTGTCAATCTTTCTCTCAAACTCCGTAGGTGCGTCAAACCTCATGCGCTTCAGCCATCAATTCTTCTCGCTGGATCTTCGGAATAGAGACTGATCTCGTCTACTACCAGAATGAAAACTCGTCTCTGATCAACCTTTGAAACTAAACTAATACTGTTTTTATAACTAATCTAATAACAATTCGTGTACAGCACGATTGTTTACACAGAAATGAAATCTAACTTTCTGATTCTTTTCTGAATCAGAAACTCGACATAACAACTTTCTTCTCTAATTTCTCTAACTTTTTCCAACCTAACCAACCTTGATTTCTGAAATGGACCACTTATTTATAGTTGTTGAAGGGTTGTAAATGACGGGTCGTGTCTGCTGGTGAAGGGTCGCTTTTATCCGAACGAACAGACACGTTTTTCCGTTTTAAACATGTGTTTAGTGTGCAGGGAGGTTCGCTGTCGCGACTGAGATTCTGAAAATCTCAGTCGCGATAGGGAGTATATGGGCGAGCTTGAAACTTCGTTTTTCCCCCGAGCCGGCCTCCGCAAGTCGCGACTGAGATTCTCAAAATCTCAGTCGCGACAGAGAGATTATTCCCTATCTCTCGACTGCTTTTCGTCCTCCTTGAGCATTCTTCTGGCTGTTATGCATTCTCGGTATGTTTTTTAGGTTTTTCCTCCATTCTAGCTCCGTTTTAGCTCCGTTTTTGCTCCTATTTGGATTTTACCAAATAATTAAGTACCTTGCATCAAAGAAGTAAATAAAGACGTAAAAGTATTCCAAATGAATATAATTAACATGATTTCAATGTAAATTTAATGTATTTATGTATGATAATTTAGGTATATTTTGGGCTTAACAAACTCCCACACTTAAGCTTTTGCTAGTCCCGAGCAAAATTTCACTGAATTTATTCTTTAACCAATCTCTTTATAAATAGAACATATATCCATATATTCCTTTTTAAATTAGTTAAACCGAAAGATAAACTCTTCATGGTATATTTATACGCAAAGCATCAAACTAGCTAATAGAAAAGAGATATATCACTCGTCTTGTATTTCAATTTTTATATTGAAGTATTCGGGACGGTGTAAGCACGCATGTTTCCGAATCTTTCGTCTCAAGGCATTTCTAAGCACAAAATTTCCTTTCCCAAACCTAAACTATTACAAATATAGATTTATTAAGGACTTAGGTTTAATATATTTGTTTAGTTACGCCCAAGATAAGGGTGGTCTCGATCGTAACTTTATACGCATTAATTCGCTTTCGTGTTCGTTTAAGAGGTACCGACCATGCCATGGGTGGACGCAATCGTTACTTAAAACTTTAAACACGTTTAATTTTGCTTTAATTTTTTTTAACGTTCCTTTCATACCTCGATCGTGATAAGGGTGGTCGCAATTGTGGCCAAAAGTAAACGGTACTTAATGTTATTCCCTTTCATACCTCGATTGTGATAAGGTTGGTCTCAATCGTGGCCAAAAGTTAAGAATACGACTACTTGATTTAATTAATATGAAAATAAAATTGGGAAAGAAAAATAGCACATTCATCCTATATTGACTTGAAATTCAACATGTATTATGGCTAAAGTTTCCTTAAAAACTTCAATTGGTTTTTAATGTAAGACGAAAAATAATATCGAGCTAAAAAGCTAAAGTTGTTAGTTCGATTTATGCCTATAAACCTAATTGAAAATTGAAAATAAGATTTATATTTATCATGAATTCATGATATAAAGTTGAGATTTGAAACTAAAGAAATTTTAATTATATACATTTACTCGAGACGTTTTTGATAAAATCGTATCGGAGATTTGTAAAAATATTTGTAAAAAATATAGCCCGTATAGAAATATTATTTCTATCAATAATGATAACCTTAAAATATGCTTAACATTATTTTGAAAGTTAAAGTGTTTGAAAACATATGAAATAAATACTTTAACAAAAAATTTATGTTTATGAAAAATTGCTATTATTTGGGAAAAATGTTGCACTTCATATAAAAATGTTGCATTTGATTTTGAAAAATGTTGCATATTATATTTTACTTAAAATTGAATAACAATATGCATTTATACTTAAATAAATAGCATTCATGCATTCATTCTCATTCGTGGCATTCATTCGTACTTAAAATTAAAACGAATATGAAATATCTCCTCCCACACTTAATTTGGACCATGTCCTCATTGGTGCAAAAAGCGATAAAACACGAAAAATAGTACGAAATAAACCATACGAATTAGAATTGAAAATAATAGAGTACCATAACAATCAAACATAATAATAAAGAAAATTGTACCAAACATAATTTTAAATATTGTACCAAATTGAACAAGACATAAAAATGACGGAAATGAGTTAAAGATAGAAAGGATAAAACCTATCAAGGTGAAGGTGGTGGAGAAGGCGTAGTCTCAACTCCTTGGCGTCGGAAGAAAGATAGCAACCGCCGACGAGTAGATTTGTGCTCACGTCTCAAAGTAGTGATATTGGCATCCACCGTGTTTATCCTTGAACTCATTTCGGTATTGCTAGCAACGACTTCATCTAACCGTAAATTCATGTGACGGTTATGCTCGTTCATTTGTGTCAAAACACGTTGCCATCCAACTTGTTCTTCTTCATTTGGTTCCACATTTGCTTGCTCGGTGGCATTAACATCAACATTCTCCTCCTCCTCTTCTTCTTCAAATTCCTCATCATCCTCCTCATCATCATCTTGGGCACCTAAACCTTGAGAACCCGAGGCTTCACTACTCATCGTAGCAAAAACACGTCTTGTGCGATCCGCATAAGATATAAAAGCGGGGGGTCCCAACTGCTTCAATAAATTGGCTCTTTGAAGTGCCGTGAGATCCAATGAAGGTAAACCAACATGAGATATATTTTGATAATCCGCTAATTCACCTCGAGCGCCCAAAACAATGCCGGTAATTAAATTACCCATAGGCACTTGCTTATTGCGGGACTTAGAAGCTCGAACTAAGTTAGTAAATATCATCTCAATACTATCAATTGTCAAACCTTTAAAAATAGCATCAAACACAACCAAAGCACGAACTTGCACTTTTGAACTTTCAACCCGACCAAATAAGGAGAATGATAAAAACTTGTGAAAGAAGAATACACAATCATCCTTAATTAGTTTACTAGATGTATTCTTTGGACTAAAAACATCTAAACCGGTTAAAGAATTCCAAACCGTGTGTGAATCAAAAGGCTTTGGCTTTGAATAAAAATTCCGAGTAGGAAAACCAAACCAACGGTTCATGGCCGCATACCCAACGTCATAACGAACTCTATCACTACGAAAAGAGATGACTCCTTTCTTCTTGTCATAGGTTAGAGTAACCAAAAACTCAGTAATATGCGTTTTAAGACTAGGAAAACGCATACTAGCAAATCGTTTCCAACCAAGAACGGTAAGAAATTCATCAATATGCTCGGTAAAGGAAAGTGTGTTTACCGTGTCGGTGTCAAGAAAAGGCATGTCGACGAACTCTATTAGGACATTAGAGAATCGGCGATATTTGCGTCCTTCGGCTTCCGACGTAATATCGAACGGTGCGTCATATTGAACTCGTAAACGATTGATCTCGGTGGCCTTGGCTTTGTTTGCAACGGTCTTTTGTCTAGGCATATTGATTTGTTTGTGAGATTTGGGTGAAATAGATGAAATTTGTGTGAAATAGATGAAGAAAATATGAAAGGATGAAGGTAAGAGTAAAAGATAATGGTGGTGAATTGGGGAAGAAGATGAATAGGGTAAATATTTATGGGGAAGATGAGTGAATCTTGTTATTGGGAAGAGAAAAGATGATTGATTGGTGTAAAAATAGGTGATATAAATAGGTGTAAGTATAGGTATTGATTAGGATAGGTAAATAGAGTAGTAAATAGAGTGGGAATAGGAAAAGAGGGTGAAATTTCGCCCAATCCCGCACCTGCAGGTCGCAAGTCACGACTGAGATTTTCAAAATCTCAGTCGCGACAGCAAGCTTGCAAAGGGGGCGAAATTTTCCTGAAAATTGCTCCTTTGCTGTCTCAACTGAGATTTCAGAATCTCAACTGAGATTCTGGAATTTCTGGGTAAAAATTGGATATGTTTGACAATTTGAACATGACTAATTCAATTCCTCTTGTAATTAAGTGACATTAATGCAAAATTTAATTCCTGAAACTGAGATAAACAAAACTGAAACATTAAATTAAAGGAAAACCAAAGGTTGTTCCTTAAATAAAAGAATTAAACTAAGGAATTAATGCACTTTTATTTATTATTATCAAAAATATAAACAATACCTTATTATATATATTACATAAAAACATCTTACTCATATAAACACAAAATATAAACACTCATATATATAATAAAATAAAATAGAAACTCAAATTATATCCCTAAGTAGTTGACAAACGACGTGCATTGGCCCTGTTAATCTTCGTTTGAATGAAGACTTGCCTTTCTGGTGCAGAAAGGAATGTTGGACCAGAACGAAAAACGCGTTTTACAAGCCCCTCGTTCTCCAAGAACTCGTAGTCTAGAATAGGGAATGGTTCTGTATCAGTCCAAGGGACAGAAATGGTTCCCTTGGCTCCTAGTATGATTCCACAAATGATGTTGTCGAACCCAATCTTCCGGTTCTTCGAACGGGAAACGGCAACTAACCCCTCCATTAGAATCTTCGAGGAGTTCACTGAGTTGCCTTGGAAAATGTCGCCCAACACATAGAGATCAGTATCTTTCACAACATTGCTACTGACTTGACCAAAAAGTCTATGACAGAGGAATTTATGCAGATACAGCATGGAGTTTAGAATATATTGATTTGTTGTAGGAAAGACTTGGATTAAGTCTCCAAAATCCTGTCAACATTCTCCAGATATCAGTATAAGCCATATCTCTGCCAGGATGATGTGGAGTGGTGTCCCGTGGTGGAAAACCAAACCAAGTGTGAAGTTCAGGATATCCAAAAGTGAATATCTTCCCTTCACAATGAAAACTGAGACGAACACGCCTCTTATTGACGAACCGAATGGTAGACAGAAACTCTAATACCCAGTTCCCAATTATAGGAAATTTCATAGAAACAAATTTGGTCCAACCCAAATTAGTCAGATAGCGATCAATGTCTTCGCTTATCCCGAGTTCCTCGTTCAGAAACTCGTCCAGATACATCATGCCAAAGAATTGAGCATATCTGAATTGCAGGAAGCGTTTCCCCTCGTCATGGTTACAAATGGGAAACCATGCACCATATCGATCGGAGATATCAACTTTCCCGTTTTGAGAAGAAGTGTGATTTTGAACATTTTTCAAAGACTTAGTCATGTCTGTGAGAGAAAAGAAAATGAAGTCTGTAGGATTTGAGAATTTGAAAAAGAAATTCAGAAAGATAAAATGAAATGATTGAAGTCTGATCCTACAGGAATATATAAGTCCTATAAGTGAAAGGTTGTGTCGGTTAGAAAGAGAAAGGTGCAAAAGTGATACCTCTTTGAATCAACTGACAGAAATTTTAAAAATCAGATGGTTTTAATCCCTTACAGTTATTTCAAATTGGAAAAGACAGAAAATCTCAACCGAGATTTTCGGAATCTCAACTGAAATTTTCAAATCCTGAAACATGGAAAATCTCAACTGAGATTTTTGCATTTTGTAATTCCTCAAGATCACTTAACACTTAATGAAATCATTTTCAAAACATGACTATATTAAAATTTTAATGTTGACAAACTTATTTGTACACAAAATAAAAATGAAAATAAAAACAAAAATAAAAATATATAAATTAAAAATAAAAATAAAAATTATGAACATAAGATAAGAAAAACTAAAAATTAAAAATATGAAAACTAAATAAATTAATTTTCATAGAACAAAAGACATCTTATTGAAAATTATGCGTGTCATGGTCGAGAAATTGGAATATCGATCGCGACACGTCTTGCCAATTGGCAAGGAATGCTTTGCATTGGTCATCCCTAGTTTTATAGAGAATTTTAAAATCTTAATTGGGAATTAAAAATTCTCAGTAAGTTCAAAAACGTCAAAAAAAATAAAAAAATCACTGTAGAGATTTGTTTAAAAATCTCTATACAAACAGAAACGTAAATTATGTGTGATTTTAATTCAATTGAGATTTCTTGAAATCTAAAAACACTTTCCTCATAAATTACAAAAATTGAAGATACAAAGCATATAAAAATGAAATTTTTTTTTTATTTCTAATCTAATCATTATTGCTAAACTAAAGATGAATATAAAAATTAAACTAAAATAAAATGTAAAAATTAGAATATGAAATATTAAAAACTAAAAAGGTGATAATCCTTAAGAATTCTCAAGGAGAATCAAAATTATGGACAAAATTAATTATCTGGACCGATTTAAAATAATGGTCCTGTCCATTCTAACTTACCTGGAATCAGATGTTTTTTTTTCGTTTTCTCAATTTAAGGATCTACTGATTCCGGTTGAATGCCCGAACTTCTAGTTTTGTGCACGAACCGGAACTACGCACATGAACCGAAACTTTCAAAACTGTATTAAAAGTATACAATTCCTTCCTGGCAGATAAGGTAATTTCATTGACTGTATTCCCCATTCCTACTTTCTGATATATCTGTCTGAGAAGAGTTAATCGGCCGTTTCTTACAGAGATAAATGTAGGTGTTTAAGGAAATGATATGATAAAAGAAGAAATTATTTGGATGTAATGTAGGATTTGAATAATTTGTTTACAAAGAGAAATGATGTTTTGGTGAAGGGTTAGTGTATAGAAAAGCGGTAAATGTGTTTGGGAAGAGGTAAATTTTCTGGAAAAATCATCTGTCACGTCTGACATCCTGTTTCATAAAATTTTCTTTTCCTTTTGATGTATCAGCATGCTTAATTTTCTTTTCTGTAGACTCCTTCTGTGAATTTTATTGATAATCAAATCTCCATGTTATCTTTTGAGAAACTTGGATTTTTTTTTCCTGTTAATCTGCAAACATCTAAATGCAAACGTTAAATAATAACAAGGATTTAGTCCTAGTGACCATCCTCAAATAAATAAATAAAAACTATAAATTAAATAAATACATATACAATAAACCAAGGTTCGGAATAAAACACGAAAAACATAAATTTTTGTTAAAAATTTAGCGTTCCCCGGCAACGGCGCCAAAAACTTGTTGAGCGATTTCCGCAAGTGCACGGTATACGCTTGTAGTAATAAAAGATATCGAACCCACAGGGAACGTTTTTAACTAAAACTTTATTTAATTCGGTTTAGTCACGTGTTTAGGTTTAATAAAAGAAATACGTTTAATTGATTGAATTGGTTTTGGTAAATTAGGATTAGATAGAAGGATTATATCGAGTTTAGAGAACAGTTCCGTCTTTGTGGTTTTGATTACAAGACAGATATTTCCGCAATTGGAATAAAATAGAACTTATTTTCATAAAGCAAAGAAAACAACTTTAGCTTTTGTAAAGATTATGGACATGTAACAATATAGCGATTTATTCAATTAAATGGCTTTGAACCGTAGAAATCCCCCTGATGTTGAGTTGATTTCTACCTTAATCAAACTAGTATTTTATGTCTGATAAGCCGCGATCAGCGATCATGTCATCCATAAAAACTAAATCTGTCAAGTGTTCAACAAAGTTCTTATATGAATAAGATGGAATAGAACGTTTTAATAAAAACACCAATTTATCATTTTGAAAATCATTTTGTCAGAACAATATCAAAATAACAACAGTAAGAATTTATTGAATAAATAAGTATATCATTAATGAAATGTGAATTTTCACAAGTTAACAGAGAAGTAGAAACTTGGATAGCATTGTAACGAAAACTTTGAGATCCGGGTTGTCAATCTTTCTCTCAAACTCCGTAGGTGCGTCAAGCCTCATGCGCTTCAACCGTCAATTCTTCTCGCTGGATCTTCGGAATAGAGACTGATCTCGTCTACTACCAGAATGAAAACTCATCTCTGATCAACCTTTGAAACTAAACTAATACTGTTTTTATAACTAATCTAATAAAAATTCGTGTACAGCACGATTGTTTACACAGAAATGAAATCTAACTTTCTGATTCTTTTCTGAATCAGAAACTCGACATAACAACTTTCTTCTCTAATTTCTCTAACTTTTTCCAACCTAACCAACCTTGATTTCTGAAATGGATCACTTATCTATAGTTGTTGAAAGGTTGTAAATGACGGGTCGTGTCTGCTGGTGAAGGGTCGCTTTTATCCGAACGAACAGACGCGTTTTTCCATTTTAAACATGTGTTTAGTGTGCAGGGAGGTTCGCTGTCGCGACTGAGATTCTGAAAATCTCAGTCGCGATAGGGAGAATAGGGGTGAGTTTGAAACTTTGTTTTTCCCCCGAGCCGGCCTCCGCAAGTCGCGACTGAGATTCTCAAAATCTCAGTCGCGACAGAGAGATTATTCCCTGTCTCTCGACTACTTTTCGTCCTCCTTGAGCGTTCTTCTGACTGTTATGCATTCTCGGTACGTTTTCTAGGTTTTTCCTCCATTCTAGCTCCGTTTTAGCTCCGTTTTTGCTCCTATTTGGATTTTACCAAATAATTAAGTACCTTGCATCAAAGAAGTAAATAAAGATGTAAAAGTATTCCAAATGAATATAATTAACATGATTTCAATGTAAATTTAATGTATTTATGTATGATAATTTAGGTATATTTTGGGCTTAACAACAATACTTTCATCTTTGATATATATTATAGTTCTTGTTCATTCAATTATTTTAATGCTTTAATCTTTGTCTTACGCTTTGTCTGATTGGTTTAACTCATTCGATAATCCCAAAATCAAGTTGGCACATATTGCGAGCTGAATCTGACCTAGTCAGTGCCTATAGGATTGACGACCCTATAGAAGATTAAGCCCAAATTGCTGAGCCTTAGAGCTAGTTTCGGCCTTACAAGGGAATCACGAACTAGGGACTTTAGGAGGATAGGTCGGGTTAATCGCCTCGGACACAAGTGACTTAGGTTTTAATTCAATTGCTTAAACAATCTATTTTCATTATCATCGTATCCCTTTATGTTCCTTCGGATAATTGCATTGGTAAAAGATCACTTAGGAGTAGTTTAACTTAATTAGGGGTAGAGTAACTTAATTAGGCGTAGAATAACTTAGTTAGAATCAGATAACTTAGCTAGGAATAGTATAATTCAACCTAGGAGTAGATTAACTTAGAAAAAACCAACTCAAAACCCCCTAAGCCTAGATAACACCTGAAACCAAGTAACTCGATACTTGCAGAAATAAATCCTGTGGACGATAACCTGGACTTAACCAGAAATTTATTACTTGATAACGACGGGGTACACTTATCCCTTAGTGAGTCTCGCGGTACGAACGCCGTGAGGAGCACCAAGTTTTTGGCGCCGTTGCCGGGGATTTATTTCTTCTGCAATATCGAACCAAAGGTTGATTTGTTAGTTTAGGCATTCATTGTGAATACCTTTGTTAATATCATTTATACTTGTTCATATCATTGTGTATTTATACTTGTCAATAATAACTATACTTGATTACACTTGTTCATACCATTGTCTATAACTCATACTTACATATACAAATACTTGTTGATATACTTCAATTCTGTAACATTACTTGTACTTATAAAATCGTTCTTCCAGCAATTATGGACAACAGAGCTTCGAATCCGTCCATGAATGATCTCAACACAAAAATGGATTTTCTTGTGGCTTCATACAGCCGTGATAGCCAACCAAGGACACCATTTTGCGAGAGATGTGGCCAGAATCACCCCGGTGAGGTATGCCACGTCAACTACTACGTACCTAGAGGTGAGAATGTAAGTTACTTGGGTAATCATCAAAGGTATAATTCTGAACCCCCGACTTACAACTATTACGATCAGGAGCATACACAATATCCACCGGCGCCCTTCATGGCACCCATGGATACCCTTCCATGTCCCCATTCCAACTCTGGTTTTTTATGGCAGGCAAACAGAATGTTCAGAAGGAATAATGACCCTCTTAAGAGAGATATCCGTCCGACTGGCAGCCAACGAGGAGGCATGCAGGACCCTGAGCAACTAGCTTGCCGCAATCAGGCAAGAAGAAAGGGAATGCCAAGAGGCGTTCCTCTTACAAGAGGAGGCAATTCAAGCCATCGCCCTAAGGAGTGTCAAGGAAGTGGACACACCCGTAGTACCTCCATCGCAAACACAACCGTCACCGCAGGTAAGTAGGGAACCGAAAGTGGTAAGCAACCCCGGTCCCGTATCTGAAACCTTAGCTCCTGAAGTAGCTGTAGAAAAAGTAGTTAGGCCTTATGCACCAAAACTGCCATTTCCTCAGAAACAGAAAAAGGCCAACTTAGAAAAGAAATTTGCTCGGTTTTCGGAAATCCTTACTAGATTAGAAATCAATATTCCATTAATGGAAGCACTAGAGGAAATGTCGAACTATGCAAAATTTCTTAAAGACATGTTGTCGAAAAAGAAAAATTTTGGGGAAAATGAGATAGTGGCTTTAACAGAACAATGCTCGGCCATAATCACCCATAAATTACCCCCCAAGCTTAAAGATCAAGGGAGCTTTACCATCCCGTGTAGGATAGGCAACATGCACATAGATAGGGCATTATGCGATTTAGGAGCAAGTATTAATCTTATGCCTTTATCAATTTTCAGGAAATTGGGACTCGGAGAGCCTAAACCAACAAACATGACACTGCAGCTAGCGGATAGGTCAATCGCACAGCCCAGAGGCATAGTTGAAGATGTATTGGTGAAGGTGGACAAACTGATCTTCCCGGTCGATTTTGTGGTCCTCGACATGGAAGAAGATGACTCCGTCCCCATTCTTCTTGGGAGACCGTTCCTTGCAACCGGTAGGACACTGATAGACGTCCATGGAGGTAAATTGGTCCTAAGGGTGCAGGACAAAGAGGTAACATTTAACGTTTACGAGTCTATGAAATTTCCTCAAGAACGCTCCAAAAGTTGTAACTTTGTAGATGCACTAATAGATGAATGTATTGAGGAAGTTGACCTTAACATGAGAAATACCTCTTTAGAACTCGGTCTAGGTGGTGAGGAATATGAAAACTCGAATGAACCATTTGAAGACCTCCCACCTGAAAAATGTTATTGGGTCAAGGGTAGAAAAGAGGATCTTGATCGTGAGATCAAACCTAAACCCAAAACCTCGTTAGAGGAACCTCCAGAATTGGAGCTTAAGCCCTTGCCCAACAATCTGAAATATGTTTTTCTTCAACCTCCCACAGGTTTACCCGTTATTATTTCTTCTTTGTTGATAGTTGAACAGGAAGAAAAATTGGTGGAGGTGCTGATGCAACATAAAGGGGCCTTTGGATGGTCAATCCACGACATCAAAGGCATCGGCCCCAAAATCTGCACGTATAGGATTTTCCTTGAGGAAGAGATCAAGCCATCCGCCCAACCTCAACGACGGCTCAACCCTAACATGAAAGAGGTGGTAAAAGCCGAGGTTATAAAACTCCTCGACGCAGGTATCATCTTTCCAATTTCTGATAGCCAATGGGTAAGCCCGGTTCAATGCGTGCCCAAAAAAGGGGGAACAATGGTAATGGAAAATGAAAAAGGGGAATTAATCCCAACTAGAAAGGTTACGGGTTGGCGTGTATGCATAGATTATAGGAAATTAAACGAGGCCACCCATAAAGACCACTTCCCTTTACCATTTATTGATCAAATGTTGGAACGGTTGGCAGGGCACGAATTTTTCTGTACTTTAGATGGGCTGTCCGGCTATATGCAAATTCCTATGGACCCTTTGGACCAAGAGAAAACCACATTCACTTGTCCCTATGGGACTTTCGCATATAGGCGGATGCCTTTCGGATTATGTAATGCCCCTGCCACATTCCAACGTTGTATGATGGCTATGTTTTCTGATATGGTCGAGGAGTTCCTAGAAATTTTCATGGATGATTTTAATGTTGTGGGACCTACTTTCGACCAATGTCTTGAAAATTTGGATCGAGTCTTAGAACGTTGTGAAGACAAAAACTTGGCACTCAATTGGGAAAAGTGCCAGTTTATGGTCCAAAATTGTATAGTATTAGGACACAAGGTGTCGGGAAAGGGGATCGAGGTCGATCCGGCAAAAATTGAGGTAATTAAAAAACTGCCACCCCCTACCAATGTAAAATTGGTTAGGAGCTTTTTAGGACATGCGGGGTTTTATAGACGGTTCATAAAAGACTTTTCAAAAATCACTAAACCCCTCACTCAATTATTACTGAAAGATGCTGATTTTAATTTCAATGAAGAATGTATGTTTGCATTTAAATTACTGAAAAAGAAATTAATCGAAGCACCTATTATTGTAAGCCCGGATTGGTCCCTTTCCTTTGAGTTAATGTGCGATGC
Organism: Euphorbia lathyris; assembly: GCF_963576675.1. Lineage (NCBI taxonomy): Eukaryota > Viridiplantae > Streptophyta > Magnoliopsida > Malpighiales > Euphorbiaceae > Euphorbia > Euphorbia lathyris. The sequence goes on from NC_088918.1 coordinate 6,198,587, forward strand.
CAGTGATCTGGCTGTAGGAGTCTGTCTTGGACAGAGGGTAGATAAAATTTTTCGCCCAATCTTCTATGCTAGCAAAACCTTAAATGATGCACAACAGAATTATTCAATAACTGAAAAGGAATTGCTAGCCGTAGTTTTTGCCTTTGACAAATTTAGATCTTATTTGGTGCTATCTAAGGTAATTGTTTTTACTGACCATGCAGCCTTGAGATATCTGATGAGCAAGCAGGATGCAAAACCTAGGCTGATCCGTTGGATCTTACTATAAGAATTTGACATCGAGATCAGAGACAAGAAAGGGGTGGAAAACGTGATAGCGGACCACCTATCCAGGTTAGAGTCAGATCAGCAATCCTTAGAGCATGAGGCAATCAAGGAGGTATTCCCGGATGAAACGTTATATTCGGTAAAAACTCTCCCCTGGTTTGCAGACATCGCGAACTACAAAGTCGGTAACATTCTTCCTCTTGATTTAGATGCAAACAAAAGACGTAAGTTTTTGTTTGAAAGCAAACAATATTTTTGGGAAGAACCTTATTTATTTCGATTCTGCACCGATGGCATGATGAGGAGATGTATACCTGAGGAGGAGGTAGAGTCAGTGATTAACATGTGCCACTCTAGGGAACCAGGCGGCCACTTTGGGCCAGATAGGACAGTGGCAAAAATCCTCCAAAGTGGGCTTTGGTGGCCACAAATGCATAGTGATGTCAATAGTTATATTAAATACTGTGATGCATATCAGAGAGTAGGGAATATCTCTAGGAGGAATGAGATGTTTCAACAAGGCATACTCGTCTGTGAGCTATTTGATGTTTGGGGCATAGACTTTATGGGACCTTTCCCTATGTCACACACCAACCAATACATTCTTGTCACGGTTGATTATGTCTCTAAATGGGTAGAGGCCGAAGCCCTACCCACAAACGATGCTCGAGTAGTGCTAAAATTCCTGGGAAAGAATATCTTTGCTAGATTTGGAACACCCCGGACTATCATTAGTGATGGGGGATCCTATTTTTGCAATAAACAGTTTGACACGTTGCTCCAAAAGTATGGCGTAGGCCATAGGGTCGCAACACCTTACCATCCTCAGACGAGTGGTCAGGTGGAAGTGTCAAACAGAGAGCTAAAACGTATTCTTGAGAAAACGGTGGGGAACGCTAGAAAAGATTGGAGTCTCAAACTAGACGATGCTCTTTGGGCATACCGGACAGCATTCAAGACTCCCATAGGAATGTCCCCCTACCATTTAGTTTTCGGGAAATCTTGTCATTTGCCTGTTGAATTAGAGCACAAAGCTTATTGGGCGCTGAAATTTCTAAACTTTGACCCTAAACTTTCAGGTGACCTACGGTTAACACAACTACATGAACTGGATGAGCTCTGATATAACTCTTACGAGAATGCCAAGTTGTACAAAGAACGAACCAAGAGGGTGCACGATAAAAAAAGTACAGCGGAAAACCTTCCAAAAAGGCGACCAAGTACTGCTTTATAACTCCCGATTGAGATTCTTCCCTGGCAAGCTCAAGAGTAGATGGTATGGACCATTCTCAGTTCTTGACGCACATCCCTCCGGTATGGTTGAGATTATGTTGAATGATGGAACCACCCAGAAAGTAAATGGACATCGACTCAAACTTTATCTCGGTAAAGACACTTCGGGTGTCCAAATCCTCCATCTTCAGGATGATCAGTAAGTTGTCTTCTCCACCCTAACTCTTTACACTTGCTCTTTATGATTTGTGATGCAATGTTGGAACTTATTGCATATTTTTAGTGTGAGGAGGAGGGGTAGACAAACTTACAAAAATTGTATAATTTTTAAAATTTTTGTTGCGTTGTGTCTAGTTTAGTTTTGCGTTTTTCGGGTTTTATTTATGTTTTGCATGTTTAGGACCTAAAACCGTGAACTTCCTTCGAATCTAAACTTCGTTATTTGTCTTTGAGGGCTGAGAACCGAATCTAAGATTGCATGACAACTAGTTTAGGTGTAGGACATAATCCTTGTATCTGTAAAAGCATGAGCTAAAGTTTGCATTTAGACCCTACTTTTGAAGAAATGTCAAAATCATTAGTTAGGTAGATAACTTAAGAATTGAAGGCATGTGATGTTAAACTTGAGTTTGGGGAGAACTAGTAAACACAAAATTGAAACCCAAAGAATTGTGAGTTGAATTTGAGCCTAAGAGCGAACATCAAAAAGCTCTTTTTCTTGACATTTTTGTGTGAATGCTTTGACTTGTGGAAGATTACAGATTTTGCACCTAATACTGTGTTGAACCTACATGCAATGATTTGAGATGATAAACGATGAAATCAGCCTCATTAGAATTAACCCTTTTCTTTACCTTATTTTCTCGTTTTCATCCACTCTAGGAAGCCCCTTTGAGCCTATATTTTCGTAGTTTATAGATTTTTCTTTCGTTCTAACCTATTTTTGCAAACCATCACTTGGTTTGCTACTTAACCCAAAGTTTTTGCAAAGCTCAAATTGAGCCTTTGTTTTCTTCTAGCGCTTTTTCTTTGTTTATGGCATCATAGTAGCAAGCCAAAAAGCTAAGAAGTGAATGAGCATCACTATCCCAAAAAGAAAAAAAAGGGGAAAAGAGAAAAACAGAAAAAGAAAAGAGACGAACAAAAAGGAGAGAACTTCACTCCCCAGTTCTTGAAATCAAAATGTCTCAAGAAAACATCCCAAAAAGAGAATAATGAATAAATAAAAAGCTCAGTCACTTCATATTTGCTAAAGCCATTTGAACTTCGTTTTTCTAGCGCTACAACTATTAACCCTTGTTGTACCTTTAACCCTCTAACTACATTACAACCCCAATTCGATGCTGTTTTTGATATCATCGGAGTCATATAGCATAGTAGAGAAACTCGGATGAACGTGCAAAATCAACGTAATCCTAAGCAAGAACATAAGCCGAGAGTAAACACTTTAGCCACCAAAATTATGTGAAACGAGTGAACTACCTATGGTGAGGTGTTTTACTTGGCGATCCCCTCAAGCTCGTTTAATTGAACATCTGTCCTTTTGCTTAAAACATATGACCTATGATAATTGAAATGCGGCTTTTGGATATTGTGTCTCTACTTTGTATTTCCGAATGCATGTGATTACAGATGCTCGAAATTATGTCAAACACCTAGTCAAACAGGGAGGTTTCCTAGCTTGTTTATGATTGCGGGTTTAGTTTTTTAGTTTACTTGGGGACAAGTAAAGTTTTAAGTGCGAGGAGGTTTGATAGGGGTCAAAAACCCCTATCTTTGGGTACGGTTTTAGGACATGTTTTAGTGTTATTTAGTTAATAAGCGAGCAATTCTCGCATTTAAATGCTTTTGTGTGAGTTAGTTAGAAATTGGAAATGTTTTATTTACTTTTCGCTGTTTAGGCTCATTTTGTGATCAATTTAGGCAAATACGGCCAAATTGGCATGCATATAATAATTCCGTTATCTTTTGAAGCTAATTGATCCGTCAAAAGTCGCACCAAACGAAGCGTTTACTCACGTTCTAAAAACGAAGCTAATTTATAACTCATGTTCGAAAAAACATAACACGTGTTCTAAAAAACATAACGTATGTTCTAAAAAATATATCGTACGTTCTAACTTCATAGTTCGTGTTTTAAAAGTTAAAATATATGTTATAAGGTATGTTTTAAAAAATATATAGTTTGTGTTTAAAAAATTAAGTATAATGTTCTAAAAAATCAGTAGATATCTGGATAGTTTTTTCATTTGTTCTATAATATAATTTATAACTCATGTTCGAAAAAACATAACACATGTTCTAAAAAACATAACACATGTTCTAAAAAACATAACGTATGTTCTAAAAAATATGTCGTACGTTCTAAACTTCATAGTTCGTGTTTTAAAAGTTAAAATATATGTCCTAACGTATGTTTTAAAAAATATATTTTCCTATGTAACATAAATTATAAAAATATAAAGGAATTAAATAAATAAGAAATTAGAGCATGTTCTTGGATTTTTTTTATTAATAATTCATTATTATGCACATTTCTCTTTTTTTCTATTAATAATTCATTATTATGCACATTTCCTTTTTTCTATTAATAATTCATTATTATACATATTTAATCGATATATATTAATAAGTTCATGCGTCAAATATTAAACAAAAAAAACAATAGAAGCTAAAAGGGAGATGGTATATTAATCAGCGCGCGAAATAATATACAAAAAGAGCAATTGGCTCAGTGGTAAACAACATGGAGTGCAAATGTACAGGTCCTAGATTCGAACCCCCTAATAAGCAGCATCATTTTTTCTTAATTTTCCTACTCAAAACTACGTAGTTTTGGGTGGTTCTCACCTAAGGTGAGTTCTCACTTAGGGGAGGGTTCTCACTTGATCCCTCCCATATATATATATATGTATATATGTATATATATATATGTATATATATATATATATTTCTATATATGTATATATGTATATTTTATAAATATATAAAAAAAATAAACAGCAGTTCGGGTCGCGCCACGCGGCGCGACCCGACTACTGTTGCGCGGTTGCTGCCGCGCGGCAGCAACCGCGTGCGGCGTCTGGCTGCCGCTGTCGCAAGGCAGCGGCATGTCTGACAGCCCGACCTCGGGTCCGGCCCGATTCCCACCTAGTTTTAAATTGTTTAAAACTATTTTTTTTAAAATATATATGTATGTTTCAGAAATTAATAGTTTTCTGTTTTGATTATCGAATGAAAATTTATTTAAAAGTTTGTTTTACCTATTTGTAAATCAAAGTTTTAAATGAATTAAAATCAAAATAATTGGGACGTGCATAATTAAAGTTTTGTGTAATTAAGATAACATAAAAGACACGAAACTGTTAGAAGTAAAATTGGATGAAAGTTAAATGATACGTTAATGTGATTAACCCAAATATTACATAAAATAGTTATGTAATCAACCAATTAAATTTATTTAATTGAGTCTATGCATGTTTGGAGTTATGGACGTATTTGGACCCTCTTTAGTCTTTTGGTATTTTTGAAATAGGGCCTGCGAGTCCTGCCTTTCTACTATCTATTGTAATTTCTCCTCTCATCTAATTCCCTTCAATTTAATTGAAGTTTTCTTTAGTAGTATAGAAATTAATTTGTAATTTCAAGGCGCCATGGAGAAGACAGATGACCTAAAGAGAAATATGTAATAGTTAGTATTTCCCTAGGTTTGGCCTTTTATTCCGTCTCTGGCTCGACGGAATAATTTAGATGATATGTCCATAACGCCAATGTATGTGTCTGATGTATGCTAAAGCAAATCAAGACTAAGTTAGATTATGAGACCTAAAATAAAATCCCTCATTAAAAGTTAAGTAAATAAGCAAGTTATTAAAATCGGTTGTCCCTCCCTAATATTATAATTCAGCCGGCAGTACTGAGGGCCTTTGGGTTGTTGGGTAAACTCAAGCTCGGGGTCTTACGGTAACACCTGAATTATCGAAAATCACTTTTCATGAATATGGGGTAATACTTAAATTATACTATGATAATTGGATGGGTAAACTCATGTTTTCATAAACTAATGGGCAATACGGTTGGGATTAATATGAATAGCATATTAGTAACTAATGTGGTTAGTAACCCAATAACCTAGGAATCACATTTAAGATGTGATTGATTACATGAATCTACCTAACGAATGAGACTAACTTGTTGGGTAAACTCAAGGCGAAATCTCAGGAATTAGGATCCTAGCTCATTAAAGGATTTGTGAAATTCTTCGAATTAATATGGAGGGCTATTAATTTGGCAAAATAGTGGGAGCAATCTAAAATAAACAAAATGCCTATAATTTTAGATTGATATACTTTAAAGCAAATGAATAACATACGTTTACTCTTTCTCACTCTCAGGTTTATATAATCACTCTTAAAATCATGACTAAAACCAATCTGCAAAACATTCTTACCGATAACAAATTAAATGGTTCAAACTTCACCGACTGGTTTCGCAACCTCAAAATTGTTTTGAAGTTCGATAAGATAGGGTATGTACTTGATACGACGATACCCCCTATCCCTGCTGATGATGCTCCCATTGAGGAAATTGATGCTTACTAGAAGCACAAGGCTGATGATGATCATGCCGGATGCATCATACTTGCATCGATGACACCGAAATTACAAAGGCAACATGAGGAAATGGATGCCTATTCCATCATCATGCACCTTAAAGAGCTGTTTGGGAAACAGACTAGGTGCGAACGCTACGAGATATCCAAGTTGCTATATCGTTGCAGGATGCAAGAGGGCACATCTGTCATGACACATTGTGTCAAGATGATTGGCTATATTACCAAACTTTCAAGTATTGGATTCTCGATGGATAACGAACTAAGCATAGACTTAATTCTTCAATCCCTCCCAGAGAGTTATTCACAGTTCATCATGAACTACCAAATGAATGACTTGCAAACCTCTCTTGAAGAGCTTGCAAATATGCTCAAGTCAGTTGAGCCCAATATGAAGAAAGACAAGGCAATACCAGCTCTTGTCATAGAGGGATCAAAGAAGAGGAAAGGGAATTTTTCCAATCCTAAATATCCCAAGAAAGGTAAGAGGGCCATGCCCACTGGAGCTAAGGGAAAGGAAGTAAAGAAGCCCAAAGGAGAGTGCCACTTCTGTGGTAAAGACGGGCATTGGAGAAGGAACTGCAAGGACTATCTAGCCACCCTCAAGAAGGGAAAAGGCGGTGCTTCAACATCTGGTATGTTTTATATTGAAATAAATACAATTTCACAGTCTGAATCTTGGGTACTTGATACCGGATGCGGATCTCATATTTGTACAAATATGCAGGAACTAAATCAGACTAAGGAATTGAAGAAAGGAAGCATAAACTTGCGAGTAGGAAATGGAGCAAGAGTTGCCGCCCTCGCAATTGGAGATTATGCTTTAAATTTGCCCTCTGGGCTTGTAATAGAATTAAGGAACTGTTTATACGTTCCGCAAATGTCTCGTAACATTATTTCTATTAGCCGTCTTGTTGACGACGGTTTTCATATTTCAATAAAAGACAAACGTTGCGATTTTTATAGAGATTCGATTTTCTATTTTTCAGGAATATCACAAAATGGGATTTATGTGTTAGATGACAAAATTTCTGTTTTCGCAATTGATACCAAAAGACACAAGCTAGATAATTCAACTTACTTGTGACATTGTCGTTTAGGCCATATAAACAAAAGACGTATGCTTAAGCTACATCAAGATGGGCTTATAAATTCAATTGATCCTGAATCATTGGAAACGTGCGAAGCATGTTTAAAAGGCAAAATGACAAAGACACCCTTTAGCAATAAAGGTGAACGTGTATTAGACACTCTAGGACTCATTCATTCAGATGTATGCGGTCCTATGTCAGTCCAAGCAAGAGGAGGATTCAGATACTTCATTAGCTTCATAGACGACCATACCCGATATGGTTATATCTACTTGATGAAGCACAAATCCGAAGCTTTTGAGAAATTCAAATGCTTCAAGAATGAAGTGGAAAATCAACTAGAAAAGAAAATAAAGACACTTCGATCCGATCGAGGTGGCGAATATCTTTCAGATGATTTTCTGAATTATCTAACTGAATGTGGGATTTTCTCACAATGGACACCTCCCTATATACCACAACACAATGGTGTATCCGAGAGGAGGAACCGTACCCTACTAGATATGGTACGATCCATGATGAGCATAGCATTATTTCCAAAGACATTTTGGGGCTATGCCTTGGAAACCGCCCTCTTCATCCTAAATCGAGTACCAACTAAATTCGCTAGTTCCACACCATATGAATTGTTCGTTGGTAGGAAACCCGTATTCTCATTCATGAGAGTATGGGGTTGTTCAGCATTTGTCAAACGCATTGCGTCTGACAAACTAGATTCTAAATCTGATAAATGTTTCTTCATTAGATACCCTAAGGAAACTATGGGATATTACTTCTATCATCCAGATGATCAGAAAGTGATAGTATCCAAGTACGCAACCTTCTTAGAGAAAGAGTTTCTCGAAGACACAGAAAAGGGAAGCATGATTGAACTTGATGAAGTTCATGAACAAGAAACACCAACTGAAACAACAGAAGCGATTGAGGAACCCGATGCAGTCCCATTAGATGAGACTCAAGTGTCACCCCCTCGTAGATCACAAAGAGTTCGTGAACTCCCTATTAGATATGGTTTTCTAGTGGGAGATGATGATGAGGTTCCCGTGTCACACCCGACCCAAATCGGCATAGGGTATGAAGAACAAAATAGGATAACGGATGTTCGTAAGTCTAGAAGCCAAACCGATTTTCTAATAGAATAAAAATTTATTCGGACTACCTAAATTTTTATTATTATTTTGGCTTGGACTCGATAATTCTGTCAAGCTTCCTACGTATCCCGAACATCTTTAATCTTTAAATCGGGAATCAAAGCCACGTAGTTCTACCGATTTTAGGTAGTTCTCTTAATTGGTAGTTCTCTTAACTTATTAACTCGTTTTAACTTATTGACACGTTGAATGACACGCTAATACTTTAATTGTATATTTCACTTTGTTATCATCTTTATATATATAAATCATTTTGTCAAAACGAATCAAATTAAATAACCGTTTTATCAAACTAGCTCATATACAAATAAACATTTTATCAAACCAATTCGTAATCAAAGAAACGTTTTATTAAACAAACTCGTAATCAAATAAATTGCTTTAACAAACCAACTCGTAATCAATCAAACGTAAAACATTATAATTCAAATCATCAAGCATTTCCAAAACGTAATATAAAATTTCTGTGTCCATCCTCGAATTCCACCCGTGTAGCTTATCATAACATCAATCATATCAATAATCGAGATATCTCAATCATATCTCGCCTTGCCTAACGTTAGGACTACCAGCCGTGCACTCTGGCCATACCGCCCTTAGGTATGGTCTTACAACTTACAACTCCTACCCCGGGCAATCCTAGATGGACAAAACCATTTTTATCTATCGTTCAAAATATCGCAACATAACTCCGCCTGTGAGGGTCACTTGGTGGCCTTTACAGCCGGTCCCTAGCCCGGACAAAGGAGGAGGGTTGTGGTAGGTTTGTGGCGGCCAGCGTAAAACTTAGCCACATCTTATGACATGAACTATAATATAAATACCGTTGGGGCGTTCCCTACTCAGCGACGCGCTGCACTTCCTAAACCCGGGTGTAGTGATAAATGTGCAAGGGTTGCTAGGTCGTCGTCCCGAAGCGGTGCGCCATCCCAGGACCCGGGGGTGGTGTCAAATATGCAAGGGTTGCGGGTAAATAAGCTAGTCCACGGTAATGGTAGGGGTAGGGGTAAGGGTAGTAGGTTACGCTTTGGGACATGGAACATAGGTTCTTTGACAGGAAGATTAGCTGAAATTGTAGATGTTATGAAGAGGAGGAGAATAAATATATTATGCCTACAAGAAACCAAGTGGGTTGGAGCCAAGGCTAGAGAGATAGCTCCTTGGGGTTATAAGCTTTGGTACTCAGGAAAGGATAAGGGTAGAAATGGAGTAGGTATTCTTATTGATAGGGAGTATATTGATGAGGTAGTAGCGGTGTCTAGGAAGAGCGATAGAATTATGAGTGTTAAGCTAGTGATAGGGGATGAGGTTGTGAATGTCATTAGTGCATATGCGCCACAAATAGGATTAGATGTGTCTATAAGACAAGCTTTTTGGGATGACTTAGAGGAAGTGGTGCAACAGGTTCCTAGGGATGAAAAAATGGTACTAGGGGGTGATCTCAATGGACACGTGGGTTCTAGGCGAGATGGGTTTGAGAGTGTTCATGGAGGGTATGGTTTTGGAGATAAGAATGAAGCAGGAAATGATATTTTGGAATTCGCATCAGCCTATGACTTGAGTATCATGACCACATGGTTTATGAAGAGAACATCCCACTTAGTGACTTATCGGAGTGGCGGTAATGCGAGCCAAATTGACTTCTTCTTAGTAAGGAGTGCTTGGAGAAAGAGTTATATTGATTGTAAGGTGATCCCTGGTGAGAGTACGACAACCCAACATAGAGTAGTGGTGCTAGATTTTCGAAGTAGGAAATGTATAAGAAAACAAACACCTCAAGTAGAGACTAAGATTAAGTGGTGGAAATTGCAAGGGGAGAATCAATAAAAATTTGTGGATGAGATGACCAAAAAAGATATTTGGACTTGCAATATGGATTCAGATATAGATTCGATATGGAATAAGATGGAGCATAGTATAAGGGAAGTAGCGAAAGAAGTTCTAGGGGAATCTAAAGGTAGCATGCCACCGGGTAAGGACACATCTTGGTGGACAGAAGAAGTACGACAAGCAGTAAAGAGTAAGAGAGAATCCTATAAACTATTGGGGAAATGTAGGAGTGACGAGAACTACGAAAAATACAAAGAGGCTAAAAGGGAAGTAAAGAAGGTCATACGAGATGCTAGAGCAAAGGTGAATCGGGATCTGTATACAAGATTAGATACGAAAGAAGGGGAAACAGACATATATAGAATTGCTCGGATGAGAGATAGGAAGACGCGAGATCTCGGAAAAGTTAAATGTGTGAAGGATGTGGACCAGAAAGTCCTAGTTGGAGATAAGGATATCAAGGAACGATGGAAGTCCTATTTTGATGATTTATTTAATGGAGATCGCCAACAAGATGTTGGAGATATAAGTATCCATCACGATATGATAAATCATGAATGCATGCGGAGAATTCAAAAGGGTGAAGTCAAAATGGCATTAAGTAAGATGAAGTTGAAGAAAGCAGTAGAACCTGATGGCATCCCTATTGAGATTTGGAGATGTTTGGGAGAAAGAGGAATCGAATGGCTGACGACGTTCTTCAACAAAATTTGGAGAAACAATAAGATGCCATCAGAATGGAGGAAAAGTACCTTAATCCCTTTGTATAAGAACAAAGGCGATGTCCAAGATTGTGCCAACTATCGGGGAATCAAATTAATGAGTCACACTATGAAACTTTGGGAGCGAGTGATTTAACAAAGGCTAAGGAGGACGGTGAAGATCTCGGAAAACCAGTTTGGCTTTATGCCGGGAAGATCAACTATGGAAGCCATCCATCTAATGAGACAATTAATGGAGCACTATCGAAATAAGAAGAAAGACTTGCATATGGTTTTCATTGACCTGGAGAAAGCATATGATAAGGTACCAAGGGAAGTACTTTGGTGGGCCTTGATAAGGAAAGGCATTTCGCGGAAATATATTGACATCATAAAGGACATGTATGAGGGAGTATGCACGAGTGTACGTACTAGTGTTGGGAAGACTGAAGAGTTTCCTATTACGATTGGAGTGCATCAAGGTTCCGCACTAAGCCCATTTCTTTTTGCCATCGTTATGGATGAACTAACAACTTCACTTCAAGATGGTATACCATGGTGCATGTTGTTTGCAGATGATATTGTGTTGGTTGATGAGACGAAAGAAGGAGTGGAGATGAAGTTAGAACTATGGAGGCAAACTCTAGAATCTAGAGGCTTTAAGTTGAGTCGAAGTAAGACAGAATATTTGGAGTGTAAGTTTAGCGATCGTAGGAGTAGGGAGGCATGGACAATCACCCTAGATGGGAGAGTTGTTCAGGCCTCAGATTGCTTCCGGTATTTAGGATCTATTATCCAAACGGATGGAGAAGTAGATGGAGATGTTGCTCATAGGATTAAAGCTGGTTGGTCGAAGTGGAAGAGTGCTACGGGTTTCCTTTGTGATCCCGTCATGCCTAATAGATTGAAGGGAAAATTCTACCGGACGGCAATTAGACCAGCATTGTTATATGGTACGGAGTGTTGGGCAGTGAAACACTGCCACATCCATAAGATGTCGGTGGCGGAGATGCGTATGTTGAGATGGATGTGTGGTCACACGAGAAAGGACCGGGTGCGTAATGAAATAATTAGGACAAAAGTAGGGGTCACATCTATTGAGAATAAAATGAGAGAAAACCGACTAAGGTGGTTTGGCCATGTGAGACGTAGAGCGCTTGATGCGCCGGTTAGGAGAACGGAAGAGTGGCAAAGGGATGTAGTGGTGAGGGGTAGGGGAAGACCTAAGCAAACTTGGAGGAGGGTGATCGAGAGTGATATGAGTTTATTGGGAATTGAGGAAAATATGGTAGTGGATAGGACGGAGTGGAGGGAGCGAATCTGTGTAGCTGACACGACTTGATTTTCACGGTTTTATATGATGGTTCATGTTAGCCGACCCCGAATCATTTCGGGACTAAGGCTTTGTTGTTGTTGTTGTTGTTCAAAATATCGCAACATAAAATCATATTTGGAATTCAATCCAAATCACATAAATAATAACAATAACAACCGTAACAGTTTTCTCAATCCAAATCCAAAAACAATTCGCATAAAATAGTCCAATTCATTTTATCAATCCAATTTTCAAAGTACCACAATAATAATAATTATTCTTTAAATAATTAAAGATAAATAAATATTTTGAACAATATAGTTTAAACAAGTTAATCAAACGTATTCAAAATAACTCAAACATTATATAAATAATTTTAAACTAAATTATAAACCAAATACTTTTATAAGACTCATTTTTATCTGTAATCGAAATAGTTACGCGTGACATCAAACCGGTATAGTTATTTTAACTGAATATACCGTTAGACTCGTTATATTGTCGTAGGTCTATTTGTACTAATTTTATATTCAAATTTTTGTACAAATTTGATATTCGACTCTATACCGACTCTACTTGAAAAATATCAGTATTAGTCCTTCTATTTTCAAGGTATTTAATTTTAACTATTAAAGTTACTTAAATAAAATTTAGAATCATCGAAATATTCTTATTGGATGTCGCTGAGATATTAATTCTAAACCCGACTTCATTATTTTGGACCTATTATACGTTTAAACTCGTTACACGACTAAAAGTCTTAATACGAAATTTTACTTCGAAAAATCTAAAGGACAACTAGTTTAAAATTTATATTTTATTAGTAACTGATAGACGCTAAATCATTAACCGTAAATCTATTAAAATTTGACAAAACCATCGAAATCAAACTAACTTAAAATCATACCGATAATATTTTTAAAAATAATTTAGGTATAAAATTTCGTTATCGAAATGTCGTCGTCGGTCACCGAAAACTCATCGATGTGATCCATTGATAGCTAATCCATAAACATCATCGTCAGCTAACCCAAAACTCGTCGTCGATTACCGAAAATTAATCACCGATAACCAAAAACGTTTTTCCCAAAACCTCCCTCGTTTTCTTTAAATATTTATGTATCCCTTTTTTTTTTTCTCTTTTATATATATAACCTTCCTCCTTATATATGACATGTTGAAGGGGCAAAATTAACACCTCACTATTAACAATGTGTATTTATATATATATATAGATATACTACCTAAATAATTGACACCTCACTATTAAGAATATCTAAATCATTGACACCTCACAACTAAAGTGCTAGATGTAAGACACATAATGAAAATTATAACCAAGTGTCTTTTTTTTTTTTTTTTCTAATACATCATTTTGATAAGCTAAAAAATATACCACTTTAATAATATAAGATAAAGTAATGAATAAATGGTCCAACTTAATTATTTATTTATTTTATCTTTTTATAATCCCATTTAATTATTTCTAATAAAAATGAAAATTATATAATTATATGCATCATATTTACGTTTTTTTTTTTATAATTAATTCAAACAAAACAAGGTAATAACCATGTAGATGTATATATATAGTTTAATTAGAAAATATACAGTTTAGTCCTTTTAATTTATAATTCTTTTAAAATTTACTCCTAACTTTTTAAGTTATACTTAGAGACATTAAATTAACTTCGATAATATACTTTTCATATCCAATTGGTTAATTAATAAGTCAAAATATAACACGATCTAATATTGAGTATAAAAATTAAATTTTAGACACGAATGTTACAATTCTACCCACCTTAAAGAATTTCGTCCTCGAAATTCATATCGATTTTTACTTAGGACAATTAATCGTTACAATTACTTGATTACGATTTTTTTTTTCTAACCCACTATCAAGCTATATAATGTTCAGACTTCTATCCCAAAATTCACACTCTTAAATCACAATCTACCACACTAGGTCTGAAGAAAATAACCTAGAGCTCTGATACCAAAATGTCACACCCGACCCAAATCGGCATCGGGTATGAAGAACAAAATAGGATAACGGACGTTCGTAAGTCTAGAAGCCAAACCGATTTTCTAATAGAATAAAAATTTATTCGGACTACCTAAATTTTTATTATTATTTTGGCTTGGACTCGATAATTCTATCAAGCTTCCTACGTATCCCGAACATCTTTAATCTTTAAATCGGGAATCAAAGCCACGTAGTTCTACCGATTTTAGGTAGTTCTCTTAATTGGTAGTTCTCTTAACTTATTAACTCGTTTTAACTTGTTGACACATTGAATGACACGCTAATACTTTAATTGTATATTTCACTTTGTTATCATCTTTATATATATAAATCATTTTGTCAAAACGAATCAAATTAAATAACCGTTTTATCAAACTAGCTCATAAACAAATAAACGTTTTATCAAACCAATTCGTAATCAAAGAAGCGTTTTATTAAACAAACTCGTAATCAAATAAATTGCTTTAACAAACCAACTCGTAATCAATCAAACGTAAAACATTATAATTCAAATCATCAAGCATTTCCAAAGCGTAATATAAAATTTGTGTGTCCATCCTCGAATTCCACCCGTGTAGCTTATCATAACATCAATCATATCAATAATCGAGATATCTCAATCATATCTCGTCTTGCCTAACGTTAGGACTACCAGCCGTGCATTCTGACCATACCGCCCTTAGGTATGGTCTTACAACTTACAACTCCTACCCCGGGCAATCCTAGATGGACAAAACCATTTTTATCTATCGTTCAAAATATCGCAACATAAAATCATATTTGGACTTCAATCTAAATCACATAAATAATAACAATAACAACCGTAACAGCTTTCTCAATCCAAATCCAAAAACAATTCGCATAAAATAGTCCAATTCATTTTATCAATCCAATTTTCAAAGTACCACAATAATAATAATTATTCTTTAAATAATTAAAGATAAATAAATATTTTGAACAATATAGTTTAAACAAGTTAATCAAACGTATTCAAAATAACTCAAACATTATATAAATAATTTTAAACTAAATTATAAACCAAATACTTTTATAAGACTCATTTTTATCTGTAATCGAAATAGTTACGCGTGACATCAAACCGGTATAGTTATTTTAACTGAATATACCGTTAGACTCGTTATATTGTCGTAGGACTATTTGTACTAATTTTATATTCAAATTTTTGTACAAATTTGATATTCGACTCTATACCGACTCTACTTGGAAAATATCAGTATTAGCCCTTCTATTTTTAAGGTATTTAATTTTAACTATTAAAGTTACTTAAATAAAATTTAGAATCATCGAAATATTCTTATTGGATTATTTTCGGTCGCTGAGATATTAATTCTAAACCCGACTTCATTATTTTGGACCTATTATACGTTTAAACTCGTTACATGACTAAAAGTCTTAATACGAAATTTTACTTCGATAAATCTAAAGGACAACTAGTTTAAAATTTATATTTTATTAGTAACTGATAGACGCTAAATCATTAACCGTAAATCTATTAAAATTTGACAAAACCATCGAAATCAAACTAACTTAAAATCATACCGATAATATTTTTAAAAATAATTTAGGTATAAAATTTCGTTACCGAAATGTCGTCGTCGGTCACCGAAAACTCATCGATGTGATCCGTTGATAGCTAATCCATAAACATCATCATCAGCTAACCCAAAACTCGTCGTCGATTACCGAAAATTAATCACCGACAACCAAAAACGTTTTTCCCAAAACCTCCCTCGTTTTCTTTAAATATTTATGTATCCTTTTTTTTTTCTCTTTTATATATATAACCTTCCTCCTTATATATGACATGTTGAAGGGGCAAAATTAATTCATTCCCTCCTTTCAAATATGGTTAACAATGTGTATTTATATATATAGATATACTACCTAAATAATTGACACCTCACTATTAAGAATATCTAAATCATTGACACCTCACAACTAAAGTGCTAGATGTAAGACACATAATGAAAATTATAACCAAGTGTCTTCTTTTTCTTTTTCTAATACATCATTTTGATAAGCTAAAAAATATACCACTTTAATAATATAAGATAAAGTAATGAATAAATGGTCCAACTTAATTATTTATTTATTTTATCTTTTTATAATCCTATTTAATTATTTCTAATAAAAATGAAAATTATATAATTATATGCATCATATTTACGTTTTTTTTTTAATTAATTCAAACAAAACAAGGTAATAACCATGTAGAGGTATATATATAGTTTAATTAGAAAATATGCAGTTTAGTCCTTTTAATTTATAATTCTTTTAAAATTTACTCTTAACCTTTTAAGTCAATTGGTTAATTAATAAGTCAAAATATAACACGATCTAATATTGAGTATAAAAATTAAATTTTAGACACGAATGTTACATCCCGTGTTAGACGACGAACCCGAAAACTACGAAGAGGCTCTTACTAGTCCAGATTCTAAAGCGTGGCTCGAGGCCATGGATTCTGAAATGGATTCCATCTACACCAACCAAGTGTGGACTTTGGTTGATCCACCCGAAGGGATAAAACCCATTGGGTGCAGATGGATCTTCAAAAAGAAGACAGACATGGATGGAAAGGTTAGCACCTACAAAGCTAGGTTAGTAGCGAAAATATCTCGTCAGAAGCAAGGAATTGATTATGACGAAACTTTCTCTCCTGTGGCTATGTCCAAATCAATCAGAATAATACTTGCTATTATCGCACACTACGATTACGAGATTTGGTAAATGGATGTGAAAATAGCCTTCCTAAACGGAAACCTGCTTGAGGATGTATATATGATGCAACCTGAAGGTTTCATATCAAAGGATGCAAACAAGGTTTGCAAACTTCAGAGATCCATTTATGGACTCAAGCAAGCATCTAGAAGCTAGAACAAGCGTTTTGACGAAACCATAAAACGATTTATAAGAAAGCAAGTGGGAGCTCTGTAGCATTTCTAATATTATATGTGGACGATATATTACTAATGGAAAATGACATAGCTCTGCTACAGTCGGTAAAAGTATGGTTATCTGGTAACTTCTCAATGAAAGACCTTGGTGAAGCAGCTTATATACTTGGTATAAAGATCTACAGGGATAGATCAAGAAGACTGCTCGGTCTTTCACAGGCTACGTACATCGAAAAGGTGCTAAAGCGGTTTAGCATGCTTGAATCGAAACGAGGTAACTTACCCATGCTACATGGAGTAAAGTTAAACAATAATCAATGTCCTAAAACCGATGATGATAAGAAGCGCATGGATGTAGTCCCGTACGCCAGTGCAATCGGTTCGATTATGTATGCTATGCTATGCACTAGACCTGACGTAGCGTTCGCGTTATCTATAACGAGTCGTTACCAAGGAAATCCGGGAGACGAGCACTGGATTGCCGTCAAAAAACATTCTTAAGTACTTGAGAAGAACTAAAGACATGTTTCTAGTGTACGGAGAAGTAGATCTGAAAATAGAAGGATTTTCAGACGCAAGTCATCTCACAGATGAGAACGATTTTAAATCCCAATCAGGATACCTGTTTATCTTGAATGGGGGCGCGGTCAGCTGGAAGAGTTCCAAGCAAGGAAGCGTAGCTTTCTCTACGACCGAGTCAGAGTATATCGCTGCTGCGGAAGCAGCAAAGGAAGCAGTTTGGATTAGAAAGTTCATTACTGAACTTGGTGTGGTGCCTGACATTGTAAATCCCATTACACTGTATTGTGATAACAATGGAGCCATTGCACAAGCAAAGGAACCACGGTCTCATAATGCGTCCAAACATTACCTTAAGCGACACCACATTATAAGAGAAATTGTGGCAAGAGGAGATGTGAGAATAGAAAGAGTACCTACAGAGGACAACGTTGTAGATCTGTTGACAAAGCCCTTAACCCAGAAAGTACATGATCGTCATCTAACTTCTACTGGGATAAGTTATAGAAACAATTGGCTTTAGTCCAAGTGGGAGTATGTTGGGGTTTAGTGTCCAATAGACAATTGTTCTAGGATACAAACTTAATGTAAATGAAGTGTTCTTTATATCATTTGTTTTAATGAGATATATGTTTTATAACTATATAAAGGCAATCCCTTTTAAGCACTAAATAAAGTCTAATAAAAGGAAATCCGTAAGTTTGTTTTAAAGTGATTATAAAGTGTTGATATAAGCATGAAGTGAGACAAAACTTAATAATAAACTAATAAACTTAAAACCACCCCAAGTCAAGTAATATGTTTATGATTGACATATCACTGCTGAGACTTGCATGTAACAATGTCTTCTGTCGGACAGGAAGCTGATCTCACAAGCTTCATATATATAGATATCTGGACAGTTATATGGATCCGATGAAAAGTAGTTCATTAGGATTGGGGACCCGACTTGAGATAACAGGATGGGTAGATTCATCCTTGTCACCTGTTCATCTCATTGGTATTAATATGTATAAATAATCCTCAGACTTAAAGGAATGTTAATTGGTATTCTGGATTACGGAATGTGACGCTTTGATCCTGTTGTAACACGATCCTTAATAGAGATGACTCTGGGGTGTGAACAACAGAGGTTCGGTATCACAGGAAGTAATTGCGGGATCGTTATATATTGGATTGAGCATTTATCACTCCCGATAAATGGGAGATATGTCCATGGATCTCTTGTGGAAGTCTTGACTCTAAATCCTTGCAAGGTGATAGCTTAAGATTAAAATACAGATTTCTCTTAACCTATCTAATTGGAGTTGACTCGGCCAAAAACAAGTAAAACGAACGTCTCGCTATATGTGACTTGACATTACCCATAGTCATAAGATTCAGTTCAAGGACGTAGTTGGTAAAGGATCGAATTATACCGTAACTAATACTGAAAGGTCAACGACAGAATCAACATGTCTTCTTATAGCTCTAGGGGAATGATTACGGATTTGCTAATCACATACTCTGTACATCATTCCGTTATGCAAAGATTAAAATATAATTCTTTGAAAATTAATTTTAATAAGTTGCATACGGCTAGAAGCAATAAGAACCTAATGGGTCACACATAAGACTTGGAACCCAAAAGAGAGACAGATGTTAATTAATTGACGGAAGCCCAACTGAGCCCAATAAGGCCCAGTAATAGAGGGGGGGGCTGATTTATGTATGTAAATACATAAATAATTAGTTTGATTTTATTAATCCTAATTAGATTATGATTATGAATTAAATTAATTAAAGGATCAATAAGTTAGGAGTTTTAATTAGATTATATTACTCCTATTATTATCCAATAAGGTTATTGATTATTATCTTTTATATTTAGATATATTAATAGATAATATTTAAGAATTCTATTCCGAATTAAACGAATTAGGGTTGAGATAAATGAGTTTGGGTCATAAATGGGTTGACACGTCTAACCCGTAAAATAAACGGGTCGGGTCGCGGGTTGACTCGCGAATTCGTTGTAACCCGTATAACTTGGACGAGTCTATGGGTCGTGTCAACCCAACCCGCGAACCCATATAACCCGACTCATATAACCCATCTAACCCATATATCATGTAAATATAAAAAAGTTTTATGGATATTAAAGTAATTTTAATTTTTAACCCTAATATATATATATATATATATTTAGTAGATTACAGAATATGTTAGGTTTCCAACTTTCTTTCCCTAACAATTTGTGATGCCTGCCTCTCTTCATTGACATCTGGTGAACGCTTCAGTCTCCAACCACAAGTGAGTCTTTTGTTGATTTAATTTTTCACTTAAATTGTCTTTTGCCTCTTGTTCCTATCCATGAGATTCAGCTTCAGTCAGTTACACTCATTTATTCCAAACTGCGAGCCTAAGAAATTCTAGGAAATTAGGTATTGATTTTGAGAGACCATGAGATTCGACGGCTTTTGTATTCTGCTAGACTATTAGTACTTTACTAAACTTTTATTTCTTATTATAAAAGTTTTTAAACTTTTCTTTATATTAAAATTAGATTGATGATGGTGCAGTGTAGTAGGCTATAGCTACACAATAAATTCATGGATTACCTAACAAAATACACGTTAATAATAAAAACTATCTATGCTAAAAAATTCCAGAAGGTTGAACCTAGCTTCTATTTGTTCTTGTTTCGATCTCAAAGACATGAATTTCATAACCAATTGAATTAATAGTAATCAAATTGGTACTAGATAGTTGTTTTGCTTTTATTATTATTATTATTATCATGGTTCTTATTCTTTATTTGGCTAGATTTAATCAAATTAGATACAGAATTTATTTGTTTCATTTTTTTAGTTTCTCATTGTTTTTACACTTTGTTCATGATACTGGATTAATTAATTGAGAATGATAGAAAATTATATTTTTGAGATGACTAGTACTACCCAAGTTTTGTTAGTTTGTATTGGATTTTATTTTTTCATATGCAATTATGCATGTTTTTATTTTCTTTTTTATTTTGTTTAGTTGAATATTTTTTTAGTATGAAGTTGAAAAATAAATGGGTTAGCCAAGTTGACACGTTCAACCCGCTTTTTAAACGAATCGTGCCGAGTCGACCCATTTATTAAATGGGTTGGGTCAGGGTTGGGATAAATGGGTCACCTGAGTAAGTCGACACGACACGTTTACAACCCGCGAACCCATATTGACACCCCTAATGGCCGGGTGCTGAATTAACACTCCAAAATTGGCCCAAGTCCTATTAGGCATTTTCTAAATCCAAAATTCCATTTTTTTTGGCATGTTAGGTACTCTTTAAATCCAAAATTTTAATTTTTTTTGGCTTGTTAGATTTTCCTTGAATTCAAATTTCTACATTTTTTGACCTGTTAAGCCATCATTTTTTTACCTATTAGGATGTCCCGAAATCCGATTTTTTCTATTAGACACAACTTTTTTTAAACCAATATAATCAGAGTGTCATTTCGGGTTAGGGTTGATATGCTAACCCGAAAACGGCACAAAATAACACGAGTATTTAAAATTATTGTTATATTTCTCGTGTTTTTATATATCAGTTTATTAATAAAAATATTAAAATTATTATTATTACTTGCAAATATGATTCAAACCTTCGAAATTGTTGTAAACACATTACATTACCATCTAACATGATATTAACGACCTTTTTAATGGTTAGTGTTAACATATTAATCTAAAATTGACATAAATTATTTAAAATAAGTATCATATCCTCTTGTATTTTTAAAAGTTATCGTTAATATATATGCATAACAATATTACATGTAACCCGAAAACACGACACGAAATCGACACTAACCCGAACAGATTAACAAGATTACGACATGAAAGTTTTTGGATTGCGTTTGGGTTTACTCTTTTTAATACGAACTCGAAATGACACGAATCTATTTGTAAATCAATAGAAATCAACATGTTCAATTTATTCTATCTCTATTCAATATCTAACATGCTACCAGATGCCTTTGCTCACAACTTTTGCTTATAATTTCAATCTCCATGGGTCAGTTACACCATGATCACTGATCCCCTTTCTTCTTCTATTCCATCCCACTCGGTCAGTGGCGAATATAGGATTTCTTGGACGGGGACCAATTTTACACGTGCGAGTATAAAAAAAATTTGGCCAAATTAATTAAGATCACAATTAGGCCAAATTAACATTAATTAATTGGAGAAGAAAAAAAATTATTGGACAAAAAAATGCAACATTTTTGTCCCTAAAAACAACAATAAATGAGTAATTGTAATTAAGTTGCATTGCAAAATCTGGCAAAGAAAGCAACTTTGTGAGTGAGCAACAGTAAAATTTGTTAATCGGGTTTTGTGGAGTTTGGCAGGCGTGGTGCCGACCTAGTCGGGATGTCTCCTCCCTCTCTCCACATCGGCCCCATTCTTATTCAAAAAAAAAATAGTAAAATTTGTTAATCATATTGATCCTGCATTAAATTAATATAATTTATATTAGATAATTGATTTTGATTTTGATTAAATGAAAAAATGAAAAAATTGATTTTTTTATACAGTACTCTATTATTCCAATTTAATTATAAATGAAAAGATGCCAAACAATTCTCTAAATTGCCAACCAAGATTTAAGTATCATATTCATGTATATGAAAATGTCATTCAAAATGCCAACCAAGATTTTCTATAAATGATTATCCCATCCATTATCTGAATTTCACTAAAAAAAAACATACTTTCATTTTCTGAAAATGAGAAAGAAGGCGAAACTTTCCTTCATAGAAAATGATTCAGCCAGAAAAACAACATTCAGAAAGAGGAAGAAGGGTTTATTGAAGAAGATCACTGAATTAACTACCCTATGTGACATTCCGGCCTGTGTAATCATTTACAGTCCTTATGATTCTCAGCCGGAGGTTTGGCCATTGGCGGATGGTGTTCAACAAGTTATTTCTCAGTTCAATATGATGTCGGGAATGGTGCAAACCAGGAAAATGGTTAACCAAGAGAGTTTTCTCCGGCAAAGAATCAGCAAGGCCATTGAGCAGCTGATGAAGCAGATATGGGAGAACCAGGAAACGGAGATAATTCTTGTGTGTTTGTTTCTGTTTCGTTTATGGTAATTGCGTTAATTCGTTTTTCGTTTGAACTAATCAATAAATTTCTACCATTCATTTTAATTTTCTTAACACATTGAGCCATTAATAAATTGTTTTTAGAAGATTAAGCCCCTATCCTATTCGACACTTTAACACATTATTCCCATATCCTAGTTGACACGTGATTTATGTAAACAATTTCAAATTCCATTTAAATTCAATCCCCTAGTAGGACCAATTTAATTCAAAATGAAATTTGGTTAGACTTTTAAATGTTTAATTCGAGATCAATTACCCCAAAATGACCCGAGTAGTAACACGTGTAAAATTAGGGTTTAAGGCTTTTAGGGTTCTCAAATCCTATTTTGATTAGAAGTATGTGTAGATATCAAGCCTCGCCCGGAAGATCCGAGAGGATGATATCGTTGACAACAATAATGTGATTGAAGTCGAATGCATCAATTTGGGAATCAAGCTACTCGGCGGGACTAGAGATTGAAGATAGGAGATACGCCACCCGTAAATGGGAAAAAATGTAACAGGATTCCTTGAGGGAGACCGGTTGGATTCGGAAAATTGGTTATGACATATGAAGGATAGCTAGCTCCTTTACAGAGAAAGGTTGCTAGGCACTATAATCGTCCGGTTTGAAGCACGGGTCTCTTACTGAACACTACTAGGCGTTAACAGTCTAATTGTATACTCTTTTAAGTTTTAAATACATTTGAAAACCTTTTATTTCTCATTTTGAAAACCATTTTAAGAATTTTCATTAATAGCTATTTAAGTTTAAAGAATCACCCATTTTAATTAATGATCAATATGTGCGAAAAGTAGCGCGGAAATTTAAAGTACGGTAAAGTAAATTACAATAGTTATGAGATATATATATGCATTCGCATAGTATGTAAAAGTAATTCTAATATAATATAGTATCAATATATCATATACTAAGATCGACACTTGTAGGGCCGTCTTAAACATTTTTGGGGCCTGTGCTAAATGAAAAAAAAAAAAGGCCTTATTTATTAAAAAAAATTAATACTTTCATATAATAATAATGTTTCTACAAAATGAAACACCAAAATACTTTTTAACTTGGTTAGGCTACACTTACTTTGTTTTTTCTACCATTGGATGGTGATGAACTTTGACAAAGTAAACTCATCCAATGGTAGAAAAAACAAAGTAAAACTTACTTTGTCAAAAACAAAGTAAGCATAGAAGGCACCCTTTTTAACTTGATTTTTAACATACTAAATATAATAAAAATAATTAAATTAGATATTGTATAATAATAATGATAAAAATTGGGCCCTTTAAGACTCTTAGAGCGTTAATTTTCTGGATACGTTAACATTCACTTAATTTTTCACATAATAACTAATAATAATAATTTATTTAAATTTGTATAATAATAAAACTGGACCCTCTTAAATTTGGAGCCCTGTGTAGAAGAACTCCTTGTACACCATTCTCCTACTCCCCTAGACACTTGATTCCCAATTCTAAAAATCATTTTTTATACAAATGCATAAATATAAAAATATTTAAAGTGGATACATATTTTAAAACATGAGTTTTGAAAACGTTTAGATTAAGATTGATTGTTTGGAAAACAAGCATTAATTATTACATAATCGAATTTATAATAAAGATAATATTATTTTGGAAAACCATTTTATCTAAAGCATTTTTAAATTTAAAATCTTTTTTTATTAAAGATTGGTTAGTGAGGAAGGGTAAGCGGCGGACATCTTTAAATTTAAAATCTAATTTAATCTTTTTTTAATCAATTTAATCTTTTTATTTAAACACATTTTAGTCCTAAAATGAATTAAAGGCATGTTATAATTAACCTCCTAATCATCATAAATTCATATATACAAATGAATTAATAAGCAACTACATTATTAATAGTTGTCAAAAAAAAAGTACATTATTAATAATAACATCCATATATATATAATAAATATGTATAAAAAAAACCCAAAATCCCATAAGATATATATAAATACATAGGATAAACAAACGATGTAAATAATGATAACCATAATAAATACTATATATACACACAAACACACGAATAAGGATAAATACGTTATATATATATGGTCCGACCAGTTCAGATTTGACAACATTACTTTTTTTTTTTTTGAGAAAAATGCTTGTAATTTCATAGATAAAAAATGAAGGAGTACAACAAGCAAAATGTAAGGAATAAAACCTCACATGATTACAGGTTAAAGGAAATATAACATCCACTAAGAGATGAAAATGACTACAAAAAGCAAAAAGAACAACATTGCTTATGTATAGCTAATTTAAATACATGACAATATATTTCTCTGGAATCACTAACCACGTATAATACTTGTCTAATTGTAAACATAACCACATTAAAAGAAAAATATCCGGAATAGGTAACCATATATGTCACCTATCTAATTATAAATATAACCGTGACAATTTATTATAATGATCCATACGTGGATAAGTACATTAAACTATGATGATTATAAAAAATCTCATTTCGTAATATACATACCAAATCGTTCAACTAAGTATATAAAAATATTGATTTTATTTTTCAATATTATTTTTGTTGATTTAATTTCATTTCCGGTTTGTGTGTTATTTTTGCCCATTTAGCATACATCATGAAATAAATTGATTTTTAATTTTTTTATTTCGTGACTTTGGAAAATCACATTTGAGTTAGTTTTGATTTAATGGGTTCTTAAAATTATAGATATATGTTTTTGATTGAAATAAAAAAATGGTAATTGCAAAATGGTAATTGAAATTTGGAGTTAGTTCTAACAAGATCCTCCAAGTTGATTTTGTTTCAATAAAAAGTTATTGAACTTTCATTTTTATTTCAACAAAGTAATTTTGGTCGTTTCAGGAAAAAAATCACATGAATAATGACATGACCACCGTATTGAAAATGATTATTTTTATGTATGGCTTTACAATTAGATGAGAGATGTTAAGTATAATTACATTAGTAATTATCACTTGTATTTACAATAGGATCATATCTTCCAATCCTATTTCATTGTAATCTTAGGAGTCTTTTTCTCTATTATATTTAACCGCTTATTTGCTGTATTTGTAAATAGAAGTGGTAAAAGTACACACGACACGATTACACGATACAAAATCGATACGCAATTTTAGTGATTAAGCTTAGTAAGTAATGTGTCATTTTGGATTGACACAAAACTGACATGCAAATTTTTGAGTTTGGGTTAGGGTTGATATGCTAACCTCAAAACGACACGAAATGACAAGAATATTTAAAATTATTATTATATTTCTTGTGTTTTTATATATCAATTTATTAATAAGGATATTCAAATTATTATTATTACGTTAACATATTAATCTAAAAATGACATAAACTGTAACTCCATGGTTCAATACCATGTAGATATTGTCCGCTCTGGTCCAATTCCAACACATTGGGCCTCACGGCTTTAAAACGCATCTGCATGTATTGGATTCACATCTTACTAATAAGCCCCAATCACTCCCTCTCCATTTCCGATGTGGGATTCAGTTCATTCCTGCCCCATCGCCATCCCTTAGGGCCGCTCCTTGCTCAGGCCTTCTTACCCACTCCGGACCGGGTCGTTACATAAACTATTTAAAATAAGTATCATATCCTCTTATATTTTTAAAAGTTATCGTTAATATATATGCATAACAATATTACATGTAATCCGAAAACACGACACGAAATCGATAGTCCGAACAGGTTAACACGACTATGATACGAAATTTTTTAGATTGGGTTTGGGTTTACTCTTTTTAATATGAACCCGAAATGGCACGACACGAACATGACTCGAACATGATAATTCCCGGGTAAATCAATCGAAATCAAAATGTTGAATTCATTCTATCTCTATTCAATATCTAACATGGTATCAGATGCCATGCCAACAATTGCGGCAATCATTCACTTACTCAGTGACAAATACAAGATTGTTCGGTTGATGGCCGATTTTACACGTGCGTGTCTAATTTTTTTTTTTTACCAAATTAACATTAATTAGACAAGAAAAACATTAATTGGACAAAAAAAATGAAATATTTTTGTTCTTAAAAAACAACAAATAGTAATTAAGTTGGTATTGCAAAATCTGGCAAAGAAAGCAAATTTATGATCATATTCATCCTAATTAAATTAATATGATTTATATCAGATAATTTTTTTGAAACCATTTATATCAGATAATTGATTTTGATTAAAATGAATAAATTGATTTTTTATACAATACTTTATTATTCCAATTTAATTCTAAATGAAAACATGCCAAACAGTCCTCTAAATTGCCAACCAAGATTTCATTATCACATTCATGTATATGAAAATATCAAACCATGTATTAAAAATGCCAACCAAGATTTTCTATAAATGATTATCCCATTAACCCTATAAATATCAGACCAAAAACAAACTTTAATTATCTGAATTTCACTAAATTGCTAACATTTTCTGAAAATGAGAAAGAAGGTGAAACTTTCCTTCATAGAAAATGATTCAGCCAGGCAGAGAACATTCAGAATGAGGAAGAAGGGTTTATTGAAGAATATCACTGAATTAACTACCCTATGTGACATTCCGGCTTGTCCAATCATTTACAGTCCTTATGATTCTCAGCCCGAGGTTTGGCCATCAGCCGACCGTGTTCAACAAGTTATTTCTCAGTTCAATATGATGCCAGGAATGGTGCAAACCAGGAAAATGGTTAGCCAAGAGAGTTTTCTCCGGCAAAGAATCAGCAAGGCCATTGACCAGCTAAGGAAGCAGATAAGGGAGAACCGGGAAACGGAGATAACTCAGGTGATGTTCCATGCCCTCACCGGACAAAGCTTGATCTATCTAAACATTTTGGATTTGACTGATCTTGGATGGATTATTGATCAAAACTTGAAGAAGATGATCATGAGAATTGAAACCCTAACCGTTAATCATTCTTATGCCCGAGCGGTGGCGGAAACTTCTGTTGCTGAAGGGACGGTGGTGGTGGCTGAGCAGCCAGAGACAGTGGGATTTGATGTGAATGGGGAAACTGTGCAGCGACCAGACATGTTTATTGATTTGATTAACCCTCCAAATCAATTCCAGTTTGGTGGTGGCGCGGTCCGTGGTGGTGATGAGATGCTGGTGCCATTTTCTGATTTGAATCAGAAAATCTGTCTAATGATTTTTTTCATGGAATATGAATATGGAGATTTCATAAATGTTTAATTTCTTGTTTGTTTTGTGTGTTGTTTTAGGAAAAAAATGTACACAATGATCAGAAATTTACACAATCATCAGAAATTTACAGAGAAATGTACTCAATGATCAGAAATTTACACAGAAAGATCAGCAGAAAAGTAATGGTATTTGGTAGCTATTTTTGAGAGGTTAATTGCTCTAATGTTAATCGAAATTTGGAGTTGGTTTTAAGAAGATGATCTTGGTTTTGTTTCGATCAAAATTATTGAACTTTTTTTTTAAATTACAGAGGGTGAGTTTTGGTGTAACGGTAAACCTTATTGTCGTGTGAGAGAGAGGTCACTGGTCTGAGTCTTAGAAGCGGCCTCTTGACCAAAAAAAAAGGCAGCAGAAGGCTTACCCCCAATATACTCTTGTGGTCTCGCTTAACAAAAACGTATAGTGTATCAGGCCGCCTTTTTTTTAAAGTAATTCCGGCAATGTTTTGATTAAGGATGGAGAGGGAGCAGGGAGATTACTAAATTTCGTTCTCTCCCAATAACTATATGGATAAATTTGAATGCTAATCAGCATCTTGAGTTAATAATGGAGTTAGGATGATTAAACTAAAAAAACTAGCGATGCAGAACTCTAAATTTACGATTGCGGGGATTAAGTAGTTCTCTTATGAAGGTAGTGCGGTTTAAACGACATTGTAATGACATAGAGGAGGAGTGAGACCTGGTTGGCAATAGTCGATGACTAGTGGGTGGTGACTGATGATTAGTCCCACCATATGCAATGGAAATACTGAGTTGGAATGTTGGATGGATAAATCGTGGATACTCAAAACCCTCAACCGACTTATGAGTGAAAATTTTCCGTACATGTTTTTCTTAATGGAGAAAAACTACTGTAACACCTTGTACTTTTAGGTGGCGTGAGCCTCAGTGTATGTGTGCGCGACTTGTGAATAGGGACAAGTGTATCCCGTCAATAAGTAATATATTCCGATTAAGTCCGAGTATCCAATCCACAAGATTTATGTATACTAATTACTAAACTAGTACACTATATTCATTATCTAGATGACTTAAAAGGTAAAGGTTTTTTTCTAAATTATTTTACTCCTACTTCTAACTTAGTGACACATCATTTAACATACTCAATTCAAACATGAATAAGTTGGAAATGATAAGATTAATTCAAATAAATGTGCTTCTAAAGTTCTAATTGTTATGCAAGAAATTGGGGTGTGTGCCCGGATGATCATCGATCCACCGGTGCCTTTTGTGTTTATCTTGGTCATAGCCTAGTATCATGGAACACTAGCAAGAAGCCTACGATTGATCGATCTTCCACCGAGAGAGAATACAAAGTCCTTACCAATGCCACTAGTGAATTTTTTAGGATTCAGTCTTTGCTTCAGGAACTTCGGTTCCCTATACCTCGACCCGTTCAGCTTTGGTGTGACAATGTAGGTGCTATATATCTCACTGTCAATCTTGTATTTCATGCACATATGAAACACATTGAATTGGAATATCACTTCGTATGTGAACAAGTTGCCAAAGGTTTCTTGTCAGTTCGGATCATTTCTACGGATGACCAGATTCCAGAATTCTTAACAAAGCCTCTATCAAGCACACACTTTCTTCTACTTCGTGATCGTCTTCAGAGGGGATGTTAGTACATATCTCTTTTGTATTTATTAGAATTATACAATGATAAATACACTTCCCGCTTATCCTTTTAGTTAGTCTTTAGCTTCTTTGTAATTCATTCTATTAGGGTTTACTTGTATTGAGAGGCAATCTTCTCGTAGACTGTTGGAGCTTGAAACTAAATCACAAGCGATATGGTCTAGGTTTTATCAAAGAGTATATATTAGGTTTCATGTAATTTATCATTTACAGAATATACAAATACAATTTCCCCTAAACACCTAGGTTTTACATGGTATCAGAGCTATGATGAATCCAATTTTAGATTTTAATACACCGACCTCCTCAAACCCCACCTCTGCGGCGTTGGGCGCCTTCACTCCTCCTTTTTTAGTTAGTGTGAAAGATTGTGTTTTGAAGGAAATGTGAGACATCAAAAATGATATTTAGATGTTTTTTTTCCAAGTTTAATTGCACTAATGCTAATTGGAGTTTAGAGTTAGTTTTAAAAAGATAATCCAAGGTCGTTTTGTTTCACTAAAAGTCATTGAACTTTCATTTTTCATTTCAATAAAGTAATTTTGGGCAGTTCAAATAAAAAAATCACCTAAATATATAATGATATGACCATCCAAAATGATGAACTTTTATGTATGACATTGAAAATGATTAACTTTTATGACTCTTTATGAAACTGGTGATGAAGGAGAATGCATTTTAAAGGAAATGCGAGACTTCAAAAATGATATTTGGTCACTTTTTTGCGAGGTTAATTGCAAAATGGTAATTGAAATTTGGAGTTAGTTCTAAAAAGATCCTCCAAGTTGATTTTGTTTCAATAAAAAGTAATTGAACTTTCATTTTTATTTCAATAAAGTAATTTTGGTCGTTTAAGGAAAAAAATCACATGAATAATGACATGACCACCGTATTGAAAATGATTATTTTTATGTATGGCTTTATAATTAGATGAGAGATGTTAAGTATAATTACATTAGTAATTATCACTTGTATTTACAATAAGATCATATCTTCCAATCCTATTTCATTGTAATCTTATGAGTCTTTTTCTCTATTATATTTAACCACTTATTTGCTGTATTTGTAAATAGAAGTGGCAAAAGTACACACGACACGATTACACGATACAAAATCGATACGCAATTTTAGTGCTTAAGCTTAGTAGGTAATGTGTCATTTTGGATTGACACAAAACTGACATGCAAATTTTTGAGTTTGGGTTAGGGTTGATATGCTAACACATTGGGCCTCACGGCTTTAAAACGCGTCTGCATGTATTGGATTCACATCTTACTAATAAGCCCCAATCACTCCCTCTCCATTTCCGATGTGGGATTCAGTTCATTCCTGCCCCATCGCCATCCCTTAGGGCCGCTCCTTGCTCAGGCCTTCTTACCCACTCCGGACCGGGTCGTTACATAAACTATTTAAAATAAGTATCATATCCTCTTATATTTTTAAAAGTTATCGTTAATATATATGCATAAAAATATTACATGTAATCCGAAAACACGACACGAAATCGATAGCCCGAACAGGTTAACACGACTATGATACCAAAGTTTTTAGATTGGGTTTGGGTTTACTCTTTTTAATATGAACCCGAAATGGCACGACACGAACATGACTCGAACATGATAATTGCCAGGTAAATCAATCGAAATCAAAATGTTGAATTCATTCTATCTCTATTCAATATCTAACATGGTATCAGATGCCATGCCAACAATTGCGGCAATCATTCTGTAACGTCCTGGTCCAATACCATGTAGATATTGTCCGCTCTGGCCCAAATCCAACACCTTGGGCCGCACGGCTTTAAAACGCATCTGCATGTATTGGATTCACATCTTACTAATAAGCCCCAATCACTCCCTCTCCATTTTCGATGTGGGATTCAGTTCATTCCTGCCCCCATCGCCATCCCTTAGGGCCGCTCCTTGCTCAGGTCTTCTACCCCGGCGCCACCCACTCCGGACCGGATCGTTACAGGCCCACCAGCTTCCGCCTGGTTCGTCCCCGAACCACACATCGTACGTGGAGAGTCGGCTCTGATACCAATTGTAACGTCTTGGTCCAATACCATGTAGATATTGTCCGCTCTGGCCCAAATCCAACACCTTGAGCCGCACGGCTTTAAAACGCGTCTAAATACAAGATTGTTCGGTTGATGGCCGGTTTTACACGTGCGTGTCTAATTTTTTTTTTTTTACCAAATTAACATTAATTAGACAAGAAAAACATTAATTGGACAAAAAAAATGAAATATTTTTGTTCTTAAAAAACAACAAATAGTAATTAAGTTGGTATTCCAAAATCTCGCAAAGAAAGCAAATTTATGATCATATTTGTTAGAGGTAATATTTGGTATTATCTCTAAACATTATCTTAAGGATAATTCCTCCCTAATTCCCTAATCATTATAGAGTTCTACTTGTCTCACAATCCCAGAAGTACAGTGGGATTATACTTGCTTTATCAGTAGTCTGTTAGGGCTACAATACCTGTCATATATATATAGCATTATTAATGAAACCCTAATCAAGGGAATTACACAATCAATCTTTCTCTCTCTCTCTCTACCGTCGACTTCTCCTTCTCTCTAGGCAGTCGACATTCCTCTTCCTTCCTCTATCTCTCACTGTTATACTTCTGTTAACATGGTATCAGAGCAACAACCGATCCATCTATGTCTGATTCAATTCCGCTACAGACAACTGTGGGAACTTAATCCGAATTCATTCAACCTGCAGTTTCCGCCGTGTCCCTGTCAAACAGAAGCAACGGAACTGCTGCAGCTGGAATTTTTTCAATTGAGCATAGAGTTACAATATTGATCCTAATTAAATTAATATGATTTATATCAGATAATTTTTTTTGAAACCATTTATATCAGATAATTGATTTTGATTAAAATGAATAAATTGATTTTTTATACAATACTTTATTATTCCAATTTAATTCTAAATGAAAACATGCCAAACAGTCCTCTAAATTGCCAACCAAGATTTCATCATCACATTCATGTATATGAAAATATCAAACCATGTATTAAAAATGCCAACCAAGATTTTCTATAAATGATTATCCCATTAACCCTATAAATATCAGACCAAAAACAAACTTTAATTATCTGAATTTCACTAAATTGCTAACATTTTCTGAAAATGAGAAAGAAGGTGAAACTTTCCTTCATAGAAAATGATTCAGCCAGGCAGAGAACATTCAGAATGAGGAAGAAGGGTTTATCGAAGAAGATCACTGAATTAACTTACCTATGTGACATTCCGGCTTGTGCAATCATTTACAGTCCTTATGATTCTCAGCCCGAGGTTTGGCCATCAGCGTGTTCAACAAGTTATTTCTCAGTTCAATATGATGCCAGGAATGGTGCAAAGAATCAGCAAGGCCATTGACCAGCTAAGGAAGCAGATAAGGGAGAACCGGAAACGGAGATAACTCAGGTGATGTTCCATACCCTCACCGGACAAAGCTTGATCTATCTGAACATTTTGGATTGGACTGATCTTGGATGGATTATTGATCAAAACTTGAAGAAGATCATGAGAATTGAAACCCTAACCGTTAATCATTCTTATGCCCGAGCGGTGGCGGAAACTTCTGTTGCTGAAGGGACGGTGGTGGTGGCTGAGCAGCCAGAGACAGTGGGATTTGATGTGAATGGGGAAAGTGTGCAGCTACCAGACATGTTTATTGATTTGATTAACCCTCCCAATCAATTCCAGTTTGGTGGTGGCCCCGTCGCAGGTGGTGGAGATGAGATGCTGGTGCCGTTTTCTGATTTGAATCAGAATAATCTCTGGTCTAATGATTTTTTTCAATATGGAGATTTAAGCTTTATTTGATGTTTAATTTCTTGTTTGTTTGTGTGTTGTTTTAGCCATTTTGGATTTGGGACAAAAATGTACTCAATGAACACAGAAATTTACACAGAAAGATCGGAAGATAAGTAATGGTATTTGGTAGCTATTTTCCAGAGGTTAATTGCACTAATGTTAATTGAAATTTGGAGTTAGTTTTAAGAAGATGATCTTAGTTTTGTTTCGATCAAAATTATTGGATAGAGGAGCTGCCTCTTAGCAAAAAAAAAAAAAAAATAGAGAAAGGCTTGCCCTCAATACACCATTGTGGTCTCGTTTAGAAGGGACGTGTAGTGTACGGGACGGTCCTTTTTTTAAAGTAATTCCGGTAATTTCAAATAAAAAATTCAACCTTCCGATCATATTGAAAATTATTAACTTTTACGTATAGTATCACTAGATGACAGCAAAAAAAAATGTCGAAAAAATGGGTTACGCTCTATAGTTGGAAATTGGATAATTAAAGGTGTCATTTGAAACTTTTGAAAGCTCCGAGAACCAATTAATGAGGACCAATTAATGTTAGTCCAAGTATTGGGATTAAATGTATTAAGTCGTGAAAAAATGGAAAGTATATTTATTATTTATTTAACTCACGTGCTTAAAACTTTCACATGCCAATTTTTTTTTTTAACTGTCACATGTCGTATAAATAGGTTTCACATAACATTCATGTTATACGTAGAATATTTTTATTCAACGTGGGTGCCTCATTACTATTCCAATCATTTTACCTATTTGCATTAGTTGGAATGGATTTATTTTAATAAAAAGTAAAGTTGAACGAATTTATTGAAACGAAATGAAAGTTCATTAATTTTTTAAAATTGATATCAAACTTCAGTGGTTATTAATGTAATTTAGTTATTTTTTCTTCATTTTTGTGTTCCGAAGCTTTTAGTAATTGGATCTAATATGGATTTTTGTGTTTTGAAGCTTTTGGTAATTTGACCTAATGAATTTGAACGAAATGGCTCTTAGGTTTCATTTTCATTGATTTTATGTCTAAGAAGGTAAATTTAATTTTTTAATCTATTTTTATAAAATATACTTAAATTTATTTTTTACAATGGATTCGTTAAATTGGATACGACATATGAAGGCTAGCTAGCTCCTTTCCAGAGAAAGGCTACTAGGCACTCTATAATCGTCCGGTTTGAACCACTGGCCTCCTACTGAACACTACTAGGCGTTAACGGTCTAATTGCATACTCTTTTAAGTTTCAAATACATTTGAAAACCTTTTATTTCTCATTTTGAAAACCGTTTTAAGAATTTTAATTAATAGCAATGGAAGTTTAAGGAATCACCCATTTTAATTAATGATCGATATGTGCGGAAAGTAGCGCGGGAATTTAAAGTACCGTAAAGTAAATTACAACAGTTATGAGGTATATACATACTTTCCCATAATAATGTAAAATTAATTCTGATATAATATATTATCTATATATCATTAGTTGTTATATTAAGCACCCGGTCTTCCATGTCACTCGGAAGACCCTCACATTTGGACACGTGTAGTGTGACCCCACATAATAATTACAATAGTAGGATCTCTTATAATATATGTGAGTTTGTGTTACACGTGTCAAAATATATGGAAGGTTCTCCATTTGACATGGAGAACCGAGTGCTTCTAATAATTTGCCATATATCATATACTATGATAGGTACTAGATTCCCTCTCCCAAAAATCATTTTCTATACACATGCATATATATAAGAATATTTAAAGCGGGTAAATACTTTAAAACGTGAGTTTTGAAAACGTTTAGATTAAGATTGATTGTTTGGAAAACAAGCATTAATTATTACATAATAGAATTTAAAGCATTATTTGTCCCTTAACCTATCCAAAATTGTGTCATTTGGCTCCTGACCTATTATTTGGTCACATTTGGCCATTGACCTATCCATTTGGTGAAATTTCACCTAATTTGTATGAATACTTAACGGAATCATTATCTCATTTATAAGTAACGATATTTTGACACTTAAACTTGAAACATGATATTTCTTAAAGTTTTTTCCACATTATGTGGAAATAATTAATTAGATTAAAAAAACAAAAATCAAAAAACAAATCCTAAACTAAAATCTATTAAGTTCAAGTGACAAAATATCGTTACTTATGAATGAGATAATAATTCGGTTAAGTTTGAATCCAAATTGGGTGAAAGTTCATCGTAGATAAAGGGCCAAATATTACCAAATAATAGGTCAGGTGCCAAACAATAAAATTTTGGATAGATCAGGGGTAAATATTACTTTAAGCCTAAAAATATTAAAAAATGGGAAACGCACTAACAGTCTGTTTAATTATAAACATACCACACTTAAATGTAATTTACCGATCCTCTAAATTTAAGAAAATGCCAAACAATCCTGCAACATGCCAACCAAGGTTTCACTGTCATGTTCATGTATATTAAAAATGTGTATAGAAATGACAACCAAGATTGTATATTATATGATTTTATATTAAATGATAGTTATCCCAATTAGCCTATAAGTAGAATGCTCATTTTCTGAATTTCACTAAAAAAACACTTCCATCAGAATTTCACATAATTTCATTTTGGGAAAAGAAATGAGAAAGAAGAGGAAGAAGAAGGGTCTGTTGAAGAAGATCAGTGAATTAACCACTCTTTGTGAATTAACTACTCTTTGTCAAATTCAGGCGTGTGCAATCATTTACAGCCCTTACGATTGTCGGCCGGAGGTCTGCTGCGTACGGTGTTCAACAAGTTGTTCATCGGTTCAAAACTCTGGTGATTTTCCATAGTCTCACCGGAAAAAACCTTGATCTATCTGAACATTCTCGATTTAAATTATCTTCGATGGGTAATTGATCAAAACTTGATTGAGATAATCATAAGAATGGAAACCCTAACGGTTAATAATTCTTATGCCGGAGGGGCTTCTGTTGCGGTGGTGGAAACTTCAGTTGCTGAAGGCGGTGCTGAAGGGACGGTGGTGGTGACTCAGCCGCCAGTGACAGTGAGATTTGATGTGAATGGAGAAAGTGTGCGGAGGCAATTCCAGTTTGGTGCTGGCCGGCCACCTGTGGCCGAGAAGATGTTGCTGGCGTTTTTTGATAATCTCTAGTCTAGTTATTGCTCCTGAACTTTCAAAGTGTCCCAATAGCTCCCTCAACTTGTATAAAATGTACAGTTAGTCTCATGTACTTACGTAAAATGTAATCAATTGATCAAGTAATACAGTTGAACAAGTAATAACTTCATTTTTAATTTATTTTTGAATTATGTAATAACATTCTAAGATGCGTGGAATACATCTTCCGCATTTAACTTACTTTTTTGCACCAATTTATTACATTTTACGCAAGTTCAAAAGGCTAACTGAACATTTTATGTAAGTTGAGAGTAGTATCAGACTTTTTAAAAATTCAGGGTTGAATAATGCTTTCTTTGATAAATTGATTTCAATGCTTGTTGTAGCCAATTTGGAATATGATCATAAATAAATTGATGGAATATGATCATGATTAAATTGATTTCATGATCATGAATAAATTGATTTCATCTTTCAATATTATTTTTGTTGATTTAATTTCATTTACGGTTTGTGTGTTGTTTTTGCCCATTTGGCATACATCATGAAATAAATTGATTTTTTTTTTTTAGTTTTGATTTAATGGGTTATTAAAATTATTGATATATGTTTTTGATTGAAAATTTCATTGACATTCAAAATATTAACTGAATAAATTAAAAGTTGAATTGGATGTATTTCAACTTAATGTTACTATCTAAGTATTTAATTTGGGTTAATAGTTTTGATTTAATTGAGCATCATGGTAAAATTTGGTAAAACCACACATTTTTAGCTTTTAAAGGGGCTAAAAAAATATTTATTCAATTCTTACATACTAGTTTGAAATTTATATAGACACGCTGTTGAAAGCAATTGTAATTAAAATATTTGATGAAAGACTTTTTTTTTAAGATGAATTTATCCAGTTGAAATCTAGATTAGTTTTAACCGTCGGTCTAAAATACCATATGGTTTATAAAAAATCTATTACTATTAATTTTACATATAGAGTCTAAAGATGAAAGAAAAACAAAACAAATTGTAACATGTGTTGCAGTAATTTTACATATTAAATGGGTAGAATAAGTATAAGTGAATAGATAGAAAGTACAATCTAGCTAATACTAAACTTCTATATATATCATTTTCATCTTTGGTAACACAACTATTTATGAATAAGCAAACATAAACATATTTAATTTATAAAAAATTGTTTTTCTATCGGCTTGCTCATCGTAGACACTTTGATCTCTAAATACAATCACTTTTAAGAATAATAAAAACAAATAAATTCTAGGATTTTAAGCATCTCTCGGAAATTCTCTTAAACCCTATATATATTTACAGAGTTTAACGGTTTTTTTAAAGTTTTAAAATGTCATTTTGTTATCTTTCTAGATCAATCCAGTCCAAAACGTAAAACTCATAAATATAGTTTTGTTATTTTTAATTAATGGATTATTTACTCATTCATCCATTTACATAATTGTAGTTTTGACCAAACAGGAACATATGTTTCTTTGTTACGATTAGAAAATCACTAAGATTTTTCTCTTTCCTAAAAACAAAGATTTGTAAATTAAAATGAGTATTGACGACTTCAAAATTGAATAATTCAAATACTTGGTGATATTTTAAGCAACTTAAATTTTAAACGTTTGAAATTTGAGGTTATTTAGGTGTTGTTTAATGAGGATAGTGAAAGTGAATGTTTAGAGAGAAAGATTCGAAAATGATGATAGTGAAAAATAAAAAACATTGGTTAGATAGTGAATACGGGACTAAAAAACTTTAATTCTTAGAAATTTCCTTTTTAAGATTGTTAATTGTCATTTTTAATGTCAAATTAAAAGATCATTTTTGGTAAAACGAAAACATCAGTCCCGTTTGGACAAAAGCTATTCCACAAATACGTATTTGACAAAATGTGAAAGCACATGGATTTTCTTTGGAGTTTACCAAAAAAAAAAATATTAAATTTTACAGACTGGTTTGAAATTAATCAATAAATAACCCATCAATTAAAAATAGCAAAAGAAGATTTATAAGTTTTAGGTTATGGACTAAACTGATCTAGAAAAATAAGAAGACCGACACTCTAAAAACCAAAAAAAAAAAAAAAAACCGTGAAAATCTATAAGTATAGGGTTTAAGAGAATCTCCGAGGATTATTCAAAACTCTAATATTCATTGTTTTCACTATTAGAAATCGGAGTGTCTACGTCGGATAACCGGTACCTCCTTATTGTTGGAAAACATTCTAATTATAAGGCGCTTCAGATATTGGTATATCGAAAAATTACACAAAATTATAAAAAAAACCAATATTAAATATTAAATGACATATATTGATGTTTGGTTATCCATATAGGAAAGATGAAAATGATAGGTATGCAAGTTTAGTATTATGGTTTGCTTGCTATCTATCCATCTATCAATTTTAAATTTTCTTTGTCTATTCTCCTAGCCCATTCATTCATGCATTCTTTTTCGTGATATAGATTGCGATATTTCGTTTATTCACGTGTTTACCGAAACGGTAAATTTAGTACGTTTCTTGGAAACCTTTAGAAAATCCTCTAAGATGATTATAGGGCGTAATTAGTACGAGTGGTCATAAAAGTTTGGATAATGTTCTCAAAATGTCACAAAAGTTTAATTTGTCTCTATAAAATTACTTAAGTTTGTTTTTATCCCAATAAAGTCACTTTGGATTTTTTTCGATCATCTTTTCATCGAAATTGCTCATGTGGCATCTCAACGTCACGTCAACCCAACCTAGTATATTAAAAAATTGCAGCTACATATTTTAATTCATTATCGATATGCCATGTAGGATAATTTGTGATTAAAATTTTAATTCATAATTCTTATTTACTTGAGTTATTTTGTGATTAATTTTTTTTTATTATGTCATGTGATGCTGAAACATATGATTAGATGATACAAGAGCAGTTTCGGCGAAAAAATGATGGAAAAACATGCAAAGTGACTTTATTGGGACAAAATAAATTTAAGTGATTTTATTAAGACAAATTAAAATTTTGTAACCTTTTCGAAGCATTGTCCAAAGTTTTATAACCACCGGTGCTAATTATCCTGATTATAATAGGGGTTCTGTCCTTTGTTGCTCTGACCTTCTTGCCTGCTTTGTTTAACACAAAAAAAAATAAATATAACGTGGTTTGCTTTCTATTTATCCATCAATTCATTTTAAATTTTCTTTTCTAATTAATATATTTTATCATAATGATGATATTATTAGGTTATGCTTACTTTGTTTTTGACAAAGTAAACCTTACTTTGTTTTGCAATTCGATTTTAGGATATGTGTTTTATCAATATAAATGTAATTTAAAAAAAATGCATTTAATTGTAATCAAAATTTAACCGTGTAATTTTAAATACTTTATTTTATAAAAAAAAGTATAACACATACCTCTATTTACAAACATTTAAATCACAAAACTCTATTTGACAATAGGGCAAACCACGTTTTTTTTCTTTGTCCATATTTTAATACAATAAAAATATAGTTCAACATAAATATGCGTTAAACTAAGTCTAGACATAGTCCAAATTGTATTTAGAAAACCATAGTCGATTATTTTTCCCATATCTTTTTTTAATAATAGTAGAAAATAATTTTTTTCTAATTATTTCATTTTGAACAAAAAAAAACCGTGGTAACCAATCCCGGTTGGACCGACATGTGACATATTGACTACGGTTTTTATTGGGTTATTGCATTTTGAAAAGCCTGAAATGACATATCAGAGGCCCGTCTAGTTTCCGATCCGACCGGTTCAGGTTTAACAATACCACTTACGCTTACGCATAACTAACTAATATGATTTTGAAAATTTATCTTCTAAAATGCCAACCAAGGTTGGCTATCACATTCAATGTATTAAAAATGCCAACCAAGGTCAACCCTTGAATTAAAAATGCCAACCAAGATTGTATATTATATGATTTTGTATTAAATGAATAATTATCCCAATAAGCCTATAAAACACAGACACACAAAAGCTTCCATTTTCCGACTTTCACATAGTTTCATTCCAGTGAAAAAAAAATGAGAAAGAAGGTGGAACTTGCTTTCATAGAAAACAATTCAGAACATTCAAGAAGAGGAAGAAGGGTCTATTGAAGAAGATAAGTGAATTAAAAACACTTTGTGATATTCAGGCGTGTGCAATAATATACAGTCCTTATGATTCTCGGTCGGAGGTTTGGCCGTCGGAGTACGGTGTTCACCAAGCTGTTTCTCGCCTCACAATGATGCCCGAGATGGAGCAAAGCAAGAAAATGCTTAACCAGCAGAGCTTTCTCCGGCAACGAATCAACAAAGCACTTGAGCAGCTGAGGAAGCAGAAAAAGGATAACCTGGAAATGGAGGTAACTCAGGCCATGTTCCATGGTCTCACCGGAGAAAGCTTGATTTATCTGAACATGCTCCATTTGAGTGATCTTCGATTGATAATTGATCGAAACTTGATCGAGATAATCATGAGAATTGAAACCCTAACGGTTAATAATTCTTATGCCGGAGCGGCTTCGGTTACGGTGGTGGAAAATTCGGTTGCTGAAGGCGGTGCATAAGGGACGGTGGTGGTGGGTGAGCCGCCAGTGACGGTGGGATTTGATGTGAATGGGGAGGGTGTGCAGAGGCAACCATGGATGTTTACCGATTTGGTTAATCCTCCAAACCAATTCCAGTTTGGTGGTGGCGCCGTTACTGGTGGTGGAGAAGAGATGTAATTACATTCTAAGATGCGTGGAATACATATTCCGTATTTAACTTACTTTTTTGAACCCAAGTGATCAATTTATTACATTTTACGCAAGTTCAAAAGGCTAACTGAACATTTTATGTAAGTTTAGTATTATGGTTTGCTTGCTATCGATCCATCTATCAATTTTAAATTTCCTGGCCGATTCATTAATGCATTCTTCTTCGTGATATAAATTGAGATATTCAGTTTATTCATGTGTTTACCGATAGGATAAATTTAATACGTCTCTTGGAAACCTCCAGAAAATCCTCTAAGATGATTATAGGGCGTAATTAGCATTGGTGGTCACAAAAGTTTGGTCAATGTTTTCAAAAGGTTACAAAAGTTTAATTTGTCACTGTAAACACTTAAATTTGTTTTTATTCTAATAAAGTTGCTTTGGATATTTTTCGATCATCTTTTCGTCGAAATTACTCACGTGGCATCTCAACGTCACGTCACTCC
The DNA here is from genome assembly GCF_963576675.1 of Euphorbia lathyris. Classification (NCBI taxonomy): domain Eukaryota; kingdom Viridiplantae; phylum Streptophyta; class Magnoliopsida; order Malpighiales; family Euphorbiaceae; genus Euphorbia; species Euphorbia lathyris. Next base: position 6,240,442 of record NC_088918.1, read on the forward strand.
AACCTAGCATATTAAAAAAATGTAACTAGATATTTTAATTGATTATCGATATGCCGCGTAGGATAATTTGTTATTAACATTTTAATTGATAATTCTTATTTACTTGAGTTAATTTGTGATTAATTTTTTTTATTATGTCATGTGATGTTGAAACATGTGATTAGATGATACAAGAGCAATTTCTGCGAAAAAATGATAGAAAAATGTTCAAAGTAATTTTATTGGGATAAAACAAATTTAAATGATTTTATTAAGACAAATTAAAATTTTTTTCGAAGTATTGTTCAAAATTTTAATTGATAATTCTTATTTACTTTTGTATCATATTTTTGTTCTTTTGTTGCTCTGGCCTTCTTTTTTTTATGAAAGGCTGGGACGAGAGAGCAACTTGTCCCAGACATCCCGACTAGGTCGGCACCCCTGGACCAAGCGCCCTAAAACCCGATAGATTAAATAAAGGAAAAAGTTTACAAGAGAGGAGAAAGCAAAATAAAATTAGGAAATCCTAAATTGATAGATATTACAAAGATCATCCTGAATAAATGAGTGGCAGAATCTAGGAGCAGACGGCCACCAGGTAATATCCGATGATGCTACCCCCTGACTTTGCAAGGGCATCCGCCACGCGGTTTCCCTCCCTGAAAATATGCGTTATCTGAATGTGCATGACCGAGGAGATGTTTAAGCACTCTAACCAGTCCTGCCGTAGCTTCCAAGGCACCTGACGGGATCTCCGCCTAAGCAGATTGACAACATAGAGCGAGTCCGACTCAACCCAAAGGTTCCACCAATTATTTTCCTAGGCTATTTTAATTGCAAATATTGCAGCTTTAAGTTCAGCGACATATGCGAACGTGCAAGGAATGGAGAAAGCGAAACAACCTTTTGGGAATGGCCTTCTTACCTTCTTTGTTTAACAAAAAAAATTGTGGTTTGCTTTCTATCTATCCATCAATTCAAATTAAATTTTCTTTTCTAATTAATATATTTTATCATTATGATATTAACATTACATATGTGCATACATATACAATTATATATGAATAAATAGAAAAAAAGCTCAATATAGCAAGAAGCCAGTCATTATATCCAAAATTACTTTAAATGTAATTTCCCAAAATCAACAATAAAATCAGCCTAGTACCTGAAATTGTCCAAAAAAATTAATTGGTCCCTGAACTTTTAAAGTGTCTTAATAATCCCTTGAACTTACATAACGCGTTCAATTAGCCTCTAACCTTGCGTAAAATATAATCAATTGATCACTCGATTGCAGAAAAGTAAGTTAAATTCGAAAGATGTATTCCACATGTTTTAGAATATTACATAATTCAAGAAGGGAAAAGTAGAAAAATAAACATTGTGGTTACATTCATTTTTGAACAACACCTATGTGGTTTAAAAGTTTGCAAAGTGGTAACATGTACTTCATTCCGTTAGCAAACACATACCAAATTGACTAACGGTGTTAAAAGTCAAAAGGAAAATAGTTAATTTGGTTCTTATATTTATTTATTTTTATAAATTGACCCCCTATTATTGAATTATCACAAACAAACCCCAAAATAAAAAATAAAAATCAAATATACTATCTTCTCCATCTTTCTTTATTTTTTTCTTCTTTCTCGTTCCTCTCTCTTAATTTCTCTCTCTAAAATAAAACTATCCCCATCAACACTTTCAAAATTTATATATATATATATATATACATTTATTAATCTCCCATTCAAACACTTACATGTAGGGCCTACGAGTTCACCAACAGCTCCACCATTAGTAGGATATTGTCCGCTTTGGGCCAAGCCCGCACAGATTTGTTTTTGGGCTCCTTCCCAAAAGGCCTCATACTAATGTAGTTGGTGAACTTCTTTATAAACTATGCATCTCCCTTGTATCTTTGCGATGTGGGACTTGGGATGTATACCCAACAATCCTCCCCTCAGACCAAGGACCACAAGCCTCCCCTTCAGCGATAATCTATCTAATCATCTTGTACCGTCACCAACCCGCGAAACACGCCGCCTGAGTACCACAATATCAGGAAGACTTTCGACACAAGGCACCAAGCACAGATTTCCCATCGCGAGGTCACACTGAGAGCCTCCCACATCTCCTTAGATCTCATGCATATTTTCCCAGTCGAACCATCGACTCTGATACCATTTGTCACGGGGTCAGAGTTCTCACGCAGAGGCAACTCTCGTGCGGCACCTCAAGTTGCGACACAACTCCTTGAGGTCAGCCTTGCCATCTCCGTGCTCGCTGGTTTTCGCCCTCCCATGGGCTCATCAGAGGAGCGGGATCAGCTCCTGAACCAGTTTAGTGCCTAGATGTACACCCTTCCGAGGACAGGATGCAATCTATATAGCACGTACTCAACCTTATCGCTAATCTCGCGTCTCACGTTTCATGTTCAACCAGCAAGCATCCGCTCTGTCTGCGCGTCACGAACTTCGGTCGTGACATACTCCCCCACTCAACTCGTGCAACACCCTCATGCACGAACTTCTCGCGCGCCCGGATCAGTGTGCAGATTCCCTGCCTGCTCGTGTCTCGCGCTGTCCGGCAAAACACCCACTTCCGACACCCCCTCGAGGTCGACATGACTCGGAGGCGCTCCTCGCCTCGTCCACGTCCTCGGAGTCTCACTCGAGGTTCCAGGGTGCGGGCGGCACTCGGAGTGCTTGGCGAATCGTTCACTACGGTTTCCTGCCTACTCGTGCTCGCTTTCGAGCACACCACTTGGGGTCCACTTTTAGACTCCCCACCGCGGCCAACGGAGCGCTCGGCAAACGGCGAAGCTAGCACACTATCGGCTCTGATACTAGTTGTTAGGAATAATTGAAATTACGATAAAAGAAAAATAAGCAAACACACAAGAATTGTTAACCCAGTTCGCCACTCAATTAGAATGACTACGTCTGGGGGCACTACCAAGCCAGGATATTTCACTATAATGAATGAGATACGGATTACAGAGAAAGAGGTTACATATATACTCCTGAAACCCTAACCGTCTGAAACCCTAATCGCCCAAAAAAAATTTGGGCCGATGGCTGCAGTTGGGCCCATCGCTGCAGTTGGGCCCATCGCTTCAGTTGGGCCTATATATATTAGTCTCCATAAGCCCAACAATCTCCCACCTGGAGACTAAATCCTTCATCTGATGGTAGTGCCATGCCTTTAACTTAATTACCAAGGCCAGCTGAAGCCATACATAGCTTCAGCTTCTCTAAGGTTACAACCTTAGTCAACATGTCTGCAGGATTCTCTGTGCCTGGAATCTTCATCAACTGCAATATCTTCCTGTCCAAGAGATACCGTATGTAGTGATACTTCAACTCTATGTGCTTTGTTCTTGAGTGAAAGGCGGGATTCTTTGCCAAATGAATGGCACTTTGACTGTCGCTGTACATAATAGGATCCTTCTGCTCCTTTCCCAACTCACGCAAGAAATTCTGCAACCATACCATCTCCTTACTAGCCTCAGTCACTGCAACGTACTCAGCTTCTGCAGTAGACAAAGCCACCACCTTCTGCAGCTTTGAAGCCCAAGAGACAGCAGTACCACCCAATGTGAAGACATATCCGGTTGTACTTCTTCTCTTGTCAAGGTCACTAGATGCCAAATCTGCATCCACATATCATGTCAACATAACTTTCTTGCCCTCAAAACATAGGGCCTGTTCAGTGGTTCCCTTCAGGTATCTCAAAATCCACTTTACTGCTTTCCAATGCTTCTTACCAGGGTCTCCCATGAAACGACTAACAACTCCTACAGCATGTGCAATATCCGGCCTTATGCACACCATTGGATACATCAAGCTGCCAATTGCTGAGGCATATGGAGTTCTCTCCATCTGGACTCGCTCTTCTCTTCTCTTGGGTGAGTCATGTTTAGATAGCTTGAAATGGCTACCCAAAGGAACCGTAGCTGGCTTGGCATCTTGCATGCCGAATCTGATCAAGACCTTCTTGATATACTCAGCTTGTGAGAGATACAACTTTCCAGCCTTCCTATCTCTTTCAATCCTTATGCCCAGAATCTGCTTAGCTTCTCCGAGATCTTTCATAGCAAACCGCTCAGATAACTGCTTCTTTAGTTTTCTCACTTCTCGAGCACTCAACCCTGCAATCAACGTATCATCAACATATAACAGTAAAATTGTGTAGCCTTCATTCAATTTCCTGAAGTAACAACAATGATCAGCTTCACTCCTCACGAACTAAATTTCGTGCATGAAACCGTCAAATTTCTTGTACCACTGTCTTGGAGCTTGTTTCAGACCATACAAGCTCTTGTTCACAAGTTCATCAACAGCTCCACCATTAGTATGATATTGTCCGCTTTGGGCCAAGCCCGCACGGATTTGTTTTGCGCTCCTTCCCAAAAGGCCTCATACTAATGTAGTTGGTGAACTTCTTTATAAACTATGCAACTCCCTTGTATCTTTCCAATGTGGGACTTGGGATGTATACCCAACAATCCTCCCCTCAGACCAAGGACCACAAGCCTCCCCTTCAGCGATAATCTGTCTAATCATCTTGTACCGCCGCCAACCCGCGAAACACGCCGCCTGACCACCACAATATCAAGAAGACTTTCGAGACAAGGCACCAAGCACATATTTCCCATCGCGAGGTCACACTGAGAGCCTCCCACATCTTCTTAGATCTCATGCAGGTTCTCCCAGCCGAACCATCGGCTCTGATACCATTTGTAGGGCCCACAAGTTCACCAACAGCTCCACCATTAGTATGATATTGTCCGCTTTGGGCCAAGCCCGCACGGATTTGTTTTTGGGCTCCTTCCCAAAAGGCCTCAGACTTTTGTAGTTGGTGAACTTCTTTATAAACTATGCAACTCCCTTGTATCTTTCCAATGTGGGACTTGGGATGTATACCCATGTAGGGCCCACGAGTTCACCAACAGCTCCACCATTAGTATGATATTGTCCGCTTTGGGCCAAGCTCGCACGGATTTGTTTTTGGGCTCCTTCCCAAAAGGCCTCATACTAATGTAGTTGGTGAACTTCTTTATAAACTATGCATCTCCCTTGTATCTTTGCGATGTGGGACTTGGGATGTATACCCAACAATCCTCCCCTCAGACCAAGGACCACAAGCCTCCCCTTCAGCGATAATCTGTCTAATCATCTTGTACCGTCGCCAACCCGCGAAACACGCCGCCTGACCACCACAATATCAGGAAGACATTCGACAGAAGGCACTAAGCACAAATTTCCCATCGCGAGGTCACACTGAGAGCCTCCCACATCTCCTTAGATCTCATGCATATTTTCCCAGCCGAACCATCGACTCTGATACCATTTGTAGGGCCCACGAGTTCACCAACAGCACCACCATTAGTATGATATTGTCCGCTTTGGGCCAAGCCCGCACGGATTTGTTTTTGGGCTCCTTCCCAAAAGGCCTCATACTAATGTAGTTGGTGAACTTCTTTATAAACTATGCATCTCCCTTGTATCTTTGCGATGTGGGACTTGGGATGTATACCCAACAATCCTCCCCTCAGACCAAGGACCACAAGTCTCCCCTTCAGCGATAATCTGTCTAATCATCTTGTACCGCCGCCAACCCGCGAAACACGCCGCCTGACCACCACAATATCAGGAAGACATTCGACAGAAGGCACCAAGCACAAATTTCCCATCGCGAGGTCACACTGAGAGCCTCCCACATCTCCTTAGATCTCATGCATATTTTCCCAGCCGAACCATCGACTCAGATACCATTTGTAGGGCCCACGAGTTCACCAAAAGCTCCACCATTAGTATGATATTGTCCGCTTTGGGCTAAGCCCGCACGGATTTGTTTTTGGGCTCCTTCCCAAAAGACCTCATACTAATGTAGTTGGTGAACTTCTTTATAAACTATGCATCTCCCTTGTATCTTTGCGATGTGGGACTTGGGATGTATACCCAACATTACATACATTTAGTCCATAATCAAATAAAACTCTCTAAAATAAAATAATATTTTGTTGTAAAGACTGTAGAGAAATAATGATATTTCACTTCTCTTTCTTCCCGTCTCTTCTCTGAAACTGTCGGAGATAACTCCGTTCACCGTCCTCTGCTACCACTGACAACCAGTATTGTTCAGTTTTTTCTCCTTGGTCGCTTACCATCACTGATATATTGCGGTAAGAGGGAGAAGGCTTTGAAAAGGAAACCGTTTCGGTTCCAGTCTGGGTCTTTTAAAATTGAAGACCTAGAGATGAACTTCTTTATTTCTCTCATTTTTTTTTGTTGGTTTATGATATAATAAACAATCTTCAATTGTTTATTTTTCCGATTTTTACTTTTGAGTTTCCTATTTTAAGTTATTGCTTCAACCTCAAATTTTTGGGTTTCCTACTGTGTTGTTATTTTTTTTTTTATATATAATTCTCATTAACTCCATTTTCTTTTCAGAACCAAACTGAGAACGTGAAGTGTTTTAAGATGCCCATGGAACTGAATCTTTGGTTTGGACATGTGCTGATAAAATAATATTTTGTTGTTTTGCGCAGTGACAAGTCCTTGTTTTTTCTGGAAACAACAGTATCGTAATGGTTTGAGGGGGAAGATTGGAATGGTTCTGATGATTCTAAATATCATTATTTCTCTACAGTCTTTACAACAAAATATTATTTTATTTCAGAGAGAGTTTTATTTGATTATGGACTAAATGTATGTAAGTGTTTGAAGAGGAGATTAATGAATGTATATATATAGAAATTTTGAAAGTGTTGATGAGGATAGCTTTATTTTAGAAAGAGAAATTAAGAGAGAGGAGAGAGAAAAAAAAAAAATTAAAGAGAGATGGAGAAGATGGTATATTTGATTTTTATTTTTTATTTTTGGGTTTATTTGTGATAATTAGATAACAAGGGGGCCAATTTATAAAAATAAATAAATATAAGGACCAAATTAATTATTTTCTCTTTGACTTTTAACACTGTTAATCAATTTGGTATGTGTTTGCTAACGGAATGAAGTACATGGTACCACTTCGCAAACTTTTAAACCACATGAGTGTTGTTCGAAAATGGGTGTAACCACAAGGTTTATTTTTGTACTTTTCCCATTCAAAAATAGATTAAAAATAAAGTTATTACTTGTTCAACTATAAACCTTGTATTATCTAATATTAGAACCACATACCCCGATCTTGATTGTTTTTGTTGGGCTTTGGAGACTTATAGATCTACTTCATCGATTATGGTTTCTTGAGGAGTATAAATATATCTTCTTTCTTTGTAATCCGTATCTCTAAAATTATAGTAAAATATTCTGGCTTGGTAGTGCTCCCAGACATAGTCATTCAAATTGAGTGGCAAACTGGGTAAACAATTCTTGTGTGTTTGTTTCTGTTTCGTTTATCGTAATTGCGTTAATTCGTTTTTCGTTTGAACTAATCAATAAATTTCGACCATTCATTTTAATTTTCTTAACACATTGAGCCATTAATAAATTGTTTTTAGAAGATTAAGCCATTATCCTATTTGACACTTTAACACATTATTCCCATGTCCTAGTTGACACGTGATTTATGTAAACAATTTCAAATTCCATTTAAATTCAATCCCCTAGTAGGACCAATTTAATTCAAAATGAAATTTGGTTAGACTTTTGAATGTTTAATTCGAGATCAATTACTCCAAAATGACCCGAGTAGTAACACGTGTAAAATTAGGGTTTAAGGCTTTTAGGGTTCTCAAATCCTATTTTGATTAGAAGCATGTGTAGATATCAAGCCTCGCCCGGAAGATCCGAGAGGATGATATCGTTGACAACAATAATGTGATTGAAGTCGAATGCATCAATTTGGGAATCAAGCTACTCGGCGGGACCAGAGATCGAAGATAGGAGATACGCCACCCGTAAATGGGAAAAAATGTAACAGGATTCCTTGAGGGAGACCGGTTGGATTCGGAAAATTGGTTACAACATATGAAGGATAGCTAGCTCCTTTACAAAGAAAGGTTGCTAGGCACTATAATCGTCCGGTTTGAAGCACGGGTCTCTTACTGAACACTACTAGGCGTTAACAGTCTAATTGTATACTCTTTTAAGTTTTAAATACATTTGAAAACCTTTTATTTCTCATTTTGAAAACCATTTTAAGAATTTTCATTAATAGCTATTTAAGTTTAAAGAATCACCCATTTTAATTAATGATCAATATGTGCGAAAAGTAGCGCGGAAATTTAAAGTACGGTAAAGTAAATTACAACAGTTATGAGATATATATATATGCATTCGCATAGTATGTAAAAGTAATTCTAATATAATATAGTATCAATATATCATATACTAAGATCGACACTTGTAGGGTCCTCTTAAACATTTTTGGGGCCCTGTGCTAAATGAAAAAAAAAATTAGGCCTTATTTATTAAAAAAAATTAATACTTTCATATAATAATAATGTTTCTACAAAATGAAATACCAAAATACTTTTTAACTTGGTTAGGCTATGCTTACTTTGTTTTTTCTACCATTGGATGGTGATGAACTTTGACAAAGTAAGCTCATCCAATGGTAGAAAAAACAAAGTAAAACTTACTTTGTCAAAAACAAAGAAAGCATAGAAGACTTTTAACTTGATTTTTAACATACTAAATATAATAAAAATAATTAAATTAGATATTGTATAATAATAATGATAAAAATTGGGCCCTTTAAGACTCTTAGAGCGTTAATTTTCTGGATACGTTAACATTCACTTAATTTTTCACATAATAATTAATAATAATAATTTATTTAAATTTGTATAATAATAAAACTGGATTCCCTCTTTTTACCAAAAAAAAAAATAAAACTGGATTCCCTCTTCTAAAAATAATTTTTTATACAAATGCATAAATATAAAAATATTTAAAGTGGATGCATACTTTAAAACATGAGTTTTGAAAACGTTTAGATTAAGATTGATTGTTTGGAAAACAAGCATTAATTATTACATAATCGAATTTTTAATAAAGATAATATTATTTTGGAAAACCATTTTATCTAAAGCATTTTTAAATTTAAAATCTTTTTTTGATTAAAGATTGGTTAGCGAGGAAGGGTAAGCGGCGGACATCTTTAAATTTAAAATCTAATTTAATCTTTTTTTAATCAATTTAATCTTTTTATTTAAACATATTTTAGTCCTAAAATGAATTAAAGGCATGTTATAATTAACCTCCTAATCATCATAAATTCATATATACAAATGAATTAATAAGCAACTACATTATTAATAATAACATCCATATATATATATATATATATCCTATAATAAATATATATAAAAATAACCCAAAATCTCATAAGATATATATAAATACATAGGATAAACAAACGATGTAAATAATGATAACTATAATAAATACTATATATACACACAAACACACGAATAAGGATAAATACGTTATATATATATGGTCCGACCAGTTCAGATTTGACAACATTACTTTTTTTTTTTTGAGAAAAATGCTTGTAATTTCATTAGATAAAAAATGAAGGAGTACAATAAGCAAAATGTAAGGAATAAAACCTCACATGATTACAGGTTAAAGGAAATATAACATCCACTAAGATACATGACAATATATTTCTCTGGAATCACTAACCACGTATAATACTTGTCTAATTGTAAACATAACCACATTAAAAGAAAAATATCCGGAATAGGTAACCATATATGTCACCTATCTAATTATAAATATAACCGTGACAATTTATTATAATGATCCATACGTGGATAAGTACATTAAACTATGATGATTATAAAAAATCTCATTTCGTAACATACATACCAAATCGTTCAACTAAGTATATAAAAATATTGATTTCATTTTTCAATATTATTTTTGTTGATTTAATTTCATTTCCGGTTTGTGTGTTATTTTTGCCCATTTAGCATACATCATGAAATAAATTGATTTTTAATTTTTTATTTCGTGACTTTGGAAAATCACATTTGAGTTAGTTTTGATTTAATGGGTTCTTAAAATTATAGATATATGTTTTTGATTGAAATAAAAAATGGTAATTGCAAAATGGTAATTGAAATTTGGAGTTAGTTCTAAAAAGATCCTCCAAGTTGATTTTGTTTCAATAAAAAGTTATTGAACTTTCATTTTTATTTCAATAAAGTAATTTTGGTCGTTTCAGGAAAAAAATCACATGAATAATGACATGACCACCGTATTGAAAATGATTATTTTTATTTATGGCTTTACAATTAGATGAGAGATGTTAAGTATAATTACATTAGTAATTATCACTTGTATTTACAATAAGATCATATCTTCCAATCCTATTTCATTGTAATCTTAGGAGTCTTTTTCTCTATTATATTTAACCACTTATTTGCTGTATTTGTAAATAGAAGTGGCAAAAGTACACACGACACGATTACACGATACAAAATCGATACGCAATTTTAGTGATTAAGCTTAGTAAGTAATGTGTCATTTTGGATTGACATAAAACTGACATGCAAATTTTTGAGTTTGGGTTAGGGTTGATATGCTAACCTCAAAACGACACGAAATGACAAGAATATTTAAAATTATTATTATATTTCTTGTGTTTTTATATATCAATTTATTAATAAGGATATTAAAATTATCATTATTACTTGCAAATATGATTCAAACCTGCAGAATTGTTAAACACATTACATTACCCTCTAACATAATATTAACAGATTAGTGTTAACATATTAATCTAAAAATGACATAAACTGTAACTCCATGGTTCAATACCATGTAGATATTGTCCGCTGTGGCCCAATTCCAACACATTGGGCCTCACGGCTTTAAAACGCATATGCATGTATTGGATTCACATCTTACTAATAAGCCCCAATCACTCCCTCTCCATTTCCGATGTGGGATTCAGTTCATTCCTGCCCCATCGCCGTCCCTTAGGGCCGCTCCTTGCTCAGGCCTTCTTACCCACTCCGGACCGGGTCGTTACATAAACTATTTAAAATAAGTATCATATCCTCTTATATTTTTAAAAGTTATCGTTAATATATATGCATAACAATATTACATGTAATCCGAAAACACGACACGAAATCGATAGCCCGAACAGGTTAACACGACTATGATACGAAAGTTTTTAGATTGGGTTTGGGTTTACTCTTTTTAATATGAACCCGAAATGGCACGACACGAACATGACTCGAACATGATAATTACCAGGTAAATCAATCGAAATCAAAATGTTGAATTCATTCTATCTCTATTCAATATCTAACATCGTATCAGATGCCATGCCAACAATTGCGGCAATCATTCACTTACTCAGTGACAAATACAAGATTGTTCGGTTGATGGCCGATTTTACACGTGCGTGTCTAATTTTTTTTTTTTTACCAAATTAACATTAATTAGACAAGAAAAACATTAATTGGACAAAAAAAAAATGAAATATTTTTGTTCTTAAAAAACAACAAATAGTAATTAAATTGGTATTGCAAAATCTGGCAAAGAAAGCAAATTTATGATCATATTGATCCTAATTAAATTAATATGATTTATATCAGATAATTTTTTTGAAACCATTTATATCAGATAATTGATTTTGATTAAAATGAATAAATTGATTTTTTATACAATACTTTATTATTCCAATTTATTCTAAATGAAAACATGCCAAACAGTCCTCTAAATTGCCAACCAAGATTTCATTATCACATTCATGTATATGAAAATATCAAACCATGTATTAAAAATGCCAACCAAGATTTTCTATAAATGATTATCCCATTAACCCTATAAATATCAGACCAAAAACAAACTTTAATTATCTGAATTTTACTAAATTGCTAACATTTTCTGAAAATGAGAAAGAAGGTGAAACTTTCCTTCATAGAAAATGATTCAGCCAGGCAGAGAACATTCAGAATGAGGAAGAAGGGTTTATTGAAGAAGATCACTGAATTAACTACCCTATGTGACATTCCGGCTTGTGCAATCATTTACAGTCCTTATGATTCTCAGCCCGAGGTTTGGCCATCAGCTGACGGTGTTCAACAAGTTATTTCTCAGTTCAATATGATGCCAGGAATGGTGCAAACCAGGAAAATGGTTAGCCAAGAGAGTTTTCTCCGGCAAAGAATCAGCAAGGCCATTGACCAGCTAAGGAAGCAGATAAGGGAGAGCCGGGAAACTGAGATAACTCAGGTGATGTTCCATACCCTCACCGGACAAACCTTGATCTATCTGAACATTTTGGATTTGACTGATCTTGGATGGATTATTGATCAAAACTTGAAGAAGATGATCATGAGAATTGAAACCCTAACCGTTAATCATTCTTATGCCCGAGCGGTGGCGGAAACTTCTGTTGCTGAAGGGACGGTGGTGGTGGCTGAGCAGCCAGAGACAGTGGGATTTGATGTGAATGGGGAAAGTGTGCAGCGACCAGACATGTTTATTGATTTGATTAACCCTCCCAATCAATTCCAGTTTGGTGGTGGCGCCGTCGCAGGTGGTGGAGATGAGATGCTGGTGCCGTTTTCTGATTTGAATCAGAATAATCTCTGGTCTAATGATTTTTTTCAATATCATGGAATATGAATATGGAGATATAAGCTTTATTTGATGTTTAATTTATTGTTTGTGTGTTGTTTTAGCCATTTTAAATTTGGGACAAAAATGTACTCAATGAACACAGAAATTTACATAGAAAGATCAGAAGATAAGTAATGGTATTTGGTAGCTATTTTTCAGAGGTTAATTGCACTAATGTTAATTGAAATTTGGAGTTAGTTTTAAGAAGATGATCTTAGTTTTGTTTCAATAAAAATTATTGGATAGAGGAGAAAAAAAAAAGATAGAGAAAGGCTTGCCCCTAATACACCATTGTGGTCTCGTTTAGAAGGGACGTGTAGTGTACCGGACGGTCCTTTTTTTAAAGTAATTCCGGTAATTTCAAATAAAAAATTCAACCTTCCGATCATATTGAAAATTATTAACTTTTATGTATAGTATCACTAGATGACAGCAAAAAAAAAATGTCGAAAAAATGGGTTACGCTCTATAGTTGGAAATTGGATAATTAAAGGTGTCATTTGAAACTTTTGAAAGCTCCGAGAACCAATTAATGAGGACCAATTAATGTTAGTCCAAGTATTGGGATTAAATGTATTAAGTCGTGAAAAAATGGAAAGTATATTTATTATTTATTTAACTCACGTGCTTAAAACTTTCACATGCCAATTTTTTTTTAACTGTCATATGACGTATAAATAGGTTTCACATAACAGTCATGTTATACGTAGAATATTTTTATTCAACGTGGGTGCCTCATTACTATTCCAATTATTTTACCTATTTACATTAGTTGGAATGGATTTATTTTAATAAAAAGTAAAGTTGAACGAATTTATTGAAACGAAATGAAAGTTCATTAATTTTTTTAAAATTGATATCAAACTTCAGTGGTTATTAATGTAATTTAGTTATTTTTTAAAATGGATTTTTGTGTTTGGAAGCTTTTGGTAATTTGATCTAATGAATTTGAATGAAATGGCTCTTAGATTTCATTTTCATTGATTTTATGTCTAAAAAGGTAAATTTAATTTTTTAATCTATTTTTATAAAATATACTTAAATTTATTTTTTACAATAAAATTTCAATGGATTCAGAAAATTGGATACGATATATGAAGGCTAGCTAGCTCCTTTCCAGAGAAAGGCTACTAGGCACCTCATAATCGTCCGGTTTGAACCACGGGCCTCCTACTGAACACTATTAGGCGTTAACGGTCTAATTGCATACTCTTTTAAGTTTTAAATACATTTGAAAACCTTTTATGTCTCGTTTTGAAAACCGTTTTAAGAATTTTAATTAATAGCCATTGAAGTTTAAGGAATCACCCATTTTAATTAATGATCGATATGTGCGGAAAGTAGTGCGGGAATTTAAAGTACGGTAAAGTAAATTACAACAGTTATGAGATATATACATACATTCACATAATAATGTCAAATTAATTCTGATATAATATATTATCTATATATCATTAGTTGTTATATTAAGCACCCGGTCTTCCATGTCACTCGGAAGACCCTCAATTCACATTTGGACACGTGTAGTGTGACCCCACATAATAATTACAATAGTATGGTCTCTTATAATATATGTAGGTTTGTGTTACACGTGTCAAAATATATGGAGGGTTCTCCATTTGACATGTAGAACCGAGTGCTTCTAATAATTTGCCATATATCATATATTAAGATAGGCACTAGATTCCCTCCCCCAAAATATATGGAGGGTTCTCCATTTGACATGTAGAACGTGAGTTTTGAAAACGTTTAGATTAAGATTGATTGTTTGGAAAACAAGTAGAATTATTACATAATCGAATTTAAAGCATTATTTATCCCCTAACCTATCCAAAATTGTGTCATTTGGCTCTTGACCTATAAACTGGTCACATTTGGCCTTTGACCTATCCCATTTGGTGAAATTTGACCTAATTTGTATGAATACTTAACGGAATCGTTATCTCATTGATAAGTAACGATATTTTGACACTTAAACTTGAAACATGATATTTCTTAAAGTTTTTTTTCCACATTATGTGGAAATAACTAATTAGATTAAAAAAACAAAAAAACAAAAAATAAATCCTAAACTAAAATCTATTAATTTCAAGTGTCAAAATATCGTTACTTATCAATGAGATAATAATTCGGTTAAGTTTGAATTCAAATTGGGTGAAAGTTCATCATAGATAAAGGGCCAAATATCACCAAATAATAGTCAGGGGTCAAACAACAAAATTTTGAATAGATCAGGGGCTAAGTATTACTTTAAGCCTAAAAATATTTAAAATGGGAAACGCACTGATAGTCTGTTTAATTATCTAAATTTAAGAAAATGCCAAACAATCCTGTAACATGCCAACCAAGCTTTCACTATCATGTTCATGTATATTAAAAAGGGAAAATTACAAAACTAGGTCAAATGGGAGGCCCATTTACATATTTAACCCATTTACTCAACCTATTACATATCTAGACTCATTTTGTGTGACTTTGCAAAAATACCCCCAATATTTACGCGCGGCTCGCCCCATCCCGTCTGACTTCGCATATTCCATACTATGCGAAGTCTGCGAAGTAAATGTTTGGGTTTGCTTGATGAATTTAGTTCGCATATGCGAAGCCTGGATGTGTTTTGAAGCTAATTCGTGAAGTAGTATATAACAAAAAAGGGCAAACAACAACGGATTATAACATTCAAATCATAACATTATCAAAATTTACAAAAAGATTGCCACAATAACAACATTCAAATCATAACATTATCAAAATTTACAACAAGATTGCCACAATAACTAATCTGGTACCAATTTTGAAACGAAGATTACTCATCCGCTTTAAAATTGGCACCGGATTAAGTTAGGTCCACTTTGAAGATTGGCACCATAGGATGGACGTGTCCCATGGTGCACCCCGAGATTGACACAATCTCTCCTAACGAATCATTTCATGAGTGAATGTGTCAATCTTGGGGAAGTTCATCCCTATACAGGAAGGAAAATCATCTTCCCTGCAGCCCAGTACGCCGCCTTCCAGAAAGGGATGTTACGTATTCAACCATCTACAGAAAAAATTAACCGTGTTAGTTATGAAAAAGGACGATTTTGGATACGCGAAATGAAAATTAGCGAAGCATGCAAATGTAAATGTGCATGGGAAGAGGTGATTTTACTTCGCATAACGATTCTTTCGCGAAGTCTGCGAGGTCTGAAATGTGACTATCTACGTCGCATATCGATGCTTTCGCGAAGTCTGCGAGGTCTGAAACGTAAGGATCTATTCGCAGACTTCGCGAACTAATAGATTCGCGAGGTAGATCCATACGTTTCAGACTCTTTCTCTTCGCAGAACGTCGCGAATTCATCGATTCGCGAAGTAGATCATCAAGTTTCAGGCTCGTTCTCTTCGCAGATCTCCGCGAATTCATCGACTACGCGAAGTGAATTCATGGAAAACGCAGGAAAAACAGCAGATACTTACATTTTTCGCTCCTAACAGTATGATAAACTGGGAAGAACGATGGAAATAACGTAGAATAACCATTTCTGGAATGGTAACAAGAAGAAAGAAACCAATTAACGAACAGGAAGATGAAGAACCATGGCTTCGTTTTCTAGGGTGAGGAAGTTGCAGAATCAAGAGATGAAAAGAGAACTTCATTGTGATTTGGAAACATGGTGCAGATTTCATGCAATTTAAAGGCAAATAGGAAGATCAAAAGTCTTCAAATCATTAATGGAGGAGCCAAACCGTTTTCGCGCACCAAGGAGAACAGGGGAGAGAAACCGATAGAGTGAGGGGAAGTGGGAAGGGTAGGGGTATTACGGGAAAGTCACACAAAATGAGTCTAGATATGTAATAGGTTGAGTAAATGGGTTAAATATGTAAATGGACCTCCCATTTGACCTAGTTTTGTAATTTTCCCTATTAAAAATGACAACCAAGATTGTATATTATATGATTGTATATTAAATGATGATTATCACAATTACCCTATAAGTAGAATGCTCATTTTCTGGATTTCACATTCATGGTCTTAGTTTTATTTTCTGAATTTCACTAAAAAAAAACACTTCCATCAGAATTTCACATAATTTCATTCTGGGAAAAGAAATGAGAAAGAAGGCGAAACTCGCCTTCATAGATAATGATTCAGCCAGAAAAGCAACATTCAAGAAGAGGAAAAAGTGTTGGATCAAATAAATAAACTTTCAGAGGTAACAGAGGAAGAGTATAATTGCTGGAAGAAATTCTCTTCTGATTCTTTTGCCTTACTACTTTGTATTGATAGGTATTTATAGATTACAGACATGACTCTTGGTAAACTATATTAACTCTCTATAAATGCAGATACAGATACAGATACAGAAATGACTCTTGGATAATACACTGAACCACATTAAAGACTCTATTAATTATAAGTTTATTATTTCAACACACCCCCTTAAACTTATAATTTTTTTATCCCTTAGTAACACAAAAAACAATCTGTAATCTGTTTAAATCTTCAAACTTCATCGGCATTGACCTTTTCACTCTAGAGGCCATCAACACCATGATTATCTCCAACATTTTCTTCGAAATTCATTGTTATTGACATCTTCACGGTGGCTTCCATCATCCCCATTAGTATCTCCATCATTTTCTTCTTCCTCATCATCATCTTCGTCAGTACCATCAACATCACTATTATTATCGTCAACTGGCATTTTGGGGTTTGGATGAGGGATATGACTAGTGTATCTTCTATGTGAATTTGACACAATATTACTTATGTCAATACCCTCAAGTTCTTTCACTCTTTCCTTTCTCTTTTTAACTTCCTTGATTTCTTTTGAAAATATCTCATTCAGTTCTTTCATTAGCTCGGTCTCACTTTTGATCTCAACATTTTTACCATAAGCTGGTGTTGAAACTTCCTTTTCCTTGACATATTGATGAGCAAATGACGGAAAATGGCTATCATTAGAGGCATTCTCGGTGCCTTCCGCACTGCTGTTGTCCTTCGCTGCTTCTTCCATAAGCTTGCTTTGCTTCTTGCTTGATGCGTTGATTGGTTTTACTTCATCTTCGTCATCCTCATCAATCTCTCTGTCTAAGGACTCCGAATTCTCATCAGCCCATTGCAATACGTCATCTATATGATTGCTTATATATTTGTTGAAAGGATCAAGTGCAAATTTCTCAATTCCCATATCTTCCTCTAACAGTCGACAAAGATGGACCGTTGTAAGTTCCTCATAATTGGCTTTAATATAGGAAACTCTCTTCATCATGGCCATACTAATGTTGAACTTACTTGGAACTTCTTTCTTTTTACTGATTGGATCAGTTTCCGGCAGAAGATCCATCACAGGAGAATCTTCCATTTTCTCCTCATCATCAGATACATGTTCTTGTACCTTCGCATGTCTTTCACTAATTTCTCCTAAATCCTCAAAATTCACATCATCATCATTTTCTAAGGATTCCACCAGACATTGCATGACAAATTTCTTTTGTTCATCCAAAGCATATTTCACCAATCCCAAATCATTTTCCAACACCCTCCTGATCTCCTCGAAGGTCAAAGAATCAACTTGTTCTTTGATGTCATCTATGCATAAGCGCATAGCTTTCCAAATCTGGGACTTGGTCTCCCACGAATCAATGGCGATTTCTCTTTTCACCATTATTCTTAATTTTCAGGAGAATTTTTGTCTGGCTCTGATACCAATTTGTTGGATCAAATAAATAAACTTTCAGAGGTAACAGAGGAAGAGTATAATTGCTGGAAGAAATTCTCTTCTGATTCTTTTGCCTTACTACTTTGTATTCATAGGTATTTATAGATTACAGACATGACTCTTGGTAAACTATATTAACTCTCTATAAATGCAGATACAGATACAGATACAGAAATGACTCTTGGATAATACACTAAACCACATTAAAGACTCTATTAATTATAAGTTTATTATTTCAACAAAAAGAAGAGGAAGAAGAAGGGTCTGTTGAAGAAGATCAGTGAATTAACCACTCTTTGTGAATTAACTACTCTTTGTCAAATTCCGGCGTGTGCAGTCATTTACAGCCCTTATGATTGTCGGCCGGAGGTGTGGCGGTCTGCGTACGGTTGTTAGACGAGGTGCCGCGGCCTAATCTCCCAGGCAGACCGGGGGGTGGACACCTCATGGCGACGTAAGCGGTGATTGGCGCCGAAAGCAACCAATCGTGGAATCAAGCTGCTCGGCAGGACCGGAGCTCGGAGTATGGAAGAGTCGCCACCCACGAATGGGAAAATGAACACCGATCCCTTGCGGGAGACCGGTGAGGGTTCGGAAAACTTAGGTACGAGCCGAGAAGGCTAGCTCCTTTCCGGAGAAAGGCTACTAGGCACCCCGATATCGCCCGGTTATGAACCACCGGCCTCCTACTCAGCGTGTTAGGCGATAACGGACTAATCACATATTTCTTTAAGTTTAAAATTCATTTGAAACCTTTTCTTTCTTGCTTTGAAAACCGTTTTGAGCATGTCATTAAGAGCCACTTTCATAAAGAATCACCCATTTACATGAATTGGAAATACATAGGAGAGAGAAGGGGAAGGAGAAAGAATTGATTTGTTTACAACGTGATTCATGCTTTATACTATACACTAACTCTAAGCTAATCTCATTCCCCAAAACGAGTTTATTTACATGGTTCGTACCTTAATCGCCGTTGGAACGATTTAGGTACGTTTAAAAACCCCGTTAATTTACATGATATCGACTCGAATCGCCGTTGGAACGATTCGAGTGTTTGAAAGTGTGAGATAAAAAGCTTTAACAAGAAAACGTGATTAAGCATACAAGTCCATTTATTTTTGTACAAAACCATTTGGATAAGAAAACGATTCAAAACTCCATTATGTACAATTTAAGAAACGGTTTTAATTACAAGGTTCACTTAATCCGTCGTTGGAACGAATTAAGGTTTTAAAACGTGATATTTTAGGAAACGATTTGAAATAATAAGAAAACCTTTTATTTAATTTAGGAACTTCTAGAAAACTTAAGTTTAAATTAACAAATTAAACTCTTTTTTGTGGTTTATTTTCCCCTTTTTCCACTCAATTAACTTTTACTTATCATAATTACAATAATAAACCAACTAAACCAAAATTTGTCGATTGAAAACCAATTTAAAACATATATCCCCAAATGCCAAAAGGATAAGGAAAAGAATATACATATATATATATATTTTAGATAAAAAATAATGATATACCTATAACTTTTAAAACCAAGTAAAGAATACCATATAATATAGCTAAGTATATGCATAATAGTGAAAATAACACTAAGTATGATATATTATAATCAAAACATGTAAAACTAATGAACAAAGTTAATAAATAAGAAAAAAACATGTTTACCTCAAACTAGTTTTACATAATAAAAATAACTTCCATCCTAAATAATATCTAATATAGCTCAAATGAGCCAAAACTACATATATATACATATATACTACTTTATAAAACTAGACCAAAACAAATTAAATCTCAAAATGAAGTAAGTAGCTACATAACACCTAATTAGTAGTTATGTAACTCAAAAATATTTTTAACCAATATATTACATAATTATATACATGTATATAAGAGATTAAATATATAAAAAAAATGAGAAAATGGATTTAAGGGGTGATTTTCGGTTTCCAGCAGATTACCGACGGAACATCCGTCGCCAATCTGCTGTTAGTGACAGAAAAGGCAGAATTACAGCAGCAGTCCAAAACTTTCTAGATTTATTCAAACACCTTAAATTAGATCTATTCTATCGTTTTGGATCTCCGAGCTACCCAAATTGGATCATAGCCTATAACGGAGACTCCTAAAACGACGTTTTTATTTTAAAACGTTATCTTGAAATACTTTCAAAACTTATAATTACAACGTTTTTAATTCCCGAACTACCTTTAAATCGGATCACGGTTCGTGTTGGGATATTAAAACGAGGCTTTTTATTTCAAAACAAAACCGAACGTTTATTTTACACGTGACGAAAATTAAATAAATACGGAATAATAAATAAAACGTGATAAATAAACAACTAAATAAATAAATAAAAACTATAACATAAAAATAAATAAATAAGGAAAAATAAATTAAATTAAATAAAATAAAACGAGTCTAGTCCTCGGATAATACCTTAAGATCGGTATCTGACAGTCGAAGTCGATTGATTCCACGAGTTGTGATTTTCCGGTATTTTTTGTGTTTTTGATAAAATATTCAACTTTAGAAAATTTGGATTTTTTTAGGAAAAAAAAAATATTTTCCCCAAAAAATTGACTTTCTCTCTCTAAAAATGTCTAGAGTGAGAAAGCTCCAAAAATTCCCACCTCCCAAATGCATGGGGATCCGTGCCTTAAATAGGCAACGGATCCCGGAAGCTTTGGGCGACGTCCAAATAAAATTGGGTGTCGCCCAAAGCCGGTTGGGCGAACCCCCAACGTGGTTGGGCGAACGCCCAACTATCGTTAGGCGTACGCCCAACCTCAGTTGGGCGCGCGTGCCCAACTGATGTTGGGCGTTCGCCCAACGTCGCTGGGCGCTCGCCCAGCGGCTGCCGGGCGCGCCCGCCCAGCGGTCGTCGGGCGTGCGCCCCGCGCTGTCGGGCGCGCGCGCCCAACGTTCATCGAGCGCGCGCTCCGTGCTGCCGGGCGTGCGCGCCCAGCGGACGTCGCGCGTGCGCGCTGTAGACACCGAGTCGGAGGACCTGTGACGAAAACCTGAAAACAGGACGGTTGAAGCGATTGATTCCGAAAGTTTCAAAAATAATAAAATAAATAAGTTACAGTCGGTCGCTGTTGTCGATCGGATAGCTCGCGAATGCTTAACGGCACGGTGCGAGTGCTTAGCGGCGGCCGGCGCGCATTCGACGACAGTCGGACGCACGCTCGACGACGCGAAGCACGCGCTCGACGTCTGTCGGACGCACGAACCCAACCATGAATAGTACACGCTCGGTGTCCGAGCAAGGCACGAGCTTGGCGGCACGGGACGCGCGCTCATCGGCCACGGGACGTGTGCAACCGGCAGCGCGGAACACGCGTTTGGCGGTCACGACGCGTGAACGCCCGACGACACGAAACGCGAGTTCGACGGCCGCGGGGCGTGCACACCCGACGGCGCGAGGCGCGCCCCGGCGGCCGTTGAGCGAGTGCCCAATCGCTTTGGGCGGAAACCCAAAGGTAGGGGGGGCGCGAGCGCCCAACCGCGTCGGGCGGACGCCCAACGCTGTGGGGCGGCCGCCCAACAATGTTGGGCGGTAGCCCAACGTGATGTTGGGCGGCCGCCCAACTAGCCTTGGGCAGCCGCCCAACGGCTTTGGGCGACGCCCAATTTTGCTCGGGCGTCGCCCAAAGTTTACGGGACCCGTTTCCCTATATAAGGGGCACGGATCCCAATGCAAAAGGGGAGGAGGGATTTCTTGGAGCCTTTCTCACTCTAAACATTTTTAGAGAGAGAAAGTGAATTTTTTTGAGAAAAATATTTTTTTTTCTCAAAAATTCCGAGTTTCCTAAAGTTAAACTTTTACTAAAAAATATAAAAAAGGAAGATCGCGACTCGTGGAATCGATTGGCTTCGACTGTCAGATACCGAATTTAAGGTATTATCCGAGGACTAAACTCTTTTATTTTATTTTATTTTATTTATTCTCTTTTTCTATTTATTTTTTATGTTATAGTTTCTTTATTTGATTAGTTATTTATTTTATCACGTTTTATTTAATTAGCGTATTTATTTAATTTTCGTTTCGTGTTGAATAAAATTCGGTTTTGTTTTAAAATAGAAAACCTCGTTTTGATATCCCAATACGAACCGTGATCCGATAAAAAGGTAGTTCGGGTATCGAAAAACGTTGAAATTATAAGTTTCTAATTTAAAAGAAATTTCCAAATAATGTTTTAAAATAAAAACATCGTTTTAGGAACTTCCGTTATTGACTATGATCCATTTTTGGTAGTTCGGAAATCCAAAACGATTGAATTAGATTTAATTTAAAGCTTTTGAATAAATCTGGAAACAATTAGAGTGCTGCTGTAATTTGTCATTTCTGTCACTAATTGCTGTTTACCGACGGATTTTCCGTCGGTAAATATGCCAAAACGTAAAAAATGCCATTTCAGTCCCTTTTTCTCAACTTTTAAGCTTTTAATCCTTAATATATATATGTATAGTTATGTAATTTATGTTCTTCAAACTATTTTAGATATTTAGTGTATATAATTGTTTAGGATGTTTGTATATCATTCTTTATTCAATTTTTAAACATAAGTATATGTATATATATGTTTTCTTTTATTTTATTCATTTGAGTTATATTAGATTCTATTTTAAAGGGTATCTACTTGGGCATTTTGGGAAATAATCAATAGATATTAGTATATGTCATTTTTTGATATTTAAAACTATAATAGTTATGTATATATGTAGTTTTGGGATATTTGGGTTATTTTATTGGTTATTGAATGAAATTATTTTGAGTAAATGTTATGTTCTTATTTATGAGATTTATTTACTATTTTCACATCTTTAAAGTATAAATGTATTTTATCTAATATTTTCATATATGTATTATATAGTTTCCTTTTATTAACTTTTTTTTTATATTCTCTTTTTGATTTAAATGTATATATATATGCTAGAATTACTTTCTTTATTCTTTTGGATCATTCATGGGTCCATGTTTCAAATGGGCTTTATTTGATTATGAATCTTGCTTTAAATGGGTTTATTATTGTAATTATAATAGGTAGAGAGAGTCCATTAAATAAGAGGGGAAAATAAATCAAAAGAAAGAGAGTTTTCAATTTGATTATTTAAACTAATGAATTTTTAGAGGTTCCTAATGTAAATAAATGGAGTTGTTTTTTGTTAATATTTCAAATTGTTTCCAAAACACCACGTGTTAAAACCTTAATCCGTTCCAAAGGCGGATTAAGTGAACATTGTAATTAAAATCGCTTTCTTTGTGAATAATAGAGTTTTTGAATCATTTTCTTAAAGGATTTGTACAAAATAAAATTGACTTGTATGTTTAACCACGTTTTCTTAACTAAAGGTTTTTGTCTCAAACGTTTCCAAAGCACTTGAGTCGTTCCAACGGCGACTCGAGTAAACTTCACTAATCGGGGTTTTAAAACGCACCTAAATCGTTCCAACGGTGATTAAGGTGCGAACCATGTAAATAAACTCGTTTTGGGGAAATAAGTTAGTGTAGAATAAACACATAGCATGACATTTAAATAAAGTTGTAAATAAATCACTTCTTTCTTCCCCCTTCTCTGTGTATGTATAATATAAATGGGTGATTCTTTACTAATATGGCTTTCCAATAATATATGCTCAAAACGGTTTCTGAAAAAAGAAAGAAAAGGTTTCAAATGAATTTTAAACTTAAAGAAGTATACGATTAGTCCGTTATCGCCTAACATACTGAGTAGGAGGCCGGTGGTTCATAACCGGGCGATGTCGGAGTGCCTAGTAGACTTTCTCCGGAAAGGAGCTAGCCTTCTCGGCTCGTACCTAAGTTTCCCGAACCCACACCGGTCTCTCGCAAGGGATCGGTGTTCATTTTCCCATTCGTGGGTGGCGACTCTTCCATATCTCCGAGCTCCGGTCCTGCCGAGCAGCTTGATTCCACGATTGGTTGCTTTCGGCGCCAATCACCGCTTACATCGCCATGAGGTTGTCCACCCCCCGGTCCGCCCGGGAGATTAGGCCGCGGCACCTCGTCTAATAAATGGCGACTCTGCTGGGGAAGCGAGAAATTTGATTCCGGAAGGCGTGTATTAAGCCCTTAACGGGGACGGATCGTTTTACTTCTTTTCGTATGCATTCATGTGCATTATTGCAAACCCTTTGGGTAATTTCCGCGAAACCTCTAGCGAGAGTCCATTCGTCGCTCGAAAGAGGCTAGTGTAAGTTCCCCCTTACAGTAAGGCGCCAAAGGGTCCCCATC